>NC_072891.1:22567500-24967500 GCF_028858705.1 Grus americana
AGAAGAAGGGAAGAGAAGAAGGGAAGAGAAGAAGGGAAGAGAAGAAGGGAAGAGGGGGCTGTCAGCACTGTGAGTCCCTGCAATGCTATAAAATTTCTTAGGTAAAGTGTTCTCAAATTAATTTAGGAAGCTCCTCATGTTCTCAACACTTCATCCAAACTGTTCATAGATTCAGTGACTGGTATGACTACAGGCGTTTGAGCAAGATCCCCTTAGCAAAGTACTTGAGAGGTTTCTCAGTATTGAGAGCAATACTAATGCACTTCACCCAAATGCATTTAACATTCTTTCTTATTGTGATTAGTCTCAGAGAAAGACAAATACCTCCTCTTCAGCTTTAAAGAAAACAGGCAAAAGCCTTAATGCATACAACTTATTAATGACAATATAAGACAAAAAATTACTATAGCTTTATTGAAAAGTTGCCTACATAAGACAAAAATGAATAGTGGAAGGAACCCAATATAGAAAGGGCCATCCCAAGAAATTGACCAAACATTTCTTGCTTGACATGTAGGCCACAGAACTCCCTCTTATGTCAAGATCCTTGATTGAAGCACATCTGTGAAAATTTAATATTTTGGTTTGGCAATCTGCATAAATATTCCAGGTTGTCTGGAACATTGTACTTTACTTACCTGAAAATTAGGTTGAAATACACAGCAGTCGACAGTACTATAATGCCCTCTAAGCATAGTTATCAGTTGTCCTGTGAAAATTGTATAAACAGCAATGGTACTACCATATGGTACAAAGGCAAACTCTGGATTGCAGCCACAAGAGATGGTGAATTTGAGTCCTTTCCTACTTTTGTTACAGACTTTCCCATAATTCACCTGTAAAATGAAGGATTATGCAGTTAGCCATTAATTATAACTACAGTAAATAACTTTACATGAAAAGGTCAATTTCATTTCTTGTTTAATAACCAATAAAATTAAGTTTTCCAATGTAAATACAACTCTTGATTTCCAACTACAGATGTCAATCAAAAGAATAATTTTTTCCTGTTCATTAAAGTTCACTCTCCTTAATACCAACTTTAAAAAAGGGAAAGAAAGATATGCCTAAAAATCAGCAGTTCCACACTTACAAATAGAATTTACACAGACCGTTGCATGCCAGATCTACACTGAGCACCTAAATTATCCCTGAAATTAGAACTGGTTCAGGAATTGCTGCCTTAAACATCTTCCTAGATGATCCAACACAATAATTTTCTCTTAGATACTGAAACAATTAAAAGAACTCCTTATGCACAACAGTATACAATTATTTGTATAGATAGAATGGAAGGGACCTTTAAAGGTCATCTAGTCCACCTCCCCTAAAAGAAGCAGAGACATCTTCAACGAGATCAGGTTGCTCAGAGCCCTGTCCAACCTGGCCTTGATGTTTTAGGGATGGGGCATCTACAGCCTCTATGGGCAACCTCTTCCAGTGTCTCACCATCCTCATAAGGAAGAGATTTTTTTATATCTAGTCTAAATCTATCCTCTTTTAGTTTAAAACCATTGCTCCTTGTCCTATCACTACAGGCCCTACTACAAAGTCTGTCATCTTTCTTATAGCCCCCTTTAAGTATTGAAAGGCTGCAATTAGGTGTCCCTGGAGCCTTCTCTTCTCCAGGCTGAACAATCCCAACTCTCTCAGCCTGTCTTCACAGGAGAGATGCTCCAACCCTCTGATCAGCTTCGTGGCCCTCCTCTGGACCCACTCCAACAGGTCCATGTCTTTCTTGTACTGGGGCCCCCAGAGCTGGACGCAGTACTCCAGGTGGGGTCTCACAAGAGCAGAGTAGAGGGGCAGAATCACCTCCCTCGACCTGCTGTCCACGTTTCTTTTGATGTGGCCCAGGATACAGTTGGCTTTCTGGGTTGCGAGAGCACATTGCTGGCTCATGTTCAGCTTTACATCCACCTGAACCCCCAAGTCCTCCTTCCACAGGGCTGCTCTCAATCCCTTCATCCCCCAGCCTGTATTGATACTGAAGGTTGTCCCGACCCACATGCAGGACCTTGCACTTGGCCTTGTTGAACTTCACGAAGGTCACATGGGCCCACTTCTCACATTTGTCCAGGTCCCTCTGAATGGCATCCTATCCCTCAAGTGTGTCAACTGCATCACTCAGCTTGGTGTCATCTGCAAACTTGCTGAGGGTATACTCAATCTATGTCACTAGTGATATTAAACAGTACTGGTCCCAATGCTGCAAGACTTTAGTCCATAGATTAAAGAAAAATTGATCTACATTACCTTCTACCCTGTAAGGGCCCTTTGTTTATCAGAGTTGACTGATGTTGCAGAACACTACACTTCTGAAGTGTAGATGTCAGTAGGATAGCAAAGAACAGAAGCATCAGTCTAGACAACGCAAGAACTAGCCCTAAGAATTTCTCAGCAAGTGATCCCTTGCTCGGGAAAGAAGGAACAGAGGAATAACATCTGCAATGTAAGGAAAGATTCTGCATCTCTCCCTCACGAGTTACTAAGAAACAGCAGATGAACAGGCAGTATGAAAACTACTGAAGGGTAAGCAGAATGATGGCATAAACAAATGGTGAAGTAAAGGGATTAAGAAGATACTCATGAAGGAGAAGCAAATAAAGAATAACTTGCTAAATTATTATGTACTAGTTAACAGTGATAAAAAAGCCTATCTTCTAACCAAAGCTAAATCACCACTGAGAAATTCAATACTGTTCCCTCTAAGGGCAACTGGGATAGGAGCAAATGCTACATTTCTAAGACCGGTCTTGTGAGGTGTGTGGGAAGCCTTGCAAATAAAAATAGCACAAGAAGTATAGCTTATTAGCGTCTGCACGTTTCAAGCTCTTGACAAGTCCTATATGGATAAAAATCTCACCAAAGGTTGAAAGTGGAAAGTTTCTAAACATGCTAGGAAATACTCCAGTTGGATATATCAGTCTAAATAGGTTCTAACAGGCATCAAGAGTGTATTCATGAGAAAATACAGAAATATATTCATGAAAACAGTATAGCTTACCTCTAAAGAAACTTAATTAAAACAGAACATCAGAATTTTGACAATTAAAACATACATATATTTTTTTTCATGAAGAGGGAGAAGTCCACTACAAACACCTGAAATTCACACATAATTTTATTATTTAAAATAAGTATATTTTTAATAAAAATAACAGCATTTTAAATTTAAATTCATTAATACTACATAGCATTATATAAAAAATATTTTGTTTTCAAACAGTACTGTCCTACAACCTACGCTCTTAATTTCCACTGAAAAACAGAGATTCGCTTATATGTACAATGTTAGCAAAACTCTCTGGGTTAATTTTAAAGCCCCCTACCTAAACCTCACGGCCTATAGTTTAAAAAAAAAAAAATCCCAAGTGTGAAATCTTGTGACTATAAGCTAACAGATTTGTAAAGTTTATCAGGTAAATATTCTCATACAAATGTCTTGCTTTGTCAGGTTCTTGATCCATAACACATCAGTTGCCTGAGTCCAAAGTTTGAGACAAACGTAAGCATCAGTCAGCATGAGCCAGGGAAGAAAGAAGACTACTTGTTGCTCTATTTTTAAAGTAGCAAAGAGCACTTAGGTAAGAAAAGTATAGTAAAAAGGAGTCTTGAAAAAATCTCTCACAATCATCATAAAAATGTATACAAAGAGAGTTTGATTAACGTACAAGTAGGTTGATATTTTTTCATATTGAGAGGATATTTTCACGAAATGTGGAGCTTGTGTCATGTCCTTTGTAGATAATACTGCTCATTTTGTAAAGACAGCGTTTGTAAATATTCGCTGTGTTAAGTCTTGCTAATGCTAGTTGTTTTAAGAGCCATATTACTCTGCTGATAAAGAGCAATTAAACTCCTTTACACAGCATGAGAGCTGTAACAGCAACAATTCCCAGGCTGCAACACTGCTCATAACAAAGGCATGTACAATGAAAGGGAGGAGTGGAGGCTGGGAAAAGTAAATTATATGGATATACCCAGTGTAAATGTTTCTGCTTGATAGAGGAGCAATGGAAAGTATACTGCCAAAACAAGAACTGAAGAAAGATCTTAAAAAACGGCTTTGTCCTTTGAGCAGATAGACAAGACAGAAAATGTGCTTGCTTCTGTTTGGTTCTTCCTACACTCAGTGAATCAGGACTTTCTATTCCTTTTTGTCATAAAGGACAGATGCAAGATGTGTACCACTCCCACATTAATTTCTCTTACTAACTGAAACAATCCACTAGGTCCCAAATTTGGCTCATTGCTCAAAACAATTCATATGCATGGCTTAATTTCTATACCTTTTGAAAGGCATAGAAAAAAATTATGGAAATTAAAAGGACCGGCTAGTAGGGGAAATAAAAAGACTATGATGTGAAGTTGTATTACCTGTATATGCATTTATTTATTTTAAAATTTCAAAGCATTTTAAAATTTATTTATTTAAGGAATACCTCTGGACAGTGTGTAAAAATATGGTACTCTCTAGACAATATAATTGAAAAAACAAGGCAGAATCAAGCTATTCCACACCAAGTAAGAAAACTGTAAAATAGCCTACAAAACAAGTCAATGAACTAACAGGCACAGAAGAACAAAAAACAGTGATCCAGCTGGTGACAGGAGAGTGAACAAACTGTATTATCTACTTTGGTGATGGTGATTTGAAGACAGAAAGATATCTGTATATGAAGTGCTGAGAACAAGCTGGCAATTATGGGCAGCATGGAGATAGAAAAGTCCTTTTATTTAAATGTCTATAAGGAATTCTTTTTACTTCTGGTGCTTAGTTTCAGAACACAGCAAAAGATTTCTAAGGTAGAGTAAAATTTCTTCCTTTCCTGATAGCAATGACAAGCCATAATCACGATTGGCTAAAATCCCATGGAAACTGACTTACCTAGTACGTCCTTCTTTCAAAATAAACATAGGAAACAATTTTCTTTACTGAACAGAAAATTAAAATAGGAACCTTCAGCAAAAAAACAAGCCATAGAAAGATTTAATTCTGCCCTCCTCTATTTGGTTGCTTTTTTAACACTGCTATACAACTCTACAGGACGGATATCCAAAAAAACAAAAATGAATTTGCAAGAAAGCCAGGCAGTCATTCAGTGAAACTCTCAGGTATGGATAACTGTCCCGTGGATAGCATGCTGACCACTAGTAGTTTTAAAAAAATAAAATAAAAATTTACCAAGTCACTGCATATTAAGGTTTTCATTAATGTCTGAAGTGTTTTCAGCTATGCTCACAAATTAATGAACTTAAGGTTACCATATTCAATCTTTAAGTAGATTGAGGCTTCTTCATATTCTGGTTTTTTTATAATAAGTAGAAATAAGAAAAGAATTCTGGAAAAAAATGCTCACAAAATCTTCTAATGGTGAGATTAAGCAGCTATATCCTTTATTAAGATTAATATCTGAAGTTGTAATGACAATTGCACAGATTATAAATCTTCTAAAATTAAGTGCAAGTAAAAACATAACTAAAGATCCTTGAAAACTTACTAATGTGTTTTCTCCAGTGGAGCTGTTCCAGAGTCGCATCCGATCATCGGTACCAATGGTCAACAGATAAAGTCCGTCATTTGTATAGCATAAACCGTTAACTCTCCCATTGTGAGCAGTGTTTGCTGTCAGGAAAAAGAGCCGGTTCAGATTTCTACAGAAGAATTACTATTTTGTATACACATTTTTATTTCAATGTACAGTACTGAAAGTGCTGTTTAAATGGTAACATATCAGTAAATTAATAATTTAACTCTTGGTTTATAAAAGCATCTGGCTGGCAACTGGTCACCAGCTGTGTTCCTCAGGGCTCAATTCTATGGACAGTTCTGTTCGGTACATTTATCAACGAGCTGGATGCAGGAGTTGAATGCACCATTAGTGAGTTTGGTGATGATACCAAACTGGGAGGTGCTGTTGACTCTCGAGGGACAGGAGGTCTTGCAGAGGGATCTAAATAGGTTGGAGCATTGGGCAATGATCAGTGGGATGAAGTTTAACAAGAACAAATTCGGATTCTGCACTTAGGAGGAAGAAACACTGGGAGAGTATAAACTGGGAGAGGAGCAGCTGGAGAGCAGCTCCACAGAAAGGGATTTGGGATGGTGGTTGTTTGGCGCTAAGCTCACTATGAGCCAGCAGTATGCCCTGGCAGCCAAGAGGGCAAACTGCATCCTGGGGTGCATCAAACAGCATAACCAGATGGCCAAGAGGTGACTATCCCACTGCATTTAGCATTGGTGCAGCCTCACCTTGAGTACTGTGTGCAGTGCTGGGCCCACCATTTAAGAAGGATGTGAAGATCCCTGAATACATCCAGAGGAGTGCAACTGAGCTGGTGACAGGGCTGGAAGGCATGTCCTGTGAGGAGTGGCTGAGGGCTCTGGGTTTGTCCAGTTTAGAGAGAAGGAGGCTGAGAGGCAACCTCATGGCTCTCTGCAGCTTCCTGAGGAGGGGAAGTGGGGAGGGAGGTGCTGAGCTCTTCTCCCTGGGATCCAGTGCCAGGACGTGTGGGAATGGCTCAGAGCTGCACCAGGGGAGGTTTAGACTGGACACTGGGAAGCATTTCTTTACCGAGAGGGTGGTCAAGCACTGGAACAGGCTTCCTGGAGAGGTGGTCGATGCCCCAAGCCTGTCAGGGTTTAAGGGGCAGTTGGACAATGCCCTTAATGACATGCTTTAGCTTCTGGTTAGCCCTGAACTGGACAGGCAGTTGGACTAGATGATCATTGTAGGTCCCTTCCAACTGAATATCTATTCTATATTGTTTATAGTGTACTATAAATTAATTCCATTGAGTTCACCCTGCGATACTGCGCATTCTTAAGTATGTTAACGTAGTTAAAATCCAACTCATTGCTACTACAGCAAACTTAATCATGATGCCCAAAAATGAACTCAGTGGAAAATGGGTAAGGTATCTCTGCATTATACTGCAGTACACAATTTAGCCATACCTCTTAGGTAAAAAGTGTTATTTGTTTTTCAAAAATTTTATTAAAAAAAAAAAATTGTTAGCTGCATTTGGTTTAGTTCAGCTATATTTCAATATATTTAATATCCTAGTCTATCTGATTGCCATTAGATTATAAAAAATCATCTTGAACATGTGAGAGAAATAAAGTTGAAAAGAAAGTTGTTGTCTTCAAACACAACACATCATTCACAGATTCACAGATTGGTAGGGTTTGGAAGGGACCTCTAGAGATCATCTAGTCCAACCTCCCTGCTAGAGCAGCATCACCTAGATCTGGTTGCACAGGATGGCATCCAGGTGGGTTTTGAATATCTCCAGAGAAGGAGACTCCACAACCTCTCTTGGTAGCCTGTTCCATTCAAAGGAATGTGTATTAAAATTGCACTATTCATGTTGGGACTTACATAGAATTTTGTTTTTCATAAACAAAAAATTTGTCCAAATTTTTCTTTTTTCATAAGTCTTAGATTTCTTTACAGCATTTTCATCTCAGTAATTTCGCAAATGTCAATGAAGTTTAAAATTGTCAAAACCAAACATCTATATTACCATACTACAATTTACATAGAAGAGAGCATGGTTATTAAAACAGATACTTATCCTCTAACTGTACATTTTGGAAAATTAGTTTGACATTACAGAGATTTGCATGTATTTTTCTACATGTAATTTAAGTTGCACATAACAAGTTAGACTGACTTGTAGCTTTAATCACCATGATTTATGCTATGCAAATCCCTTTGTTTAGAGACATGATACACAGTTTCTATTTTGTGATTTAATTCCAAATACTATGTATTTCTACTTCAGAGTAGCCACTGTTCAAGTACTTTTTTTTCCAGGCAAAATTAAATATCTTTTGTCTAGAGTTGACCAAAATTAATGAACTACAATTTAAAGTTCAGAAGCTTCTTTTTAAGTTAGATTATTTTTTGTAGGTATGGAAATGTGACCTGAAGATACAGAAAAATGTTAAAGTTGTAGATAATAACATTTGAAACAAGGCACCATTAATGTATTTGACTGTACTGAGATAAGAGTGTAATTTAGCTTCCTGTAAAATTAAATATAGTCATAAATTTATAGTCTGTTATATACTTTATGCAGTATAAAGGAAATATAATTGATTTTACTGCACCACATACTAGAAAATATTCTAGAGGCTTGCACTGGAAGCAAGACTAATTTAAACAAAAAAAGGAATGTGTTTTTGTGGGTTTTGTTTGTGCTGCCTTTGTTTTTAAAGGAGGGTAATTAAATACTGGAACACCTTATGAAGTGATTGCTGTTTATAAGAAACCTCATCTACAGCAGGAATGAATTCTTCTGCCCATAAAACTGATGGAAGAATTTCCCATTTCAGGGGAAAAAAAAAACATTCAGAACAGATACAATACGGTTGCCAAGGAGATGTCTCTAAAGAAGATCCCCAACCACAAACACTGTCTCTATAACAGAAGTAACTGAATAAAATTCAATGGCCTGTGTTATGCAGTAGATAACAACTGGATTATCACTACTCTCCTTGCTGGTCTCAGTATTCAACACATTTATGAAATTTAAGAATGCTTCTAGTTACATATGGATTACCACCAGTTATATTCTGTATTACCTGCCTCAGAAGACGCTTTGGACTTTTCTCCATTGTGCTGATCAAGCGTAGTCAGACATCCAGATGCTCTCCTCACATCCCATAATTTTACTCTACTGTCAGCACTAAGAAAACCAGATTTGCATACATTAGGGAAATTGTGTGCACCCTAGATCAATAATTGTCTTTAGGCAACCCACCTGGCACTCTCCCTGGTCCAGCAATTATTCTGAACTACTACTCATCATGCAGTCACATTCAAGCCAATAGAATTTCATGAAAAGATTTTTAAGACAGACTTCAGACATTAATTTACATGAATTAATAAATATAACTGGTACACTACAAGCACCTAAGAGTGAATCTTTGTCTACAAAACAATACACTTGCCTCTTTGTCTATGACATAACACCCTTGCATACATACACAGACTGGGAATAAACTTATTAATTCTTCTGTTGATTAAACTGTAGCTACAGACTCCAGCATTATCTGTAGTGGTTGTCTGGGAACTCAGGCTGTTGCTATCACAGATCTACAGTATGACTGGTACACAGGTTGGCTACATATACATAAGCTGGATGGGTCTCTATGCTCTGTTTCCATACAGTGCTATGGCAGAGAAACACTGAGAGCTTGCTTCTGTAGTAACTCATCGGCTCTTGTCTACACTACCAGGGTGGCACAAGGAGGGAAAGACCAAGATTCAGGCTGCTGTGATTCATTCTGGTTCCCAGGCTGCAAGCTCATGCTTTGCTTGTGCTGCGTCTTTGCCACCAACACAAGCTATGATTAACTGATGGTAGTAGGTACACTGCACATGCTTAGACAGCAACATGGCAGGCAGTGCACTTTGTATGGCACCTTGATGTGCAGCTTGATTTGAGCATCAGTAGTATACTTCCGTGTGCATCACAAGACTCACAGGTATAGACAGGAGGTAAATTCATAGAAAAGACCACTTCCCATGGACTAGGTCACTAGTGTAAAGGCATTTACTGAAACTATTTGGACAGTTCCCAGCAACTTAACCATTGTTTCAATGAAAGAAAAAAAAAAAAACCACCCACAAAACACAAATCACCTTTCACCCCAGCTGAACAAAACCAACTGCATCTCTTTGATCTACAGGTGGAAAATATACCCAAACGGCTTCCTAGTTAAGCAGTCTTCTAACTGAAGTACTATATGCTTTTCCCTGTGTGTTCTCAAGTTAGATCAGTGCATTAATATCAGAAATATATAGTATATACATTCCAACTGACCAAAGCAAAACCAACTGTTATTCCTTATCTGTTTTATATCTGACAAAGCTAGTGACTAATTTGTTCTTTTGTGCTCCACTCCACTACAGATTGATTCTGTTAACTTCCAAGTGTTATGCCAACTGAATATGCTGACAACATATGACTGCTGCAAATAAATATTCTAAGATCATGAATACAGGTATCACTGAGGTTTGAGCTGACTGTAAAATGAGCAACAAACTTCAGGTAGTTCATTGAAATATTCTTAACAAAAGCACAGAAAGAGCTTCCTCATTATAAAAATCTACAGTTGTCCATTTTTGATGATGCAGTTTCTATTGGCTAATCTTTTCTAGCCAGTTCTAATGAGCAAGAAAGAGCTTATAATCTTCTCTAGCACCTGAAACTGAAGCATGTGAAAGACACCCAGAAAACATGTCTCTTCTCTGACTCTTCCAATCTCCTGCCAAAACTATGGAAGAGCTGAGCATCATACACAGAAATCTGAAGTATACATGTTTCACATTCAAGCCATATACACCCCCAAAACTTATTTTGCTTTCCCTGAAGTGATCCCAAGCAAACATAAAATTGTCTTGGAAAACAGTCACATCTCATGATATGCAAGATTAGTCCAGATTCCCTTTTTAGCAGTACGAGTCAGTTTCTCCTCACTACCTCTTCATTATCTCAGTGTTGCCAGTTCTTGCCCACATCTGTCTTGGGAGATGGCAAAACTGAGTTATGTTAGTAGGAAACAGTAGTCCAACTATAGCACTGAATTAAGTAATGGAGCCATCAGAAACATGTTTAACATGCAATTATCATAAGGCAACATTACAACTTAGGTAGATGCAGTTTATAGTTACATGATTTTGAAGCAAAATGTTTCAGGAGACATCAATGAGTCAATATTTAATAAACAAAATTCGCTACTATTTTTGTGATGGAAAAACAAGCAAACAATTTTTCATTTGCTAAAACAAACAAACACATCACATTGTTAGCAAATTTCCTAACTGTGTTGAGCTTTTCAGAAGCTTGCATCAGAAGCCGAGGGCATGCAATGCTGATATCAACTGATTAAAATTTCACTCTCAACTTATAAAATGGCCATTCCTCTCTGCAATTCAAAAGAAAAAACATGCCAACCACGAAACTGAGAAACATCACATTATAATCAAAAGCTAATACACGCAAAAGTTACAGGAAAGCCAAGAGGATCTTTTAGACTGAAAATAGCTAGAATGAAAACAGAAAAGGCCTGGGAGTATCAACATACAATCTATGCTCACTGAATTACTGCAGCTTGGAAAGTTATTGCCCATCAGCTAACCTACCTGCTTTATGCTCTTTGACATAATTCAATACGATTAAGCAGGATGGTATTTTGAGCTAAACATGTTTTACTTTGCTATAAAACAGATTAGCAATGCTTACACTAATAAACAGTAAGAAGTAAGTATCACTATAATGGTCTAGCATTTTCCTGTACCTTTAACTATTTCAAAATTCTGTTCAATTTTCCTATAAAATAAGCATCACTGATAGCTTTTCAGGCTTAGTTTTTCTGGGCAAGATCTACAAAACTGTGAAGAGGTTAAAGTAAATGGTAAAGATTAACTTTAAAAGTGTATTTGAATTCTAAAAAGTATGCATAATGAATATATTGAATTTTACCATCAGACATTTTTAGTGCATATAACAGTCCAGCAACATCTCTACCTTGCTGTTGCCAAAATATATTCCTGACGTGGGGACCAAGACACTGCCAGTACTTCTTGCCTGTGACCTAAAAATTAGATGAAAAAACTTATATGATTTTCTAGGAAAATATTTATACAAACCATTTTATGTAAATAACTAAAAGTAAAAGCAAATACTTAGTTCTATAGGATCCACCAGTCCAGAACAATAATCTAAATTGTAATATGAATTTGAATTTTCTGAAAATATATTATTTTGGGCTAGAGGTTATTTCTTCCTCTTGCTCAAGTGGGATTGCAGTGGCTAAAAGTGATACGTGGAGTACTACATGTGTGTAACTTTTGACAACAAAGACTGTTTTACCCATGCAAAACATATTATAGCACAGTCACAGCTACTGAGTTGCTGTTAAGTATTGTTATAAAATTGTGTGCTAGCACTGATGTTCTCACATGCAGAAGAAACTTTCCATTTGTTTTTCTTCAAATCCTGTCAAAATATTTAATAAAAAGTATATTTACCTTACGTACTTAAGATTAAAACTTTATTCAGCTTATCCTCATGTACTCTTGTCCTGATAGTACGATAAATGTCTTCTTAGCAATGTCACACCCAGTGCAGCTGAGTGGCAAGTAATACATGTACATACATACACACACACACATTAAAACTTGGAAAGTTTTAAGACAAATACAGACAATAGGAAGTGTAAGGTGTCCTAAATGGAAAGATTGCAATCATGCTTCATGTAATAATAGAAAGACATTGCTGAAAAAATAAATTAAGTTATACAAATATGTTTTTGCTAATGCAGTTGAGAGCAAGGTGAACCATCTTGTTTGTGGTACATCTTCTAGTAGTTGGTTTTCCATTACCTGAAGTAATCAAAGGGTTATGATGCCCAGGATAATGGAAAAAATCTCCATAATACAGGTACTACAGGATACAGTCGAAAGGCTCAGGGCAGACACATTTGTTTGGATCCATTAAGTAAACTACAGCCAAGCATTTCAGCTCCATTTCAGCTGATAGAGTTAGCCTATCTGAAAAATATCTGTTTTCAAGATACTACTGAGTGCTTCAAGTTCTGTAAAGAATTATTACATTATGTTTAGTGGAAGACATAAGCTATTTCCACTTGTTCCTCTGATATTGCATTTGAGCTAACTGTACTAGGCTGTGTACAAAGACACAACCAGCTTGTGCCTGGAAAACACTAACTTTTCCATCAAAATTAAGAAGTCCTGCTGAAACCAAACTGAGTCTCTAGAGAACTACTTTTGTGTCTGCACTGGTGCTCTCATTTCTAAAAACAGAACATTGAGACACCCATTGTGGCTGATGCAGTTCAGAAGGACTTACTAGCTTGAGCTCTGCATCACATGAAAGCACCTAGGCTGCTTTTAAACTTGAGCTGGCCAGTGAAGAAAGAGAGCTGCATTAGCACATTGCTGTGTCTGAGCTAACATTTCTGTACAGTTGGTAGATCAGATCTGGCTCTTGCCCTGCTGGCTTGAAGCATAATGATTTACCCTGTAATTGCCTTCACTTGAGCACGTGTATATAGACTCATACTCCAAAAAGTAAACATTAGGAAAAGAGACATTAAGCGTAAACTCTCATTAAGTGCAAAAAGTAATGGATTATGCAACAATAAAGCCCTATGTTTACTGAATTCAAAAAAATGCAAAGGATTAGATACCGCCCTTCTATAGCAAGTAGTATCTTGCTTGTTATAAAGAAACTTCTAAACAAATCCCTGCAAGCACCTCCACAGGATATTTTGTTAAAAATAGTGAATGGGGTTTTTTTAGTTGTTTTTTGTGGGTTGTTTTTTTTTTTAAAGCAACACCCCACATTGAATTTCCATGAACAGAAAACCAATGCCTACACTTAAGCATGTAATAAATAGTAATCACTATTGATTAGGTCATGGAATTGCCCAAACATTTGTAATAACTGTTAATTAATATTTGTATTTTCCAATTTATTAGCAGTAGAGTAACACCCAGAAGAACCTTTTGCTGCTGTGTAACTTTCACAACTGCCAATAAATAAATTAGTCATGTTACTTACAAAGAATACATTGTATACAGTGTCTCTTTACAGGACTTGTTTTACTCAAAGTAGTTATTGTTTAACATTTATGTTTCAGACTAAGAAGTACCCTGTAGAATGTGAGAACAGGATCCAGACTTCAAGTCACAAAGCTGTACTTTGGGGCTTTTGGTACCAACTGTAACAAGAGAAACAAAGACAGCTAAAAAACCCACAGTATTGGAGAGAACAACAACAAAAAAATCTTAGCAAAGTCAAAGAAATAGAAGAAAAATGTTAGCCGCCTAACAGTTCATTTAGTCAGAGCAATGCATTCTATTAAGAGTTTTACATTTTTAGTCCAAGTAAATTTACCATTGTTATAAACAAACAAAATTTAGAAACTGAGGGCAAACAGGACAGTACTTATGAAACTTAAAAATTAAAAATATCTCTTTAAATTTTTCTTTTGCTAAACATAGTTAAATTCTGTACATGTGAGCAATACACACACACCCCCCTATTTACAAAATTTTCTATGTTTGGATCTAATAACCCTAAAATCCTAACTTATGTAATGAAAGGTAACCGAATTATAGCTAGGAATGTTTATCTAGAAAGAGAAGTGACTGATGCATTATTTCAGAAGAACAAGTGTGATATTCTCATTGACATCATCCGACTAACCAATAATACTTTATTTTACCAATGACCTTATGTCTTATGAAGACTCAAATTATGTAAAAATAAGATGGGGAGGAACCCCTACTGAACATTAACTGCTTTTTACTATAACCCCAAAGTACATAGGGCATTTCTTGAAAACAGATACATACCTGCTATTAAACAATGCTTTGTAGCAACTGGAGACATGTGATGGCTATAGACTGTTCCCTCAAAGTGAAATACATCTGCAGGCTGAGAATAAAAAGACTAAATTAATCACGGTGACAAGTATGTTATCAGACTGTAAATCCTCATTATTAAGTATTTTTCAAGTAACAGCTACAAGTGAAACTAATACAAATATTACTATACACATACTAAAAATAACTCTTTTGGTTATAAATCAGATCACACAAACATCACAAAGACAATTAAGACTGTTTCCAGCACTAGAACAACTATGCCAGAGCTCAGAGATGACCCAAAAGAAAGACCATGAAAACTGGTTAATCAGAAGCATGAATGGAAATTATTTTAAAATTATAAAAAATTTAAAAAGCTAGCAAGAAACAACAGCAAACAAGGTTATAATATGGAGACAGAAATCAACAGCAAAGAGGCACTTAAATTTAGAAGCCCCTTGCCATTCACAAAGATCACATGCTATCTTCAATTCCTCAAAAAAACCCCAAAACCAAACATACAAAATTATTAGCTCCCTTGTGTTAAAAATTAATTAAATATAATGCTTGCTTTAATAATCAGTATAATTACTTTCAGATACAGTTGTTTTGTTGTCTTATTCTAAAATACTGTGTGTGTGTGTATATATATATATATTAAAAATAACTTTAAAATTAAGTTGTCTGTATTTTCAAATACACCATCTGGTGGCAGAACAGGTCAATCAATAACCTTCACATGAACCCTATGTCTGTTAAGTGACGTTCACAGAACTACCTGGAAAGTGAATGGAACTTTGCATTTACGAGATTTAGTAACTGCAAACACAGCTTCACATCTCACAAAAAAAGAGGTCAAAGCTTATTCTCTGTTGTGTCCCTAAGATGACAGACCTCTTTTTTTTTTTTTCAAATTCTTTCACTATGTGTGAAACAACATTCAAATAGCATCAGTGTAAATCCATTAATACATGCATACTGGAAACAGGATAAATTGCAGTCCAGAATTCACAGTTTGACTCACTAATCCTCGCATCTAATTGTCAAAGCAACCTAAAATCCTACGGAATCTGTTTGGTTTAATAAAGCTGGTTACATTGGTTAGCATTTTCTTAATGGTTTCTCTCATTCTCCAACAATTATTAGAAATTGTGTCTATAGTGTTCACAACACCAGAATTTTGGACCTAATGACCCCGAATGCCAAGACCACCAGTCCTTCAACAGCAGTATTTAGGCCTTGGTTACTAAAAATAGCGAGCCCTGCTGTATCTTACCATTACACTCAACAATTCCCAGGAATGAACTTTAGACCAGTCCTTGGTAGACATGTTTACATAGCATAAATTCATAGTACATAGCTGTACTCTTGTTCACAGCAAAAGCAGAACGGAATTGTCCCAAGGGTTCCAAGCTCTCATACACTTTAGACATCCGTGTCTTCAGAAACAGAGAGGTACACACCAAGGTATGCGTGAATGCCAGAATCACACCACCCTCTGCTGCACCCACAGTTCTAACAATCGGCTGTTTTTCATCCTTCTGGATGCTTGGTCCTGTTGAGCTCTGGGTGAACTGCAGATGCGGGATGAATAATCTGTATACAAAAAAAGCTGTAGAAATTCTCTCTTACTTGTAAAGTATTTGTATCCCATATTTTCAAGGTTTTATCAAATGAGCTGGATGTAAACATGCCAGTGTCATGAGGATACCACTGAACTGTCTCCACACTGAATCTATGTACATCAGGATGGCTCCTAAAATCAAGGAAAAGTTGATTAGTCTCTTGATAATAATCTTATAATCATCTTGATATTCAATAGCAAGTTGAAAACATAGTTTATACATTTTTTTAATTCATATTGAAGTTTTCAAGAAGAACTAGTTTCAGTGCCTCAATTTTCGATCAACCAATGTTAATTACTTTGAAGAGACTTCATTTCAAGAAACTGCAAATCATTTACCTTTTCAAAATATGGCATCTGTAGCATGTCTCAAGTTAAGACAGTCTGAGGCATAAAAGGCACTTAAAAGACATTTAAAATGTCTTTTGAAATTCTTAAATTCTAATGTTTAAAGTGAGGATCTAACACTAGAAACCATTTATGCTTGTGGAATCCCACTGAAAAATACAATAACATATACAGTTCAAAAAATTTGTGATTATTAGCTAATAATTACAGCTACATAGTTATTGGAAATTCACATACACTGAAGTCACCAGATTGCAGTGGACTGAGTCACAGAGAGTTAATTATTTTTGCATTCAGAAATGAAAGAGGAAGAACAATATGAAACTTTCAACCCAACTATGCATAGTAACAGAATGCAATACAATTAATAATACATTAACAGTGGTGGGAAGAAGGGACACCAGAGACAATCTTGACAGCTCCAGGATATGATTCAACTGACAAGGCTCTGAACAACACAGGTCATTTCACATACCTGCTAGGCCACTCATATCTGAGCTGGATCCACGTGGATCCAGCTTCAGGGCCCAAACCCATGCTCCCAGACTCAGAAGTACCATGCTGTTGTGGGTTAACCCTAGGCAGATGAGTACCACCACAGCCGCTTGCTCACTCACTGCTCCCTTGCAGTGGGATGTGGGGAAGAGAATCCAAATGGCAAACGTGAGAAAACTTGTGGGTTGAGTTAAAGACATTTTAATAAGTAAAAGGAAACAAAAGAACACACACACACAAAAAAAGAGAAAAACAAGTGACACAAAAGCAATCCTTCACTACAGGCTGACCAATGCCCAGCCAGACCCCGAGCAATGGCAACCCCTGGAAAATTGCCCCTAGTTTTATTGTTGCACATAACATTGTATGTTATGATACCAATATCTCTTCGGTCACTTTGGGTCAGGTGCCCCAGCTGTGTTCTCTCCCAGCCTCTTGTCCACCTCCAGCCTACTTGCTAAGGGGGCAGAGTGAGGAACAGAGAATGCCTTGACACTATGCAAGCACTGTTCAGTAACAGCTAAAACATCAGTGCGTTATGAAGATTGGTCACAAATCCAAAAACATAGTGCCATACAAGTTACTATAAAGAAAATACTATAAATCTACTATAAAGAAAATTAACTCCATTCCAGCCAGAGGCAGTACACATGCAAAAATAGTCCAACTGGCTCCATCTGCAGCTAGTGAAGGGCTCATGAGATTTCTTCACTTCAGCTCTTATCTTTGCATTGTTCTCTCAAGTGTCCTGACCTCCAAAGCGATAAGTATTGCGGGGGTATCATTGTGTAAGTGGAGATGCAGATCTTCTGTATAGATCTGGCACTACACCTAAGCTAGTAAACTTTTCTGCTTACTTGGGTTGCTAGAAAGCACAGAAGCCAACACTGACAATATGAAGCAAAAGCTATTGAGCAACTGTTGAGCTTAGTTTAATAATGCCTGCATTGCTGTTGTGGTTTAACCCCAGCCAGCAACTAAGCACCACACAGCTGCTCACTCAGTTGTCCCCCAACCCAGTGGGATGGGGAGGAGAACCGGAAAAAAGTAAAACTCGTGGGCTGAAATAAAGACAGTTTAACTGGACAGAAAAGGAAGATTAAAAAAACCCCAAACAACCCCCCCCAATAATAATAAAAGAATATTCAAAACAAGTGATGCACAATGTAATTGCTCACCACCTGTTGACTGATGCCCAGCCCAGCCCCGGAGCAGCGATCCCCCCCAGTTTATATACTGAGCATGATGTTCTGTGGTAAGGAATATCCTTTTGGCCAGCTTGGGTCAGCTGTCCTGGCAGTGCTCTCCCAGCTTCTTGTGCACCTGCTCACTGGCAGAGCATAGGAAGCTGAAAAGTCCTGGACTTAGTATAAGCATTATTTAGCAACAACTAAAACCATCAGTGTGTTATCAGCATAATTCTTATACTAAATCCAAAAGACAGCACTATACCAGCTACTAGGAAGAAAATAACTATCCCAGCTGAAACCAGGACAATTGCTTATCTCTGTGGCGTACCCTGTTGGTATGGGAATGGCCTGTTACTTTGCCCCGGGGCTAAAAGACAACAGATTTTGTGCATTTATTCTACAGGTGGTAGAATAAGCTAAAAATCTCAAGTACCGGCAGTGCCAGAAAAATCAAGCCTGACTCAGCGTGAGCTTACTCCTGAAGAGGCATTTGTAGGCACTGTGCAGAAAAATCTGAACTCATGGAACTAATCATCCTGGTACAATAAATTTAAGCGCACAACACTGGACTGTATTCAGCACTGCACCAGAACAATCAATTCTCCCATAATCCAAAGGGCTGAGGAATGAACTAAAAAACTCTTGAGTAGCTCTGTAGGAATCACCTTGGATCTGGCTAGGGTTAATAGTGGCCATATGCTATTCAGCCTGTTTTTTTTTCTCAGGGCTGTATGTTATTCCCAGTTCATTCTATATGCAGTATTTTCCCCCATTACTCAGAATATCCTAACCTTTTCTACCAAAGAAAAATATAGAATTAATTCCATGGATAGTAAGGTCACTGCCATTCATTCTTTCTAGACAGGTTTTGAGAAGAGGACACTACCTTAGACATAAGCATCAGCTATGTATTAACTAGAAGCTGGTACTGTTTGGTTACTCTTAAATGCTGTTTTTTGTCAGAGGACAGCATGGATGATAGGAAACCATGTAAAGCTCAGTGTGTCGACTCCCAGTGGAACAAGGAAAGTTCTTGTTTTTTGCAATAGTGGCCCTACATTCTAGATGAGAAACGCTAGGAAAATCACAGCCTACTATCAGGATTTATCTACTCTGATGTTCTAAACTACTGGATCCTCAGCAGGCCCAGTTCAGAGTCTAATCAGAAATAGTTTGAAAGGGCCTCTACCAAGAGCTTATTCTTTAAGCAGCTTTGAGACCAGAGCTGCGTTGTGCCCTGCAAACTTAGAACACAGGCAAACTTTTGCAACATGTCATTATCATATGCTTCAAAGATAGAAGCCAGATAGTCAGATAAGAAGTGTTTCTTATTGGTAGTTATACATTAATTTATGGTGTCAGGAACTCTGCATGAATAATATTCCAATATCTGAAGCTCCATCTGTAGCTAATTAGCTACGATAAGTATTTAAAACATACTAAGAAGCTACATGAATACTGGGAATAAATAATTGAGGCAAAAAACCTACTACAGTTACTCTAAGCAATAATAAGCCCATCATTTAGAATATTGTGTCACAAAATCAGATTCTGCTAGCACAATTTATGTCTCTACCCAAGTGATAAGAAATAAAAGATGCATCTACGCAAATTAACACCTACTCAAGAAACAAACTACCATCTAACTGTGCTCATAAACAGAATTTTCAAGTATGGAATATTTCTGCTGACCTAAGTGAAGTTAACAATAGCATGATTTCAGCACAGATTTGCCAGTTTTTATGTTGTGTCTTCTCAGCCTATATTTCTTCAGTTTGCTGTATTGTTTCAGAAATCATTTTGGTTTTGAGATTTGGAGATGTATAGTCATTACTTATTCTTAATTACAATTTTAATTAATGTTATTGAAGAAGTCCCAGCCATTAACACTTATCAATACAGCTTACTTTCAGTAGATTCTGTTCCTAGCCATTTCTTTTGATGCATGTTCTATCACCCTTTTTCTTTCTTATGGTCCAAGACACCATTTCAGCCTTTTATTGTTGAAAACTTGTTCTGTTCTTGTTGATCTTACTCATGAAACTTTTAGACCTCAAATAATTTGAGGACCGGGAAAAAGTAAGGGGAAAACGTAGCTACTGATCTTCTACACAGTAGGATATATCTTACTATAAGCCTCAGATAAAGTCTAGATAACCTTACTATTAAACACAAGGAAAAAACAGGTTTTGCTAGATAGATGGCTATAGATTAATGGCTATAATGGACAAATTTATACTACCTGCAAGGAAAGCCTGAAAAATCAATAAAAGCTTTGAGTCTTTCTATAGATTACCTATATAAAGAACAGCAGCCTGTTCTTCAGAAACATATTTTTGTCAGTAACACATCTGTCTTCATTCAAACATGTTCTTAAGAAATTCTGTATTAATTACTTCTGTACCTGGTGAACACCTGGTGAACTTAAAATACTTATTAGTAAAGCTGGGAGCAGGGAGAGGGGAAATAAAACCAACAACTTCAAATCTGCATTAGAATTTTTTCCAATCACATAAACAGAGTTATGCAAAGATCATTTTACTTTTGCTTAAACTCATAATTATTGAAAGATATATATATTATATGTATTTGGGGGACACAAGGAATATTTCTACAACAGTCCCAACACTACTTTCTGATAGTTATTGGCATAGTCCGCAAATTTCAACATGAAACAATAAGAAAACTCACAGGTGAGGAACTGTGACCTGGAAGACAGGGTTTCAGGGTTTTTTTTGGTCTTTTTTCTAGTATTAAAACATGAGATTGGAATACTAACTCTGATGTTTTTGTGGGGTCTACAGCAACACAAACGTCTCTAGTTTCCATATGAATACAATTAACACCCTCCATTTTAACTTTCAAAGTGCCAAAGATCTACTCAAAAAATATCAGAGAGCCATTGTATATATGTCGTAACTATTGCATTAGACAAATCAAGAAAAAACAATTAGCTCCTGCTACTTAATAAATCACATAAATCCTCACAAAGTTTCTTGCTCTTTTTTTTTTTTTTGGCATGCCAAAAAACATCATGCATTATGCTAGCCCTCAAAGATTTCTGGCACTATTTTCTAGAGTCTTTTTATCCTAGAAATAAGAACACACATTAATTTGTGAATTCAATGCTAGTCACACAAGAGGTATCAAAATGAACTTTCAATAGAATTTTTGAACACCTACCTTCCCACAGAACAAAGTGCTTTACATGTGTAACTTGGATTTCTGCTCAAGTTTTCAAGGTCATAAAGTACAATAACACCATCTGACCCACCGGATAACATGCTGAAAGTGATAATAAAGCACACAAGTTACAAAACTCATGATCTCAATATGCTCAATACAATTGAGCGTTCAGCAAGAAAATAAATCCATAGTACCAAAACACAGTGAAATTCTCATATACATTTTTACCAACTTAAGTATATACTTACTATCTTCCCTCAACAGGCTCAATATCAAGGGTGTTGATACCACTCCCATGTATTCTTTCCACATCTCTATCTTTGTTTAATTCCAAACTTAGAACCCTTAAAACAACAAAAAAAGAAAAAAAAAGAGATATGAACGACAAGAACAGAATTGCAGGATGTTACTACGTAGCGCTAAACAGCTCAAATCATAATTTTGTGCTCCCTCAATGCATTTAATCCATCCCCATTTTTTTTGCAAAACTAGACTTGCAGATATGACACAGGGCTGGAAATAAGTCTTGTGAAGTTGGCAGAAAAAATATTTTAGTCTTTATGTTCTTTGGATGGTAAGAGATAAATAAATACAGAAAATAGGCTCAAAGAAATAGCAAAACTGCATTTGGGATCAACATATGAAGCAAAAACCAGAATGTAATTTGAAAACACTGAGCAAAAGAAACATTAAGCAGCAGTTGTAGTCACCACAAATACTAGTCCCTCTGAAGCCCCATCATGTACCAGCCTTCTAAGCTTCATCCCACTTGGAACTACAGACACCTAGTGGACAGATTCATTTACTTTAACACATCACAGTATTTCCTTTAAGGAAACAATGTTTGTGTTACGCTTTCTGTGACATTAAACAAAAACTATGCTATCCACATGATGAAGCTTCCAAGACAAACTTTTCTGCGCTGCAATTAGTATCTTGTACTACTAAGTAGTAGCCTGTATCTTTAAATATGTTAATATTACGTTGGCAAAAAAAGACTAATTCTGCTTCCTTAAACCATACAACTTGATATAAAATCAGCCTTACAAGATGATCAGTGCTTCTTACAGCACTATTTTGTAAAACCCGCTATCAACAAAAACTTAACTAAGTATATCACTGAAAAGCTGTAAAGCGGAGTCCCTCTACTCTGCTTCAGCTTGAGTGGCAAAAATCTTCATGTGAGAAGCTTAGGCTGTTACAGGCAGACACCCAACAGCATGTCTGCAGGCATGCTTCAAAAGCAGCAAGTCATTTAAGCTCTTTTAAAAGATGTGAAATGTAATTATGCAAGAATACCTAGAATAAGAATTTTAACATACAAGATACCTAGTTTAAAACTTTTGAGCTCAAGATTGAATTTTATTGAAGCAATAAACCTCGTAAGGAATTTTTTTAAAACATGTGACTTTAAAATGTAGTTATAAATACAATCTACTGAAGACTATAGATTATTTCTTTTTAAAGTTAAAAATAAAATGTTTAGGAAGGGAAATGTTAGGTAGACAGTTGTCCAAGTGTCCTGGTTTCAGCTGAGCGGGTTAATTTTCTTCATAGTAGCTAGTATGGGGATATGTTTTGGATTTGTGCTGGAGACAGTGTTGATAATATAGAGATGTTTTTGTTATATGGACCTATTGTTGAGCAGTGCTTACACGGGGCCAAGGCCTTTTCTGCTTATTGCACTGCCCTGCCAGTAGGATGGCTGGGGGTGCACAAGAAGTTGGGAGGAAACACAGACAGGACAGGTGACCCAAACTGACCAAAGGGATATTCCATGCGTTATGATGTCATGCTCTGCTCAGTTTATAAGGAGCTTGGGGGAAGGACACGTTTGGAGTGATGGCGTTTGTCTTCCCCAGTCACCGTTATGCATGACGGAGCCCTGCTTTCCGGGGGATGGCTGAACACCTGCCTGCCCATGGGAAGTGGTGAATTAATTCCTTGCTTTGCTTGTGGCTTTTGCTTTACCTATTCAACTGTCTTTATGTCTACCCATGAGTTTTCTCACTTTCACTTTTCCAATTCTCTCCCCCATCCCGACGGGGGAGCGGCTGTGTGGTGCTCAGCTGCCGGCTGGGGTAAAACCACGACACCAAGTAACATATATTCTGCCCACTGTGCTTCCATTCTTAACACTGAAGACTACATGAATGCTGAGGGCACAGAACAGATGTAACTGGGTTGTCAAAATGCTTACAGAAAGGAGCTTCCTGAATCACCAAAATTAATTTCAATTTTAAACAGAATCTTTTTACAATGATGCAGCCACAAAAGCCACATAATTATTATGGATAAATCATCAACACAAATCCTTCCTGTTGATGGAGTTGTGTAAATGACTGAACTGGGGTTGGCCTTTATTGGATTTATCTTGAATTACAGCTGCAAAACTGCCTAGCTGACAAAGAACAAACATTGTGACATTACAACCTTTAGCAGTAATATTAGTAAGCCTCTCTATGCAGTCACCACTTTCCACAAAAGCTGTTGGGAACCTAACAAAAACCCTACATCTGATTCTTCTGCAACCTGCCAACAGGCCAAGTTTTGGAAAGAGGGAGGACGAACTGACGTGGACACACAAGCATCACGTAAATCTTGTTTCTTCACAAAGCAGAGCACAGCCCCATTAAAATTGAAACATCTGATGAAACCATTAAGGTAGCAAGGACAGGAATACCGAGGTACAGGCCTATTCAGCCAACCAAAACACCATTACTCAGCCCACCCCAGGGTTACTAATCCCCACACGTAAACAAAAAAAACCCCATGGGAAACTCAGAGACGAGGCCCGGCAGACACGCAGGAGCCTCTGCCGAGGAGCACAGGCCGACCCCGGGAGCGCCGGCTCCCCCGCTCCGGCTCCCCGCGCCGGAGCACACAGCAGGACAGCGGCAGGGCAAAGCTCGGCTCTCTCCACCGGAGCGGCCCAGAGAGCGGCCCCGGACCCCACCTCAGGCCGGCCCAACTTGGGCCGGGCGAGGGCTCGCCAGCAGGGCAGAGCGAGGGGCTGCAGCACCTGAGGCGGCCGCTCCGGGACCTCACAGCGCATCGTAGCCCCGCCTCGGTCCCGGCTCCCCGCCGGTCCCCGCTAACCTCCGGGTAGACTCCACTCGGCGCAGCCGCACTGGATCGTCGAGCCCAGTCTGACGAGCCGCAATGAACCCCAACATGGCGAGACGGCGAAACCACTCGACACTTCTCCGCCATCTTGGGCCAGGAGTAGCCGGGATTGGCTCGGGACAGGCCGACCTTGACCAATGGTGAGCGACATTGCTGGCATGCCCGCCACCGATGGGCGGAGTCGGGCCGGCAAAGCGACCGCCCGTGAGCGTGGTCAGCTGGGCAGGGTAGGACGGCGCGCGCGGACGTGACGCACCCGCCGGGGCGGGGCCTGACGCGCGGCGGCGGCGGGGTTTGTTGGCGGCGGCGGCGACCTTGGTGGGGGGAGGGTCCCGCGGCCCGCCGGGATGAGCCGGCCCTGGCAGGTGTTGCGCGCCCTGCGCCTGCGGCTCCTGGGGCCCGCCAAGGAGCTGGTGGGCACCGACCAGTTCGGCAACAAATATTACCGGGTGCCCAAGCACGAGACCCGCGCAGGTAGGCACGGGCCGCCCCGGTGGGACGAGGGGCCGCCCACTGGCGGGCGCCGCGGCCGGGGGCATGGCGGGCGGGTGGCGGCGGTGTCTGCTGGTGGGTGAAGTCAAACGTGCGTCGGGAGCCGTGCGCGTACGAGCGCCCAGGCGTGCTGCCGCTTTCTGTCGCCCGGCAGCCCCGGGCCGCCGGCGGAGAGCGCCGAGGCCCAGCAGAGCGCGGTCCTGCGCGGTCGGTGACCGTGTTGCTGCTGTTAGTAGTCAGCGGGGCGGCTTCGCTGCTGCTCGATTACACACAAGAGCGACTTCTAAGTGCAGGAAAGGCTGCAGCTGCTGAGGGGACCGGGAGTGGGCCCGTTCTGTGCGACACCCCTCGAAAACCACGTTCGGTTTCCTCGTTAGGCTGATGCTCCGGTGCAAGAAAAAACCCCTAAAGCCAGTCATCAAAAGATTTTAGAGTGTAGCTATCACCCTGTGGTTGGTAGGTAGGCAGCAATAAACAAACTGACTCTTAATAATGCAGAGCACATCTGGATATCTTTTTAGATGAATTCATGTACGTTTGTTTGGTGCATTCCTCAGGAAAAATAGTTTTCTAGGTTTCTGCTGGTGTTCCAGGAGCCTGGGTGCTCCTAGACCATATCCTTACATCATTGTACAGATGGCTATGCTTATGCTGCACAGCTATGTATAATTTATTGATGGCAGCTTCCCTGAAGGTGTCCAAGTGCACGTGCTGCAATGTTTTACAGACCTGTTTTCTCTCCCTGCAGAAGCTTGTTTATCTGCTTGCTGTACTCATATGTTTTGTATGACTGCATCAACTGGGGCACCCCCAGGCTGTGGAGGCTTTCTACCTGATATTCTTCAGAGTACAAGAAGAAACAGAAGATCTGAGGCTGTGCAGTCACTTATGTCAGTACCCTTCCTAAAGGGAAGGGAAGGAAGGGGCACATGCCTTCCCTTCAGAAGCATGTAATGTCATTTGGAGATATTTTGCCTTCAGAGCAGTTCCCTTGACTTGTTTTGCTGTGCAACTTCATGAACAGTGGGCGGTGACTTAAAGCCAATCTGCTCAAATAGGTGTCTGGGAAGGTGATGTGCCCTCTCTTTTGTCAGCAGTGTGTTTTTCCTCTGGATTAATATGATAGTGTAACGCTTCCAGGCTTCCTGCATCTTGCTTGAAGCTTTTGGTGTTCTCACTGTTGGGGTTCATGGTGACTTTGAGGGGTGTACAAAAAGCTGTGTCTTCTAGCATATGGGAAGTAGTAAAAAAAATTTCTTGTGTGTGATTATTGAAGGGTCAGTCTTTATTTACCAGTAAAAATGACTTGTTTTATCAGAGATGCATGCAGTCTTTTTCTGGATATTTGAATTTATGCTGGCATGCCTTTTACAGTGAAAGCCCTCTGCTGAGACTTTAAGACTGATCTCTGTATTTAGAACTTTACAGTAGTTGTAGTGCCAGTAAGAGGGCAGGGGAGGTGGGACATAGCTATTGAACTCAGCAGGAGTACAGTGTAAGAGGCTTTTAAAGTTAGTAATGAATTGAAATAATTGTATTGCAGTAGCCTTTATGTTTCTCAGTTTTTCTTCAGATGAGCTGTAGGAATACTGAGCATAAAACTTCAGAAGTGAAGTTGTGCTGATTTTGCTTTGAGCAGGGAGGGCTGGCTCTTATATGCTTTGCAGTTGCAACTCTGACTTCTGTGAGTGAGAAGAGCGCTTCTATAGATATTAAGGCTCTCACAGAAGTGTATTTTAGTGATACAGGTGACACAATGCAGGTCTACTGTGAATTTTCAGTACTTCTCTGTAGATTTTCCTCTTGTCATTCTTCCACTTGTCTTACTTTCTTTGTCTTGATCTGTTGAAAGTTTAGCACCACCAGCTTGCACTGATGCAATGTTTTACTGCCACCAAAAGGGAGAGATTTCTTCCTCTTTTTTTCTTTCTCGTTGCTGCTAACTTTTCACTGTCTTTTATTTGACCTTCCTAGAGAAAACTTTAATAGTAGAATGAATTCAAATGACTTGATGAAGAATAAATTGTAAGCTAAAACTGGCACAGAAGTGGGAATCAAGATGAGCTGTTAGATAGCATAAGGTTATACAAGATGTCCTGAAACAAAATCAAGAGCTAAAACTTTTACAGAGTCTCTCATACTTCCTCACCATATTCACCTCAGTTTTCCTCTGCTTTCTAGTAGTTTGCTATTAAGCTTTTTAATTCCTCGAGCTGATCCAGTCAAATGCATGTTATCTGGGAAAAATAATGTATTTTTAAAAAATATTAAAAAGCAGAATAAGAAAAAAAAATCTAGCAAAGGGCTGATGTTTTATTCACTCTTCCTGTGCTTCTCTTCTATCTTTGGAATGAAAGTAAGGGAAAGGTTATTACAATTTTGCTTTACAAACTGAAATTTGAGATATGCAAAAGTAATACTACATCTTCCATAAATGTGTTCATTCACAATCAGTTAATTCTCATTCTCCTTTTTTATGTAAGTAGAGAACAGGAGAGTGCATATGAGAAATACTACTACTAAAATTCTGTGTGAAAATAGTACTTTGAAATTTCCGTTTTCTGTTTAATTTACTGATGTGTATTTGACACTGTGCATTAGCTGCTGCTTTCGATGATCTAAAAAACCATAACCCCTCAGCATCAGCAGAATGAAAGAACTCTGAATGAAGTCAGCAAGACTTCCCCACAGGAAGAAGAAATTGATGGTGAAACTTTTTCATGGAAGTGTTCAAACTTTGGTTTTTATTCTGTTGATTTCTTGTGTATTATATTAATTGGTGGAACTCACTATTACAATCAGACGCACTTGACCATGAGACGTGGGGTGTAACAATCATTAGAAAGTGAGGGAAATAAGTAGAATGAAAACAGCTTACTTCAGGAAAACAGGCTTCAATAAATTCAGAAAATGGATAAGGAGAGATCCTGTGAATGTCTAAATAGACCCACTACTCACTAAATAGTGTGTGGGACAATTCATACCTGTACCTCCTCCAACTGTTAAAGGCACAAGTACAAACTATCCTGATGTGGGTGAAGGCTAAGAAGTATAGCAATAAATTAACCTGGCTAAATCATGAGTTTTTAATGACCTCAAACGAAAAAACCCTCCATGAATCAGGCATGGGTGCTGGAAAAATAGAGGAACAAATAGTAACTCATAAGTATATTCACAAGGTAGTGAGTGAAAACCAATGTGAAATTGTTGATTTGACAAGACAGGTTCTTATTGTAATTGTTTTCTGAGTGGACAATACTTTGATGTTTTTTTAGACCTTTTTGTGTGCAAAATTTAAGACTGTGGATTACAAATTTGCTATGTGGGTGCATAACAGGTTGGAAACTGTTCTTGGAATAGTCAGAAATGTTACCCTGTCAGCTGGAGGGGAGTATCCAGAGGGAACTGCTAGCTGTCTGTCATATTCCAGAACTAATTGATTTTTGTTAGTGATTTGCATGATGAACAAGAAAATATTTTTATTAAATTTGCAGGTCAAACTGTACAGGAGGAAACAGGGAGTAGCTGTGAGCATCTTATGGCAGGTCAACTGTCGTACGATTCAACTGTGAGGCATCAGCTGAGGTCAAGCCTTGCTTATTTCTAAACAAAGAGCATACAATTTAGTGGTTAAAGGGCGCTCAGAAAATGGGTCTACACAACTGACAAACTTTCTGTAGTACAGCGTGTATTGTATTAGTACTGCTATAAATTTCATTTGTGTGTTCTCTTAATTTTGATACCCATTTTCTCCCTCCATTTCCACCTTTCCAGACCATTATCCACTTTTCTTGCAAAACGGACTTCCTCATGAGTGTGTGTTATTCTTATCGCAAGATACAGCCTTCCCTGAACCAAGCCAGCCTCTTGTGGCAGTCCCTTGTGACTTTGGGTTACTTGGATATAGGAGATTCTGTATCTGTTCAATTTCCCCACCCACTGGTGACTCATTTTGGCTGTAATTTGTGCTTTTACTTCTGTGGCTGAGGATAAATCAGTTTATTCTGTCACTGCCCATCCACTGGCTAGGGAAGCGATCGCAGGCGGTTACACTCACTGCCTTGGGCCGTGGTGGCTACCTTGCTCTCACTTTTGAAGAGCATCCTGTGCTTGTCACACTTGCGTACAACGGGGTCACACCAGGACTTGGGGGCATTTGAAACTTGGAAAGAAGTTTAAAGATACAGGATGGGGAAGGAAATTTATTTTAGTCTGTAGAAAATAAAGTGTACACATACTGAAGATTTCTGAAGCTCATTTTTTAAAGAAGTTAGGAATTTACAAGTGTGGAGTATAACCGTATTGAAGCAATGCTGTCTTTTTAAGTGTTGGAGAGTATTATTTGTTGCACATTATGAAAATCTGCAGCAAACATAGTTTATGCCTTACCCCGTGTCCTAGCCATAGAGTGACCAGTGCAGGATGGGAACAGCAGTAGAAAGAAAATGAATTGCAGAGGAAACATTGTAGAGAGACTCAGCTGTTGTGCTGCTTTCTCTTTTATGCCCTAGACGTGGCAGGTCTATCAGGACCGAGACCTGTGGCTGGGCTTTGTTTCAGACCAGGATGGCCTAAGCAGTATCTATGCCTTCCTGTGCTTCAGACGAAAGCTGGCTGACAGCTTTCTTTTGCCCTGCCCGGTCCTTGACAGGGGTTTAGAACAGAAATACATGGAGCCTATGGTGCAAAGAATTAATGTTTAGTTTCAGCTGTGAATTGCTCCCTTCTACACTCAGTCTGGAGTGCAGTGTGCTCTTGGACCCTAGGTCATTGTCTGTCTGCATTAGCAGGGAGTGGTCGGAGCAGATCAGTGGATCCAAGTGGTTGATGTTGAGTTTCCTCACACCTCCATCATATGTGATTCAGGGTTTACTTTGGATTAAATTCAGTCCTTTTCCAAGGACTGAATGTCTACAATACATGTAATTTGAAGTTCTCAAAAAGGTAAAAAGTGTTAATTAAATTGCCTTGGTGCCTAATATCCTGTTAATTTTTGAAATGTTTTATGAGTGAGGATTTCTTCTTAAAAAAAGCAAGTTGTGCATGCAGAAACTACTTTGAGATCCAAATCAGCACATGGTAAATCGAGGCACCACAGGATTCAGTACAAAGCAACACTTGCTTTGGATCACATCACTACCGTAGGCATAGTCTCACAAACATCATAATATCTGGGATGTCCGGGTCAATTTCAAGATGTAGCGACTGTACCCTGAAACCACTGTTGCCTGTTTGTAGTCACAGGAAGGTTGTCTTGCATTCCTGATTTTGACTTGTTTGTGAATAAGTAGGTTATTAGAAGAAGAGCTAGCAACTTGAGTGTGTTTCATTGTGGTGTAGGGAATCATGGGAATCATTGCGGAGATTTAAACAGTGGTATCAGCTGTCAGTGACAAGCAAAGGAGCTGATTTTTAACAGGTCTTCTGCCTTATTTTAAAAAGGTGTAATGAGTAATGGCAAAAAAATTTTGAGCTTGCAAGGGTATCATGGTTCTGCTGGGTGAATGTAGAAAGGATTGGCAGTTTGGAGAGAAAAGAAAGGAAAATGTAAAACTGAGCTGTTTGAGTCTGGTTGTGTTAATTCTCTTGAAAGAGAAAAAGTGAACATTGGAAGTCCCTAAACTGTGAGAATAAGTTAGTAGATTCACTAAAGAAAGTAACTGCTAGAAATAGAAAAGGACGTAAGAATTCAGGTGTCAGGACAGAGGGGTAAGACCCTGAAAAAGGAACCATTCTGCCCACAGGAATACAAAAGAATTTAGAATTACAGTAGTAACTTTTCTGAAAAGATGGACCTGCAGACATGGTGGGACTGAAGGTACATTGTGTAATGTTTATCAGGGACTTTTATTTTCAAGTGGGAAGAAATTACCATCTCCAAAGTGAAGTCAAACCTTCAACACTATGGTGAGGTAGGCTCATTTGGAAGAAAAGATGATTTTGTATTTAATGACATTCTGCAGTTGGTATTTTTTGCAAAATTACCTTAAAGTGGTGAAAGTGATTAAACAGCACAACTGCACCTTGCTTGTCATGAGAGGTCCAGCATAACGCATTAACTCTGAGATGACTTTTCAGTTGCCAGTCCTGAAACTGGATGTGATAGAAGATGCGAATAGACAGTTGGGTAGTGGTGATTGATGACTCATTTCAGTATCTCAGGCAAGTATTTCACTAAACAGGCTATATTTATCAATGTAATGCATTTATTTTTCTTATTGTATAACATGCTGTCAGGACATTGCCATAGCTTTGCTGCATGATGAATTGTTCTTGCTGTAGAACATGGAGTGATATTTAAAATGTTCATATTTTTTTTTAATTACAAACCAAATTCCTCGTACAGTTTATGCATTTATTACAACAAAATATATCTTACAGGAAATAGGTGATTCCATTTTCCCACTGAAAATAATTTATAAAGACTCTTAATAACCAATTTATTAAAAAAATGCAGGAAGATAAGAGCCACTAAATATTTAAGATCTGGTATATATTTTTCATCTTTTCTAAAGATGATTAATGGGCAGCTTATATTTAAACTTTTCCAATATCTTCATTTGTACTGTCATCTATTGTAATGATTAAGAGTTAAAAATGAGTGCTCTCTGAAATGCCAGCCTATGCAAGTTTTTATAGGAACAGTAGATCAGCAACAAGAGGGTAGTTTCTTTAAAAGATGATGTATCAGTGCTAAAAGTTTTAAGGTTCCCTTTGGGGAAACAGCAGACTCAGGTTTGACTTGATTTGGAGCTGCAGCTTACCAGGAGCAGCTGGAAAAAGCCTGAAGCATTCTGTATCTGTACGTTTTTATATGTTGTATAAACTCTGCATTATGGGACATATGTGGCCTGAGACTGGGATGATAGGAGCTTTAAGAAGGAAACTGGCAAGCTAAACATGTTTCTCAGTATTCTTATAAATACCATCTGAAACGAAAGCGGCATTACCAAGTTTCAGTTGTAAATTTTGTTGCTAACAATTGAGTATAAGCACCGAGTTCTGTGGGAAAGCTTTTGTTCGTGTGAAACGCCCACTCAGGTTCGCAAAAGAGGCCTGTACCTTGTGAAGTCTTTTTCTTAACAAACCACAAATGTGGAAATAAGAAAGAATCTGTGTAAGGAAAAGATACTAATTGCTCAATTGGTGAAATATGTAGTATGTCCTAAATCTTATTGAATCCAGACTTCAATAGAAATGTGTAATTTTAAAATGAAAGTTAGAAAAATGTACAATTCTGTTGAGATTAAAGGAATCTTCTGTGATTGTTTTTGTAGCTGCTTGCTTTCTGTTTTAGATGGTGGCATGTTGCCTTCCTGTGCATCGGAAGAGTAGAGGAGAATTCCTACTTTTTTTCAAAATTTGCTATTAAGTAACATTTTATGTTGAAGATTAGACTGAAACATTCCTGTAATGCTTTATAGCAAACAGGTTAGAGTGGAAGGGGCAACATCTTATCTCCAAAGCTTATTTTCTGAGGTCAGAGGTATGGTTTTCTTTTGACTCTTGAGTGTTACCTTCCTCGCTAACAGGAATGAAGTCTGAGGAAGAGGCAGAAACTCATTCTGATTGTATGAAGCATTCATAAACTGATTATCAAGTGTTGCAGATAATTGTACAGAATATTGCTGAACATGAAATAGTTTTGCAAGCTAGTTTTTCAAGTGTTGGTGGAAAGCTAATAAACTGATTTTATGTGTCTAATTCTAAGATACTAAGGAAAGACAGAATTTGAATTTTGATTAATCAATATGAAACAAAATTTTAGAATAATTATTTTGGATATGGAAATAAGTGTATTGAGAAAGTGTTTTTATCCAGATACATACTCTCATGCAGTAAGAGCTGGCAGTTACATGTTTGTCCAGATGGTGGCAATGTTGCTTCAGAGGCAGTGCATACTGACAGCTCGCTGAATATTCCTTTCTGGTGAGACTACGTAACAGAGAAACCTAGTTCTAAAATAATTGTGTGTATGTGTGTTTGTACAGAAATAAAACTCACATTGCAGACTGCCAGCTTCTAGGACAGTAATTCTGGAATGACAAAATAGCTTTTCAGTCTGGGTGATATATTATGCAGCAAAGCAATTACCCTGTGAAGAGCTCACTGCAGATTATAAAAGCATTAATATTTGAAAAACAGTGTTTGGGTGCAGTGATATGTTTTTCCTTCAGCTGCCAGAAATGAATTGACAACAGGCATGGTATGTTAATCTCGCTGACTTGAAAACCAGGAATAGCAATAAGTAGTCATATGGACAGGCAGTAACTTGCACATTATCTGTTGCTACGGCCAGGTTTCATTTTCAGTGTGTATATTGATACTAAACTGAGATGCTAATCTTGTTGAATTTTGCCTGCCAGTATTGAGTTTTATATGCTGTACATTTGTTACTTTTAATTATTGTAGGTTTGGTTTGAGAACTTGTTTTGATTCTTTCAGTAGAGATGTGGAGGTGTGTGATGATTTGGGTTTTTTTTTTTTTGAGGTCTGTTTGATGGCCAAAAATTAGATAGTAAAACATATATATTTTTCATTTCCTGGTGTTATAGCTTTCTTTTTACTGTGCGTAGAGAAATAAACAGTGAAGTGCCGGACAGATACATGCTTTTAATAGCTGGAAAAATCTTACTTGATTTTGTTAATCCTGCTGACTTAAACAGCTGTCACCTGCAGGGTTCAGAATAGCAGCCCTTTTGGTGGTTGTTACAAACATATTTCATTAGGCATATCTTCTCTAAGAGTTAAAATTACCATAGGGTGCCGTATTGTCTTAATGAAGTTGCTTGTGCTTTGTTTTCCTACCTGTACATTAAAAAGTGGTGTGACTCACCACTACATCATACCATGGTAGGTTAGCACAGGTGAGCCTGTTGTGGGTTCATGGTGGCAGGAGATGGACAGCTGTCCCAGAAATTGAGCTTATGAAACCGCCAGCAGTCTTGCCCGTATTTCATCCTTGGAACATGATCACTACAGCTATGAGTGTTGCAGACATGATCATTGTATCAGTCAGGATTGTCGGCATATTATTATACCTGCTTTATGGCTAAATTCTGTCGCTTTTAGTTTCATTATCCTGAAATATAAGGAAAATTCAACTTATTTTTCTGGTTCAAAAGAAGGGAAAAAAAAATCATTATGTAAGAGCAAATCACCTACTCTGTATAAAGCTTTAGAGTTTGAAATTCTACTGGCAAACTAAAGAACAGGTGTAATATATAGAAGAGACTTGAAGTATGTCTGTAGCTGGTACAGGAAACATTTTCTAATATGTCTGTATAATTAATGCCAGCTCATTATTTATATGAATTTGGATTAACAAGATTATAAATACTGTCCAAATGCTTTGTTAATTGTGATTGTCAGATGAAAATTTTTTATGTCCACTTTTATTGGTACATTATTTGGTACGTCTTTTTAGAAATGGTTTATTACTGCAAAATAAGACTAGAAAGAAAATTAAATCATTTAAATAAAAGTGCAGGGGCTGCATTATTATTTTAAAAAAGAACATAGAGTAGAATGGTAAAGAGCTGAACAAAACAATGCAGTTGAGAAACTGTAGTAAAAGAGAGGTTAAATAAAAGGAGCTGAGCAAGGTTGTCATGCTACCCTGTGGGCCACTGTAACCTTTTCAGTTTCTCCTGAAGAACAGAGAAGGTGGTAACGAATTAGGTTTGACTTCTGCTTTGTACAGTAAGTTTTTTGTATTCTTTATAGATCTTTAAAATACCAAATAAAGCTTCTGTCATAAGAGGCTTCATGGTTTTAAGGTCAGATTTGCAGAGATAAGAGCTGGTTTGCTTTGAGGAGAGGGAAGAATCAGTTTCATGCTCTGCCTCTGGGTACAGGAGTTGTGCAGAAAGGAGGAACACTTAAAAATGAGCATGACAGGTTGAGGAAATGGAAATGATGAAATAGGAAGGTAAGATCTTAGTTTCTAGGTATCCATTATTTATGGCCATGTGTGTATGAAACACATGGTGCTATCATTTCATCCTTCTTGAAGTCAAGGACTAATTTGACTAGCCTCCTCTGTCTAGACGATTTGGAGGCACCATCAAGGGAGTAAGAAATTTGCTTCTGATCAGGAGAGGCCAAAGGAAGGATGCATTCTGGCAGCCTTCTGCAGGTGGTAGTCAGTGCTGTAGGACTTGAAAATGTCACAAGCTTTGGAACTCAAGAAGCATGTGGGCTGATGGATGTTTTGTACCTGTAAGAGGGATATTGAACTCGGGGATGAGGAAAAGCTGCTCCACAGAACTACAACCAGAATGGAAAGATATATAGCACTGTGCAGCACTGCAATGTCTGAAGAGCATCCTGAAGATACTAGCCACAGCAGAGTTTAATCTGGCAGAACTAATGCCCTTGAAAGGGGGTCACATCTGGTCACTGATATCCAGTGAGAAAGTGAAAATGGATGTTATTGAGAGTGGCATCACCTCAGCCAAAAATGTTATTTATTATTATAGTTAATAGAGAGAATAAGGGAGCACAATTATGTAAGGGTCCATTGCTTGCATGTCGTCAGTATTTGTACAGGGGTATCGTTTGGAAGTATACTGGAAGAAAATGCCTGTGCTTCTACGTCTAGTAGCCTGTCTACATTGGCTTCAGGTTTATTTCAGTCTTGCAGCAGAACTTCATACACAAATGCACAATTTCGAAACACCATACTTTTCTAAGCAACTTAAACTACCCACACCCTCAATAGTAGGAATACATTCCTGTCAGTCATTTATTTGTTTCTCTATAAGAAGAAAGCAAAAAGGTCCAGGAAATAAACTGAGGCTTTTCTTCCAGCGCTATAGAGTAATTGTTTCTCTTCTACTGAGGAATCTTAAATTAAGATGATCCGATGAGGCAGCTTAGAATAGCAGAACACTACCAGTATTTCCCAGCCTCACAGTCCTGCCCACTCCTTTTTCAGCCTTATCCATAAACAGGATTCATATTTTTTCTCCCTTTTGCTTAGTGTGTAGCAGTGACTCATTAGTGTGGTCAAGAATGCTCAAATTTAACAGTTGTAACAGGAAAATACTATGTAGTGAAGACATGAAGATAAATTAATCCAGCCCGGTTGTTCCTTCATGTTTTGTTGTGTAAAAAATTAAATATATCTCCCATCTCCATTTGGTCAGAAATATTATTTTATCATGTTTTACTGTCTGGATCAGGATGCACCACCCCAATGACTCACAGCAGCCCAGGTGAGGGTCTGCCTGGAGCATGGGAGGAATTCATTCAGGAGCATGGTTCATGTTTGATTAGTATAAAGGTTAATCACGTAGATTGATAATGAAATTTACTGCTGCACTGTTAAACTTAAGTGAGCTGAATTGTTGGTATTGTTTCTCTGAATGTATGGAGCATGAGAGGAACTTAACATCTTTTTAATTCATCATCGTCAGTACCATAAATTGGCATTCAGAGAAGACTTCCTTTTGTAGCCTGCCGGCTGCTTCTGCAGACTGGGTGATTAGGAATTGAGCAGGAGGGAAATAGAGTTCCCAGTCATGCAGAGTGGCAAAATCTGTGGCTTCCAATAGGATTGCAGTCAGCTGTCTCAAGCAGATGCATCCAGCAGTAGGGTACTAAAGGAACACTTGTTTTGCTCTCATGACCAAACTGATCACAAAAGATTTAATTTATTTTTTAAGACACGGCGAGAAGTTTAGAAGGCACAACTTACAGTAGCAGTGCACGTGGAAAAAACACGGGCAATTTAAAAAGACCTTGCAATTTAAAAGAACTTCAAGGATAGTTGTTTAAGATAAGCCACGTTTTTGGTAGCTATTGTGAGGGTGTCATGCCATAGTTCTATTTGCTTGGTCCTTGGAACACTACTTCACTTTAGATCGTCTTGCGTCAGGTATTCTCTTGTTGGTGGTCCTGTGTCCTTAGTCAGAGGTGGTCCTTGCTACTACTACTTCAGACCAGCATGAGGGCATGGCACAGTGAGTTTGGCGTTAGCTTAATTTGTTTGTATCTAGCAGCTTTTCTTGCTTCCCTATCAACAAGCATTCATCCTATGTTGAAAGAAATGAGAAAAAAAAAATATGAAGTTATGTGCTATTCAAGAGCTGTGAAAGATTCAGGCCGAGCAAAAGTTATTACCAGAAGACTCTGCAAAGGCTGTTTCAAAATTATGGCTGAAAGAAGTGTTACAGTTGTCTCTTTAGCCATCAGATCTTGCCTATTTCTGTTGGAGAGGTGGTAACTTTTTCTAATATACTAGCTAGAAATTGAAATATTGAATGGTGGTTGGTATAGTCATCACCATATTGAAACAACTGAATATTATTTTAAACTTAAGATGAACCGATCTTCTAGAAGCTTTAAAAAAGTTTGTCTTGATATAAACAACTGCTAATTGTGGGACTATGAATAGTTAATGATATGACTTTCTGTCCTGGTTTCGGCAGGGACAGAGTTAATTTTCTTCCTGGTGGCTGGTAGAATGCTGTGGTTTGGATTTAGGATGAGAATAATGTCAATAACACACTGATGGTTTTGGTTGTTGCCAAGCAGTCAAGGACTTGTAAGCTTCTCATACTGCCCTGCCAGGGAGAAGGCGGGGGCACCCAAGAAGCTGGGAGGGGACACAGCCAGGAGACCTGACCCAAACTGGCCAAAGGGATATTCCATACCATATGATGTCATGCTCAATGTATAACTGGAGGGCTGGCCAGGAGGCAGGGCAGCTCCGGAACTAGCTGAGCATCGGCTTCAGGTGGTGAGAAATTGTGCTGTGAATCACTTGGTGGTGGTTGTTGTTATTATTATTATTTTCTTTTTCTGCCCTATTAAACTGTCTTTATCTCAACCCACAAGTTTGCTTTTTTTTTTCCCCCCCTTTTCTATTCTCTCCCCCATCCCAGTACGGGGGTGGTGAGCGAACGGCTGGCTGTGTGGTTGTTTTAGCTGCAAACCGGGCACTTACGTAATGTAATGTAACAGTTGTAATATATCTCTTTCTATTTTTAGTCAGTAAAGAAATGTTAGTTAATAAATGATAACTTGAGTATGGACAGAGCCATCTGTTATGCTTTCTCTTTTACTACTACTTTTATTTCAGATTTTTAAGAAACCAGACTTCGAGTGTTTTTCCTTAAGAAATGAGAAGAAACTGATTCTGTTGAAGTCAATGACAGAACATCAGTTGTCTTCCAGAATTTCACCTCTCCTTTTGGCATTCTTGCAAAATATCTACTGAGAGAGTTCTGTATGTAAATGTGTACTTAAATTAACACGTGGCATGTGATGGCATTTAAACTGATTTAAAAACGCAAACTGTAAATACTTGATCTAAGCGATATGCTAGTAACACTGCCAAAAAATAAACTGTTCATGGTTCCATTTTGTGCGAAACTACCTGGCTATAGTAAAATTTACATCCAGGTTTATTTCCATGATAAAGTAAATATCTGATATGATAGATAGTAGAAGCTAGTATTTCTGTCAAAAAAAGGCAGAGTGGTCCTTTTCCTTTGTCTGGCTGCTGATGTCTACCTTCTAAAGTTGGTGTTTCCCTCTTTCTTGTTACAAGTGTTTGTGCAGCCTCGTGCTAGATCTGTCATCTCTGTAACCTAGCGTGCTTTCTTTTTTCAGCAAGTGTAGTTACCTGGTCTGGTTCACGGCACAAGCTGTGCAAGTACAACAGTCTAAGGGAGCAAAAGCACAAGAACAAGACAAGTCTGCTATTTTCAGTGGCTCTTCTAGCTTGAAATGCTAGTTGAACTGCTTATCCAGGTTCACTGTGAAGTAATTCTAAAGAATCAAGGGCTGCACTGTTCATTTTTACCTATCTGTAAATAACTAGTGGAGATTTGCAAACTACTGGTATTATTTTTCTTAGCTTATATTTGTAATAGCATTGAGAACTTCGCCAATGTTACCTTATCATACAAAGCAAAATTCTGAATTAAACCTGTATAATTATTATAAAATAATCAAAAGTGAATTTTTAGAAATATGTTGTGGTTATTATCTTATCTGGCTGGGATAGAATTTTTTTACTTGGTGTAATAGTTTTGTATCTTTGTGAGAATTTCTTTACATGCAATAGAGACGTTTATTTGTCCGTGCTATTAAAACATACTTGTATCGGCATATGGATATTTCCTCATTAAAAAAAAAGTTTGCTTAGTCTATTCCTGATTTGAGAACCAAGACTACAGTATCCATAAACAAATCATGGCATTGCTTCGGTGTGATGCACCAAAATTTCCTAGGTTGCTCTTAAAATAATTAAGTGGGAAAATGACAGGTAGTTTATGAAATCAGCTGTTTTGTGAAATTTCTGTCATCTCAGATCAAAAAGCTGTTTCTGAGCCAAAGCTAGAAAATGGACAGCTCCTGGATTTGGGTCTGACCCAGATATTAATAGTATGGGATAAAGTCCAGAAAACAGGAGCCAGGATCTCTTGTGAAGGTGAAGTAAGGTGACTCGGTTGATTCACGTAAGTTTGCTATTACTGAAAGGGAGAGATCTTGTTCTTTCTTTACCTTTTCTCCCTCGAGCTGGCAGTGGCACTCATGAGACCTGTTGCTACACCAGTTTAACTCGACAAAGTAGAAAAAGGGGAGCAGTTGGTCCATGAGCTATGAAGCTGGGACAAAGGAGCAATGTGGAACCTTTGGGATAAAAGTGGGGTGGGAGATTGGTGACTATGGGTGGAGGAACCCAAGAGACGTGCCAGAGGAACACATCCCATCTTCTGTAGCTTAATCTTCAGTGTTCTTACAGGATTACCTATGGGATTCTGATTTTTGTGTTAGAACAAAACATAGATCTTTTACATGAGAAAGAAATGGTAGTATTTGCTGAAATACAAAGTTTAGTGTGATTTGTTGCTATGATCACAGGTTTTTGGCAGGTGTATTAAACATTTTTCCAGTCCTGGAAGAAGCCATTTAACCCTGTCACCAGAAGAGAAGATTGCCAAATTGAGGATTTTAACAGTCTTTATAGGCAGTTTCTGTCAGTGGAATCTACGAATATTTGACTTGACTTTGGCTGGAATGAAGGTCTGTATGGTCTGCGCAGATCCCGAACAATGATAAGGTAACACTTCTGAGTAGCTCCTTGTCGGTGCCAGGCCAGGGCTCACCTCTCAGAGGGAGAAGGAGGTATGAAGGCCCAGTTTCTTTGGAGGTCATATTAATTTTTAGACTTTTGCAACAGCCACAGTGTTCTCGAGTGTGATTAAGTCTGTCACTGTTCTCTGAAATATAGTAATACAGGCAGACCCTGTAGGGGTCTGTTGGTTGTCTGGTTTCTGTTGTTCCAATGTGCAACAAGGCAGTTCAGTACAGTCCATAGCTCTGACCTAGTCTCTCCTGTGTTCTTTTGGTGTTCAGATCTTCACCTCAGTAAAAGGAAGGTGGCTATTCCAAATAAGAGTTAGAGGCCTTGGATGCCTAACCACAGCAGCCTACCAAAATAGCCTCGATGTACCAGAAAATCAGCAAGGAATGTGCTAGTTGCATAAGTCACATAGTTGCATGGCCAGTTGTGTATTTGGTATTTTGCTTTAATAACATTGAGGCAGCTGGTGAGCAGACAGTTCAAATAAGAAACAAGCGTGGGTCACCCAGGCACCTTGGAGCCAGTTACAGTCATGCCTATGGAAGAAAGAGAGCTTCAACCAGTAACACATCCTGACCTCCCTTCTGAGTGACAGCTGTGCACTGGCTGGCTATCTGGTTTTTAAGAATTGTGACTCTGTACGTCTCTAAGCTTCTAATAAGCTTATGTGTAGTAACCTATTGTATGAAGAATAGTCATCAAAATAGCTTGTAGTAATGCATTTGTGAATTATTAAAGTACACAAGAAATCAGGACTTTTAATATTAATTACTATCTCATGACCCGAAAAAGATTATGCATTGAGTTTTATCACGTGGTCGCATAGCTATAAATATTGGTAGTTTACCATGGGAGTCACCTTATCCCAACCAGTGTAATTCTGGGGGAGGGATGGAGATGGGGCAAACACCCATGTTGTACTACCCAAGGGAAGATGGAGATGTCCAAGATACTATTGTGTTGGATGTTCACATCTAAAGAATGATCTAAGTTTTCACCCTGGAGGTCTGCTGCTATGAAAAACTTGCAGCAATGGATAGTGGGCTTTACCATAAAGAACAGTAGGAAGACAGAGCAGCACTTTTCTGAATTTCCCACCTTGCGACCCTCTCAGATAAGGAGAAGAATGAATCAAACAGTGGGTGAAGATGGAACCTGATCATCAAGGATTTGTGTTGGTTATCCTTGCTAGAATTTATGAATCTGTTCTGATGGACAAACTGTTATGTTGAAGGCTTTTTTTCGCTCAAAACATTTCTAAAATCTTCTGCAGCTTGAAAAAGTTGATTTGAATTGTCCCTGCTTAAAAGTTTGGAACAGCAAGAAGTTTATATATTAATTGATTTTTTTCAGTCTGCTTGCTAATATCCACATATTTACCATGCAAGTTGAACATATTCAGTAATGTGGCTTGGCGCAAATTTTTACAGCTTGGTCGCCACTCCTCTTAAAGGAGATGTAATAGAAATGCTGGTACAATCAAGACAAGCTCTTTTGTCGTGATCACCAGATGTAGTGATTAAAATATATCAGCTTGCAGACTCTGGCCTTTTTTGAGCTGAAAGGGATTGTGTTCTCTTCCTCAAGTGTTCTTGGATCTCTGTAGATGTATTACCCCGGGTGCAGAGTTTGCGAAGGAAATCTTTCTGTAGTAGGAAGGTATGGCATAATGTGAAGTAGGAGTACAACTAGCTAAATGTAAATGGAGAATTAAATGGAAATAAATCATATGAGCTAGAAGAGAAGAAACTGATAGTCTGTGATAGTTGCACAATGGAAACCAAAGGCAAATTTGATGTCGTGCTTTGTTTTGTTCAGCTGCGTAAAGTGCAAATGCAGGTCCTCTTCATAGATGCATGAGGGAAGGAAATAAATTTTACCTCCTTTTCTTTAAAAAAGTAAAAAAATTAATTGCACATGGAAAATAAGGAGGTGATTGGTGACAGCCAACACAGCTTCACTAAGGGCAAATCATGCCTGACAAACTTGGTGGCCTTCTATGATGGGGTTACAGCATCAGTGGATAACTGACGTCATCTACCTGGACTTGTGCAAGGCATTTGACACTGTCCCACATGGCATCCTTGTCCCTAAATTGGAGAGACAAGGATTCGATGGATGGACCACTCGGTGGATAAGGAATTGGCTGGATGGTGGCACTCAAAGAGTTGTGATCAACGGCTCAATGTCCAAGTGGAGAACAGTGATGAGTGGCGTTCCTCTGGGATCGGTACTGGGACCGGCACTGTTTAACATCTTTGCTGGCGACATGGACAATGGGATCAAGCGCACCCTCAGCAAGTTTGCCAACAACACCAAGCTGTGTGGTGTGGTCGACACGCTGGAGGGAAGGGATGCCATCCAGAGGGACCTTGACAGGCTGGAGAGGTGGGACTGTGCGAACCGCATGAAGTTCAACAAGGCCAAGTGCAAGGTCCTGCACATGGGTTGGCGCAATCCCAAGCATGACTACAGGCTGGGCGAGGAATGGATTGAAAGCAGCCCTGAGGAGAAGGACTTGGGGGTATTGATTGATGAGGAGCTCAACATGAGCCGGCAGTGTGCGCTTGCAGCCCAGAAAGCCAACCGTGTCCTGGGCTGCATCAAAAGAGGTGTGACCAGCAGGTCGAGGGAGGTGATCCTGCCCCTCTACTCTGCTCTGGTGAGACCCCACCTGCAGTACTGCGTCCAGCTGTGGGGACCCCAGTACAGGAGAGACATGGAGCTGTTGGGGAGAGTCCAGAGGAGGGCCACAAAGCTGATCAGAGGGCTGGAGCACCTCTCCTGTGAGGACAGGCTGAGAGAGTTGGGGTTGTTCAGCCTGGAGAAGAGAAGGCTCCAGGGAGATCTAATTGCGGCCTTCCAGTACCTGAAGGGGGCCTACAGGAAAGCTGGTGAGGGACTGTTTATCAGGGAGTGTAGTGACAGGACAAGGGGTAATGGGTTTAAGCTGAAGGAGGGTCGATTTAGATTAGATGTTAGGAAGAAATTCTTTACTGTGAGGGTGGTGAGGCACTGGAACAGGTTGCCCAGAGAGGTTGTGGATGCCCCCTCCCTGGAAGTGTTTAAGGCCAGGTTGGATGAGGCTTTGGGCAACGTGGTCTAGTGGAGGGTGTCCCTGCCTGCAGCAGGGGGGTTGGAACTAGATGATCTTTAAGGTCCCTTCCAACCCAAAGCATTCTATGATTCTATGTTTTTGTTTGTTTCTTTTCTGCTGGCAGGCATGTCCTAAGAGCAGGTATGGTTTCAGTGGCTGGCTTCCTGGCTGTCTAGGCAGAATAGATGTATTAAGCAGTCTAGAGAAAATATTATTAGGCATTACTTAATGCTAAAATTGCTGCCACCAAGTTCTGCATATTGATCAGACGTGGAATGATATAGGCTGCTAAGTGGATTATAGGCATCTTTACTCTTAGGCTGACATTGCTCGGTGTAATGCAATAGGAGTGATGATTCCTGGTCATTGTTTCTGGCAGCCCCCTTTACTGTATCTTTCTCCTTTCAAGTGTTTTTGAAAAGGGTTAGGAACTCTTAAATATTAATTTCCACCTTACTGCAGTTTCATTATCTGTAGAGACCTGTTTTCTTTCTCCCATTTGTTCTACCAAACAAATCTTAAAAAACCATGTCTTTCTGAAACTGGAGGAATACAAAAGGATTACATTAGGAGAAAAATGAAGTTCAGTTGCTGTGAGGTGAAATGTGTTTGTTTTTATACAGTTATTTCAAATTTTTGACCTTATAGGAGGAAAACACCCTGCTGTAAAACTACTTCAAAATTTGCTGTAGTACTGGGCAAAGAGCAAGAGAGCAAGAGCCATCTCTGTAGTTTTATGTTATCTTCCTGGTTATTGTGGCACTATTTCTCCCATCCATGTAGTTTAAATTTATTTTCAGGTATTACTCTTTTTATTTGTAAGTGCATTGCGTTTATAAGACACAAACCATAGTTTTGCGTCTCTGAGTACCTGCTTGACTCCATGGACTTCCATCCATGGAAGGATGGTCTTTATCCAAAGTGTTTAAGTTGATGAGTAAGAAAAGATACTCTAGTTAAACATGGATAGCAATGGTCATCCTCATTAACAAAAATGTAACCTGCAGCCTCTCTAACTGAAGTTTTTTGTTTTATACTTCATGGCAAAATAGAAGGTACAGGAAAATTTTGAAATTAGTTTATGGATATTCATGGAGATCTCCTGTCTAGCCGAGGAAGCAGAAAATAAATTTAGATTGAATGATACAGACCTCTGTATGACAGGACTCAACCTGTCTCAAATGATAGAAAGATAGGGGAGAAGGGAATAGTTTGCAGAGGAGTTCAAAACCAAAGTAACTTATAGCCAAAGTGAAAAACAGAGGTCCTGTGGGGGGTCTAAAGGCAGAATTGAAATGTGCACAGTTTCTGATGAGAAAAGCAATCTTTGCAGCAGTATTATAAATTCATGAGTAGGGTAGGATGCATATGCCAAGTCAAGAGAAAATGATGTTGTAGTAATTCAGCCTGGATGACGGATTTAGCAGTGTGGAAAATGAGGAAAGTTTTATTGAAAAAAATCTTATGCAGAAAGAACCTATATGTTTGAGAGACATCCTGAGTATAGAGACAAGAGACCTCCAATTCTAAAACAATACCAGAAAAAGAGGAGAAGAATGATGACATTCTTCAGCACGATTGTGAGAAAGGGAGGTGAATAAGATGTTTTAGACATGCTAATTTTAATACAAATATCAGGCATCTATTTGGAGGTGTCAGAGAGAGATAGATCTTAAGGCAGAAGGAGGCAAGTCTTGAAATTCTTAGAAGAGGAGAATTTGTTTTTGTATATGAGATGGGTGAACCCTGATAGTGAACTCGAAACGCCTATGGAGGGTGCTTAGCAGTAATTTGTATTGGAAACAAGCAGTGAGAGATTGGCATTATGCTGTGGCATTCTGTACTACAAAATATTTGTCTGACGGGTGTTTGTGTTGCAATGATTGCAGTGTTTCCCAAGATGAAGTACAAAAAGAGATGAGGGGATCGAGGACAGCCAGTGCCATGAGACAGTAGCCTTGTAACTATTGCAAGACAATTATGAGTTACATATTTCTGAGAGCAGCTATTAGAACAATTGCTGCAAATCTGGTAGTACACTGGAGCTTTCTAGCTCTTCTTGCTGTTCAAAATGCTGACGCACCAGAAAAAGAGCTGGAAGCCAATGAAGTAGAGTAAGAGAGAAAATGTAACTATAGCAAGAAAGGGTATGGTGGGGTTTTTTTGAAAGCAATGTTATTGACAGACTATATAGAGGAAGTATCATGAAAGGCCAGGTATACATTGGAGATAAGGTGAGAGAGGACAAAGACTTGAATCAAATCAGAGATTTTCCTTTGTAATGAATATAGAATATTAGAAAGGAATGGATTTAGAGAGACTGAAAAGGTAAAAAAAAAAGCACTTTTCAGTGGGAGCTTAAATGTTGGATGATGACTGGTATTTAGGGTTTAGTCCATTTATAACTGCTGTTTGAAGCAGTAAACCAATTCAGGGGAGGGGAAGAGAACAGAAATGTGTATGCATTTGAGATTTAGGAGAGTCTTACCTTTCAGAGATTTTTATTTTTTTTCCTCCACCAAATATGGAACGTGTATTTTTCCTCACATAACAGGCATTGTCACACAGTGCATTAGTTTCTTCAACATTTAGTTTGAAGTAGTGCATAAATGTATAATGTGATATAATAATGTCAGTTTAATCTCTGCAGTATTCAATTCATTGTTATTGGGATGTTGCACCTGTTTCTTAAAAGGGAGTAGCTTTAAGCTTATTTTGAATTATATTTTATGTATTGATCCAGTTAAGAAAAAGTGAGAAATTCCATCTGTTCAATTGTCATGTAGAAGAATGTTTTATCTCTGAAGCACATTATCATATCTAAAATTGACAGCATAATCTGTTGAATTTTTTTTTATTTTGCCCCACTTTCCCAGGTGGCTCTTGGTACAGTTTTGATTAAAAAGAAGTAATTCTGTACTTAAAAGCAACCTGTCTCAAATGATGGATTTTTTTCTGTCATTTCTGTGGCGCTGCGGTGGCCACGCAAGTTATGATGTGTATGCAGTATTCACTAGATTTTCCACTTACTTCCCCCTCACACCCTCAAGCTGTGAAGAGTGTAGCAACCACTATGCTTAATTTTAGTAACGATTCGCAAGTAGCAATAACATTTTATCCCTTTATGACTACCCTGCTCATCTGTAGCTGGCATACCGCTGAATTAGCTGCGTGTGCTCCGTTTTCTCAGGGTAGCTTCCCAAGACATGTTCTGTGGCTTGCCTTCTGTTGTGCTGAAGGAGCTCACAGATGATGAAGCCGTTATTTCTGTGAATCAAGATCAAAGTTTGTAATATGTTGAATATTGCGTTATTGTGAGCTTCTTCAAAAGAGGTTCAAATTTATTTCTGACTAGTTACTGGCAGACTGGAACTTTTGTGTTACTGTAGTTAAAGTTGACACAGTAGGTTAAATGATAATATCACTTTAATATTTTTAAAGTGTTAGCACTTTAAAATGATGTTACCTTGGAATCTTAGGTAATATAAAACTTCATAACTGCTAGGTGCAATTTAAACTGTAGGAGCTAATTTCTAGGCAAGAGTTGATAGTCTGCATGAATACTCTGACAAGCACTTGGGCTGACACTGGTGTAATGGGGTTCTGATGCATTTTGTAAGTGAGGGAGTGGGGATACAGAGATTCTGAAGCGTTTCTGTAACATATTGAGCCATTTCAACTGTTTTCTCTGAAATTCTGTGAGATGAGGTTCAAGAATGCATTAACTCTGTATTTGAGCCTGTGACGAGGTATGTAGCTATAGTCCAACTAGATGAACTAAACTGGAGGGAAAAAAGGGCACTAAGATGAAGAATGAGCAGAGTAAAAAAAGGTGACATTGCTAATTAAGAAAAGATACAGCATAAGAAAGTTGGCCAAAGTATAAAGAGGAACCTGAAGTTGGCTCAAAAGAAAAGACACTATTGGGTGCATCTGATGATTGACATGTGTGGATGAGTAATAAATTGCTGAAGATGAATGAGAACTAAAGCACAGTAATTCTGGGTAGAGAAAAAGAACCTGCAACTTATAATGAAATGGGAGAGTGAATGCAAATATATTTAAAATACACAATAGAAACTGAACATTAGAATATTGGGATTAGTTTTCTTTTAAGTATGAGAAACATTAAAGACCTAACAAATAGTATGTCTGCATCTGACAACCAACAAAATAATAGACTAAAATGAAAGTGTCCTCCATATCAATATCGATAAGTACTTAAATAGCATACCTAAAATATTTAATAGGTGCTAAAGAAAATAGAATGGAGAAAAAGTTATTAGAAGATGCCTTATCCAATGGATTATGATGTTGAATTAGTCTGACATTTCACTTACGACTCCGTATCATATGTGGGACATCCTGATGTGCAATGTTCATATAACTACCCTTTCCGTAGCCAGCTTCCAAAAATGAAGATGACTCTCCCATCCTTCCCTCTTTTGCTATTCCCAATATGTGGAAGGCCTTGGATGGAAGAATCCATACGAGGAAGTCCCATGTTAATTTTTTCCTTTTCAGTGCTCTCCTTTCTATACTTTTTTGTCAGGGCAGTACTCTGAGCCTGCTATTTGTGATGCAGATTACAAAAGCAATTCAATTTAGAGAGCCTTTAACATCTCTGTGTGCGTTTTTGACTGCCAAATTATGAGACTCATGCACTCCAGGGAGGGAGGTTTGCGTAGAGGAGATGCACTGTCGTTTGAAGCAACTGTGAAATAATTTTCTGTTGGTGGTGGTTTATTGGGTTTTTTCCCACCATTAAGAGAAAATACAAGAATAACAGAAAGGTGTTTGGGCTAATGTTTGAAGTGAAAGACATGGTTATGAAACAACCATTGAAACTTGTGCTCCTTTTAGGAGGAACTAGGAATGCAGTTGTAAATATTAATGAGCACAGAAGGCTAGGATTTGATGTCACATACCTAAAAATTAAGTTCAATGCTTGTCGTCTTCCTGTTTACATCAAAGCTGTGCAGAACTCTCATGTAGTGAACACTGCCTATTTAGGATTTTTATGATTGTAAATCTTTATTGTTGATCATCTCATCAATGGAAACTATTTGAAAATTAGACTTACTGTGCAGTATCACAGAGAAAGGATAATATGTGCCTGATTATGCATTAAACAGCATGTCTCACTCCAGATGAGGCTTTCAAGGCTATCCTAAATAATGATATTGGATATCACTGAGCAACATGTTTATTTATATTGCTTTGTGAAGAGTACAACAGTTCTGAAATACAAGCTTTTCCAGAAGCATATACACGAATTAGTATTATACTGAGAACTATTTTTGAGAGACTGGAGTTTGTCCATGTTTTCTTTTAAAAGATAAACCTTGTGTATATTGGGGTGATGCAATATTGTTATAGATAATATTATCCAAGCAATGCTTATAGAATTGTAGAAATGTTTCAGTGTTTTCCTGACAGATAAAATAAGCATTTCCATTAACTTTTTAATTTCAGTAGGGCTATACTTTTTTAATATGGCAGTTTTCTCTATGGATCTAGCAGCTGATGGAAGCACTCTGATTCTGTTTCCTCCTCCCCCATGAGCAATAGAAAAGGAGAGGCCATTGAAATAAATAAAAGCAGAAGGAACATAAAAATGCAAGCACGTAAGAACCAAGCTGTCTCCAAAAAGACAGATAGTTTTCAAGTTGTAATGTTACTTGTTTTCTGCATTCTTGCTAGTGACCAAATGCATTTCTGCAAGCTCTTCCTGAGAGCATTCAATTACAAGGATGTCCCACTGGACAACTTGCTGCTGTTGCAGTGTTAAGCTGTTGTCTGTGTATCACTCTCGTGTTTCCTTGTTAACATGCCATAAATGGTGGAGACCACGTAGGAAGTTTGAAAGTTAATGTTCCCAGGGAGGGCATATCTTTCATGCCACATGGTGAATTAACTGACAGTCCTGCAAATAATGTAGTTTTAACCACTGTATGTTTTCTGTTTTGAAAACTGTATGTTATTTGCAAACTTCATGTAAATTATTAAGAAGACATTTTTAGAGTTTTTTAAGTGGAATGATTACCTTACTTAGATTGTCATGTTAAAAAATACCATTAATCAGAAAGTAATTGACAGTTACAAAAACAAAGACTGAAATCAAGCCCTTTTGTTTATTATTAATTTCACTTTTGGCTTTACTCACTTCTAATACTGTCCATGATTATGCTGTATTTTTAAAAGGAGAATCAGCTTCACAAGGTGGTAGTGCTACCAACCTTTCTGAGCAAAACCTTGTTACATGTCTTGCCATTTACAAACTTTTCCAGTTGCGTTAGGAAGGAGGTGAGAAAAAGGAGATCTTCATGAACTTCTGCACATGTGTGTGCAGGAGGTGTTATTAAATTAAAAGCAAAACTAAATCAACTGTTTAATATTATTGGCTATTGAGTATAAAAGCCAAGGAAAATACTGTGGTGACCTGTTAGCCGTGATCATTAAAAGACATGAGCTAGGAAAGATTTGTAGATGTAAGGCAATATTTTTATTAAAACGACCAATTATATTTTCAGAAAAAATAAACATACCAACTTTTGAGCCCGGAAACGTGTCTCCAGTTCTGAGTCAGAAGTCAAGTATTTCAATCACAAATATGTGAGTTTGGGGGCATCTGGAAGGAGACCAATACAGTCTGCAAGTGCTGTATCTTAATGCCGTGAAAGTTAGAAATTTTGTTTATTTGTAATACTTGTGACACCTTTCTAAAATGTAAGTTCAGTGTCATCCTAGGCTTATCTGACTTGTGACATTATTACTTGATTCACTTTTTTATATCCACAGATGACTGAATTCGCCTACTAATACAACTTTTACATAACATGAAATTCTAAAAGTGTTTTGCTCAGGATTAGGGGTCTTTTCAAATGCCTAAGTTTATTGTTCTTGTTAAACATACATATGTAATTGATATGCTAATGACTTTCAAGGTTATATTGGAAGGAAAAAAGAAATCACACTTGCTTAGTAGCTGTAACTATGGTGCCAGAAGATGGCACTGAAGAAATATGCAGCACATCTTAGATTTTGTGGGATCGCATTTGTTGGATTTGTACTACAGTGAGTTTTCTTTTGTGCATCTCTGTGTTGTTTATTAACACTATTTTCATTTTCTTGCTTAAATTTGAAAATACTTTGGTGTTTTCAGTTTTGATAGGAAGGCTGGAAGTTAGCGTGTTGGAGTCCATGCAGAAATTGGAAAATTCTGCACTTTCATGTGTTAGCGGTTTGATCACCTCCCTCACTTTGGAAGCGCTTCAACACTCTGTGCTTTAATAAAGCGTCATGGCCTAGAACTTAAAAGATATGGATAAAATTGAAGTAATTGTTTTTGAGAAATATAGGTGAGGTTTTGAAATAATGCGAGACAAAGGTAAATCCTAAAACTGAACAGGAACAAGTGCCCAATGATGGTGGATTAATACGGTTAGGATGGATTCTTGGTGCCTGTCCACATATATTACAGTGAGCTCTATCAGTAGTACTCCAGGTATTTTGAGAAATAGATCCAGATTTTCTTGTTATGCCTCCCTTCCTTTCTGGCAGGTGTCACAGATAAATGTAACCATATTATCCAATATTCAAGAAGCTGTTATAATGAAAGTGATTATAATACATTCAGTAGTTACCTTTCTTACCATCTACCCTAGCAGAATCTGTAGCTATACTCAGGTGATAGAACTTGTGGCTGGAAACTGTGTGTGTTACAGAATGTCTGCTTTGCTGTATAAAATTAGTGACATTAGAGAAGAGATTGGTGTGTGCTTTTGTTTTGCTGTTTAAGCTAATAAATATATGACCACGTGTCCTGGTTCTGGCCAGGATAGAGTTAATTTCAGCAGGAGCCAGGACAGGTGAGCCAAGCTGGCCAGGGGCTATTCCATGCCATGGGACGTCATGCTCACCATAAAAGGGGGCTGGTCGGGCAGGGGAGGGGGCAGCGCGGTTTTCGGTGCGGTTCTGGGGTGGGCTGAGCGGTGGGTCAGTGGTTGGATCGGTAAATTGTTCTCTGTTATCACCCATTGTGAATATCTGTTATCAGTACTGTTGTTGATTGTTTCCCTCTCCCTTGCCATCCCAGTAACCCGTCCCCATCCCAACCCTCGAGGCTTTGCCGTTGTTTTTCCGTTCTCCTCCCCAGCCCGCCGGGGGAGGGTGAGTGAGCGGTGCGTGGCACCCAGCTACCGGTTGGGGCTGAACCACGTCACCACGTGAAACTGAAATAGAATCCCGACATTATTTGATCTGGGATGTTGTGACTCAGTGAAGCAAAACCAGAGATCTGTTGAAATAGTGTTTTGAGCAAAGTTGGGGGTTTTTTTTGTCATGCTGAGCCAGGAACTTACATTCTAATAATAGCAAGTTTATAAGGGTCAGTTTAATAAGCATGGTTTAAAAGGGAACCCAGTAGTTTTCTCAGAGCAACTCACCCCTCTGACCTGCTTATTTGCTGGAGCATAAGATTTCACCTAACTAGTGTAAGTCCCCTTCACAGCTGCATGCCAGCATTCTTTCCTTGGGCCTTTTTTGAAATAAACCTGATTTTTGACATCACTAGTTCTCTTGTGTGTTGTTTGTTTTTGGTTTTTTTTGTTTTGTTTAACAAGTTACTTAAGGTTAAGAAACCAGTCAGGAAATTTGTATAGATCAGTTAGTTTTGAGAGTTTGGAAATGGGATAAACTCTCAGGTTGTTCCAGTTCACACAAAAGAGAATTGAATACAGGTAACTAAGAGGGGTGGAGGAGCCTGACCAAAGAAATGCTCTAGTGATGTATTAAGAGTGATAAAACCTCAGTACATTGAAAGTCTTGTGCAAGGGAATTATTCTGTAGCTGCTCACTTACAGAATCATAGAATGGAAGGGACCTCAAAGGTCATCTACTTCCAACCCCCCTGCTGCGGGCAGGGACACCCTCCACTAGACCACATTGCCCAAAGCCCCATCCAACCTGGCCTTGAACAATTCCAGGGATGGGGCATCCACAACTTCTCTGGGCAACCTGTTCCAGTGCCTCACCACTCTCACAGTAAAGAATTTCTTCCTAACATCTAATCTAAATCGACCCTCCTTCAGCTTAAACCCATTACCCCTTGTCCTGTCACTACACTTCCTGATAAACAGTCCCTCTCCAGCTTTCCTGTAGGCCCCCTTCAGGTACTGGAAGGCTGCAATTAGATCTCCCTGGAGCCTTCTTTTCTCCAGGCTGAACAATCCCAACTCTCTCAGCCTGTCCTCACAGACATGTCTCTCCTGTACTGGGGTCCCGAGAGCTGGACACAGTACTGCAGGTGGGGTCTCACCAGAGCAGAGTAGAGTGGCAGGATCACCTCCCTCGACCTGCTGGTCATGCTTCTTTTGATGCAGTCCAGGACACGGTTGGCTTTCTGGGCTGCAAGCGCACACTGCCGGCTCATGTTGAGCTTCTCATCAATCAACACCCCCAAGTCCTTCTCCTCAGGGCTGCTTTCAATCCATTCCTCGCCCAGCCTATAGTTGTGCTTGGGACTGCACCGACCCATGTGCAGGACCTTGCACTTGGCCTTGTTGAACTTCACGCGGTCCGCACGGGCCCACCTCTCCAGCCTGTTAAGGTCCCTCTGGATGGCATCCCTTCCCTCCAGCGTGTCGACCACACCACACAGCTTGGTTTCATTGGCAAACTTGCTGAGGGTGCGCTCGATCCCATTGTCCATGTTGCCGACAAAGATGTTAAACAGTGCCGGTCCCAGTACCAACCCTGAGGAACACCACTTGTCACTGTTCTCCACTTGGACATTGAGCCGTTGATCACAACTCTTTGAGTGCCACCATCCAGCCAATTCCTTATCCACCGAGTGGTCCATCCATCGAATCCTTGTCTCTCCAATTTAGGGACAAGGATGCCATGTGGGACAGTGTCAAATGCCTTGCACAAGTCCAGGTAGATGATGTCAGTTGCCCTTTCCTTATCCACTGATGCTGTAACCCCATCACAGAAGGCCACCAAGTTTGTCAGGCATGATTTGCCCTTAGTGAAGCTTTGTTGGCTGTCACCAGTCACCTCCTTATCTTCCATGTGCCTGAGCATAGTCTCCAGGAGGGTCTGCTCCATGATCTTGCCAAGCACGGAGGTGAGACTGACCGGCCTGTAGTTCCCTGGGTCTTCCTTTTTTCCCTTCTTAAAAATGGGGGTTATGTTTCCCCTTTTCCAGTCGGCGGGAACTTCACCGGACTGCCAGGGCTTCTCAAATATGATGGCGAGTGGCCTGGCCACTTCATCCACCAGTTCCCTCAAGACCCGTGGATGCATCTCCTCAGGTCCCATGGCCTTGTGCACCTTCAGGTTCCTTAGATATTCTCGAACCTGATCTTCTCCTACAGTGGGTGGTTCTGCATTCTCCCAGTCCCTGCCTTCTGTGACCCAGGCAGTGTGGCTCAAGCATTTGCCAGTGAAGACTGAGGCAAAGAAGTCGCTGAGTACCTCAGCCTTCTCCATATCCTGGGTAACCAGGTCACCCGTTTCATTCCGGAGGGGACCCATATTTTCCCTCATCCTCCTCTTATCACTGACATACCTATAGAAGCTTTTCTGGTTGTTCTTGACCTCCCTGGCCAGACTAATTTCTATCAGGGCTTTGGCTTTCCTAACCTGATCCCTGGCTGCTCGGACAGTTTCTCTGTACTCCTCCCAGGCTACCTGCCCCTGCTTCCACCCTCTGCAGGCTTCCTTTTTTTGTTTGACTTTGCCCAGGAGCTCCTTGTTCATCCACGGGGGCCTCTTGGTGTTTTTGCTTGACTTGCTCTTTGCTGGGATGCGTCGCTCCTGAGCTTGGAGGAGGTGACCCTTGAATACTAGCCAGCTGTCTTGGGCCCCTCTTCCTTCCAGGGCTTTGTCCCATGGTATTCTACCAAGCAGGTCCCTGAAGAGGCCAAAGTCTGCTCTGCTGAAGTACAGGGTAGTGAGCTTGCTAGGTTTCTTTCCTCATTCTGAGACTGGTTAACTGAATGTTTGGTGTATAAAAAAAAGAATATGCCCCACTGAATTCTTCTGTAAACGGAAAGATGGTCTTGTGTATTGGATTATGGTATTTGTAGTGAAACATCCAAACCAGAATCATTCTTTTCAGTGTTAGTACAGTATATTCAGTAAGTTGTCCCCACCCCACCACATACATCTATCCCTGGAGAGGAGAAAACAAATAGAAAGACAGCTGGTACTTAACTACATGATCAGTGGATTTCTCTTTGTGAATAGTATTTTTATATATGGAAAGGAGCTGAGAAGAATATGTAACAAACACACTATTTAGTTTGCTTGCAAATTGCAAAAGTAGCATTGTTTTACATATTTCCTGTTGGTGTCTACAGAAGAGAAAAAACAAATATTCTTCTAAAGCAAAGTACTGGAGCTGCTGTAATATACTTGATAGGCTGCATGTGCTTTCAGAGCTACTGTAAGAAACAGTAATTGAATCAGAAATTGTGTTTTGCTTTACTGTATTGAGAGAACGGCACACTGTTCAAAACTGTACTATGTTTCAATTTTAGTCATTTACTTGTATATATTTTCTTTTTTCCATTAACATTTAATGTAAGTCAAGATTTAGAAGAAACAAACTGTCTTGGTGAACTGAACTTGGTCTCCTTGAATATTAAGCCATTTTGATGCTACAGTAAGTTATTTAAGTTTTACTGCAGCTAATTTCTGGGATTTTATCACTGCAAAATGAATAAGTGGGTTCAAACAAGTGTTTTGAGAGCATTTTGAATACATTGAAAGCCTTTCTGTTCTACTACTAAAAAGAATAGAAAATGCAATTTAATTTTTTATGTAAAAGGGAAAAAAACCAGGTCATTTTTAATGGGTTATTATTTAACTCTTTCAATGGTGAGAGAGATGATGAGGGGGGAAAATTACTTGTCTCAAGCTGGTAGGCACTATATCTGGGCTAGCTCTATTTTAGTGCAGCTTGAATTCTAACATGAGAAAATTGCAGAAATTTACAATTCAAAGTGTGTTTCATCAGGGAGAAATCCACAGATTGTTTTGACACTCGGTTAGAAATTCAGCATGAAGATGGACGTCTCATGAAATTTGCAGCTGCTGATTGAATTTATATTTCCATAAAGGCCATCAACAGTAGCAGCCTGCAGGGGAAGTGGGGGAAAAATGACAAAAATTGTGAGGCTAGCATTTTTTCCTCAGCCTTATAGTAGCAAATTACTTGTAATAAGGTCCTACACTGACCAGGATTAAAGAAAAATATAGGCAGCCAGAAGGGAATGATTTCTTAGTTTAATTGATTTGAATTAAAAATGTCTGAATTTGATATTTAAATATATGTTTAGTTATCTGTACAGTGTGTAAAATGCAACTGCAAATTGAAAGTGTCCTTAAACTGAAAAATAAGACTCTTACTGGTGATTACAGAAGGTTTATCATACAAGTAATTTGATTTTATAATAAATTCCCAGGAAAGAAAATGAATGATATCGAAGTGTGCAAAAGTAGGTCATCTTTATTAGGGGTGAAAAACTCATCTCATCTCTGGTGTGCTCCCTCTCATTCATTCATACACACAGGTAGGAGAGGATGTGTAAGATCTGAATTTATGTTTCTGACTAACAACTCTCATTATGTTGATAATTTAAAAAGCAAACTTGCATTCACAAAAACCAAGTCCGTGTTGTCAAAACAATTCATAAGAAATGTCCCTGAGACAAATGGTATAATAAAATTGAACAGTTTTATCTTTTGTTTAGAAGGTTTTGTATATTACTGTCTATTTATGTTTCCATGGAAGGAACAGGGGAGGGTTAAATATTTTTGAAGTAGCTTCTTTTTTGGTAGAAGCGGAATCATTATTATCACTGTTGAGAGATTGTAACTGCCTTAACACCATTGTTTCAAAATACCTGTGCTTCTTAAGACCGTAGGAAGGTTTAATGTGTAGGTGTTTTCTTTCATCTCAGTGTTAGAGATTTATGCATCCAAGTCCCAATGCATAGCAAGGCAGCTATACCCACCAAGTTATATTCAGAAGCCTTTTCCTCATAGTTAGTCGTCTGTATCTGTGCCATCCTGTGGTCCAGTTACATCATGTCTTGCAAGCTAAGGAAGATAAAAAAAAAATAAAAGATTTTGAGGTCAGTAGACACCTAAATGTTTCAGAAACTGTTAAGAGAGTTCTTTGTAGTTGGACAGTGCAGAGTCGTGCTTTAGTGTGGTGAGACACAAGTCATGTAGTCTTGGTATCAGTAAAGTTTCTCAGTATATGGAGATATTTAAGAAGGAAAGAGCTTGTGTGACATCTTAATATAAAACCACAGGGATCATATATCTTAGCTGCTCAAACCAGAAAGAAGTGAGTTAGAATTCTAATAAGATTAGTTGAATAACTTTGCAATAATGAGAATCTCTATGAATGTTATTATTTCTCAGAGTTTACATTTTAGAGATTAAATTGGTAAAGTGTAGTAAAATAACCATCTTTAGTTTTACTTCTAAAAATTAAAATACAGTTTGGGAACCTACAAGTCTTTGACATACCTGGAAATGAAATTATTTGATTGTAGAGTTTGTGAGTATCACAGGTTGTTCTTTCAGTGGTCGTAAACTCTGTGTATCAAACACTTGTATTATGGTTATTAGAAGCTATGCAATCTAAAGATTGCAGTCCAAAGACAGTCTTTCTTCTTTTCTTTCACTGGCATCAGCATAAGTACTTTGACATAGAAACTTTTATATGATCTTACTGGCTACATTCATTGCACTTGGTGCTTTAGTGTCTAGTAACAGCAAAATACTCTAAAATCAATGGGCACACAACTGAGTATTTAAATACTTGATGATTAGGTGCTTACGTAATGTGAAAGCACATAGACCTCAGTATTTGCTGTTTAGTCTAAAATTTGCTTAGTTAAGTTGGAACTGTAGAAGTAGAAAGCAGGAAAAATTAAGTGGGGACTGCATGTTGCTTTTTGCATGTGCAATTGTTTTTCTAACTTGCAAAGTGACTACAGAAATCTTGAGATTTGAGTAGAAAAATAAATTCGTGAGTTGACTCAGGTCTAAAGCTTTGACTTTCATGTAATCCTTGGTCCCTGCTGTTCCAACTTAGCCTTTTCCTGCTCAAAGTAGCTTTGAAAGCAGATCAGACATTGCTGCAGTGCCTTGGCTATGTGAAGTTCTTTTTTCTTCTTCACCACTTACACCACTCTGAGCTCACCAAAACCAGCTAAAATGTATTTTTTTTCCCCCAGAATCAGCATTATTGGAAAATACCTTAACTAATGGGTACACACTGGTTAGCTTAAAAAACCAAACTTTTGAAGCAGAGGTTTAAATGTGACCTAACAATGTAAAGTAAGAGTTTAATCAGACAAAAATTTTTTAGCTGTTGAAAGAGGAATGATTCGATGTTGCTAATATTGCTCCACTAAATTGTTGTACTTTCTGGTAAGTATTGTTTAATTTTGTTTTAAAAAAGTACCAGTTACTTTTGAAATACTTGTTTTTCTTAGAACTCTAACCAAGTAAATATTTTTAAATCTCCATTATAATGAAAAATGACATTTTGCAAACTTGAAATATTAAAAGCTATAGAAGTACATACTAACCTGAACAATGATGATAATTAAGCTCCTATAAGCATTAGTGTAGCATTCTTTTAATTCTTTTGGAAAGTATATTACTAATTATGCTTGCGATCTATTTCCTGGTTTTTTACTTCAAAACCTTTTTAATAGATGCTGAATAATATACGTAACATATGTAGATAAAAAAGATATGTGAAAAAGCTTACCAGAAGTTTATTGTAAATACAAACAAATTTGAAATGAAAGCAAAATACAATGACTGATAAACATAAAAAAATAAATCTTACTGCACTTACATGTCAAGTGTCAAACTAGTGAGTCAGAAATATACTTAGAAAGTTGTTTCTAAAGTAATGTACACCCTTTTTTTAGACACCTCATTTTAAGCATCCCCCTTTTAGCCCTCAGACAATTTAAACAAATTAGGATACAAGAATAAAATTGTGGGCAGTTTTTTGGCCTGTTATCTGTGTACCCAGCTTCTTAAAGATCCTGAGGGTCAAATGCTATTGTAATAATTAATGTAAATCACAAAGGATGGGGCATTTCCTCTGTTTTTTTAGAACTGAGATGACAGTTTTGAATTAAAGATGTATACTCCTATCATAATATTATAGATATGGCATTGTCTTTAAGCCCTTTTCAGTAATATTTTTCTGTCTTATAGTGAAAGCAAGACATGACTTGCTTATCGGTAAGGTATTTAAGTTCAGTTAGTTTATCTGAGTAAAAAATTAAACCTTCAAGTTGGAAATAAGTGATAACATACTTTTATTTGAACTCACTGCGGCAATATGTATGTGCTACTTAATCATGGTATTTTGAAGCGCAATAAATTTTTTGTCATATCATTTAGAGGTGTCAGTTCAATATACATGCTTCTTTCCCAGGTCAGGCAATGTTCACGTTCTTTTTGTTCCAATACCAATTTTTGTTTCATCTCAAATATGATTCTTTAATTGGTTAAAGCTCAGTCCAAGTGAAAGGTCTGCATTTTCAAACAGAAACTTCAGTATTGTTTTATATAAAACATGAATAAAATACCGGGATGCAAAAGACAGTTGCAAGATCCAGCCCTTCAGGCCCGTGGTTGTGTTCTCAGCTAGGCAGCAGTGCCCCTGTGCGCACACTCAGACGCTGCGGAATAACGTCATTTGTCGTGTCGGTGTCTACACCTTCACAGCCCCTTAGGTTGCTTTATCCAAGAGTGGAAGGAAAGGAGTCCCTGTTGCCGCTTTATTTGGTTGTGTCGATCCTGACTGCCTCATCTCACAGGACATGTCTTTGCCGTGAGATTATTTAGGAAATCAAATTTAGGAAATCAATTTAGGAAAGTACAAATCTGCCTGTTAGACCCAGCTTCATGATGAAATCAAAAATGTTTTCTTTTTTGGCAACCCTGGCAGACTCTACCACTATCTAAGTTTATTTCAGTCGTTGTTAGGTATTTTGTTTCCTTGAAGCTGTACAGTGTTTCCCTTGGCTGTAGCAGGCTACACTTAGCGGACATCCCTGCAAACTGTTTGCATATTCAGGGTCATGTTGTAGTCATTTGTCATGTCGTATTAGAATTGCTTGCTCTTCTCCCAAGGAAGAGCTCTCGCTCTTTCCTGAGATCTCTGTCAGACCTTGCCTTGCCTAGTGGCTGTCCTGAATCTATGCTTACCTGTTCCTTTTATCAGCCTTCCTCTGAAAATGGCATTTTGGTGGTAATCACCCCAGCTAAAAATGTCAGTGAAATGCAAGACAGACTGCCAGGGCACCAGAGATGGTGTTCTGTGAGGACCACATCACGTTTAGGCATTGTTATCTAATGTTACCCGCCACCACACCCCTTTTTCCTTGAGCCTTCACAACAGTCAGCATCTCTTGTTTTCTTCCCAAAGGCATATTTTAACCCATGAAGAGCAGAATATATACATTCATCATGTCTCTTGAGTCAACTATGGCATTTGCAGAGGTGGTCAGGAGGTCAGTCTTGTTCTATTCAGCTTGCCAACCCTTCCACCAGCTTCAGAGTTGCATTAGCATGCTTAGAGGGGTACCCCCTCCACCTTCCATGCCTGAAATATTAGGAACTCTGTTCACATCTTGCTCAGATATGAACTTTGCAAGAGTTTTTGTGTAATTGCTTTATAGGTGAGAACAAGCAATTTAACTACAGAAGGAGTTTATTTGTTGTGTTATGTTGATGTATTTGCATCCCATTTTTTTCATCCGAGTCTGTATTTGTGAGATTTCTTTTAGTGAGAGGACTAGGTAGGGTTTATAGATACACACCATGTCTTATAGAATCACAGAATCATTTAGGTTGGAAAAGATCTTTAAGATCAAGTGGACCTAGCACTGCCAAGTCCACCGCTAAACTATGTCCCTAAGCACCACATCTACGCATCTTTTAAATACCTCCAGGGATGGTGACTCAACCACTTCCCTGGGCAGCCTGCTCCAGTGCTGGACAACATTTATTTTGGTGAAGAAATTGTTCCTAATACCCAATCTAAACCTCACCCGGCACAACTGGAAGCCATTTCCTCTTGTCCTGTTGCTTGTTACTTGGGAGAAGAGACCAACACCCACCTGGCTACAACCTCCTGTCAGGCAGTAGAGCGATAATGTCTCCCCTGACAGAGGGGGGAATGTTCTGAAATGCTCTATCTTGGAGTATACAAATAGTACAAGTGCAGCTTCAAAGGATAATTTTGTAATTTATATGATAAAGTGAGTAGCTGTCCTGGTTCTGGCAAGGCTAGAGTTAATTTCACAAGGAGCCAGGACAGGTGAGCCAAGCTGGCCGGGGGCTATTCCATACCATGTGACATCATGCTCACCATAAAAGGGGGCTGGTCGGACAGGGGCCTGTTCGGGTTCCGTGTGGCTCCAGGACAGGTTGAGTGTCTGGTGGTCGGTCCTTGGATTGGTAAATTGTTCTCTGTTATCACCCATTGTGAATATCTGTTATCAGTACTGTTGTTGATTGTTCCCCTCTCCCTTGCTGTCCCAGTAAACTGCCCTTATCCCAACCCTCGAGGCTTTGCCGTTGTTTTTCCATTCTCCTCCCCAGCCCGCCGGGGGAGGGGTGGGTGAGCGGTTCGTGGTGCTCAGCTGCCGGCTGGGGCTGAACCACGTCAGTCCTTTTTGGCGCCCAACGTGGGGCTCGAGGGGTTGTGATAACGACAAGTCCGACCCAAGTGTGTTAAAACAAAGTTGTTACAAGCATTTATAATGTTATTGAAACAGTCGCTGGTCATAATGATGTTCTGTTTGGTCACATGGCTCTGGTTTGTAAACCCGTGTTTACTCTATGTAATCCCTGCGGCGCTGTTTATCATCTCTGGGAGAGGGGTTCCTGTTCTCATGTTGTTGTACTGTGTGATAATGACTTATGAGAAGATATCGACGGTCATGAGTCTGAGCTGGTACTTGTATGTAGCATTTCTGTCAGGCCCGTGCCTCAGTCAATATCTTTCAGAATTGATTAATAATTACACCCAATCTATGGGGAAGACAGGGGGGGATACCTTCTCTCACTCTTTCACCTCCCCTTTTCCCTTTTGGTTAGTTACAACAATTTTTGAGAATTTTGAATACCCTTGGAATGTTCAGGCCAGTATATTCCTATTGCTATGTCTCCTGCATGCTTTCCAACTCCTGTTCAGGGTTAGCAAAAATTATTTCAAGAATACCACCCAGGGATCTTCCCCAAGGCTGAATGGTCAGGGCTGGCATGGCATGTGGGAGACTATGGGCGGGTATCTAGAGACCTTCTCACCCCCAATGGTTTGGAGCTTCACTCCTGAACAACTGCAAGACCCTGATAAAATGGTAGAATATTTGAAAGGAAAATGCTGTGGGGATTCTAAGGAGACACAACTTACTGCGCTGTGCTGGGCCCTGGCCACAATCTATCAAACACTGCTTGAGAGTAGACAGCACCATCCAGAGGGAGAGAGCAGACCCACAGGCCCTGCAGCTGCCCAAGCCCCTGCAACAGGCACCGTAGCCAAGCCAAAAGATCAACCCATACCAGTATCAGTCGCCCCTATACACAAAAAGAAATACACAAGGAAATCGGTTCGCTTAGTGAAAGATGATGATGAACCGGGACCATCACGAGAACAAGAAGAAGAGCCAGAACCAGAAGCGGTCACCCGATCCCTGTCCCTGAGTGACCTGCGAGATATGCGGAAAGATTTCAGCCACATTCCAGGGGAGCACATTATTACCTGGCTGCTCCGCTGCTGGGATAACGGGGCCAGTAGCCTGGAACTGGAGGGCAGGGAGGCCAAGCAGCTGGGATCCCTGTCTAGGGAAGGGGGCATTGACAAGGCAATTGGGAAGAAGGCACAGGCCCTCAGCCTCTGGAGGCGACTCCTGTCAAGTGTGAGGGAAAGGTATCCTTTCAGCGAAGTTGTCGTATGTCAGCCAGGCAAGTGGACCACCATGGAGAGAGGTATCCAATATCTGAGGGAATTAGCTGTGCGGGAGATAGTTTATTATGATCCGGACAATGCACAGTTGCCCGCAGACTCCAGTGAAGTCCAGTGTACCCGACCCATGTGGCGAAAATTTGTACGAAGTGCACCATCATCGTATGCCAACTCACTGGCAGTCATTGACTGGAAAAGTGAAGAGGCACCCACAGTGGACGAAGTGGCTGGCCGACTCCGGCACTATGAAGAGAGCCTTTCTTCCTCCCTTGTCTCGGCTGTGGAGAAACTGTCCCAGGACGTCCGGCAACTCAAAGAGGATATATCTTACTCCCCACCTGTACAGACCCGTATTGCAGCTGTTAGGAGTAAGCATTTTTCTGCTCCAGAGAGGGGATATAGAGCATACACACCACGAGATATCCTGTGGTTTTATCTGCGTGACCACGGAGAAGACATGAGGAAATGGGATGGGAAGCCTACCTCAACCCTGCGGGCACGAGTACATGAGCTACAAGGCAAGACAGCTGTAAAAAGGGACTCTTCCAGAAAGAATGCCGCTCCAGTTTCCACCCGGCAGCCCCCCAGACCAAGTGAAAGGCCCGATCGCACTTATGACCCTCTTGAAGGGACTTCTAAGTCCTTTTTGCAAGAGGTGAGTAGAGACTATGATGAGCAGGATTAGAGGGGCCCTGCCTCCAGCCAGGTGGAGGAAAGGGACAATAGGGTTTATTGGACTGTGTGGATCCGATGGCCTGGCACATCGGACCCACAAGAGTACAAAGCCCTAGTGGACACTGGTGCACAGTGTACCCTAATGCCATCAAACTATGAAGGGGTGGAACTGATATCTATTTCTGGTGTGACGGGGGGATCCCAACAGTTGACTCTGTTGGAGGCTGAAGTAAGTCTAACTGGGAATGAGTGGCAAAAGCACCCCATTGTGACCGGGCCAGAGGCTCCGTGCATCCTGGGCATAGATTACCTCCAGAAAGGGTATTTCAAAGATCCAAAAGGCTACCGGTGGGCTTTTGGAATAGCTGCCTTGGAAGCGGAGGAAATTGAACCATTGTCTAGTTTGCCCGGTCTCTCGGAGGAACCTTCTGTTGTAGGGTTGCTGAGGGTTGAAGAGCAACAGGTGCCGATTGCTACCACAACTGTGCACCGGCGGCAATACCGCACCAACCGAGACTCCCTGGTTCCTATCCACGAGCTAATTCGTCAGCTGGAGGGTCAGGGAGTGATCAGCAGAACCCGCTCACCCTTTAACCATCCCATATGGCCAGTGCAGAAGTCCAGTGGAGAGTGGAGGCTGACGGTAGACTATCGTGGCCTGAATGAAGTCACACCGCCGATGAGTGCTGCCCTGCCAGACATGCTGGAGCTTCAATGTGAACTGGAGTCAAAGGCAGCCAAGTGGTATGCCACAATTGATATAGCTAATGCATTTTTCTCGATCCCTTTGGCAGCAGAGTGCAGGCCACAGTTTGCCTTCACTTGGAGGGGCGTCCAGTACACCTGGAATCGACTGCCCCAGGGGTGGAAACACAGCCCCACCATTTGCCATGGACTGATCCCGACTGCACTGGAAAAGGGTGAAGCCCCAGAGCACCTGCAATACATTGATGACATCATTGTATGGGGCAACTCAGCAGAGGAAGTTTCTGAGAAAGGGAAGAAAATAATCCAAATCCTGCTGCAGGCTGGTTTTGCCATAAAACGAAGGAAGGTGAAGGGGCCTGCGCAGGAAATCCAGTTTTTAGGAATAAGGTGGCATGATGGGCGGCGTCAGATCCCAATGGATATTATCAACAAAATAGCAGCCATGTCTCCACCAACCAACAAAAAGGAGACACGGGCCTTCTTAGGTGTTGTGGGTTTCTGGAGAATGCACATTCCAAATTACAGTCTAATAGTAAGCCCTCTCTACCACGTAACTCGGAAGAAGAATGATTTTAAATGGGGCCCTGAGCAACGACAAGCTTTTGAACAAATTAAACAGGAAATAGTTCATGCCGTAGCTCTTGGGCCAGTCCGGGCAGGACCAGATGTAAAAAATGTGTTGTACACCGCAGCCGGGGAGAATGGCCCTACCTGGAGTCTCTGGCAGAAAGCACCAGGGGAGACTCGAGGTCGACCCCTGGGGTTTTGGAGTCGGGGATACAGAGGATCTGAGGCCCGCTACACTCCAACGGAAAAGGAGATATTGGCAGCCTATGAAGGGGTTCGAGCTGCTTCAGAGGTGATTGGCACTGAAGCACAGCTCCTCTTGGCACCCCGACTGCCAGTGCTGGGCTGGATGTTCAAAGAGAGGGCTCCTTCTACACATCATGCAACCGATGCTACGTGGAGTAAGTGGGTTGCACTGATTACACAGCGGGCTCGAATAGGAAGCCCCAATCGTCCAGGAATTCTGGAAGTGATCACAGACTGGCCAGAAGGGAAAGATTTTGGAATGTCGCCAGAGGAGGAGACGACACGTGCTGAAGAAGCCCCACCGTATAATAAACTAACAGAAGATGAGAAACCATATGCCCTCTTCACTGATGGGTCCTGCCGCATCATGGGAAGGCATCGAAGGTGGAAGGCCGCTGTATGGAGTCCTACACGGCGAGTTGCAGAAGCTGCTGAAGGACAAGGTGAATCGAGCCAGTTTGCAGAGGTGAAAGCCATCCAGCTGCCTTTAGATATTGCTGAAAGAGAGAAGTGGCCAACACTGTACCTCTATACTGACTCATGGATGGTGGCCAATGCCCTGTGGGGGTGGTTACAGCAGTGGAAGCGAAACAACTGGCAACGCAGAGGCAAACCCATCTGGGCTGCCCCATTGTGGCAAGATTTTGCTGCCCAGCTAGAGAAGCTAGTTGTAAAGGTACATCATGTAGATGCCCACGTACCCAAGAGTCAGGCCACAGAGGAACATCAGAACAACCAGCAGGTGGATCAGGCTGCCAAGATTGAAGTGGCTCAGGTGGATTTGGACTGGCAGCATAAGGGTGAATTGTTCATAGCTCGGTGGGCCCATGACACCTCAGGCCATCAAGGAAGAGATGCGACATATAGATGGGCCCGTGATCGAGGGGTGGACTTGAGCATGGACGCCATCTCACAGGTCATCCATCAATGTGAAACATGCGCCGCCATCAAGCAAGCCAAGCGGGTAAAGCCTCTGTGGTATGGAGGCCGATGGTTGAAATATAAATATGGGGAAGCATGGCAAATTGACTACATCACGCTCCCACAAACCCGCCAAGGCAAGCGTTATGTTCTTACAATGGTAGAAGCAACCACTGGATGGCTGGAAACATATCCTGTGCCCCATGCCACTGCCCGGAACACTATTCTGGGTCTTGAAAAGCAAGTCCTGTGGCGACATGGCACCCCAGAGAGAATTGAGTCAGACAATGGGACTCATTTTCGGAACAACCTCATAGACACCTGGGCCAAAGAGCATGGTGTTGAGTGGGTGTTTCACATCCCCTACCATGCACCAGCCTCTGGGAAAATTGAAAGGTACAACGGACTGCTAAAAACTACCCTGAGAGCAATGGGTGGTGGGACCCTCAAACACTGGGACACCCATTTAGCAAAGGCCACCTGGTTAGTTAACACTAGGGGATCTGCCAATCGAGCTGGCCCTGCCCAATCAAAATGTCCACGCCCAGTAGAAGGGGATAAAGTTCCTGTAGTGCGCATGAAAAATATGTTGGGTAAAACAGTTTGGGTTATCTCCGCTTCAGGCAAAGGCAAGCCCATCTGTGGGATTGCTTTTGCTCAGGGACCAGGGTGCACTTGGTGGGTGATGAGAAAAGATGGGGAAGTCCGGTGTGTACCCCAAGGGGATTTGATTTTGGGTGAAAATAGCCAATAAATTAAATTGTAAGATATTAATAGGTATATACTGTATCAATGGTATGACCATAAGAATCACCCAAAACTAATGAAGGATGGACTTTGAAACTGAACAAAGTGCCATGATGATGGAACTAGAACTGACTTCAACTGGTGCCCAGGAACTTCATCAAAAATCACATCTTTGACATCCAGCAGCATGCACCATTGCTTCTGCTCTGAGAGACTGTAATGGCAGATGGAACCCAAAAGCCATGGACTAAATGAACTTGACAGACATTTTAGAGCGATAGCCCATAGAGTTAAGGGAATGAGATCTGTGAAATAATCTGGGCATGACGTAGATGGTATGGAATAAGGGGTGGATAATGTCCTGGTTCTGGCAAGGCTAGAGTTAATTTCACCAGGAGCCAGGACAGGTGACCCAAGCTGGCCAGGGGCTATTCCATACCATGTGACATCATGCTCACCATAAAAGGGGGCGGGTTTGGTGTGGCTCCAGGATGGGTTGAGTGTCCGGTCCTTGGATTGGTAAATTGTTCTCTGTTATCACCCATTGTGAACATTCCGTTACCAGTACTGCTGCTGAGTGTTTCCCTCTCCCTTGCCATCCCAGTAACCCGTCCCCATCCCAACCCTCGAGGCTTTGCCGTTGTTTTTCCATTCTCCTCCCCAGCCCGCCGGGGGAGGGGTGAGTGAGCGGCGCGTGGCACCCAGCTGCCGGCTGGGGCTGAACCACGTCAGTAGCATATAAATTGTAGGATGAATAGTAATTTTTAATGCTGTTTAGAAGAAATGTCTGTAGGATATGCATATACCTGTAATGGACAACATATCTCAAAACACAAGTTATTTTAGCTAACCTTCCTTTTATTCAGAAGTTGCACTCTTTTGTTGACTGTGGCTGAAATACCTAAGCATTTTCTCCTATACTCTACAATGAAAGGCAAGCATAATAAAATAACGGTACTAATATTCTTTAATCCTTCAAATGGTATGCACAATATTAGCTGTAATTGTGTTCAGACCTTGTATAAGACTGAATTTTCTGTGCAAATCTCAAACCTGTAATCCTTTTGTAAAATTTATTAAAACTTACTAAAAAACAGAAATAGCATTAGCTCCTTGAGAGTATATGTGCAGCTAGCTGTAATAATTCCATTTATTCTGAAAAAAATTGAGATGGTAAATGAGCGTTTGCAAATGATTTATAATTGAAATATAATTAATCATCCAAACCAGACTGTAACACTGCTGTGTTGGGTCGTATTGCTTAATTGATGTTCTCCACAGCTGTAACTATCTTTTCATTTCATTTACAATTCATACCCTTGCTGTCATTTGCCCATTTCTCTTCCCTGCATGACTGCCTTTTTGTTTATCTTCCCGCATTATGTTTTTATTTATAGAGTACAAGTTCTTGTACACTTTCTATCCGCTTGCTAGATTTCCTTTATACATGCTAAATCCCCATTTTAAGCCATTTTTCATACATTTACAGAAAATATTCAGTACTTAATTCCTGGATTTATTCACATTTTGACAGTAATTGGTAGAAAACTGTTTCTTGAATCTGATAGACCAAAACAAACCAAAAGAACAGTTGGGAGAACGCTTCCGCATGCCAGAGCGCCGAGCATCCATCAGCTCGCCAAGGAAGTGGCATTTGTACTAGTATCATTTACACTTTTGTTGCAAAAAGAACGTGATGTTGTATATTTCTAGTACGTTTATTGTAGATTCATTACAAAACAGTGGTTCTTTGTAAAGGTGTAGTATCTGTTGGGCTTCACGCGGCTTTGATGAGGTAGAAGGTACAATGCTTTCCAGTGAGCAGGGAATGGGAACTGGTGTTGGTGCATCCTGCTGCCAGGCGAAGAGAGCTCGGGGACTAGAATAACAATGGGCATTTAGCAGAGGGTTTTTAAATCTCAGTCCACTGGCAGAACTTGCTTCTCAGACAAACTGCAGTAAAAGGTATTTTTACTTGAGTTAACCCCCACAGTTGCAGATACAGCTGGCTTTCAAAACATGAGGTTTGTGTGAACCTTGGACTCTAATCCCTCAGGAAGTTACAGATTCAGTGTTTTCAGTTTATTAAATTGGTCACTCCTAAAAAGAAAATATAGAACAAAGAATGCCTTTTTTCATAAATTTGACACAGACATAGGTGAATACACATTGACTGCTCAGCAGCTCATAATTGTTCATAGCATTCTAATTTTATTAGAATAAACTATTCAGCATTAGAGAAACACAGTTGTAGTATGCCTTCTGACGAGCTTGAACGTCCTACACTGACAAAAGATTAAAAAAAAAAAAAAAAAAGGCAAAATGGCAAATTCCCTACAGAGAAGAGTGGGGAACTGACCACCAGAAAAGAGAATGAATATGTTTAAATTCATTTTGCCCTTACATATAGAAAACATGAACATGTGCAGTTCAAGTAGAGGATAGTTTTCACACACTTAACACATAATGGATAAGATTCTGTTTTGGGGCAATCTTGGGTTGGGTTCACAATTACCATGCAGAAGGATTTCAAAGCAATATTCAACAGCAATGGAAAGAGCGTGTCAGAATTAGTCAGTGAAATCTAACATGCAGTTAGACTGCCACACTGGTGGTAAGCAAAGGTTTTCTCCTTCTGCATACAAATATTTTGATCAGATGTCTTACTAAGCTTGTCTTCACATCGGGCTGTATACAAAAAATATTATTTCCTACTAGCATTTAAACTGTTGTGTTATGTTCATGATGCATTTATATATGTGTATGTATGCACATATATGTATTTTCAAACTTTTAATCTCTGAAGGTGATTCCATTCAGAGATGGGTAAAGTGATGCTGGCACACACAGTACATGATTTGCACTGAATATTTTGCAAGCTTGCAAAAGTTTCTCTGATCTGAACAGTGTCTTTTTTAAAAAAAAAAAAATTTATACTTTGTATTTCTGGCTGCGGCTTGATACCATTACACTCAATAGAAAACTCATTGACTTCTGTGTGTGTGTGTGTGTTTGTGTGTGTGTTGGCTTTATTTATCATAAAAAAATCAGATTGTTCTTTGCAGATCCCCCCTGCCAAGCCAAAGTAAAAAGTGGCATCTTCCATTAATGGTTTGTGAGAATATTCTCTAGACTTTTTGATGGTGTTTGTAAAATAGAAGTATATTACTTAAATAAAACATTTATTGTAAAATTTTTTGAAAACTGGAGCTTTCCATAGCAAAATTTGATTTAATTTAAAAAAAATACTTGTTTATACTTAAGCAAAAAGTTAAGAGACATTTAAATACAGTTCGCCATAATCCAGATAGAAATTGTTAAACTTTTGTCAGTTGGAATGATCTGACAGAAGTATGTTTTGTAATTAAAGAAACCAGTTTGAAAGAGAAAGTGGGACACCTGTATGTTAGTGTTTTGAATTTCTTTAATTTAAAATTACTTCTGGGAGGCTATTCCTGCTAACTTATGCTTAAAGTTTGAATCAAGAAACATTCTGAAGATCACCTTAAAGAATTTGGTTCTGAAATGTACTAAGCTTTCTGTTAATGTAACCTAACTAACAATGATATGGTTGTATATGGTTGGTCTTAGTAAAGTGAATGAAGGGAGCAGTATATTGAGAAAACACTTCCTTCAGTGGGGTCTATTGTTGTAGATCACCTTAGGAAAATGGGTAATGAAAAAGTTACTAGCATTGCACATTGTAGAATTTGTTTACCTCTCCTGGTGTTTTCTGCTGTTACTGGTTGCATGATTATTAGAATATTTTTCCATCACCAGTTTCAGAAATTACAGCTTGGTGTATCAATAAGCCTTACAACTCAGGTATGTGTGTATTTGTTTCTCTTCAAAGAGACAGCTTCCAGACAAATTTTTGTATTAATTGTCATCCTTGAAAGATATGTGCAGGGTGGAGTCCTAGACTAGGGAGGTGGCAGTCTTCAAAAAAATAGCATAGATGTACAACTAGGAAAGAGGAGCGATACGCGGGTATTTAAAAAACAAAAAAACTCAAAGCCTGTATTGTTTTCTTTGTCAACTTGTTATTCACGTTTTAACCATAGTAAATGAATTTTTAAACTCAGAGTTGTGGGGGTTTTTTTTATTGGGGGTTTTTTGGTTGTTGTTGTTTTGGTTTTGTTTTGTTTTGTTTTGTTTTGTGGGGTTTTATTCCCCTCCTTTTTTCTTTCTCTTCGCAACTCCCATCACACCCCAGTCTTTCCTGGTTGATTGTGTAGGTATTTTTCCAGTCTCATTGGTCTATGCTACGTCTTTACTATCAGCACTTTGGCTGAGTAACTTTCATTTGAGCGTTACTGTTATCTATATTACGTATGTTATGTTACTGTATTTTTTTTTCATCTGAAAGCATAATTAGGCAATGGGTCATAGAAAATGCATATGTGTACATATGTAAGCATATAAGTTCAGTATATCAATGACAGGATAAGTGCAATGGAGCAGGTAAGAAAAATGTGGTTCATGTGGACTAACGACCCACATAAGCATAGAGGTTTTGATTTAAAAGGGGAAAAAAATCTACCATTTGTGTCAAACTGGAAAATTTTAATATGCATAACTGTTTTTAACTGCAAAATGGAATCAAGTTGCAACCTGTACACTCTAGATGTCTGACAGCTGTTATAAAATCATAGAATCATAGAACGGTTTGGGTCGGAAGTGACCTCAAAGACCATCTAGTTCCAACCCCCCTGCCATGGGCAGGGACACCCTCCACTAGACCAGGTTGCCCAAAGCCCCATCCAACCTGGTCTTAAACACTTCCAGGGAGGGGGCATCCACAGCCTCTCTGGGCAACCTGTTCCAGTGCCTCGCCACCCTCACAGTAAAGAATTTCTTCCTAACATCTAATCTAAATCGACCCTCCTTCAGCTTAAACCCATTACCCCTTGTCCTGTCACTACAGGCCCTGCTAAAAAGTCTGTCCCCATCTTTCTTATAAGCTTCCTTTGAGTATTGAAAGGCTGCAGTATGGTATCCTAGGAGCCTTCTCTTCCCCAGGTTGAACAGCCCCAAATCTCTCAGCCTTTCCATATAGGAGAGGTGCTCCAGCCCTCTCATCGTCTTTGTGGTCCTCCTCTGGACTCGCTCCAACAGTTCCATGTCTTCTTTATGTTGAGGCCCCCAGAGCTGGATGCAGTACTCCAGGTGGGGTCTCACGAGAGCAGAGTAGAGGGGCAGAATCATCTCCCTCGACCTGCTGGTCATGTTTCTTTTGATGCAGTCCAGGACACGGTTGGCTTTCTGGGCTGCAGGTGCACACTGCTGGCTCATGTTGAGGTTCTCGCCCACCATCACCCCCAAGTCCTTCTCCTCAGGGCTGCTCTCAATCCATTCTCTGCCCAGCCTGTAGTTGTGCTTGGGATTGGCCCAGCCTTGTTGAACTTCATGCGGTTCGCACGGGCCCACCTCTCCAGCCTGTCAAGGTCCCTCTGGATGGCATCCCTTCCCTCCAGCGTGTTGACCACACTACACAGCTTGGTGTTGCCGGCAGACTTGCTGAGGGCGTACTTGATCCCACTGTCCATGCCGCCAACAAAGATATTGAACAACACCGGTCCCAGTACCGACCTCTGAGGAACACCAGTTGTCACTGGATGAGTTTGGTCTGAAAGAGTCACTTGAAGTGTTTGGTCTGCCAAAAGAAACCTAGGGGACAAGGCAGATCAGACAGTTGAAGTTAATTAGTGCCGTGTGTGCATCACAAATGCAGAGAGGCTTAAAAGCCACCAGCACTACTGTGTGATGATTCTTCAAAATAACATCTTTTGGAAATCATTTTGTGAGTTTGGGTCTACAATGTAATTTGACTGTGGGGTCTGGAGAATGAATTTTTTATGTGTCCTATGAAAACTTGTAGGAGTATAAAAAGTGGTGTATTTTGTTAGAAGTAGATTAGTTAAAAACTTTTTATTTGGGAATACATAAAGATATAACATCAATCACAAGTTGTGGTAGCAGGTAGAAAAATACACTTTGTTACTTTTGCTTATGACATTTTACTCAGACTGTTCTGCTGGTGTAAGATTCAAATTATGGACAGTTTTCTAAAAGGTGCTGTGCTAACAGTAAAATCTAATGACTTTTCAGCAATGGAGAAGAGTGTTAATTCTGAGACCTATATAGGATCAGGCCTAATTAGATAGGTCTTCAGCTTTTCTCAAAATCTTCTTTATGGGAGCAAAGTAAATCTCTAATTTTTAGTATACAGATAAAGAGTATGAGAAATAAATTTATTCTTGGTATTGTTGAAAGGAAATTATTTTAAAGCAAGTATATGAAGTATAGTATGTTCAGACTATAGGAATTGTGTACTTAAGTATAAATCGCATATCTTTCAACACTGATTAAAAAAATATCTGGAGGTGTAAGTATGCTACACTATTTTTTTTACCTGATAGCATATCTCTGAAAAAGTAAAAATGTTGCATTGCATAAAAGTAAAATGAAATATTATAAAGCCAAAGAAGGTATTTAGAAAAGGAATTGCAGTTTCTGTACAAGTTTTTATTTTACTGTATTAGATACTTAATAATGAACAATGTATGTAGTTTAGCTATTAACCAGGGATGGGTGAATTTTAACTCGTGACTGCTATCAGTTTTAAAATAACTTCATTTGAAATACTTGTTGAAAGCATACTGATGGAATGAACTGTATTAATCACATTATGAAAAAAAAGATTTTATGCAGGTATTTCTTGGTATTTCCTCAAAATGTCACATTTATCCATATCAACCTCCCAGGAAGAGAAAAAGGTGGGAGAAAAAAGCCTGGGGAATGTTAACTTTTTTTTTTCCCTGTGAAGGATGGGGGGAGTTGCACATCTTTCCAGTATCTGCTAATTTAAAAAGAAAATTAAAATACTGTTTCATAAGTGAAAGGTGCAGTGGTTGATTTTTTTAAATTTTTTTATTTTTTTTTAAATCTGTTCCTCTGTACAGTAGCATGATATCTGACAGTCAGTCTGCTGTGTGCTACATACCTGGATGAACCTTAATTCTTCCTCTTTGGCAGTAGTAGAATCTGTGGGTGGGATGTTGATCCAGATTCTCCACACTGGCTCCTCTTTCAATATACTGAATGTTCCCTATCAGAGAGCTGCCTATTTGTTTGTGGTTTTTAACATAGAAAATACTTAGTTTGCAAGCATATGTGAAAAGGCTGACATGTACAGAGCAGTTGCCAAAGACTGGAGATGATGTGGCCTGACGGCTTTGCAAAGCTAACCAGTGAATTTTCAGTGCTGGTTTTGGGTCGAGAACAGCATCAAGTTTCTGATCCCTCACCAGCAATGGTGCAGAAAATATCCAAGTGAAGGAAAAAACAGTTGATAGAAAAATGATCAACAGTTCTTCAGAGAAGCATTCTCAAAGGGAGGGATATACTAGGGTGAATAACTTGGATTATTAATGACAAATATATTTCAACACATGTCAACTGTACAGTATGCAAGCTTTTGTTACAGTTACTGAAATACATAGCATTTCAAATTGACATCTAGATGGTAATAATTTTCTCAGTATTTTTATCCTTCATTTTTATCCTGTAGACATCACTGCACTTGTGTGAATAAGTACTGTTCTTTCAAAACAATAACATAATCAACTATTTAAATATTATATACAAGTATATTTAACTGTGTGGTTTTTTGTTGTTGTTTCATTGTTTGTTGTTTGGTTTTTTTGGTGCTATAGGGCAGATTATTCCGGAAAGAAGATTTGTAGAAGCAATAAATCGTCAAGCATATCAATATGAAACGGGTGACTTTCCAACAGAATGGGAAGGTAAATCTTGAATATTTTGGTTTTATTTCAAGATAATTTTGCCATTTAATGTAGATTCAATATTTTTGGTGGAAGGCCTATGTGAATAGGTTGTCTGTTATCTTTCATTTTGAGTAATGCAGGCTTTTGATTAACTGCATAGTTATTATGAATTCTTAAAGTAACCCCTTTACAAATAGGATAAGTTATGTTTAGGAAATAAGTAATTAATAAAAAATGTAAAGAAAGCCTGTATGATCATGACTTTCTCCTATTAAATGTGAAAGTATTTGTGCCTGAGGGGGATTTGATAGAATAACCAAAACTAAATGTATTAAAACTTCCTAATTATGCCTTCACTGCAGTGTTAATCTGTAGGTCAGTTGAACTATTGGTGGCACAGTGATGGGGCTTTTTTTTTTATGATTTATGTGCTCTTCCTTGCACAGTCTTGAAGGGAGTTGGAGAACCTGTTAATTATTAACTGTTTTTTTCCCCCTGCTACTGATGAAAATTTGGGACTTAGTAAGAAATTCAGGGAGATTGGAGACATTCCTTAGGATTAGCTGAGCAGCCCTTGGAGAAGGAGAGAATGCGGAGGTGGGGTATACATTGGGCCTTGAGGCTGTAGGAGCTTGAGCCAAGTGTGGGATTAAACGTGGCTTAAAATCCAGGACTCTAAAGCATAAGCAAGGAACCCCTGAAATAGCAGATAGAGTCTACCCAGCATTCAACATGCTTTTTTGGGAGAATAATATGTAGGCATCACCCAGAAGTTGGTAGTTTTAAAGTAAACAAAATTCTTTATTTTAAGCAGTAGTAGTTAAACTCTGGAATTCCTTGTCATTGAATATTCTGCTTGCTGGAAGTTTGCATGAGTTCAAAAAGTTTAAAAGAATTTGTGGAAGAAAAATCCTTCTCATATACAGACATCACTGCGGTGTAATTTGTCAGTGAGCTGAAAATTAATGGAGGCTACAGTGTGTTTTGAGAAAATACTGCAATATACTTGCTTTACCTCATTCTCTTTCCTTTGTGCTCACTGTTGGCCCTGAGGGAGATGATAGTGAGCTAAGAGAAAAGTTTGGTCCCGTTATATCCCTTCCTGGAGTCAGCAGAGAAATATCAAATGTTCCCATCTTGTATTTTATCATTGTTGTTACACTGATTCCTCTGATTTTTTTGTGCGTTCAACTGAGGCTAGTATTAACAACTAAAAGCTTCTCAAAGATGTTTCAACGCTATTAGCAACATTTGCCAACTGTGGGCAAAACTACAGGATCAACAGCTTCTGTCTTCTACTGCCTGAGCACCCACAATTGGCTGGCTTATTGCTTCTTATTATCAGTCTAAGATAGTCATCTTTTGAAGGAGACCAGCAGCCTGGTAGGCTTGTCCTTACTAAATCATCTGGTGCTTGAATGGGTATCTACCTAATCCAACTTTCCGATGGTCTGCTTCCTCATGCAAAGGTGCTCCAGCCACTGCTGGTCATCTTAGGTCTGTGTGACTGTCATGTAATCACACTGGGAAGCATATCTAAAACCTCAGGTAACTGCTCTTCTGTGAATGAATCCAAGACCTGCTGCTGCCTTTTAAAAGAGTTGAAAAATGCAATCCAATAGTCTCTACCTGCACTTGGCTGGAATTAACAGGAAACAACATGGATAGTCAGACTGTCTCATATGGGTAAATGACCCTCTCACCAAGGGTCTTAGGCTGGTTCAACTAACTTACTATATGAACCTGTGCCTTAGGACTGCTGGAATCAGTTTAGCACTAATAAGTCTGCACTATATCTCTCTTCAGAAACCTTAGCACAAATCCAGGTGACTTGACAGTGTGGTGCACGGGAGGGTACAGCTGTTTGGAAGGATGCTTTTGGCAAGCACCAGTACAGGGACCTTAGAGTCAAGGGTCTGGTACCTTGCAGTATGGACTTGCCTAAAAAGATGCAACTGCCAGACCTGAGATGCACTTCTGCAAGTTAAAGCATCTTGTGTTTGTTTTAAAGAAAAGACAATTGGCCAGTCCCATTTGTCTGAGCTGCATTTACACTTTTAACATTTAACTTGCTTATCTTTGTAACTGTGTGGTTTTTCTTTGTGATTTTGTCAGCACCAAATAGAAAGAATTCATAGAGAAAAGGAAAATTTACAGTGTGCAGATAGGTAACAGTCTTTTCCTCTTACATACTGAATTTCTCTAGAAACAGAAAGAAAGATACATGCGTCTTTTTTACCCCTGTGTTGGGTTTGCGTGGCAAGGTTTTGGTAGTGGGGGGGGCTACAGGGGTGGCTTCTGTGAGAAGCTGCTAGAAGCTCCCCCTGTGTCTGACAGAGCCAATGCCAGCCGGCTCCAAGACGGACCCGCCGCTGGCCAAGGCCAAGCCAATCAGCGCCTCTGTGATAACATATTTAAGAAGAAGAAAAACACTTAGAGAGCTTTTGTAGCCGGAGAGAGGAGTGAGAAGATGTAAGAAACTCTGCAGACACCAAGGTCAGTGCAGAAGGAGGGGGAGGAGGAGCTCCAGGCGCCGGAGCAGAGATCCCCCTGCAGCCTGTGGTGAAGGCCATGGTGAAGCAGGTTGTCCCCCTGCAGCCCATGGAGGAAGGATGAGGGGGTGTAGCGATTCCACCCGCAGCCCGTGGAGGACCCCACGCTGGAGCAGGTGGAGGCACCTGAAGGAGGCTGCGGCCCGTGGGAAGCCCACGCTGGAGCAAGTTCCTGGCCAGACCGGTGGACCCGTGCAGAGGGGAGCCCACGCCAGGGCAGGTTTGCTGGCAGGACTTGTGACCCTGTGGGGGACCCCACGCTGGAGCAGTTTGCTCCTGAAGGTCTGCACCCTGTGAGAGGGACTCCATGCTGGAGCAGCGGAACGATGAGAGGAGTCCTCCCCCTGAGGATGAAGAAGCGGCAGAAACACCGTGAGATGAACTGACCACAACCCCCATTCCCCGTCCCCCTGTGCCGCTGAGGGGGGGAAGGTTGAAGCCGGGAGTGAAGTTGAGCCCGGGAAGATGGGAGGGGTGGGGGGAGGTGTTTTAAGAGTTGATTTTATTTTCTCATTCCTCTACTCTGTTTTGCCTAGTAATAAATCAGATGAATTCCCTCTCTAAGTTCGGTCTGTTTTGCTTGTGACGATAATTAGTGAGTGATCTCTCCCTGTCCTTATCTTGACCCACAAGCATTTCGTTATGCCTTTTCTCCCCTGTTTAGTGAATGAGGGGAGTGAGAGAGCGGCTCTGGTGGGCACCTGGCCCCCAGCCAGGGTCAACCCACCACAACCCCCTGTGCATTCCTTAAGCAGAATGAGTGTGTATGCCTGTTTCTGACAGATAAAGTATGGGAATTCCACAAAAAAGGTTAACTTGTATTTTTTTGTGCAATTCCAATTTAAACATTACAGATCATTTAGTGGAAGTATAACATAATTTTCGAAAGCTAAAACTGGTACTTCTACTGGCAGTATAGAGGCTGTTCAAAGAACTATTGTGCCTTTGCTATATATTGGGATGTGAATTAGGGACGTGGGATACTCTGAAATTCAATTCCTCACTACCTCTTTTCTACCTCCTGTGAATGAAAAATTCTCAATGCGTAAGAAATGGGAAAGAATGGAAAGAGCAGAGAGTTCAAATAATACTATAGAAGCCAGTTATCTGAGTGGGAGCAGTTTAATACAAGGTTTTTAAACATGCTTTGCTGAAGAGCTCATTACAGTTCTGTGCCTAATTTTTCCTCTTTAAGGTTGGTGTAGAAGTTTCCCAGACCCACAAGACCTGTTCTGAACTTTAACTTCTGTCCAGACTCTTGAAAATTTCCCAATGCATTCTTTCTGTGGGTGTTCACTTTACAATTCATGCTGTTGGGGATGCTGATCGTTCCAGCAAATAGTCTGAGACTTTGCAGAGGGATTTCTAAAATATTTGCTGTTTTCTCTGAACAGTAAAAGATGAATATAAGGTTAGAAAGCTGTATAATATTTCTTACTTCTGTTTTCTCTTCACTGTTGGAATTTTTTTTTTTTATTTTTAGTGTTCTAAATCCTCTCTGCTGGCACATGCTACATCTCCAGGGGCCTTCTCTCCAAATCCTGCGTATGCACTTTGACATCTGCGGCCTCTCTGCTTCAGTTTTGGCTGGTTCAGCAATAGCAGTCTCCTTGCATAGCCTTCTCAGGCTTTTCACTTTACAGACTGTGCTAGAGTTTCTGTTGCTTTATTTCCTCTCCTTTTTCTTGGGATCTGCAGAGCTGCTTTTACCTCTGCTGTCTTTGTTTTGCCAGGACTCATTTTTTTCACTTGTGGATAATCCTTAACGACCACCTGATTTAAAAGCAGGCATCCTAGTGCCCTTTTTCTCCCTCCTTGTTGCCCTACATCACACTGTGTGGATAGAAAAGAAACCTCTTGTGACTGAAAGGAGTAAAAGTATTGTCCCTGTAAATATTTAAGGGTGTGAGTTGTCTGAAGAGAACTTGCATAAAACCAGGGACAAAGGATTGTTCAAGGAATGGGGGCAGGCTGCAGTGAAATTTGAAGAGAGTCTGAGTTAAATCTCATATCTAAGACATTCAGCCTGGACAGTTGGTAAACTGAGGGGCTGATTTTGGTGCTGTGTTTATCAAGTTATAAACTTGTAATAAGGTAACCGAGACCAAATAGAAAGCTATAAAGCAAGTAGATAAACAAATTGTCCAGATTACAGACTCAATCTGTGCAAGCTGTTTCTCAGACTCCAGAGATGATATTTGTGTATTAGTCCTGAGAGCTTCCTGAATACAGGGCTGAAAGCTTACTCCTGAAGGGTTTGCTTGGAATTTTTCTCCTGAAGATGTTAGTTTTAAGTGCTCCACAGGATTAAATCTCCTAACTTCTCAGACCTGTGAATTTTACAAAAGTTCTGAATGCCCATTAAGACTTTTGTGAAACTGAAACATGCTCTACATTAAAAGAATAGAATCATAATTCCTTGTGTTCTCCTTAGTCTTAGTGTTTGCTATTTGTACACAGAAAATTAAGTCAACTTTTGTTATAAAAATCAAAAAGTGTGTTTCCTTTTGTACTGTAGTTTTGCATTTGCAATGTAATCCATATGCACAATACAAATATTACCTGGTTTTGTTTAGGTGAAGCCTCTTATATTTTACTACAAGGTGGGAGTGCATACTTTGCTTTTCCCTAGGCAATATGGATGCACACAACAGATAACCTTTCTGTAATGTTAGTTCTGAATGTTCACCTACTGTAGAATGTGTGATTTACCTCTTCGGGACATGTCAATAGTACTCCTGAGAGGACATCAGTAATTTTACATACCTATAGAGATTCATGAAATTATATGCTTCGTGCAGCATTTTATTGCCCATCTACTCCTCTTAGTAATTTCCTCTTTCTTTTCTCTTTCTTTTCTCTTTCTTTTCTCTTTCTTTTCTCTTTCTTTTCTCTTTTTCTTTTCTTTCTTTTCTTTTTCTTTTCTTTCTTTTCTCTTTTTCTTTTCTTTCTTTTCTCTTTTCTCTTTCTTTTCTTTTCTTTTTCTTTTTCTTCTCTCTTTCTTTTCTCTTTTCTCTTTCTTTTCTCTTTCTTTTCTCTTTCTTTTCTCTTTCTTTTCTCTTTCTTTTCTCTTTCTTTTCTCTTTCTTTTCTCTTTCTTTTCTCTTTCTTTTCTCTTTCTTTTCTCTTTCTTTTCTCTTTCTTTCATTAATGGGAGTCTTAATTTGCATGCTCACTTTTACGCTCATTACAGTGTGTTATGTGCCAGTAGGAGTCTTAAAGTTCAATGAAAATCTCATGCATACTAATGAGAATGCAAATGAGTGCTGATGGAAGAATGCAAAGGTCGTAAGGTAGGAAATGTCCAGCTATCTTGCAAAATTTCTTTTAGACAAAAATAGCATTACAATGAGTACAGAATGCAGGAAGTGCCATCCAGATAAAATCAGAAGCAGCAGCAGCATAATTAGTTTAAAATGGCGGCAGTCATTCATTTTGCCAAAGCTTTAGGGGGCAGGGAAGCGTGTTTTTGTTGCACTTGGTATGTACATGTTACCTTCTCTGCTTTACCAGTTTTAAAACATCTTGTCTGACAGTTGTGAGGGCGTTCTGTTTTGTTAGTGTAGGGAATGGCAGTGTTCACATGGAAGTGTTTTCCAATATGACTGTCACTGGACGCTTTCAAATTAAGTATACGTGTGTGTGCATATGGTGTTCAAATAATATGTAATAAAGCACCTACCTGCCTTGTTCCCATCAACAAAGAAAGGTGGGAGAGCTTTTCCGTTGCTGAATTGTATACACTGACTGTATTTGTAAAAAAGAATGCAAAATGTCTTGATCTCAAGATATCATTTACTTGGATTTTGTTAAAATTAGTGCTAACGCAGTAGTAAATGATTGATTATATTTTTTTATACATTCATTCTTCCTTTAATTGTTACCATGAATTTCTCTTATTCCTGAATTATGAGGTGTTGGTGGGTTTTTTGAATCATGTATTGGAGACTCAAAATACTGTTGATACTTAAGAAAAACTTGAAAGGCTTTTTAAGTTTTCTGTCAGAAAGAGAGCCACCTGAAAACAGTTGGCGATTAAATATATGAGAGTCCTCCATTCTTCTCCCTGAAGACTGAGGAGTGGTCAGGTGAATGATTAGAAGAATGTATAGCTTTTGAAAGACTAATAAAACTATTAGAAGCTAAAGTACAATATACTAAAAATATACTCAATTCAGATTGTGTTCTTTGCTTTTAACCTTGTATCTTGAGCTGTGCTTTATGTAGAATATTTCAGAAATGGATTTGCACAGAGAGAATATTATATATTAAAGCTAACTAACTTCAACTTATGGCTATAAAGAGATTATAGTAAATTTTGTTACTGTATTTCTCCTTCAGCTACATAGCAGTGAAGGAATCTTTCATTAAATAATGATTTTCTAATGCAGCTCATTAGAGATGCTAAAATGAGTTTACCTGTAGGAATTTGGAAAATAGTATCCAGTCTTGGTGTCAGCAAGTTCTATTTATGATTAAACTGAAAATGATTTGTAGTCCTGACATTTATTAAAAAGAAGGAAGGTTGATAGCTCCTATAAAACCATGCATTTAAATGCTTGTTATAGCTGGAAAGAAAAATAGCACGTTATAACTGTGTGCATTATTTGTGTATTTAAATAGATACAGTCTGATAATAGAATGTTTGATACAAGAAATCTTCCTAAATTAAGGACTGTTTTGTTGCTTTTGAGTGTTGGTACTAATTGAGATCTATTAATGAATGAAAATGTGTTGTGTGATGCTCCTGGCTTCACAGCTTCTGTTCACAGGACACGTGTCATTGTGTTACCCTTCACTGTTCTGTCTGTGGCTTGTTAAATTGAGGCAGATAATTAAATGATAAAATCTTTTAATAGAAGTATTCCATTCATCTGAAAATCATTAATCAACTGCCTAAATGTCCCATCTGCTATTGAAAGAAAATCTATTGTTATGGATATATTTCAGCAGTAGCTTCTAAGTGCAGCTTAATTTTTGCAGGATTTCAAACTTTAAGAATTTTTCGTTAACAACCACTAATTGTAATCAGTTGAAGTTAAAATGCAGATGGTGTTTTAAAAAAATACTGTCAATTTAAAAAAAGCAGCAATTTTTAGGTTCTGAGAGCTGTGGAATTGAAACCAGTGGTACTGCACTTCATGAGACAGAAGCAAGGCATGGCAAGGCAGATGATCATACTTTGTTGAAAGTAATCCCTTAAATTTTGAAGGTTTAAAATATAATTTTTTACCAAACACTTTACTACTATTCCTTTTTTGTTCAGCTGTATCTTTTATTGGTTAGTGGCTAGTATACATACCTCTCTATACCTGATATCTCTACCACTTTCTTGCTTTTGTGAATGATGTCAGAACTGTTGATAAGTGCAGACAAAGACGACTTCTGTCAGGAGGAAAGGCTTGTGTGCTATATTTGCTCTGATAACATCGTTGATCCTTTTACAAAGAGTGTCTGCAAGGCTGCCAGCTGAGAAGTGCTAGTCTCAGTGATGCCAGTTTAGTCTCTGATCTTGCCAGATTTTGCATTTGGAGATTCTCATAAAATTTAAATGTTTGAAAGTGCTACAGATACATGCAAAATGTTTTCTAGCTTCATAGATTTAATAGACAGTCATTTAGTTGTATTTTGCGTTATCTTAATGGGCTGTTTTTCTTTCCACTAACATAAAACTTTTGCAGAAAGGGTGATGTTGGCTGTTAAATGCTGAGTCGCTTCTCCACAACAGCAAATTTGGGTCTAATCTTTGTTAAAACCAGAAGACCTCTGAGAACAGCTGGAGGGGATTGCTTTTAAGAAAAGATGTTTCAGAATGGTATTTGAAAGAACATATCTTCAGAAAGTGTCATCTGATAGACAAAAGTAATACCTTGGTTTGTATCATTACAGTTATTTTACCATTAACCTTGAGTTAAGGCTGTTGGCCTTGCCATCATGGCTAAATTCCAAACTATGTAATGCCATTTTGCCTGCCTTAATTCTGTTCTTCTGTTAATTGGAAGCTATTCCTCCTGAAACCAGTTTCATAATGTTGTTGAAGCAGAGTGGTGTTAGTGTTTTACCCTACGTGTAATTGCATTTTCAGTCGTGTGGTGACATTATGACTCTGTGCAGTGTTTTGGACTTGCTGTCTGACTCCTTCCCAGCTCACCTCAAAATACAGCACAGATGGTATTAGAAAAATAAAATTTGGAATAGTTCCTTCTTAAAGCATTTCTGAAACTTTTTAGACAGCTACAGGTCAGACCAAGAATTTGACTGGGTGATAATGAAAATGTCATTTTAGCTCTAATTTTCAAGCATAGTAACAAAAGTCTTAGTTATCCAAACAAACATACAAAAGAACATTTTGCCATATCTCAGCACTTAGAACTGGCTTTCCTTATGTTTGTCCTTCTGTTCATTACTGGCCACTTGCATTCTGCTATTCATTCATTTGAAACATATGAGCAGAAAAGTCTACCAAATATACAGCTCAGTACCTACCACTTGTGTGGATTGAAAAGGCACGAAAAAATGCTATGGTAGTGGTACTTTTAAAGAGTGATAAATATTGCCCTATCCACAGACAGGGAATTTGTCTAAATAATGCCTGTAAGAGAGTTGGAGCTATCTCTAATAATTCATTGACTCAGTGAAGCAAGACCTGACGGAGTGCCGCTTCTCTGTCTGCAGTGGTGTCCCGTTGGATCACTACCTCTGTCAGTCCCACACTAACCATCTGTGTTTGCAATGGGAGTGGGCATAAGTCTATTGATTTTGGTTCATCACAGAAAACCTGAGCCACAGGACAGTTGTTGCCACCGCTTTCATTCCTCTCCTGTCTTTTCCAGTGTGAATTGACTGAAGTGGAGGGACCCTTCCCTTGGTTACAGTACATCCCCGTCGATGCACAGCCATATGACGTGGTGCAGTCAGGGCTCTGCAGTCAGATTTGGGGCTGTATCTTTCATCCCTGTAAGCATTTCTAGTTGTCACTAACATAAATAGGTTTTTGGCTTTAAGAATGCTTGAGGCGTATACAGGAACCATTTTTTTCCAGAGCGGTCTAAAGCTTTTCATACTTTTCAGCAGTCATCTTGTCATTGTCTCAGGGTGAAGTGAAGCTCTGTATAGCAAGATCAAGAACAGGCCTGGGTCATGAGCCCTGCTTTCTAAGCCCTGTTTTGGCAGCCAGGGTGTATGCAACTTGTGCCCAAGCTCTCCTTGCAGAGGTGATGTACAGCCCCCTTCCCCCCCACCCCCTCGCCTTTCCTCCTGTGAAGACTAAGAGCATTGACATGGGAAATAACATTTTGAGTCCTTATATTTTGGGAAATGATATTATGGCTAGCCAGGTTGTGCCAAAGTCTGTTGTAATTTATATAAACAATAAACAATTTTATATAAACAATATAAACAGTTTTCTGTTAAAAATTCATCATAATTTTGAGTTTTAATACTGTCTGTGATCTTTGAAATACTACATTTGATTTTTATTTCTTTTGCAGCATGGATAAGAAAAAAAAGAAATGATCCACCCACCATTGAGGTGAGAGAAATGAAGTGTCTTTAAATTTTCAATTGTAATTAAACTACAATAATTAATTTATAGTGAACTCATCTGTCCAGTAATTTGTCACTTTTGGGGGAGAATTTAGTTATGTTGCTTGCCTAATTGATGAAATTATATACAGACTAGATATCTAACACTTAGGAAAAACAAATGGAAATATGAACTCCATTGTTCTTTAGTTGATACTTCTATCTCCATGAATTCTTTATTATCTATGTGGATTCTTTAAGATGATCATGGCCATTCAGGAGTTTCTTTAATTAAAATAATTCTGATATTACTGCTATGATTTTTTAAAATAGGTCTTCTATGTATTAACACAAGGCTTTTTCATGGTATTTGACATTACAATGCAGATTTCAAATCTGATTGCCAGCAGATTCATCAGCAGAGGAAAACAAATTGCACTAACATTTTACAGTGCTAAGGAGATGGGGCATTGTAGCCGTGACTTTTCCCGTAAGTGGTTTCTAATGGAATGAAGCAGGGAAATATCCCACAGTCTTTCATGCTGATGCTTTTGTAAATAGTAGAACGAGTTTGACTGTTGATCTGTGTGTACAGACGTGCGCACATACACTACTTGCCCTGGATTTGTATTACAAGTTGCTAACCACCAGCTAGGAATGAGTGAGTAGATGGGGCATGGTTTACTGCAGAGGATTCAAATTGATGCCCACAGAGGCAGATACTTGCCTTCTATCAGTAGGAATAACTGCCAAATTCAGTGAAGCTATGTTGGCATGCTCTAGCCAAAGGTTTGGTTACAGATCTTCTGGAATATACTGGTTTGTGAAAAGTTGTCCTGCCTGCCTGTAAGATCACCTGGGGAAACTTGTGAGCTGATGGTTACAAGCTCCTTAAATGAACTCTCACACAACGTACAGCTTTTCAACCAATTCTCTTTGCCTCTATTTCACACTTGCCACTGAGTTTGTAGAGATAAGGGCTATAATACACCCATGAATAGAAGAAGTTTAAATTGAATTTTTAGGACTTAAGGCAAATTAACACACTTTTCTTTGCATTAACATTCAGGGAAGTATTAAGTGCGATTTTTTTTTTTTTTTAAATTTTTTTCATTTCCCCCCCATCCTTGTTATTTCTGTGGAGGTGCAGTAGTTGTTCTTTACTTGCAGGGCTGTGCATTGACTTTATCAGAGCTGAACTGGTATACCAGGAATTTGCAGAGGATTTATCTTTTCTTTTAATTAATCTCTAACTGTTTTTTTTCCTGTATAAGAAAAGTTAGTTCAAATATATGTAAGTTAAAAATTCTTGCTAATATTTTGAAAATAATGCTGCAGTCACATTCTAAATATATGATAGTGCAGCTTAGGTTTTGGGTTTTTTCTGTATTAGTGTAAGGTGATATGTACAATCTACTTTTCTCCTGATTTGAAACTGTTATACCACAATATCATTATAAATATAATTATACTAGGGAAGTACATATAGGATGCTGTTTGATCCCTACTTGTAGGATGGATTCGTGTTAGTGTTTTAGCTACATAAATTTTATTGGCTGCTATTCTGTATTATATTCCCTTTTGGACAGTAATGCTGATACAGTAAACTGCTATTTGACAGCTATGGAATGATGGAGTATTTGTGACCATACTTCATGTTGAAACCCTGTATAACAAATCTTGTTCTATCACAAATTTCTCATGGGACTAGACTATTTCTGAAAAAGGATGCAAAGCCCACAAATTTTGCATTTTTGCCTTAATGACATTTCACCTTCAACATCATATTGTAACACCACAAAATAGCGTTACAGTTCCTAAAGCATAAGTTGCTAGAGCTGTGCCTATGTTCCTACCTTTGTGGTCTGTCTTACCACTTTTTTTTTGTTGGCTTTCCTTTTTTCCTGTCCTTTGCCCATCATCTTTTCTTTTTCTAATATCAAATGACATATGTTAAACTTTATTAAGATTTGTTACGCTTCTATGCTCTGTTTGTCTGTCATCCCCCTTTAGTATTTTATGTTTGGGTTTTTTTGTATTTGTCAAACTTGTCTTTTATTCACCTCTCAGGTATGGATGATAGAGGTTGCCAAACTGCTCAGGCTATCAGGTGTCATGATGAGATCTATGATCAAACTTTAATTGAAAATATTGCAGAGATATGGCTTCACAGATCAGCTGGATCTTACTGATACTACTGGTGACCACATTTTGGGAACCAATGGTTTGGTGAATACTGTAGGCCAACAAAATGTAATTCATAATCATCATGAAGTGTCAGTCACTTAAGTGAGAATGAATGCGAGTTGTCCTTCCTTATACTGGTCAAGGTAGCTAGGTCATGACACCAGCTAAGTCTGTTGATGATGTTCTTAAGGCTTGATAATGTTTGGGGTTCAGGCCGTTCTTTCTACCACAAACACCTAACTGCCCTTTTTTTATTTCCATTGTAAAGCTTTCATTTTTCTGCAGAAGAAAGTGCTTTTCATCTCTTTTTATTTAGATTTTTTTTTAATGGAAGAATACTCCAGTGACTTTACAAGACAATTTGTTCAGTCTTAACTGTTTCGTATACTTAATGTTTTTTCTTCCTCCCTGTGCACCCACTACTTTTTCCCCATTTTTGGAGGAAGTCACTTAGACTTCTATGTGCTGGGCAAGCCATACCCCAAGAAAGTTGCTTATTGCCTTGGTTATTTCTAATCTAACCAGTAAAATAAGGCAAATTACTGGTTGGAAGCCTTGGATTTTAAAAGCCGGCTTCTGGGATACTGGAAACAGTTGGTTGCCTTTTGATTTTATTACAGCTTGAAATATGCCAAGTCTCATTCTCAACTCAGTTATGATGAGGGTGATAACTTTGCAAATGAATGCAGATCAAGTTGTTTCTTATCTTGCACTTCAACATATTCTGTTACTATGGTAATCAGGGAGTCCATCTTGATACAGAATTTTGGATCATGTCTGCACCTTGTATAAGCATGAATGTGTGCATACACATACTGCTTTATAACAGGTGAGAATCTGAGCTTGTATGTATATATATTTGCATTACTAAAGCATTCTGTCATCTGTCCCTTTATATGTATTGTGTATGGTCATATATGGTTGGCTGAGGAAAATTTGTCATTACCTTTATTCCTCTGCAGTTGTAAATTGTATTCTAACCAATTTAACAAGTTATGAATAATTAAATAGACCATTACTTTTCTTTATTATGTATATAGGAAAATAGACATATGTAGCATGATTTTGGGCAAGTAGGAAATGTGTCCTTGTCTAGAGAGCTCAAAATTTTAAGTTAATGAAAATGTTTTAAAGGCTACAAATACTAAAATATTTTTAATCAAATGCTATTTTGTAGAAGAAGATTTAATAATTTATCACTTTACATGCAAATTAGTTTACCTGCTAAGCATTAATGTTGTTGGAATTTATTAACAAAAGTTGTCTTGGGATATAGCAGTTGTTTTATAGGAGTGATGTTCCGTCCATACAAATTATTTCTTTAAGAGACTATTCCCTTCCATTTTTCAAGCCATAGCCCACTTTCAGTATGGCTCATCCACTAGATTGTAAGGTAAATGTAAACGTCCTGTCTTGAATACACTCCTACCTCCCAGTTTTCTTTCTGGCTACAGATTTCACTCTTGATTTAAAACATGGCATCTTTGTATGCCATGGGTGATGTGGTGGTTGGAGGCCATCTTGGGTATAGCAAACACAAAAAGATACAGTTTTTTATTTCTTGGAGAAGTAAAGAGGGGGGTCAGCAGAACAGCTACCTTGAACTTTTGGAGGGCAGACTTTGGCCTGGTTGGCAGAGTCCCTTGGGGGGCAGTCCTGGAGGGCAAGGGAGTCCAGGAAGGCTGGACACTCTTCAAGAAGGAAATCTTAGAGGCGCAGGAGCAGCCTGTCCCCATGTGCTGAAAGACAGGCTGGCGGGGAAGACCAGCCTGGTCGAACAGAGAGCTTTGGCTGGAACTCAGGAAAAAAGGAGAGTTTATGGCCTTTGGAAGAAGGGGCAGGCAACTCAGGGGGTCAACAAGGCTGTTGTGAGGTTATGCAGGGAGAAAATTAGAGGGGCCAAAGCTCAGCTGGAACTTAATCTGGCTATTGCTGCAAAAGACAATAAAAAATGTTTCTATAAATATATTAAGAACAACAGGAGGGCTAAGGAGAATCTCCATCCTTTATTGGATGTGGAGGGGAAACATAGTGATAAAGGCTGAGGAAAAGGCTGAGGCACTTAATGCCTTCTCTGCCTCAGTCTTTAGCAGTAAGACCAGTTGTTCCTTGGGTACCTGGCCCCCTGAACTGGAAGACAGGGATGGGGAGCAGAGTGAAGCCCCCATAATCCAAGGGGAAATGGTTAGTGACCTGCTACACCACTTAGAGACACACAAGTCTATAGGGCCGGATGGCATCCACTCAAGGGTACTGAGGGAGCTGGTGAACGTGCTCACCAAGCCACTTTCCATCAGCAGTCCTGGCTAATTGGGGAGGTCCCAGTTGACTGTAGGTGAGCAAATGTCACACCCATCAACAAGAAGGGCCGGAAGGAGGATCCAGGGAACTACAGGCCTGTCAGTCTGACCTCGGTGCCAGGGAAGATTATAGAGCAGATCATCCTGAGCGCCAACACACGACACGTACAGGACAACAAGGTAATCGGGCCCAGTAGGCATGGGTTTATGAAAGGCAAGTCCTGCTTGACCAACCTGATCTTCTGTGACAAGCTGACCTGCTTAGTGGATGAGGGAAAGACTGTGGATGTTGTCTACCTGGACTTTAGGAAGGCCTTTGACACCGTTTCCCACAGCATGCTCCTGGAGAAACTGGCTGCTCATGGCTTAGAAAGGCATAAGCTTTGCTGGGTAAAAAACTGGCTGGAAGGCCGAGGCCCAGAGAGTTGTGGTGAATGGAGCTAAATCCAGTTGGCGGCCGGTCACAAGTGGTGTTCCCCAGGGCTCAGTATTGGGGCCAGATCTCTTTAATGTCTTTATCAGTGATCTGGATGAGGGGATTGAGTGCACCCTCAGTAAGTTTGCAGATGACACCAAATTGGGTGGGAGTGTCGATCTGCTCAAGGGTAGGAAGGCTCTACAGAGGGATCTGGACAGGCTGGATCAATGGGCCGAGGCCAACTGGATGAGGTTCAACAAGGCTGAGTGCTGGGTCCTGCACTTGGGTCACAACAACCCCATGCAACGCTACAGGCTTGGGCAAGAGTGGCTGGAGAGCTGCCTGGTGGAAAAGGACCTGGGGGTGGTTGGTCGACAGCTGGCGGAGTATGAGCCAGCAGTGTGCCCAGGTGGCCAAGAAGGCCAACGGCATCCTGGCTTGTATCAGAACTAGCGTGGCCAGCAGGACCAGGGAAATGATTGCGCCCCTGTACTCAGGACTGGTGAGGCTGCACCTCGAGTCCTGTGTTCAGTGTTGGGCCCCTCACTACAAGAAGGACACTGAGGTGCTGGAGCGTGTCCAAAGAAGGGCAACAAAGCTGGTGAAGGGTCTAGAGCGCAAGTCTTATGAGGAGCGGCTGAGGGAACTGGGGTTGTTTAGCCTGGAGAAAAGGAGGCTGAGGGGAGACCTTCTTGCTCTCTACAACTGCCTGAAAGGAGCTGAAGCGAGGTGGGTGTTGGTCTCTTTTCCCAAGTAGCAAGTGATAGGACAAGAAGAAATGACCTCAAGTTGCGTGAGGGGAGATTTAGATTAGATATGAGGAAAACTTTCTTGACCGAAAGAGTGGTCAGGCATTGGAACAGGCTGCCCAGAGAGGTGGTTGAATCACCATCCCTGGAGGTATTTAAAAGATGCATAGATGTGGTGCTTAGGGACATGGTTTAATGGTTGGACTTGGTAGTGTTAGGTTAATGGTTGGACTTGATGATCTTAAAGGTCTTTTCCAACCTAAATAATTCTATATTTTGGACTTTTCACATCGCTGTTGCAAAAGAAAGAAAAAATGCTCTTGGGAGGCAAGGGGAAAATCCTTTTTGGGACTTCTTTTTTTTGGACTTATGTTGATATTCTATCACCAAAGCAGAACTCCCCAAATGTAAAAGATATTAAACAACCTAACACATATAGCACCACTGTGGGTATGTCTACTCTTTTTTATGCGTCTTCATGAATTTCGAGCAAAGTTCTGCTGATAAGAACTTCTCAAGACTTCTCATCACTTTGTTGATGGGCAACTTTGCATGGCATTCACAAGCTTTGCTGCATTCTACATCTCCTCTTTTCATTCTGGTTGACATTTCTTTTTTTAAAAAAATGCTTTATTTAAAATTTGAGATAGCATTATGTAAATATATTAAAAATACTAATGAAAGAAATTTTTATTTTCTGTTAGTGCAGCTCCTAATTGAGATAGTGGGTGGATGCATAAGATATTTGTAAGCTTTGGTTATAGTGCCTGTTTCAATAGCATATCTACCTCTCTGTCTCTTGTCTTCATACGATCAGTGCATATGTAACACACAGCCAGGTTTCGGCCACACAGATAGTGGGAGTCATATAAAAATTGGTTTAGGTATCCTGTATCTAAGACACATTGAGTCTTCAGCTTCTAAACCTGGAAGGAGCTAAGAAGCGTATTTTTAAGGATGCAGGAAACATTTAAAATATCAGGCATATAGTGAGTTTTTAAGCATGTCTGTGCCTAACTTCCATTTGATTTCTTTAGTATTTCTGATTTGAGAAGGCATCAGATTTTCAGGGGCTTTTGAGGAATCCTACTGTCTGTAACACGAAGTACCTGAGTTTATTTGGAAATCTAACCCTTGTTTTTTCCCATAAAAGACCTTGTAGCTACAGACTACTTCTGGCAGTGTCCTGAGATTTAAGCGTGTCTGAGTTACTTGGCATTGTTTAATGACCTTGTCTGTAGAATGGAGTAGAAAAAAGTTTGAGACTATCTTGGGGTGCCAGAAAATGCATGAGGAAAAAACAGAGAAGTTTCTTATGGCAATACCTGGAGAAACTGGTATCGAGAGAAATGTAATTTGTCTCTGAACCTGCAAAGTGATATCCTGCAATTGCCAGATGTGTACCTATAGTAATGCTACTCTGTGAACACAGATCTCCGTACTAGAAGTCACTTCACTGTTAAGCTAGAGACTGCTTCCTCTGTAGTGCACACAGGGCTGCATAGCTACAAGTATTTTCAGTTTGAATTGAAACCACACTCTTGCTTTGTATGCATGTGTATGTATGTTAATATTTCATGGGAAGTAAAGTAGAATTGCATGTTCCTTTAATTAGTGTCAAGAGCCTGAAAATAGTTCAAAACAGAAAACCACAGTAAATGACTGCTTATCTCATGTATTATGTACTTATTACACAGTAATAGCCCTGAGTGGCTTCTGAATTGCACAGTTGGATAGAAGGTGGAATGTTAAAAAAAGAAACTTTTGTGACAGCTCCTGTCTTCTTTCAGACTATTTATAGCATTTCCATAATTATCTGTTTTGACAACCTCCTTGTCAAGGGAGGAAAAATGTACTTCAGTGAGTTGTAATAAGCATAAGGTTTCAATGATTGTTTCTTCTTCCTCCCTTCCCCCCCCCAGCCCTGAATAATTAATTGAAATTACATTCTGTTTGGTTGTCACAATGCATAGCTGTTTTTCCCATTTATTTATTATTTATTTGAGACATGGTATGATCAAAACTAGCCTCAGTCATGGAGATGAGTTTACACAGAATTCACACTCCTTTAACCAGAATGGGATGCAATTTGGAAAAATTCTTTGTTTGACACTTTTGGGATTGCATGTTATAGTTTTGCTTCTATTTTCTTTCAGATGCTTCAGTTGAGAAATTTTAAAATGAGAACTCTGACACGGAGATTGTATATTCTTGCACAGAGAATAAGGCTTAGCAAAAGAGTATTTTACTCCTGAAGCCACAAAAAGCTGTGGAAATATGATTTACAGTTCTGGGAAACACTATTTAAAAAGCACAGGGATAAATAGCTCTCTGAGCAAAATATTTTCCACCATTGTTGTCCAGGATCACAACCAGGATTGAAAATTTGGGACATATTCAAATGACTTGACTTGCACTAAATAGCATTTTTGCATAGTAAATTGTGCATGATTCCAGAGAGGATTATTACTCAGTGTGAAAGGGCAATAAAATTTGACAGTATAAAGAGCTGAGCTACAAAGGTCTAAATAGAAGGGAGTGGCCAGAGAAGTCAGTAAAAAAAAAAAAAAAAATTAAAAAATTGAGAGCTTGAAGAAGCCATCATCATTTAGAGCTCACTTATTCACTTTAACTTTCTCCTCAGGTTTGACACATAGGTGCTTGTCAGCCTCCATGGAAGAGTATTGAGGCACCAGTATGTCCCGTTAGTTCCAGTTTGCCTGTGCTGCAGATCCCAAGGCTGTAGGGGAGAGCACTACTGCTGCTCTGCTACTCCTCTTCATGTGGGAGGGAGTGCATGGAGCATTGGCTCTGTCTCCTAATTTGCTGTAAGCACAGCTGAATGGGGGTGGAGGGAGAAGTAACGTGTACCAGGAAAAGAGCTGGTACAGATTACATCATATGTAGAGTAAGGGGAAAGCAAGGACCAAGCTGAGCTACAGTTCCTTGTTTGCTCTATGGGCATCAAGGCTACACATTGCCCTCTATTCAGGGCAGAGTGCAGTGGTGCCAGGCTAATTTGTGTGTTTCGCTGCTTCTACATGGTTTCATCTGTGTACAGATGTAATTTTTGTAATACTTCAAAAATCTTTGCAGTATTACAAAAATAATTCAGGCACAAACTCCTACTGAGTCCATGTTTCAACACATGCTTTACATTCCAGTGTCTGTGCCTTTTCTCTTCCTTTTGCCTCTCATTACACGTTCTTGCCAAATACACGTGTGCTACATTGGTGCCATAGAGACTATGTCAGTTCATGCCAGAGATTCTGTAGCTCAGAAGTAGCAATATAGTAATTTAGTAATAGTTAGCATTGCTTCTTTGTAGATTTGATTTAAACAAAAATTTCTGTGAGTTAGAATTAGTATTTAACTGATTTAGCTTGGTAGTAAATGTGGTATTAGCACTGCATTTAAAACTAAATATTGGGCTGTCATCATATATTTGTACATATATTTGTAATCAATATATTGGTTTAACACAGATTAATTGTGGAGTGCTTTAAACAGTAATTGCAATTGTTGTGCTGTTACTGGTGGATTCCAAAGAATTAGTGCACCTCTTATTTACAGGGTTAGGAACCCAAAATGCACAAACAGCCTTCATCTAGAGTGAACTGGAACAGATGATCCTAAGGAGTTACCTTTCCCTTACAATAGAATGGAAGTCAGAGTTTCCCATTTCAAAAACCTGTGGTACCATTAGAAGTCTGTTTCTGTATCTGCTTATGTTTAAGGGGTGGTTGCAGGTTGCAAGCAAAAGTAACTGTTCTAAACTAGCAGCTATGTTAGGTTAGTTATTTGTTTGGATAATTTATCTGATTTATGTTCAAAGGTCAAAAAAATTGTGCTAAAAGCATAGACAATGAGAGATACCATAAATTGTGATGTGTCCCACAAAGATCATTCAGATCAGTTTACTTCTGAATTACGCAGGGTGCATTCTTCTAAAGAATCACATTGAGTGCACAGAATACAGTTGATGTTTTAAAATTGCAACTGATCAGATAGTTGTTCAAAACCAAAACCTGAATAGAGCAAATCTTACATTGATTTGACTAATGTTGATTGACCAAAGATATTTAGCACATACATTCTTTACAAAATTAGCAGTCAGTTGGCTCAGCGTTAAGTATTTTAGCAAAGCCAGATACTCCCTTCTAATTAAACTGCTCCTCTGTTTTTGCCATGCACTGACACAGCCCTTCATTTACCTCATTATTTCTTGTTCCCAGCCTGGCTCTGCTGAGCTCTTGCGCAGTTGCAGAGTTAACAAGACCTGCCCTGGATCAGAACATTCAATGTTCCCAGTGATGAGGTCATCTTTCTGCCTCCTACTCTTGAAATATGAAGTAATATCCAATTATTTCATCTTGCCTATTTAACTTGTCAAGCTGGAAAAAGGAGTTTAGTTAACCAGTTTGGTGATACTATAAAAACAGGTGAATTGGCTTCACTTCTAGCACTTTGATGGACTTTTATTTAATTTGTCAGTGAAGAAAAAAATCTGACATGTTAAATTGTCTTACAACAATCAACTTTTTAGTACTGTTCCAAACCAGGTTTTTTTTCCTTTGTATTTGTCATCTTTTTAAATTTTTGCTAACTTGTATATATGGATTTTTAACAGGCAGAGTTCAGACTTCAGAGTTCGAGTTCATTCATGATTAGACAAACTATTCAAACTAGACAACAAAATGCAGGTATTCGGTGAATATGTAGTGTCTGTACAGTTCAAAATGAACATTAATCTGTCCAGATGTTTCTCAGTTCTGGCATCAAATAATAGTTAGCTAATCCTATTCAAATCAGGACAAATAATGAGTATTTCAACATATGTAATTAAGATAACTTAAGAAGTTGGAATAGTTTCTAAAACAACATAAAGAAGCTATTTATTTTTAATTTAATCAAAATACAAACCCATCTGAAATGAAACGTGACATCTTGCTCAAGATTAATAATACATAAAGCCCTTGTATTTATACGCTTGGGTATAGTGTCTTTAGAAAGTCATCTGGAAAGAACAAAAACAACACAAGTACCAGTCTGTTAAAATAACCTTTAAACAGTCCCTCTTGGACATTGTTTTTGGTACTGTATGTCTGGCTGCCTGCATCCTTAGAGCTACTTGTTCACAAGTTTGGGTTGCCCTTTGCCTTCAGGAGATTGAAAATGCTCCATGGGAGGCAAGTGGTGGTATAACTGATGGCTGGCTTGAGGACCAGGAGGGAAACATTGAGGAAGGGCAGGAGGAGTTCTCTGACTGTGGGGTTCAGGAGGTGCTGCAGGATAGAAAGGCTTTAAGTACAGACGTTTGCCTGTGGAGAAGACTAGCAACAGCTGGACTTTAGTAAAGCCTTTGATACTGTCTCCCACAGGATTCTCCTAGAGAAGGTGGCTGTTCATGGCTTAGACAGGTGCACTCTTTGCTGGGTAAAAAACTGGCTGGAAGGCCGAGGCCCAGAGAGTTGTGGTGAATGGAGCTAAATCCAGTTGGCGGCCGGTCACAAGTGGTGTTCCCCAGGGCTCAGTATTGGGGCCAGATCTCTTTAATGTCTTTATCAGTGATCTGGATGAGGGGATTGAGTGCACCTTCAGTAAGTTTGCAGATGACACCAAATTGGGTGGGAGTGTCGATCTGCTCAAGGGTAGGAAGGCTCTACAGAGGGATCTGGACAGGCTGGGTCAATGGGCCGAGGCCAACTGGATGAGGTTCAACAAGGCTGAGTGCTGGGTCCTGCACTTGGGTCACAACAACCCCATGCAACGCTACAGGCTTGGGCAAGAGTGGCTGGAGAGCTGCCTGGTGGAAAAGGACCTGGGGGTGGTTGGTCGACAGCTGGCTGAGTATGAGCCAGCAGTGTGCCCAGGTGGCCAAGAAGGCCAACGGCATCCTGGCTTGTATCAGAACTAGCGTGGCCAGCAGGACCAGGGAAGTGACTGCGCGTGTTCAGTGTTGGGCCCCTCACTACAAGAAGGACACTGAGGTGCTGGAGCGTGTCCAAAGAAGGGCAACAAAGCTGGTGAAGGGTCTAGAGCGCAAGTCTTATGAGGAGCGGCTGAGGGAACTGGGGTTGTTTAGCCTGGAGAAAAGGAGGCTGAGGGGAGACCTTCTTGCTCTCTACAACTGCCTGAAAGGAGCTGAAGCGAGGTGGGTGTTGGTCTCTTTTCCCAAGTAGCAAGTGATAGGACAAGAAGAAATGACCTCAAGTTGCGTGAGGGGAGATTTAGATTAGATATGAGGAAAACTTTCTTGACCGAAAGAGTGGTCAGGCATTGGAACAGGCTGCCCAGAGAGGTGGTTGAATCACCATCCCTGGAGGTGTTCAAAAAACATGTAGATGTGGCACTTCAGGACATGGTTTAGTAGACATGGTGGTGTTCGGTCGACAGTTGGACTTGATGATCTTAAAGGTCTTTTCCAACCTTAAGATTCTATGATTCTATGAGCAAGTGTTCATAAAGGCTAGTCACTACTGAGCAAGACCCCAGCTGAAGGAATAAGCAAGTTTAGAGAAACCTCTTTTTTTCATTTATGACATTTTCCTACCAGGAGGAACTGATTGTATTTATTCTGTAAGGCTACTAGTTTATTCAGAAAAGGGAAAGCAGCGATAGTATAAGATCGTTTAAGAGTGAAAGAACACTCCGTTCCAAATCTTCAGCCTACAATGCAGGTCCTCCAGTACAGCCTGGTAGGTGCTGAAAGTCCTTTGACTAGAGACAAACTTCTAGATTTTTCTCCTTCTATGGAGTAGAGGTGAATACAGTTTCCAAGCAGCAGAGGATGCTTGGTGATACAACTCAGCAGCTAGAGTTAAGTGAGAGCTTTAAACAAAAGTATAATTTTCAGGAGAAGTGGAAATTTTCATGCCAGTGGCATGAAATACAGCCTGATCCCTTTTGCAGCAACGCACTTGGAAGACAGCACCGTGTCTTGGGTTGCATTGCCCTCAGGAGCAGGCTGTCTTTCATTCTTTGTTCATGCAGCTGTTACCACTCCTAAGATGTCAAAATATGCAGAAGTTGTCAGTTTCTGGATGAAAAGCAGCTGCTTCAAACTCCACATAGGGCCGCTTTGGCATTTCCTTAATAAGAATGTTGGGTTCTTCAAGAAAACCTGAGAGATCACTTTCTTAAACCCTGCCTTTCTAAGGAGGGACTGGCATGCAGCTCCAGTCATTAGAAGGATTAAAAACCTTATAGAGCTTACAATAATCACCAAAGCTGGACAAGTAGTTACCTGCAGTGAATAAAATTTATTCTTTTACTTTCCACCTAAAAGTAAACTGTAGAACATGTAATTGGGCCTAGTTCTTGCTACATCGTGTGTATCTTATTCCAAATGCTGGGAGCTGATGCGTTTCAAGGTGAACATCTACATGTGGTGATTTCAGCTGGTGTAAACCATGGCTGGATGTCTTCAGGCATTTTTCATTTTTTAGTTTTGCAGCATGATCCAAATCCTTAGTTTTCTCTTTTAACAAAAATGATAAAGGGCATTTTTTTCAGATGCCATGTGCCTCCTGAGAACTGCAGGTTCAAAGGGCTTCTACCATTTATTTCTGTAAAGAGAGTTTTGGAAGAACAAGCTAACCCTTAGAAAACTGCAGTTAGATACTGTGTTCTCTGTGTTGGATAGAATGATTTTGCGTTTCCCCTAAAGGTCAGATCACATTATATATTCATGTTCTTATATTTCAGCAGAAAACTTAAATGGTATGTTTTGGGGGGCAGTTTATAGAGAAGCTAGCCATTTTATAAAATATCTCGATTCATCTTGGAGGAGGAGAGAAGATAAATGTTCTGAACCTGCCAATGTAAGTTGAAAGCAAACCAAAGATAAAGACTTTTTGCTCCCAGTTTCTGTTTACAGTATATCAAACAGTACAGGGCTGGGTAGCAACAGAGCCTTAAAGTGAAAATGTAGCTGTGTGCAGGTGAGCTGGAAGAGCCTGTGCAGATTTACCCACTACTTATGTGTCATGGGTAGAAGAGCCCAGCAGATACTGGCTTCTCTACTACTGTTGAGCAGGTGGTAGGAAGCCCTGTAGAAGCGGGAGGTTGGGGAGGAACCTTTCTAACACCGACTGTATTTAATTGCAGCGAGCCATGCAGATAAACTGAAGCCAAGTTTGGACCGTTAGTTATAAAAATCCTGTACATTTCTAGTGTGTTTTAAGGATAATTCCTTCTATAATTATGTATGCAATAGTTTCATTAAAATTTGCATTTTGAACCAAGTTGATTATCCTATTCAAATTTGGAACTACTCAGATCTTTTATTTAAACGTCTGTAATGGCAGAGAAACTTCAGTCTCACAACTGCTTCAAACTGCAGTGGCTATGGTAGTTGAACCGATAGTATTTAGAAATACAATCACAATGTTTTAAAAAAAATACATATATTCTACTGAGAATTGAGAATAGAGTATTTGCTGGTGATAATATTAGAAACAGGAAGGACTCTGTGCCTGTGAGAGAATTCCACAGAACAAACTTGCCAGTATCAAAGGGCAAGATGTTTGTGGTAAGAAAACTCATCTATTTGACCCAGTTTTTCTAACCTGCCAATCGACACGAGATTCCTGATTCACATTTTCTCTCTTTTTGACCACAGGAACCCTGATTTCAGTGTACATGTTAGTGTCATGAATTTAATGCATAAAATGGATACATGCAGATACTTTGAACTTGAAGAAATTTTGTCCTGGTGTGCATTGTGTAGAAGATTCTGAACAAGTCACTTCAGTATTTTTTTTTGCTGTGTTTGCTAATGAGGATCATTCCTTATGCTTTTTTCAAGATCAACATGATTATTTTACTAGCTCACAACTATACCTTGGCCAGTGAAGGCTGATTGAAAAAGCCTTACTGAGTCTGAAAACCAGTTCGAAGTAATATATCAACATTTAAAATGGACTTGGAGCATTTGGAATTTAGGTACAGCTGCTATTACCTGACTAAGATAACTTTGTTAATCACTGGAAAAGATTTGAAGTTAGTAAGTGGCTGTTCACAGTAAGTGAATTACATTCATTTTTTAATAAATCACTTCATGCTGTTTTAGCAGAAACTATGATGTCTTCAGATATCACAAAGGTATATGACCTTGTTTCTTAGTAGTGGGGTAATAGAAGCACTGTAGGAGTAATCCCCTTGAAATCTGTAAGGTCATGGTAGATTTATACAGGCAAGTGGTAAACAACGACAGAATTGAGAGATGTTGTAATGGGGTTTTGCTATACTGACTGTTGAAAATTTGACCTTGTTACACTTGACAATATTTTTATTTGAGCATGGGAGAATTTTCTCCCGTCCCCCACCTTCAGTTGGCAAAGTCTTTTATGTGCTGCTTGTGTATTTTCGTGTATAGGTATGTGAAGTGTTTTGCTTCTGCTCTGTGCATCTGTGAATTTAAGTATAGAGGCAGTTAAGGACTGAGAAAAAAGTGTTAGTTGTCATGATATCTCTAAGATAAGGTTTTCTTTAAATACTGCCTTTTAAAATGTTCTTAAATGTTCACATACTTGCTATGTCAACTCTTGGCAATATCACATGTATTTTAATGCCACTCCTAAAATTATGTCGTGGTCTTCTACTCAGAAGTATGCTGGTCTAGTTCCTCTTGGCTCTGCCATATACCTGTAATCTGGAGAAAGCTGTTCAGCCTTTTTTCTTCTGTATCACAGTCTAAATGTGGCTATTAGCAGCTTCCTCGTTACATGGTCTTGGTTACAGTTAAGTTGTATTTGGGTTTGAAGTGTTATAAAAATTCATATCACCTTTCTGCTCTCTTTTCTAATACTCTTCATTATCTGTCCTAATAAAAGCACAGAGAAGGCTTGTTAGCAGAATTTTCAAATCATCCTTCTAATAGGAAGCATATGCTAACGGGTAAGAACCAAGCTTCAGTATTTTTCAGGGCTTTTTTCTTTGTGTTTACTTTGGGAGTTCTTTATGTTTTCCTCTGAACAAGATGGCAAGGTCTACTAACAGCAATTATTACATTATACCTGTGGACAAGCCAGTGATTGCACTTGCTTCAACTAATAGTCTCAGCATTTCTCAGTGGAAGCAGCCAAATCCCAGGTCGGGTCATCTTTCTTAGTGAATGTCCAGCTTTAACCTGTTCCCAACCATGATTCAGCACAGAGCTTCATGAAGTTGAATCAGCAAGTTGTACGAGCCATCTCTGAATACATGTCCTGTGGGTTTTTTGGCCTTGCAATAGGATCATGCATGAGTTGCTTCAGTTTATCAGGGGTGGAGGTAAACCTCAAAAACTAGATCACTTTTATTTGAATTTATTACCTATGCAGAGGCAGTGGGTATGATTTTACACCTGTTATAAATGCAGTACATTTATTTTAGCTATATACCTGGTAGATACCTAGAGTTGACATACATGTCGCCTAAGCAGTGTTGTGCTTAGTGTCCTTGGCTCACCTTTGCTAGCCAGGCAGTCATCGGCTGAGGACGTCTTGGCCTCCCTTCTTGGACCGTGCTGGTCCTTGGCCTTACTGAGCTGTCTGCCGAGCCTCCTGGGCAGGGTTTCCCTCAGGGATTTTTCAGCTTCCCCCCACCAGTGTTTTTTTCTCCTGTGTTACAAGGACCATCTCAGTAGTTTCAGTTCTGTCCTGACTTTTTTTTTTTTAGTTATTATTTATTTGTTATTCTTGCATGGCTTCAGCTTATGTACTAGCAGAGCCAGGGTTGCATATCTTTCTCCCAAAACTGCACCCTGGGGCACAGCTACCTAAAGTCATAGGCATAGTGGGTTACAGGAAGAAAAGCAAGTGATAAATAGCTATATAGTAACAAGTAAGTCCTACACAGAAAACATTGTGAAAGGTAGCCTTGTTTCTAATGCATTTTTACATTTGATGATGATGGTTATTTAATTTCTTTTCCTTTTTGATCCAGTACAATAGTGAAACTGGGACACTACAATTCAGTTTGGCTTCGACAATGTGACTTTAACATTTTAAACTAGGGCTGAAATTGCAGTTGTAGAAAAACAATTAATTTTGCCACATTTTATTTTACATGTACACTGGAAAATTAGGATTATAAAATTAAGGAAAAAACCTGTTTAAAATGTTTTATTTCAACATTGTATATTGCATTTAGTTCTGATTTATCTAATTACCTTTCTACCATGTTCTTAGGAGATTCTTAAAAATGAAAATTATAGAGAAGAAATGAAACAGAAAATCAAAGATGTATCCGAGAAGGATAAGCTGCTTCAGGCCAAGGAATACAAGGAGGGACTTGTTGCTGGACCAGTTCATACTCAGGTTAAGGGCCATGCATCAGCCCCTTACTATGGAAAGAAGGAACCTTCGCAAGATCCGACAAGCACTGCGAGTACCTTTCAGCCGGGTTCCTGGATGCCACCAGGCAGTGGTAGCAGTCATAATAAATAAACAGTTGTAAATGTACAGATATCGCTAATGGGTAAATATTTTGACAACATAAATAGCTGTTACGTATAAGTGAGTGTGCAGTAAGTTAATATTAAAGCATTTATTTTTGCAGAACTGTTCAAATAGGCTTAATCACAACAAACTACTGTAAAATGTTTGGGTTTAAGTAACATCCTGGTTTTCATAAGTTTGGTTTTGACAGTTGCTCTTCATCAGTTACTCTCGAAAAAAATCATAGGTAGAAGGTTTTCTAGCTAATTTAATTATATTTTTTTTTCTGGGAAGATTAATTGATTTTTTAAATTGTTCTTCATGTAATAAACTTTAGTTAATCAGCACTTAAATTTTCCCAAACCTAGGCATCAGTTTTAAGGTAGTTCTTCAGAGTGCTTGCTAATTCCCTTGGCAGTGCCAGCATGCTTCCCTCTGGCAAGCGGATGGAAAAGTTGATTTAATTAACAGGAATCACTATGACTACACTAACTACGCACTGTATTAATCTTAGAGGCATTCTTGTAACTTAGAAAACAATCAACATATTCAAATAATGTTTGATTTGCAGCCAGCAGTGAGCACAGGATAAAATCAGGCTGAGTTAAACTACATAGAACTACTCTAACTGAGGATAGAAGCACTTGATAAAGCTGATGGAAACTAACAGGGTTTGGGACAAGAGACGGACATTAATTATATTTTAGAAAAACAGATTAGTTTTTATTTCTGGTGTATGTGGGGACCTCCCTAAATGATTAGATCTATTTGGCCATAGTTTAGATACATAAAATGTGCAGATTATTTGCTTAGAGATGATGTTTGAGAACAAGTCAAAATAAAGACCACACAATTTTTTGAAAAAAATATCAAATTTATTTATGCAGTGCATCCTTCGTCAGTTCCCCTCCAATGTTTTAAGCTACATAGGTATCAAAGATGGAACACATACACATTTGACAACACTTGATACAGAACATGGAGACTTAATCTCATGTATTTCTAAAATGCCAAAATGTCATAATGATGCTTGCTTTGACCAACAAAATCGAAAGGGGATCAACAGTACTTCACATTTACTTTAAGTCATTTCAGCCGGACTCCCCGCTTCTAATCCCCGTTGGTGTCAGCCAGCTCTACAGGTGTCCTCATTTGAACAATGGTCTCATTTTAAGGTTTTATTTTTAAATATAATAAAGGACTAGTTGCTAGAAAGCACAACTCTCTGCTGCTGTTTAGAAATATGCTAAGTCTAAAAACCTAATGACTGCCACAAGCTCTTTAGAACTAGACCATTAATAAAAATTAGGCTTTGAAAAATTAATCACTTCTGTTAGAAAAACATAAACTGGAATTAAGGTTAAATAATTTTGGTGTATTTACAACGCAAACCCCACTTGGACTTTTTCCAGCATTTTGCAACCTGGAAGGCAGCAGTTTCAAGGGCCATGAGAACAAAGATCCCACCTAAACTCAGAAGGTGCTAAACCAAAGCCACCCAGAAGGTTAGCAACTAGGAAGAACTACTGTCGCCAGCACGCGCATCCTCCTCCTGTGCTCTCCCACAGCCACCTGCTATAGGTTACTAGGACACCACACTAGGCCACCTGGGCCTTTGGTCTCACCCTCTTTATGGGGATCTTTTGAGGCATAAAGTTTCTGAAGGCAGAAACAAATTAATTACAGGTGGAACATTCAGGTGATCATTAGGGAAAACCAAACATAGTAGTATATTTTGTAGAGCACGAGTGGCCTAAGACAAATGAAGGTCATAAGAACAAGCAATCGGTTTCCTAGAGGTTGGGCTGAATTTAAAGACTGTTGACAGCTGGTAGTTCAGGAAACAGGAAAAGCTACATTAGGTCCTTTTTGCAGACAAGCCCCACCATCAGAAACACTACAGCAGCCCCTATGGGCACACAGCTGAATGAAGGGCAGGGCCATATGCAGTGTCCTTAAAGGAAATGAGTAAGGTATGCTACCTAACGCTGAAGCTAGCTCATCTCTACAGCTCTGCAGAACGTATACCAAAACTTGCCTTTCTGTAATCCAGTGCACCATTCACATTTTCCCCATAATTTTGACAATTTTAGCAAACTTGTTAAGTCATAGCTCAGATAAGGAAAAAAAGAAATCTACCTCCAGAGCCACCCAACAGATTAATTTTTTAATTTAACATACAAATTTAGAAAAGCAACCTGCACTACAACACAAGTAGTAGATTACATGACTAACAAGTGTCACTTGGGCAAGCTTCAACACAAATCATTTCAGCAGAAAAAATACATTGAAGAGATTCAATTTCATACTTAAGAAATAACAGGATCAAGTATCAAAGGACAGTTACAACACAATGTACAAGTGTTTCATTTAAAAAGTGTGTTCTTTGCTCAAGGAAGGCCTTTTTTTCCCCATTTAATCCTTCTTTGTTCGTTTGGCTTTTGCAATATTCTCTTGGCGTTTCTGTTTCTTCTTTTGCTCTCGCTCTCTGGCCTCAATCATTTTTGCAAGCTTCCACGAAAGTGCTGCACTAATTACAAACAATGGCGTAAGGGCCAAGATCACTGTAGTAAGAAAGCCATATGGGTCCTTTGCAGCCCACTCCACGATGTATTCAGCCCAAGCCTTGATATCCAACATTTTTTCTGTTTTTCTGTTGGGAAAACCCTATGGAATAGTTAAAAAATATTTCCTGAGTATTTAGAAAAATAAAAGCTAACATACACAGTAATTACCATTTTAATATAAGTCATTACCTTTCATTATTAAAGAGCAAACTCATTTTTTCTAGAAGTTAAAAGTATTGTATAGTACGTGAAAGTAAGTGTAATGCAAACTGTTGACCCTACCAGAACATACAGTATTTACAAAACAGGTAGGCATTTCCAACAGAGCTTCGGACACTAACAAGAAAAAATTGCTACACGGAAAAAAAAGCGAGGTCTGTGCTGCTTTGAAAGAGAAGGAAAGAGAGTCCAGCTGGCGTATCTTTCTGTAGTTTTACCAGGAAGGCGAGGGAGCCGGGGCAGCGCTTTAAGTAGTGAACTAGCAATAGTCGGCAAGTCAAAACCAACATCAAAACTGCCGGCCGCGAGCGCCGCGGTGCCGTGCGCGTCAGCCCGCGCAGAGGGGCTCAGGTCGCCTGCGAGCGCCCAGGCGGGCTGGGTAGGCCCCGGGGCCCCTCGGCCAGGCCAGGAGCCGTGCAGCCGCCACCCGCACACCTCCCTGGCGGCTCCCGCCCTCCCGCCGCCCGACACCGCCGCTGGCGCCGCCACCCTTCCCCCCCCCCCCGCCCCGTAACGGCCGGCCGCGCGCCCCGCCCCCTCCCAACGGCCGTGCTGTGGAGATCCGCCGCGCCGCCCTCACCTGCGGCGGGGGGGCCCAGCGCCGCCTCGGGCACCCTCCGGGCGCCTCGAGCGACAGAAGGGTGGCGCCGAGGTCCCTGCGGAGACAAGACACAGGTCGTGAGGGAAAGGCGCCCGGCGCGGCCCGTCCCCGGCAGCGCTCGGCTCCGCCCGGCACAGGTAGCGCTGCTCCGGGGGTCGGGGGAGGGGGGGAACGGAGGATGGCGGCGGCGGCGACGGGAACACATTGCCGGGGCGCGGGACGGGGTGGGGTGGGGGGCCGTGCTGTCCCGCCCCCCCTCACTTCCCTCCCGCCGCCCCCCGCCACAGCCCCACGGTACCGCTGCCCTGGAGGGCGCCGGCCTGCCGAGCGGAAACAGGAAGCAGGCGCCCGCTCCGCCCATGCCGGCCGGGCGCGGAGGAAACAGAGTCCACCCGCCGCAGCTGGCTAGAGCGGCCCCGCGGGGCGCCCTACACGCCTCCTTCGCGCCCGCTCTCCAGATGGCCAGACGTCACTCCGGGGGCGGCGCGGGGCGGGGCCACGCACATACACACAGACCTGGGCGTGGGCGGGGCGTCCCCGCCCTGTCACGCCCCTGTAGCGAGTGGGCGCCGCCCCGCCCCGCCCGGGCCGTGCTTCCTAACTGAGAGGGCGGTGCGGTGCGGTGCGGCACGGGGCTGCTTTGCGCCGCGCTGAGGCGTCTGCTACTTGTTTGGAAGGGGCTGTCGCCAGGAAAAAGGAATTGTCGAGATATATGAACTGTTTTTTCACATTGTAAAATAGCCCCGTTGAGGCTGGCGGCAGCACGCAGCTCGAACCCATGGACAGTCTGGCAGCGATCGGGGACCCGCTCGGGCCAGCGCAGGTGTGGGAGCTGGTGCCCTGCGTGCACAAGTGGTGTCACTGCTCTGTAACGTCTCCGTTTTCTCTCCCGTTATAGTGCTACTCAAGGGCGTGGTACGATCTGGAGGTAGAGCACACGTAACTTTTGCCAGTAGCTTGGCAAGACACCGCATGTATCTCCTGCACCTTGTGGGAAATCCTGACCTGCTCTGCTGGTCTGTCAGTGACTGGCTGCCGTGCACCATGCGGCTCCCTGGGGCAGAGGTGCTGTGCAATAGCTAGCCGCTTGCTGCTATCAGAGCTGTGCTTGTTGCACTGCTCCGCTCTGAACTGACCTCACCGAAAATACCCGGCTGATCTCAGTATAATCTGACTGACTGTTCAAGCCTTTAATATTCTCACACTGAAAATTTAGGGTTCTTGCAATCACTTAAATTGTACTGATCAGTTCGGGAGTTCCTTTCTCTATAGCGTAACAGTAAATGCCATGAGGGCATTCTACTTTTCTATATCTTTTATCTCTCTGAATATTTATATTATTTAAAAGGCAGCAAACAGGCAAATAAGAAACATATTTTGTCAATGAGTCATTGACAATAGATCTAACTAATCTAAAATGCTTCAGATTGAGTATGTCGAATGCAACTTTGTGCTATATGCAAATTTTCATTATTTGTGCATTCTTACTCAAAAACTGTCTGTAGTGTTCAGGCTTTTGTAATATCTTTTGAAAATGGAAGGGAGTATTTCAGTTAGAAGGGATCTAGAAATGTCATCTAGTCCAACTAACTGCCTGACCACTTCAGAGCTGACCAAAAGTTAATATCCTTAATTACATGCTTTAACTTTTGGTCAGCCCTGAAGTGGTCAAGGAGTTGGACTAGGTGATTGTTGTAGGTCCCTTCCAACTGAAATATTCTTCCCTTCCCTTCCCTTCTCTATTGGCATTGTCCAAATGCCCCTTAAACCCTGACAGGCTTGGGGCATCGACCACCTCTCCAGGAAGCCTGTTCCAGTGCTTGACCACCCTCTCGGTAAAGAAATGCTTCCCAGCGTCCAGTCTAAACCTCCCCTGGTGCAGCTCTGAGCCATTCCCACACGTCCTGGCACTGGATCCCAGGGAGCTAGGTAGGGAGGCCCAGCCTACAACCTTGACTGAAAGCTGCAGTATTAGGAATGAAGAGGTGTTACGGGTTTACTACTTGATGGGAAGGCTTCATCTGGGGCTTGCATTCTACCAAATTCAGAGGAATTCAACCACAAGGCCACAGGAGATCAGGGTACTTGTTTTGCTTCTCTGAGTTACTGAGTTGTTGTACTTTAAGTTGTCAAAGAGAGAACAGAAATTCCAGAATTCACTACAGCTCAAACAAAGCACCACAATCCTTAGCAAACCATGAGAATACTTTAAAAGACCACATTAAGCATATGTTTATGTTAACTATAATTTTGGCAGTTAACAGCTACTTTGTAAATCTGTACTTTCTTTTATATCTCATCTAGAATTCCTTCAAATCACCCCGTTCTGTTTTTTATGGCTTTGTATGTGGCAGTGTGTATTTTAAGACAGACACACTTTAATTTTGTATCTGTCAGTTACAAGCAGATGAGCGAGAGAATTGGAGGGCTTAGGAAGGAGCAGGAAAGAATCCACCGATGAAAGATCACATTGTTTGAAGTGTGAAAGTGACGATTCATACCAAACATATAATGGTTTACCTAGATGTCATTCCAGGTATCTAGGCTAGGAGGGAACTTTACTTAGGATGGAGTTAAGCTTTTCAGCAACTACATAACCTCAATGGCAGCAGCTACAGAAGTAGCATAAAAATATAATACAGTATGAATTTGTGAACCACCAACTTTGATAAAATTAAATCACTAGTTAATTTATATATACATACACACATATATGAACAGCATTAAAAGTGCCATTTCAATGGAATTTCATGAGAGCATGCTGGAGAGGACAAGCATTACTGTTCATTGTTACACTTTCAAAGAGCGAGTGGGCAGAGGAATGGAAACAGCACTCCAAAAATCCAGCAGTAATAAAGTAAGATACAATACAGAGAAATCTGCTGAGAATGTAATACAGGCATGAAAAATGGGAGAGTTACTTGCATGAAAGCGAAGCTTTTCCCACGTCAAGAGTGACTGAAGAGACTATGAGTATTTGAGTGTGTGTGGTGAAGACAAGCTTTGAGTAAATATATTCATTTCACTGAGGTGTGTTGACATGTATTAGTGTTCCAGAATCATTCTATATAAGGAAGCTACTAAATATTTCACGCAGTGTGATCTCTAACTATGCTTTTATCATTTGTAAATTCCGAGGATAAACTACTTCCTTGAAACTACTTTTTTTCTACATACAGCATGAATTCTCCAATAATCTTTATGTATACTTATTAATGTCCCGGCCATGTTGTACTCCACCTGCTGAATGTCCCAGTTACTAGAAGAGCTAGGTGAATTCTTCTGCCATTGCACAATGGTGTTTTTTTGAAGAGTTTTGAAAAGTAACTTGACTGTTCCTTTTTTTCTCCAGCCTGTAAAATCTCTAAGCCATAAAAGCTTTACTGGCACTTTTTTGACCGTGTATGATATATCCACAGTATGTGCCAGCCAATAAACATTCTGGTTTTTATAGTTTTACTTGAGCCAACAAAACTCCTTTGTACCACCGGAGATTAAGGGTTCTTTTTCTGCTACAAATCATTGTTTAATAACATTGCTGTTTTATGTTTAAGTTGATCTGCAGTATATCTTTATTCTGTAAATTGCATGATCAACCTCATATATTTGCAGTTTGGCTACCATTCAACACAGCTAGGTCTGAGTATCAAAGACAAAAGTAGTCAAAATCATGAGTATTACTGCTGCTCTACTTAATTCACTTCAAACCATCCTTATAAATTGTTCTGCTACTATATACTTTCAAGGGTAGAGCATGTGTTGGGACAGTGCACAACCCATAGGCCAAGTAACATGCTGCACAGTTTTTTATCTTAAGAAAGTGATAGAACATAGAAGTATGTATATCTAATATTCAATTAAAGAATGATCAACTGCTTCTCTGCTCTAAGTGGACTCATTTATGTGTTAGCACTGTTTTTACTACCCTTATAATGAATGATAACTGAAGAACTGAAGTGTGTCAGGCCTTACTCTATCCTTCATTTGTTCCTATTTTAGGTCTTACAGTTCAAAAAAGGGAAAAGAATTATCGAAGTACAAATGAAAATTATTGTGGTGGGTTGAGCCTGGCTGGGGGCCAGGTGCCCACCAGAGCCGCTTCTTCATCCTCAGGGGGAGGACTCCTCTCATCGTTCCCCTGCTCCAGCATGGAGTCCCTCTCACAGGGTGCAGACCTTCAGGAGCAAACTGCTCCAGCGTGGGGTCCCCCACAGGGTCACAAGTCCTGCCAGCAAACCTGCTCCGGCCTGGGCTCCCCTCTCCACGGGTCCACCGGTCCGGCCAGGAACTTACTCCAGCGTGGGCTTCCCACGGGCCACAGCCTCCTTCAGGTGCCTCCACCTGCTCCGGCGTGGGGTCCTCCACGGGCTGCAGGTGGAATCTCTACACCCCCTCATCCTTCCTCCATGGGCTGCAGGGGGACAGCCTGCTTCACCATGGCCTTCACCACGGGCTGCAGGGGGATCTCTGCTCCGGTGCCTGGAGCTCCTCCTCCCCCTCCTTCTGCACTGACCTTGGTGTCTGCAGAGTTTCTTACATCTTCTCACTCCTCTCTCCGGCTGCAAAAGCTCTCTCTCTCTAAGTGTTTTTCTTCTTCTTAAATATGTTATCACAGAGGCGCTGATTGGCTTGGCCTTGGCCAGCGGCGGGTCCGTCTTAGAGCCGGCTGGCATTGGCTCTGTCAGACACAGGGGGAGCTTCTAGCAGCTTCTCACAGAAGCCACCCCTGTAGCCCCTCCGCTACCAAAACCTTGCCACGCAAACCCAACACATTATTCAAACAATAGACATATTTTCTTCTACATCATCACTGCATTGTGATATGGTCATGACTGATATGGGTATTAACTGGCTTCTGGATTTTCTTGAGTTATATTAAAGGGAAGGAGAGAAAAAATCAGCATCGATACAGTTTTATAAATCCTCAGAGCTTTTCCCAGATGTAGCTTAGAGTAGCAGTTAAGGTAAGAAACTGGATCATATACCAACTGTGACACTAAGCCTGGGCATATTCTGAAAATTTTAGGCATCTCCACAGAAGCCTGATCCCCCGGGAACCATGGAGAAAGGCAATGGAGAGAGACGGGTGCCTCCCAGCAGTGATTGAGGGCCGCCGGGATGCCAGTCACTCTGAAGCTGCCTGTTTCCTCTCACGGACCGTAGAGGGCACTAAGGATTGCATTCCCAGCTTAAACACCTCAGTTAAATGCCAAACCGAAGTGCAAGGAACCCAAACCAAACAGTATATCCTTCGGTGAATCAACTCCACGTCTTTATGTATATGTAGGTGGTAACATTTATTCACCTTCTTAAAATATTTTGAGGTTGTTGAATAAAAGAAGCAGTGTCAGTATGACTATTAGTTTAACTTTTAGGATTCAGATTTTCCTTGATTTTGTAGAAGCTTAACAGGCAATTTATGCCTATTACAAAGTCATATGCAAGTAATGGATCTAAACACAGTCTTTTTAAATTCAGGGAGTATGGGTGCGGTTCTAATACTTCTTCTATTTGTGGTCTTACCCTATTTTCTATTACAAAAACTTACTAGAAGTTGGTATTTCTAGTGGGTAACTAGACATCTACCCAAACCTGTGTACAAGTAGGTTTGTTTTGTGACTTCTTCAACAGAGAAGTCAAAGTTGAGGAGACTGATTGACATTTAAGTCTTGAACAACGTTCTTTTTAGAACTAAACTGATGCACACTCTAAGGTAAGAAACTTAGCCTGTTCTGTATGTACTATATATGTTCTGAGAAGATCTAGAAAACCAGAACCATACTTCTGTCTAATCCACCTGTCGTGGTTTAACCCCGGCCGGCAGCTCAGCCCAATGCAGCCGCTCACTCATTCGCCCCTGGTGGGATGGGGGAGAGAATCAGAAGAGTGAAAGTGAGAAAAATCCTGAGTTGAGATAAAGACAGTTTAAAGCAAAAGTCATGCACACAAGCAAAGCAAACAAGGGATTCATTCCCCACTTCCCATGGGCAGGCAGGTGTTCAGCCATCCCCAGGAAAGCAGGGCTCCATCATGCGTAACGGTGACTTGGGAAGACAAACACCATCACTCCAAACATACTCCCCTTCCTTCCTCTTTTCCCAGCCCCTTATATGCTGAGCATGACGCCATATGGTATGGAATATCCCTTTGGTCAGTTGGGGTCAGCTGTCCCAGCTGTGTCCCCTCCCAACTCCTTGTGCACCCCCAGCCCACTCGCTGGTGGGGTGGTGTGAGAAGCAGAAAAGGCCTTGGCTCTGTGTAAGCACTGCTCAGCAGTAACTAAAACTTCCCTGTGTGATCAACACTGTTTCCAGCACAAATCCAGAACACAGCCCCATACCGGCTACTATGAAGAAAATAAACTCTATCTCAGCTGAAACCAGGACACCATCACATTTCATAGCAGAGCTGAGCACAGTTATTATTTTTATAAATTCTTTCCAAGAGCAGTAGAAAGTAATGATACAGCTTTACTAAATGTCACAGCAGCTTCACCAGGTCGCAGTATCCCCACTTGGAATTGAACAAATGTCCCAAGATAGTGCATGCAAGAACCTCTTTACTTGAATCGTTGCACTCTGCATATGGTGTAAGAATGAGGTCCTGATACTTGCAGTAATAATAATTGTACTGCATAGTGTTTCAGTGCTCTGCAATGTTCATCACATAGCCAGGGAGTATGTCTTGCAGCTGTTCTAATGTCCTTGATAAATTCTAGTTGAAGTAACAAGTTTTCATAAGCAAAAATTTCTTTTCACAGCTCCAATGATTTTGATTTTCTTTTTACAGGGTACCACAAGGATTCCTGGTGATCCAGGGTAAAAGTGAAGTTTTAGACTCTCATTATAGGATATACTTTAATGTCAGGACTGCTGTCATAACAAAGGACCCTAATTCTAATTTCTTATTCCTTTTTGGGCAAGTAGACCTGTATGCTATGATAGATTTTTCCCTCTGTATTATGTGGCCGCCATTTTCCATATGAACATGGTAGTATGTTTTTTGCTTATGTGTGTTTAGAAACACTTTATAAAGTACTGTGAGCATTCTGCTGATGAAAGACAGTGTATACATCTTCAGTACTGATAATGAGTGCCAATTTCAGTATTAAATTAACTTATAAGTAGTATGATATGAGTCACTGAGATCTGAAAGACAACCAGCATTGTTGGCTACTTCCTGGTCTGTCTTATATGGCAAGAAACTGTTGTCAGTGCAAGTGGAAGTCTGTACCTTATTTGAATTCTTAGTCCTACAGAATGGAATGCTATAGCAGTCTGTAGCATTACGTGTACATCCCTCCTGCCTTCTGCTTGGCAGAGAAGTATTCTTTAGCAAAACAGAAAATTCTAATATCTTCTCTTACCTGGTTTTCATGTTAGAGTTAAAACACCTGAAGTTAAAAGCTTTTCAGTTTATTCTTAGCAAAGTGGAATGATCAAATGTAAAGGAACATTGCCAGGAACAGATGTGGTGGGCTGACACAGAGGAGGCCAGATGCCCCCCAAAGCCGCTCTGTCACTGCCTTCCTCAGCTGGGCAGGGGAGAGAAAACAGAACAAAAGGCTCCTGGGTCGAGATAAGGGCAGGGAGAGATCACTCACCAGTTACTGTCAGGGGCAAAACACTTGAGAAAAATTAATTTAATTTATTACCAATCAAATCAGAGTAATGAGAAATAAAAAGCAAATCTTAAAACACCTCCCCCCACCCCTCCCTTCTTCCCAGGCTCAACTTTATTCCCACTTTTCTCTCCCTCCTCCCCGCCAGTGGCACAGGGGGACAGGGAATGGGGGTTGTGGTCAGTTCATCACACGGTGTCTCTGCCGCTCCTTCCTCCTCACGGGGAGGACTCCTCACACTCTGCCCCTGCTCCAGCCTGGGGTCCCTCCCACGGGAGACAGTCCTCCACCAACTTCTCCAGCGTGAGTCCTTCCCACGGGCTGCAGTCCTTCACCAACTGCTCCAGCGTGGGTCCCTTCCATGGGGTGCAGCCCTTCAGGAACAGACTGCTCCAGCGTGGGTCCCCCACGAGGTCACCAGTCCTGCCAGCAAACCTGCTCCAGCGTGGGCTCCTCTCTCCATGGGGCCACAGGTCCTGCCAGGAACCTGTTCCAGCGTGGGCTTCCCATGGGGTCACAGTCTCCTTTGGGTGTCTCCATCTGCTCCGGCATGGGGTCCTCCACGGGCTGGAGGTGGAATCTCTGCTCCACCATGGACCTCCATGGGCTGCAGGGGGACAGCCTGCCTCACCATGGTCTTCTCCATGGGCTGCAGGGGAATCTGCTCTGGTGCCTGGAGCTCCTCCTCCCCCTCCTCCTGCACTGACCGTGGTGTCTGCAAAGTTTCTCACATCTGCTCACTCCTCTCTCTGGCTGCAAAAGCTCCCACTAGGTTTTTCTTCCCCTTCTTAAATATGTTCTCACAGAGGCACTACCACCGCGGCTGATGAGCTTGGCCTTGGCCAGCGGTGGGTCCATCTTGGAGCTGGCTGGCATTGGCTCTGTCAGACATGGGGGAAGCTTCTGGCAGGTGCTCACAGAAGCCACCCCTGTAGCCGCCCCCCCCCCCCCCAAACCTTGCCACGCAAACTCAGTACACTGGAATATCTAAATATCAGTCAGTCTTTACATGGATTTTGTGATCTGAAACACCTCAGCTTCAGGATCATGTGTTCACATGATACTGCATGTTCAAAAGGCAACCCCAAATATATGTGATTCACTGCTATGGAACTTATACTCATTTCCTTCTTCTTCAGACTATTGGAAATAATGTTCTTAGAAATGCCCTCACAGCTGTCATATCTCACTGACATAAATTTACCTTTATCATAACAGCAGTGGTCAGTTTTGCAAAATGTATAATTGAATTGTTAATGACATGCATATAAAGCTGAGTAACTGTCAGCTTGCCTATCCTTGCCAATGCCAGGTCCCCTCCTAAGTTTCAAACATATGGAGCACACACTTAGAACAGGCATCACTTAGCAAAACCAACGAACTAAAATTGTGTAACTTAGATTGCCACCAAATATGGTACTATATATCTGATTTGTTTAGAAGCAGCTTGGTAGCCTAGCTTGCAAAACTCAGACAGCTGAGCTCAGGCAACTGAAAATTGCCATCAAGATGTTTCATTCCTGCAAGAAAATCAGGTGCTTTTTCTTCAACTGTTTCTCCATTCTGAGGAACACAACACCAATAGATTTGAACGTTTATCTGATTTTCTCTTGGTAATGGAAAGCCTTTATAGAAGTGATCAGATATGGTTTTAAAGGTGAAAATATTCTTTCCTGTATGCATGTTTTTTAAGACCCATACCCACAGAATTAGCATAGGAATTTTTTCTGTACCCTCCAAAGGTTCACAGTCATACTTGGCAGTAAGCAGCAAGGGCAGGTCACTCTATAGGGAAGGTGAGGCAGGGGCCAAGGCAGGCAGGACACTGGCCTCACTGACAAGGGTGTGTCACGGGTGAAGGTGTTTGACACAGTTACGATTTAGTCAATTCAAAATTTATTAATAGGATGAGTTAAATCAAAGGTTGAATTTTAGCAGCACTCAATGATTGACTAATGTTAAAGATTTACAAGTAATTCAGTAAAATATATTATGATCAAAACAGCAACTTAATTGAAGATTCGAAGATGACAAGATTTGCCCTAGCTTACTACAAGGTATCTTAAATCAAAGTTTATAGATATATATATAAACATATAACATAAGACAAACAGGTACAAACAGACAAACAGGAATGCTTGGGCCCAGTGATATACAACACCCACACTCGTAAAGGCAAATGTATGTATTTAAATACATATATAAGTAGAGGTGGGTGAAAGAAGCTAGCTTATAGTTAAATTTTTCTTTGGGTTTAGAGGAAATGCAATGTATTGGCATTCCTCAACAGGAGATAGTTGAGACTGGAGAAGGCTGGCTTCACCCTGGCAGATGATTCTCATGAAGTTCTTTCCTGAGAGGTGTCTCAGCTTGGGGGTGGATAGTGATCACAGCCTGCTGCAATCCAGGAGAGCTCCAAAGGGTCTCACTTAGAATCACTGTTTATAGGATCCAAGATAATTGACTTTTGTCAGGTACTTTTCCACTCCAGGCAAGCTTGGATGATGACATATTCTGGTAATTTCCACCAGGTGCACAGACTCAGAACTTTTCTGGCATCTCCCCCTTTTGGGCCATGGCTCAAGTACAGGTGTACCAGGCTGTCAGGAGGTGATCAATTATCACTATTGTTCCAAAGTAATGAGGGAACAAGAATGTCACGGTTCAAGCACAGGTGTACCAGGCCGTTGAAGCACAGGTGTACCAGGCCGTTCTTGCTACGCAGCGAGCAAGAACCAGACACATTAAGGGGGCGCCTTGACGCTCTGGTCTGCTGCTCAGGTATGTGGCTCAAAAAAAGGGGAGAAACTGTGCCAAGTACCGAGCGGCTCAAGAGAGGAGGGGTTGCACCAGCACCGGGTGCAGTCCCACAGTACTTGAGCACAAAGAGCAGAGCAGGCCCAGTGATAGTAGCAAGGTTCAGCCAACAGTTCAGATCACCAGGCGAGCCTGTAGTGATGAGACAGGTCCAAGATCAAGCCAGAAGGTGAAGTGAGCAGGTCAGCTCCTGAGTCAAGAGTCAGGAAGGCAGACGACCAAGCATAGACATTCCTGCCACAAAATTCAGGCAGAGACTGAGAGCAAGAGCCCAAGCTTAAAAGCAGCTCTGGAGTAAAGGTGGACAGGACCCTACTTCCCACAGCTTTTTCTCACACCATTCTTTCTACACAGCCCTCTGACTCAAGGGCACAGAGCTGCATGAAGCCAGTGCTGAGCTTGAGCCACAGGCAGCTAAATCATAGAATCATAGAATCTGTTGAGTTGGAAGGGACCCATTAGTATCATCGAGTCCAACTCCCTGCTCCTCGCAGGACTACCTAAAACTAAACCATATGACTAAACGTGTTGTCTAGATGCTCCTTGAACTCTGACAGGCTTGGTGCCACGACCACTTCCCTGGGAGCCTGTTCTAGTGACTGACCACCCTCTCTGTGAAGAACCTTTTCCTAATGTCCAATCTCAACTTCCCCTAATGCAGCTTCCTTCCATCTCCTTGTGTCCTGTTTCTGGTCACCAGAGAGAAGAGAGCAGCACCTCTCCCTCTGCTGCCCCCCCTTGAGAAAGTTGTAGACTGCGATGAGGTCACCTCTCAGCTTTCTCTTCTCCAGGGTGAACAAACAAGTGACCTCAGCTGCTCCTCCTCAGTCTTGCCCTCAAGACCTTTCACCATCTTGGTCACCCTCTTCTGGACACACTCTAATAGTTTGATGTCCTTCTTATATTGAGGTGTCCAAAACCTCACACAGTACTTGAGGCTGGGCCACAATCCCTGGAGAAGAGGTATACTTGCGGTCCTAACAAAGCTTGATGAACCAACTGCATGTTTATTTAGTCGGAGTTGACTTGCTTTAATATCTAGAAAAAAATTAAGATCCACACCTGTAATTTTGGGCATGGTAAGGTAAACTGTTCGGCCTATAGATGATACAAGTTAAGAAGCTGTCCTCCAATGTTACTTGCCAAAGCTCTTATATGAGCGACCACTGTCCAACTGGGCCTGTGTTTTTAATTGCTCTCTAGCAGCTGTGTCAAAATTATCTGGTTTACTGCTGAAAACATGTTTGGGATAACTGTTTAAGGTGTGTTTAAGATAAACTGAGTCATTTAACAGAACTGGATTAGGGAGCAATTGCATATGCACTAATGCTGGTAGGCCTTTAGGGGAAGCAACCTCTTAATTCAAATTGACTGTGGCTAGATCAGGATGTCTAAAATGTCCTTACATACTTCATGCTTTAAACCCCCTAGTTTTGGAAATTAAGACTGGAAGGTATCTTCTGAGTGGATTAGTCTTATTACGAGCTATTGGGGAAACTGTGTCTTCTAATCCCTTTCATAAACCGATCAAATTCAACCTCTAAAATATTTTTTATTTTATAATATTATTTATTTTTTTAGAGGGTTTGTGCAGATTTTCTTTATTCTGAAGGTTTGTACATTTAAATTTCTGATCTAAATGTATTTATAGCCAGCTTATAAACATTATTTTTTTATGCCAGCATTGTCCTCTAGTTTCATAGAATGACAGAATGGTTGAGGTTGGAAGGGACCTCAAGATCATCCAATCCAACTTGAGCATGGGTCACCTAAAGCAAGGTGCTCAAGACCATGCCCAGTAGAGTTTTGAGTACTTCCAAGGGTGGAAACTCCACAGTCTCTCTGGGCAACCTGTTCCAGTGTTTGGCCATCCTCACAGTAGGAAAGTGTTTTCTTACATTGAAATGGAATTTCCTGCTTCATGTTCATTACCTCTGGTCCTTTCTTTGGCCATCAACAGGAAGAGCCTGACTCCTTCTTCTTCACATCCCCTCTCCTCCTTCCCAGTCAAGCATTTGTACAGATCAGTAAGATCCCTCTGAGCCTTCTCCTCTCCAGGCTAAACAGTCCTGGCTCTCTCACCCTTTCTTCATATGACAGATGCTCCAGTCCCTTAATCATCTTCACAGACCTGTGCTGGACTTGCTCTGGTCTCCTTGTCTCTCTTGTGTGGGGAACTGGACAAAACACTCCAGATACCCAACTTTGTCATCAACACATTACTGTTTTATGCCAGGATTATTAATATAGAATAAACAAAAGAGATTCTGAAGATAATAAATTCTACTGGGAAACTTTTATTTTTCAACAATAACTGTTGTCATCTACCATTTCTTTACTTGCAATAAACCCTATTTTATAAGCAATTTCTTTTGAAAACAGCATTTCTTTTGTTTAAAAAAGTCTTTTTTATCAAAAGCTGTGTTGAGTAATATGTACCTTTCCTAAATTTGTGTTTCATATCTTCCTCTTTCATTAAAAAATGCCTTATATAATTAAAAGATAACTTATTAAAAAGAACAGAAAAAGTGTGAATGAATGATTATTGGAAACTTCTAAAGAAGATTTTACTAAATGTTCCAGAATCAAAAATTAGATGACACAGTCTAAAAAACCCATTTAGAGAGAAAATTAAAGCAGCCATTTTAGAAATAATAGATATCAAGAGACAGAAAACTAAACATTGATTCATATTCTAAAGCAGAAAGTAGGAACTGCAGAAAGGTGGTAGTAGAAGTAAGTACAGGAAGATGAGCTTATAGCCAGCAGTTAAAGATAACTGGACGTTTTGATTATATTCTCTTCTAATAAAAGAAATGGTCCAGGAATGGTTGAACTGTTCAGTAAATATTTATGATCTACATCTGGAGAAGAGTCTTGTTTATGGCCTAATATGTGTGTGTACTTACTTATAAAAGGATAGGTCAGGTTTACATATCTCAAAAGGACCCTTTTCCAGGGAATGAATGATTTTATAAAGAAGCTGGTTTGAAGAAATCTCATAGCCAGAATCAAACAGGAGGTAGAATAGATGGCCACAGGGGGTTTCTTATATTACACATTTAGTGAACATTCTATCGAATTGAAACCAGTGCTTCTGGTGACAATGACGCCAGCTGATGGTGGCACCTGAAAAAAATTTTGCCTCCTGTACTTAGTTTTTATTTCCGATTAGAAAATGTAATTTTGTCACTATTGCTTTTGACACAGTCTTAATCAATAGTATTTTACATTGCATAATGATCCTCCAAATTAAGGGACAGGATGTTTTTGCTATTGTGTTTCTTTTTATTTCCCAGCAATACTATCTTTCATCTAGCTTGGATGATGAGGTAGGTGTTCATGCTGTCACATCTCTTCAAGTTGTTTGGTCTGATATTTTACACATTATATAATGTTTGCTGGAGAAAGCCAGTGGCTTTGGTGTCCTTTTGGAATGGCAATGTTTCTTAATGTGGTTGAAGACTATGATTCAGCCTAACCTTTATATCACGTGGATACTGAATTACCTACTCTCACATTTCAAGACTCCTTCAGCTTTATACAACACAATGTTCTTGATTCTGAGGCTTGCAAGTAAACTGTGATTAACAAAGAAACACCTGCATAACCAGGAATATTTCTTCCATTCAAAGCTTTGCTTTATTTCTCTCCTTGAATTTTATGCTTTTTCCTGCAGTTTGCTTCTGAAAAGGGAAGCCTTCTCCTCCCTGCTCCCATCAGGCATACATTACAGAAGGCAATGTGTTTTCTCCAGGGAAAGCTTTCACTTCATCAAAAATACCACGGAAGTATTCCAAAAAACAGAGGGCACACTTTTTCCTGTTCTGATTCAAAAACATTTTTCACATTAGTCACAGTCCTTTTCAAGGCAGGGAGAGGCGGGGCCCCTCGTTTTCATTCTTGAAACATTTTGAACCAAACAAGTATGTTTATACTCAGCACTGAAGTTTAACTACTCTGTGCTTGTTGTGTTTATTTAATTGCTCAAACATTTCCACTGGAAATCTTGCTCTCTCCATTTTGGAATGGAGAACTGAGAGACATGTGAGTTCTGGTGGTTCCCACAGACTGCCCCAATAATTGCATTGCCCACTCCAACAGTGGAAAGAACAGCCCTCAGACTCCTTTGTTAGATGAAGGATATTCATGACCAGTTCTGCCTTGCTGATGTTGGTATTTAATTTCCTATTGACTTGACTGGAAGGAGAATCAAACTCACAGAAATGACAGTGAGAGGCACAATACAAATTTTATACCCACAAAACCATTACTTACATCGGCCTAGGAGAGGCAGGTACTGAATTGTTTGGCTTTTTGGAAACTGCTGCTTGATTTCCTACCACTGGAGAATGTGCAGGAAAAAAAAAGTTGAGGGCAGAAAGAGGGTGGTTTGAATTGCTAAGAGATGATTGCCTATGCTGAATTTGCATGTTAGGCAAGTGCTTTACAAAATGCCTCTGCCTCAGGGAGCTAATAAATTAAAACAGATGCACATAACAAAGACAGGTAAAACAAGTAGTAGGACTTCTTCTTTGCACTGCACTTTCCTCAAAAAGCACAGAAGTTGTATCCCAATGCCCCGTGTCAGGGATTCAAATTAGATCCCTTAATGCTAGCAGTGGCTGACTGGGCAGGAGATCATCTCAGATATTCTTTGCTCTTTAACATCCTGGTAGTGCCAGAGAAGTAAAAAACATCTTTAGTGTAACTGAGGATTGGGGTCCCACAATGGTAGGTTTGTTGCTTCTGTCATAGGAAATGCCTATATTAATTTGTAAACACTCCCATAAATCACAGCTGGAAAAAATTGTGTAAGTTAAATATCTTCACTTTGCTGCCATGCGGTAGAAGTTGGGGCCTTACTGGCTACTTGCCCTTTGGAGAGAAATCAGAAATGTAATGTTTGGATATCCTCCAAGTACAACTTCTGCATTTACACTGTATACATCCTTCGTGAGAGGTGCTGATAAGCCACACCCACTCAATTCTGTTTTCTCAGGAATATTCAGTCCTGATTCCAGGCAGTTCTCTGGAAACCACTTTTAATATGACTATAACTTTCTACCAATTCCAGGCTGTGCAAAAGTTCCCCACAAAGAATCTGCATTATAAATAAACCCTATGTGACCCATTGGGCTACATGTTTGTCTCTTATGCTGTGTTTAGCATATTTCACCCTAACTTGAGAATGCATTAAAAAAATTATTGAACACAGTATAGTAAATGCAAATGTAATAATGTAGTGATTTTATGAAATGATATAAATTTGATCCTCGCTTAAAAATAATTTTTTATTATCTGTCCTTTGGGTCTTTGAAATATTGGCCCGTTCGCTAATGTGATCAGTAAATATGGAAAAGAACATGAGATTCTGACATTTACCTTCTGCATTAGAGTGCATCACTTTGTTCACCACCTCTGAAATCTTTTCTTGTAGGCAGAAGGTTGCACTTTGATCTTGGTTGCACTTCTCATATATTTGGTGTTCGATACATAAACTTCTTTGACTGTAATTTAGCCAGGAGTTCTCCCATGGCCCCACTTCTCTGCTAACTGGGGAAGTCTATAGTGAGAATGCTGTATAATGGTGTGTGCTGATGTATTGTTAAAGCTCTAATTTTAATAATGCACAAGGTAGGAAATTTCAAACTCATTTTTAGAGATGTTTCTTCTGTCATTTTTCACTTTTACACCCTGATAGGGCATTGAATTGCATAATCCCAAAACATCAGACACCAAGATAGAATATGATGCAGTCAAAACGGAACTGCACTGTTGTCTGTAATGAGCCATACAGATTTATAAATATATGTACATATACATATATATTTGTACACATACATATATGTATAAACACACACAGAATAGTGTTCTATTGTACTGTATTTGGGGATATGTATTGTACAATCATGCAATACAAAGGAACACTTAACAGTAATGTCTACCACTGCTATCTTTATAAGCACGTGGGATTGTGCTTATGTGAACACCAGAGGGATTAAATTTAATGTCTCTGCAAAAAGTGGTAAAATAAGAAGGAACTTAATTCTATAAACACAATTCTCAGTTACACCAAGGCTTCTTTAAGATGGCCTAATCGTATCTACATTTATGCCTGCTTTAACATCCTTGTATTTTGTCTGAGTGATATAAAGCGGCCATAATGTGGATATGTCTGTCTTTGTAGTTAATATTATTACTAAATAATCTCATGGGCTGCTGAAACTGGATATATCTCAGACCACTTTGGTTTTCAGACCACTTCAGTATTATTTTAGCGTTATTGTATGAATCTTTCTCAGTTATGATTTGTGATGTTTAAGATTGTTATTCTTACTGACCAAAATTCCTTCAACCATTGCATTTTACTTTTTCTCATTAAAAAATAAAGGTCAAAATAGTGGAATGCTTTCTTTTTACAGTCTACATTTCTTTTTATTTATTGATTTGATTTCTGCAGCACCAATTTGATTTCTTAGTGCATAAGGATACGTTAGTGTCTCTTTAAATCACTTGTGAACCTTTTAATAGCACCCTCTGTGTTTATAGAAGCTGCCAGAAACCAGTCAGAGCAGCAGCATGCCCCTAGCTATATCTTGCATGTTTGTGTATTATTTAGTAAGTGTGGTTATTTGGGGCTCAATTATACCACATGGTTTCTTCATACTGTTTTTGTTGTGGAACAAGCAAAAGACACGTATAATGACCCACAGCTCTAAGTACCTCTCAGCATTTACCATGCTGAAAGCCTACAAGTTTTCAGTACATACTTCAGTTCATCAGAATTTCCAACTGTGAATGCTCCTATTTACATATTCTCCCACAAAAAATAAAGACACTCTAGGGACCAATGTTATGAAACCCCACCTACATTGTTCTTTGTATTTCCAGCCCTTCCATCTCCCAGGCCTCATCCTCTTTGAATGCCTGCAAGATAAGAGGGACTATGTAGCATGCCTGGAATGTGTCTAAATCCAGGAACTAGTAGACCAGAGGGAATCAGATTCCAGAGCCTAGGGCCTCGCATGGGGAGCACTCTGTTATTCCTGAACTCCCAAACGCTTGGGAAAACATCAGATTTGGGGCTCTGCTTTTGGGCCACAACTCTCTACCGCTTACCTAGTCATCACGTACAAGAAATATAAAGAAGAAAATAAGGGATACGTAGTTCCTTTGTCTAAGTATGGTTAGCAGCTGTAATTCTGCAGGCTAGAAGATTTTTCTCTTCCAACATAACTACATCTTCACAGAGAATGTATATTTAATATGACAAAGTTTTCTGCTTATTAAATACAGCTAATTAAATTCAGTGTTTAGCTATTTAAAAAGGAGAATTCTAAAAGAAATAGGAGTCAGTGTACAAGATGTGAAGTGTCCATCTCAGGGAGACCATGGCATTTTCTATTATTTGTCTGGGATTTACTCTTTCTAGAACGCACAATGCAGTGGTAAGACCCAAGTGTTTGCCCTGTACCTTGGTCCAATACTGCAGGTGTGTACAGAGACTGTGGAAGATACAGGCTTCTTTATGGACTTTATTGTAGTATCACATTTCTTATACCTTTCCCCCCTTTCCTAAGACAAATAGTTAGAGCCTAGAATTTCCATTTCTTTCATAAACATTTTACAAAACAAACAATTACATGGTTTCAGGGCAAATACATTTTGTATAAAGCAGAAACTGAGAGGAGTATGGTTTGGGATAGTTTTTATTTAGGTCAATTTTAAGAAAGTATACTCAATTTTGTTTTTCATCTTTTTATTAGCTGTGCAGTCTTCCATATGAAAGATCATGTACCACTACTACCAGTGAGTCAACGTATTTTTATTTGTAAAATCCTTAGTGGAAGCTAAAAGATCTCCTTTCCTAGATTAGATGGCCACAGATTTTTACCAACAAAACAGCTGGATACTTAGAACTCATCTGTTTGTGACAGTGTAAAATAACTTGGGATAAGCATTACAGAATAAGCCCATTTGTGGACACTCATATTGTGCAAACAGATTGTCCTGTTTGCATTATCTACTTCCTAAGTGAATTAAATGCAAAAAAGCTCAATTTTGCCTTGGATGCTAAGAAATTTGGAGCTGCCATGACTACTCAGCCCTTTGAAAAATGTCAAGTGAACTGCTAATTTTTATGCCAGGTTAGCTCTCTAGCCCGTTTCACTGCTGTATAGACAAATGCCAGCCCACGTGAGGGGACAGGACCTATGTGCTAGCATTCTCCCATGCAGACATCACTGCTTGTCTTTCCTTCAGTCAGAGAAGTTCCTCCAACACACACCTTCCACCTGCCAGGGCATGAAGAAAGAGTGATAGGGGGAAAGAATTGGCAGTGTTGGTAGCAGCTGGCTGTTAAATTTGTTTGGCTGTAACGTCAAGCTACATCATCAGTAACGCAGTCATGGAATTTGTCTACCATATCACCTACCAATCACATCAGGTCCTCTGTATCCAGGTCCTTTTGGGGATGAGATAGGCTATGATTCTCTTAGATAGCAAGAATAATACAGAGCAATTGTACTGTAAAGCAAGATTTTCAAATGGTAGCCCGTGGGCCATCTCTAGACTTTAGGGTACATCAGCAGATTCTGGTTCCAACAGTTGCCAGTCCTTGGGATAGACCTAGGCTGTGGTGCCACCCAGCAAGCCTTTCATGTAACCCAGAGTGAAAAGCTTCTAGAAGCTCCCATTTGAATTGGCTCTGCTAGGCATCACAATATCTACCATCTGCACTCTCAGCTCTTCCAAGAAAATGGATAGTGCTGTTAGCAATATTGTGGAGGTTAGAGAAGTCTGCTCAAGCAGGAGTCCACATCTGGTTTTTTTCTCCTGTACGGCATATAGGCTGAAGAAGAATCACTTGCATTTTGGTGCTATGGCAGGAAAGAGCTGTGGCCTGAAAGGTTGTTTCCATTCACTCGTTTACACTGTGCACAGTGTTAAGCACTTTGTCTGCATGGACTTGTCTCTCAAGCTGCTGGCACTGTGTCCCTCCAGCTCAGGATGGGCCCCCTTACAGAAACAGAGCTGTTCTGTCCCTAATGCTCTTCCATCCCATCCCCATTCTGAATCAGATCCCGTTCCTGGATGGCGTTACACATGCCTCTTCCTCTACTTCATGCACTGGATTTTTTCTTCTCTGCTTCTAATTCAGCTGTGTCTCTCACAAGTGTTGGTGGAAGGATTCATCTTGCCTACCTGCTACAACTGAGCTCTAATACATCATTACACCTATTAGAAGAAGTGCCAATTTAAGGGTGAAATTTATCTGACTTAACTCAGATATTCAGTTTGGGATAAGAAGAACTGTAACCAGGGAAATGCCTACTTGTTTCTGCAGTAATGTTAAAGGGACTTCATATGAGTAGATCATCCATAAACATCTACTTGCAGTACAGTAAATCCCAAATGTATGTGCTGCTCCTCTCCTCCTTTTTCTCATGCTTTATCATAACAGCCCTCCCACCCAAAATTACGTGACTCCTCCTCATTACTCCAGAAGCACATGTGGGTTCTTCAGGCACACATACTCTTCAAACTGGACACCTTAAAAATCTAGTATAGCAGCCTGCACAGCAAAGAAAACAGAGTTCAGAAGACTTTTTGCCTGCAATGCAAAATGAATTTGCTCTGTATAGTTTTCATGACTACACTAGGCTTGCTTTTCACAGTACATAGATGTTTAGTAAAAAAGGTTCTCTCCTTGCCTTCAGAGATAAACACAATTTTATGTTTCTATGTTTAGTGTTTCAGTATAGATTTTGATAGTTTCTTTGCCTGCCACTTTCCAGAATGACACTGTACTTGTTGGATTGTATCATGAACTACTTGGTATTGCCTAAACAGCTTTGAAAGCAATTTATAAACCAGAAAGTAACATCCAGGAGAGCCTTTATAAATACACAAGAAGATCTTTTCATTACATCTGGAAATTAAAAGCATTTGTATTGAGATCATATGACAGAAACTAGGGAAGCCATTTTTAACATGCATACATGGTTAACCTGTTAGTCTATAGAAAAAAAAATACCAATAAGGGAAGGAAAATTTATGATACAAAAAAATAAAAAACAGTTTTATTAATGGCAACATTGTGAGTATAAACCTCTATATGAATTGAAGTTACTGCATATCACATAAAGGACAAGAGTCTGTGCTCTCAAGTCAGTGCTGTCCCACATAGCAATAAAATTAGGTAGAGCATCCTGGCAACAGAATCTCCTTGGAGTCGTATGACAAGGAGGTGGGATTTTGTGCTCTCATGCGTATCTGTGAAGCAAAGCACATGGAAAGACCTTTACCAGCTAAAGGAACATCAAGGTGCCTGTCCAACTGCTTTTCTTATTATTCTTTCTCAAGCGGTACAACTCCTTCCTGATCGCCACTGCCATCGTTCGGGCCCCTCGCCGGCCGCCCTGCACAGCGCGGTTGTGACCTGCGGAAGAGAATTGCCAAAGTGCTGAATGACACATAGCTGCAAGCTGGGATGCGCAGGGCAACCTTGCTTTGGCTTGCGCTCGCTCTTCCCATGTGTATTTCACAGAAAGTGTGAGTGCATCATTTGTGAAATTCTTTGTTTTAGCTGTAGGCACTGTAAAAGTCAAAAGACACAAATTAATAGATAAGCTGGCATTGTTTTTGAGAACCTATCTGACAGTCTCCGATCTTGTAGCTTCTCACTCAGTCTCTTGGCCAAAACCAAGGAAACACATAGGTCCAGAGCCTGTGCATAGGAGCTGCTATGCCCCACAAGAAGGAAGTATTTCTGCACACAGTGTAATGCTTTTGAAGTATTTCTTCAGGTGCCTGAGTTGTCTTCTTTTTGCAAGTCAGCAGCACGCCTCAGAATATCCTTGAGGTACCCCAGGGAGATGATGCTATAAGTAATTCTTTAGTAATTCTTTTTCCCTGGGGTATATAATTCTTATATAACAAAATCATATATTTCCTTTAGGCTTTGAAAACTACTGTTTTAATTTTCACTTTGTTTGGTACTTGCATGGATAAATACCTAAATTGTTGTGGATGTCCCCTGGGGGTGGATACAGTTGGATTGCCTGGGATAGCTCTCACCTTTGGTAGCAAACTGTGACCAATTTTTGTTCTGTTCCATGAGAAAAAAAAAAGAAACTGGCTTTTTTTTTTTCCCCGTTGTCCTACACCGGACTAAAATTAGCTTTTAGTTGTGTCCATTAAACTTGATTGCCTAACATGGAAGTAAAAAGTTAAGAGGTACGCATATGAGAATCTGACAAAACTCCTATCTCTCTCTATGCATGCAAAAACTTTTTCATTTTAGCTATTTTGGGACATGCAAAATGTTTACTTTAAAAACCTTAATACCTATTTTCTGTTGAGCATGAATAAAGATTTGTAAAGATAACTCCAATTTAGTGATTAAAATATGAGCATATGTATTTATAGGAAAACTACCCATCTATATGTAGTTTTAAAATCATGCAATGGTGACTAACCACATGATTCAGTGCACTTAGAAGTCAGTGGAAGGACTTCTATTAATTTCAGTGGGTACTGGATGAATTGGTGCTGTGGACCTCCACTTTGGGACCTGATCTGTTTTAAGCTCAGTGTATTAATGGATATAGATGTCTTCCTGTGTTCACAAGTGTAATACTTCAGCATTTTAAAGAAAATAAAACAATGCAAATGGACATTCTCTCCTGCATTAAATGAAGTTCTGTTAATATTTACTTTGAATGGCTGTTTGCTTAGTGCAGCTAATGTGGAGCATAGTCTACTTTGCACATAGAATGACATTTCCAAGTGCTGAGTAAATGGCTAAGGAATTATAAAATTAGTTGTTCAAAATTTAGCCAAAGGGATGATGCCAGTTTCTACAGACTGTGTATATATTCCAGGTATTAAGTAGTTTCTGTTTCATTGCTGAAGTGTAACAAACCAGTTGCAATCAGAAGTGTCACAAGATTTTTTTTTACCTTATGTTTAAGGGTATTGCATATTGCATTATGCCTTTTTTCTATAGCTTTTTTTTTAAAAAGTCATATTGAACAGGAAGCACTGAAAAAATACCTTGCTGAGATTGTTTACACTGTTTATACAGTATTTTCAATGCACAGAAATATAATTGTGAATCCAGCAGTGAGCACACAAAGAAAACAACCTGTTAAGGTTTTTTTTTTTCTCTCTCTATGTTTATTTTATAACATACTCCATTTCTATTTCTAGGCTAATGTTTCACAGCAGAAACTGCCCTGTTTTTGTGCAGCTTCCTTGCCTATAGAAAGCTGGTTCTTCTGTGCCCACAGTCCTACTACTTTATTCGTTTAATTTCTCAGCTTTCTTTTGGAAGAGGAATAATTCTAGATACATGTGACCAATGCAGGCCACTTTCAGGTGAGGAAGGTAATTCTTACCCAATGCACTGTACTCAGTACATAAATAATTGCTGTGATTTCAGCTAGATGGTCCTAATGATGCTCTAATGTGGTTGCCCATCACACTATCAATCTTCAGAATAATATTTAGACATTAATCTTTAATAGTAGCCATGTATCATCAGTTATGTATAAAGCATGAATTTGGGGATATTGGTGTATGTTTGGGAGCAGGGCCTCTATTTTGTCCATATTATCAGGTTATAGGAAGGTTATGGGAGTATAACCACATAACACTGGCTTTTAATTATTGGTCATAGTTTGTGTTTCAGTCAATAAATCTGTTTATAAAATAGTTGTTTTAAGAAGCAAAATTAATATAACTGAATTGGTTATTGCTATTGCTGTTATCACGGAGTTGCATAATGAGACTACCTGCTCATGTGGAAGGTAAAGCTAAGTTCATGCAGATTTTTTTATAATTAGTTGCTGACAAATGTAGCTTAGTGCTTCTCATGCTCTTCTCCAGGTAGTTTTTCAGTCTGAAATATATGGCAAAAAAATTCCACCATACCTTTCAGCACCTGTTAGCTCTAAATATGATTTCACGTTTAACACCTACCCTCCTGTTCTCACAGCCATGCTAACTGACATATCTATCTCTGCGGGCGCTGTCATGGTGAAATACTGGATGGTCTATAACTACCAGAACTCCTGAGTTAACTTAGGAGCAGGGAATAACCTTTTATGGGTGAGCCTGAACGTCCTGAGGCTCAATGTGCTGCAACTGCATACAAACGATGGGTGAAATCCTGGCTTCACTGCACGCAAGCGGCAAAGCTCCCACCGCCTTCTTCAGTATAGCCAGGATTTCACTAATTGAGTATTTGAAGCAGTAATCCTTCTCAAAGGCTGACTGTTGTGGAGTGGCATTGGCAAGCCAGTGGCTATCCCGCTGCAAGCCTTTTCCCCCCAGCTGATGAATTGGAAGCAGCACCTCCTGTCAGGCCTCCTGTTGTGGAAGAAACATGAGGATAAGAACACTTTAGTTAAGGTTGGTATTTACATGGAGTTGCTCTTAGCATTTGCACTTCTTCATTCTTATTCTCGTTAGTGTAGTCATACAATAACCTGTCCCCATCTCTAATTTACAAATAGTGAGACTGAAGCAAATGGAACAGTGAGGATAAGACATGTGGGTTCAAAATTAGCCTTGAAATGTGGCTGCCTCAGAGGGGATCCTTACTCCTTACTGCCTCCAAGCTCCCCTGCACCTCTCCGATGCTTGTGAGGCCACAAAGGAGGATGACTCAAGGAGCTAATCCAGAGGATATGTAAGCCCCCACAAGTGAGTATTTCTGCCAGTTTAGCCCCTGGCTCTGTGAGGTCAGACCTATCCCAAGAAATGCAAAAGCAGCTCGTGGGAGAACCAGGTGGGAGCAGGGCAGCTCTTTTACCAGCAGCTAGCCTGCCGATCAGTTTTGCCATAACATGAAACCTCACTCTTAGTTATTCAGAACTTGGCTTCATATATTTATGACTTCATTCAGAGAATATCCCATTTGACAGCAAAGAGACCTGCAGGTGTCCAGCACTTTTGAAAAGTCAGACTTGGTGTCTAAGGCAAAGCATCTGGAAGTAGAAGCTGCTTTTGAATATTTGAATCTTTGTGATTCACTCAGCTAAGAAACAAGCCAGTGGCAGAGTTTGAAATAGATCTGCTGCCTCCTGCCTCTCAGCCACGCTCCCTGTGCAGTAATGCTCATGCTAGACCCTGCCATCTCCCACATACTTGTGACTCATTCTGTACCTAAAATTATTTGCACCTGGCATTTTATTAACAATGTAATGGTTAAAAATATGGCCTTCAGAAGTTTAATTAAACCACAATAATTTTCTTATCATAAATCTCCAAGCTTTTATCCTTTGTACATTCCCAAGACCTCTATTCTTCCATGACATTTTGCCCTTGACTCAATTTAGCAGCAGTTAGGCTCAGAGGCACACATATAGGGAGGCTGTAACTTCCATCTCCCTTACCTCCAGTTCCTACTTGGTATGCCCAGCATATTCTTCTCTATTGCCATTAAAACCATCTTTAAAATTCCTTCTGTCCATCAAGATCTCCTCTTGTGCTCGTCAGTAAATACACACCCCTGTTTTGTTTTGGTTTGGGTTTTTTTTTCATTTCTGTACTGTTCTGTGTTGCTAAGTCAGAGCATAATATCTTTAGAGCTGGCACATTGTGTGCTTTACTAGAACAACAAAGGCACCTGCAGCACTCATTAATATTACTACTGCCATTACTCCCCTTGAATCCTTAAACTTTTATTCCCTTTTACAGCATAATCGATTCCCTGTGTATGGGGTTTGTGTATCTTCTGGCATGATATGAGGCAGAGCTGAGTTTGTGAATGTGACATGCATACCCAGAAACTAAAGAGAGAAGTAAGATAACTAGCCAGCCAGCTAAAAATTTCTCTGATAGAGTAGCCATTTAGGATTGCTTTGGTGATAAAGGCATAATATTTACATAGAAGCCTGCACAGTGAAAATATTGTGAGTATTGTGGGCAGTTATGATACTGTGCTTATGTTTGTTTCACTCCTTCCCCTCCAAATGTGTTTAGAGATTGTAGATGGAGGATACGCACAAGGTCAGTTCTGACTTTTTCTCCAGGAGAAGGCCTGAGAGCCACTAAGCACTGCAGAATCATGCCCTTTGCTTACTATTCTGCTGTCAAGTAAAGCTTGCTTCTTTGCTCATGTTGGCTTCATAGCCTGTATCTTGGGCACTTGGATTGTCTTCTGTGAAGGGAGATTTGTGGACTTAAACTCACTGTGGCTGAAGAAGGATCCAGACTTGGATTTCCCACTTCAGCTAAGTGCTCTGGGCATGAGGTTGGATAGGTTGCCACCAAGAACGCAGTCTGAAAATGCAATTTTGTGCAGGATCTCATTCTGCCAGCTTCAGTTAGGTGTGCTTGGAGATCATTTACTGAGCAGGTCTTACGTGTCACTCTCCAATTTTCTAGGTCCTGTGGTGCTTGTGCCTGGTCTGGTGGGAGCAGTCAGAAATCGGGTAATGCTTATGGGACTCTAAAGCCCAAAGGTGGTGAGCCTAATTTATAAAATGGCCACTGTGTGGATGAAGGGTGGTGGCACAGGCAGTGACTTAAAACACCTCAAACATGCCTAAATCTGGTTTTGGTTGCTCAAATCCATTGCTAGATCTGACTAAGGCTGCAAGAGGCAGCAGGCAGAAGAGATGGAAGCAGAATCCAGGGTATTCTCTGGACCAAACTCAAAGCCCTGCTTCAGCAAAACTTGTGTATGTAGGTCTGAGTGCTTATGTTCTCTCAGTGACTTCGACAGCCTGTTTGGCTAATATATGGCTTTGCTGCATTATATCAGTCTCAAATTAGATTATTTGTTCTAAGACATTTACCATTTCTGATTTTGGTTCCCAAGGACATTACAGAAAAATAAAACCATCAGTAGGTCTAGGCTGTCCACTGAGCTGACCCAGTGAGGGGTAAACTGGGGTACCACTCAAGTGGGATGCAAGTTATTCCTAGCTTTTCAACTGTTAGCACTTCAAAGAGAAGAGTGGAAAGAAATTTTTAGGCAGAAATATTTGCCTTTCCTGCAAATTCTCAGTTATAAAGTATGACATTATATGATTTCATTAAAAATAACTGATTCATTATCAAGTGGAGTACGTGAATAACCAGCCTCAAGTGGTAAGTTTTTGGAATGACATTTCATAAACTAGAGTGCCATACTTTTACTAATAAGTTAATAAACCTTTGTTAGGCGATCTAAAAATAGCTTTGGAAATAAGGACTGGGTTTTAAATGAGGTTTCAGAGACAAGGTATGTGTATCTGTGATTAAATTACACATTATAGAACAACATATTTTTAAAATGAAATAAAATTTGGTGCTCTTGTATCTTCTGTTAGCAGAGGGCAGTGAATTCAGATCCTTTCTGTCAATCATAAGTGATGGGGGTTTCATTATGTTCACGATTCTGTGGACTAAAACCAGTTTATTCACAGCTCTGGCAGGGCCTTGACTCCCACCACCAAGAAATAGTTCTTTTCTGTGAAAGTGCCTGATCTAAACCCTGCAGATACAGCTGCAAATGGAGATGAAATCAACTTTGCCGATGACAGCTGAGCTGGCAGCCCATCCTTGCTCTAAGAGTTGTAGTTCCCTCCCAGTTTTACTGTATTTTTGTGTTTTGTTTTATTTTTAATTTTGTGGAAAATAATACACAACACACTGTAATGATGAACAAAGACTGGCAAATGTCATTCTAGATTCCTAGACAATTACTCCAGTCCTGGTAATGGCAAATATCAGAAATACCAAGGAATGCGGAAACAGGAGAGCCATCACGTATTCTTTCCCTTCTGTTTCTTGGGTTACTAGCTGTGTGTCCACTTCACTAGGTCAAAAGCATTCTTTATTTTATAGGTTTAAAATGAATGATTATAGTATGTATTGCGTGATTTTACTGGTCTTGGGGCAATGATTAACATGTGATAAGCTCCCATGAGAGCAAAAACATTAAGTTGTTAACAAGTTGCGAAGCGTGCACATGTAGAGTTTACAGTAAGATATTGGATGTCTGCCATAGAGTGTTCAAGAGGGGCTGAGCAAAATCCTGCCAATTAAAGTCAGTGTAGCTTTGCCGCTAGCTGCAGTAGATCGGGGTTGCATGCATTAGGGAGGGCTACTGGAAAGAATTTTGAGCAAAATTCAATATTAGCAACCTGTTTCTCTCTCATTCAGGAAATTAATCTAAAAGGCAACTTAGTAATGTCTTCACTATAAGTGCTTACAAATCTTGTGACAAGAGCTAGAGGGGCATTTAACTTGATGAAAAATCTTGATTAAACGAAGTAGCAAGGTGTCTGGGGGACAAGACTGGCCACCACCCTGCATTCCAGTCAAGTTGGTTGTTTTGGAGAATGTAATTCCTCTAGCTTTCTCCCTGCGTGAGAAGTATCTAACAGGGAAAAAAAACCCCAAACAACCCAAATAAAAAACAAGAACCACCTTCAATAGAAAGCATCTAAGATACTAAATGTTTTCAGTAGCCAGCCACATGTGTCTGAACAATATGCTATGGAGTGCATGGGACACAGACACCACGCATCAGAACTGACTATTTGGCTTTGACTTCCTTAATTTTTAGCCTTCAGAATTCTTCTGTATTCTCATTTTATTCTTAGTGATTTTATATTTTAAATGCCTTTGGTTATTTAAATCCATTTGGGTCAGAACTTTGTCTATAATACCAGTTTTCTGTATCAACAGAAAAAGAAATATCTACAGCAGGAGATGACAAATGCTCTCCTTTATGTAGCAGCCACTACCTATGAAATGAAACAGAGCTTGTCTAGTCCAGTTTCTAATACACTTTGTATTGAGTTTGCGTGGCAAGGTTTTGGGGGGGGGGGGGGGGCTACGGGAGTGGCTTCTGTGAGCACCTGCCAGAAGCTTCCCCCATGTCTGACAGAGCCAATGCCAGCCGGCTCCAAGATGGACCCACCGCTGGCCAAGGCCAAGCTCATCAGCCGCGGTGGTAGTGCCTCTGTGAGAACATATTTAAGAAGGGGAAGAAAAACCTAGTGGGAGCTTTTGCAGCCAGAGAGAGGAGTGAGCAGATGTGAGAAACTTTGCAGACACCAAGGTCGCGCAGGAGGAGGGGGAGGAGGTGCTCCAGGCACCAGAGCAGATTCCCCTGCAGCCCATGGAGAAGACCATGGTGAGGCAGGCTGTCCCCCTGCAGCCCATGGAGGTCCATGGTGGAGCAGAGATTCCACCTCCAGCCCGTGGAGGACCCCATGTCAGAGCAGGTGTATGCCCAAAGGAGGCTGTGACCCCATGGGAAGCCTGTGCTGGAACAGGCTCCTGGCAGGACCTGTGGCCCCATGGAGAGGGGAGCCCACGCCAGGGCAGGTTTGCTGGCAGGACTGGTGACCCCATGGGGGACCCACGCTGGAGCAGTCTGCTCCTGAAGGGCTGCACCCCATGGAAGGGACCCACGCTGGAGCAGTTGGTGAAGAACTGCAGCCCATGGGAAGGACTCACGCTGGAGAAGTTGGTGGAGGACTGTCTCCCGTGGGAGGGACCCCAGGCTGGAGCAGGGGCAGAGTGTGAGGAGTCCTCCCCCTGAGGAGGAAGGAGTGGCAGAGACACCGTGTGATGAACTGACCACAACCCCCATTCCCCGTCCCCCTGTGCCGCTGGCGGGGAGGAGGGAGAGAAAAGTGGGAATAAAGTTGAGCCTGGGAAGAAGGGAGGGGTGGGGGGAGGTGTTTTAAGATTTGCTTTTTATTTCTCATTACTCTGATTTGATTGGTAATAAATTAAGTTAATTTTCCTGAGTTGAGCCTGTTTTGACCCTGACAGTAACTGGTGAGTGATCTCTCCCTGCCCTTATCTCAACCCAGGAGCCTTTTGTTCTGTTTTCTCTCCCCTGTCTAGTTAAGGAGAGGAGTGACAGAGCGGCTTTGGGGGGCACCTGGCCTCCAGCCAGGGTAAACCCACCACACACTTCCATCTCTGTACCAGAAGCCTCTGTCACTTGTTGACCAGCTATACAGAACGCCTTCTGAGAATGACTGGATGTTGAGCTAGGCCAATCATGTCATCTTTACACACAGCCCCTTCAGCAGCTCATGGTAGACCCCTGTGCTCTGAAAATGCTTTTGAAATTGAGAAATAATGTGCATTCTGAAAGCTGCAGCAGCAGGCTTTACATTCAGGTTAGCTAGGTCCAGAAAAAAATGCCCAAATGATCCTGTCATATGGATGTGTTCTGGCGAAAGTATGGAAGCCTTATTTGTGGAAGCACACCTGTTCTCATGGCATGCACGACTCACAGCTGAATTGTCAAGACTTTCCCCTCTGAATCAGAAAAACCTGGGGAAGTGCTTGTAGAACAGTGCAGCTCTAACGAATGTAGTATTTCTTTCATTTCAATGCTGTGTCAGAAGGAAGTTAGAGAGGATTAGATTATCTCAAGAGGTCCCTTCCTGCCGTTAATGATTGAAACAGTGGCAGAGACTCAAGGTAGACTCTTTTCAAGTGCACCATTTCAAAAGGAGCCAAAAGAAATAGCAGGGTATATTTCATTTCACCAGAACTGGCAAATATTTGCTGCGGTAAAATTCAGGACACTTTTTAAATCCACAGTTGAGTTCCATGTTATTGTGAATTCTGTACCTTGCTGCCAATGTTACTTGGGATTCATGGTAACATGGCTTGAGGGGTTTTTCGTTTGGTTGGGTTTTAGTAAGCAAGATCTTAAATTATTTCTCATGTTAACAAAACTATGGGAATACATTACTTTTTATCCTTTAGGCAGGGTGAATGACCATTATTATGCTACCAAAACAATGGCACTAAAACCAGTTTATAAGAAATAGGACAAATTTCCAGAAAGGAATCACATCCTGAAATTAAAATGAAGGAATATTTTTTCTTGAAGAGGGAAATTCCACACGAATACAAAAACATATTGAAAAAGCTACACTCCAAAGACACATTGTCAAGGCAAGTAACGTGATTGTTTGATGTTTACCGGGAGCACAGCAGGAAAGAGAGATCTGCTTTCACACTGCAAATGGCTGTTAGTGAACAAAAAATTGACTAGCGTTTATTACTTTAGAGGGACAGGTTCATAATACTGAAGTTTTCATGTAAGCAGAAGTATGAAACATCCAGTATAAGCTGACACCATGTAATTTAGAGAGAGACTTGAGGACGAAATGATAGTCTCAGCCCTTAAGCTTATATTTTTTCCTTAATTTTTCCTGTACCCTTACTGGTTTTAGATATCCGTGGAGGCTAGATAGAAATGTTACTATCCTTTTAAGTCTCATGCTAACATTTACTCTATGTATTAGTTATCTAATAGACAAAAAATATCTTATGAGACATTCCAGTGTATTATTTAAATGAAAAATCCCACATCTGAATAGCCAGTCTGACAGTTTAGAAAATGACTACTCTGATGAATGCACTGCAGTGTTTATAAAAACCTATCTTATCTCCCACTCACACACATTTATCAGTGTATTAGATTGTAATGGTGCAAGGTCTAAGAAGACTTTAATGGCAAGAATTTGGAGCAAGCATGTTTTGACATACATTTCTTATGCAGATAATCTACAATTTTCATTGGTTAAACCTTCATGGTACCTGTGAGCGTTACTGTTTTGCTTATAGAACTAATTTTGTATTTAGTTTTTCTTCCTCCTCCCTTTCATGTGCTTTTCTCTTGGAGGTACACTATTTTCCAGAGAAACAATGTTGTTATTGCCCTAGAGGTTCATCTATGCATTGTAAATCAGTTTCAATGACAATTAAAATGTTCACAGTGTTTTTTCATAAATCAGTTTCTGTTAATTCTTTTGATGGCACATGGTCAAAGTATGCTTATTGTTACCAATAAGTGACTAATCCTCCCCATTGTATTAATAGAAATTTCTAGTATCTATATTGCATACCTATCAAGTTTAAATGAATTAAAAAAGATAGTTGTTGTGTCTGTGCAGCTTTGATATTAAGCAGATGCTAGTAAATTGTTTGGGAAAAGTTTCTGAGACTGTTTTGCTGCATGAGATGACCTTTTATTTCTAGTTTACTTTTTAGTCCATTGGTGGTTTGTAAAAAAAAAAAAAAAAAATATTCCATGCTAATGTGGCTCTATTCAGCATGTTTGGTCTGCTGTTACAAAGCCAGCCAATCAGTAAATGGAGCACAGGCTAATAAATAATTATTAATCCTCAAATTATGTTGGAATCATACATGTCTAAGATGCCAAAATGAGTAAAGCAGGATCTTTTTCTATCATTCCCCTTAAAAAGGGTTGTTGCAATATTTACCAAAACAAAGCTGGCAAACAAATGCAAGTTATTTTCAATTTTTCTGGTATTGCAGTCAACAAGAAATTAAAAATAAATACTCTAATAATAGGATTCATGCTGTAATAATAATAACAAGAAGAAAAGACCTAAAGCTAACAAATGCCAAATGCAACTTCAGCATTTGTATGAAAGATGATTCCCTTGCCGTCTTTGCTTTTTTAAATCCAAGTTTATTTAGCTAATTGGACAACTTATAGCCCAGATTTTGGTTCCATTACAGCCTTGTCCATTTACAACACCAGCAGCCAGTATAATGGCAATTTAGAAATATTGCCAGGACAGAGCTACTGTAGGCTGAGTCTTAGGCATTTTCTGCTTCAGGGAGCAGTAGAAGCTGAAGTGGAGAAGGCAGAGCAGTCTCAGGAGCCGGGGCCATGAACAACCCGTGGGCAGCTGTGCAAGGTGATCAGGCAGAGGGTGGTCCCTGGCGTCAGCTACAAAGCTGTGGGAAGCATCCTAGCTGAGCAGCCCATTTGTCTGTCACAAAAAAGCTGGGTTTAAGCTGAAGGAGGGTCGATTTAGATTAGATGTTAGGAAGAAATTCTTTACTGTGAGGGTGGTGAGGCACTGGAACAGGTTGCCCAGAGAGGTTGTGGGTGCCCCATCCCTGGAAGTGCTCAAGGCCAGGTTGGATGGGGCTTTGGGCAATGTGGTCTAGTGGAGGGTGTCCCTGTCCATGGAAGGGGGTTGGAACTAGATGATCTTTGAGGTCCCTTCCAACCCAAACCATTCTATGATTCTGTGATTCTATGAACTCACGCGGTGTTACACCATGAATAAGGTCTTTCTTCAGGATGAGCTGAACTTCTATTGTACGTCCTCAGTGTAATGCTTAATTTGTCAGATATTAGGCTTCTCGGATGCAGTGGTAAGATTCTCACTGACTTTGGTGGGCTTTGGGACAGTCTATGACTAATCTTCAAAAGATCACCATGGACATATGTATCTAATTTTCTATTTCAGAACTGTGATCTTCCAGCTGTGTGGCAATTACAAAGATGTATCAATTAAAAAAATAAAACCCTTACTTTGTACAACAAACAGCAGCTGACGCAAACTATCAAGTAGGGGTTTTTTAATCACCATATAAATAGAAGTTTTGAGAACACTTAACACATGCCAAACTTCATCAAAGTCATTGGGAATTTGGGACAGAAGGAATGCTGTCTTGTAAATGCTCTGTCTGACGTGCTTCAGATGCAACACCCCCCCCCCCCACACACACACACACGCACACACACTTGACACTGTTGCAATAACATGACTGTAAGGAAAAATGAAAGAGCCCTCGTGTGCCTTTTGGGATTACTTTGTTAAATTGACCTTGAAAGATGTTTCAGAAATGATAGCTGGAAGACTCAACTGCATGACTAAAGCCTACGTAGTCTGAACCCTTAAGGGCATCATATAAGACTAGTCACAGTTATACTGTTAACATGTGCTCCAACCGCATGCACACATGCCGCATTGTTTAAATGTTAAGGCCATGACAACTTTTGATCTTTGCTGTAATTGTGAGTATGTTCAGAGCAATGGCACAGAACAATCTCAGCTATTAAAAATTCTGCTGCACACTTCTACTGGTGTGACTGTGACTAACCATGAAATGGGACAGAAATCTCACACAGGCTCAAAGCTCAGTGCTATAAGACAGAAAAAAATAATCTTTTGACTACTTAGATTCTATGGGTTTGTTTCATTGTTATGCATTCAACTCCTGCATCCAAATTGTTGATAAAAGTATTGAACAGAACTGGCCATAGAATTGAGCCCTGAGGAACACAGCTGGTGACCGCTCGCCAGCCAGATGTAGCACCCTTTACTACAACGCTTTGAGCCCTGCCATTCAGCCAGTTCTCCCACAGTTGGACAACACGTCCAGAAGGATGCTGTCAGGGACAGTATCAAAAGCCGTAGTAAAATCCAGAAAAACTACATCCACCACCTTTCACTCATCCATGAGGTGGGTGACCTTATCATAGAAGGATATCAAATTAGTTAAACAGGACTTACCCTTTGTGAACCCATGTCGACCGTGCCTGATGATTGCTTTGTTCTGTAAGTTCTTTTCAATAGTACCCAGTACAATCTTCGCCATCATTTTTCCAGGAAGTGAGGTTAGACTAAGTGGTCTGTAGTTTCCTGGATCTTCCATCATGCCCTTCTTGTAAAGTGGAATAACATTGGCTACCTTCCAGTCAGTGGGAACCTCCCCAGACTCCCAAGACCTTTGGTAGGTGATCGAGAGAAGTCCTGCCAGAACACCTGCTAGCTCCTTCAGTACTCAGGGGTGAATCCCACCAGGCCCCATGGACTTGTGAACATTCAGCTGATACAGCTGGTCCCTTACAATTTCAGAGTCCATGAATGGAAAGTCACTGTTCCCACTCTCACGGTTCTCCTATTCAGGGGACCAGGCAGCCCAAGGTCTATCAGTATTATTAAGGACTGAGGCAAAAGACACATTGAATGCCTCCACTTCTTCTTCATCCCTATTAGTCACATGACCATCTTCAATAAGTATCGGTCCAAAGTTTTCTTTAGACCTTCTCTTGCTATTAACGTGCTTACTTAAAAAAGCCCTTTTTGTTGTTTGACACAAAAAAAGGGCAGTTTCTACTCTAATCGAGCTTTGGCCTTTCATGTCTTGTCCCTGCGTATATGAACCACAGCTCTGTAACCTGCCTGCAAAGCCTGACGTCACTTCCAGAGATCATCCAATTTCTTTTTCCCTTGAACTCCATGAGAGTTCCCTGTTCAGCCAAGCTGGTCTTCTGCTCCACTTGATTAACTTACGACACAGTGGAATTGCTGGCTCCTGTGCTTCTAAAGGGTGGCTCTTCAAGACTGACCAGCACTTGTGGACTCCTAAGCCTTCAAAAGCAGATTCCCAGAGTACTCTGCTAAATAGCTCCCTGAATAGGTTAAAGTTTGCTCTTCTGAAGTCCAGGGTAGAAACTCTGCTGTCCTTTTTTCTTACTACACTAAAAATTTTAAACTCAACCGTTTCATGATACTGTGGCCAAGACAGCCACCTACCATCACATCCCCCACAAGTCCTTCTCTATTCACAGTGGAAGAAGAACCACACACACCTACAAAATGCAAACAAAGTATTGGAAAATCATAACTAGCAGAGAGAATGGAGGTGAGCACAGAAGCACATGGCGGAAATGGGAACATGGGCTGTGAAGCTTTGCCACACCTTCTTTTTGATTTGGAAGCTTCTCATCAACTGGATCTTCTTCGAAAGGTCACGGCTCACTTCCTGTGCTCTCTGCTTTCTGCAGTAAAGCTCCTATCCAGTGGTTCCCCAGAAAGGCAGTTCATGTATTCTCACCAGTGGAACTTTTTCACCTGAGTAAGTATAAACAAGACCCCTAACGTGGGCATATAGCGAGTCACAGTGTAGAAATTTGCTCCACATTGAGACTACGATTGTGCTCCTGGCACTGTGATTGGGGTCTTGGCTAAGATGGGACTAGTTATTTCATCTCTTTGTGCCTTCCTTTCCCAGTCTGTCACAGCAGGGTGGGGGGAAACACAGAGGTGAGCTCCAATGATAACAAAATACCAGGTTAAGTCTGGAGCCCTGAAATTATTGTAATTTGTAGTTCTATTATTAATGTTACTCTTGTTCAGCAAAATCATTTAATTCTGTCACTACTGATCATGGATTGTGTGCATACACACATTTCATACAGGTATTTCTTCATAAACATCTGAAAAATACTTTTTTCAATCACCTCTGATTGCAAATTTGATACTTTTTTCATTAATGCTTCTTATGAACACTCATAGAAAGCACTTCCAAAATATCTGAAAGTTTTTACATTCAGTTTATGAAAACAGAGTGTATTTTCAATGTACACACTTAAGTGTGAATGTTACTTCTAATCATGGTAATTTGAAAAGGTTATTTCCTGGTTCAGTGCAATGTGCTATTTTCTTTTTTTTTCTTGAAATGAATTTTTTATCAACATTGCAATTCTCTATTACTAAATATTAGACAAAAACTAGCAGCAGATAGGCTTCTAATTATATAGACAGATATCTGATGTGTAGCATATATCACATCAGAAACAATACCTAATCAAACAGTCTTTTTCTTGTGTTTGTTTTGGTAAAGAAAACAAGGCAATGCCTGCCTTTGTTTTGCATCTCTACAGCAACTTGTCATTGGATATTTTTTCCTGAGTGTCTCTTTGATGCATGTATATATATATAATCTATATTGATATATATAATAGGTTAAAACTGACTCCCAAACATGTCACCTGTTTAGAAATTATTTTTGCCTTAAAATAGCATGGATAGTGAGGAAATCCCCCAGAGAATTCCAAAGGGAAATCTAATTTTTCAGCTTGAGAGAAATGGCTGCTAATTTTAAACTACCATTTTCATTTTTCTACAGCAGAAATGCACATTTTCCCCAAACATAAAATTTTCTCATAATAGAAATGAGCCAGTCCCCAAGGGTGTGGTTATCAAAAGATAATCTCACCCCAATCTGATTAGAGGCATAAGGCTTATGCCTCAAAATGCTCCAGGGTGTGATTATCTTATGATAACCATACCCCATATCATGTCTTATTGATTAACTAATTTGCTCCGCATTAAGCCTATGATTCTAAAATCTTCAGCATTATTATTCAGAGGAGGAACTAAGATATCAGCAAGAGATCTGATTCTGGAGTGGGAAAGATTCTTTGAAGCTCTCCGTATAACCTCTCTTGTTCTGATTATAGCATCTCTGAAATTATGGGGTCATCAGATGTCAGATTTTGGGTTTTATTGGTGATTATGTCAATGGTATATTAAAACTGAACCATACCCAGATATATGCTTATGTAAAGACATATTTACACAAAACTGTTCACTTTGCATTTATATTGCAGATTGAGGTTACACAGCAGAATAGAATTATGTTCTCTGGAGAGGATTTTGTAGTCCAGACTCTAACAGTGCTCTTCATTCAAGGCAGCTCTAAGTTTTATCTATGGCTACAGTGTGGAGGGATCTCGTTCTACCAGGGGATTGCTCCCTCTGTGCCCACACACTGTATACAAAAAGGGACAATAAAGCCAGCCCTTGGGCTCCTGTTTCTCCCGGTCTGAGTTGTCCACAGCTACAGGCTTAGTACAGCTGTTTATCCCTGAAGTCTCCTAAACAGTTGCACAAAGACGCCTTAAATCAGTGCTGGAGCTTTAACTGCAAAGCCACTTTGCCCTCTCTGTAGTGCAGTTTGTTCTGTTCAAAAAACTACTTAATGAATTGGGACTTGCTTGAATGGGCAATACGAAGGCTAATGTCACAGCCAGCAGAGTCTGATCTCCTCTGCATCAGTGAAAAGCTGGAATTATTTCACTGACTTCAGTGGAGCAAAACCAGGTTAATAGACACATCTGAGAAGAAAATATTGCTCGTGTATGCAAAAAGAACCTCACTAGGAATTCCCTTGCAATGCAAATTCTATATACTGATGGCAGAGGAGTCAATATGCCCCCTCTGTTAAGAGTTAGATGCTTTTTTTCGAAACAAAAGGCAATATTTACATCTGTATTGCAATCTCATCTTTAGATGAAAATCTAAAACGATGACATATTTGATCAGACCTCTCACGTAGCGATGTGCAGCTTGCACCTAACAAAGGGATCATTATACAACAGTGCAATCCACACCACAGTAATTCACTATAATGAATTCTTTGGCAAATTTGCTCTGTCTGTTGTGTTGCCATTCACTCCATTAATGGAGAATGTTAATTCTGGAGCTAGCTGGAGAGTTCTCATCCTGCCCTTTCATGCTGCGTGGCAAAAATAGCTTGCTGTTACTACTGCCAGCACAGCTCCCTTTTGGCTAGTCACAGAGGGAATGTGGGTATAGATCGGGCTCTGGAAACTACTGACATTTGCATTATCGTGTTACCTACAACATCCCAAAGTGGGTTCACATGACTAGTAGCGAAAAATGTTGTTTTCCTTCAGTATTCTCACGAATCATAGAATCATAGAATGGTTTGGGTTGGAAGGGACCTCAAAGATCACCTAGTTCCAACCCCCCTGCCATGGGCAGGGACACCCTCCACTAGACCACGTTGCCCAAAGCCCCATCCAACCTGGCCTTGAACACTTCCAGGGATGGGGCCTCCACAACCTCTCTGGGCAACCTGTTCCAGTGCCTCATCACTCTTAACAGTAAAGAATTTCTTCCTAACATCTAATCGAAATCGACCCTCCTTCAGCTTAAAGCCATTACCCCTTGTCCTGTCACTACAGGCCCTGATAAACAGTCCCTCACCAGCTTTCCTGTAGGCCCCTTCAGGTACTGGAAGGCTGCAATTAGATCTCCCCAGAGCCTTCTTTTCTCCAGGCTGAACAACCCCAACTCTCTCAGCCTGTCCTCACAGGAGAGGTGCTCCAGCCCTCCAATCAGCTTCGTGGCCCTCCTCTGGACTCGCTCCAACAGCTCCATGTCTCTCCTGTACTGGGGCCCCCAGAGATGGATGCAGTACTCCAGGTGGGGTCTCACCAGAGCGGAGTAGAGGGGCAGGATCACCTCCCTCGACCTGCTGGTCACACCTCTTTTGATGCAGTCCAGGACACAGTTGGCTTTCTGGGCTGCAAGCGCACACTGCTGGCTCGTGTTGAGCTTCTCATCAATCAATACCCCCAAGTCCTTCTCCTCAGGGCTGCTTTCAATCCATTCCTTGCCCAGCCTGTAGCTGTGCTTGGGATTGCCCTGACCCATGTGCAAGACCTTGCACTTGGCTTCCAGTGCTGCCATTTTTAATTGGGAATTGCTAATCTCTCTGGAAGAGACAAGGTGTTAAGGCTGTAACCTGTCTCGATTCAAAATTTCTTTCGGAAGGTGAGTGACATTATCCTAGGGCATGCTCCCATAAGTGGAAGGATAAATCACCCTCTGGAGTCACCATTGACAACAGGGAGAGTCAAGATGACTAGTTTGGATTGGATGCCTAGTTTTTATACAGCCAGATGAGGTGAGGGGATTTCTGCCTTTATTATAACCAATTCTTACCTGGAACTTGGTCTATTAGTATACAGTCTTCACTGTTGCACCTCCTGTTCTGATCTGCATAGTAAATGCTGCTTTGCCAGGGTGCATGCTGTGGATCCCTGTGCAGCAGAGCTGCCTGTCTTCTGCACTTAAGATTCAGTGCCAGGCTTGCTCTAAAGTCTTATCTTTCTCTGTACAATAGTTCTCCTGAAGAGAAAAGTACAGTTCCTGCTAAAGACACATCCTGCTGAGGAAACCTCCCCCTTTGACGGTAACTTTCTGTTCCATTGTTAATTACAGTGAATAAAGTTCACCCTGAATCATAATACATATTCTTCTTGTGTTGAATAGGTTACAGTGCAGGTGATGGAAAGGGAAGATGCAGGGCACATTTAGAAGCCCAGAAAGCAAAATGTACCCATGAAGTTGTCTTTTATTAAATGTCAAGGTATTTTATCACTCTCTTTCAACTCCCTATGTCAATTACAACTTTGTTTTTCTATGGTGTTTATAAAGTAATTTCACAAAAGTGTTTCTACTTTTGTTCATACTTTTGTAGTGGAAAATGTCATGTTCTCTGAGCATAAGCCTATGTACCTTGACCTTAACCTTGTTCCAAGAATTCTTCTTTTTCTTTTTTCTTCTTCTTTTTTTTTTTTTTTTTCCCCAGAAAGAAAAAAACCAAATGGTCATCCTGACCATTAAAAATAAAGTCAGCATCTTTCCATTCCCTGAAACATTCTCGAAGGACAGCACACCTTCAGGACAAGGCAAATGAATGACTACTAAAGCAAAGGACTGCTATGCTCCTCATTGTACATCACACTTTCTACTCATCTTAAGCAAAAGTCCGCTGGCTGAAGTATATGTAGTAAGCAGTTCTGCTCCCTTCAATACGATGGGCAAGGAACCTGACTTGCACTTGAAGAAGTGCTTTGTAATAGTCCCAAACTCCTTTTGAAATTTAAGAACTGATCATCTGTTCCCAACAGAATTATTTTACATGCAGAAAATTTTTAGTTGAATATAAAATCTCTTCTCCTTCAAAATCTGAGGCATATTATTAGGAATGAAAAAATGTCTTGTGGCACTCCCTGTCAAATTCAGGCTTACATTCAACGGCTGGGCTTTTTTTTTTTTTTTTCCCCACACTGGTCACAGATATACAAGCCAACAGCAGATGCTGTGAAAATCTTAATTTGTTTTCCTTTCTCTGCATACAACTACCGTCCCCCTGCTCTTGTTGCTTAATTGCCCTGGCCCTCACTGTGCATTCCTGTGTGGTATCTGCTCAGCGAGGCCCCCCAGGTGTGAGCAGCGAGTTGTTCAGAACCCCGCACAGCCAGCGGAGCATTTCTAGTAGCTACATAAGATTACTGATCTTCCAGTCCCCTTCGTTGCCAGCACAGATCATCAGCAACTGAAAATGTCATTTTAGTCAGACAAGGATAATACATCTGAACCATGGTGATGCCCTAGAACAAGATGTTCTACATTTTTGTGAGCCTAAAGAGTGTGTGTGTGTGTGTGTACAGTCTTCAGAAACTGGCAACATTTCATTTTAAACTTCAAATTTCCCTGACTTCTTGACCGATTTCCCCCAAATCTTAACAATATTTTAAGCATCTTGGAAGAACAAAGAATATAAACTGCATTTTTTTTTTTTTTAAATTAAGTATTTAATTAAGCCTTTAAATAAAATAGAGACATAAAAGATGTTATGTCTGGAAAATATTAATCCAAGAATTCACATATAGTTTGTTGCCCATTTAAATGTAAGGACATAAAGTTGATCTTGAGGGAGGATTTATTATTTGCTAATTTGTTTAGGTTTTTTGTTGGCATTATCCTAGGCAATGTATTGGGTTTGGTACATGATTACGGTTACAGAGGCACTGCTGTAGTGAAGGTTTAAATGTCAGTGTCTTCATTGTTCCCAAATGGTGCCTTATTCCACAGATAACTTCACTGATTCAATAGGAAACAGTAAATTGCTCTTCAGTACCAAAAAAGAGAGAGTCTGGTCCTGTGTTATATGGGACGCAGTTTTGTCCACTGAAAGTTGGAGGGTCGTTTTAAAAAATATATATGTTACTTTCATCCCTGCAACAGGAAATACAATTCCTAAATCAACACATAGAAAGGCAACCCATGGAGTTAAGCATGATGCCTAAAAGTAGTAACACAAGAGAAATTATACTTTAAATGCTGTACAGTGCTATTTTAAGCAGAAGTTATTCTGCAGATATTAATTTTTTGTAAAGACCACAAAAGTGTTGTTATTGTTGGGTAAAAATAACAGCTGCAAGGGAGGCTGAAATTCTTTCTGAGATAACAAAGAACAAAGGAAAGACTTTGCATCAGGATTTGTGTCAGCTTTAACAGCAAATTGTGCTCTCAGTTCAGTGGGCAGGATTGCCACTGAAGGCATTGTGTGACCACGTTAGACCATGCCCAAGGGGAGAATTTGGCCCAAATGGATGACCAAACCCAGGGCTGAGGGCCAGCAGCCAGTGAATGAATCATCCTTTCATTGAAGCCCTCCAGAAAGAGAAGAGGCTCTTCTCTAAGTCTGTGTGCTCTGACAGAAAATGGAGCAAGAGGGATTTAAGCCATGTCAGTCCTCTGCCCCGGCTGACAGTGCAGCCCGGCAAACTCCAGTGCCAGCACAAATGAGGAGGAGGGAGTACACTGCAGTGCAAGACCGAGTACCTACACTTCTCCTGAAGAAGTAGAATACACCTGAATGCCATTTTTAGAGTACAGATTGGTTTTGCTACTGCTCAGAAAATGAGTAATACTCCTAACTGAAGTCTTTTGTTTTCAGGTCCAGGACCAAACAAAACACAATACGGTCCCTAGTTCCCTAAGCCAGAAACGGGCCTTTGTGTATGATGTGTATCAGTCTGGAATGTTTATTCTGTGCAAACCAAAGAACAACAGGATAAAGCAGAGTTTGGTCATTCCTGAATAAGTTAGTACATGTGCCCTGAAGAGTTTCTCATCTTGCAGACTTTGCTCTACTGGCTCTTTGGTCTATGGCTTCGGAAAATTATATGCTTTACTAAGTCTTTAACGCCCCTTTTTAACAGATAGGGCTGGCTCTGCACATTTTGGCAGTGCAATGTGGAATGAAAAATGCAGATGTGAATGCTCTAAGAATGTATTTTTTTAATTACTGGAATATGTGTTTCATTTCACTGCAAAGACAAAAGGCAGAAGGGAGTAGCAATGTAGAAGCCCCTCAGAGACTGAGGCTAAGACACAATACATCATGTTCTGCCCTGGGTCACACTGCCACAGAAGCAGTGGCTGATCAAGCACCCCCTTTACGGGGTAATAGGCTGAGACAGAAGGATGCAACTCCCATCAGGCACAGTCAGTGCCAGCAGCCACTCACAGGTCACCAAAGTCCTCAATATCAAACTTATTTGAGTCCTAGACTAATGCATGGGACTGTGCATTACGGTTCTCTTGAGAACATGTTTTCTCATTTGGAAACTGATAATATAATTTGCTTCCAGTTACTGTGGAGGTACAATGGGTTTGCTTGACTAAAAAGCTTTTCTCCATTTGGGAATGAAGGACAGAGCAGAATAACTTCATGTCAGATTGTTTCCCACTCTGTGGATGACTTACGTGTTTATATTTTAAGCACAACCTCATGTTTTCCTGTGTTTTGCCTTGAGCTGGGCAATATGAACTCCTGTGAGATATAAGTCCAAGCATGTAAATTAATACATAAATAGATTGCAAATAGATGTTACTGCTGACCTAAAGACAGGGTAAAGGGAATAACATGTAGAAATGTTTGCTAGAATACGAAAGAGATGTTTGTGGCCTTTTTGATTGCTTCTTACAAATATTTCCGTGCTCTCTGATTACTGCAAAGATTGAATACTAAGCTAGACCAGAAGCAAACAAACCCTTGCACCAAGTCTGTAAAAAGCATCTGAGCCCCTCATGAGCCACGAGCACCTCGCCCCCACTCCTCCAGCTTGAGCCACCAATGCCACTAGGCCATGGAGGACAGGAGGTGAGCAGGTAGGGCTAATGAGGTAGGGTAATGAGCTACAGCTTCTCCTCAACATGCCACAAGAATGGAGTAATGGAAAGCAGCCGGGCTAGTCCTGACACCTTTCCTCTCCAAACCTAAACCACCCTGTTCAGCGATGATCTCCTGTAAGGGAGTCCTCCAGGGTCCATTGCACTCAGCAGTATGCTTGTTTGCATTCCGTATACCTTTGGTCCTTGTTCTTAATTGTGAAGCTCATCTAGAGCAGGCCAGCTTAACCAGCTGCCACCTGTCCTATGCATCTTGTTGTAAAACTGAACTCTTTTTCCCTTTCTTTAGAAAGGGGCGGACTGAGCACCCAGTGTGCTGCAGATTGGAAACTGGTAGGGCATGATCTGCGGCAGCCTAGAAAGAGATGTCCTACTGCTAGCTAAAACGTATGTGAAGAGCCTCTCTATTGCTCTTTCTGTGAGGCCCTTCAGTGTCTTTGGTCTATAGCCAAAAAGAGACTTGGACATTATAATGCTGAAGGTCACGGTTCCTGAGTTGTAGGCACCCAATGGCATTTTCTAACATCCAAATCTGATCCATGGGTATGCTGGAAATTTGGCACCTTGGAGTAGGATTTGTGGAAGGCAGCTGAGTGGGGAGCTGCCAAAGCTGGGCAACAGCGCTGCCAAAGAGTGAAGGATATGTTTTAAATTGTATCCCTTGCTGAGAAGTGACAGTCTCACCCTGGGCAACAAAAGATGCCATTTTCAAATCACTCTGCTGAACCTTCTCCTTTCTCTGAAGCAGTAGAGAACTTCATATTTGGCTTTGAGAAAGCCCATGTTGCCCTGGTGCTCTGGAGCCCGCTGCAAACCTCTGCAGAATGCCAGCTTGTCTCCATCAAGCTATTTTCTTCCATGACGTTTGCAGAGGCCTGAATACGCCAGGCTGCAGATGTGCAATGTGTACTGCCTGACAAGCTGTCTGTTACTGCCATTTTTCTTGTACTCCCCTCTGTGCCTGGTTATTGTCTCTTATTTGTATTAAGACTGTAAGTCATTTAGGGAAGGATATGTCATTTTGCTCTTTGTTTTCCTTTTTGGTCTTTGCATGACATAAGTTCATTGTGGTACTAGACTGGGAAAGAAATGCAGATCTGACTCTGTGTGTGTTCTTGCATCTATTCAGGGAATAGATACAGTGTCACCTGATGTGTAACCAGGAGAGCAGAAATTAGGACTTTTGGTGGTGAGCTTTTTACAAACAGTTTGCTGGTGAGGAATTACTTGCTGACTACCATCACAGATAAGTAAGTTGGAAATTTGGAGTGGTGGGTAAGTTCAAAGAGTCTATATACTATAGACTGTATATTTATTTGTGGCCAGCCACTTTTATACCTGAGCAATTCTTTGTTGTCTGTTTAAATTGCAGGGAGTGGAAGAGAGAAACCTTTGATAGTCTTCTCCTGGGATGTCATGGGCTCTATGATATCTCTGTAGATGTTCATTAAAAGGCTACCATGGCACAGGATGGGAATGGTGCATTAGTTGTGTTGTATTTGGTAACAAAATTGCTGCTAATCAACAGGCAGATCTATAATAGCCGGTTTGACCTGTTTCGCTACTAAATAAATATTTGGCTTCACATAGTAGTTAACATTAAAAAAGAAAAAAACCAACAACATTAACTTTGTAGAAGAACAGCTGGGGGATTGTATCTGAAGGAAACTCTCATGCCCATGTTTATTTTTATCTATATTGCACTGAATTCATCTCACCTAATTTTTGCTATCTGAAGGTTAGATATTTGTCTAGACTCTCTCTCTAGTCTGTGGAGAAAGTGCTAGATGGGATGAATCACCAGCTAGCAGCGCTGTCTTTAGATATCTCTCTCAGATGGCACGAATGTCTCTGGAAGTGCCTGTTTCTCTCCTTTGACTATAGGTGGAGGCTTATGACTACCCCAGCTGAAAGCCTAACTTTTACATACACACAGCTGGGTAACAGCAACCTCACCCTTCTGCGCGTGCGCTCCTCACCTTTCCATCTGCTCTCTCTCTCTCTGGAAACGGAAAAGCTTTTTTAAGTCAGGTAGTGTATTCTGTGCTAAAACGATGGGGTAGCAGCACTACGCTACCAGCTCGTTGTCACCGCCAAATCTGGGCAGGGCACGGGAGCCCTGGGATGAGGGGACACCTCATCTCCCATGACAAGCGGTGGGAAGCGCCAGGGCTCCTCGCTGTGCTGGGTGAACCAGCACCTCCCGGCCTCACAGGGCTCGGGTGGGATCAGCAGGGGTTCCGCAGGTTACTTGTGGCTATTGTGCCAAGTACGCATGTGTGTGCCGCAAGAGCTGAATGAGCTAGAGGAACACATGTCAGGTTTGCCTGGGGAGGAGGAAATGGATTTCCATGTGTAAACAGTGAGACAGATCATGGAACAGACATGCTTTTTTATAGGAAGGAGAGACTGGCAGAACTGTAGCTACATCTCCTCCTAGAGAGCTCCTCCTTTACCCAAGTAATTCCATCTGCAGTGGACGCCTAACTTGGGTCCCTTATAGGAGGTGTGGGAAGAAATCAGACTGTGGCTGCCTCTTGCTTCTGCCAATAAAGCAAGAGTCATTCAAGTCATTCATTCTTGTGCTCCATGCAATAACAATCAGTTGTGGGCAAGCTGAGTTGATTGCCAAATTTCAATTTTCTTAGCAAAAAATTTAATGAACAGCATTGTGAAGCTCATGAAGAGCTAGCCAGCGTAACTAGCTGCCAAACCCTGCTCAGGAAAGAGAGCAGATAAAACCCAAATACATTATCAGTCCACCTTAGCTAGCCCATACTGCAAACTTCTTCCTCTCCACTTGTCTGCCACTCAGACATTTAGACAGGCTGTCATTATCAGCCACCCGCTGCCCCAGCTTTGCCCCAATTTTTTCAAGCCCTACAGCACTGTCATTTGATGTGTCTGGTGAGAGAATTAAAGTAGATGAAGACTGAGGATACCACTCCCTTAGGTAATGATATATTCTGATTCCCTCCAGCTATCTTCTTGACAACCCAGTCCTCCTCATCCTGGCCCTACTCCCCTCTTCCACAGACCAAAGAATAATTAAAACTCCTCTACATAAGGCACGGCTTCATTCAACATTCAGCTTAGACTCTGTTAAAAAGTGCTTGTGACAGATGGGGTATATTCTGTGCCATAGCAATAAGTTAGTTGGCATGCAATAGCCAACAGGAAAAGCAGACAAAAATACCTGGCATGCAAAGGCCAGGAAGGAAAGGAGACAAAAATACTGAAGTGTTGTGTACTTTTGAAACACAACCTTAAATAAGGCCTCATCACTTTAAATAACAAATGCTAGACCTTGAAATTATTATGCAGGTACTATCCTGAATGCATTCAGCAGAGAGAAAACCACTGAAATATATCTCTTGATCCATCAGATATGCAAGAGAGCTTAGAATGAGATGGAACGTACAGTTATTTTGGAAACCCATCAGTACTGCAAGTTAGGAGAGCTGCACCTTGGAGGTCAGCATGACTGGGTCAAGTTTTCTTGCTCCAAACTGTACTGGAAAACAAATGGGAGATCTTTAATCAAGTGAAACCCAGTCACTTCAAGTCCCCTAATAAGGGAACTTTGGGAAGAAAGTTTCTAGAATAAGCAGTTTAAATACCATCAGGCTGTCAAAATGTGCATGCTGGGATGATCCTGGAAATGTTCTTTCTCAGAACTTGTTCTATCAGCGGTAGCACTGCTTGTCTCTGGTGTAATTAGTTACGTGTTTAGATGCAGCATTTGGCACTAGGAAGCTTTCTTCCTATCCTAAAAACGCAGGCAAAGGAATCAAAAGCTATGTCCAAAAAAACCCTACAAAACTAATGTTTAACCCAAAGGCACCCACACCCAGTCATTCCGACAAAGTGATACTCTCTCAGAAAAGCAAAGCTCTCATGACTTGTGATACTATCACAGCCTTGGAATGTGTGCACAGCCTTACTTGCAGAGTTACTGCTTTTTTTTTTTTTTTTTTTTTTCTTAATTGTATTAAATAGTTGATGGATCACATGCTATCCTAACAAGAAAAGCAGGTTTGATAAAACAAATATGCCAGTGAAAAGAACGCATAGTCATAATTATTTTTTGAGAGATAAAATAGGCAAACATGAGATGTAGGGCCAGAATAAGACTGAACGCGCCATGGTTTTCTTAATTATGTGGACACAGTTTCATGTTCCTCAAAGGTAGTACAAAGAACACACACTGGCCGCCAAATGATTGTTCTCCGAGCAGTTTTTCTTTGCTGCATATTGGGCAAGGCAATACGCATGGTTCTAACCCAGGTGCAAAGGGATCCCTGGTTGCAGTGAGCCACGGAACGCTGCAATGTACATTTATTTCATTCTACACATTCCCCGTTGCTTTCAGTGCAACCTGAATTGTCCATTTTGTGTCGGGAAAGGGAGACTGTCTGAAAAACTGAGATATTCCTTTAAGAGTAATAACCAATAGAGGTGTCTTGCCTGGGCAATGAAGGGTACCAGCTGCAGCAATGAAGGGTACCAGCTGCGGACTATAACAACTCTTGGTGAGCAAGTCTAAAAGAGGAAGGAAAAGGGCAACCTGCAGTAAAGGGGAAGAAGTTGTCACCATGACCAGACTGGAAGAGTTGAGCACAAATATGGAGGACCTGAAAGACTTGTGTTGCCCAGAGGTACTGAGGATCCCCCCTGGCAATAAATATTTTTTGCCCAGCTATTGGCTCTCTTGGGGTTTTTTTCCCTATAAGTGAAGTGGGTGACTGTATGGTAAAAAGTTGGTTTGTGAAGGCTGTAAATGCTCTACCTATCAGGTAGTCCTCAGAGAGTTAAACTGGGAACTGGAACAGCTATGTCATTGACTGCATAATCCCTAGAGAGGGCACTTGTGCTTGAGAAAGGTCCATGAAGGCACATGAAGGCTTAGACACTCTCTTGGTGCAACTTCAGCTGAGCTGGCTTGAAAGCAACTTAAGATCTAAAAAGAGGATCCAATACATCAGTCCTGTGACTACTCATAGAGAGGAACTCAATCAGGGCTATAACAAGAGTTCCTGTGGGTGAGAGACTGGATGAAGGTGTCAGGTGGTCCCAAAGGTAAGCCAGCACAAGTTTTGCAGGTTTTCTTTTTTGTTTCATGACCTTCATAGATTAAGTTTTCAGGAGGTATGGATTAGATATCAGAGGTTATACATCAGCAATTATATATTGATTAAAGTTTATTTGCATGTAAAATCTTATTGCTGTTTTACCATGTAATTTAATGAACTGGTAGATACTGTTCTTCTTCCTGTTTGATTGGTGCCGGTAGCCATAACTTTGGGCTTGCATGGTGAAGGGACTGGAGGGATCCAGCAGGATGGTGGCTGGGTAGAAGTATTGTTATCACCGTGTGTAAGGTATCCACTCAGCACACAGAATTATATCTGTAACTAGCCAGTTACAGAAGACAAAAGAGAATAGACTGTTCCTGGTCAAGAGGTCTTGCTTTAGTGGCTAATTGGAGAGTCTTTCTTCCAAACTTATGAAGCAGAGAATGTATTTACCCTCTTACCTAGGGAGATGGGAGCTGGCTTCCAAGAATGGGTTCTGCTCAGGATTGGCTAAGGAAGAAGGTCTGAGCTTGTGGATATGCTTCCTAAAGAAGTTCTGCTGAGCTGTCTGGACCAGGAAACTGAACTTCTTTCATGTGTGGACTTCGTTTTGATATTTTATGGTCAATAGCTGACCTTCTTGCCTTCAGAAGAGGTTTTATGGGAACAGGTCTGCTGAAGGTATAGGCTTTAATATGGAAGACTCTGGGTTTCCTTACTTGCATCTGTAACTAATAAAGGAAGAGGAGTCACTTTGCAACCTATGCACTTTACACTCTGTTGCCTATTATTCATGGAGAGACCTGGGATAACAAATGATGCACTGAGCAGAGCCAGCCTAACCATTTGGAAGAACATTCACAGCAGGAAAAGCAGGAGAAGTGTGGGAGAGCATGGGATGAGAAGGCAGCCTTGCTCCTCAAAATTTCTTTTGTAAAAAAACCCCATTAGACATGGGTAGCCCTGATCCTTTTGTTTTTTCTTAAGGGAAATAAAATACAGCAGTGCATACTGCCTACCAGTGATTGCTAACTATGCCAAGTGATGGGATAAAAGAAACATTTAAGAGGATATTTTTTAAAAAAGAAAAATCTTAAAAGATATCACGTTTGGTATTTTCATGTGAGCGTATAGATCTGAAGTTTGTCCTTTATAACAGGAATACCATATCTAATTAAGTCTAAATGCATTTTTAACACATTTCTAGTTTTCTAAGCAAGTCGAAGATTTAACGTGGCACTCTTCTGACAACCTGAGAATATGACTTTTCAGTAAGTTGTAGTAGTTTTGCTTAACTTTCCTCAGATGTGTTTGAATGTATAGGGCATGAAGTAAAAGTAATGTTGGGATTGAGGGACCAAATACTAAGAAAACTCTCCAACTTCAGGGTCCACTATTAATTTGTCAGTGTGCATCCTGTATGCTTTACAGGAGCAAGCTAATAACGAATTGCCCTAGGCTTTCATTAGGACTGCGTGTGCCATATGGTGAGAATACCTTGGGTGTTCCTAGGCGTGTAGTCAGCCATCTGAACCATTCTGCTTATCTCAGTGAGGGTGTCAGAGCACATTTGAGACCAAATGGTTTCTAGGTCTGCCCGCTTGATGCTACCTCTCTTTCTCCCCTTCATTGCTCCCCACCCTTCTCCCTGGCTATGGTTTCCCCGCTGGAGTTTTTCCCATTGCTCCTTCCCAGGCTGCTCCACCAGCTCCCACAGCTCTTCAGCCTCCCTCCCTCCTCCGCGTACCCGCTCTAATCACTTCCCCAGTTACTGTGACAGCCTCACAGCTCCTGTGGGCTCCCCTATTCCCACCTTTAAGATTTGTTGCTGAATCAAAAAAAAAAAAAAAAAGGTGAGAATTGAGAAATGAAATAAAACGCAAAACTCGGGGCAGAGTTGTGAACGCTTTGATGCTGATCGCGTAAGGGATCTCAGCGTGAGCCCAGCTGCGTAAGCTGCCTTCTGCCGTGTGATTGGGAGTGTGTGCATCTGCTAATCCTGGCTCTGCCTGCATCCAGGGCTGTGTTTATTTTCACTACAGAGCTATTATTCCTCTCCTCATCCCTACACAGTGAAGTAGCAGGCACTCTTTAAGCCTCATGACAGAACAGAATCAAGAGAGCAACAGAGATTAATGTTGGCTGGAGTGAGAGTGAGCCAGTGACAAGAGAGAATATTAACAGTTCACTATTTGTGACATACATATATATTTCAATATCTGAGAGGCATTTGGAGAAGTAGAAGAGAGGTCTTTATTGATGCAGGTCTAGAGAGATGTAAAACAGTGCACTCAAACAGATAAAATGCTGCTGAAAATAATTTTGCAAACTTTGTAAGGGTAAATATTGAATCATCATTCAAGGCCTGTTTTCTGTGATAGTAGCATTGCTGCCGTTATCAGTGACACTAAGTATTGGACAATATTACTTTAACCTTGGGGTTAAAATTAGCTGGAAGTCTTTTTAGAGATGCCACCCCAACTGCCACTACTTTCTGGGAGCGTTACTCACCTTCAGCTGTAGCCCCAAACCTGCTGTTATTGCTACAAAACTCGGCAATGACCAAGTGGCAGTGCAAGAACCGAAGCATTCTGTGTAGCTCCAATCTCTCTTCTCAACTCTTCTGAGTGATTTGAAGAACATCTTATTTTTAGGTAGGACATCTTCCCATCTCTGCTTAAGAAATGAGTAGTCCTGGTGGTTTCTTTACCTCTGTTGTCACAATTAGAAGTGCTGGGAGGTGAAAGCTGTGAATTCTACCTGTGCAGATTGAGATGAATGCATAGGGTGGAAATGGAGAGAGCTGGTGCTTTCAGTCACAGATGTAGTCAGCTCCTTCTTGACTTCCAGTGCTCCCACATAGCCAGTGATGTGGGGACTTCAGCAATGGGATAGCGCCAAATAATTCAGTGTCATGCTCTTGGGTCAGCAACATCCATTCTAAGGCAAGCACAGGGATAAACAAATGTCATGCAGTTAATGGAAAACATTAATCCAGATGAGGAGTCCTCTCTCCATTCCCCTTCTACTTACTCATGCGCTGTAATTTGCTTGGGCAATTACCATGCAAATATAAAACAGTGCTGCAACATGTACAGCACCTGATATTTGTATTTATGCAAAGAAACATGACACTAGGAAAAATATATCACTGCTTATTCTAGTAGCATGCTACGCAGCTTGCAAAAGCCTAAAAAGTGCAACGGTAGGGTTTAAATTCCCTGTAAGAACCAGGACAAGAATGCAGCCAGACACTGCGCGCCCTGCAAGCAAGCCCTGGCAGACCACCCGAGCAGGTGAACTCGGGTCCTTAGTTTGCCACTGCATTTGGGCACGTTCTGTTTCTCCAGAATGAACTGGTTGTGTACTTGTCTTTAGGAGAAGTTCATGGTCCCTGGACACCTTGCTCTGCATCCCACCGTGTTTCTGGCAAGGCATGACTCCAGAGGGGTAACCCCAAGTGATGGAGTGAGAAATGTAGTATTAAGATATTTCTGTTTGCGGCAATAGAGTACATACTTGTTTCTCACGTACACCGAACAGATCAATTTCACTTGTTAATTTGCTGCTGTGATTACACAGCTAGATGGATGTTGGTGATCTTTGCACTTGAAAGAAGGAGCAAATAACTGTTTCTTCAATGTGTGTAGATATATATATATATAGGCAAGGAAGACAAGAGACACTGAGACGCTCTAGCACTGTAAGGTATGGAGCAACCTACATGGCTTGATATCCAGGTTGTTTCAACATCCAAAGGTGAAGTGAGGCTGGAATCTAGTGCAAACCAACCACCACCTGTTTATGAAACAGGAAACCTTTTTAATGACAATGCCAAAAGTTCTTCCAACACTAGCTTGTGCATCAGTTCAACACTAGGTTTATGCATAATCAGGTTTTGCGTCTTTTAAATTTATTTTAGTTTTCTTTATTTTGTTTATAAAATTCCAGTTTCCTTACCAGCAAATCTGGTATGGAGCAGGAAAAAAAAGGGAATTATTCAGGTCTCCCTTCTTTGCTCCTGTCAGGAGAAAAAGTCAAAAGCCAAACTTCAGTACAATAATTATATCTATTGTCCTTTGGATCTGCTGTCAGGACTCTCCATGACACATCCCAAGTCAAGAACTTTTCTCTCAAAAAAAACTTCAAGAAGCTTTTCTGTGCATGAGGTGTCATGAAACTGATTGTTGGTTCACAAATGGAAATTATTTGGTGATTTAGACCAGATCTTGCTGCTGAAATATTGGTAAGCTGTTACATAAAACTGAACCTCCATCTGTTAGTATGATTTGGACCAGAACACTTATATTTAAACAATGTGTTTATTAAAAGAATATTGAGGCTGGGTCTCATATTTCAGTGATGTGGAGGTAAGCAAACAATTTTTTTCCTCTTAAAAGAGAGTATATTAGCTTTTCTAATTAATTTGCAATGTTGTTAAAAGATGGTGCTTACAATACATAAGAGAAGCATACCTGATCCTAAATGGGTGCAACTGCTTTGTAGCATCAGTGCCTATGGTGCAGGTAAAGCAGAAAGTACTGAAATGGCAAAGAATTTAAATTCTGGGCTGATTTAACTTGTTTTTGTTGGGTTTAACTACTAGAAACCTCACTTTTCTCGTCTCTACAGCACTAGTTTTATACCATATATTTTTTTTCTGTGAGGACTGTTCTAAAAATCTCGAAGCAAAAGGAGAAGGAAGATACTTTTATTGCATAAGGATGATTATCTTGCACTAGTTTGCACATCTTTTCATACCTAGAGACCAAAGCAAAGGTGAGAAGGCCAGGCTGGGGCACAGGCTACATCCTGCAGCCCTTACTCAAACCAAACTCCAATCCACCATGTCACTGTAGTGTTTGGTAGTATATCAGAACCCATGGGTCAAAATCAAATTTGAATGTCACGGACTGCACAAATAAATACCAAAATGCCGGCTATGTTGTACATTTATGAGCAAAAGGAGGGTGAGAGGGGAAGCTAAAGAGAAAACAGTATAAGCAGGGCTTGCATAGCAGGCAGGAGCCTTCTCACCTGCTTAGTTGCTATCAGCTGGCACAGTCAGGTATCTGTTACAACGTCAGTCACTGTAGTTATAGGTTCCGTTACGATTTGTTTGCATTACGCACAATGTTCCAAACCCTCAGCTGGCTCTGCAAGAAGATGAATATTTTTGGCGAAATATTCAGTATGTGCATGCAACTTCTTTTGAGCTTTTAACAAAGTTTGACTGTAGTAAAGCTGAAATTGAACTGTTCTGCACGCTCCTTTTAAAAAATCCTTAGGATGGCTATGATATGCATCAGACTTGTTTGTTAATTTTACTAATGCCTTGGTGCCAGCATAGCTCTGGGACTCGCACTGTAAGCGCTGCAGGTGTAGGGACAGTTGCTCGGTTGGTTGCACAGCACACGGCGTACCGGGCAAGCGTCGGTGCCGAGGGGTGTGTGGAACAGATGACTGGAAAGGAGCAGTGCTAGTTCCGGCTGGGGCGTGAGATCCGGGCTGTCTTTGCCTTCACTGGATGGCTTGTGCAAAGGCACGCTTCCCTGGGCGTTGCTGCTCGTGCTCTTCTTTCCCGGCACGCTTGTTCCCCCTTGGTGCCCACGCTACTGCAGGACCAGGGGCGGTTACTTTGCAGTCGGCACTTTTCCCTCTAAAATATGTTTAGTCTTTTAGACTTGTTGGGCAAAGCCCTTGACTAGTGCTTGGGCTCTCCCCGCTATCAGCTAAAACTGAATGGATTCAGTAAATACTAATGCTGTGTTTTGGGTTTTCCAGGTTCTAAAGGGGGTACTAAAATGATGTGAAACGTGCCTTGCTGCGGGTCCTAAATGTACTGCTCTGTCCCATCTCTGTCAGTCTTGAATAGCGAGAGCAGACTGGTTTTACCTGCACGCTCTCACCGATGAGCACATCATTATTCTTCTTTCCAACAGCAGTATTTTTTTCATCACTGAAATTTTTAGATTCACCTCATCGTCCTTATTTCACCTCTTTTTATCATTAAAAGCAACAATAAACCTGAAATATGTCAATGAAGCATGGCCTGTTCCTCCGTTGTCTCATCAGATAACCAGGACACTGTTCAGTCAATGACATCAAAAGTAAAGGAATACAGTAATTGATTTGACACTTTTAATGATCTCCTCGGTTTATTAAATGTTTTTGTCTATTTTTCATGTCTAAGTCACAGGCATTTTAGCATCATTTTCCGTACTTTTTACATATTTACTGGGCTTAAGACTGTGGTTTTATTAGTATGGCAGATACTGATGAAATAGAAATGGGGAACTTGTGCATGGTATAGAACCAGAAGTGGTACACAAAACTAGCATAGAAATATTGTATATTTATTTAATGAATTTTTGTTTAGATTCCGATAACATCTTGTAAAAATCGAGGCTAATGCAGTTCTCATGAAATTTTCCACGAATTATCTTGAGGCAAGTATGGAGTAATTGGGTGTTGAAAAAATGTACTGTAGAAACAGCTCTAGACAAGTACAGTCTGTATTACTCAGGAAGTTGTAACATGTAAATACTTAAAGTGCATCTTTGAAATATAATGATACATAAATTCCTAGTCTAAGCATCATCAGCACAAGGACGTTTATTGGCGTGGGTGGAAATATTTTGGAGATAGGGAGCTTGCTTCTTTTCTTCTTTGTTTTGTTAAAGTGAAATATAAAACTAAAATCGTGATGGGTATCCGGTCGCAGCCTGGAGAATTCCAGAAAGTCCTCAGCCTTGTCAATGGCCCGTCAATGGTTTTGTCCTGCTGAGTCTGGCTGGAAGCAACAACTTTGCTTATGAAAAAATTCAAAACGTCTTTTATTTCTATATTGACACCAGATAATTCCTTTCACATTTTAAAGAGAAAATGTAAAATTGCACTTTCCAATAAAAGGAGAAAAGAGAAGCCAGATGATCCCGCGATGCCCAGTTGCAGAAGCGCTGGTATTTCCAGGCATGAGGGGCGAAAGCGGATGGGGCTCGCTGCCCCGGGGGGGATTTCAGCCCCGACACCCACCTGCGAGGCCGGCGCGGCAGCCGGAGCCCCGCTCCTGCATCCCAGGCAGCTCTGATGCGTCCGACTGGCGTGGGGGCATCCCCTTCCTTCTCATCCCCCAAAACCCACCCCGGCCCGCGGACGTCGTTTGCATTTCTGTGTTGTTGCTGCTCTTGTCAAAGCTGTGACATTCCTGTGAAACTTGCAGTTTAACCAACTGTTAGTTTTAGATGGAAAAAAGCTTTTCGCAAAAATGTTTCTACCTGCCGTGCTGACACATACGCACTCCTGTGCACAGCCCGGTTGTGTTGGAAGGACCGTTCATAGCAGTCGTCGTTTGTGAGCCCCTCGTCCTGGCCTGGTACCCCGTTATTTTAATTGGGGGAAATAGTAACACAAAACTGAGGGGGCTGTTACGAATTGTTTGAGCCCTTCAAGCTGCCACTCACTTAAAAATCAGACCCTGCAAACCCAAAGCTACTACAGACTTCAAGGTTGCCAGCTAATCCAAAAAAGTGGTTGTTAAAAAAATTTGGCATTTTGTCTTCAAATTTCTCAGAATTAGTAATGCTGACGACACGTCTGCCAGCTTTACAGGAAGAGGAAGCTTCCAGCAGTTGCCCATGGACATTTTTATAGAGATAAAAAAATGTTTATTTCATTTCTTATTTTAAAAATAAAATAGAAGCACACAACAACTGGCTACCATAATTCAAAATATCGCTGCCTTTGAAACAGCGCAGAGCAAAGCCCGCTGATGCCTTGACTGATCTGACAGAAGCACACCCAGCCAGGAGAGGACTTCCAATGAAAAAGGAGGATAGGAGAGGTGTCCACTGCTGTTAGACACCAGGTTGCCAGGAAATCTTTCTCCCACCGGAGCAGCGCTAGGACTGAGTGGAGCACCGCCGCTTGCAAGCCAGCCTGAAGCCGGGGGCTTTGCGGGTGCAGGCTGACCTCCCGCCTCCTCTGCCAGGCATGGCGCTGCTCCAGAAAGGTGCCCCTGGGGAGCCAAGGAGGGCTGGCAGGGGAAGAGAAGCAATTTAGTCTACTTTAAGAGCCTTTTTACAGAATTGCTTGGTAATTACAGAAAATACGTTCTGATTCAGTATTTACATTGTAATTGGATTTATCCAGGAAAATAATTTTTGAATTTGGTTTGACAAGGTTTGAATTGCAAAACAAGCTTTGCAACTATATAATCAAGTCTGTCTGCTATGAGAATGACAGCCTGTTTTGCCACAGTGGGACTTTTTTGTAGGTAGACTCCAGTGCCAAAATAAGCAGAAATGATGCGCTTATTCTCTAGGGGCAAGTATAGGCCAGTGCATTTTCAGCTCACCCTTTGAAGGCCTACCTACAAGATGATATAGGTGTAAGCCCCGTCGGGAGCTCCTTGCGGCTGAGAGGACGACATGGGAACTCTGTGCAGGGGGGTCCGTGGAGCAGACAGCCGTTCCCTCCAGCTGCAGCTCACCGGCTTGGGAAAGCTCAGTTTAGACACAGCATCCTTAGGTTGGCAATGTGGCTCCTTCATGTACCACTTTTTCAGAGGCTGACCGATGAGCCTGAATCTCCACAACGCTGTAGCTTGCGATCCACGACCAAAAGTTAATACGTCTAGAGTAGGGGTGCTTGCTCAGGGCTCGCTGGTGCTGCCCGGCGCCACAGGAAATGGAAAGATGGGGAGATGGAGCCTGTGGGTGCCCCAGTAGGAGGTAACGGGGCCTACCTCCACTAAAAAAAAATCAGATAACGCTGCTGTAACATAATAATAAGCCCTTATGTAAGCAGTTGTGATGTGAATGTTCACAGACGAGAAAAGGTCTTTGCCAACATCCCGTCCTGAACCCCTTAATTAAAGGAGTAGTCCTGTTAATTTCATAAGATTACTTGCCTAAATACATACCACTCCTGTGAAGAAAGTGGTGTATTATTTAGCCCTAAACAAATTAGGCTCTGCTAAGCAGATTGACAGGTGAGGAGACCATTAAAAGATGAAACAGGATTACAGAGTATGTTTGGTTTTGAATGTTTGTTTGATTATTCTTCACAAGGGTACAGAGTGGAAGACATTCACTTTTTTTTTTTTTTTTTAATCAAAAGTAATCCAACCCTCTCCTAACCTTCATTTTAGGGGGCCAAATAAGCCAGCTTATGGAAACGTCTCTGATTTGTCACTTCCTCTCTGAGAGCGGTTGCTGTACGTCCCTGGGACACTCTGCCTCTGAACGGCTTGTGTCCCCCAAGCACCCCAGCCTGCTCCGCTGTCCCGAGTTCCCCCTGCGGTGCAGACACATCTGAGACCATCTGGAAAGCTTCTCCCATTGAACCCAGTAGCCTTCTGGGATGCATCTGTGCCACTTCAGGCTAAGGTGGGTAAGCGGCAGCTAGACAACAAAACCTGCATCAGAAGCGTTAGGCGCATTGGTGGCAATGTAAAATAAAAATCGGAGAGGGAGCATGACCATTTGTATTTAAATCATGGTTGCAGTTCCTCATAACTTTCTGCCTAAAGCCACTTTTAAAAAAAGTACAGACAACATTTTTTTTCTGCAGAATCAGCTATACGGCCTCGATGCTGGGGTAGAAATAGAGAAGTTAGCACTCAGCCTGATGGCAGAGTGCCCCTGCATGTCCGTGTGAATTTTGGGTTTACTTCAGCTGAATGCTAAGTCTTTGAAAACTGGATTTATGTATGGGAATTGATCATTGTTCATATAAGCATTTGCCAACAACTGCCAAAAGACCTGCACTCTGTTTTTTACCTTGTTTATGTGCACTCAGGTGTTTCGAGCTCTCAAGCCAGACTGGTCCTACATCCAGATATTTTTGCCAAAAATCATGCCTTTGAGAAGAATAGTGTTGGGTTTTTTTCCCCTTCCTGAAATTTTGTCTTTCAGTTCAGTACAGAGCGGGGATGTTACTAGCTGGTGGTAGTACATTACCTTTCCTTTGCCATCATGGACTGCTCACAGGCTGCCACCTCCTACCAGAGTCCCAGGGCATCATATTTTGAAAGCTGAAGTGTGCTTTGATGAAAATGACTTTAGAAATACATTTAATAGTTTGTCCTAATTCAGTGAGAAACAGTGTATGAGATCACCTGTTTCACTAAGGTATGAGCCTCAGAACCAACTTGGTCAGTGATACAGGATAAGAATATAAGCTTTGGTTTCTAAAGAAGCTGACAAACCAAGTCTAAATTAATGGGAACAAAAGAGATATTTATCTAATTTTCTTTCTGCACAATTACTTTCTGTAATTGCTGGGGCTTCGTTTCATGCACTTTCTCTGGTAGTGAATACTGTCAAGGATGCGATAATAGAGTGAGGAATTCTTCCACAGTGTATACTAGTGGTGCCTTTTTACAAATTCCAGGCACATCATTTACTGAATGTAGATTTTTAGATTAAAATATAAATATGAGTATTTAGGGCAATATAAGTAAAAAGCCCTTCAAGGTAACTAAAAGACTCCCTTTTAATTATAGCTTTATTATCACAAGTTTATTAAAATAATGTCCAGCACAATTAATTTCTTTCCAAGGAATAGAACACTGAATTAAAAGAAAAGTAATTCTGAATCATGTGCTAAGATACCCAGTAGTGGTTAAATTTAATCAGTAAGCATTGCATCTAATGAGTCCAGTTGCGAAGCTACCCAGTTAATGCATTCTTGTTATGGTGGAGTTAGCCTGAATTAAATGCATACTACCAAGAAGGAACTAGCCATTTAATCAGTTCTGTTAAGACACTAGGTTTTTTAACCTGTTACTGACAAAAATATATCTGCCAGTAAAGACAGCAACTTGATATCAAAGACTGAGACACCTGTTTTACTGCAAGTACCCAAACAGCAGGTAATTTCTCTTAAGAAATTACAAGGCGAATTTTTTTTTGGTAGTGGTTTATCCTAACTAATTTCTTAAAAAACAAAACCAATAAAAAGGATGGAACAAATGCTTGAATGAGTGACTCTGACAAACTATCAATGAGGAAATCTTCTTAATTTAACCATGTTGAAAGGGTTGAGTGGCTAAGCAGCTTGGAAACCAGAGCAAGAGAAACAGAAAATTTAAAAATGCTGTAAGCTTTAAATAAAACATAAAAACATTTTGTGTGCATGTGTGTATGGGGAGGACCATTACACATAAGTCAGTGTTTGACATGTGGCATATAATTACAGGAAGTTTGTAGAAGGTGCCATGATACCTGTCAATTATCAGCAGGCAGAAAATGCAGATAACATACATAATTCATCAGCATACTGCCCTTTGTAGTTAAGCTGACTGATTTAGCTCCGTAACATAACTGCTTATTCAAAACAAGACATTTAAATTCAAATGAAATACTGTTACGTCTTCAAAATGTGTTCAGTTATTATACTGACTCAGATGTATATATATGCATTGCTAAATGTTAGCAAGGAAGACTACAACTACACAAATTTGTATGTGCACTCAAATCTGTTGCATTATGAGGAAGAAAAGAGGTATTATCAACATCAGTCAGCCCTAATATTCTTGCATGAGAGAATCTGTTAGCCAACTCTGACTTTTAATAGAAAACATCTAACAATTAAAATGATTTTAATGTTCTTAATATATGTTATTTAATCTGTAGTCTCATACAAATTATTTTAATAATTGCAAATATACTTTAAAATTAAGTAAAAAAAAAAAAGTGGAGAAGTCAATTCAGCTTGATTTCTCCTGCTATAGCCTTTAATTGTGCCTGCTTGAAGTCAGATGAATCTTAATGAAAAAGCCATCTATCTAGATAAGGGCTAGCAGAAAGTACTGATCAGATATTGCGTGGAGGATTTTTGTGCTCTTTTCTGAGTAGGAGTGCCCTCACTTAAAATAAAAAACAGTAAAAAACCCAACATTTACCAAGATTAAAAAAGCCACTTTGATGTTTGGAGGGAGACAGATCTGAGATAAACTAGAAATTTATGTACAGTGCAAAAAACATAAAGAGGAAAGAAATTAACTGCTTGTATTTACTATTTCAGGATACATGAAGGAGAAGACACATTGTGAAATCAAACAGAAATATCCATGAAGGGAAATGCCTTCTACATAAAGGAAAGGCTTTTGTAGTTGGAGTTCACTCCCACAAGGTGAGTGGGAGCAAAGACCTCTTTTGCGCAAGTAGCATTTCTACAAAGTTTGAACTTTTATGAGCGATGAGTGCATTCACATCCATATATAAAGGAGGCTGTGAATGTTCTCATCATGCACCAAAGTCCATTCTACTGTACCAAAGCTGCTGCCTCTATCTGATGGGTGCATTTCCCTTGTGAGGAGGTTGTCTGCATTTGCCTGTGCTGGGTCTGATTCCGGATGGGTAGATGTACCCAGATGCACCCAGAGTACACTACATCCTGTGTTATTATGAAATAAGCATAAACACCTTCCAAGAGGCAAATCCTTTTTATTCAGAAAATTATTTTCCTGGGAAGCATAACAAAATCTGGTAAACCACACGACACATGGAGACATATGACATGGAAGTCATCTGAAAAGGAGAAGGTAGAAAAACGGGCAAGGGATCTGTCCTCTCCTCCTTGGCTGCAGTGGACCAAAGACCCTCACGCCTAGCCTCGGCCTGTAACCCTTTCCAAGCTTCTGCCCTTCCATTACTGGCCTCAGTGAGGTCCTGAACAAGGATAACATTTCTCACAGCTGAAGAAAATCCTACCAGTCCAGCTTAGCAAAATGTTTTGGGTTAAGTTTTCAAAAGACTGCTGATGGGAATAGCAAAACAAGAAGCAATCGATTACATCCCCGTTTATGGAGTTTTACAAAAGGCGGGACAGGCTGCAAAACTAGATTTGTGGTAAGAGCTCAGGCTGACTCCATTCCCCACCTCTGAAGATTCCTCCAGAGCCCAAGTACTTGCCTCCCCGGCTACCAAGGTGTTTATCCCGGCTGTGGGGGTTCTGGGGCCAAATGGTAACTCAGTGGCTGGGGCATCCTTTGGCTAGACCCGAGAAATTGTAGGTACTGTATTTCATTTTATGTTTTAATCATCCAAACTCATCTCTGAGATAAGATGCTGGTCTATTTGTTCCAGCAAATGCAAAACTGAATATCCATAATTAAGATCGGGTTTTGGATATGGCACTTTGGTTAGCTGCAAATAGATTCAAATCGATTTGTCAGCATGTAAAACAATACAAAGTATCGCCATATTTGTGTCTAACACGTAACATACGCTATTTGTCTATCCATAGTAGCACTGCAAAAAGTAAGCAGCATATTTTGAAGCACATGCAGAATAAAGAGTCATTTTTCATAAGCAGGTAAAGCTGTATTCAAACATATGTGCTGCATAAACAAAATATTGTACTCACAAATTATCTGTATACCCTAAATGTAAAAATGACTGTACTACTGATTATTTCCCCTGAGTACACACAAAACAGCGCCAAAGGGCAGAGCGTTACCAGACTAGTTCAACCACACCTCAGGCTTTCCTGCAGGCTCACTGAGACGATGATCTCCGTACATTTATTTGTCTTCGTTGCCCTTTCCCTCACCCTTGGTGATTACTTCACACACACGGCTGCTACGTGGGAACAAGATGGCAGGAAGATGAGGAATGGAAGAGCTGGAAAGCAGCTGCAGTTTGGGATGGGCCAGAACGTTGTCCCTCTGCAATAAGATGGAGTCACTCAAATATGTGGACGGTGATCAAACAGCAGTGAGGGTAAAGACATTGGGAGGCCAAGAAAAGGCAGGAAAAGAGAAGTTGGGGGGAGGTTGTTGCTTAAGTTTTGCCACCAACCTTAACGGCTGCCCTTGGTGGCACTTTGTTTACCTAGGGTCAGCTGGGTAATTTTTGTCATGCTTCTGTTTGCACCTCAAAAAGCCTTCTGAAAGGCAAATGTGTTCCTGTCCTTCCATGATGGTGTTACAGCATTGGTGGACAAGGGAAGAGCAACTGACGTCATCTACCTGGACTTGTACAAAGCATTTGACACTGTCCCGCACAACATCCTTGTCTCCAAATTGGGGAGACATGGATTCAATGGATGGACCACTTGGTGAATAAGGAATTGGCTGAATGGTTGCACTCAAAGAGTTGTGGTCGACGGCTCAATGTCCAAGTGGAGAACAGTGACGAGTGGTGTTCCTCACTGGTTGGTACTGGGACTGGCACTGTTCAACATCTTTGCCAGTGACATGGACAGTGGGATCGAGTGCACCCTCAGCAAGTTTGCCAACGACACCAAGCTGTGTGGTGCAGTCAACATGCTGGAGGGAAGGAATGCCATCCAGAAGGACCTTGACAGGCTGGAGAAGTGGGCCTATGCAAACTGCATGAAGTTCAACAAGGCCAAGTGCAAGGTCCTGTATGTGGGTTGGCGCAATCCCAAGCACGACTACAGGCTGGGCGAGGAATGGATTGAGAGCAGCCCTGATGAGAAGGACTTGGGGGTACTGATTGATGAGAAGCTCAACATGAGCCGGCAGTGTGCGCTTGCAGCCCAGAAAGCCAACCGTATCCTGGGCTGCATCAAAAGAAGCATGGCCAGCAGGTCGAGGGAGGTGATCCTGCCCCTCTACTCTGCTCTCATGAGACCCCACCTGGAGTACTGCGTCCAGCTCTGGGGACCCCAGTACAAGACAGACATGGAGCTGTTGGAGCAAGTCCAGAGGAGGGCCATGAAGCTGATGGGAGGGCTGGAGCACCTCTCCTGTGAGGACAGGCTGAGAGAGTTGGGATTGTTCAGCCTGGAGAAAAGGAGGCTCTGGGGAGATCTAATTGTGGCCTTCCAGTACCAGAATGGGGCCTACAGGAAATCTGGAGAGGGACTGTTTATCAGGGCCTGTAGCAATAGGACAAGGGGTAATGGGTTTAAGCTGAAGGAGGGTCGATTTCGATTAGATGTTAGGAAGAAATTCTTTACTGTGAGGGTGGTGAGGCACTGGAACAGGTTGCCCAGAGAAGCTGTGGATGCCCCATCCCTGGAAGTGCTCAAGGCCAGGTTGGATGGGGCTTTGGGCAATGTGGGCTAGTGGAGGGTGTCCCTGCCTGTGGCAGGGGGGTTGGAACTAGGTGATCTTTGAGGTCCCTTCCAACTCATCCATTCTGTGACTCTGTGATTTTGCATGTACTAGGCTCTGTTGGGTGATGCAGCTGCAGCTATTGTCCAAAGCAATTGATCCAGGACACCCCTTACAAGTCCCATGACTGTAGTAGAACTTCACACGTATTGCCAAAGTATCACTCCCAGTTTGGGATTCTAAACACCTAGTTTCTTTAGATTGGTCGTTCATAACTCATTCTTGTTTACACATTTATAAGAAAATTGGACAATGGAGGAAAAAGCAAAAATACTTCCTCTGCTCTCCCCGCAACACCATCACCATAATTGGAGGGTTTAGGTCTTAGTACTAGCTCAAGTGTGTAGTAGGGTATTAAACAAAGGGGATGATGCAGAGGAAACACAAAACAACCATCCCTAGAGATGTAAAAGATGGCCTTTGGATAGAAGGAAAAATGTTAATCTAAAAATCCAGCATTCTGTCATTTATCAATGCTTCTACTGATGCATACCAGAAGAAGTTACTTTTTGGTATAGACGAATGTAAAGTCTTTGCAAGATGTAAAGACAGTGAGACCAGTGATTTCTGAGGAACAAGCTGGAGTAAAAGTTTTTTCTTTTTCTTGCTGACCTGTTAAGGATGGTTTTTGAGCATGGACAGAAACTTCTGTCATTCACTAAGGGTGTCCCCACTGGGTAACAGCCATGGAGTGTGCCTGAGCCACGACTGAATGTGATTTACAGAAAAGGTGGTGTTTATAGCTACACTCTACTGTTACTAAAAGAAAGAGCACAATTGTGTATAAATTTAAAAGTAATAGGGGAAATTTGATGCTTTATTGCAAAAATAGTTCTTTAAAAGCAAAATTGCGTAACATAGTCATATTACAATGATGATTTGTTCTGTGTGGAAAGGTAAATCCAGAACTGTAAATAAAAAAGACACATTTTCTTCAAACATCTAGTGATAGGCACTTTATTTACAGTATCACATTCTAGAATAGGTCAGAGACCATGTTTTCTATGAAACACTTTACAAATTCTTACTATATTCTTGATATAGTTGATATCTGTGCAATCTCATATTCTTTACAAGTTCAGATTGATACTGAACATCAAGTAATGTTCATATGGCTTGAAGATGAATATAGAAATCAAAAGCAAAACACATTAAAGTGACAAACCTCAGTAACTGCTCTAAAATACTGCATATGTATGATATATGTAAAGTTCATGGTCAGTATAAAGATATGACTAGTTTCTAGCAGAGCCAAACTCACAGGCTTTGCTGAGGGAGTGTTGGTTTTGGGGTCTCCCGGCAAAGTTGCTGTCAAAACTACAGCAGTCTCTGTTCAACTTTCATTTTTGACAAAATACAGGACACAATCCCACTTACTCAGATGCAGCACAAAGGACCTTAATTCTCCAGAACGCAGTGGTCTGCTGGCAGCTAAGCAACACGTATTAAGATAGCTAGACCCAGACACATACTAGGCACTTATCATTTTTCAGATTAAAGTAGCAGCTGCGTTTTATTACAGAGTTTTCAGCTGCAGAACCTCAGATGGCATAAATTATCAAATCTATTGAAGTCGACTGGAACTATGATAATTTACACCAGATGAGAATCTAAGATATCTTTGGAGATACAGCCTCACTACAGGCATCTTAAATGAGAAATGCTGCCTAGTGGATATAGCGAAAAGTCTGGAAAATCATTTGATCTGATTGTGTCAGTCAGCCCGTATGTTAAAAGCAACGTGTGATAGTCTGGGGAATGCCTGCCACTTTGTGGATATGATTTCATTGTAATTTAAAGTGTGGATTAGACTCACCGTTTTGTAGCACAAACAGGATTGTATCTATAGATCTGAAACAGCCTTCAAGAGTACCTCAGCCAGAAATACTTTCAGCCTCGAAGAGCAATTAGATTGCTGCTACAAAAAAACTGACCGTTACCACATCACTTTGACATAAGCCTGGTGTGTATCCCAGGAAAATCTCATCAGAAATCTAAAAGTACTTGGGCTCTTTCAGAAGAGAAACCTCCTTTGATACAAAGATAAAAAGCAAAACTGAGGAAAGGAGGATGGAGAAGGTTTTGCCTCCTTTCCCTGCAGCCACAGATCAAAATTTGTTTCTTCCAATGCCCACAAGAAAGGGGGAAATAATGGTCAAGTGTAGTTGTGTGTAGACCAGCAAATGCCATGCTGCTTTGCAAGGTCTCTATAGCCTTGTGACCTTGTTGGAACACAAACAATAGCATCTGAGACACAAGACTCCAGTAGAAGAAGGCAAAAATCAGTTGCGGAGGTGTGAGGTACAAAGCCATTGTCTCATGACAGTTGTTCTTTGGAGCTTCCTGTCTCAGTGACAGTTGCCAGGCAGAATCTTTACCATGGAGGGGACACACAGAGATCCAAAATTAAAGATGATTCTTAAAAGTACTCAATCTAAAACTGGAGTTCCCAAGGCATGGAAACATAGGACCACCCACCCGAGAGGTTCAGGCGTAAAACATAAGGCCTACTTAGAAACCTGATGCTTTGCTTACCTATAGATTTCCAGAGTAGTTTGAGCATAATCAAACATCTATCTGATGCAAAGATGGATGAGGAAGGAGTGACACATCACATGTACTCCTCAGTGAGTGGTGACCAGTGAGACAATAAAGAACATGCAAGGCAGTCTGATGAGAACATAAAAGAGAAAAAACCCCTAAAAGAGAATAAAGAATCTCAGTAGTAAAATACTGTTTGGGACCTTAGAGAGAAACTGACTTCATCTGAATAAAGGCTAAGCTCTGGAGAAACTGATACCACAGGCAGCAGTCAGCACAGCTCCCACCTGGTCAGTGTGGCAATGATGAGGTGACCAGTGCTACCTACTACTTCCATGACACTACTGTGGCTGTTCCTTCTCTTGGTTTCTTGTGATGATACAATTTATTAGCTTCTTCAACACAAGGCAGGAAAACACAGGTTCCTTTGTGATGCTTTTTTTCCCAAACACATCCCTTCTTTATCAGTATCAAAATTGTTAAAGAAGTTGGGAGACTTGTATAGGATACGAAGGCCAACTTTGCACCAAAATGCTGTTAATAAGGATTGCTATCAGGTATAAGGTTTCTCCTTGGAGGAAGCTTAGCAGAAAAATTCAGATCATCAGTCATAAAGAAAAATGAGTGGCAGCAGAGATACAAATATGCAATTCTTGTTTAAGGACTACTTGGAATGCTGATCTCATTGAAACGTACTCCCCAACTTTTTTTTAAATTTCTTACGTAATTATACTCTGTTTTCAAGTTCTTGTCACTGCACAGAGGTCCCTTTTGTACAAGTTCATATTCAGGTCGAGTTCAGAGAGGCTTCACAGGCATCAGAGACACGACATTGTCCTTCTGCCAATGTGGTTTTGCCCCAAGCTGCAAGAAGGCTGAAGTGGCCATTGTAAGGCTATTTGCATTTCTTATTACTTGCAGACAGGAATATAATTTTAATTTTCTGTGCACAAAGCGGGAATTGGTTTGCAGTAAGTAATGATAAGCTAATGTTACTAATTACTTCTGCACGTTTTATTTGAAGGACTAAATATCACTTTACAAACAAGAGCCCAAAAACAAGTTGCAAGTTTTGGACAAGCTAAAAAACCATGTGTCAATATGGACATACCCTTGGTGCATTCAAAATAATACAGGCATACAAGAATTAATACATGAGTTAAGACTTTTAATTCAAAACAGTATTCCACCTTCTGTATATGACCACAGGCTTATGTAGAGGCACAGAATCACCAGATATACTGTTAATTCACAAGACTGTTGCTCAGAAACTGGAATAAACATGAAAAAGGAGTGCTAAAATTCCATGTGTGACTGGATGTCCTCTGTGTACATCTTTAGAACAGGCATTTATGCAGTCTGGATCCCTTGCCACGCTGTACCACTTACAGACGATTATGCCCTTTCTTAAAGTGCTGCAGCTGCACTGAAGTTCCAGTACAAATGTTAACATCCCCAAGCAAAAAACTGGATCATGTAAGCCCATAGCAGAGCTGAAGGAAGAACCAAACCCACCTTGGTCCCTATCAGAGATAAGGTTAGAACATCCAGTGTGACCATCTGGGCTGATCTGTTTTGTCATAGAAGCCCCTGAGATTTCCTGAACTGCTGCTGAGTTCAGCTAGAATACATCTTTTAAGACAGACACGTCTTGAGGTTAAAACTACTAAAGATGGAAAGTCCATTATAACTCTCATTAAACTGTTCCAATAGTTAACTACTCGTTATTTGGGAAAAATCGTACCACTTGGTTCTAGTCTGATTTTGTTCGGCTTCAACATCCAGCAATCTGATCCTGTTATGTCTTTGTCAGCTAGATGGAAAAGCCAGGTATTAAGTTTCTATTTCATTGCAGATACTTTTGGACTGCAGTCAAAACACTTTTCTGTTTGATAAACCAAACAGAAAAACTTCCTTGTATCACACCACATGAATCAATGAGTTTTCTGGCATTTCTCTCAACCTTTTCTGTCTACCAAGAGTCTTCTTGAATCCTAAATCGGACAAAGCAAATTCCAACAAAAATTGTTTCAGTGCCAAACATATAACTAGTATTGTCTTTGTAGTCCCTAGAGATTTTGCTTAGTATAGCCAAGAATTACATGAGGCATTTTGACCAAAGCACCATATTTAAGAACATTCATTACCTTCCTCGACAAATCTCTCTGCACTTCTTCATTCCTCCTCCAAATCCCCAAATAAAAACTTGTTAATAGAAGAAAAATTCCAACCAGCATTTTCACTTCTTCTTAGGTCCAGTAAAACACAAATTTTTGCAGATGAAAGAGGCAACAGCAGCATTAGCTTTGCCATAATGTGACTGATGATTACGCTACGGGAATTATCTGCAGACGTGGTTTTATTCCCTTATTTGTTACAGCTGTACCAATACATGTGAAAAGGCTATGCAAGGCAGAGAAAGGGTAACAGAAGTAGTGATGCATCTATAGTATATGACATATCTAAAACTACTAACTCAAGATTCAAAAGTAGAGTCAATCTATAGCATGGGGATGTTTTAGCACTACTCTGAGATGACAAAATACAGTTGTGTAAGCATGTAACATAACTGAATGCTTGAAAGATTATCAGAGCCATGACATACAAGAAGACCCAGGAAATCAAACTGGAGGATCTGACTCCCCTAAAACAAAAGGCTGTGTTTGGTAGGGAATTTTATTTTGAGAACTCTTTGCTCAAGTGACCTTCAATTGCTCCAAATTTGGGTGTCTTTTCCGTTCTTGAGCTCTGCTATTTGGTGGGCAGACCAAATGTAAAGGTAAAAAGGACAGTCTGCTTTCACTGTTCACAGATGTGTTACTTAACAGTTATCTACAAAACATTTGTCTGCTTGCCTCCAACTTATTAAAGTCATCTGGACTGCATCAATGACTTATCTTTGTTGCTTATTATATCCCCAATCTTTTGGACCATCTATGAGTATCATTAATAATTTTGTACAATCTTTGATGTCATTTAAAACAAACATTAAATAACACGTGGCCAAAGCAATTCCTAAAATAACCCTAATATGAATATACTTGCCCAGTTAGAATTCTCCATTTACTATTTTGTTTTTGGCTGTCAGATAACCAATATTCTATTAATTAACAGTTCATATTGATTAAATTAGCATGACATATAAAAAGCGTCATGCAGCGTTAAGTCAAAATGCTTGGACGAATTCTAAGTATTATATAAAACACTGTTGTTATGTAAACACTATATTTTTATCAAGTGTGTTGTTTAATAAAACTGTGGTCAGATCAGTTTTTCATATACCCATGCTGACCAGCATTAGTTCTACTGACTTCCTTTAATAGCTTACCTATCAATTATACATTTTTTTGCCTACATGGATGCTAGCCAACAATCATCTGGATTGTCCTATTTACCCTTTTACTGCCAGTACTCCTAACTTTGCCAAATCCTCTGGATTGTCTTTCCCAGTTTCAAATTTATGGAAAACAAACAGTGGCAATTCAGATGGCTGTTTGGTCAGTTTGAATGTAAAACTGAATTAAAGTTATCTGAACATGCTACTTTAAACCTAGCTTTGGTGGCTAACAGACTCCTGAGTTTCTGCTGGAATAGGATGTGTTTTCTCACCTCGCCAAGTGATAAAAGTTTGTGGTTTACCCGTATGCTTCAAACATGGAAAAAAAACCTAATTATCCAGTCTTTTGTGTTTTACTAGCAATATTTCCATCATTTCTATAGAGCCATATGATTCTTAGGACTAACATAACCCTCCCTAAATGTACCACTTCTAGCCATGAGGGCAGCAAGGGACATAAATGATGCTGTGTTCTTTGCAGACGCAATTGCCATTTACAGCACTGACTCATGGGAAGTAGTAACTCTACATAAAATGTTCCATCAGACTGGCTGATGTGTTATCCCAAGATGGTGTGTTGAGGCAATAAAGAGCAGTCACTGTTCTGAGCATCTGTTGAAAGGGCAGAGTCAGCTTAAAATCTAGCCAACTTTCAAAAGTTAGTTAAAAGTAGTTCTGTATTTTCCTACACATCTCCAAAACTTGTAAAGCTTACTTACAGAAACATGTCCTTCCTGCTATGTGACAGATGCATACAAAAGAAGAAACGGACTTAAACAAAACCAGTGAAGTTAACCACAAATAAAAGTGCAGACGGAGTAACCAGGGAATTATTTTTGTTCAGCATTACTTGCAACAGCTGGTATGACTCAGTGAGAAAGGTGTAGTTACGTTGACCCTGCTCCTTTCAGAAAGAAGCGACCTGTGGAGAGACATGAAGCAGCAAGCTATTATTCAATCCACTTTCATTCTGTCAGACCATAATTTCCCATATAAAAGATTTCTGCAAGAACATCAAACATGCAACAACAAAAAATACTGACTAGACTAAGTTTATCAGTTTATACCTGGGACAGCAGAGAACTAACTCATATCTAGAATTTCCTTTCATATTCCCCTCCCTATTCCCATTCACCCACATGTTTTTTCTTCATATGCAGACAGTAGACCCTCCATCTTGTCTAGGAATTGTCATTCTTTATTTTTTTTTCCAAGTGCACCTGGAAAAAAAGATTTTAACTATCTTTGCACTACGGTTGATCACAAAAGACTAGTAGTATTTGTATTTTTTAAGTATACTTCACACAAAATTATGCTTGTTATGGGGCTAGTCAGAATCACCACTGGCTATTAGTATTTATACCATTATGCTTTCACTCATCAAGGTTATACAAATGATACCACAAATACTCTTGCTGAGATCAGCCTAAGCCAAAGTAGTAAATGTTGTGCAATGTTCACTCTGCAGATGCTGAAGTGTGGACCGTAGTCTGAAACACGATTTTCAGTTCTCAGGCTACTTTCTAACAGTTGTCTTCCGAATGCTAATTGCAGTCTTGTGTTGGCAGATCCATACAGAGCATGTCATGACTGTTGCCATGGTTATACTCTCCATTTAGTAAACAGTATGAAATAAACCCACATTCAATGGCAATAATGCAACTTAGTCCAATCCCCAGGTACACTTAAAGTGGTTCCTCTTCATTTACTCTTCTTAAAATCTGTGTAAGCAGAGACTGCAGTTTCATTTCCAAGTTGCCAGTATAGGGGACACCATCCCTTTTAAGAAGTGCTCAAATTTAGCAAGAGATTTTTCACTCCTAGGACCATCATTGCAGACATGGCAAGAGATTCTGAGCAAAGGGAAAAAGTTGTCTTCCTCCCCTTAGTAGATGTGGTGACTGCGACTCATGAGTACCAGATGGAGGCTGTCACCACAGCATCAATTATTGGGAGAGGAAACTGCAACTTTTGCAAGGCCCAGAGCTATTTTAGGAGGATTTTCCTGATGCTAGAATCAGTCCAGGGTGGATCCAATTTCCCTGGCAGTAAATGCCATTTAGAGGGTGGAGTTGGCAAGGGACTGGGTTTATACATTCATCCTTCAAATCTTACTCGCATTAGTTCTGCCTTTACCTTCCTCAGTTCTTCCACTCCTAACTCATATCCAAGTGATTTCTTATTTTCCTTTTAAAGAAAAGATCTCTAGCTTTCCTAGTGAACTTCAAAAGCAGCCATTCAACTGCAGCCAGTAAACTTTTGTTTTAAAAAACAAAAATCAAAGCCTTTATGTTTGCAGAGATAGACTGAAAGGTCAGAGTAGAGTGCCCACCGACTCAGTACTGGTTGTCCAAGTGTGCATATGGAGAGGTTTGGTGCCTGCACTGTGCGCAGTGAAAACCGTGCCCAGGCTTTGCTGCTGCTGCTGCTGAAACCACAGAAGAACAAGGTGATTTTTGTGCTGTCTGTAACAAAGCTCTGAGAAGCACGTATTAAAAATACTAAGTGGGAAGCAGTTCTGAGTTAGGGAACTGGACAGATTCTTCCATCTGCTCAAATTGGGGGAGCAGTAACATAGTGTCAGACCTTCACTACAACTGGATGAATTTGGAGGCTCCATAGAGACCTGTGTCTGCCCAGAGACTCCAATTTTTGGAACCCCTAAAAAATGTATCTGACATGATCATACTAGAATAGAGTTCTCCCCCTCCTGCTCATGGATCACAACATCCGCAGGGTGACTGATGGTGACATCTGCCTAAGCTCATAGTGACAGTATCTGACACAGTATCTCCTGCAGCGTTTGAACCACACCACACACAGTGCCTGTATCGATTCCCTCCGAAGGACCGCAGTACAGCCCAGCAGAGGACAGTGTCTAGCAATAAGACAGCTGTCCCATGAGTCCTGCCTAATTTGTTGAAGCAAAGAAGCATGGATATGTATTAAGTATCAAGGGGTCCTTTCCTTTTCAGCAGTAAAACTGCCAAATTCTTGCAACTCCATAATATCCCCCTGGAAGAGGCTCAAAGCACTAGCTTTCTGGAAATATAAGAGTACATTGTGCCACTGTTATTCCAAGTGGTGAAGTGCAGCAGAGGCATATCTCTCAGCTCATCTTAATCCCTGGAGTACAAAAGAGCAAAAAGAAGAATGCTCTCCCTTTCTATTCAGAGCAACTTCAAAAGTTACATGTTGTTACTCAGAGCAACTTCAGAAGTTAGATGTTGTTTAGTGACAGACCAGTAGAAAAAAAACAAAAAAAAATTAAATCCCTGCTCCAAGAAAGGGATTTCAGTGAAATCTCTGAAGCTACTGAAGTAGAAGGAAGTACTGGTTTCTCCGACAAAATTTTACTGCAGAGCTCTAACCATAGCTTAATTCTATCTTCTGAATTTGACTACAAGGCTTAGCTTGAGATATTAGCCCTGGTATAATTTCCAGCACTGCAGGACAGGAAGAATAGGAGGAAAGAAGGCAAGCGGATGGAAAGGTAACAGGGCATTAGTTGGGACAGATGGTGCAGTGTACAATGAACTGGCAGCACCAAATGATGGTCAAAGGAAGATGGGAAAGAGAAAGAAGGGATAGAAACAGGCAAATAGGCAATGAAAATACGTACAGTTGGGGTATAAAATAAAGATGACAATATATCAACATCACCCAAGTTGGTAAGCTGTGTTTAATTTGAAAGTTGACTGCTCCAAACAGATGCAGTATTCCACAGCTCAGTCACTCAGCATTACAGGGATAACTTGGTAAAACAAGTACACATCAGTTTAGTTAGCACTTGGGCTACAAAATGTCAAATACCTTCTAAAGCCCTGGGACAAATGCCCAAGTTTCACTTCGTTAAACACAATCCACAAAAGTACTTACACGGCACTTTGCTTAAGGATGGAGTTGACACCAAATACCAAAAAAAGTACACATACAAACAAGATGAAGTCTGGGCGGGGTGGGGGGGGTGAGTGAAAACAATTCCCCAAAATGTTATACCCTTGCATTAGGTCTTTATTAATTATTCCTCAGTGGTTAGTCCTCTTTGACCAAATGAAGCTTAACCAGATGGCACAGCAAAATTTTTCTGTCATACAAAAAAATCTCGGTCTCTAATTTCATAGGGTGACTGAATTATACAGAAGTCTTCATATCCAGAGCACTGCTTTGTAAGTTTGTCTCTGACACAACTCAAGGAAAGAGCCATCTATAAATCCTGACTGGGTGTTTCAGTCGCAGCAAAGCTAGAGCCAGGTTTGCAATATTGTTCAAATACTTATAAACTAAGAACTTAAGTACTTATAGGAATCAAATCTTAAACAGACTGTTAAGAAAAAAATCTTAAAGTCCCGCTTGGTTTCCCCAGCTGGCTAAACGCAATCACTGGTGACGAAGTTAGGGGAAGCAGACATTGTACCCAAGCTTCTTGAAAGAATGCCAGTTGTTTAAACAGAAACCATTTAGTGTTGCTTAGCTATCTCTGCTTTTTCTCTGCCTCCGTACCTTCTGCAGGTGCTTAGTTATAATTTATAAAGGCAGAGAAGCTCACAAAAGACTGGCAAATATCTGAAGCAATTGCTGGCTAGTTAGCTATCTTTCCTCTTCCTTGCACTGCTGTCTTGTCTGTGCTGGTGGAGACAAGGAGGCACCAGCACAGCAAGGGTCCTACTGATAGACACTACGTCCCTAAAGCGCATAGGCAGGAGCTTCAGGTTTTGGCATATTTAAGCTGTTACCTTCTAAGTACACGTCTCTTGTCACCACAAATGAATCTGGACTCAGACTTTTTGAAATGGGAGAAAGAGAGTTTCTGTGTGCCTTTTTTTTTGTTGGGTTGGGTGTTGGGTTTTTTTGCTTTGTTTTTGGATTGGATTTTTTTATGCTTTAAAGCCATTCTATCAGCACTTGGCATCCTGGAAAATGCACTTCTGAGAATTTTAGCGTATGTTGTTTCTCTTTCCTTGCGACAGGTGAAAATCTGGGTAAGCAATGCCTGTTATTCCTGACATTAGCAGATTGAGGTTTGCATGCCCTTCTTCATGCAGTGTTTCTGCCCAAGAATTATTATGTTGCCTGCCACAGCAAGGTAGTTATTTGCTCTAATGCAAAGAAGTAAAGTGAAGTTTAAAGGGATGAAGCCTGAGAAGATAAAAAAGAGGTTTGTTAGTGTAGAATGCTTATCCACAAGAACGCAGTCCAAAAATGTTTCCTTTTAGACCACCAGTCCACTTCACTTTCTGTACATTATACATACTCAGGTGTTCCTACACCTGCTGGTAGACCGATCGGTGGCATTTTGCACCTGATTAACTTCTGAACTGGCCTATCACATTTTTGGTGGAGGATGTCTAACCAGAAGAGGATAAAGAAAGCTTTGAAGAATATATTTTAACCACGTTACCACAATTAAATGCATGTATTTGCAGTAAAGAGAATACCTATAAGAAAGTTATTTTAAACCCTGAAGCTTCCATCAAATTTGCTTTTATTTCAGTGCTAGAAAAATATAACCGTTTAAAAGTAAAGTGTAAAAAAGCCTGTGAGAAGAACAAGACTGTTTTTAGTTTGAGTGTTCATGAGTTCTGCAACTCAGATCTATAAAAGGTCACAACAAACCCAGAGGGATGTTAAATCTTGATTCGTCTCAGACACAGGATTTTCTGCTTTTGGCTTTTTGCAATTGGTAAGTGAATAAGTTAAAACTCTGAAGAAAGGTGAGACACTCTTATTCCTCTATTCCAGGACTGAAATTCTGAACCCTCTAAATCAGTCCAACATGTTCAATTTTAAGAAGCCACTTGCACATTATCATTTTACTCGTCACAGTGATGCTTTTATCCTTAGTAACTTAGTAGTGAGCTAAACTGTCCCAACAGATATCCCAACACAAGGCACCTTACAAAGAAGAAATAATTCATTCCCATTCAATACATGTAAACTGAATGTGCTCATTCCTTGAGGAAATACAGAGCAGCATTAATTCACATAGCGCTGGGACTATGGCACACACAATGCCCTCCCCTTCAGTCCATCTCAGAATGACTTCATACGTCAAGTATCAAGCCACAAAAAGGCAGAGGACACAGAAATGAATTGCAAGAGGATTTAGCTCAAATTGAAGATGTTTGTCTCTTTTCATTATTCTAGAATACTGGTATAGCACACTTAGTATTTTAAGTACATTTTCCTAAATGCTTTTAGATTCTAGCCTCTGACTCCAGGTTTGGAACCATCACGAAATTTAATTAGAATAAAAAGCTGCACTTTGAAAAGGCTCATTCAATGCTGCTGGTTTATTTTCACTTTAACAGAGAGACTCTAAAGAGCTGGCAAAATTTATCCTAGAGTATTTGATTTTAAAGGCTAGTAAAAGGCAAGTGTTCTTTTTTAACTCCTTAAATTAAAAATAGTTTCTGAACAGAATGAAGGAAACTACTTTAAGAAAACATTGTAAAACGGAAGATACTGACCAACTACACCGTTTTCTTCATTGACCAATCTTAACATGCTAACTTCATCGACACTTATCAGTACTGTTTTTCCTGTATTTGAATTTCCAGTCACTGTAATGCAAAGTGCGGGGATATTCACTACCTTTACCTACAGCAGTGTTTTTCATGCTTTCAAGTGATAAATGTTAGAATAGATTTGGTATCCTATAGTGTTGTTATAAGAACTGAAGTGCCTAGTTGTCTAAAAAGGTTTAAAGAAACAGAACAAAAAAGACTTGTTTTAGCATTGTATTTGATTATGTTAGTATTCTTTGTATTTGATTATTTTAATGCTGTCACCTCAAGTAATTTTTCTTGTGGTGCTTTTTTTTTTAAAGGTCTAATTTTGAGAACCCTCTAGCCTTCCTTCCTGAGTTTCCTCCTCTTCATCTCTGACCCCCTACCCTCCCAGCATTCAGAAATATTTCATGCAGTGCATGAATCCAGATTCTTGTTCAGCTTCAATGCAGGAATGCTGAGTCTCATCTTTCCAGATAAGACTTGACCACCAGGGTGACTTGTGTTGACCAGCATTAGGTTGACTGCCATCCATTTTTCTACATTTAGATCATTATTTGCTTCATATAAAGACAACTGTGCAGCTGTATGCGATCTTTCTTTTAAATTAGCATAACTGGTAGAATGCTCAAGCCCTGTGTGTTTTAATGGAATGAGCAAAAATGACTGCAAGTGGCCTAATGCTTTGAAAGATTAAAAAGAAGGAATTTCACTGAGTGGTGGCCAAGAGTATTTTCCCAAGCAGCTCATAGAATAGCCTTGGATTGCATGAAGTTAACCAAGTTAAAGTTGCTGTTTTGCAGTCATTCCTTCCTCTCTGTGTAGCTCTGGAATACAGACCTCCCAAAACTGTGAGGCAGAAAAAGAGGAAATGAATGCTCAGCTCAGCAAGGTCTTGCCACAAGAAGAACACTGAAAGAAAAAAATAACTAGAAATTACAATACAGTTCAGGTATGGCTTTAACACTTTTTTATTTCTTCCCTGGAGTTAACACATCTTCCTGCCTGCTTTCAGAACATTAAAGGAACTCAGGGGGCAAAACTGGCAGAACAACAGAACTTCAGCCTCAGATAATTTGCAAACCATTATGGTGCTCTATCAGTGCAGAGGGAGCCCAAGGAGAAGCATACCTGGCGCTTATGGCAAAAAGGCAAGAGCAAAGATGCCATTACTTCTTCATGTGCTCCCTGGCCCAGAAATAAAAAAGCTTCACCAGCATCCTGTGTAGCTATTAATATTCATAGACTTAATGGGAAGTAGGTATTCCTGCCAAGCAGTACACAGGTGAAAGCGGTGGATCTATGGGCTTTTCCACCTGCTTTTCTCTGGGATTTTTAAAGTGAATTTAATAATTTCTGCCCATATCTGAAAAGCCAGAAGAATGACTAGGTTGAGATAACTGACACATGGGCTACTTCTGCTTATTACGGATGTTTTGGTGTTCACTGGCACTCCTCTTGCTCTTCTTATTTCTCAATTTTTACTGTAAAGCTTCTTTACTATGACGGGAAGAATTCTTCCGGTGGCATTAGTGTGTTATTTTTATTGCAGCAGGTGGCTAAGACCTGGTAAAGAACAGCCATTACCCAATTTAGAAGAGCATTTTTACTGACTTGCTAAACACTTGTTTAAAACAGAAATAGCACTAGAACAACAGAGGAGAAAAATTGCTTCAGGATATGAACAATTATTAGCAAAGCGTAAGTGACGGGGTGAAAATTAAATACAATTTTCCTCTGCTCTCATACACATGCAATCATGAAGTTCTTTTTCCTTTTTACTTTCTATGTATTCCATTTCTCTGCTCTCATACATACTGAAATCAATAGCACATTAATAGTAAAAGAAAGTACTAAATCCTCATCTCTGGCCTGTAGCATTCAGGCTCCCTTAACACCTCCAAAATTTAGCTTGAGTTATGTTTATGAATCCAGTAGATCACTTGTAAAATATATGCCTAAAATGAGGAACAAGCCAGTTAATATCCCAGCAAGGTATCTGTGGACTTAGGAAACTGGCACCTCAAGAGGAACTGTTTTGTGTGATCTACACTCAGAAGCACAAGCATCGGTTTCTACTAATTTCTTACCCAGAAGGTAGCTCTCATGATCCCAAAGAAAAAACAACCTGTAATATATAAAAAAATTAAACTATGCAGAACATAGTTTAGGCCATGTCTGTAGTCTGCAGTTTAAACTCCTTGGTTAAAAAAGATCAGTCGTTTTGTTGTATGAGCAACCAACAGCAGAAAAAGCAAAAAAAGTTCTATACCTAGATGTAAAAAAATTCTCTGATAAAATTTCAAATCAGCGCTACTAACAGCTTACTAGCATACAAAAAAGCCAGTATTTGCACATTCTAAATCATCTTCAGGTTTCTACTGATCTTTCTTTAAAAAACAAAGTGAGCAAGTCTGATACGGTTCATTCAATTTCCCATCCATTTTTAATGGAAAACGCAGTTTCTGCGAAGCTCTTCAATCCTCTGTTCAGAAAATAAGCTATTGCTCTAGTCTGGGGTTTTGGGGGGGGGGGGGTGGGGAAGGGAGGGGGGGAGTTAGATGTGCCAAGTTTCAAGTCAACTTGATGTTATTTGTACTTCTTAGACCTCACGCCTGGCACACTTGACGTTCTCTCACTGCATTCCGCGATGAAGCCACCTCCCGACTGCCGACCTCCCGGCTGGAGGCTTTGCGTTGCATCATGGAAAATGTAGTCTAGCTGGGTAAACCAGCCTACGGGAAGGAAGCCACTCGGCACTCAAATTACGGCTTCTGCATCGCGTGCTAGCAGGCGCTGTTCATTGTTAAACCCAAGCCAAGATACCTAAGTATGGTTTTCAACTGTGAGTCGCCAAAAAAGGCCACTTCCATGCTAAAGTTCCAAAAGATCTAATTAATAAAAAATGCTGATTGTTCTAAAATGATACATCAAAGTCTCTCTGCATAGGAGAGCTGGTATTGGATTTGTTTGCTAGCCCTCATCCTTATTTTACAGCGTTTTCATAGTATTTTTACATTAGCAGCGTGGCTGTAATTAGGGCCAGAACTCCCTGCTACAAGCAGAGGTGGCATTTGGTGTTTACCCAGCGCTACGCAGGGGTCTGATATTCTCAGCCTGCCACAGTGATTAATTTTCTCATTATTTTTTTTTTCCCCAGGAATGCCATTTAATTTGTGGAGTCGGTACGATCCTGAACGGTATGTTTTTAAATGAACAATTCAAAAAAAGAAATAATAAAAAGAATCCTTTCGACTTTACGCTCCGCTGCAACCGCACCGCTTGCTAAAAATTAACCGGGACAGATGGCCAACACCCGCCTTTTTTTCACAGAAACCTTTCCGACACTGAAGGCAAACACAACGCGCTAATTGCGTTCCATTTACTCACCGTGGGTCTGTGGCGACCAGCCCTTCACCTTGGGCTACCGGAGCGGTTCCAAGCCGGGCCATCTGTGTAAAAAAAAACCAAAAAACCAAAAAAACCCCCCCCAAACCCAACAACAACAACAAAAACCCCCCAACCAAAACCCACCCCCAACGAACCGACCGGCACCGGCCTTCTCAACCCGCCCGCGGCGCGCGCCACCCGCCGGGCCCGCACGCGCCGGGCACCCCGCGGCCCAGCGGCACCGTCTACCGTAGTGATTCTAATAGAGGGGAAGTTTGGGGTTCGCTTTCGATGGGGCACCTCACGGGTTTGTTGCGGCCGCCCGGGGAGGGGGGGGGGGGAGGGGAGGGAGCACCCACTACAGCTCCTGCCCCAGAGGCGGGCTGAAACGGGCAAAGCCCAGGCCTTTTCCCCCGTATAGGCCCCTCCTACCTGCCCTCCGAGACTCCCCTGCCGCACCTCCTAACTCCCGCGGAGCACCGGCGAAAGGCGGGCACCTCTCTGTGTGTGTGTATCCGTGTGTCCCCCCCTCCCTGCAACGGGCGAGGCACCGGAGGCTTGCCAGCCCCCGCCTTTCTGCGGGCGAAGGCGTCCGCCTCAGCCGTTACCGTATTTCCTGGCTGCCAAGCGCCGTTCCACCCACCCACCCGGTCGCCTGCCGGCTTTCCCAGCAGAGGTGACGGGGTTGAGGCCGCGGCGGCCCCGCCCCCGCATTCCATTCCCTATTTGGTGGCAGAGAGGGGCGCCGCCGGCCACGCCTCCTTTTCCCACCACGCGCGTGAGGCGCGCCCGGGCTTGTGCGCGTGACATCAGCGCGGGGGGAGGGGGGGGCGACAGGAGCGCGCGCCACTCCCCCCCCCACCTACCCCCCGCCCACTCCCTGCCAGCGCGCGGAACGCGCCTTCCTCGGGCCGTTCTATTTACGTTTGTGGCGCCGATTTGCATAAGACACCGCCCCCAGCGATTGGCTAGGCGTCCGGCACCGCCCCTCGACGCCATATAAGGATAAAAGGGGTGTGTCCCGGGGGGGGCTCGCGGCCGTCCGCTGCCTTCCTGGAGCCGTTTATAGGGTACAGCCACTTCCGCTGTCTGCTTAGAAGCGGCGCGATCATGGCGGAGCGCGGCCAGCTCCCTCCCCCCGCCAAGCGCCTCTGCTGCAGACCCGGCTATGGCTCGGGGTGCAGGCCGGGACAGCGGGCGGGCGGCGCCGGACCCGGCAGCGGGGCGCTCTGCGCCGGACCCTCCTCCGCAGCTGCCGCCGCCGCCCTGGGGCTGCTGCCGCTCGGTAAGACCCAGAGCCCCGAGTCTCTGCTGGATATCGCGGCTCGCAAGGTGGCGGAGAAGTGGCCCTTCCAGCGGGTGGAGGAGCGGTTCGAGCGGATTCCGGAGCCGGTGCAGCGCAGGATCGTCTACTGGTCCTTCCCCCGCAGCGAGAGGGAGATCTGCATGTACTCCTCCTTCAACACCGGCGCCGAGGACCCCGCCGCCGCCCCCGGGGGGGCCGCCACGGCGCCCGGCGGAGCCGCGGATGCCGCCGCTGCCGCCGACGAGAGCCGTCTGCCCTTCCGCAGGGGCATCGCTTTGCTCGACGGCGGCTGCGTCGATAACGTCCTGCAAGTCGGTGAGTCACCGGCCGGGGCCGCGCTCCGGAGCCGGGCCGCCGCCACCCGGGCAGGGCGCCGCCGGCTTCCCCCTCTCCGCGGGTTTCCCCCTGCGTGTCACCCGCCTGCCCTTCCTCTGCGGGCTTGGCGGCCGGAGCCTCCCCGCCTGCCTCGGCAGCCCTTGTGGGGTGGGGGGGGGGGGGGGTCCGGCGGCGCGGGCGGGGAGTTGCCCCCCACGGCCCGGCCGGTAACGAGCCCTTCGCTTCCCGACTGTAATGCGGGTCGGGCAACTTCCTCCGCCGGTCTCCTCCCCCTCGCACCCAGGACACGGAGTAACTCCCTCGCTCCGTGACACGGCCACGGCCCCTGCCGCCGGGCGGGCCGCCCCCCGCCTGTCCCTTTAACTCTGCCCCCCCCCCCCCCACCGCCGCGCCGTGCCCTCTCCCGGTAATCTAGCCCGTGTAATCCCGTTTGGTTCAGCCCCCTCCCAGCGCCCACCCCCGGTAATCCGGGTCATCGCCTTACCCCGAGCCACAATAGCGAGGAGATGCCGCCCCCCCATCCCGGGGGGACCGCCGGTGGAAATGAATCAGCAGAAGGGCGGCCGGCGGGGGAAGGAGCGGGGGGGGGGGGGGGCGGGATGTGCCGCCGTCCAAAATAAAGACATAAAAGCGGTGCGAGACCCCGGCAGCGGGTGTGCGGGGAGGGGGATCCGCGAACAAAGGCATTTCTAGGGCAGCGGCGGCGGCGAGCCGGAGGGAGGGGGCGCGATCCGCCCTGCCTGGGGGGATATGGGGGGTATGGGGGGGGGGCTTGCTTTGGGATGAGCCGCTTCGTGACAAGGGGGTGGGGAAGCGCTGCTCTTCCTCCTCCTGGAACAATACCCCCCTCCTCTTCCTCCCACCACCACCCCCCCCCCCCCGCAGCCCCGCCGCCTGCCGCTGCTCTTCACCCGCTGCGGGCGCCCCTGGTTAACTCCTCCCTGCCGTTGTTTAAAGGGCTGCAGAGGTGGGTACCCCCCCACTTTTGGGGGGGGGGGGCTGTCTGCCGGCGGCGGCTCCCCCCCCGCCCCGCGAAGGGAGCCGCCCCCGGCAGACAGTCCCGTCCCCCCCGCGCCGGTGGGTGATGCTCTTTGTGCGACCCGGCCACTTTGTTCTCATTTTCATGTTTATTTGTGTCCTTTTTTTTTTTCTTATTCCCAGTTTTCTGTCGCTTCCCCTTCTCCTCCCCCGAAAAGGGGAAGCCAGACAAAAGAGACTGCTGCTCGCCTTTTGTTAGCGGCAGCGGCTAGGGGTGGTGGTGGTGGGGGGGCGCCGGGATTCCCTTCCCCCCCTTTCCTCCCCCCCCCCCCAAAAAAAAAAAAAAACCAACCCCTCGGTCCTGCCCGCTGCGGGTTTGACTTGGCGGGCTGCTTGCAAACGTGCCATCAATTTTTTTCCCTGAAGGGAAGCCGTGTCCCTGCTCCTAGGCTCAGTGCCCTTCCTTTCTGCCTAGGGGGAGTTCAGTCTTTTTTTTTTTTCCTTTTTTTATGTAAATCTAATTAACTTTCTTATAAGTTTCATCTTTTGGCTTTCTTTCCAAAGGTCGGAGGCGCATCTGTGGTTCCTCAGGAGTAGCAAAACCAGAAGTAGGGCTTTTTTAGTTTGCTTGGCAGTGCTGAGATTATTTTTTTCCCCTTTGCTTGCACTTGATTCTATTTGCAAGCGATGAGGAATGACAGGAGTGCACATAGGGAGGGTTTCTTGGCTGATTACATTTAAGCCAGGAATTCACTGTGAAAATAAAGCCAAGGGGCGATAAATAAAAGATGCAATCTTCTCTAGGAGACAGACACCCAGCGTGGGCTTTGCTTCACTTGCTTTCAGCAGTGGAATAGGCCTCAGTGAGTAGTTGTGAAAGAAAAAAGTAACTTTTTGTATGGCTTCAAAAAGGGAGGGGGGCATTGAGTAATGTTGGCAAGGGTCAATGTGAAGAAAGAAAATATGCATAAATACAACTGAAGTGTTGACTGCTGCTTCTGGAGCCCTTAAATGCATTCCAAACAAATGCTATCCCTCCTGTTGAAAATACATTTGCTTTGTTGTGGTTTTTTTTTGTTTGTTCCCCCTGCCCCTCAACCTTATGTGAGCCTCCTTTGGAAGGCTGTGCAAAAATAGTACTGGAAACTGGTGATATGAAACATGTCAGTTGTTCTGACAGAGGCCTTTGGCTTGCCTGGCAAGGGAGTCGTGGAGCACTTGGGTAGGCTGGGTTCTGCTGTAGGAAAGTTCTTGTGTAATTTCGGTAGGTAGCTGTGTAATGACACAGGGCTGGCTCTTGCTCGTAAGATATTCCTTGTGAAGCAGAAAGGTGCAAGTGTTAAAGCCAATTCAACTGGAGTGAGTTATATTGGGCGGAGAATGGAATTGGTTCTATATAATGTGGCTGAATATGTAGCATTGAGGAAAACTTAATGTTGAGTTTATGTAAGTGCATGTTTAGTGACCATATAAATGTGAACTTCTGTTCTTTACAGTATGAGTAATGGAAACTCTGTAAGCGTTTACTATTGTACTATGGAAAAGTGCAGTTACTGGACAAAGTATGTTTTATTACATATCAATTCTAACAGCCTTACTTGTAACACTAAGTATTACTACAAACAGGGAACGCAGGATTTGATTTCTGAGGGAGACACATAAATGTCAGTTCAGGTGGTAGTTAAATGGAACCATTTGCTTCTGAATTTTACAGTTTTTTTTAGTCTAGCCCTGAATAAACATTCAGACAACTTGATCATGGCAACTCATTTCAAGCAAGAGAATTTAAAAAAACCTTGTGCCTACACTGTGCCAAAAATCTTCATGTTATCATGTTTCATGCCCCCCCCAACTTCATATCGTGTGTGATGAAAAGAAAATCCTAAATAAAAGGAAGATGACCCATTAGTGATATGTGCAAATGATGTTCTTAATAATCCAGCAGTAAAGTTGTCTGCTAGCCTATTTTGAAGTTGAACGATATTGTCCTAGCAAAATAATTAGCATCACTTGATTTTGAAAGATTTTTCTCCAAAGAAGTTAGCATCAAAATTCCATTTGCATCTAACTTACTGATGTTTTTATAGCTTTTTTATATGTTTCAATTAGACATGAAGGATTTTCTTTTTTAGTTTGTTTAAAAAAATAATACAGAATGTGGGCTCCTAAAGCAATCCTTTTCAACTGCATAAAACAGAGCTTTTCTACTATGCATGTTTTTCATTTATTTCAAACCAAGTATTTTTAGTTAAAATTACAGTCTAAACATGAAAGCACTTTGTGAGTAAATACAACAATCTGGAAGGAAAATTAGAAATTGACTGTTTCATTTGGCCAGATTTGTGAAGATGCCAAGAGCGAGCAGACAGTTTTAGATGACGAAGTGTATATTTGGTTTCTGAGGTTAGTCCCGAATTAGTATACAGTACTGTATTGTCGTCACAGCTGTGGCTGTCAAGGTTAGGAAGAGGTGTGATCCTTCAGTAGTACAGTTGACCTGAAGAGAGCCTTTAATGCAGCTATTCTAGGAGAAGAAGAAAAAAAAAAAAACCATGCCTCTACTGGTATGACTCTTCTTGCTTGGGGAAAGACCGAGGCTGCCTTCACTGTAGTGCTGTAAAGCTCAGCTTTACTGCTGTAGCTGCATCCACATTTGAAGTGCTTGAAGTGGTTTTTTGATATGTCATGTAAGTACTCCTAGAGTATCCTCGTCCATCTGTAATTTGAGGTCGGTTTGTCTTTGTTGCATAGACCCTGCTTGCTCATACAGGTCTTCCTTTAAGGCTTTACAGTCCTCTCCGTGGCAGCATGAGGCTTTGTAATCACGGTAGACATGCCTCTTAGGTATGAATGGCAAGGGAGTGAGTTGGAGGGAAGAGACTCTTAGGGAAGGAAAAATAATGTAAAGAATTAATTGACTGGCGCTTACCACAGCTCTAGAATTTAATGTTAATATGGAGAGCTAGAAAACTGCCTTGTCTGTGGAAGAGGGTTCAGCTGAACAGCGTCATTGGTGTGGAGCTGCAGACTTGTTTTTCTGGAGCCCCAGTGTTACATGATCAAGGGGTTGTAACCAAAATACTTTTTGGAGAAAAACAAAGTAAAATTTCTCAAAGGTAAAATAATGGTTGGAGCTCCCTAGATGTTTCTTTTGTTGATTCTTAAATGAAGTGAAAGACTTGTGATTTTTTTTCCCAGTTTTCTTTTAATGAGAAGTATTTATCTTCTGATTCAGAGCTGCTTTTATCATGTATTGTTCCAGCTGATTGTTCCCCTCCTTTTCCTTTTTTCCTTTTTTGTTTTTGTTTTTTTTTTTAAATATGAGCTAAAAGTTGGTGATTGCTTTCAAAACCAGGAGAAACCATTTTTTCACCAAGAGGAGGAGAAAGCTTTACAAGACCGAGTTGGTAACTGCTATGTGTAATTCTGGTGGAATGTGTATTGTAGTTGGCAAATTTCAGATCCTTTTAATGGATGATGATTCTAGTTAATGAGTCTTGTTCTTTCTAGCCATCTTTAATCAAAATAATGTGAAATTGTGGAGCAAGTAAAACAACTGTAAGTTCCCTTCTTTCAAGGTTTAGTTGTTTGAGTGACAACAGTATAATGGAAAACACCTTTCTGTTGATAAAACCACACCAAGTATTTTATTAGCAAAGCTAACACAAATATTTTTGTGCTGCGAGCTGAAATGTGCCTTTTAGCAGACATGATGATCTTCAATGATATATGCAATATATATCTAATTGTTGATGAAACCTATAGGACACATGGGTTTAGTAAAAAATTTTTATTTAATGCAAGTACTGCTAAGTTGTGTGACAAAACAAAGGCTGTCATTTGTAGATCTGCAACCACTGTGTTTTGCATAAACTTCTTGGTTTGCTGTGACACCAAATTGTCCTGGTATGTGTAGTGGCATTTTTCTAAGGGGAAAGGTTGTGTTAAACTGCCTGTTTGAGGAGGAGAAGTTTATCTGCTGACAAGCGTGGTTCCTTCCGCAGTCAGCCTGGTGTTGGGGTTTGGTTAGGAATGTATGACTAAAACAAGTAATCCAGAATTTGTTAATACAATATTGTGGTAGGGGAGTAAACAAATGATGTCTGACTTTTTGCTGGACTTTGTTTGACTTAGTTCCAAGACTACTACAGTCTTGCAAAAATATCTTCATTGATTCCAGTTTCAGTTTGCTTTAAGAAATAACTACCAATATTTCCAAGTTCTAGAACAGAAACAAGTAAACTCATTTTTAAATATGTCTTCCTGAAAGGGAGATGTCTGAATGCATTCCAGTTTCCTTGTTAGATTTGGGATGCAATGCATTAATTAGGGAACATGCAAGGTATTTTCAGTGTATATGCTCTGATGTACTATCCTTGACCTTCAATAATTTCTTTGGAAATCCAAAAAAATAGAGGGAGGGAAAAGGAGAAAAGCTTTCTTTCAAGACCAGATCACTATATGTGGAAAACTTTGTAAATAGTCTCCTGCCTTCTTAGGCTTTCTAAAAATATCTAATCTGGATTTCGAGAGAAAGTAAGCATTTTAGAGTGATTTCACGATATGAAAATAAAACTTTGTATTATCTTTCTATGTAATTATGAATAGTAGGATAAATGTAATAGGACAGTGTCAATACTGCTCTAGAATTTAGTTTTTAAGGAGAAAATTAATTGTAAATCACTTCCCATCGCAGTTTTTAAAACAAGCAATCTTGTTTTCTATAAAAGTTTCATATTGGGTTGACCTAACAATTTTTCATTGTGTGTTTCTAGGTCAGTTTTCATGTTTCTCATGTTTAATTTTTCCCCTAACTTCAAGGCTTTCCTCACTTCCAAGAAAACAATTTTCATTTTGAAAGCTTGCTTTCCGTTTTAGAAAGTGATTCCATCTCTGTATATGATCAGATGTTTTGGTATGTAGCAATTCTTGAATTTGAGCCAGTTGTCATGCCATGCAACTGATGCCTGCGCGTGCTCTCTCTCGCTCCTTGTAATCTTAACTTTGAGATGAACAATTAATTAAAAGCAAAATCTGTGTGTGTGTGTGTAGGCTGGAACTATTTAAAAGTCAGCACTGGACGAACTGGTTTACTTAAAAATCAGTAGCTAGTTGCTGCATTTTGCCATACAATTTGCCTTTTTTTAGGGAACCTGTTAAAATTGGACCTTTACATAAGACTCTGGTAAAGTTTTAATTTTTTTTTTAAAAAGCAACCTGCTTTGAGTGAAAAGTATATTATTGAGTACAACAGGTTTTACTCGTGAAGGATAAAGTGTATTAGATGGCAGACTGTAAGATATGTCTGCATGGGTTCAATTTTAATGTCACCTGCTGTCTAGGTAATTAGTTATGTCAAGACAAATCATGAAGTTTTGTAGTAGTGCAACAAAATGAGTGTAAAGTTACGGTGGTATAGGAATGTAGCTGACATCCCTTAACTTGCTTTCTCTTTAGTTGGTTTTGTTTGGGGTTTAAGTGGGAGAATTTACTGCATCTTTAAAAAAGAAAAAAAGAAAGACCACACTATTTTAACTGACAAAAGCTATCATAATTTATGAATATGCTGTCTGTGACAGGAACTAATTTGAAATTTTAAACAGCTTTCATGTGCAACAAGGGTACAGATTTAATGCTAATTCTGATTGCCTGGAATGCAGTCAGCCTGACAGCATGTGAATACTTGAGTACTGTCCAACAACTGCACTTGCTGTTCTGGGAGATCTGTCTCCTTGAACTTCCAGTTTTTCCTCTCTGTTTACTATCTAAGACTACCTATGTAAAATGCTTCTCTCAGCTGGATATGTATGCAGCACTTGACATGGCTTCATAACCTTCTGTGACCTGGATCACTAGAGATGTCGGTTGGTACTGTACGCTGGTTTGCGTTCTCCTTCTAGCTGCATGCCAATTACCGTGATTTATGTGATGCCCTTGCGGTGCATTATCCTGCCATCCGCTGACGAAGTAGCAGTATGCATCCAGTCTTTGTTGCCTTGGCCCCACTGTTGAAGACCAGGACGTCTAGAAAATTTGTGATGTAAGTCACTATCTTAAAATAGTTTTTTCTGACTTAATTCTGTAAATGTGCAAACAGACTGTGTGAGTGTAGCCTTCTAATAGTAACTACAGTATAGAGAATTCCTTTGTGGTTAAGTCGGAACTGATAAAAGGACTGCTGTAGGAGCTGAGTGGTTGTACAAAATACTTTTTCTGGTTTGACATAATTCAGTATAGATTGAAGTGTCTCCTAATGTGAGCTTTTTACCAACACTTTATTAAAGCCTTCTGAAAAATGAAAAACAAATTGTGAAAGAGGAGAATCTTTAGCAGTGTTTAAAGTATATTTTAAGATAATTGTGATGTTTATTATCACACACTTTAAAAAGGAGAGCTTAATCTTTTTTAATTATTATTTTACTCTAACCCTCTATTCCTTGTTGCAAGTGAGTGCATTTGACAGTCTTGAAATACCTGGAAATTTTTGCTTTGGAGATGCATGGGCAATGGCTGAGAAGGTCTGACGTTAATTGGAAGGATGCAGCAGACCCTGTCAGTAAGTTTGAGTTCATGCTAGTAGAGCTAGCCGATCAGATAAATCAGAAGCTCATTTACCGAATTAATGTGCTAAAAATTCAGGTGACTTACCTTTTGTCTTGCTTTATTTAACAATCTGGCTGTTTACATAAGTCATCTTTCATTGTTAATTGGTGTCAGACCTTTAATATATTGTGAGATTGTTGGAAAAATAGTGGGGGGGTAAATTGCATAATAGGAAGAAATTTCACAAAAGTAGGTGCTAATATATATCTTCACTGTGTCTATTTTTTTTGACAGAAGTTAATTGCATTCAGAAAATAGTTTTAAAGGCTGGGAAAATCAAATGTTGCATAGCTGTGTGACTTCTAAGAAATGAGACACTTTGTACACATGCCAAGTTTAACTGCTAACTGGTTACTGACAGCCGGTAGTAATGCAAATACACAGTGCAGGAACTGTGCAGGAACTGTGCAGCTGACTACAATGTTTAATTTATACTGACTAATGAAATAAAGAACATTCAACCACTGAGGCACTTAAAATTGGATAAACTTTTACAATCTGTAATAGAGTAGAGGATCAAGTTTGCATGTATTCTAGTTATTTTTGTATTTTTAAACTCGTGTTAAAAGCAAGATTTTGCATTAAAGGCTTTTACCAGCACTGGGTCTCTTGGATTTGTTTTCTTATGCTTGAAGTTTGATTCTTTCTTATTTTATACTAGTGGCCTGCCTTCTTCCTGTGTTCAGCTATGTGTGCAAGGCATAGTGGCAGCACAAACTCTCTTCAGCAAATCAGCTTCTAGCTTACCATTGTCAAGAGCAGCGGGTGAGCTTTATTACTATTTAATTTCTACATTCAGCTTTGATATTTTGACTGGCCTAAAGTTCATAGAGCACCAATCCATATTCAGTGGTAAATGATTGGATTGACAATACGTTTATGGAAAGTATAATTAAGTGTGGTGCTCAGGGTTTCACGCTTGGTGGTTGGTCGTTTGTGGCACTTACCTTGCAGATTTGGCTATGAAAGGATGGCAGATAAAATGTCTGTGTTAACAATTCATTAACAAATGTGTCCACAGATAATCTTCCTGGAATCTTCTGGAAAACATAAGCGAATCTGCAAAGTTGAGCAGAGAACCTTACAGTAAGCTATTGATTTCTCGCGCAGCAGTTGCCTCAATGAAGCAGTTATTTTGCTTCTCTTGTTTGTGGAATACAATGCACTGCTTTGGGAAGGTCAAAAGTAGTCTTAGTAAAAAATGCATTTGTGTATTTACAAAACTGGCTTCAGTGACCACATTAAGTGTGGCTTGTGCTTCTTGAAGACAATTCTGCTGAGTCCACTGATTTTAAAAGTTCAAGAACAGGGAGAAAATCGATAATCTAAATGAATTGTTTAATATATTAGCTAAAGGAAGGAAACCTGGAACACTTACTCTGAAACACTATGTTACGACCAATGACAACTGGGACAACTGGCTGTGCTGTTGCTGTTGTACATGCGAAATGAATCTCAGTTCCTCTATTGATTTAAGTTGTAAACTGACACCTTGCAAACTGACTACAATTAGTGTCTTGGGGATAAAATAGCAAGTCTGCTATATGCTGTGTCTGGATTTAGTGTAGCTATATTACACAGAAGCATGAAACTTCAGTTTTGCTTCTAGAGCAGAGGGATGAGTGTGACATGAAATGAGTAGCTGTTTTTTAGCTTTTTGTTATTGCAAGCCATAGTGCACAAGAGCACCATCATGCAGCTTTCCTCGTCAAAAGTAAATGCATGAACTAAGAGGTGACTTCAGTTAAATGTGCTACTAATGCATGAATGGTAGGCAGAGACTAGGAATGGGACTTGATGTAACAGATGCTGTGGCAGTCTGATGGGATAAGGAAGCTGAGAATAATTTGACTAGTGCTACTTAAATTTTAGAAGCAGCATACCACTTAGTTTTACTGACAGTTTTCAGTGATCAAACTTCATTGTCATGTATCCTGGCAATAATTTACAGCCTTGATTTCTAGGTAGTTATATAGATGATAAATGTAAGTGGCAGTTTGGTAGCAGGAGTGAAGAAGTGTTTAGGAGTAAACAAGAGTTTTTGGGTCATTGAATAAGATGTACTTGAAGAGAAGAGAGGCTGTAAAATGCTGAGTCAACCTTTATAGATGAAGGGCTAGGAAGAGAAGTGGGGAGTGGTGATGACTAAGATAAGGTAGAGGTCAAAGACCTCAGCAGATCCTTGAAGAGGTGTATTTAAGGAGGGTATAGTCTGAATGACTGCTCTCTCTATATGGTCTACTTTCAATGGGTATTAGCGAAGGCGTGGAAGCTGATAGAATCTTTCCTACAAAATGCAACAAAGCTTTCAAAATAGAAAGCAGGTTGGCAAACCATAACTTAGCTGTCCTGTAGCTTTTAAAACTGTAAAATATGTTTAAAGTTATGAAATAGGTGTTCTCTCTCTCTTTTCAACCTTGTGTCCCAATTTCAATTTTATAAATAAGATGTATCTGATGCACAAAGGAAATGATCTGTTTTTTTCAGAAAGTGCTGAATTTGTATTTATTTGAAGGGTGTTTGTTGGATTGTACTTTATCAGAAGCAGAAGCTATTTCTGTTGAGTCATGGTATAGGCTCCACCTTTACAGTGGTAAAACAAAACCATTGACTTCATTTTGTACAACTGTTTGAAACAGATTTATTCATAGAGTTAAATATGCATTGATAAGATCATAGAATATAAATGAATTTCTTTTACTATAAGCCATAGTCAAATTGTGGTTTAATTCTCCTCAACAGGTAATAAATAACTTAATTTTAAAGCATTGTATAGTGCAGAGAGATGTGTTTTCTTACCTTTTTTCCCCACAGTAGTGAATATTTGTGAACAACAGAGATACTTTTTTTTTTCAGGGCTATATATTGTGCTGGCCTGGGAATAAGTATTGGGGTGCTGTGAAGAAAGACAGGGATCTGGCAGAGTGATGCACAGCTTTATTAGGCACTTCTTTGGACAAAGATGGGAAGGGGAAAGAGGAAGAGAACTGAGTTGCTACAGTGGTGATTAGAAGGGCTGGAGCAGTTGTTCCTGTTGGTAAGAGGCCATGTCAAAGACAGACCTGACCTTGGTATGGGTAGAAGATAAATGGTAAAGATTGGAAATGCAGAACAAATGCAAGCATTGTAATCTCAGTAGCTAAGAGAGCTGAAGTTTTGTTGGTTTAAAGGGAAGAACTTGTATATACATGGGGGGGACAAGGAAGGTTGCTGATGTGGTCAGAGAACTGAATACTCCCAGCATGTGGAATAAGTGTGAGAGGAGCAAGATGGCAGTAAGATCAAAGTTGTTTCTTCCTGATTACTCAAAGTGTGAAATGATAGCTAGTGAAATGTTATACTGGATGAATGGAAAGAGATGTGAATCACAGGCATGCATTTCAGTGAATCCTGCCTGTTACAAGGTCCATCTTCCCCTCCCTCCTTGAATAACAAAAGGAAGTTAAGAGGTAGAGATAGTGTTGAGAAACGTCTGCTGGAAGGAGGAAGCGGAGGAGAATGACTGTGCAATGAGACACTACGCAGTAATTTTAGGAAGTAAAAGGAGAACCACAAAAGCCAGTAAAGGTCAAAAGTTCTGGGAGAGGAATCATCAATTTGTATAAGCACTGAAATGTAAAGGAATCCAAATCCTGAAACACATCCAGAAAAGATCTCCACTGGGGACCTTGGTGAGAGCCATCCCAGTGTGGTACACTGCACTGGAATCAGCAAAGGCCCAATGGCAGAACCACATTCCAGCCAAGGGCCTTGGCATACTCTGTGACTTGGCCATGGGAGCAGGAAGATGGTGATGTAGGATAGGTGGTGGTGTTATAGAACACAAGCACCTTAGACAAAAGTTAATGGGTGAATGAGGTAGGCGAGTCAGCAGTATGAGTGCAAAAAGTCTGTATATTAGCCTAGCATGCATGTAGCTTGGTGGGTAGGCAGGAGGGGTTATCTGTAGCCGTGTTTTGGGCCAGGTGGCCTGGGAGGGATAGCATAGCATTCGACCTTGATGAGGAAATAAATGTCCTGAGCTCGGGGACGGGGGAGTGCAGTGTGAGTGAATAAGGCAAAGTCAGAGCAGATCCACCTGTATTGCAGCTCATGCTGGTTTAAGTACCAGAAGTAGAGTGGGAAGGGTATGTTTGCAGGGTGGGCTGGAGCTGGGACTGCTGCAGAGGTAGCCTGCAATTTAATCTTCCATCAGTAGCTGGGTATGATTAGTGTAAGTTGCAAGCAGCACGGTCAGCACGAGCTGGAGGGACCTTTCAAGGGCTCGTTCCCCACAGAGCTCAGTGCCCTTGCACCCTGCTTTTAGCACCAAACAGCTCCTCTTCCATAGGCAAAAGCGCTGTTGGACCTTTGGTCATTTTGCTTTTCTGCAGGAATGGATATATGTGTGATCAGGAGGCTGCCGTGAGGTTTGTTGGCAGTATGTGCTGCAGGTATCTAATAGCAGTGTCTAGTGTGGTGGTTACAACTTGTTAGCCCTGACATGGGCAGGCTGGTGCAGTGATACAAGGCCTCCCTTGGCTTGAGACGTGCATGTCGGCTGTTCAGAGGTTCTTGTACCAAGCTGTTTAAAGCTAAAATCCAAGCCTGATATCTATCTTCCTTCTAAGGCTGGTAACCTTAGTTTGCCTGACAAAGATTAAAAATGACAAAGGTCATAAACCTTTCCTTTGGGAGAAGCTGAAACTATAGTTCCAGCTACAGTTTAGCAGTGTTATCACTCTTGCCCCTCCCCCTTTCCTGGGAAGGAGCACATTCCTGGTTGACCAAGCCTGCTGCCCTAAGGAAAGGTGATACAGCAGCGTGGCATGGTTGTGAGCGCAGGATTCCTCCAAGAGCCCGTTCCAGCAGACCTGCTCCCTCTTGTCACTCAGTGAACTCCTCCAAGGACGGACTATGAAACAGGCCTATTGAAATAAATGTTTTCCATTGTGAAATACTCTAGTCATGAATATGGTAAATGAAATAACGAGTCACGGCACAGCAAATGAGTCAGTTTACTGCTCTGTGCCTCATTGTGTAACTCTTAGAACAGAAAATGTCGTTGCTGTGCTTATAAACTTGTATTTTGGAAAGGTTTTTTGTGATTGTCGTTTGCAAACTTCACCTGCTGTGAAGACCACTGCGTGTTACTCACCCTGAGGTTACATGGTTGCTTTAGGCTGGCTTAAATGCAGGCTGCTGTCAGAGGGATGCTGCAGTTCTCCTCAAGCTTGTGCCAGGGCTTGTGGAGCTGCGTGGTGAGCCGGAGTACTGGCCTGCTTATGAATTCAGATCTCGCTGGGTGAGTTTTACCTGGTTTATTGGCCAAGAAAATGCTACTGTTGATTCAAGGGAGAGGAGATTGCAAAAGGGGGCACTGAGAAGGGCAGGGCTGCTTTCTGTGTCAGTCACACTTAGACTGACTTAGTGATCATGAAGCCCTGACTGCTGCCTGGGGAAAGGAGGTGACTGCTGTGTTTGGGATTTCACCCATGGCAAAAGGTGGCTTCTTTGTTCCACAGACAGCAGCGTGGGCCTTTCCTGAGCCCAGGCTGTGTGTTGGGCCTGTGCGAGTGAGACATCTTCTACATCTCTCCATCCACAGTGTTTTGCTGTTATAAAACCTTGGCAAAGTGATTAGTACCCCTCCCACACTCCACCAGCGGTTAAAAGAAAACCAGACAAATGTTTACTTTAAGAGTACAGGAAAAGGGAAGGAAATACTTAACTATTTACTCCAATTGTACACATTCGCTTCTCTCTGTATCTGTATAGCTGTTGCAAAAGGTGCTTTTTGCCTTCAAAGTTCATATCTTTCCTCTTCTTTTGAGACTGTGCTGAGCTTCGGCATACTTACGTACAACAGACTTTTGAGGCAACTTTTCTGCAAATTATGCAGTTGTTTTACTAAATGTGTTCCATGTTTATTTTCATTCATAGCTGTTGATCTCAGTTGCTGAAGTAAGGGTTCACTGCTTTTTTGTCTGGGTAGGCCTGCTGAGCCAACATAGCTAAGAATGAGCTGGAATCTCCTCTGCTTCTTGGACTTTGATCTGTTGCCACTCAACAGTCTTACTGGAGGCTGCAAGGTGATAGGGATATAGCAGAGACTTCAGTTGTCTTGCATGGTTTGTATTACTGGTAGTAATGCCTGAGAAGGAAATGATGGAGCATGGCTTGGAAATCTCAAGCTGTTTGTAGGGCTGGCATGTAGGGGGAAAAACCCTTACTGTTTCTAGACTGGATAGTTTTGATATGGACTCACAGAGAGTCTAAAACAGCTTTGTGAGGTTCCAGTGTCATTACTACTTCCCCAAATAGAACAGCAATTGAGCAGAATGTTGGTGCTTTTGTATAACTTAGTGTGGAAGCTAAATGACAGGCAGCTGCTCCGGTAAGTGAGGCATATTTACTGAAATGATCTGTTTTCAGGACTCAAAGCTGATGTGTGATCTATTCCAGATGGACCTAATTAATGCAGAACTAAGCTTGCCTGTAACTGGTGGAGGGAAGAAGTGCATTGGAAGCCCTGTTTGCACACTTCACAGTGCAGATGAGTCCATTTTCAGGGCAGAAATGGCTTCCCATTACCATAAAGAGAGATTTCATGGGGGTTTGAGGGCCTGTCTGGGAGAGGATGCTTTGGCTTTCTCAACTGCTTGCACTGGGGGAGGTTAAAGCTTATTACTGTCTCGTTTGCAAGAGTAGCCTGCTTCAATGTGGAAGGATTGATCTGGGTTGCTCACTTCCTAGAGCCTTCCTGCAGGTCTGCCTAGACAATTGTGGCTGTCAGATCCTTTAAGGCATGCATGAGCGAGAGACCAGGTCCTTAAGTTGTACGGAGCTTAAGCAGGGTATTTTACCTCTCTTGGTTGTCTCCTGCTGGAAGGGAGCCTGCATGACCTCCAACCCTGATTGAAGTGTCTAGTTCCTTCCTAACCTGCAGATGGTGTTTATTGTATGTGTTTATCCAGGCTCCTAAAATAAATATTTCTTATTTGAAGAAGGTGAAATTACTTGGTCTGGTAGCTTTCCTGCTCTGTTGCTGCACTGCTAACAGTCTTATAAACTTAAATGACTCCTTTCTGTCAAATCATGTTTTGGGCTGATCACAGGTGTTTAAATGTGATACTTTTGTAAGCTGACCATGATTTCTGCAAGCCAGGTTTGTTAAAGAAGTACCAGCTTGAACTCTTGTCCACTTAGAAAAATGAAGACTAGTCACGTATATCAGTCCTTCAATTTTTATACCAATGAGCGTGGTTTCAAGGCTGTCTTCCTATTAACCCCTCCACCTTTACCCTTACTTCCTCTGCTGTTTCGAAGAGAAATACAATCAGGGGAAGCTGGCTGCTCAGAACTGGGTATTGAGCTATATACAGTGCTGTTGCTCACATGAAGCTAACAAATAGGAAAAAGAACAATCCCCATGAGTAATGCAAGAGGTTCTTTAAACACAGTCAAATGAAACAAAAGTGTTCAATTTTGAAGCTTGGGCAAGTTGTAGGCAGTGTAAGAAGTACTGTCCCAGGAAGGATGAGCAGGCTTATGGGACCTAAGTGGGGGAAGAGGAGAGGAGCAGTGTATGTAGGCTTCCTTTATCGTCATAAAATTCTTAGTTCATCTGCTGTGGGTGGATGTGTGTACTTTACTTACTATATTTGCACAAATCCAAGTTTGTGACACAGGTTCAGGTTAGAATAGAAAAGTATTTTAAGTCACATTTTATTCATAACTGAGTATGTTTTGTCCTTAATCTGCAGAAAACTTTTTTGCCTCAGTGAAAAAGCATTCTTTTATTGGAAAGGCACTTAAGTGGGTTAAAAACCTGGGATTTTTATGCACTACAGTTGAATGAGCCTCCCCTCAAACCTGCCAAACTTAAAACTTACTGGGATTGATGTTTCTTAATGGAACAGACAGCACAGAGTGGATGTTCTCATCACAACTCTGACATTGAGTGAAAAACAGTCTACCACCAAAACCCAAAAGAGCGTGCCTAGCTCTTTGCATACAGATTTGCTCACAAGTTCAGAATTTTGCAGAACTGGTTCAGGAATCCTGACTTGCACTTGCCCGCCTTGCCAAAGCCCTCCAGAAGTATTACATAAATACCTTCGCACCAGTTGAAGGTGAGAATGCTGCCTGTGGGTGCATGGCCAGAAGCTGCTGCACGTCAGCTGCTCACTGTAATTTCCTCTCTTCAGACCTTTATCTTGCGCCTTCCTGAAAGACAGCTGACTGCTTTCTACCAAGGGGTAAAGTCCTGTGGATTACTTTCCAGTCACTGTTGGGAGACTGTCCACAGGACAATTTCCGTGGAGCAATGAATGTGCCACCAGCTGTACCTTTGCATAGTTTTTGTTGCTGCAGTAGGTGTGAAGTTATACAAGGTTTGGGCTAGTAGCAAAGTCAAAGACAGCTCTTAGATTTTAAATTCTGAAGATATGAGGAAGAGGTCTTACTGGGTTCAGATAACTACTATTACAATTGTTCATGTAGTTTTAACCACTTCGGTGCTATTTGAATTCAGGCCAGTGTTCTTGTCGGTTATGCTGTGCAGACAGCAGGTTTAGTTTATCTAGTAGTCTGTTTAAATGTATCCATCTTTAAAGGTAAAACTTTGTGCAAACAAGGAGCTGGGACTCATGAAATTACTTTTACCACACAACTTCTGCTAAATGTATCCCAGAAAGCTTAGAGTGTGTACAGTGATTTGATAGGATTCCATCAAATGGAAACTGTTACAGATTCCAGAGGCAAGTACTGGATCTGTTTTAGCTTGGAGTACTTGGGCAGAAACAACAGGCACAAAATTGACTAGTCTGAGTCCTTAAGAGGTGCCCTTTACTAGTATCTTCCCAAGAATATCACTGCACCAGGTAATAAAACAGATGAAATATGTTTTGTGCATAATGATTTGAACCTTGGCTATTGGGATGCCTCAGAATCACGTGTATGAAACTTCCTTTTAGATAGGAATGGCTATTCTTGACCTAAACCATAGTGAATGCTTAGTAAATCAAGAAATTAAGTGCAGTTTTTGGAAATACTAACATCCTTAAAAGAAAGAACAATCTGTGCTGATTTATGGTGAATATACAGGTCCACACTGTGCTTCTCACTGAGTTTCATGATGGCTTCAGTTAATTTACTTCTCTTACCCTCCGTGCCCCCCCTCCCTCCATGTAGTAGTGACAAGAAAACAAAGGCAAACCTGAACCCCATGCTGTGTATTATGAAGAGACAGTTGAGATTTAGACCACCTATCTGTAAGCAGAATGTGATATTGACCTCATTAGATGCAAAGGCTGTGAACCTTTTGAAATCATGCAACTCTTAATAGCTAAAAACTTGAAGTACATTCCTGATGATTGCAAACTTTTTAACATCTTTTTGCATTTTGGTTATTCTGAATACAATTTGGCATATCTTTATCAAGCTAGCTTTAATTTGTTGCATCTGGAGAGAGTGAGCAGAACACAAAGGAGAAACCTCAGCTGAAAGTTGCAATAGCTTCACTTGACCTGGTGACTTAGCAAAAAAAGTATTTCCTCAGAAGGTGGGATGAAGTATGCATATGCTGTATCTTGGTCATCATTTTAAGTTGATACCTGAAATAAAATACCAAACTGGGAACTGTACCATAATTAGCAGGGTTTTTTAGAGAGAAAAACATAGCAGGTGAAGGGAATCCGTGGCTTTTAACCAGTTCACTGAAAGTTAGGAAATTGTTGAGCATGACAGGAAAGGTAGAGTAACTTTTTTCTTCTGTTGCCACTGTTCAGAGTTGATACACATCTACCCTGTTAGATTTATATCAGCCCACCTAGCGTTTCTCTTAAAGCAGGAACAGTACCTGTAGGAAAACCTTCATTAACCCTATGGGCAGATGGTATAACACTGTTGCTCCTCTTGCTAATGCTCTTGCATTTCACCTTAGCACTTAGCAGGGGGATAGACTATTTTTGGCACTCTGATGTTAATTATGTTTATCATTCTGTTTACACAGCCTAATTTTGAAGGCTTATACAAAATAGGTGTGAGAGGAAGGGGAAAAAAGATTGCTTGGAATATATTTAAATGCTTATGCGTTTTGGAGACTCTTTTCCATTGTAAACACAGAAACTACTTTCCATCTTTCATTTTCTGCCAGTGGTAATAGGTTTTCCATACATCCACAGCTGTTTATTGTGCGAACAGCTGACAAAGCTCAGGCTTTCAGGGGTAAGGTGAGCTGGCCTCTGGGTAGAACAAAGACCTTTAGTTGGGGGGGAAAGACTCTTCTTCAGAAGCACAAGTGTAAAGGCAGCTGGCAGCATGAGTGCAAATTGGAAACATATCTGGAAACTTAATTCCCCCAGTTGTAGTGTTACTGAAGTGCAAGAATTTATTTATGTCTTATTGTCTTTAGGGATGTTAATATTTAGTAAATAAAACTGCATGCTTTTGTATTCTGCTTTTTGGATTGTAAAAAGTGCTGTAATGCAGAGAATAATTCCGTTAAAATAGAGGGAAGGAAGTGCTTGCACAAGTGGTGTGATTTGTCTTGTGGTGAGGAATGGGGGGGGGGTCGCTGGGGTTAAACTAGATTAAATAAATAAACCCTGTAGGTCTTGGAGCTCTTAGGTTTTCCCAAATTCAGCATTATGTGGGAGTGTTATGGAAATACTCATTCAAAATAAGCAACCCCTGATGTTTGTGAACCAGTATCTTGATGTGCTTGCTTTTCTAATGCTTCTTCCACAGTCATAGTACCTCTCGTTTTGCATATGTGTTATTACTTAGATAACCTTAAAGGAATGCTACTCATCTCCCCCTTGTTTTTTCTTTGTATCTAAACCATTACCACAAACCCTTGATCTAGCTCTGTGACTGTTTTAACTCCAGTTGTTTGTTTATTCTGCCATTTAACTCTATAACTTCTCAGTGATGCTTGGAGAGAACTTCCTTAAGGAGAAATGCATGTTCTGCTTTGAAGGGTAACCGCTGCTAACATGTGTGACTGGGTTGGGGGAGGGCTGTGCGGGCAGAAATCAAATCAAGTTCTCCAGGCACAAAGAAGAGGAACTTGAGTGCAACAGCATGATAACAGAAAGCAGCCCAATTGCACTGTACAGGCTAAATGATGTGTAGAAAGTAAGCTCTTGCACAAATGGAGCAAGGCAGTGTTACACAATTCAGCTTGTTCATTTGCTGAGAGTAAAATGCTTTTGCCTTTAGAGAGCAAAACAAAAAAGACTTTATTACAGCCTTCATAATTGGCAAACAGATGTTTTTGTACTTCAGTTTATAAACTGTTACGAATCTACCAGTCTAAACCCAACAAACTTTCTTCTTTGATTTGAAGAGCACTTATAATACAACATGCTATCTCTTAAAATGTGTTCTATTGAACACTACGGGAGGCTTCCTGGAGAAAAGATGTGAGCCTAGCTGAATGATGTGATCTCAAACAAAATAATATTTGTGTTTAACATTTTATTGGGAGCTTTAACCACTACTGAATATTGGAAAATTAAAATATTTAAATTCACTAATTAGAATAAGTTATTATACTATTTTAGTTGAAGTACACTTTTTAACTTGTTCAGTTCTGTGCCAGTCAAAATCTTAAAAATATAGTGGTTCTAAGTTCCATGTCTTGCATGTAGTAGGCATTGAGCTTAGTTACAGCAGACTTGAGCGCTTAGGCTGCTTTTATTGAGGAGAAGATGTAATGGTGTTCATTAAACAATATAAAACAATTTAAAATTGCTAACAGCCACCTATTTTCTAAGCTCTACACTGTTTTTAAGTCACTCTGCTTTGCAATTATTCAACTATATTGTCTGTAAAGAGCAAGAGACTGTCAGATTTTAGGCTTCTTTTCATAAAGGGCATAGTGCACATTTGAAAACTGTTGCATTAGAACAGTTCACTGACTTATGTATTGGGTTATCAAAGCACAGTGCGCTCAACACTCAATGATACAGTGAATTATACTATTCAAAATGTTCTTCTGTATTAGAGATGAAGTTGGGCAGACTCTGACCTAGGAAGATCATGGATAGTACTCACTGTTTGCCCCACCAAGCCAAAATGACTTATTGTTATTGTAGACTTGACACTTTTTTTTAAAATCTTGCTTGTGACAGGCTCTTTGTCAGCTATTGAAGGCACCTTTTGGATTATGGAAAGCAGCATTACTGGAGCTCATGAAGTCATTTTGGGTTCCCTTTGGCTAGATACTGGTATCAACAAGTTTCCTTTCCTGCTTCTCTGGCCCCCCCTCAGATCTTTGTTGTGCTGTGTTCATCTGTTGCAAAATAATAGTGGGATGAGTCTCCTGTCCATGACCCTCATTGCTATAGTTCTTTCTTACTCATGTCATTTGAAAGTTTACTTCAGTTCTTTTGTAATTTGATACTTTAGTTCTTACTGTATTTATTATGGGTTGTGTTTTTGAAACATTGTATAAAAAGTCTTAAACCTTTTTCAAGGGGCATCTGCAGTTCTTGAAACATGGTTCATCCTGTAAAGAGCTGTAAACAATAAGGCTAATTTAAAGTTATAATTTACTTTTCCTTTGCTGTTTTAGAACTTGGTTGCCTCTGTAGAAAGATGGGGCTGGGTTCTACTACAACATGTGTCTGCAGAGTAAGTCATTGGACATTCCTGGTGCTAACATAGCTTTGGTTACATCTGCAGTTGAAGAACATGTACTCTTGCAGTGTTGATGGGCCTGAAATTGAGTACATATGCTGTGAGGCATATACTGCTAATGTGGAACATATTGAAAGCTGATTAAGTGATTGCAGAACTTAAACCTAATTTTCACTGAAAACAGAAATGGTTGGGGTCAGATTTGTCAAGTACTTTATACTCAAGTCTGTGGACAAGTGTATGTAACTCAACAGTAGTTACACAGCTGATCACTTGGTGCGTGTTTGTATTTGTTGGCACTAAAATGTCTTTAAAAAAAACCAAACCAAACAAACCAAAAACAGGTCCTCACTAGTTTCTTTCAAGAAATAACTTTAACAAGAGATTCTTAAACAAAAACAACACTGCTCCTTTTCTTGTGAGCTTTTAAAATCTTTCGACACGCATTAACCACTTCTGTGTGTTTGGCAGCTGAACTTAAGCTTTAGAATTTTTGGACACTTGCACTTACCCATATAGCTTAGGACTATTGTCTCCTTGGGTTGTGGTGGTGTGTGGGTGGGGTTTTTTTTTGGGGGGGGGGGGGAAGAGGAGTGGTGTGTTTGGGGTTTTTTGTTTTGCTTTGTTTTGTTTTTTTAATGATTGGCTGAGAACTGAAACTCTTCAGTCTGGATTTTTGGCAGAATTTAATCCAGGGAGAAAACTAGTTCTGTTTCTGGGATTTTGACCTCTCAGTCAAGACTAAAGAATATTATGCTTATCAAACTGATAGGGCAATACATGCAAGCTCTTTAGGAATCAACTATTTTATCTGACTTCAAGATATGTCTAGTTTAAAGCCATGGCCAGGAAGACTGGTAGGGAAGTCACTCTTACAGTAAAAAAAGTGTTTCGTTGTGTTCAGGAAGAACCTGCTGTGTTTTACTTTGTCCTGTCAGAGGGCACCACTGGCAAGAGCCTGGCTCAATCTTCTTTATACTCTCCCTGCAGATATTTGTACAAATTGATGAGATCCCCCTGAGCCTTCTCTTCTCCAGGCAAAACAGTCCCAGCTCTTTCAGCCTCTTCTATGTGAGGTGCTCCAGTGCCTGCATCACCTTTGTGGCCCTTTGCTGGACTGTCTCCAGTATGTCCACGTCTGTCTTCTACTGGGGAGCCCAGCGCTGGACAAAGGACTCCAGGTGGGGTCTCAGCAGTGCTGAGCAGAGGGGGAGGATCTCCACGCTCGACCTGCTGGCAGCTCTCCTCCTTCTGCTGCCCAGGATGCCGCTAGCTGTCTTTGCTGCAAGGGCTCCTGTTCAACTTGGTGTCCACAAAATCCCTCAGGTTCTCTTCTGCAAAGCTGCTTTCCAGTTGCTTTGCCCACAGCACGATACACAGCAAAATACAAATACCTGGCCACATAAACAAAATTTCTTTTATAGGTTGTTGAGGAAAAAGAATGTAACACTTTCCATGCAGCACTTCCTTTGCAGCAGTACAGATACAGCTTGCATTACTGCAGAGCTGAATGTCAGTGACCAGAGGCTAGTATAACAGGTAATGTATCAGAACTCAATTTATTCTTGGGCATGAGTGGCTTCATGCAAAGAAGTTCTGGCCGTGATAGTGGATTTTGGATCTGCACCTATGGTAGCTGCCTTTCTGATGCCCACAGGACACACTGGCACATTAGGGTTTAGGTCTTGCTTAGTAAGCTCAGTCATACTGTGCAGGTACAGTTTATCTTACAGCAAACAACTGCTGGGGCTGAGAAATCTTGTGCTCAGTCCCAACATACCTTTAAGAAGTATTTTGGGTCTTTATTTCAAGCATATTATGCATCACTTTGGTTAGTGGTGTTTTTTTCCAAAACAACCAAACATCTTCAATCCCTTTACTCCTCACATTTACTCCTTTTTCTTGGGAAGGGAGATAGCTTTTCTTCCTGCTCCAACAGCTATGTAAAATGGATAGCCATGTTCTTAATCCAGGGTGCAGATACTATGGTGATAACTGTAAACAAAGGTCATGTAATAAAGGTTTTAAAAAAAAAAATTTGCTCTATTTAGAAGTGCAAGTCCCACTCACTTTCTTCAAACTAGTTCTTGGTGGAAATAATTTTCTTTTTTCAATCTGGATGTTCAGAGTAGTTAATGGTGATTCTGGCTGAAACTATAATACCAATTACTTGCTTATAAGTATTCTTCCAAGCTTGTTAATGAGCATTTGCATTTGCTTCTGAGGTTGGGATTTTCTTTGTTGTTGTTGTATTGATACTTTTTTCCTAATATAAGTGAAGAGTGTAAGCATTTTGAAGCTTCCAATTATTTTTCAACTAACAGTCAGAAGAGAGCAATTTAACTTGTTCTGGTTTTTAGACTACTCTTAACCCCAAACAGCAGTGAAATAAAGCCACTGGCTTAAAAAGCAATCACAACTCCTCATTTGCCCTGCCTGTGTAATTGGAACAATTTCATTCTTAACTCTAAGAGGGAATAGTTTTCAAGCTTGAATTTATAACACCAGCATTAATGTCAATCTGTTAGTGGATGGGGATTGGAATTAGTGCTGCTTTTATTTGGGAGGAGCAACAGGATTACTTCATGAATTGTTTATTTTCTTCTCTATCAGCATATTGTTTGCTAACCAGTGTTAGCTTGTTGTAATTGCTTCTATGATTTGCTTGGATGTCTGCTTAATAGAACTTTTTTTGGTTGCAGGTGACCAGCTGCTGCTTTGGCTCTGACAGGTCTCTTGGGGCATGAGGGTACTAATGTAAGGTTTACCTGGATTGCCTCTCTTCCTCCCTTTTCCAATTCCCCCAGGTTGATTATCTGGTATAGAGCAAAGCATAGGTAAAGAGTAATTGAGGATATCTCTTGGAGAAATTTTGCTTATTATATGTTCTGTTAAGCATACAATAGAATGCTGCTGCAATTTTTAGTAAGTGCTTTTAATAGGAGGTCATTGGAGAGCACTACAGTGGTTTGACCTTCTAGCTTTATTACTAGCCTTAGCTGATATGGAAACAGTGGTGTAGGTGGAGAAGGCTATCTGTCAGATCTGTTCCTTGCCCTTTATTTTCTCTCCTGGTCTCTCTTCCACCAATAAATGTCAAGGTAGGTCTTTTTGACTCTTTCAGAATGTAAATAAATCTCATGAATCTCCTACAACTAGATGATACTTGAAAACAAAAATCATATTGCCAAGTACATCTGAGTGGCCACTTTTTTGTATAATGGCAAAGACTGATTTAATATAGAGCAGAGAATGCTGTGAAAGCAAAGTAATTTACAAGATCACAATTACTTGTCCTTAACCATCATATTTTTATAGGTTCAGTTTATCACAGAGAAAGTGACAGGCAAGAAAAACAGCTGCAAAACTACATTTGAGAAGTGAAATTATTTAATGTTCTTTCAACAGCAAATCTTTTCCTGGAAGTGGTGTAAGAGGCTCTCAGTTTCCAGTGTATGACTTTTCCATGTACAGTAAGACTTACAAAATAAGCATTTTCATGCAGGTGGAGGGGTAACTAAATAGCAACTGTGTACTGATGATTTTTTTTCCCTTCCTGAAGAAAGGTTGGGTTTGCTGTTTGCAGTTCAACTCAGAAGCTAGCTTTCAAACAGTGGTAGACAATTGATCCATGCTCCACTCTGCTCTCCCTTCCATGCTATTTGAGAAATCATGTGTATTTGCAGAAGATAAGTAGTGCAGGAGGGATTTAGAAAAAAAGGATTACCACATTTTTAAACACTTTTACTTCCTAATGTTTGCATATAGGGTCTGCTATTGTTTTTGTTGTCATTATAATGAACAACTTTAAGTTCTCTTTGTTTTTTGATTGCAGTTGAGAAATACAGGTAGACTGTTCTTTAGTTAGAAGGCTGGTGTATGGATGGAAGACTAGAAAGTAGGTGATAAAATAGGTACAGATACCACCTTGCAAGTCAAAGTTTTAGCCCTCACTCTCCGAGGAAGATTTGAAGTGCAGTAACGATACAGCATTATAGATGTTTGCAGGTAATTCCTCCCAAATAAAACAAAAGGAAGGAAGCAAAATGTTCTGGAAACAAGTAAGCAATGTGTCTTTGACTTATAAATTCCAGTTTATGTGCTTGACCCTGTCTCAGTAGAATTCTGATATATTGTTTCCTTTGAAAAGTCTCCCAAAGGAAGACCGTTCTAGAACATGAGAATTTAGGCAAAATTTCCTACTCCTACCCCCCCCTCCTTTTTTTCCCCACAATGGTGGAAATCTGCTTATGTCTTTGAACAGTTGGTGGAATACTCAAGCATTTTCAGCCATTACCTTGATGTGCAAGGATGAAGTCATAGCCACAACCTAATTGTCAAATACTTGCTTCTTGTTGGGTATATTCATTTAGGTGGATGTAAGCTGGCTTGGAATATATAAAGCTGTAGCCTTCCTACATACTCTTGAGGACATCTTGCAGCACATGGGGATAAACATGCAGGAAAAGGTCATGGTAGAGATTATATGTCTGACTCAGTGTTTTGTTTAGAATACATTGCAGAAATACTGCTGTTTTTTTTTAAGAGTATGTTAAATTTTAAGTTATAGAAAAAGGTATGGAGTTCACCTGGAATGTAATACAGAAGATTTCATGGTAATTAAAGATAAGTTCATATAATATGTAATGGATCACTGAAGATGTGTGTGACTAGGTGAAAATTTAAAATGTTTAGAATCATGCCAGACAGAGGAAGGTATCTCAAGTACAGCCAGAGGACTCATAGTTACTACATTAGTGACAAGTGAGCTTTGCTCACTCATATTCTCTCAATGCCATGAACGTGTTTAGCAAAGTATTCATTTCACCAATCCCATCCCCACAGAAATTTTGCCTTACGTTAAAATTATTTTAATCCAGTCATTTAAATTGGTAAGAAGATGTCTAAGTACAAGGGAGCTAGATTAAATTTGATTCTACCAAGTTAAGACTTAATTAGGGAGAATTTGGAGTTTTTTCAAGTCCATGGCAAAGTGACATAGTAATGGTATTTAGGAACTGAAGAGCATGTTAATGGGTTTGAATTTAAATACCTAACCAAACTAGGCAAATAAATGATTTCAGTCCAAAAGGCAAAGTTATTTGTGACTAAGCAACTTGGTTTGGCAGGGCTCTTGGTGCAAATATGTGGGTAGAGTTTTTGGTTTGGGTTTTGTTGTTTTTTTTCCTGACAGGGAAATTGCCAACTAATAAAACTCATCTTGGCTCCTTCTGTTCAGATCCTCTGCCTTTACAGTTCACTATCACTGTCACTGGAGAGCAGCATGACTGAGATGAGTGGTGTGTTTGGGATCTTCATTAGAAGTTCTGCACGTTTTATTCAGTTTTCTGGTCTCTTGTCACGGTGACATTGACAGAGTTCTTACCAGTGGAGGATGTAAGCAAGCAAACCACAGTCTGGCTCTGGCTGATTGTGCTTCACATTCTTTTCTTAGTAATTGAGTGGCAGGTTGGGCTAACCTCTGTCTTTCCTAAACGTTTTGGAACACAGAATAGAGCTGTGTGAGGTTTGGGCTTTGAGCAGATGTGCTTGTTTTGCCAGGCAGAGACCTTGTCTTGTCTTCATTGTCTTTAGGTTAAGAAGTTATTTTGTCCAGAGATTAGACCACATCTCATGAGGTAACTAGGATGAAGCCACATTTCCTTCTTAGTTCTCTCATTCTGTCCAGGGCCAGTGAAACAACGGGAGAAACTGGCTTGCAAGTACCTCAGTAGATTCTATGTAGCCCATTTAATTTGACAGAAAGGAAAGTGACACTCTTGTTCTGGCCAGCACTATCTGGGAGGGAGAAGATAATGTAACCATGAGTGCTGCAACCAAATCTGTGACAGCAAATAGTTAAATTCCTTGGTTTCACCTGTAAACCATTCATGTCTTTACCTCCTGTGGTACTTACTAAGGGTGTCCCTTCATCAAAACCCAGCTTCCTTGGAACATGAGACATGGCATGAATTGTCAGTAGGAGTTTTGGCATAGCTTTGGCTTATATGTTATAATTTATGCCCTTGCATGGTGACTAAATATGGTATCAGGTTTTCAGATAAAATCTGAGGTAACCACCACCACCTAATTAAAAGACTTGAAAGGCTGCTCTTTGTAAAGATAATTAAAAGTTGCATTCCCTGAAGTAACAGCAATGAAGGAAAAGGATTTGAAGTAGAGAATTTTGATTATGGCTTAGTCCTTGAGAAATACAGTAGTTTAGAAGGAAAATCTGTGTGAATGTTGTTTCTTTCATTGTTGCTAAGTTCTTTGTGTTAAAACTTAAGAGAATTTTCTCCAACAAAGTTGACCATTCTGAGGAAACAGGTACTCCCTGGGGACTATTTTCTTCCCTAAAGATCTTTGGAGAAGATGACTTAGGCAGAGTTGGGTTGGTTTGTACATCTCAATTTTGCAAAGCCAGTTTCTGTTGGTTTTGTCTGAGGTGTTTCCAGGAGGCTACTAAGAGGTTAGCTGCTAATCTGCTTTGACCTTCACCCTCATCTTCTCAGAGAGACTGACCCTTTAAAAAGGCAGTCTGGATCAAACTCCCTGGGACCTCAGTACTGTTGTTGTTAGCTAGGACAGTCCTTCCTGGTTTTTACACCCTATCCTTAACTTGGACAAAAATCTTACAATGCATCAGGATACAAATAAACCCCGCCTCCCACCCTGAAGCATTCTCTAAATAGCATTAGAGCCTGGAGGCTTTGTTACTAACTGTGAATGTTGTGTCTCAATTTTTTTTCTGTAATGGTAGCTTTTCTTTGATAGTAAATGTATTACCCACTTTTTTGGTATTTGTTGGGGCAGCTTTGAGTCACTAATGCCTCTTAATTTTGCCCTGTGTTTCAATGTACTTGGCAATCCTGTTTGTTCATTTTATTTTGTGTTTTGTCTCAGCAATACCACAGTTTTAACAACTGGCTCTTCTGTGTTGCTGCAATGCAGAAATGTTTCAAATTTTTTCTTAGCCATTAAAATGTCAATAAGGGGTGATTCCTCAGAAGGATGTTTTGAACAGATAATTGGCTAGCAGTTTGTGCTATGTTTATTTTAAGTATCTGAAGTTCCTTCTTTGTATGATGATTTCTGTTGTCTGATACACAATTTTAAGGACTCTACTGCTGGAGCATCCTAATATATTGCCATTGTATTTTTGCTTTGTTTGAACCCTGTGATAACACACCTTCAGTTGCTAGAGTTACAGTTAGCTGATGATGCTTCCTTGCAGACTATTGCATTTTATTATGAATGCTATATTGTAGGCAGAAAATAGAAGAAAGTTAGTAGTTTGGACTAGAACAGCTCTCTAAGGGCTGGAAGATACCATAGTAAACTCCAGCATGTTGCATAAGCAGGGTTCATGCCCTTTTTTTGTAGGGGCTTGACATTTCAAGAAAACAGGTTTAACCCTTGCTAGAGATTTGCAAAACTGTTCTGAAAGAGTAACTAGCAATATACTCTGAACCATTTCATAATGAAACACAGAGGTTGGAACTTAGTGTCTTTTACTTGAAATTGCATGGGGTACATTTTTGCGTATTCAGGGTGCTTGTGAAAGTTTCAGACTGCTTCCTGAGTGTTTATGCTGTGGTGGCTTGTTAACTAAAGTAGTGATGAGAATAAAGTTCAGGGACTGATGTCTTTATGCCAAGTCAGCAGCTTAACTGACATGTATGTTCTGGATGTTTTACAATTTGGAAGTGTAATGGGGAGAGAACAAATGTTACTGGTGTGTGTGGTTTTTTTACCTACTCTCTTTGTATGGAAGCCATTGCATTTTTGGTTTAGCCAGTTTTACTTTAAAATTTACATTTTAAACTAGTAAAAAGCTATGAAAATAATTCCTAAGATTGGTTAAATGTTTGCAAATACATTTTACCATGTTCTGTGGCTTGTGGGGGAACTCAGTGCATACTTTAGTATGATTTAGGCTGTGGTTTCATGTATTTCTTGCAGTGTCAGTATGAGCTGGAGTTGCTCTCAGCTGCTTCTTTCTGTCTGTGCCCTGCCCCTTTACTTGTGCCAGGAGAAGTGTGGTTTTTGTTTTGTGTTGCCTGGTGTGGTGATGTGGGTCAGGGAACTTACCCGGTGAAAGATGTTTGACTTGTGTTTTTCTTTTTTCCTTTTTTTTCTCTTAGCTGGGTCCATTCCTTGATCCAGTTCATGACATAAGACCACAGAGGAGAGTTTTGGCAAAACTTGAGAGGATAGAATAGGGGGTGAAAATGAATGTCAGTAGCTGGTGCAGTCTTCTGCAGCTTCCATAATGCTGAAAGTAACACAGATGAGGTCATGCCTGTAGGTATGTCAGCCTGAGGTGCTATGGATTTCCCAATCATAAGCCATTAATGGAATACTTTATTATCTTCTTTCTTCTAACCTGTGCTTATGCTAAGGCAGCAAATCTTTGTCCAAGGAGGAGCAGAGTGTCCCCTTTGTATCTGGCTTATCTAGTGTCTCCTAGGCAGCTCTTCAATTATATTGGCCTGGTTACTGAAGAAGTTTTTCCAAAAAACAAGATAAAAGGAGCAAGTCCAGAGGAGGGCCATGAAGTTGATCAGAGGGCTGGAGCACCTCTCCTGTGAGGACAGGCTGAGAGAGTTGGGCTTGTTCAGCCTGGAGAAGAGAAGGCTCCGGGGAGATCTAATTGTGGCTTACCAGTACCTGAAGGGGCCTACAGGAAAGCTGGAGAGGGACTGTTTATCAGGGCCTGTAGTGACAGGACAAGGGGTAATGGGTTTAAGCTGAAGGAGGGTCGATTTAGATTAGGTGTTAGGAAGAAATTCTTTACTGTTAAGAGTGATGAGGTACTGGAACAGGTTGCCCAGAGAAGCTGTGGCAGCCCCCTCCCTGGAAGTGTTCAAGGCCAGGTTGGATGGGGCTTTGGGCAACGTGGTCTAGTGGAGGGTGTCCCTGCCCATGGCAGGGGGGTTGGAACTAGATGACCTTTGAGGTCCCTTCCAACCCAAACCATTCTATGATTCTATGAATAACCATCCCCTGACACCCAAAACTTAAGAGGAAGAAGGAAAATACCTGACAAAGTGTCCCTTTCCCCCAGCTGGCTCTTTCAAGGATTTGGTTTATGTGATGCAGTTCTGCATGTAAAAAAGACCATGTAACAGCCTCAGTGGGCAAGCTTCTTCCTACTGTCTTTGCTGGTTGACGAAAAAGGAATGTATGCTGCCCTTCTTCCTGAAATATATCCAGGTTGGCTGAGAAATGGAAGGAGAGTTGTTCCCTCTGCAGCATCTGTCATTCTGTAGGTCTTTGCTGTAGAGTTCATGAAATAGCCTGATGCTGAAAGCTTTGCTGATACACCACAATGCAAGGTACCAACAGCTGCTTGAAATTGCTTGGTACCTGTGCGCTTTAACTATCCATTGCAGTACAAACTATAAAGGTAGGTAAGGGACAAGTTATGGTCATTTGAATCTCCCTTTTTTAGGCCTCTTACAAATGAAATACAGGTTTGTAGAGATGGCCAAGAAAGAGATATTTTTAAAGTGCAGAGCTCACAGGAGAAAACCATGTCTTAGTCTGCATAAATGAAATGTAAGAATTCGGTTTGTTCTTAAATAGAACTTGTGAAGAGTTGCCAACTTAAAGGGTGGAGTTTAGCACTGGAGTTTGTCTTTAAAAATAGTTGCAAGGCTAGTAATTTATATTTAACTGCAATAAAAATAAAGATCCTTATTGGTTATAAGAGCCACCTTAGCTTTTCTCTTGAAATGGAAATTTTAACTGTATGATCTTTATGCTGAATTGTCCTTTTGCTTCCCTTCACTTCCTTGTTCATGTGTTAGAGAAGTTTTTCCTTTCTGGATTTTTCTTTCATACTATTAATATTTAGAAGCTCTTTATAATCATACTTACCCACCTTACAAAGAAAGAATAATTTGTTTAGAGTTTATAAAGTCATCATCTTTGGTGGTTTTGTTAAGAGGAGATGTCCATAGATGACTGAAGGATTTCAGAGCTTGTGTACACTGCAACTCCACTACTTCCCCGTCACCTCTGCCCTTACCTACCTGTACTCTATTGCACAGTGTTCATTATTTTGTCCTGTTTGTGCTAGATCCTGTGTAAACTCATGTTACCAGTCAGTCCTAGGTCTGAAAAGTTTATTCATAAGCTATGATGTAAAAGGGTGTAGCAAAAAAATGGGAAGGGAAAGAATGAATGAGAACAAAGATGTGAACGTGTGGTTTCACAGGCTAAAATAGGTACATAATTCATGTTGCATAATTGTCAACTGACGTGTTCAAAAATCATGATTAACTTCTGAAATTAAAAGGCTAAAAAATACTAAAAAGCCCTAGGAGATAATTTTGAAATTCCGTAGTTGTTTGCCTTTTGTAATGCTCTAGGGGTTTGCAGTTTTTTGACTGTCCTCTGCAGCTTAAGAGAAGCTTAAAAACAATCCAAAGGCCAAAAAGCAGACACAAGTAAAACTTTACTGTTGTAAATGAGAGAAGCCCCATGGCAAGTAGAAAACCCTGAGAAATTTAAGAATGGGATTATTCTAGGAAGGCTTTTGAAGGTAGCAGTAGCTGCCTGTGCTAGTATAGAGATGTTCAGCTCTTTCAGAAGGTAAGCCAGTAGTGAAACACAAACCTGGTGATACGAAGTGCTGCTGGAATTGTAATGGCCTGTAGACCACCAGTCACTTCTCTGTTTTAAAATCTACTAGAGGAGCTAGAAACAGCACATGATGTGGTTGACTTCTGTGCTTATGACCGTTTTTCTTTTGAGGATTATTGAGATAATTGTGATGGCAGTGTGGTAAAAGCCACCCAAAGGACACTTTTCTCAATGAGAGCACTACCCAGAAAAGCCCTGAGGAAGTGTTAGAACCATGGTGGAAAGCTAAATCTAAACTTAAAGCGTCTGTCCACTTCTACATCTGAAAGTAACTGTTAACTTCAATTTACATTCTGTAACATCTAAAAAGGAGATGTACAAAATGTTTCTCAACTTGTGTTCTATCAACAAAGGTGATTTAGGGCTGTTACTGGAACAGAAGAAGCAGGGGAGGCTCACGGGGAGCTGTTTTTAATGGTTCATGAAGTACCACATATGGAAACCTGAAACTAAGAAGGTGAAAGCTCAGTAACTGAAATCCCTTCAACGCTGCTGTCAGTTACTGAGTGGAACATTTTAGTCAGTTTGTGGAATTGGCATTGTTAGGAGTATTTCAGGAAGATTAATGTCTTTATAAATCTGTGAATCGTAGACTGCAATGATAGAATAGATCAGCTATAGCAACAGATCCTTTCCAACTCAATTATCTATTAAATGTAAAAGAAATACAGAGCTTGCATGTTTAAAGCAGAGACCAAATTTGTAAACATCAAGAAAACTAAAAATTATGGCCCCCACAGCAAGTATTAAGTCAGGCCTTAGTGCGCTTGAGTTTTTTGTGTTGCTGTATATGCCGATAAAATCTTGCCTTAAAATACATATGTTGTGGTGGTTATGGTAGCTATGGGAAACTCTTATTCAAATAAGTGCCCTGGTGCTTTGAATGCATTGAACTGATTCATTCCTTGCATTTAGATACTGATGTCAGTTATGCATTCGGATAAAATGCTTTTAGGTGTTATAATTAACTCTTCCATTTGTCTAGCTGTGAAAGAAAATGTTAGGTGTCTGTTATTATTTGAAATCCTTATGCTATGAGTTAAAATGGTATATGCCACATGTGTTGCAGTCTTACGACATGGGTAAAGCTTAAGCTCTGGAGAGTCTTGACAACTGGTGCTTCCACACTTTGTAACTGTGGTGGTCACAGACTAGGAAAGGGATTTTGCTTGAAACTGTGCTTCAGACTGCATAGGTGTCATGGAGGGAATGTGAGGGAAGAGGCATACTTTATTTTCTCCCACCCAACCTGCTCATTCAGATTAGGACAGGTTGATACTATGATCTCTTTTTCAAATTTAAATGTAGTGTGAAAAAAAATCATGGTTCAGAAGTCAAAGCTTTTGTTTTGCTTTAACTGTCCCTGAGCAATGTCCTGTTCTGAGGAATGCTAGATGGCTATCCTTCTGTTTTGTTTTCTTTAAGTGGGGAACTTTAAAAAATCAGATTTTTCTGATTAAAACCATGAACATCCATTTAGTTATCTTCTAAAATGACAAACTAGATTTCCTAAACTTATGAGTCCTTGCCAACACTGTATTTGCCCCTCTTCAAGAAGTACATAGATGTGGTTTTTGTCTGGACTTGGGTCATCTGACATGGTTACAGGAGTATGATAACTTGTGTTGTAAGTGGTAGTGGGAATCTGGAAACAACTGATCAAAACTAAATGTCTATAAAATGCTTTTCCACCTTCTGTAAATAATTTTCTGTGTCAGATTTGCACATTGCCAGCAAACTACTTGCTAGCCGAATTATAAATTATCTCTAATTTTACTATGGCGTTTCTCGGATTGATTCAAGTTTGCAATATCTGTAATCCTATGATACAGAGGTGATGCTGACAGCCAAAATCAAAGAATTTTCTACAAATACTTATTAGGGTAATCACTATTTTAAAGTGAATGCCCCTCACTGGGTGAGGCAGTGTGTACTGGGTAGGTGTTCACCTAAAAGGGCAAAAATTCTGAATGTGCTAGAAAAGTATTTTTGTATGGCATGTGCTCAGAAAACCGAGCTAAACTCTCATCTGTGAGAGAATGTTACAAAATAGCAAACTGTGAGTTTGCTTTATCTGGGAATCTGTTGCACGCTGTTGGTGACACTTGCACTCGGCAGTGTTAAACTAGTTTGAGCTCTTGTGTTTAACTTCACTCTTAAAAACTTCTTTTGAAAGTTTCAAGCATGATGAAGCTTTCTCTGATGCTTGTTGGTATTAGTTGCAAAACAACTGGTGTGCGTTTGGAGAGGGCACTTTGAGCAGTGATAGTCCCGTGGCTGTAGCAGACCTTCAGTCTGAGCGCAAAAGTCTAAAAATGGGTCGTCATTTTCAGAAAGTCACAAAACAGCGTGGGTGGGTGGTGGGAAGGGATTTACTACGCTGTGCTGTCTTCACAGCTTTAGAATAGGAACCATGTGGTCTGACAAGTAGTAGGGCTGTGTGAATGAAATGTGGAAACTAAGGTTACATGACCTTCAGAAAGCTTCCTTCATTTCCAATAATCTCTACAAATCTGAAGAAAATCATTTGCATAGCAGATGTAGCAGGCTGTTACCACAGCTATATTTAACCTCCTCCCCACCTCTAGTTTTAGATCTGCTTGTTTGAAGTCCTTCCTTAACTCGGACGGCCAGCTCAGCATGACGAGGGCCACATCTTCCTGTGTTCACTGCAGGCCCCGAACCCAGCCCGTGCAGTACCCGTGGCAGTCTGCTTGTATGGATCAATCTGTGCGACCAGGGGCACTTTCAGGATTCATGTATAAAAAAATCTGATTAAAATCAGACCTGCTGTAAGTACGGTCTCTGTGTCTGACTGTCAACACACGGACTTGGGTAGAACCAGAGGAAATTAAGGTGATCTAGCTGTGAATGTTTGTGCCCGATTTGCATCCACACTAGGGGTGAGTTCCTCTTTTTCTGACACGCAGTTTTGAGGCACAAATGTGACATAACTCCCTGGTCACTGTGGCCTCTCCGTTTGTTTTCCGGTGTTTCTGACAAAGTTGCTGGCCGGCAAGAAAGCACTGCTGCCGTAAACCCGATTTCAGGGTGTGGGTGAATAAGGGGTTAAAGGTGGAAGGGGCTGAGGCATTATGCAAGCTGTTAAGTAAAAAGGAAGTGCATTACAAAATGCTGAGCTCAGTAGTCTGGCTCCCGGCCAAGCCTTTGCTTTCTTCACTACAGCTGAGGGCTTTCTAAGCTTCCCACCAGTGGGTTTGTCTGAACTGTTGAGGAATGCTGCTGCTGCTGCCAGCTGATGTCAGGGCAGGCGGTTCAGCTGAGGGCCAGGCGGGCTGGCGGCTGCGGTGGTGGGGATGACATGGGCCTTCCCTGCCCGCTGTGCCTCCCAGTGCCTGCTTCTCCTCCCCAAAATGCCCACTTCACCGCCTGCCCCGCTGCAGCCCTGTGGCCTCCCTGCTGCTTCCAGCTCCTTCTTCATCTTGCTCTGTCAGACCATGACCTACTGTATAAGGGCAAAGTTGCCATTTAACTGAAAAAAAAAAGTGTCCCCCACAACGGTGCAAGTTCTGCTTTTGTATTGTGTTTTCAGTGCTGCAGATGAGCCTCTGAAAAATTACCTTTGGCTTTCAAAGTTTTGGGGTTGGAGGATTTTGGGAGGCGGTGTGCGTCTTCCACCATAGGAGCTCTTTCCCCTGCCTACCCTGATGGGTAACAGAACCACCGTAGTAGTAAGGGCACATCACAGCCCCTTTTTTTCTTCGATTTGAGGAAAACTTCTATAGAGAAGTATTTTCAGGGTGGCAAGGTGTGAAACTTTCAGTTAAAAATGACTAAAATTAGCCTGTTTTTGGACTTGATTGCCATCTGGGTGATGTTCTCTTCAGCTCTACAGTCAGATTCAGTGCAGATCTATGGTTCTGGATTATTATGAAACAAATACAGAAAAATGATCATATCTGGGTAACATGCAGCCTGCAGAAGACTGGCAGTAAGCATAGTTCAATATCACCTTTACTGGCAATGTAGGTAAACAGAGCATTACTTAAATGTTTCTTTTTCTTAAAGGATTTTGGGAGAACTGTTGATTGCAGAGGCTTCTTGGCTGTCTGGAGACTTGCTAAGCAGGTCCAGGCAGCTTCTTTGAGGCTTCTCCCTTGGCTTTTTTAATTCAGGTTTTTTTGGGCTACCTTTCCTCTGTAACCAGTCTTGTTGCTTCTGGTCTTCACTAGTAAATCTGCAAAACTTCTAGGGCAGTGTTTCTCATCACAGGTCTCTGGTCAGTGTGCACTTGTCACTAAGTCTTGTATAAAACAGTCTAATTCTGTTGTAAAATTAGAGATACAGGTTGCCATACTTCATTCTGAGTTTAAATGTAAATACGCGATGGAACCAATTTAATAATAGTTTTATGAAGGAGAAGAGAGATGGGGGGCAAAAACTCGAGAGAAACCCTTTTCTCTTTTTGTTCTCCGACTTCCTATCATGTGAATGATATTCCAGTATAGTTACCTCTTCCAAATAATAAAGATGACAAATGAGAGAATAGTCAGCAGACTAGAGATAACAGATTTTGAAGCTGTTAAAAAGAAAAACGTGTTTGTGCAAGGCAGGACTAGTTCATGAAATTCATTGTCAGATGGTATTGGGGCCAAGTCTTGAGAGAAGCCAAAAAAGACCAGATGTACTAGTATGGAAAACACCTTTTAAAATTTGTTTGAGGCATAACCTAATGTGGTTGGGGCTGTAGGAGTCAGAAGTGAATTTCTTCTGTACTACTGAGGTGCTACATGACTATGAGTGAGTCACTCTGCTTGTGTGTTGCTTTCTCCACTGTCCTTTTCCTGTCTTGTCTGTTGGAGATTACTAATAAACTTCATGACTGCTCCTGGACAGTGCATACATACCACAGTGGTGCCTCAAGTTCTGTCTAGGGCAGTAGTAATACAGCAGAGTGACTATGAGGAAGCCTCTGGGTTGCCTCTGTGAATCAGACAAGTTTTACACCTCTCATTTCAGTGAGCACAATCTGGGATTTCCTCTTGAGCTATAAAATGACTAAGTCTAGTTAAATGCAGTATAGACCATATAAAACAGGAGCTTGGAGCTTTCAAGCTTCCTAAATATTGCTGTGTATTGAATAAAAATTGGGTATACTGGGTTTGAGCCATGAGAGACTCATTGAAGTTCCGCTTTGCCACAAAGAATAGGCACCACATAAAGCTTAACATAGTGCTTGTTTCTGAAGTTCACTGCCAGAGGTTTAACTTGATGTGTGGAGATGAATTGAACTTCAAGGCTGTATATTTTACTAAAATGTCTATGTAAGCATACATTCATATTTTTTCTCTTTTTTGATTAAATCTAGGAATTAACATGGCAGAAGCTATCTTGGTTGTGTAGTTGGTTTTCATTGGTGTTATGGTAGATAGTGTTCCTTATACTTGCTCTTTCACTTCTCTTTTTCGGAGCCTGGTTTTTCAAGGTGCAGTGCTCCTAGCTGTTGTACCTCGAAGTCCCTCATCATTGTGACTCATAATGAAAGAAACCTAGAAGCAGGTCAGAGACAGAGCGGCTCTTCCACTGTAAACTGAAGGGAAATGTACCTAGTAATGTATCCACTAAGAAATCCTGTGCAGCATAGCATTTACTGCAATTTTGAAAAGAAGTATAGAGCAGTGCTGCAGTACTGGTACCCAAATGGCATGTTGTTTTCCCTTTTGTGCCCCGCTAGCTGATGGTCCTGTCTTGCACAGGTCTGGTCCATCTGTACTGGTGCAGTATTAGCAATTCAGTACAATACCAGTGTAAGCATGCAGGAACAAAACACCGGAATGGTTCTAAAAAAGCTACAACAATGTAGTAGCAATCCCTTTGCAATTATAGGTGTTGTGTGCCTCTGTAATGGGCAGAGAGTAATAGTCAGAGAGATCAAACTCCTAATAAATGCCATGTGTGTACTAGCTGCTTTCCCTTGGTGATCCTCCTTTCCCTGACAGGGTATTAAGTGCTGTGTTCGTTTTTCCAGTATCAGCTATTTGGGCGAAGGGTTACTTGGGCTAAATTTGCATCCTTGTCTTAGGTTTTAATAACTAAATAAATTTGAAACACAGCAAGTCCTTGCCTCACTTCTTTTCTAGAGGCATTAACTAAAAAGCAACTTCACATACAGCTTCTACAGAAATTACTTTAGCAAGGGCCGTGATTAAAATACTACTTTTTCTTCCCTTCCTTTCCCCCACTAGGTCTGTCTTTGGGGACTGCCCATCTGGTGAACTCCTGCAGCCAGAGAACTGAGAGCACAGTGCTCTCACAGCTGGTGGATAAATTAGGCATCATAAATTAGGCAGCTATTTGATTAGGTAAGAAAGTAACACTCAATAGAACTAGTTTCCTGAGTATTACAAGTAGCCAAAAAAAATTGTTTTAAAGTACAGCAAAAAGCATTTTTAGTGATTCTGAATAGAACTCTTTGCAGAAGGTGAATGTGAAAGTTTACCAAGTATCATCTCCCCCCTCTTTTTAGATGTGCCATGGCTCAAAAATGGCTTTGTTTTGCAGTTGTTTCTTTATTTTCATGAGGTAGGGATGTAAATGCCCTCTAGCTTTAAAAAGGCAGAGATTTTGGTGGTGGTGGTTTGTTGGTTTTTTACTCTTCCCTCTGGTTTGGTGAATCAGGAGAATGAAAATCTCTCTTGCTTGACGCTTGCCTTGATGGAATTTGTACATGGTAGGGGTGACAAATAAACAACCTTTCTGTCCTGTCCCATTTGCTGCATATCACTTCCATCTCTCCTTCCCCAGACACTTGGCAGCTTTCGCCTCAAGTCTGTCTGCCCAGCATCCCATATTGTCCCCACACCAGGACGTGAGCCATAGTGACACTGTAACTGGTGCCCTTTGCCAGGACGTCCTTGGGGGGCTGCAGGAGTCTCAGCTGAGCAGCAGCGAGGAGGCACTGAAGGCTGGTGTCTGTGGAAACCCCACACCAAATGTAGTGTGTGGCTCAGAGCTCTTCTGCAGACTGTGGACTTGGCTGTGGGTGGTTGGCTTGACCAGTAACAGTTATTTAAATTTTTCTCTTAACACTTCTAATAACAGTAAAAGAACTGTATCAACAGGGGACTGTAGCTAAATGAGCAAATGGAGTCTTTTCTTAAACTTCTGTTAAAATGTCTTTTCAGTCCCTATAGAAAGTTTTTTATTAAGTTTGAACTCTTGTATCTTTTTGATTTGAGCCTTTATTTGAATCCTGTATCTTTTTGATTTGAATTTTGATTCAACCATATTCTACTCTCTTGCCTTATTCTACGAAATATAAACTGTATTTTATAACTTTAGGATATAAATGGCACAGTGCATTGTTCTGAGTATATGTTTTTGTCTGCATACCGAAAGCAGGACACCAATTGGTGTGGCTTGGATGTGGCTGGCCTGTGCTAGTAGGAGGCCCAGAGTTAGGAAAAACTGGATCCTGCTCAGTCAGAATTTGGGTAAAGACATTTTGCATCCTCTTTAACTGCTTCTGATGGCTCAAGTATGGATGATTATTTTCCATGAAACACAGGATAACCTCATTTTCAGCCTTGAAATCTTATTAGAGTTCTTCTGTGCTATTGGACAAATTCTTGTAACACCGTGTGGCACTTATGTCAGAGATACTGTTAATAGTACATTGAGATAGTGTTGTCTGCATTTCTACAGTGCTTTGAGATTTGTTGTATCTGTAGGAGCAGACTGGCAGAGTGCAGGCTTAGTTTTGGCTCACTTCATGAAATTTTGGAAACTCTTTCTCCTGAGGCCATTTCAAAGTATGCTCTTTGAAATGACAGTTGCTGCACAGATCCTTATAACTGACATGGTGTTGTAAAGCAAACTGAAATTAAAAATAATAAGGAAAAGGAATCACAAGTTTTAACATAGTTGCTCCTGCCTGGCTTGGATTACATAGTTGTTTTAATAAATGTTCACAATAAACTTACTAGCTGCAAAATTGATAATGTCAAAGTACAGTATCTGGCTTTTCTTACTGGTAATTACATACTCTAAAAGAATAATTCCTCTGTGTTCGGAAGTAACTTCTATAGGTAACTCTGTACTAATACTTTTTCTTTTCCATGCATTGATGTTTCAACAAATAACACAACTAACAATTACAGGAAAGTGACAAAGCAGCATTTTTATAAGCAGATTTATACAGTTGGGTTTTTCTTTGCTCACTGCTCTTTTTCCTGTTTTGGCATAAAGCAATGAGATACTTTTCACATTGACAGGTGAAAACATGAAGAAAATTTTGACTTCACTTGCCTCTGTAAGGATCTGTTGTCTGAATTTTTTTGCTGCCTTCAAAACAGCTGTTTTTGTACTAGCAGTTTACAATTGTATTTACTATGCACTAGTGCCTAGCAACATCTAGGCAGTGCTCTTGCTGCTACAGATTACTGTGTCACAGAGTGTATAATATCTAGTTGATTTTTAGGTGAGCAGGCTCTGTTTAAGATACTTCTTGCCCTGGCTGGAAGTGAATTGTTGCATTTGGTAATAGATATTTGAGCTGTTGAGGGTGCTGAGTCTGAAAGGGTTCTGACTGTGAAACAGCAGACAGGAGGTGGTTCTTCTTGGCTGAAACGTTTGGACAATTCTTATAAAAGCTTTTATGGTGAATGTGGCTTGTTCTCCGTAAATACAAATTTCCCATTGAATGGAGCATTAAAACCCAATCCCCAGCGAATTCTGGGTGATTCTCTTTGGCAAGCGGGGACGTTTCCTGGGGAGATTGCCAATATAAACATCTTGTGTGTGCGCTACCTTGGGCTCCTCCCGCAGCCCCACCTCTTTGAAACAACTTAGTTGGTGCTGTCTTTGCCAGCCGCTGTTGCGCAGGCTGCTGGGGTTGAGCTGGTGGTGCTATTGTTTGGGAATTACTCCCTAAAATTAGAATCTCTTTAGCCAGCAAGACCTCCATGTGGCAGGGAACTTTATCTACAGTTTGTCTTCCCGCTTCCATCTACTGGCAGGGGGGAATGAATGGAACACAGCCAGATTTCAGAGAGCTGGAGAAAGCAAATGACCAGGTATGAGCTTTTGCTCAAACTGTACCTGTTTGGAATAATTTGACTTCAGCTTGATTGTTTCTGAAGAATATTTGTGGGTTTGTGAATATTTTGTAAGCTTGTAAGGTTTTCTCAGAAATCCAATTCTTAATTTAGCTGATGGTAGTTGTGAAGGGTTGATGAAAACCATAGGTGCTTTCAGAGGTGGGGGCTGAAGGCCTAATATTAGAGAACCTGGTCCCAAATACTTTATGGTTATCTAGTTTAAAAGCACGTAGGCTTTGTTTATTTCTTTTTAAAACTCCAACTCCAGATAATTGTATTTGTGTTATGAGTAGAGATGTAACTTATTAAAATCGGGATGAGCAAGATGAGCAGTATTGTGCTAATGATTGCAAGTCAGTGCAAAGCATGCTTGGAAGCTGTTGCTGTTAGTGGGAATTTCATGTTGTGAATATTGGACCTTTTCTATGTGGAGGGAGGGAGCAAGTTATATATGACATGCCAAAAAAGATTTCTTCAGTAATTAAATGATATTCTGGTTTGACACCATTCAACTACCTGCTTAATTTGTGAGGTTTAATTAATATATAGTCAGCTTGTGCTGACATGAACATAAAATCAATGCCTAGTTTGCCTGAGGAAAAGGCTCTTTTTCCTTTTGGGGTCTGGCTATGTCCTTTTCATTTTCTTTTTTCCTTTTTTTTTTTTTAAAAGAAGAAATCATTAGCAATTCAGAGAGCAGAAGCAAATAGCCATTTTTAAAATTCATGTCCTCAAATGTTAATTTGATGCTTTGAGGCATAAATGACCTTTCTAACCAGCCCAAACTTGTCAAACAAAGGAACGATAGAAACAAGCTGCTTTGTTCTAATACAACAGGCTGCTTTTCAGGGAGAATTTCAAAACAATTCTGCCTCCCTCTTCTCAACAACATTAAATTAAACTTTGGCCTGTGCTATGTTTGAATTTAGATGTGTATGCATCATTGGAGAGATGGTGATGGGATCTAGACAACCTGTGCAAATTGAACCATAGACTTCAGCTCCTGAAGCCCAGGGCAAGTGAATAATGCTTTCATGCATAGCTACCCCAGCTGGTATTACTTAGCACTAGAAAAGGTGTGGGTCAGAAGCTGAGGGGAGGATTAAAAGGGGATTTCTTACAAAACTGAAGAGGGGGGGGGGAAGGGGAGAGGAGAGAAATGAAACCACCACTCCTTGAAACCTTTCTTTTAACTGTTTAGATTGCTGTATACACCTTGGAGGTCAGATTTAAAAACTAAACCTAAATCTCTTTCTAGCTCCTAGGGATTTCATTGAGACTGGAACTGTGTCTAAGTATATGCTGTACAAACAGGAAAAACAGTGTGTCAGTGCCAACTATCTGTCATTATCAGATTTACTAGATAGAAACACATAAAAGGTCAAGGTGGAAGATATATTAATTTTTTTATATTGCCTTATGCTTTTATACAAGGTAATGCATTCTTTTTTCTACCTCCTTCCAAAAAAGTGAAACTAAATTTGGTACTTGAATACCTTTCTTCACTGCCAGCTGTGCTTGTAGCATCTGAAATTAATCTCTTGGAGTGACATGTTTCTGAAGCAGGTACCACAGCAGTAAACTTTTTCCCTAGGAGACAAATCAAGTTAAATAGTAATCTGGTGTTGCAGTTCTCGTATCTTGTCTATCTTTCTTATCTATATTTTTTGTCTTTGCTCGCTCATTGATCTGCTTCCAAAAAAGGAATACCTAATTCTTGAATTTGTTCAAACTTCAGAAATTGAAAGACTCCTAATTGTTCACTTTTTTCCTATTACTTATCTGTTCAGAGATTTGCCTGGCATGTTCTACTGTATAATCTGTATTGGTTTTGTTCATCTAAAGCACAATCCTGCCATAAGTTTCCTAGCTAGATGGGAGGAGGCAGGCCCTGGTTTCCATGTGTATGGCATGATTTTCTCACGTAACTGTTTTTTTGATTCCTTATTAATCAAATGTGTATACATTTTAGTTTTTAATGTTTTATTTTTGTTTCGATCCCTAGCAAGAGGAAACTGTTCTTATGACCTGAAATCTTGTGTAAAGCATTCAAGTCAGCTCAGGCCACAACTTGGCCAGATGCTGTACCTGTCAGTCATGGTGGACCAGAACATGTCACTTCTTACAGGGACTGGGGTTATGTGGCTCCAGAGAGAGGAGAAACAAAAGTAAAAGCCTAATTACTGCTTCCAGTAATACTGAATTCTTTCTAAAATATTGACACGTGAACAAACTGTAGGACACAAAATTCTACTCTCTAGATAAGAACAAAGAGACCCTTCTTTTCTACTATAGTGTCTGCAAAATCAGCCTGCAGAGCTGTTGTGGACTGTAAAGGCTTTATCAGTCTGCAGTCTTCATTCAGATCTAGGAACGAGCTGTGACTGCCACAAGGAATGCATATGCATGTACCAAACTCATACAGAGTTACTGGTGGAAAACTTGGGCCAAGAGCACATAGCCCAGCATATTGACATAAGTACGAACAACGCTTGTTAATTATCCCATAGCTTATTAAGTTTGCAGTTGATTCTGGTAGTTGATCCAAATTGCTGTCAGACTGTATTTTCTTGCACACAAACACATGTGCTTTTGCTTTATATTGGTACAACTACTTCAATTCTAGTTTTGCATATTTTAAGCAACTGCTAGCTTCTTTTATATTTGGTTGGTTGAATGCTGAAATGAGTAAGTATCTGGATGCAGCTTTAGGCCAGGTTTTAAGCACAGCAGAACTTAAAAAAAAAACAAACCAAACCAACCAAACTAAAAAACCCAAACCCAACAAACCAAACACCCCCCCCCCCCCCAACCCCAACTCTGCTGTAATTACACTATTGCTGGCTTTTATCCAGCCAAGGTGTATCTGTTCTTTGAGGCCACAGCCTTTTTTAAAGATAGGAATTCCTCTATATGCTGTACACCTATAAGATATCAACACAGTGAGTTGCTAAAAATGTTTCTTCACCTGTTTGGCCTTGAGTGTGTTTTGTGCTGCCATGGCAACTTGGGTCACAAAGAACTGTGGGTTTGTGGTTTCCAGACCTGATTAATACAATGTACTGTAATTAGGAATAGGAAAAAAACCCACAGGCTCTTTTCCAATTTAAATATTCCCACTGCTCCCAAGACTTCCCCAGCTTTCATTGTGCATTGTTTCAGATTAGTCATAATTGAAATATTTATTTTGTTTAGTGTGGCCAAGACACTGGGAAGAGTCCTTGGAATTAATCAGTGCTTTCAGCCTCTGAACAGCTTGGTTTAGGGGGTCTCTTTGAGAGGGTTGTGTGATTTGCTATGTACCCTAAGAATGACCTGAGATACCTAGCACTAACAGCATTTCTGCATCGTACTTTTATAGCACCAGTGCTTATGCAGAAGGGAATTACAGATCATACAAGCAAGACTGCTTATTTTGTTTTAGACACTTTCTTCAGTCACTATTACTTCTTTCTTTTGCCAGTGTAGATGGGAAATCAGTTGAACGCTAAAGCACTGAAATGGGAAAAAAGCAAAACACAAAGCTACATGTATTTAATTTGTCTAGGTACAATGGTAACTGGTTTGATAAAATAGTTTGAGTTTTCCATTTTTTTAATGTGAGTTGTAACTTAACCAAATGGCATTACGTAAAATTTTTGACTACAGCTGCTGTAGAAATGTGTGCAGAGCTACTGTTTTGGTAAACAAAGCCTAGTAGCCAGATGGCAGTAATATTTAAGAAGTTGAGTGATATGGTTTGGGAAGCATCCAACTGGAATATGCTGTGCTTTGCCTAGGTACCTTAGATTTAGTGCATAGTGGAAGACTTTAAATATGTTCTCACTGCAGTGGCTTGAAAGAACAAATAGACTATTGTGTAGAATACAAATAATGCTTATTAAACTTGCAGTTGATTCTTTCTGATAGATGATCCAAATTGCTGTCAAACTGTATTTACTTACACATAAACAGATGTGCTCCTGCTTTTAATCAGGATAACTATTCCAAACCTAGCTATACATATTTTAAACAACTGTTAAATACTATGTTTCAAATAATTTCTGGTTTCATGAAGGCTTAATTTTTCTAATAGGTCGTTTCCTCATCCTTACTCCATTCCATCCTCCTACTTGACAGGTTCAAACTTGCTACATTTGGCTAGCTGTTGTATGACTGGAGAACTGCTGTTAAGGAAAGAAGGGAGATAGTTTTCTTGCAGGGTATGTATGCCCAGGGTACTCTGCTATTCTTTTTATATTTTTAATGTGTTGGGTAATTGTTCACCATGATACATTAAAATGGTCAGCTTGGCTTTGCATAGTTTCTTAAAGTTCAATATAGACTAGGCTGGAAGATTCTTAACATCAACTTAGCCACTGTCAAATTTGCTGGGAGATAATGAATTGGATCCAGCTCTTGGTGACACAGCTATGGGAAAATATGATCATCAAGCTATTAAGAAGCAAAATAACCTTTTCTAAGACATGAAGTATCATCAATAAATGCTGGCAGACTTTCTTTATTAAAAAATGGGGTAGGTCTTCCTGCAAGGCTGCCTGCCTCTTCCCCTCCCTCCCCCCTTTGATGTGGGAAAAGTCTGCATTGTGAAACAGTTGAAGCAAACAAGCTGGACAAACACCACCACCACCCCCCCACCCCCCCATCCTGTCTAGACTGCCTGTTTCTCATGCGCTGCTCTTCCTTGGAGCAGACATTACTCACAGGTTGTGCTCCTTGCTTCTCTGAGCAGCAGCACGGGTTCTTTTTGCTTGGAGTTCACCTTCTGCTGGTGTTAGGCATCCTTCTCATCTGAGGAGGTCAGTTTACCCTGCAAGCTTTTTACGTACAAACTTCTACTTTTCAGACTGCTGCAATTAGGAAACAATTTTTGGCAACTTCAGCCTGACTGTCCTCTCTGGGGCTGGGGGAGGCCGGGTGTCACACAGGCATTCCTCTGGGATAGAAGTCAGGCTTGCTGTGGCTTAGCCCACTGCCATAACACCGTGCCTTCACTGCTTGTCCTCAACGTGACCCTATGCAATCCATAATAAAGAGAGAAACAGATCCCTCACACACACACCAGTGTAGGTGATTTTTGTGGATTATGCATATAAATAATACTCTAGTGCTGCAAACGCTAGCAAACTGCCTCTGGTGTGTTGGAAGCTTTTTCTCTGCCCTTTGAAGTGGTGGTGGAGTGGGTCAGTGGTGTGCAGCACCCAAGTGTTGGAGTGAGTGGCTTCCTTACAGCAGGGCCTCTGGAGCCCTGGGGAAAACAAAGCACAACAAACTTCATTAGGTCGTTGGAGGCACAGGTACTTAGTGAGATTACAGTCATTTGCTGTCTCTTCATTACCCATAAAGAACAGTAAGAAGGGAAGTTTCCTTTTGTTTCAAGAATGGGGTTTTCTTATTGGAGAACTCCAGGCCAGGAGCTCTGAATCCAAACAAATGTTCTGTTTTTATAAAGGCTTTTTCCTTGCTTAATTACTTGTTAAGCAAGAAAAAAAGCCTTAAGTAGTTTGTTTTCAGGAAGTTTTACTCCTGATTTCAATACTAACTCTGAAAAAATAACTACAAGTAGTAATTGTTTCGGGCTGGTCAGATTGTAGAACATCTTTAATGTAATTATTCCTTCTCTTACTGAACCACCATTTCATTACAGGAATAGATCCTACAAATGTCCTCAGAAACACTTTGCTTGACTATAAGAATGTATTCATATAAAAATATATAAATTCCCAGTTCAAATGTGGTAAACAGTAAGGTTGCAGGGACAGCTAGATTAAAAACAAAATCCCCGAAACTCACCTGAAATCGAAATAATGCTTGTGGCTTTTCCAGTGTTCATTTATTTGGAAGACAGACTGAAGAGAAAATACAAAGGTTACTTCTCTTAATCTCCTGGACAACTGGACAACTTTTTGTCTGCTTAGCTTTTTCCAGAAATGAATTATTACCCTGCTTTAAAAGGTGATTTCTTCTGCAGTCTTTTGTTTTTCATGGTCTAGAAGGTTTGGAATTTGCATTGCCCTCTCATGCAAAAAGCAAACATCACCTTTCAAAACAAAGTGTGGACTGTGACATGCTTACTCTTTAAAAGAAAATAAGTTCGAGGGTTTTTTTGACTAGTTTTGTCTCTGGCAGGAATATTAAAAGCATGTTAAATTTGCAAAACCAGAATATAGCAGTTCCATTTTCTACTTCATGAACTTTATGTAGATGAATAAAAATATATTAGCCTTTTTTAGAAGAATCTTGGTTCTGCTTCATGAATTTGGTATTCAGATTGTTTATCTTCCTGTGTACTAAAGGGGGTTGTCTTTGTTAAATATGCTTTTGGTGGAAGAAATAGATTTTTTGTTTTTTGTTCTGAATTGGGCATAATTCATTTGAGAAATGACTCTACTCACCCTCATATGCTTCATAGATTTCAGTAGTTGTGACTGTCCTTCCTCACTGATACCTCTTGAGAGCTATTGATGTGGTGTTTGAATGGCTTACTGCTTTAAAAAGAGAAACTTTGTATATTCTCATAACAGCACAGAAAAAAGATTAAAAATTCTTCTTGTTGCTTTATAGAATGTCTTAATCTACATTTTGGACCTGCTTAACTGATAATTTTCCTGTTTTGATTGCATGCAAATTCTGGGGGTGGGGGGTGGGGAGTAGATGTCAGTCTTTCCTGTAACACATCATCTTGTCTTCTGCAGATGACCTGCTACAGTCATTTTGGCATCTGCAGTCCATAGTCTGTTCAGCAATGCATGGCAGGCAGCAACCTACTTCAGCCTACTGATTTCTCTAAGCTGTCAGGCAACGCAGTGATGCTCTGCTTTACAGAATTCTCAGGGCAGCATTTAGGTTGCACATCAGAACAGCCTACATGTCTGTATTGGGTGAACAGAGAGGCCCAGTCCACCAGAGTCCGTTGGCCCTCACGAATGATGCTTGTCTGCTGTGTAAATAAAGGAGGGATAGGAAAGCCTTGGGCATCCTTGCATATTGAAACAATGCGCTATTTGACTATCACATGCTTGTAGCAGATAAGAAACTAGATTGAGGCTCTGTCTGGCTAACAATAGCTGTCTCTGCGCTTCTTTCTCATTTGTAGATTTATTTGTAGCTTGGAACAAGGAGAATAGACCAGTTAGGATTTTGTTCCTAACATTCTAAAGTAGCCTGTGGGGGTACTTCATTGTTGTCATAGCCCCCAAATCTACCTAACATCAAAATATCTGAAAACCCATTCTAGAGCAAATGTCTGTCTATGTAATCCTGAGTGTCTAGTTGAGATAAAGCTTGTTTTAGCAAAGTATATGGGAATCTTCTTTGCGTTGTATTACATTTGCCCTCCAACAGAGAGCAGATTATCACTTGCTCCAAAGCAGGTTTAAAGTAGTGTTTCCCAGAGGGCACGACTTCAGTAATGCAGAGTACATTCATTACCTTCACTTGGGCTGCCTTGGAAGTAATTCAAGTGAAAATCTGAGCTGGGAACCATACATGCTAGTGCTTACTGCCTTCTTGACTAGATTGCTGATCATTTTGTCACCTAGAATAACCATGTTTATAATCAGTTTTCCCTGAGTTAGGTGTAGGGAGGATTAAGACATTTAGCATAAGACCATATGGAATCCTTTCCTGAAGGATGGGAAACATTTTACATGTGCTGGCCCAATGCTTAACTCCAAAACCCTTGTTTCTCTAGTTTAAAACTTTGATTTCTCTCCTTCAAGATATTTTGTTGTTGTGAACAAAATGATTGATAACTATATATAATAGAACTTAATATTACTTCTTTGGGTGTCTTCTAGTAGAAGGAATAAAATCTGTGACAAAGGCCACTGCTCTAATACAAGTATTCACACTTCCAGTGGCAAGGGTAGCCTGGAGTAGGTTTCCCACCAGTTGTTGAGATACAATTCCCTTTCCCCTTCCTTTTGTATCAAAACAATATAAAACTATAGATTGGGGAATGAGACGCAGGAAATAAACTAAGTTATATCAGTAATTGCAGGCCAGAAGCTTGTCACGTTTGGTTATCTCACTGTGAGTCCTGGCGTTTTTTGGTTTAGAATACTCTGAGCTGCTCTTTTGGGGCTCTGTTACAAAGAACGCCAGGGAGAAGGCCTAATAAAAAGTACAATGTTTTTCAAAGGGAATAATGCTACTGAATAGTACATAATATCTGAACAAACAGGCGATGAATAGCATATAATTCTGCACATTATGCAGTGGCATTAAATATACATATTAGTAAGGTAGCAGATGCTCTAGTTCTGAAATTGCCATGTAAAGTAGCAGTCTTTAGCAGCAGGGTGCTGCTCTATGTGAGACTCCTTCACATGTAATGAATAGCTAATTTCAGCTCTATAGTCCATGAGGGGCTGGAGGGGATCAGGGAGGGGTAGAGCGTTCCAGCAACCAAAACCAGCAGGATGTGCTGAGATGTGCTTTTAATGGAGCAACATTTCTGAGCTCTTGAGGGTAAAATCATAAAGAGGGATGCTCATCTGTTACTTTGTATTCAAACTGAGGAATTATTGCTGCAAATGGACAAGCAGGGATGAGGTGATGATAGGTTTTGGTGCCTTTTCTGAGGTGGTGGATGTCTTGGTTTTTACTTTTTTTTGTGTGCAACTGACAGGTCAAATAAAGACAAGTAAAAGCAGGCATGAGAACTGGCACTGAGAAGGTGAGCAATGTTTTCCCGCATGCCTCCTTCAGAGCATGTGAGGATGCTTGTTGATCCAATTAATGTATGTCACAGATTGGAAGATTCAGCTAGCAACTGAATCTGGCACCCGCACATCTCATGGGTATTGTCTTGCAAGAGGTGAGAATGAGGAGTTTTCTTGCTGAGAAACAGGGTTTTCTTGCCGAGTAGGCAGGGGCCAACAAGCTTGGGGTATTCCAGGTTCATTACTGATATTATTCTGTTTTTAAAGTATTTTGAAAATAGTTAGTCAGATGTTCAAATATTTATGTAGGAAAGTGTCCCCATTTAACCTTAAAAGATCATCATTGCTTGTTAGGACCAAACTAGGTCTGTGGATCTGAACTTCTAAGACTTGCTTGGTGAATTTAAGAAGGGCAGGAGGTATCATCTGGATATCTGTCATACGCTCATCCAGAGATTCAGACTGCAGAGAGGAAAGGCAGATTTCTAAGGAAATGGCTGATATTGTTTGCAGCTCCTGATGCTGTCTCACTCCTTATCAGAGGAGGAAGTCTCCTGTTTGACTAAGTAAACAGGAAAAAAACAGATGTAGGGAATAGTAATCCTTGCTTCATAGTCCAATATACCTTGGTATACAGAATGATCTATTTAAACCCTTTCTCAATAGATAAAAATAACCTAAATCATAGTCAATCTTCTGGAAGCATGATGCTAGTTAAGCAGTTTTTTTCTTCTACCCTTGACTGAAGAGGGTATGGATGGACTTTTTGGGGGCATAATTTTGATTTTAAGAAGTGGACAACTCTAGAATAGTACCCAGCTGCTTCCTTCAAATTACTCTGCTGAGAGTGGGGGAGATTCGTGGAAGGGTATCATGGGAATGTTGCTGTAGGGGACAAGACTGAGAGCATTCTTTCCAGATACTTTAAACAGTTCAAAAGAAGTTTAAAGTGTAAAGAAGAAAATTAATAGTCTTCTATGTAAGGGGTCTGACTGAAGTATTTCAATTTATTTTGATGAGACCTGGGATATTGACAGTGTTAAAAATTAAAGGCCTAGTTTTCAGTTTACGGATCTTCATCATGGTAACAGAGGCTAGATACAGAATTGACCTCTGTTCTGTTTCTACTTTTCTTACTGTGGTATCGAGAACTACTTCCAATACTAGCAAGTTGCTTGATCTGAGTGTCTTGGGTAATACTGAAAATTAATTCATATGTAATCTTCTCTGTCTTGCTATTTAAGTGCACTGTGACAACACAACCTTACAGGTGACAATGGTATTATGTAATAGTCCAGTGTGTTGCTGAATTTAAGCCAGAAAACAATTTTTAACAGTTGGTAATAATATCAACAACTGTGGTGTGATTTTAGAGGCATGATTCCCATTCAGCTTTTCTGCCAGCAAAGGACACCCTCCGTCTTTACCTGTACTTGTTTCAGAGTTCATAAAAACATCTGGTTTTTTTCTTGAAGTTGGAATGGTCTTCCTTTTTTCTCCCAGTTATGTTTATGTAGGTTATGATAAGTCAAGAGCATAGACAGAACCTTTTCTTAGTGCAAAAAGTAGACCTGTAGCCATGAGACCTGCATCAAAAAGGAGTTTTAGTAGCACTACAAGATGAATATCTAGTTTGAGATAAGTAAAATTGACAAATAACCTTGAGTCTTAAAATCAATCAGCAATGCACTTAGTCTTGTGGGTTGGGTTTCATGTTCATCAGCAAGCCTAACCCTTGACTATTTTAGTAAGCAACCAAAGCTTAACAAAACGAGGCATTAACCACACTTCCAGAAGTACACCACCTACCAGCTTATCACAAATGCTAATTGTTGTAGTATAGATAGGTTATCAGAAGCTGAAGCCCAAAACTAAATGGCAAGAGAATGCAGGGATCTGGAAAGAGGAAAGTTACTTCATCATTGCATGAAAACAGCTTGTTGCTTGGCTCACTGGTAGAGACACTTGTGATCCTTGAGGTTTGTCTTCTGTTTCCTTGTTTTGTGTCTTCCCACAGTGCACTGTAAAAGTGAAATAAATGATGGTGGCTTTAATTGTTTCCTTTTCCTCTGTCAAAGGATAGTGGTTCCTTGGCTTGTCAGTGGAAGTTAGAAATGTTGTATGTTACCAGAAGTGCTTTTTGTTGGGGTCTTCAATCTAATAGCTTATGTACTGTAAAACCTGGTCTGGAGGCCAAACCACAGCATGCTGAATTCCAGTAACTTGCTTCATAAATCTCAGTGACAAATTAGATTGTGTTTAGTTGTGTAATTTGTCCTCCTTCCTTAGACTGTTTGTTTCTTTAATTTACCCTGGAAGTCTTGTTTCCTTGATTGTACAGTTCTGTGTTTTCCTTCTTCCCCCTGCCTTTCCAGCCTTTTTGCTATCTCTGTCTGTGGTGTTGTCTGGAAAGTTTTGATTTTTGTGGGCGTGAGGCATGAATTTAAAAAAAAAAAAGTATCAAATTGCATTTTATTGTTCAACCCTGTGTATGGTAATAGAGACTTAGATAACATTATGTACGAAAATACTATTGAGAATCTGATGAACAGTGAGAACAACTGTAGCTTGTTAAACTTCTGGGTGCTGCAGGTTAGAGGTAAATATTTCTAAGAATTTCATGGCTCTAGCAAAGAAGAATGGTAAATCTTGCTCATTCAAGGAGAATTAGTGTGTGGCTTTAGAGCAAGGGTGGGTTCCTAAATTACCTAAATTAAGAAAATTGCATATTAATCTTACCTATAAAATCATAAATTTGTTTAGGTTGGAAAGATCAAGTCGAACTGTTAACCCAGCACTGCCAAGTCCACCACTAACCCACGTGCTGAAGTGCCCCGTCTACACATCTTTTAAATACTTCCAGGGGTGGTGACTACCACTTCCCTAGGCAGCCTGTTCCATACTTGACAACTCTTTTGGTGAAGCATTTTTTTCTCATATCCAATCTAAACCTCACCTCGTGTAACTTGAGACCATTTCCTCTTGTCCTGTCCCTTTTTACTTGGGAAAAGTAGCAAATCTGCATCATTGGAACAGCCATGTGCTCTCAATGTGCTAGCATTGGCTTAGTCAGTAGGAGAATGTACATTGGGCTCCTCCACCTGCATGCAGCTACCCTTACTTTATTCCAAGTGCTTGCTGTGCATGCAGCTCCCAGAAATCAGAGATGTCATGAAATTATGGCTTGGGAACATACAAAACTTTTTGTTTGAACTATTTGTGTTTTATAAATATAAAAAGACAGGTAAACAACTTACTCTCAACATTATCTGTGCCTTTGGAAATTCATTTTTCTTACATAATGCTTATTCATTCTGCATCCCATGTCTGGAAAGAGGTGGTACACGTCTATATGGAGGAGTACTTGTATGGCAAGTCTTATCAGGCAGTTTTGATTATGGGGTGCAGTAGCCATAACTTTTATATATTGATTTGATTCCATCAAGTAATAACTGGAACAGCAAGAAGTGAATTAGAGTCTAGTATGAAAAAACTGAACCACAAGAACTTGATTTCATACAATATGCCCACTTCTGTGGGTGTAGGCTGTGTGCCAGGGTTATCAAGGATATTCTGATGTATAAGTGACCTTTGCATGACCTTTTTTAACACCTTTATTACAAGAGTTTCTTGGGATTCCAGTCTGCATTTGGGGCTGTGCAGTTGGCCCTGGACAGCTAGAAAAACGATGCTTCTCCTAATGTTGGCTTCATGCAAGGGTGACTCACTTGTGATGCTGGTGGTTTTTTTAGACTTTGATCCTGGAACAATTTCAACACTATGGTTTTAGTGGCTTTTTCTCTACTGCTTTGTCAGGAAGTACTGCATCGTACTTCATTATTTTTGCTGGAATCCCTTGTAATACTCTGGTGACCAGAGGAAGTTGCTGAAAACATTTATCTTGAGAAATTTACAGTCCAAAATTAACTGAGCCTGTCCCAAAGTCCTATGTAGTGACTGTTGTTTCTACACTTAAACCTCTTTTTCTCTTTTTACTTCCATTTTGATTCTTAATAAAACAGGAGTTAGTGAACATCCTGACTCTTGCAGTAATACACAAACATTTGTTAAAGAATTCAAGCAATAAAAACATTTTGTAAATGTTATTAAGTCTTTATGAATGTTTAGTATTTAAGTGGAAGAACAGAATCATGGTCATAAAGAAAGGGTCCCTCTTTCTGGGAGTTTTAATGCCATTTTTATTTGGCACAAGTGCAGCATTTATATTTTCTTTTTTTTCCTACCCTTTTAAAACAAAATAAAATGATTTATTCCACAACTAGTAACGGAAATGGGAGTGGCAGTTTCCCCTTTTAGGCCAAGTATAACTCTTCCTGATGGACAGTCAGTTTAGCGTCAGAATTATATTGGCTTACACTCTTGCATAGCTTAAGCTTGAACTGTTTGAGTGCAATCTTAAATTACTCAATCAGTTAAATGTTTTGTGTTGTTGGAATGACCTAAATACCTTTTACTGCAGGATGCCTGTGTTTCAGACATCCTCTGCTGACTTTTTCCAAACTGTAAGTATGGCTGTAGAAATCCAGATACTGCCTGAAAAAAATGTAGTAATTTCTAATCTTTTAAAAATCTCTTTCCAAGTTTATATCGGTGATTGCTGTTGCCTTCCTTTTTAGGATTTTATCCACTTCCCATTAAAAAATACAGTGGGAGTTTGATCAAGCCCTTATCAAGAGAATGAGAAAGCAGTTTTTCCTGATGATAAAGCAGTGTTATGAGTCAAGCAGGATGTAATTTTCAAAGTGTTTTCCTTCTTGTTTTCATGCATCTTCTGATGAAGCTCTGTACTCTTTTGTGGCCTGTGTTAGTTGAATTTAGTTTGTCTTTGAAAAGCCATGTAGAGAACTGCTGCTAATCATGCTTTATTTGTAAAAGACAAGTGGTGTTGGAGCCTTACAGACAACAAACAAATTAAGTTGACGATTAGCCCTAACTTAAGACAATAAAGTGAAGCTGACACAGCCTGTGTGACATAAGCAAAGGGCACATGGTAGCAGCAATAGAGTGTGAAAAGAGCAGATACATGGGTGGCCTGCTGGAGGGAAATTTTGAAACACAAAAAAATTTGGTTAGACTGAGTTCTTCCTCCCTTAAAAATGAGCAGGTCTTTCTGGAGATTTTCTTCTCAGATGGTTTAATATCTGTTGCTTCTTTTTGTTGAAGACAGATGATTCTTAGTTGAAGGTAAGCCTTTAACTGTAGACATGTGTGGTGGGTTGACCCTGGCTGGAGGCCAGGTGCCCCCCAAAGCTGCTCTGTCACTGCCCTCCTCAGCTGGGCAGGGGAGAGAAAGCAGAACAAAAGGCTCCTGGGTCGAGATAAGGGCAGGGAGAGATCACTCACCAGTTACTGTCAGGGGCAAAACAGACTCAACTCGGGAAAATTAATTTAATTTATTACCAAGCAAATCAGAGTAGAGCAATGAGAAATAAAACCAAATCCTAAAACACCTCCCCCTACCCCTCCCTTCTTCCCAGGCTCAACTTCACTCCCCATTTCTCTCCTTCCTCCCCGCCAGTGGCACAGGGGGATGGGAAATGGGGGTTGTGGTCAGTTCATCACACGGTGTCTCTGCCGCTCCTTCCTCCTCAGGGGGAGGACTCCTCACACTCTGCCCCTGCTCCAGCCTGGGGTCCCTCCCACAGGAGACAGTCCTCCACCAACTTCTCCAGCGTGAGTCCTTCCCACGGGCTGCAGTTCTTCACCAATTGCTCCAGCGTGGGTCCCTTCCACGGGGTGCAGCCCTTCAGGAGCAGACTGCTCCAGCGTGGGTCCCCCATGGGGTCACCAGTCCTGCCAGCAAACCTGCTCCAGCATGGGCTCCTCTCTCCATGGGGCCACAGGTCCTGCCAGGAGCCTGTTCCAGCGTGGGCTTCCTATGGGGTCACAGCCTCCTTTGGGTGCCTCCACCTGCTCTGACATGGGGTCCCCCACAAGCTGGAGGTGGAATCTCTGCTCCACCATGGATCTCCATGGGCTGCAGGGGGACAGCCTGCCTCACCATGGTCTTCTCCACGGGCTGCAGGGGAATCTCTGCTCTGGTGCCTGGAGCACCTCCTCCCCCTCCTCCTGCACTGACCTCGGTGTCTGCAGGATTGTTCCTCTCATCTGCTCACTCCTCTCTCTGGCTGCAAAAGCTCCCACTAGCTTGTTTTTCCCCTTCTTAGCTATGTTACCCCAGAGGCACTACCACCGTGGCTGATGGGCTCATCCTTGGCCAGCGGCAGGTCCATCTTGGAGCCACTGGCATTGGCTCTGTCAGACATGGGGGGAAGCTTCTGGCAGCTTCTTGCAGAAGCCACCCCTGTAGGCCCCCCCCCTCCCCCCAAACCTTGCCACGCAAGCCCAATATTTATCTGTTTGATAGGCAAGGCATCTTCTAAGTTGCTTAAAACAACTGATAGTCTCTAAACACTTACTTCTATGAATGTAAGAGCAGCCTATTTCTTCTTGTGTTGCTTTAAGGATGTTTTAATGAAAGCAGGAGGCTTAATCTGAATCTATTTGGTTTTGTTGTTGCTCTTCCTCATTTGCAGTCACTTTCCCATTTGTGATATATACACTTGTAGTAAGTGTAATTCCTACCTGCAAATTAGTTGTGAAAACTAAGTAGCAGTAAAAGCTAAAATACATTACTCAATCTGTTTGTTCCCTCTGAAAAAAAAAAGGGGCCTGTGAAGTTCGCCAACAGTGATGGTTTGTTTATCAAAATTTAAATGTAGATGAGTAATGTCTTGACTTCTTATTTCCAGCCTTTGTTATGGCTGAATGTAAACTTGAGCCTGATTCCTACATTTATATTCTATTACAATTCTCCTATAAACACTTCAGCATACATTAGCTGGACAGTCTGGGCAGCATGGTTAGTTAAAAGCTAAATTGCTTTGGAGTAGCTCTACTTATAGGAACTTTCTTTAGTATTAATTACCCTTTTTTTCCCTTACCCTTTGTTCTGAATTTACTGGCAGTTTCTCTTCAGCATCAGTGTAGCTTTGGCTCCCACTTCACACTTTTGCTGCAGCAAGCTGCTGTGTGATGGATCCAGCCAGTCTCTCTCATCTCAGCCCATTAAGTCTCCCTCGAAAGTTTGAGGCTTACTATATTCCATGTGTCATAAATCATAAAATGTTAATTTGCCCACATTCTGCAAAGCTTATGATTTCTTTGGCATTCTTGATTTTTTAATAGCTGTCACATGATCTCTCCGTGGTATATTATAAAAATTGTCATATATATATAAATAAATGTCTTGTCTGCTGATATCTCATGGTAAACTGTACTTTTCTACTCATCAGCTTTAGGGTTTCTAGGCTCACACTGAGACTTCTTTTTTTATTTTGTTTACTGCTGCTCTTACAATATGTTGTATTGAGAGGAGCTCTTAAGCTATTAGTGTAGAGGAGCAAAGTTTTGTTTTAAACTGATGCCCTTTAAAAACAAAACAACAAACACCACTGCCCCCACATACACACCCCAACATCCACCCCCCACCCCCCCCAAAACAAAAAAACCCCAAACCAAAAAGGCTTGAGTTCTATACTTGATAAAGGGTGGCCTGCAGTCATGGATTGCTAGCCTTCTTGACCTGACAGGAGTCAGCATTCACAGTTCTAGTGAATTCTCTGCACTATGTTAAGGCTTTATTTGAAGAGGCTTGTCTGCTTCTGCTCCGCTTCTGTGCGAGCCCTAAGCATCCTTTGCCACAGCATCCTAGATCACAATTTAAGCATCTCTGTGCTAGAGGTGCAGTTCTATGTTACTGCTGTCCAGAAGGCATTCTTTTTAACCTATCTCCTACACCAAGGTTTGATTTTGCTGCTTTTGATTTGCCCACAAAGCTAATGCTGCAAACGCCTAAAATGGGTTTGATTATATCCATATTAAATGAGTTGGAGAGCAGATGACTTTCAGGTTTTGCAGAGAAGTGATCTGAGGCTGTGAGCAGTGCTGGTGAGAATGTCATTCTGTAGTTCGTATGGGGTTCCGATGGGGTGGTCTGCAAGTTGTTTAATGGCAAGGATAGCAGTGAAACCTTTGGGGACCCCTGAGGCCATGCTCGTGGGGTACATGTTTTGTTCAGTGCCTCCATCTCCAGACAGCATTATCTGCTGCAGTCTGCATCTATCTTAAAACAGTCCAGATCTTATGTGGCTGTTAGGCAGGGGAATGCATTTTGCTGTGTTGTTTGCTGTTTGAACAGCCTTTCTTCCTCTTTAGGGAAGAATAGTCTGGGTGGATGTATCCCATCCACAGTCATCCATGACCCCTGCTTGGAGCACGGTGATAAGCAGCTGCCTTTGAGCAGCAGAGATGTGGTCAAGCTTGGCTTGAGGGGTTAGTAGAGGCCTTTGTCTAATGAATGTAATTTGCTGAACAGTTCTCAGACTTGAAGGTTTGGTCTGCTGAAGGAAGTCTTGGAAGATTTTTTGTTTAAAATGCAACTGTTGAATTCATGGTGTTGGGGCAAATAAATCACACTGTCGCTATTACTACATGTTCTTGGATGTGTGCCAGCAGTCATGAACTTTCAAGTTGTCAGTGCAGTGTTGTGTGTGTGGAGTTATCTAATACTATTTCCATTATCTCGTGCTTGCAAAAGTCCTGAAATATCAAATCCTGACTATTGTCTTTTTGAAAGGGAGTTGTGGAATCCGGGCAGTTGTTTGTGACAGGTCCTCTGTTGGTGTTTGGGAGTAGTGGTAATGCCAGTTTTATTCTAGGTGGCATTGTGGCTCTCAAAACATAAGCTCTTCTCTACCCTGTGCATTCATCACATACAGTAAACATCTTATGTAGTATTCTTGTTAAATATTTTTCCACTCCTCATTACATTTGTATGGGCATGTTTAAGGTATTATAGGTAAGTATTTTCCATTTTAAATCAATGTTTTCCCTGGTTTATAAATAGGCTGTTAACATTAACTTCAGGCTGAGTAGTGGCACGCAGTTTTGACTTCATAGTAATTTCAAAGTGTGTTGTTGATCTGTTTTTAGAGTATTCCAAAGTTCAGACAGAATTGAATGTAGGATATTACTTTGCCATCTTAAAGGAAAACCACTTCTTAAAAGACAAAATTTGAATGATGTAAATATGGTTTAGACTTTTGCTTGTCTTGGGGAAAAAAATGCAACCACTGATCTAAGTTATGAAGAAATAGCTAATGGGCATAGTTGGAAACTACTTTCCGTAAGCATTTGTTGTTGTTTGGCAGGCGAGACAGAGCAGAGGTGTTTTTCAGTTTACACAGTGATTATGTGTTTGCCAAGTAATAGAGTAGCCTGAATAAATCTTAGCTAGTAGGCCTGCAAGTTAATTTAAATGACTGTTAAAGGTAGAGGTTATGATTCTGATTACCAATGTAAAGTTATGTAGGGGGAGGTTACCCGCATAGTCTTGCATGTTGAAGACTCCCCATTTCCCAGAACAAGCTCTTCCTTTTCCCCTCTATAAGTAACCTCATCTGCTGGTCTTCTGTGAATGTAAAACAGCTCATGCATTTTCCTGACTAGGGGTATATATATGGTTCTTGTAAACTACTTGGGAAAAGGGTCAGTGGATCAATATTAAGGAACATAATGCATTTTCCAAATACAGTTGGTAGCATATTTCCTAATTTTACAATAATGTGTGTATTGTGGATGAGGCATGCATGGTGTCCTCAAAAGTTACACGGCAGAAAGCTTTTAAAAAGTAGTGGTTTTAAGCTTTAGGGTATTTCTGTAATCCAGTTCTGACATTTTTATATATTCTATAAAGGATAAACAGTACCTAGTGTTGAGATACAGTAGCATTTCAATCAAAGCTTTCAATTGCAAGTGTGAACTTAAAGTGATTTATTTTTTTAACCACTAGAATTCTTGACAGCACATATATATGTTTCTAATATATGCAATGCAGGTTTGCTTTTTTAATACATTTTGTTAAAGTACTATTATTGTATGTTCATAAGAGCAGCCTGTTATTTTTTAACTGGTAATGTGTTTGTTTTCATGTCCTGTTATTGATATTTTTGAATAGGCAGCTAAAAAGCTTAAGAACTATTTTTTTCAGATAAAGTTCACTCCATAGTAGCTTGCCATATTGCTGACTGAATCACAAATGTCTGTGGCTCCCCTTGAATAAGAGGATTTTTTCTCATTTCTTTTTTTTTCCTGTACCTACAGGAACATCTTAGAACTTTGAATTCTAAATTACTGAGATAAAAGAAACCAACAGTCTAAAATTTTAGATTTAATTACTATTTATAGTTAATTTGAAAGTTGTATTGTACTCTTTATTTTCTTGAGCCACAACACCATATCATCTCAGTATAATTACTGCAGGCCCTCCCTCCCCTCCAGTGTTTTACATGGCTTGTTATTCTGATAGTTTTTGTTCGTTTTGGTCTGTATCCTTAAGTGCATCTTTGGACTTAGGTATATTGAGGAGGACGCTTTATAACACTAGGTGACAGTAGAAATGAATTAAGCTTGTGAGATATCATTGATGATGCTTATTTAGTGCAGTAACTTTGCTGTGTATCCCATTGGATTAGTGGAACTCACTATTTCAAAACTCGTTTTTGACTTGAACAACTAAAAGCCAATCTGCTGCTGCTGCTCATGCATGCCACTGTCATTTCTCCTCTTTAGTGCCTTACAGTTTGAAGTTTCTTTTGTTTTATGCTGAAGTATTTATTTCTTATGAAAAGCATGCATACTTGTGCTGGAAAATACTACATTGTAGTAATGTGAATTTTCATTTATCAGGCAGATCTACAGTCCCAGAATGTTTTTTAGTTAATGACCCAAGTGCTGTCAAATAGATTTTTGGCAAAAATCGCTTTGTAAAATTTACTGATTTCTTAATATTTTCCTACTGATGGCACTTTGGCACAGTCCCTTTCCAAAAGTATGGCAGCTGAAAAGGCTATTTTTTGGCTGTTAAATAATTTTTGCAGTGTGTTTGAGGTGAGCGTTAGCAGAAGCAAAATCACTTTATAAAAGAGCTTCATTTGATATACTAACTTAATGCTCTGACTGCTTTTCTAAAGGTGCTTTTGTGGAATGTAAGGCCTCTGTGCATTGAAAATGTCAGCAGAACTTGAATGCCTGGTCATGTGCTGGTTTGAAAACAGTGAAACATTTCAAACTACAGCAGCTGAAGGGAAAAGGTGAAACATGCCTGCTCTATAAATAGCTTCTGTAGCAAACACACGCTCTTCTACCTGCAACTCTTTTGTTGTCTTTAGTTTATAATGAACAAGCTTTTTAAAGGGAAACATTAGTGTTCTTGAGTTTTTGGGAATGGATAAATATTTCCAGCAACAGTTTGTAGCTTTGAGTGAAGGAGTAATTTTCCCTTTTGTGGGAAACACCTATTTGGAGTGAGAGCTTGCAGCTTTTAACCGAAGAGACTTTTTCTGCTCCTTTGGATCTGTTAATGAAATATCATTATCTTGGAGTCCCTGCGTAGGTGATTCCTTTTGCCACCTTCTAGGAGCACGTTGGTGATTCCTTTTGCCACCTTCTAGGAGCACGTTAATGTCTCTCTTCTTGGCGGGCAATAAATTTCTGCTGGTGAAAGCTTTCTGCCAAAGCACAGTGCATCAATTTTTTGCCTACTAACTTTTCATACTTTATTTGGAGACTATTGGATGGTTAGGTTAAAGATTAAGGCTATGTCTGCGGAAGGGGAACAGCCCTCTCTGAGTACTGTGCAGCATTGGGGGCAGTGGAGAAGGTGGCATTTGATGTCTGGTAGGTTAAATTATAACAGCCCTTACCAGAGGTACTGAGCTGAAATTTCCTGAATTGTTTTCTCTGGTGTGTTGAAACCTTTTTAAAGGTCATATTTACTAACAACAATTTCATTCTTTAAAACACAAACAGAAAATGAGGGGGGAAAATAGTTTTTCATAATTAGCAGGCATAGTACATCATTGAGACATAGTTAATACAGAGCTTCTACATATTAGCCTGCAAGGCCAGCTGATGTTTTTGTTTGAACCCTGTGTAACTTAAGAAGGGTAGGTTAGGTAACTTGACTGTATTAGTGCTGTCATTGTTTAGACCAGGATCTGTGCTTATAATGTTGCTACTTGTAAGGTGAATTCTCAAAAACTGTCAGTGGAGAGGGAGGGGGGGCCATGAGCTGTGTTTGTGTCTGAACAGAGTAGGGATTTAAAGGAAGGCCTGCTGTTAACTCTAAATATTTCTGGAGACATTCATCTTTCCAGGAAGATTTTAACTCTTTGAATGCTTGAATTACATACGGACAAATTAAAAGTGATAATATTGGTGGAATAGCTTGTTGGGCTTTTTTTTAAAAAAAAAAAAAAGTTGGTTTAATAGAAAATCTTTCATTGGGCCTTTTTCTATTGGAATTAATAGGAGCTCAGGTACTTACTGAGGGGACCAGACTCCTTCAGTGTTCCAAGTGTTGGGCTTTTCCTCGGCTCATAGATAAAAGAGTTTTATGTATGCTTTGTAAGAAAGTGATATTAAAAAGAAAAATCTCCCTTGCGGTTGCTTTGGGACCAGCAATCCAACTTTCACTTGCTGGGAATTAACCTGAAATAGAGCTGGCTAAGTTTAACAAAGCCTCTCTTTTTGAGAGAAGGTGTGCTGTGACTCCTTAAAAACCGGAGGGAAGGGCAGAGTGAGGAGCTTATGATGTGAGGGGCAGTTCCACTCCTCTTCTCTCTGCAAGTGTTGAGACAAGAACAAGAATACCGCCTGGGCGTGGGCTTGTTCATCCACCCCCCCTTCCTCTCTGTGCCTCTTCAGCCTTGATGCTTAACCATGTTAACTGGTACACATCCTCTTGCAAAGTCCAGGTTAGTGCGTGCATATGACCTTCTTCAGGGTAGAGTATCAGTGTACTGCAGTTGAATGTAATCAAAACAGTGATGCTGACTTCACAACCTGCTCTGAAATGTACAGTGTAAACAAAATTGAAAAAAATGAGAGATTTTCCTCTTTTGCTTCCTGTAACTTGAGATTTTTTAAAACAACTGGAGAATACATCATTTTGGACTAGAGTTATGTATATATATATCTTCTTTTTTCCACCTAATTTTCATATGATACTGCTTCCTACAATAGACCTTTCTGGTATTTCAAGAATACTAAATCAGTTTTGGACTTCAAAGGAGTGTGGTTTGATATTATTTCCATTAAATAGTTAACATCCCAGATTTTATATGCACTGTTTGTTCAAGTTTAAATACTGGTACGGCGTATGAAACTTAGTTGCCTGTATCTGTGCCTCTGACTTGCTGCTTGAGTCAAAATCAATGTCATGCTTATGTAGAAACCAAAAGAAATTCCCAAATATCTGCTATTCAGTGATAAAGTATTGAGGACCAAACCTGGGCCTTCATGTTGGGCAAACAGAGGCGGGTTTAGGTCTGATCTTTAGAGTGTGAAACCTTGGTTCAACAGGGCGCTGTGACTGGTGGCATTTTTGCTGAAATGAACATGTTTCTTATGGTATACCATGCCTTCTTACAAGAAAACCTAGCTCTCTTGCCTTGTGCTTTATCATGTTGAATGGAAAACGTGGCCCATAATGCAGACTTCTGAAACAGTGCACGTGTGCCTCGTTCAGTATTATAACTCTTATATCCTCTGTATTGGCAACTGCAGCAGTTTCCATCTCCAAAGAGCTACGCAAACAGCCATCTTACTAGATTGCTTGGGTGAAGGTGAGATTTAACATGAGCTCAGTGGTGGGAGAGGTGAAAGCAGAGAGGTTAAGTTAGTCTGTGGCAGAGTTGAGACTCGGACCTGGGTTCGTGCCACTAGAGTGCACTACTTCCCTCTTATTTATTGAGAGAATGGTTAAATTTGCTGGTAGGTGCTGCAGGCTCCCTGGTGGGGGCTTTGGAAAATTGCTGCCAACTCGCTGAGATACTGGGAGTTCTCATTTGTCTTTAATCGGATGCAGCTCTGCTTCTGCAGCTGTCATTTACCAAATAAATATTTTTCTTGCTATCGAACTTTTATGAATGTTGTGATGGAATGGTGAAGAGGGCTTGTAAACTAGCTTTTTACCCCCCTTTTGATTTTATTGGAGATGAAAAGGGTACGTATGACAGAAATTAAAGCAATTGTAATTAAAGCAATTTTTTAAAGATATAGAAATTCTTAGAAATAGATGATGACTATTACTTTGTTAATGAAATGTTATTGATAACAAGATATATTAAGTGAAATACTGTAAATTTTTCTTTTTCCCCCCCTGCACAGGTTTCCACTTGAGTGGCACAGTGACAGAGCCTGCAATGCAATCGGAGCCAGAAACTGTTTGCAATGTAGCTATCAGCTTTGATCGTTGCAAGATTACCTCAGTGACCTGTAGCTGTGGAAACAAGGACATATTTTACTGTGCGCATGTTGTGGCACTCTCTTTATACCGGATCCGCAAGCCAGATCAGGTCAAACTGCATCTTCCCATTTCAGAGACACTCTTTCAAATGAACAGAGACCAACTACAGAAATTTGTACAGTATTTGATCACAGTACACCACACGGAAGTTTTGCCAACTGCTCAAAAACTAGCAGATGAAATTCTTTCTCAGAATTCAGAAATCAATCAAGTCCATGGTGAGTTTGATACTTGTTCTTCCTTTTGCTTCATTCCCTCTTTGGTTTTGAGATTTTTTGTGGCATGCAGCAGTGTGCCCTGCTGAGGTCCCTTCCAACCCGAATTACTCTGTGATGCTATGGTGTTTACATCACTTTCAGATGTTTAGAAAGAAGTATTTTTTTTGAAAAGAGAAAAGAATGAATTCATAAGCAATGAGCTTGATGTCTCCAACAGTGTTAGTATGTGGCCCATTCTGCTTCATGCTTGTATTTTCCAGCTATGAAAAAATGAGTACTGGTGTTTGTTGCTTAAAGGAACTATCTTACCAACTTACCAATGGCATCTTTTTGTTATTTTGTTCTTTTTGAACTACTTTTCTGACACTTTGATGGTATAATTTTGTTTTTTAATAGCAAAGCATAAAAGTGAGAAGGCGTTACTGTTTTTGTCATTCGTTAAATATACTTTTATTATCCTTTGGGATTTGACTTCTGTATGAAGTCAGGGGAAATATAAAACCTGTATTTCAATGCATTTTTCCTGTTAGTGGTGCGGCATCCTACAGCATCAGCAAAGATCTTGATCTTTCCTGATCTTTCTGTTGCACATGGTTTTAATGGCTCTGTTTCTTGTACTAAACATCTTACCTTTGCTAAAGGGTGCTGGGTGTGACTTGAGGCTTCTGAGGTGGCTTTTCTACAGATGTTGCTGAACTGAAAGCAGGTAGTTGTGGGTTTGAGGTGACCCAGTTATTTTATTGAAGTCCTGTGTTCTGTAAGGTCATCTGATAGAAGTGTCCTCTAAGGTGACCAGAGCTGTATGTGTAAAAGCAGCTTAGAGAGGAAGAATAAGTTATCTAAATATCTAAAAATATCTTTTTGTTTGTTTGTTCATGGACAGGAACAGTTCTTGTGTGCTAGATATTTAAGAGGGATGACCACTGTTCCAAAGAATTTGCAACACAAACACAGCCATGCTGCTTAATATTGGAGAAGGAAAAACAGTTGTTTGTTAGATACAGTGTAGGCAAACGAAAGAAGAGAGTATTTCCAATAACAGGACTTGTCTTCAGCCTAGCCCCTCTCCTTAGGGTCCCATGACCCTGGCAGGCCCAGGCAGGTGGTGCTTCAAAAAGGTGAATTTCGGGAGCAGTGTTCTTCTTTTGTTGGGGCTTTTTTGGCTTTGGGAGCTATGGGAATGTGGCCAGAGGCAAGGCAGTTGCTCTAGTTGTTATGGAACGTAATGAGAAGGTGATTGGCAGACCTGCCTGGTGATGATGGAAAGGGAAGCTGAAGCAGATGCAGGACATTAAGCAACAGAGAAAGATGCTCAGATGTTGTAAGCTGAAGGCATGTATCACATGAGAGTTGGTAATAGCCTGAATGTAAGGAATTAAGGGGAAGGAAGAATTATGGTGAGTATGAGTGGCACAGAAGATTCAAACATTCAAGGGTGATTAGAAAAGGGGAAGGCAGGGGTGGGAAAGGAAGGACAGATGATGGCTATATAAGGCTGTATGAGCTATACTATGGCTAACGTAATAGAAACAACAAGCTGTTGCAGAGAGTGCTTAAACTTGGTCAACATTAAGTCTGTAGTTATAATAACAAAAGGCATGTTAGTCTTTGTAAGCTCTCTTCTTATTGTCAAAGTATCTCATTACTCATTAGCATTTAAAGTATTTTTAGAGAGATATTTGATGTTTATATCACAACCTAAATAGCAAGAAGGATAGGAAACAAAAAACTAAGTTGATGATCAATTATGAAATTTCACAATGAATTTGAGTATGGTAGTTTAAAAATAGTTTTAAATTATTTTTACGGCTCTTGCTGTTTTCCTAGTACATGAGATTGCAGTATGTCTTAACTGACTGGTGATATTTCTTAAAACACCAAAAAATGAAGTGGAAAATCCAGGCAGCATAAGAAAATAAACTATTACAAAAGAAAGCTGGGTTACAAAAGAGGATCTATAGTCTCCTGCTTTTCCTCTCAGACTCCCATAAAACCATGGTCTGACTTATTTTTTTAAAATGTCTTTACAGTGTTTTAAAAAAAAAAATTACATGATTCTTTTAAGGAAAAAGTAAGTTCCTCTATGTAACAAGTAAGCATTCTTCTGGGATTCATACTGTAATTCTATTTTGATCTTTAATCAAATTCCTTAAATTTAAAATAATAGTTAACCAAAATAAATTTACCACTGGTTCTAATAGCGTCAACTGGTGAACTTAGGATCACCACTCACTCTGTATCTCCTGTGCTGCAGATGTTCAGTTTGTAATACAAATCTGTCTTGTAGACCTGTCTTGCTTTGAACAGTTTAACCTCACTAAACTAATGTTTGAAGAGGAATTATATTGAACACTGCTTGAAGGCACAGGTAAGTAAGAGGAAAAAAACTTACAGAAACTTGCTTATAAAAGTTAGAGGAGACCTTGCACAGAAACACCAGAAACAGCCTTGATCGAAGGGAAGTCCTGAATCTGGAGCTGGATGAGGAAATTATTTTCAATGTACCTAGAGGTGTGTTAATTTCAGGGTTGTTTTATATAAAACTTGTTTCTGTCATGGCTTATACTAGTTTCAGTTTTCATATATTTACAACAATAAGCAAAAGAAATCAGCTCTTGAATACTGTTTATTTGTACATAAGAATGATCTGGGGCTTTGAAGAGCTCTGACCACAGCGGTCTTGTTGACTTGCTTATGAGCTGGCTGAGGAGATGGAACAACTCTGCAGTACTTTGCTTTCACAAAGGGTGGATTGGATAATTGTTCATTTCCTCAAAATTCTATCTTATGCAGCATTTGACGACTGGCTCTGGCCACCTTCCTTGTGAAGGAGGTTACCAGGGGAACTAGTGAAGTGACTTACACTGACATAGGTTTTGAAGTGACAAATTCCTTTGAGTTCCTTGGTGGATACAAATAATTCTATATCCTTTCTTGCTTCATGATTGAGCCTCACTGTGGGGGAAAAAAAGGGGACTCAAAGCTGGATGTAGATTTGAATCCTGCTTAGCTGAGGCTTTTTCTCCTCCCTGTTAATTTCTGTACCACTGTAGCAGAGGAAGCTGGCAGGTGTGTAAACCTAGGACAACAGTCAGGATGACTGATTAGCAGATAGGTTTGTCATCTTGGATCTGTCTTAAGTATGAAACTTTCACTGAAATAAATTGGTTGGAAGGTCAAACTGTATTCCTGAGAATTTGAGTGGAAATAGAAATTAACTGTAAGATGAGGGAGAGGAGGGAAGGTCTGTTTGCATATTAATCTCACATTAGCATTGTTTTGTTACTATGTGCATAGTGAAAAAAGGGTCTGCCTTTTATTTGTATAAGGACAGCCTAGCAAACTGATTTCATTTCTAATTTTTAAGCTGTACTGTTTTTACTGAGTATTTAGTGCTGCTATTGCAATCTCAGCTCTTAGAAGAGCTACATGGATTTCTCCAGACTTTCTCCCATTCTCCAACTCACAATACGAGTCACTTGCCAGTACAAAACCATGTGCAGATGAACTCAAATTTAAGAGGGATGATCTGGGAGAAAGTGGTTAAGTACACTTGTCTTCTCAGAAGCAGAGGTACTTGGGTCGTTGTTTTCGTATTTGTCCAGGCAGATCCTCTGCAAACATTAATCCGTAGTGTATATTAGGAGTGCTGGTGGAGGCATTCAAGAAGAAAACATCTATCCAAAAAATTGCTTTAAAAGAAAATTTCAGAGTATCTAGTGCTGTTCCCTGTATATTGTAAGTTCCAAAGGGCAATTCAGAGGTAGAGGTGAATATGTGTGTTAATATGAATTTAGTGTATTTAACTGAAATAATGGGGATTTTAGTGGAAAATTGTAGAGTAGGATAGGGCTGAACAACAGAATACAATGTATTGCTGATCTACTAGAAGGAGGACTGTTCAATGTTAAAGATGATACATTATTAAAAAAATGATGGAATCTTTCATATGGCCCTGCTTAAACTGGCAAAATTGATTGAGAGACTAATTGCAAAAGAAGAATGTAGGAAGTGGCAGGTGAGTTTCCTTTCAAGAAGGATGAAAGTGAAGTGCTCCAATGCTTAGTATGAGAATTGTTTAGTGAACCAGATTTGGGAAGGAAGTAACAAGACGACTAGCCAAAACTAGAGAAACTTCAGAAACTCAAGTAGAATTAAATTACTAATACAATGTAAAATAAAGGGAAAGATTGATAGCTGCAAAATAACATGAAAAAATGTATGAAGTTCATATTTTTAGGAAAGGTTTTTTTAGACACAGTAAACATTAAAACTTGTTATATAGAAAATAGTGAGATTTTTTTGAGACATGGAAGATAAGAGAACTTCCTTATTAGTACAGATTAGCATGTGTTATTTTCATTTATTTTTATCTGCCACACACAAGTAGACTCTCAAACTTATTGCTATATAATGTTTGTGAGACCTGGATTTTAGCAGGAGCGCTTAAGATATTGTCAGCAGGTACGTTTATGCATTTTCCTGTACGTGCAGATGCAATAATAATCTCTTGGAAGTTAAAAACTTGTTGGGGTTTTATTAACTTTCCTCAGCAACTCAGCCTGTCCTGTCTTCATATTTTCTGTTGTTAGGACTAGCTGCTTCACAGCAGTTGCTGTTTTTTTGATGCGGTGCGCTGCTGAACAGGTGTTATATTCCACCCAAGAGTTCTGAAATTAAGTACATACAAGATGAAGTGACTTTGTCTGAACTTTGAATCATTTGGTGAATCAAAGGCATAATAATATTTTTGAATCATTAATTTTATGATCTTTAGTTTTATGTAATTATTGCTTAGAATAATTCTGACCACACTAAGTTTATAAAATCAATTGCTATTCTGTTGTGAATCAGTGTACAGCAGTATTGGTTTCTAGCTGGGACCATTCAATCTATGCATAATACTCAGTAAGTTATGCTTTTTATTTGTAATCATTTTTCCATATCTTCTCCTTACTGCCGCTGTGGAATGACAGTTAATAAAATTTAACTGATCTACAGTTCATTTGTATACTTAAATTAGTAAGACTTTTAGAAAATGAAGTTCAAAAAAGTATGGCTATGAGTGAGTAATTCAGCATAGTTTCATTTGAAGATTAAAACAACTTTTGTGGTACTTCAGAAATTAGGATCAGGGAAGCAGTTTGCCTTAGACTACTTTCTGTTGTTTTAACCAAATTTCACTATTGATCTGTACCTGAGTAGTTTACAATAAAGTCAATTCTTAGGCTATTTTAGTCAATGCTCCTTGTTTTGTGTCTACTTTTCAAGGTTAAGTTCTCCTTATACAGCACCAGTTCTTGAATGTGGTTGCTCACTTTGAAAGCAGTTGCTCTTAAAATTGCTATATAAATCATCAAAGTGTTTATTTTTTTAAATGCTTCTGCTTAGAACTTGAGAGTTGATTATGTTTAACATGTAACCTGTTATGACCATAAATATAAAAGGCTGTTACCTTGTTTTCAAATTTATTTGGGTGTTCAGTGTTACAGTTGTGCACAATACTTCTGCTTTGATTACTAAGATTGCAATTTAGTAATTTTAGTAAAAAAGAGCATGAGTAAGTATATATGGCTGTATCTATATACTGACTATAAATACTTTATTTATTGTATTTAACTGTAAGTACATGATGTAAAAGCTGTTTCAAAGACCAGTCATGACAGAAGTTAAAAAAGCCAGAGGTTGGAAGGAGGGAGATGAACACGTTAGTGTCTATAAACTGACACAGTTTAATTACAGGTTTTAATATTTAGTATAATTATACAGTGCTCTTCACTTTCATAGTTCAAATGTGAACTAATTTATCCTCATGACACCCCTCTAAAGCATGTAAGTAATACTTATTCCCAGTTCACAAGCAGGGAATGGGATTTGGTCTTGGTACCAAACTGCACTGCAGAGATTAAATTCAGGGCTGTCCATGTTCCTCTCTGCAGCCAACCTGTCTGTCTGCCGCAGCCTCATGGTGCCTGTTCGGGGCCATGCCACACCCCAAGCGAAGCCACTGCCTTTGGGTTGAACTTTCAGCTCTGATGGTGTTGAGCCTGAGCCTTCCTGCCAGCTATTGCTAGGGCTTCATCTCACAGCTCCTATGGCCGCTTCCTTCTGTTGCTTGTTCAGATTGTTTCTTGTCTACTCGCCTGGTCCCATGTCTTCAGAAGAACAGTGGCAGTGTAGAAATGCTGTCCATTGCCCAAGAGTCATCTGTGTTTGAGTGGGAGAGGAAACAGGCTAGATTGATCAGTGTTCGCCTGACTGTAAGTGAATGTAGTGATCTTGAAGAGTGCTTGGTTGAGACACATGTGGATGGTCATGTCTCGACCCCAAAACAAGAGTGAGATGGGCAGGGGAAGCTGAGGTTTTGGACATGCTGTCTCTGTGCCTTGTTAGTCCATAGCTATTGCTGAAGACTTCCAATGGTGTTCAAAGATCAGTGAATTACAACTGTAGTTGGTGTGGGTTACATGTATGCTGAAATTTCTTTATACATCCTGATCAAAATTTTTGATCATACTGGGTCTAGTTTATATAAGGTCTTGTAAGGAAAAATCGTTCCAAGTCAGACATATCTGTAGTACTGTGCTGAACAGCATCGTAGAGGTCAGACCCTCAGCTTGGTGTCCTCAGCTTTAACAGTCTTCTAGCCTACTGGCATGAAAATAATGCTGGCATAAGTATAGCAACGTTGAGCCGTTGGGGAAGGTGTATTTGGGATTGTGCTGGGAGAAGAGGCCTTGGTGGGGGCAGTACTGCTGGCCTGGGGCAGCGGGTGCCCTTGTTCCTGTAAAGGAACCCTGTTGTTAAAGAATCTGTGGTAGCTGTGTTGAAATTTAACCTTCTAGCACAAACTGGCCAATGAGCTTTTGATAAAATGTAAACAGTTGTGGAAGGAATTTTGGGGTTTTTTTTTTCCCTAAATAGGGAAGCTTAGCTTGAGGAATCTTGGGCTATTTTTAATTCAATTTAAAAGTAGCCTTACCAAGATTATTTAAAGATAAATCTCCATTTACTTTATATATGTGGATATATCCATATATTCATTTAAGTGAGGGATAAATGTAAGCATATTTTGTATATTGGTGCTTTTATATAGTTCGTTTTCACAGGTCTCTTCTGTGTTTTAGAGCAATGAAATATTTAAACTATTTGCAAGGTGATACTGCAAACCTGGGTCTGTGCAGCAGCTGCACTGCTTGGTCATGTGTGGCTTGATTTCCCTTTTTGTCTCATTCTTTGCAACTGAAGACTTACCAGTATGTGTTTCATGTAGCTGACTGAATTGAAAGCCCCTTAAAACTAACATACTAAAGATGGAGGTACTCACAGAAGGGGATGCTTTTCATTCCTTGGTTTTTCTACTGTCTTGGGCTTGATTCCTGTCTTCTGAGACACCGTTATGGTTCCTTTGGAAAGCAGGAGAGTTCAATCACATCTTCAAAAGACACAATTTCTTATTAATCTACATACGTGTTTGTGTGTATGTATATATATATATGCACATGCATACAGCAGTGCACTGTTCCTAGCTGTAGGCTCTGAATTTGGAGGGAGTTTAGGAAGTTGCTGAGCTGGAAGGGTGTGGGTTTTTTGGAGGTGTTTTTTTACGCTTAGCAACTAGTAGACAAGACATCCCTCTGACCCTTCAAATCTTCCAGTTGATTTTCATTGAATAAAGATTCCAGCATTCCCTGTGACCACTTGAAAGCTTCAGCTACATGGCAGAGCTGCAATTGTGAAATGAAGGCTTGAATCAATGTTTAGTTCCTATACATTTGAAGAGTACTGGCTGTCTTTGCTTTTCAAGTTCTCAGGACTTCCTTGAAAAAGCAAGTTTTTCCAAATCTGACTTAAGTAACTTTCCTTCCCTGCCAGTATCCTTCTTTTTTTTTTTTTTTTTTTTTTTTTTGCTACAGAGGTAACATGGACTTGGATTTAAAAGTGATATATTGTGGAAAGTGATTAAATTTCTAACATCTTCTCAATATCTGCCAGTGATAGAGATTATACAGTTGTGACAAGCCCAAAATCAAAATGTCAAGTTAACTTGAGTCTCGGGCATGCTTAAAATACCTTATATCTGGTATGGTGGTGCACTACCTTGAGTTGTTTCCCTGACAGTCTAGATAAGTGCTTTTCAGCCTTTTCAGTTTGAATACCTCTTGAACACTATCCAGTGGAGGTGCAGCCTTTGGAAAAAAATACAGATTGCTAGATGGTGCAAGAATTTGTTTTAGTTAATTTTGTCAGCTTTTAGAAGAGGCCACTGGTGGAAAATCACTGATCTCATCTGTAAAATTTGAGTTAGAGCAGTCTGTGGCCAGAGCACTGCCTGATGTAAATCTAGTCACTTCAGTTCACACTAGGCTAATTCAGGTAGAGTTGGTCTGACTCTCTGATGATGATATTGCCTATGTAAAAATGCTCCTTTGGAAGCACCACAGTCTATACAGCTGTAACTCTTATTTATGATGGAAATGCCTTTAGTGCTTTAAGACTTTGGATTTGTTTGGGGATTTTTTTACTTTTTGTTTAGCTTTGCAGAGCCATCACAGCTCAGAGGCACCGAGGTGATGATTTTCCTCATGTTCATCAATAGCAGCGCTCACTAGCAGTCACTTAAACCTGAGCAAGATTGCTGAAGGTACAGGAATTACACAGGTGTTTGGGGGAGAGTGGTTTTAACATCACAGTTGTAGAAATACTATGCAAAGTCTAATTTTTTCTTATAAAAGCATTCAGTATAGCTGCCAAGATGGGAGGAAAAAACTTCACTTGATTTTAATGTTTTGTTATAAAATATTATTTATTTAAATACCTTTTCATAGGCTGTAATTTCTAAGTGATTAAGACTACTGAGGAGAAATTTAAGTCTATTTTAAAGAATGTTTAGATTAAAGCCAAGACCCAAACCAGGACAAAACACAAATCCCAAAACCTCTGCAGTAGTCCTATCCCCTGGACCCACGAACCTCTCTTTCTTTATATAGAACATAATAATGATATCTTTTCTTACTGTTTGCAGGTGCGCCTGACCCAACAGCGGGTGCTAGCATAGATGATGAAAACTGCTGGCATTTGGATGAGGAACAGGTCCAAGAACAGGTTAAACTCTTCCTCTCCCAGGGCGGATACCATGGATCAGGGAAGCAGCTCAATTTGCTTTTTGCAAAGGTGTGTTGAGTACTCTAAACCTTCCCTTCTTTCTCTCCCCTTTCCCCAAGCCAGTCTGTATTTGTTTGGGTCTTACTCAAAGTCCTGTTCTAAAACAAGACAAAGCCTTGGGAACATGATGGCAACTTAATGAGTTGTACAGCAGTGGACCACAATCTGATATATCTTGAGATAAGTTTAAGGATATGAAGTAACATTTCAACCATCTGCAGCTTTGTTGTTTTATTCCTTCCCACCCCCAAAATGTTGGAGAAACCTGTAGAAATTAGTCTTGCAGCAGTTTGCTTAATACACCTGTGGATTACTTGTGGAAGAAATGTCTTCAAAGAATTGCAATGGGATACTGAAACCAGAAATTGTTAAAATTGAGAAGGCAGACTATTTTTCCTATTTAAAAATTTCATGTGACATACATAAATTACGTTTCTTATTTTTTATTTAACAGAATTGGAATACTTAACACTGCAGCATATTGTCTATACTGTGATTTCTTTGGTTTTTTCAAGTTTGTATTAAAAGACTCATTTTCTAGGTGCGTGAGATGCTAAAGATGAGAGATTCAAACGGAGCTCGCATGTTGACGTTGATAACTGAACAGTTCATGGCTGACCCTCGTCTGTCGCTTTGGAGACAACAAGGAACTGCAATGACTGACAAGTATAGGCAGCTCTGGGATGAACTGGGTAAATGCACAGACTTAAAAATCATTTAGGTGTTCATATGTATAGTGAAGACACAATTACATATTTGGGGTGGAGAGACACTTTATTATGGTACTAGGTAAGGCAGGTTAGAGTTTTCTGCAGTTTCTGCTTCTTCAGTTAAGGTTGGGTGAAATTGAATTTCTGATCTACAGTGTGAGACAATTGTACTTGGAGGAGAGGAAGCATGGTATGAAACAAGTACAATTGCAACAGATTGTAAGTACCTAAGGCTCTAAAGAATAAAGCAAAAAGTGAAAATGTAGCCACGCAACTGAGGGTAAGTATATAAGCCACTAGTGCTAAAATGGAAACATTAAGGAAGAAATTGATTCACAACTAGAGACATAGAAGGCAAAAAGAGAAGATTCATTAAGAGTATGAGAAGATAGCAACAAAGTAGAAGTCCATTACTGAACAGGAAAGGAGATCAAATAAGAGGGCTAAAACAATTAACACTGCTTTACAGGAAAGGTCAGTTGTGACCAGATACATGGCTTAGTTGTACAACGGAGAGCGGAACACAGGCTGAAATGGGAAAGGAGCTGGTAAGGTCTGAGGACCTAAAGTATGCCAGTTTTGAAGTACTGCTAATACAGTTTTGAACTACTGGTTCAGAAGTTCTCAAAATCTATAGGAATTTGTGGTTGGGAGGGGAAATTCAGAACAACTTGAACGTAAATGTCATCAATATTTTAAAGGTGGGTAGGTGAGTGGAAAGAATATTAAGTAACCACAAGCAATTGCTTTCCTGGGTTTAAGGTAGTGGAACAAACCACTAACCAGTTGGTGTGTAAGTGTGTAGAGGATAAAAGTGACAAAAGACAACCTGAATTATTTAAAATACAGTGGTAAATCTAACTTGTTTCTTTAAAAGATAACTCACTGAGTATATGCGTGAAGGGATTAATGTGTATATCTTAGCTGTAGTATGGTTTGGGATGCTGTCTTAGAGGCTTTCTCAAAGCAAGCTGAAGATACACGGCCTAAATGGAATCATCTTGTGGTTCACAAAATTTGGAGTAGTTACCTATGCTCTCAGTCCATCTGGGAAGACATGTCAATTCTAGACTTACTGGAGTCTGTTTTGAGATGTGTTCTGGTCAATACTGTTATGCCCGACTTATGTGGTGTGGAACATAGACATAAATATTAAGGTATGAAAAAAACCCCCAGCTTACAGATGATGCCCTATGGGACATTATGCAAACATTATATAAATACTGCGGAGAAGAGAGCCAAAGACCATGATGGTCTTGATACATTTTAAAGATCCAAAATCAAGCTAAGTGAAATTAAATCCAGGCAAGAATAACATACTTCATTTAGAAAGGAAACATCAAAAGCAAAACTTTTTTCCACTGTTATGTCAAAAGCAAAACTTCTGTTTTTCACTGTTAAAGGTTAAAGATGACCATGATTGATTGCATGTTGAATGGTGGGGCTTCAACTAGATATAACCTGTCTAGCATAAATTATGTTCACTCTAAATGAAGCATTAGGCTAATAAAGCACTAGCTAACAAGCTGAGGTCATAGACTTCTGTGGTGGAATGCCTTAATATCAGAGCAGGCAAAGCTCTGTCAGAGAGGGTATAGATATAACTACTTGTCTTCAAGTGTAATAACCCTTTTAGTGTGTCATTTTTATGATGCCTTGGCTTGTTGGGGAATAACAGTTCTTTCCAAGCAGGGCACGTGCTTAGCTGAACACGCACGCAGCAAAATTGTATCCCACCACACTGAAAACTGGAGGGTCTCATGCTTCATTGCTTATGTGGGTTGAGCTGGTAGGTGGTGGGAGAGGCAGAAATGTGTTCTCCATCTGTTACCTGTAGCAGTCTTTCCACATGCTGCCAATAAACATAAAAGGTTTTGTTAAATTTTCTTAGTGGCTCCTCTTCTTGTTTCATCAGTTTCATATTAATGTCATTTTCTTGACAGCACCTGTCTGAAGGTGGAAGAGGTGGAATCTCTCTGCCTGCAGCATTGACTAAGCAATATTTTAGATTAATTGAATTGATTAGTTTACCTCTGTTTAATCAGAATTATAGGTGCCACTCCCAAAAAGCTGCAGTGCAACCTCACTACCTCAGCTGCTGTATTTGCAGTCTCAGGCAGACCCTGTTGTTTCAGTTCTGAACTGTTCTGCCAGCTCTAACAGTATCAAGATACGTTGATCGTGTACCATGGTTTCAATTGCAAATGCATTTCAATCACTTCATGTGTGCAGTAGGCTAATGAGAGAACTTAATTTGGTTCTTCCACCTCCAGCTTGTGTTCATGTTGCTAAACTGTCCATTTCTTCCCCACACCAGTAGGATTCCTTCCACTGATGCTTAGCAAGTTCCCTCAAAATTGCTGTTAATTGGATGAATCTCTCCAGCTTGACTTCTACCTTGTGTGGAAGTTACAAGCTGCTGCCATGTTTTTCCTAGGATTTTACCTTGACTGTCACTCAAATTAAATACATCCCTTTTTCCAGGTAAAATGTGCATCTCCATAAAAAAGTGTGTGAAAGTTGAAGGAGATTTTAAGGGAGACCAGAGTTACAATAGCAAGCTGCAGAAGGAAAAGTAAGATGGCCCTGGCAACATATGATCTGTGCTAGTAGTGGCAGAGAACGCAGACATTGGGTTTAAGGCAGTGATGTTATGTTCTAAAATAATGTTGGCTTCAATACAGGGAGTGAGACAGGCCTTTGCATACTTAACTTTTTGTATTACCTTTCAGAGTAATTTGGGAGTGGCACATATTTGTCTTCAAAAATAAAAGTTCTATCTATGATCTCATTTATTTCACAGGTAGATAGCAATTTCACATTGTAGTTATGGAGAATTTCAGGACATTAAAATATGTAAATAGAGACTCTGCTTAATAAAGGCTTGCTTGCCCTGGTGTTCTGTCTGCCAACTGCTAGGCATATGGCTGCTTTGTCAGTTCCATCTTGGCATAGGTTTTTTTCTTCAGCTTTGCTCCTTGACTGGGTCACTTCAGCCTTTCATTAGAACTTCACTGATGCTTCCTGCCTGGCATTGAGCATTGGCAAGGGTACTGGAAGGGCATGCTGGGCTCTGATCAGAGTTCCTGCTGGAGTTTATGGTAAATTGTTGACTTCAGTAGAAGTCAGATTGGGTTTGAAACAAACACCAAAAAACCCAACAAAAAACCCCCCACCCAAACCCCACAAATACTTCACCTCTAAGTATGAACCTGTCAATTTTCTCATATAAAGTCCTAATTCCATAAGCAATTTATGATTCAAAAGCCTCAAGTTAACAAAAAAGCATTACATATAACTAGCTAGTTGTTTTTTAAAGCCTTTAGATCAGGAGGAAGAATATAATAATTATGCCTAGCAGATTTCCCCTATTGTACATCAAAGAATGGGTTGAGCTAAATGCTGCTTGTGGAACTCCAAAGGTGTGGTATTGGAAAGATCAAGATTACAGGTCAAAGCTATAAGGGTTGCTCATATACTGCTCATAGTAGAAGAATTTCAGTGCAACTTCAGTGGTGCACCAGTGAACACTTCCAACTTGCAACAGTAATACATGAATACATTACTTCCCAGAGTTTAGAGCTGAGTGGGAATTCTTCACGTTGTTGCTGTTTAAATGGTCTCACTAGGTAAATTTCACATGCTGATCTTTAGGTATTTAACTCTTGGTGGCCATAGTTGGAAACTTCAGTATATCAGAATAATTAATTATCTGAAGCCCCTTGGTTTGCCTTTTTAATTAAATTGCATTGGTAAAATGGGGGGATATGGAAATGCACAGTAAATATCTGCTGATGCCTGTTGAGCTGATATCTGTGATTTGAAGAAAAGGTCAGTTAACCTTCTTTGTAATCTATAGGGAAAAAAACGGACCATGCAATCTTACTACAGCAGTAATTCGTTGATACTCATCCATGAAAAATTAAATACAAGTCGCTTGTTCTCTACAGAAGCGGAAACTTTCCCTTAAAAAAAGGGGGGAGAATTTGACTTTGTGCCCCAGCCCAGGGATCATGATGGCTGTGAGGCTCTGCTATGGAATTAAACGTTGAGCACTGCCAGATGCCAGACATCGAGAAGAGGCTGAGTTTTGTCGGCAAATGGGATCTGCAAGTTAATTGGTGTTTTCTGCAGGCTTCTGGCTGTGAAATGAAATTGGAAGCCCTTTAGCCACATGGATAATACAGGACCTGAATACAAATGTCACATGTCACCATCAGGGCCCACTGTGAAACAATAGTGTTCCCACTCGAACACTGCACCATTACAGATCATTTAAATATGGGGATTACATTTAAACTAAAAGCCCCATTTGCCTTTTAGTGCAATTTAAATGTCCTCTTAGCAAAAGCTAAGTGACAAATTAAATGAAAAAAGTGCCCACATTTTTAAAGCTGTAATGCAAAACAACCTTTTATTGCTTCTCATGTGCCACGAATGAATCATTATACTTGTCAACCCTAAACCAAGCCATAATTGGAGCAGCTACTGTTATCAAAGCGGGGCTGCTCTTGTGACAGCTTAATAAAGCTGAAACTGTTAAATTAAATCCCAGATGCTTAATCTGATGAAAGCAGTCAAGTAGAAGAATCTAAGACAAGTATCTACTGCTTGGTGGAGTGATGGAGCCCAACAGCTTGTCAACACGTAGATTACAGGATCAGATATTTTTTTTTGTGAACTACCATTTTCAGCATTTTTATATCCTCATGCTTGCCTTTGTGATGAAGAAACTTCATGTAATTTGCATGTTTCAAAACAAACATTTCTAGTAGATTTCCTCCATTTTGATATTTAAGAACTGTTCAAGGGGGAGGAGAGCTGGCTTTTTTTAAGTCAATGATTAGTTTCCTGTGGAACAAAAATATGATGGATATGTCATGGGGAGGAGGGTGTGTCCAAAGACCTCTAGCAAGTCAGGGCAATGGATAAAATTGGTGAGTGTATTCTGGGTTTGCATCATTCTGATCCTGGTTTCTGTTGGTCCTCTTAGTTTATGATGTTTAAAGGAATTTAAAAGGTGTTCTTCCAGTGGAGTAGTCTCCACATTTCAATGCATAAGCTTCTCCTGTCTACCTCAACCACTTGTTGGTATCTAAAGTTTTTAAGCATAGGAACCTCTCATGATTGTTCATGGGATAAAGCTTTCCTGGGTGACATCCTTAGAATCCTTTGTTATGCATATTAAATAAGTTGTTGTCATAAAGGTATTTCCTGAGCTGAATAACGTGTCTTTGCCGTAGTAGTTCTAGTAGTCTTGGTCTTAGGGCAATTAGTGGGCCACATTCTAAATGTTGGAACAGCCCCATGGTCTATTCTGAGTTCTCATTTGCTGATATTTTGGGCACTTTCTGGATTAGGGTGATACATTTTTGTGTTAAAATTTAAGACTAAAATACCATTTTACAAGGGGATGTCATGTAGTGAAATAATACAGTATGTTTCCTGAAGGATCATGCCTAAATTTGTTAGTAACACTTTGCTCCTCATCTAAAACTTAATTCTAAATGTTGAGTTTAGGCAAGGAATCATTATAGAGTAATCAAGAGATATTTAATTACCATTTTGCCATGAGCAAACTAATGATTGAGTGTTAAATAATGCTTTTTTTTATTTGGAAACCACTCTGAATTTTTCTGAAAAATGTTTGTAGTCATCTCTAGAAAATACCAAGTTAGATTCTTTTACCCTTAACTAAATGAAACTGTTCTCCATCTATATTTCTATCTCAGGCATTCCTTCCCTTTGCAAGTAGAGACAAACTTGTATGAATGGGACATGCCAGCCGTTCTAAACAGATTATCTCTGCTTAGTGCTTAAGTGGAGGAGGAAAAACGATAAAAGCAGCTAGGGTTGTTGCCAGTATGCCCCTATAGAAATTCCTTCCTGATGCCAGATTTGATGACTACTTCAGGGCTGCTGTGAAAAAGAATCACTAAAGTTAAGCATTCCTTACAGTTTTTTGTGTTCTAATACTATTTTTCTAGAGCTGCATACTTCATGCAATGCCTTTTTAGGGTCAGCTGTAGAGTAGAAACATTCTCTTTCCCCATATTTTATGGTATTTCAAAAATGATACAGCAAGGCTCTACGTTTCAAATTTGAGTGCCAAGCTTATATCCATATTTTCATGATTTCTTTGAATATCCCAACTTCAAATTACATCATGTTTTGCCTTAAAGCAAAGGAGAGTACCAGTGCCTTGCACCTGTAGAAAATAAAGTTAACTTCAAATTTCTAAGTTCAGATTGTACATATTACATGCCTGGCCTTGAAGTAAAAGCTGTAGAAAGATGCATCATGCTGGAGGTGGAATGCACCATGCTTTGCACCATTTCCCTTGGTCTTTCACTGTGGGACTTGTAAAGTGATATCTTAAATGTATTTGTGTCGTCAACTGTGTAATAACCAGTAGGCTACCTTTGCTTAATTGATAATAATTCTCTTTGTTTTGTTTAGTCTTGCTACCATGGTGTGGTTGCCATACAGTTAAAATACTCATGTGCCTTCAGTTCATGCACTTAAGGTTACATCTGCTTTTTCACAGAGTAAGCTGTTAATGTATGTCAAGTGTATTTGATTGATTTTGTGCTATTGGAGGCACTAAATTAACAGTACTTCTGAGTTAGCATCGCAAGACAGTTTTGCTGCTCTAAGGCTTGAGTTATGGATGACAACTTAAAGAAACTGCTGTCATGACCCTGCAGTGTCTCAGTTGTTGCTGTCACCTTCATTTCCCCGGTGAATGAAGCCAGGCTGCAGTTCTGTGAAGATGGGTTCTGTCCATCTTCTCTGAGGATGATTTCCTTCCTCCTTCATTATTGGCATGTGCCATAAAGGTATTTGAAATGAGGGTATATGAAGCCAGACTATGACAGTACGTAGGAGCTATTTTCAAAGAGGGTATTCTTTCCTGTGGTTAAACTGTGTTTATCAGATTTGAGGAATAATCCTGAAAGTAATTAACTTGAGTCTATAAGCATAGCTTGAGGGGCTTGTTTTTAATGCCATACAGAAATTTTGGGTTTCCGTTTAGTTCAGTTAGATGGAAAGTACTTTTACAGCAGGAGCCAAATGTCTTGAAGTACCCACATTAAAACAGTTTTTGAAGTTTTTATTCCTAAGCTGTTGAACTGATTTACTTATAAATGTCCTAAAGAAGTGTTCTGTATTGGAGCTGGTACAAAACTCATTGCAACCCTAACTGTGGAATCATGACTGCCAAGGTTAAGGACAGAGTTTTATTATGGTACAAGCTGGTACTTAGCATTATTTTTTTCCTTCCTTTCTTTATTTTTAATACTTGAGTAACACTAAGCTGCTATTTAATTTTCCAATACAACTTCCAGTAAATGCCAAAGCTAGAGAGAGTTAATAGATTTATGGAGAGGAATTACTAAATCCTCACTGATTTCTCTGAGCTTTACTGTGGTCCAGCAATCTAGCCTTATGATATTTTCCAGTTTTCTGTCTTGAATGGATACTGGAAAGATAACTGAAATTGGAAAAGTAATTTAAAGTGAGAGATGCAAGAATCTCAGTCTGCTCGGGTCCATCAAAGCAAGACAAAGGAAATTCTTTGTAATTTAAGATACATACATAGACTTAAAAAATGGGTAGGGAAGACACTCCTTCCAGGCAAACAAATGGTAGCTGAGAATTGTAATTGGAGCTGGACAAATTTAACTAGAAGACTGAAAATAAGCTTAGAATTTTGAGTCGTGGTAGCCAGGCAGTAGATCAGCTAACCAGGAGCTGTGCTAGGTTCTTGTATTAGAAATCTTAATTGAAGCATGCTGGTTTTGTAAAAACTCAACAATCACTTTTGGACTGGAAGACAAAAGTAACTCAGAAAACCTTAGAGTAGGAAGGAATTCAGACTAGCAATCATAATGTGTTCTTTTGGCCAGTTACAGTGGGTTATTTACATTCTTTGAGCGTAGTTGTGGCAATCATACTTTTTTCTGAACTTCCTGCTATGCAAGGGAGTGCACTTGCTCCACTTTTTTTTTTCCTTAAAGAAAAAAAGGTATTTTCATCCCTTTTATGAATATCTTGTTTTGTTTGAGCAACCTATCAAACTTTCCAGTTTTGTACCTTCCTAAAAAAACTGAGAGGAATTCATTCATGTCAATGATAAATTTAAATAGAGGTAGGTTAGTGTGTTTATAGTTAGTAGTCACATTAACTTTTCCTCTGAAATTGTCAAAGTCTCTGCAAATAGACTGTGACTGCTGAGAGTGTATTACCAGTTAAAATATTCGATAAAATGTCTGATCTGTATTTTGGGCAGGATCACACTTTGGTTTCACCACCTATCTGTCAATATAGGCAACTACTTAAACCTGTGAAGAATCATATGAAGACACTCATAAAGGGGTATTCTTGTATTATTTGTGCCAGTATTAGCAATGCTTTTACCTTCAATTGATTGATTGTGAGTGAATGAATAGTTCTGTGAATATCAGGAAGTTAATCAGTGAGGTTTATTTGTGGGTGCTTCATACTTCCCTGTAGCTTTGTAGACCAGTAGCCCATGCCTTGCTACAGTGGTTAGGTTACAGAGTACTATGACAGGTGCACAGAGGACACCTAATGAACATGTGACAGATCCTAAGTGCTCTTTTAGGGAGTCTCAGGCTATGATACTGTAAACTGCACCTTTCAAGCAAATTTCTGTTCCTGTATGAAACCTTTTGGTCAAATGGCAGAGTGCCTGCAAAGATGCGGCAGCTTTTAAAACAAACTCAAAAAGGCATAATCCGGAACAACGGGATCATGCAATATGACCAAAGTGCTTGGTTATTTCCTTTTTTCCATTGTGCTAAAAGTTGAAAACATAGGAAGACAGAAGCATGAGCTTTTGTTACTTGTCACATAGAGATCAGAGCATGTAGTTGATGATAGCTTAGAATAGAATCTCAGTACGTAAATACCCATTTCCTTTCACCCAAATACACGTGTGCCTTTAACCCTTGGAGCAGCAATATGCAGCCAGAGAGAAAAGGAAACTTAAGGAATGAGGCTTTTTTTGTGCCTGGGTTACACCTCCGCTCCCTCTGATGCATATTTGGAGTTTAGTGTGCAGAAGGGCAATGATTCCCTCTTGCCATCAGTGCTGCAGGTAATCTATTGCATTAATCAGCCAGCTAGTGTGAAATGCATGGGGAGTGATTATACTATCATACACAATACAATCAGCATGAAGGACTTGTCAAGACCAATACATCAAACTTTAATTCAGTAATAGAATGAATTAGAGCAAAATGAAACATTCTGTTCTCCAAGAAACACAGCACCCATAGAAAGCCTTTTTTTTTCTGAAGGCTGCACAGAGAAACCAGTATGCATTAAGGAATTGTTTTTATGAATAAAATTGCAACTTGGATCCAACTGAATGCTGAGGGTACTTTTCCTTGGGGTACTTATCGAGGAGAGAACAGCACTGAAGTGCTATGCCTATCTTCACTATTCCATAAAAGCAGCTGTTTAATTGGAGCATTCTCCAGTGGGACTTCTGATGATGCTTTGTTCTAATGGAGATCTCTCCATGCCTGAAGGAGGGAGGTGCCTTTGCCAGTCATTCTGAAGGCACTTGTCCTTCTTGTTGAGAAGCAATAAATACCATACACTACTTTCTTTGAGGTTTCCAAGTGGCTGTCCCAGTGAAAGTGCGTCTGTGTTTAAAAACCTGATGTAAACCACTTTAAAATCCTTTTCTGACACTTCTACTTTCAAGGGGTCGTAGGTTTTATCTCCTAGTATTGTTTCTGTTCTGGCACTTCCAATGCTGGAAAACGGTGCTTTTGTAATAGAATGGATTAGGCACAGTGGCAAGTGTGCAGCAAGTGCTGAAGCTGATTTGTCTGTTGCACAAAGGGAAGGATCTTGACTATCTGGGTCCATTTTCTTTGAAATGATCAAATGTTACTAACCTAGTAGCTTACAGGTTTTTAGTTTTTAAGACAGACATGTGCATTAATGGGAAGGGCAAAGAAATGTCACAGTAGATGTGCATCTGTTTCTTACATATTTTAATTTTGCAAATGAATGGATTGATCTTAAGTATAGTAAATGTAAAATTCCAAAGCAAAGGCCAAGTCTCAGCAACTGATTACACAGGTATTGTAAATAGCAAAATGCTGAACCAAGCTTAGCTACACAGCAGCCCTAACAAGGTAGCATAATCTTTTTAGGAAAAGCAGATTTCTTGGGAAGACTGTAATCAAAACCCAGTCAAACAGAATTGTACACTGGATCTTCAATCATGATCAGTGTCCTAGCCCCCCACTAAAACTGTTTCCATCACCACCTTCCCATTTACTGGGACAAGAGTAAAATATCATGGGATTTATGAAAACCGGAGCAATGCTTAATCTCTTGGGAGAGTCTGTATACATTCCTTGCACTTCCTTTAGCTTCATGAATATGTGCGTGCACAGGATGTGTAATTATTACAACATCTACTTTTACAGTGACTGAATACTTCTTAATGTTTTTCATTTTGCATATTTAAATCCTGATTGGTGTAAAGGCATGCTGTCCCTTTCTCCCAATGAATTCAAAGGTATGGATATCTACAGAGAAACACAAAAGTACTAGTGTTCCCCTGTACATACAAGGAAGGCATGCATTGTGTAAAGCAGTAATGTAACCTATGGTTTTTGTGGTGTGAGGCGCACTAAAGATGGATGACAACTGTGCATTTTCAAAAGGAGGGCTGTCTGAACCAAAGGTCAAGAGGATTAGTGTTGAACCAAAATAAGTAATTCCTTGCTGCAATATGACTGTTCTAATAGTCATTCCCTTGTGAAATTAATATCAAATTGGAATTGCAGCATGTCTTATATTTTCAGTTATCTTCTGGGGGAAAAATTTTTGTTTATTGGGTTGCAATCATTTTGCCACTGTGCTGTGAGTAGTTTTGTGTCAGAAAAATGTAGATCACAGTCAAGGGATCCAAATCAGGACTTTACTTTTGGTTTAGTAGCATGTAGTTTGGGGCGAAGATGTGTCAGCCTGCTGAGAACCAGTATGAAAAGTTACCTGGTGCCTGCAGAAAGGGACTCAGGAAGAAAAGAGCGAGCTGTGTTAGAGAAAAACAGAGTATGTAAACACAAACACATTCGATCTGGTTTAATTTTTTTGTTGAGTTTTTTTCTTTTTAGTTTAGTGATACATTTGTCCATATTGCAGGTGGCATTGGTGACATCATTCAGTCTAGTCAAACAGGTAAACTTGAGAATGTATTTTGGGAAACTTCTTTTGAGTACAGACTGTTACCAACAGCAGTTTCCAGGCTGAAACCATTGGAAATAGATTTAGATACCTTCCCCACAAATTACAAGTAGCTACCCTTCATTCTTCTGTAATCCTTACCTGTAGTAAAGCATAAGCGTGATCAGCAGTTTCCCTGTACAGGAACCATTAGGCAGAAAATAGAGAATCTCTTGTTTGAGGCCAGTGTAAACCTTCAGATTGGTGGCGACACTTAAAGGCCAGCTCAGAGGGACTTCCACTGAGCAGCATCAGAGTGAAACAGGAAGAATATCCTCCAGGCTCCTTCCAGTTGGTGTGTGGTAAAAATCTGGGCACAAGTGAACATTTTCCTCACTTTACAGTGCTAGGAGCAGGACAGGAACCAGTGAATTGAAAGAGCCAGAATGGAGCAGATGTCAGGGGAGGGGGAAGGTGCTTAGGGAGCAGGAGGAAAAGTTACATGAATATAGGCAAGTGCACATGTGCTGGGGGGTGCGGGGCGGGAAAATAATCACACACCACCACCACCCCTCCCCAGCCAAAATCCTAGAAACTTAAATAGGCTGAAGAGTGTGGGGTCACTGGCATTATGCATCCCTCCCCCAGATGGTAGCCTTTGTAGCAGTACAGGAGCTGAGCCTGAGGCTCTTTCTGCTCCCTTCTCTTCTGGTGTGGGGAGTTTTGTCTCACACTCCTCTTCCTGCAGGGAATTGGGCAGCTGTGAAAGCTGAGCCACATCTGAGATGTGCATGCAGCTCGCCCTGAAGTCACTGGGAGCAGGGTGCAGTTGGGCTCTATTGAAATTTTAAGTGGTTTGTGTGGGGTTTATTAGAAATGCACTTGTCCTTGTGCTTCATTTGCATAAAAATAGCCTAGGTTTCTGAGACAGTCAATGTAGTTATGCTTGACATAGTTTCCCAAAGAAGTTTTTAAAGGATTTTGGTACTTTGCGGTATCTCTTCCCCTCTCCTGCCTCTTAGATGTACCGCATGCATAGTGGAGCTTCTGAGGAAGGCGAGTGAATTCCTTTGCCTCTGGTGGTGGTTCTGGAAAAAGAAAAGGCCACTCGTTTTGTAGGGGCATGGTGTAATTGGCAGTGTGTGTTCCGCCTTGCTGGATGATTGAAATACTTACCAAATGCAGTTAAGATATTCCAAGTTGCTTTTGCCTCAGTGTGAAAACACTGGGAATCTGGTTACAAAGTATTAAATTGGCTTTTATTTGTTAGGTGCTGAGAGGTACAGTGTCTCCTTAGTGCCCTCAAGTAATACTTGATTTTGAAAATAAATAAGCAAGCCCAAGTTAACTATTCTCCAAGGCTTTCCAATATGCCCCATTTTTGGTTTTGTTTTGCAGATTGCAAGAAATAAATCGCTCTGTCTTGGGCAGTGCTGAATGCGTTGATGCTTATTAATAAGAACCAGTTGTAATTTGACTCTGGAAAGTTAAGTGCGTTATGAGTATGTCTAAAGAAAGTCATATGATTTGATTTTAAAAGAAATCTTTAAAAACAGTATTGGCCTTATTCACTCCCATGGCAAGTTTTGGACACTTAAAAAAAAACCCAAAACCCTTGCTGTACTGTACTTACCTACTGAACAGTAATACTCTGCAGTAGTGTAGTGTCTCTCTGGTGTTCTGCACTGCACCATATCATATTTTGCTGTGGTTTTCAGATTTCTTTGATATTACTTCCCCATTCCATGTTGGCTTGAATAGCAGGGGACTTGCAACCTTAAGGATCAGGCTGTTTCCACTGACTCCTGTGCTGTGGCATACCAACGTGCTGAGTTACTGTCGGAATTAATGTAATATAATGGCCTGTGCTCTGGGTATCCACTTTGCATTCTTAGTTAGCAAAAGAATACTTGAATGTGAGAATTTTATTATTGTAGAAGAACCAGCTACATTTTTATTCTTATTTTTTTTCAGCCAGTCATGAAGATCGCACAGTTTAAACATAATCTCTGAATCTCTTGTAGTGTATGAGGCATGTTCTTAATGAGCAAATGAACTGTTGCTAAACAGTACTTGCAGATGTCTTCATGCTTCTGTCAAAGTTCACACTGATGAAGAGACAGCTGATTTAGAGAAAAATCTTTCCATTTGAAAATTGTTCTTAGAGACCCTGATGTATTTATGCCCGCCCTGCTATATAGTCTGAGGGAGCAGGTTCCAAAGTGATGGTATGTGTGAAATGTCAGCGCAAATGAGCTTTCCCTTCAAGCTCCATAAACAGAAAATGTAAAACAAATTTTCTAGTGTAACCAAATAACTGAATTGCAGTAAAAATGTGTTACTCCTATTAGACTGCACAAAACCAGTGTTTACTGGATCTCTGAGACCCATGTGTGTTTGGTAATGAGTTATACACTATCAGCAGTACTTCTACTGGGTTCTGAGTGTGGAAGTAGATGTTTACAAAATACATGTCTTACTAATGCTCTTCTTTGGTTCCTGTAATGTGAAGCTGGAAGATACTTAGTTCTTGTTTGTAGAAAAAACCCTTTTGCTTCTGGTACAAAAATTAGAAGAAAAACTTGGGTAATTTCCTGCTGTAACTCTGTGAATCCTTGTTTGCCTTTGACTGATGTTCCTGTCAGATGAGCCCTACCTTGTGAACTCTGGATTTCCTAATACAAAAGACCTCTTAATGCCCTTTAATTGAGAAGGTTGGCTTGGTACCGTCTTTCAGCTGCTTCAGATGGGCCATGCCAGCTCCAAGATCCTGCGTCAGGAATTCAGTCTACCTAGTGTTAGGCATAGCTGGGAAGCAAGCAGTGTAGCCTTTGAGGGGAAAAAAAGTGTTACAGTATAGAAGTTTGAAATTAGTCGTTGGCTGCTGCATTTTTAATAGAAAACATAATTTAGCAATTTTTTTAAAATCAGGTGCTCTGTGGATGTGTATAGTCTTAAATCCCCACTGCAAGTTGGAGCAGAAGGCCAGTTGGCTAAAACAGCTGAAAAAATGGAACAGTGTGGATGTTTGTCCCTGGGAAGATGGAAACCATGGAAACGAGCTGCCCAATTTAACCAATGCTTTGCCTCAGGGTGCAAATGCTAACCAAGGTGAGCCTAAACATATGCACTGACTGCAACATATAATATAACCTCTATCTTACATACTCTAGCCTTGCAGAATTCAGCACTCTTTCCTGGGACAAGTAACTTTCTTGTTGAGGATTGACCAGCCAAAATTATTTTCACTAATACTATCCTTGCAGAAATGATAAATAGGTGGGGGTTTTTGTGCTGGGGCTGCAATGTTTTCAAAGCAAGTATTTGTGTTTAGTTAGGTCTTCTAACTTTTCACTTGGTCCTTCTAAATACATGTTGCATGAAAATTGGATGTCCTTAAAGTATGTCATGTAAAAGCCTGTTGTTTCTTTGCTGGACTATAATCTTGTATTCCTTCTGGTGTTGGGATTTTTATTTTTTCGCAGTTACAAAGCCTTTGATACCTATTTAAAGAGAGATCTGTTGCAACTGCATTAAACTTGAGTGTGTGAGAAACTAAAGCAGCTATCTGTGGGATGTGCTCTGTATGTGCAGTCTGCATTGCCAGGTGTGTAGGGGGCACAGAGGCAACACTGCCGTCTTGGAGGAGGTGTCTCTTCTTACTTGATATCATGCTTTCTCATCTAAAATGTGATTACCGAATCTGACAGAAGCCTTGTCCTCTTCAACCAAAGATGGCTACTTTGCTAATAACTGGGGAAGATGCAGGATATTTACCTGGGGAAAAACCCTCGTAATCATCAAAACCCTCAGTATTTTGATATGTATTTCATATAATTATGATAAAATTAAATGCTTGGGAGGTGGCAGATTTGGACTTAGATGTTTTTTTCCTTGTTTCTTTTTCTTGGAAGATTACCTCTGAAGGAAATAGACTTGGTTCATTTTTAAATGGCACAGCTAGCCGGGGACAAAAGTTCATTCAGCATATAACTCCCTACAGAGGTGTTTTGCTTTGTGTATCTTGTGATGTTCAGCCCAACCTGGGCAGGCTAGTGGTAACTCTGACATGGCATCTCAACATTCATAGACATAGTGCCATGCCAGCAGAGCGATTTTGCTATAGAAAGATGTCCAGTAAGGATTATGTCAATCCCATGGCCTCAGTACCTCACTTTCTTTACAGTATTTGCATATGTTTGTGATTAAAAAAAAATATACAAGTGCTCAAAGTTAATGTCACTTCTCAAAGAGAAAAACTAAAAACCTTTCATACGGTGCTTATCCGTCACTCATTTCGGAAGCTCTGTGTCTGAGGAGGAGAGAAACTGGGGATGCTTGAATATGGCCGTGTGCCATACACTGCCTAGTTTGTTTTTAGGGGAGTTCTGTAAGTGCTGTTGAACGCTCTTCATCTCTAGCTGTTCCCTCTGCAAAGTCCTGTTTAGCAATAGCCGTGCTGGTTTGTAGATCTCTCTCTTTGAATGCAAAGTGAGTGGCACATACTTCGTCTGAGCTGTTGGGTAATAATAGGATGTGAAATGTCATTTGTGGGCTGCTCAGTACAGGGGGGCAAGGCACGCTGCCGTTGGTTGGGGGTTGGTGAATAGCCAGAAGACGAGAATACTGTGAATGACTGATTCACATATGAATGAGTAAAAGCTGATGCAGCTTTCTGAACTTGTGAAAATGACAGATTCATCGAACAGGCCACATCGGACGGTGTTCACTCGAGCCATTGAGGCGTGCGATCTGCACTGGCAGGACAGCCACTTACAGCACATTATCAGCAGTGACCTATACACCAACTACTGTTACCATGACGACACTGAAAACTCGCTCTTTGACTCTCACGGGTGGCCCCTCTGGCATGGTAAGTGGCTAAACCGGAAAGACGTTTCCATGACTTGCTGCTTTGTTCATTTTCTATGGCATTATTTTGGGGGGGATGGTGGGGAGATGAATGAAAAGCCTGGCAAAAAGAACAGAGGCTCCCTTAAAATGCTGGCTCAGAAGTAGTCCTTTAAGTTTCGCTTGCATAGTTTTAAAAACAACAAAAAAACCCAAACAAAAACCCCCTTTTGAGTAACTTAGGAAAACAGGCCGTTGCAGACATGGAAGCATTGCCATTCCTCAATTATTTTCTCCATTTTAGAACATGTTCCTACAGCCTGTGCGAGGGTGGACGCATTACGATCTCATGGATACCCACGAGAAGCACTGAGGCTAGCGATAGCTATTGTTAATACACTAAGAAGGCAGCAGCAGAAACAGCTGGAAATGTTCCGGGCTCAGAAGAAAGGTAAATGTGGGGAAGAGAGAAGGGCAAAGGATGTGCTGAGGTGACGATAACACCGGATTGGAACTTTGCATGAGAAAACTGGGTTTGAAACTAAAGTGAAAGAAGTGGCTTTAACTCTTCAGTCCAAACGATCGTAGCAGTCATGTTCTGGATGTCAGAGGTTTTCTGTAAGCTGGGTTGTGAGCTGTGCAGGACACGGGCTCTGTTCTGCCTTCTGCAATATGTCTGGCATGATGGGGCCTTTATCCCAGTCAGGGCTTTTGGTTACACAGTGAAAATACTCACCCTGTGTAATTTACTGGCTTTTAAATGGAACTTTGTATTTGGTGTAGCAGGTGTTTCATTTTTTTCATCTGACATAATTTAGCTAAACTGTATATTTGAGGTGTTAGCCTAACATTGACGTTGAGGGTAAAAATGTGGCAAAATCTGCAGTACAGAAATTCATCAAATTTGGCAGTTTGTTCCAAAAGAGTCTCTTATAACGCTTAAAATTTTAGCATTTCTGAATAGAGGTGGATTGCTTTTTTGTTTTTTGAAACTGTTTTTAGAAAATGTTACGTGGCATTCCTGTGGTGAGCATTATCCCTGGTTTTTTTGAAGGAACGTTTTGCTTTAGATACAGTTTCTATGCCATGTGGTCCTTGCTACTCAAAATAGTCCTGCACTGAAGTTTGTCGTTAGTTTGAAGTGACAGTGGAGGAAGGGGATGGCTTTGTGGGTAATGCACATGGAATAACTGGACTTACTTTGTTAGCTGCTACAAGAATTCCTTAATTCAAATTTTATTTTATGTCTTCATTGATACTCTTAACTGTGTGTATCCTCATGCATTGTAGTCAAAAATACTAGTGTGAAGTCATATGTGTAAATTTTTCAAGTGTGTATGTAGATGTTTTCCCAGAAATGAGCATTTAGAAGACAAGGTAGACACTTCACTAAAAAAAAAAAATCAGCTGGCAATTCCTATGTACCTCTTTTTTTTTTTTCCCCACAGTACCCAAGGAAGAAGTATTTTTTGAACATTATTGTGGATCCTAGATTTGAAAAAAAACTTAAAAGCACTTTGTATTATTACTTAAAAAGACTTAGCAAATTCTCCTATCATGTAATGTATCTTTCCATAACAAGTGCTCCTCTAAAAGCTTTGCAGCTTTTCTAGCTTCTCAGACTGGGGCTAAGAAGGGAGGGGGCTATGTCAGTGTGTGTGTGTGTGCATGTCTGTATGTACTGCGGCAAGCATGCTGGTCACAGTACTGCTCCTTTTCATTCCCAGTTGCTAATGCAGTATCTAGACATTCAATACTTAAGTTCCTTTCCCTGTGAGCAGTTTCTATAGCTGTCAACTAATATTTTGCTATTTTAAATAAAAAATGGAGGGTATGAAATGTGGTCCATCCTACCCTGAAACAAAGTAGTTTGTTGTTTCTATGCGTCACTCACTGCTTTCTTATTTTTTGCCTCTTATGTGTGGAATTTTTAAAAACCACACTTTTAATACCACAAAATGTGCTTGTCTGCTCTATAAGCAGATGAATTCTGCAGCTACAGCCCAGCTTTAGGTTTTAGTTCAGCAAACACCACATGCTTCTACTTAGCTTTTATTCATGTGACTGATCTGACGTCCATGGAACCACTTGCATGATTTAAAGTTAAATGTCTATATGACTGGACGACTGAAGCCTTTGTTTGGCATGACACAAGTGAAGCTCATAAGTAGGCACAATAGAATAAATAAATAGAACATAAGTGAGTCAGAAGTCACTGTGATTAATCCTTTTTGGTAATATTACTTCTGCCTGTCATCTTTAGTACATGCCATTTGTTAGTAAGACAATGATTTACTTGTTTGTTTTTCATATTACGTATCAGTAGTTTTTTTTAAAAAATCCACACTTTCCTGACAGTGTGACTGAGTTTCATTTTGTGGCCCCACAGATTTAAATAGAAGAGAAGCAGGATTTAAAAGCTCTGTGTTAATACATATGGTTACTCAGAAAGATGGTACTTCGTGAACAAGAGAGAGCAGGTGCAGTTACAAGTTAGTGTATAACACGCAGAGAGACACAGCATCCATAGTGGCTTGTATACAGTTTTTAAATGGTCACTCATAACGCATCTAATCTCTGATGGTTTAGTCAAGTGTATCTGTCTGGGAGGAAAAAAGTTGGGAGTTGGAGTCAAAGGGGAGCTGTTGCCATAAGATACTCAGTAAAAAAAGGGATTTGGTGGAATCTCTAACATCTCTTACCACAACCACACTTCCTTCAATTCACTGTGCTAAACAGTTTTTTCATGTTCTAACCAAATGATGGATGAGGACTACAAAACAAACTATCCATGAAAGTATTTGATTGAAATTTTAGAATGACCAAAAAAATGCACTTGATAAACTTAAATGGGGTGTACAAGAAAAATTGTCCTTTAAACATTTTATTCTTTTTTTTTTTTAAAGGAGTTGTCATCCTGAGTTTATTACTTCAATAAATATTTAGATGCAGGATAAGCTCATATTTTATTTATGAAATTGGGATGTTTTTTAGAATATTTCCATTTATTTCAGTGCCATCAGATTAACTTAAAATGTAAAAATGTTACTGTGTCTTTTTGGATGAGGAAACTGTTGTGAATATTTTACCCAAAAAAGTCTTTGCTGTAATTTTTCAGCACACGTTTTCAGAAGTTAATGGTATTGAGTAAAGACACTGCAGTTGAAATTTTTGACCTGTAATAGACTTTACTAGTGCTCAAAATGTTTGGCCTTTGTTCTTTTTCTTTTTTCCTCTTTTAACATATTCACAAAGGTCAATGAATTCCTCCTGAAAGATAGTGTTTTCTCCTTCTAAGCAGAAGCTACTGGAAATACAATTCTGTACTCAAGAGCATTTTAATAATTTTTACTTTTATGGTTGTTTTGAAGGGCTAACATGCATTTTCTTTCCCTCCCTCCTCCTTCCCAGAACTTCTCCACAGAGGAGTAACCTCAATAACGAATCTTGAAGGTTGGGTGGGACACCCTTTGGACCCTATTGGCACCCTCTTCAGTAGCCTGATGGAAGCCTGCAGGGTGGATGATGAGAGTTTCCATGGATTCTCAGACTTCACAGGTAAGGCCAAGCAAAGGGAGCAATCTTCTATACGTCTTCATTTACCAGAGGCATTTTTCTATCTTACCTTTCTGAATCAGCTTCAAAGCCAGTGTTTTTATAGTATAAGAACTCACATTTGCATTCCTTAAGAAAACACAAAGGATAGAAAATGTTTAAAGTAAAATATGAAAGCACTTAAAAAATTACCAGGTACTCATTCTTGAAGACAATTCCATATTTCATACTTCAAATAAAAATGAATAGGACTTTATAGCAGCAGCCCTCTCCACATACATTGCTCTGTCCTCTTTCTGAGAAATTGCAGGAAATTACAGGATCACAGAATTGTTGAGGTTGGAAGGCATCTCTGGACATTATCTAGTCCACCTTGCTCTGCTTAGAGCAGGGTCATCTAGAGCTGGTTGCCCAGGAATGTCACCAGTTGGGTTTTGAATAACTCCAAGAATGAACACTCTACAACCTCTCTGGGCAACCTCTTGCAGTGTTCAGGCACCCTCACAGTAAAAAAGAGTTTTCTTATGCTTAGATAGGATTTCCTGTATTTCAGTGTTTGCCCATTGCCTCTTGTCCTGTCACAGGATACCACTGAGAAGAGTCTGACACTGCCTTCTTTACATTCTCCCATCAGATATTTATACATTTTGGTAAGATCTTCCTGAGCTTTCTCTTTTCCAGGCTAAATAATCCCACCTGTCTAACTCTCATTATATGAGAGATGCTGCAGTCCCTTAATCATCTTTGTGGCCTGGCACTGGATCTGCTCCAGCATGTCCATATACTGGGGAGCCCACAACTGGACATAGCACTCCAGGTGTGGGCTCAGCAGCACTGAGCAGAGGGAAAGGATCACCTCCCTCCACCTGCGGGCAGCGCTCCTCCTAATGCAGCCCAGCATGTTATTGGACTTCTTAGCTACAAGTGTACATAATACTTCAAATTGATGACAAAACACTTAAAATTGATAATATACATGGTCTATAAATTATATGAATTGGAAAGTAGTGTTGCAGTATCGATACATGATTTAGGCTAGGATGTGTATTTCACATTTAATTTCAGTACTTGCTGCCCAGGGGCTTAACTGATTAATTCCTTAGTCTCTTTCCACCTCTGCAGTAGCTTCTTATCACCACCTGTGTGGACAGAAACTGAATTCATCCCTCTACGTGCAGCTCTTCTATATGCACATCTGCAATCTTCATGGAGCTTTGCCTCAAAACTCCTTTTATTCAATTAGATTTTCTTTAATAAATTTCTAATCCCATCCACCAATTCTGGAAGAACTTTTAATTAAAAGAAATTGGAAATCAGATCCTTTGCAATTATAAAAGCCCCTAAACAACCCCATGAAATAGGAACAGTGTGTTTGAAAAGTAACTTTCTCCTACACACACATATGCAATCTACCAAATGTATTCAGCCTTCCGATTTGCTGCAGTTGTCCATCTCCTCACATCTGCCCATTATAACCTTTTGTTATAATATATTATATACAGTCTATATATAGACTGTAAACTGCTACAGGTTGGAATAGTGTTTTGTCATGGTGTGTCTGTGAACTGTCAAATGAATCGGTAGTACTCTTTAAAGCAATTTATGGCTTTGCATGTAATCTTTACTAAAAGTAGGACTTCTAGTGTTGGTGATACACGCTTTTATCATAAATACAACCATAACAAATAAAAAAGCCTGAAAAGAGTGCTAGCAAACAGAGGATGCTTTAAAGTTGTGGAGTTCCCAGGCCTATTGTATTTGTACAATAACTTCAAACAAAATCTATGCAGGTGTACAAGCACCTTTCCCTTCCTCTTACAGATCAAGGCTTTAAGGAGATACAGAAATGGGTGGGGGGAAAAAATTGAAATGGATCTTCCAATTTTGGCCTCATTAACACAAAGCTGGAGAAAGTGCTTTTCTCTAAATCATGCAGTTTAAGAATGAAAACTCATTTTTACTTGAGTAGATTATATAAAACCTAATTGTTTTGTGTATTTCTGCCATGTGGAATTGGATAGGATATTTTAGATTGGATTTTGAGATTGTGCTAGTAATTTAAATCATTAAAAGTAATACTAGCAGAGGAAGCATTTGTATTTCTGGCATTGTAGTCAGATCATGGGTGAGAATGATTTGCTGATGTGTTTTTCTCTTGTGTCACCCTTTACAGAGAACATGGGGCAATGCAAATCTCTGGAGTACCAGCAGCTGCCTGCACACAAGTTCTTAGAAGAAGGGGAATCTTACTTAACGCTGGCTGTGGAAGTAGCATTGATAGGGCTGGGGCAGCAACGAATAATGCCAGATGGCTTGTATGCACAAGAGAAAGTTTGCCGAAATGAGGAGCAGCTCATTTCTAAGCTACAGGAAATTGAATTGGATGATACTCTGGTGAAGATTTTTCGAAAACAAGCAGTCTTCCTGTTAGAAGGTAGCTGAATATAGATGCTAACTGCTTCTTTAAACTATCTTCATTTACACAAGCACACAGAACTAGTATTCCTGTGGAAACTGCCTTACATACTTCAGATGGTTTTTTGATGTAGAACTCCACCAAAATTTTGTTTCCAATCTCTTACGAAAATCAAACATACTTCAGATATCACCCGACTGTTGGGATAAGGCATCTGTTGACCTATAAGCCTTTTGTTTTAATTTTTCATTACATTTTGTTCTTCAGATGTGTTGCTTGTCATAATTTTCGTATCCTGATTATACAGCTCAGGCTCACAATTAAATAATATAGACATCAGTTGCCATCAACAGTTCTCAGGTAGCAAAATTCTAAGTGTTCCTTGCATCCTGGAAAAAGGACTAGCAGCTTTGTAAACATAGGAAGATTTGTACTTCTATTCCCAAGTGAAGAGCTCAGAAAATTCTATTAGAATTGCTGGGACAGAAGTGTAGCATTTTATTTGTAGGAATTAGGAAAATGACTTGCCTCTGAAGTTTGTATCATATATGAAAACTGAAATATGTGGTTAAATATTGAGGCTTAAGGCCTGGTCTTGTGACTAAATTTTGATCAAGACACACAATTTGTGTTTGGGAATTAGCTGATGTGTTGCAATAAAATCTGCACAAAAAAGTGCATTCCTCTACTTTAGCTTTTAAAAAGGCTTAACATGTAGCTCTTAAGCCTCATGTTCAGAGACTAGTCTCATGGGTTCTGAGGTTGTCTTTCTGCGTTTTGGAAGAAAAAACTTCATAGGAACCAATTAGCCAAAGGCATGGTCCAAGTTTTGAGTGCTTGGCCAAGGGATGGTGGGGAGAGTGGTACTGCTGTAGGTAAGTTGTGAAGACTGTTACACAGCAGTTAGATTTTGCTTTCTTTCTGTAAGACATTTGTCTCTTCCTCTTTAATGGAACAGGTGCAGTATGTTGTTGAGGTTTCTTTGACTTGCTATTTTTGTCCAGATCCTTAAAGACTTTGGTACCTACTGATGGTGCCATTTGAAACTGCAGAGAAGTTGCACCATGGGGAGAGTTTCCATTATGGTGTGGCTGTACTGCTGCTTTATGGCCTTTGGACAAGAACAGCTGCTAGCTGGATCCAGCTATTAAATACCATACAGCGATCGTATAGATTAAAAAAATCAATTTGCTGCGTCTGTTTGCTGGTAAGGACACTTTATGAGGAAAAGGCAGGATTTTCCTAGTGTTCTCTGATAATTCTAGTTTATTACTTTGATCATGGAAATTCTTTTAATCTTTTCTTAGAATATTAGAAAAATGATCATAGCAGGAAATCGGCTAATATAACTACCTACGAAACTGCTGTGGTGAGCAGTGTGCAATGATGGTCTTGCATTACTGTGTGTGACAGATCTGGCTTTCCTGCAATAGCGTCAGTTTACTCCAGGTTAGGCAGAAAATGCCAGCTCACATGGAGGCAAAACTGCAGTGATTTAAGATGCTAATCATATCAATTGTGGTTTTATAGTTAAAGTCCTGTAGATATAATAAAGAAAGCTTAATCCAATATTAAGCTGATTTCTATGCTATTAATGCAGATTAATGCATGCTCTATGTAGCTACCATTTGAGTGCGTGGGAAAGCAGAATATAAGACTTTTGCAAGATCTGTTCTAATTTTTTGCTTGGCTGCTAAGTTAATGGTAGAATATATTTTCATATAAATGCTTTGTCATGTATTCTTTGTGTCCTAATGGAGTTTCTGACTGGACCACCAACAGGCAAACATACATGAAATGGCTTCTTTCATTGAAGCAATGCCAGCTAGTTTTGAATGGCTTTCAACTTAATTTTAAATGATTGAGACACACTGTCACCTACTAAATCTTCATTGACACTTCCTTTGTAATCAGTCCCAGTCTTCAGAAATGCCCACCTATGGAGCTCAGAATTTTTTCATGCCTAGTGATTTTTGTCTTTGCATGTTGTGCTAAGGCACCAGTCAGAAAAAACATTGCTGAAACAGTCTGGCTGTTTCTCCTTGACTGCTCTCCTTGTCTGCTTCAGTGTGGAGTCGGCCGTGTTAGTATGAAATGCTACTGGAAGCTGTTTAAATGACACTTGTGACTCTGCAGCAGAGAAATGTGCTCATGCAGTCATCCATCCATCCAAGTATGGTGGGTTGGAGTCTCTAGTAGAACAAGTAGTAGTAACTTTTAGGACTTCTGGCTGCTATCTGCAATAGCAGTCCAATAAATCTTCATGTAACATTATATATCTTGCAACATTTAATGCCTGAACCTCTAGTCACTGAAGTCAAAAGCAGTTTGACACAGTTTTTTTTGTTAACAGGAATAACAGTCATAAGTTTGCAGGGAAAAATGTGAAAGTGAGATTCATATGTATCAAGAACATTCAGAACTCAGGAAGGAAATAGTTACATTTAACTTTGTTGTTGTTGTTGTCTTAATGCCACTGTTATGAAGTTGAAATACTGCACCGGCTGCCCTGAATATGCGCAAAATCCATTGCCCCAACAAGGGGACGGTTTCCCCACAACAAATACAATTTTTAAGATCATGTCACTATAATGGACGAAAACCCAGCTTTGGTGCAAGATCTGACGTAGTCTTCTGGAGACCAAGTCCAGACCAAAAGATTATTTAAATGCCTAATGTCACCTGAGACATTAATGGGGATCAGGTGCTACTCTAGTGATTGGTCATATAAGTTCAATTAAAGATATACATTTTTCCACTGTAACCACTCTGGTTTTGGTGTGTGGTTGTTTGGTTTTTTCCCCTGGAGGATTTGTGACAAAGCAGTCATGGACCAACAAAGTGCAGAGGGATTCATGTGCGCAATGTAACTAAATGGAGGCAAAGCTAGGATTATCACTTTCTACTTCTGCATACTTTAGGCTTGCTGAATGAGCCCCATGGAGCATTGGAACCATTCTGTCATCTGTATGTGCACTGGTAGTGTGCTTAGTACTATACAAGTTTCAGTCTGTCTTGTTTCAAAGAATATATGGTATTTAATATACTTCTAATATGTTGTATATATGTGATATATAAGTAATATATTTCACGGAAAACAGCAATATAACTTTACCTTTTGTACAGAAAACTCTGTCTCTGAATATCAATTCTAACCAAAGGTATAGTGAATGTTTTTAAAGGTCCAGAAGTTGGGCTTTAGCAGTATGTAAAGACTTTACATTCTCTTTCTCTTTCCCGCAGCTGGACCATATAGTGGTTTAGGTGAAGTTGTCCATCGAGAGAGTGTTCCAATGCACACATTTGCCAAGTATCTCTTCACCTCTCTCCTACCTCATGATGCTGAACTGGCATACAAAACTGCACTGAGAGCCATGCGGTATGTATTCATGAGTTATCTAGATAGAACACAAGCAGCAGTTGTGAAAAGGGGAAAAAGCTTGGTAATCAAGACCTAGTCTTTTTTTTCTAAAAGAAGCATTCTTTAAGGAGAAATTATTTTGGGTCTGTCATCTGTAAAAGCAATTGGTATCTATAGTAACTACAGTATAATAATTTATAAATGTACAATTATTAGTGTTTACCTACAACTGTAAAACAGCATTCTCTGTTAGAAATCCTTTTAGAATCCCACTCTTGGGGCATGTGGTTTTGTGTTAAACAACGGCAGCTTTAGCATGTGCACTTTCTTACCCATGTGGTTGTGTGTGAGTATGATGGTGTTGGTGAGGAAATGACGAAAGGGGCAGCTCAACAGCAGTCTCAGGATCATCTACGTCTTAGCCTGTTCAATAGGACTGTTTGTTCCACTGGCCTTCTTTATAAATTAACTCTCAATGATAGATTTGAAACCATATGGCGTGGTCAGAGCCAGTACTTTTTTCTTGTGCTTCATAACAAAGCAGTCTTGCCTCTGGGTGAATGTTGAGATTTAAATGGAGCATGTCATATGACAACAAAATATCTGACTTGCATCCCATTTGTCTTCAGTAATCAGGAAAAAAGATGTTTCTCAGGGAGTGCTGTGTGTGCTAGCTTTATCTCAAGGCAGTCCAGATTGGTAATGGTGGCTAAGAAAAGCCACCTGAAGGAAGATTCAAGGGCCTGAATGATCAGCAATAAATCTGTTGTCCACATACAATGCAGGGAAGAAACTGGTCCCGCTTGGATTGTCTGCTTGCTGTCAAGAACCTTGTAGTTGTTGGCTGACAAAGAATAGCCACAACTGAATACTAAGAGCAATCAAGACCCAGATATTAAAAAAAAAAAAAGTGTTGTTTTTTCCTGGTCATTATTATCAAGAGTGATTGCACAGTGATTGAAGGACATGCTATCCATGTAAGTAGTGTTTAGCTTCATCAGATAGGTTAAGTCCTAGTGGTTTGGAGGTGTGTATTCTGGAGCTAGTTTCTCAAAAAAGCTAAATGGGGAGAAAAATATTTCTGTGTTCAAAGGACTAAACGGGAAGACATGCATAAGAACAAAACATAAGCTACTATCAGGTCAGGCTTTGTCGGGTTTTTTTGCCTCCAAGAGTGTCTAGTAATGGATGTTAAGGAGAGAGTCTTAAGAAATGTGAAAAGTGACCTTCTGTACTTGTTGCATATGATTGGCATTTTAGGAAACAGATTAAGACAAAAGTGCATTACTAGTGAACTACTGAGAACATTCAGACATGTGAATAGAAAGCTGTCTGGGCCATCTGCGTACACCTCTCTTCTCACAAGTTAAGTGCATCAATAACCCTGGTCATATCAGATCAGCAAGATAGTAAAATGTGGTGTGTGAGGCTTGTTAGTTTGTTTATTGGTTTTGAGGTTTTTGGGTTTTTTTAGAAGAAAGGTCAATTTTATAAAGTAGACTTGTGTCCTTGTATTTATTTTCGGTTACTACCTTAAACTGTTTCTCAGAGATTGTGTGGAGTTTTCCTCCTTAAACTCACCTACTGAAACCATGCTGAAAGGCTGGAATAGCTATCCATCAGCAGCTTTGCACAGTGCACTGAATGCTTCAGTGAACGTGATGGCAGTATGCCATTCCTTTTGAACAAGGATTTGGGCTTTTCTCAGAAACCAATCATAACTGAAAACTTCTTTTCCGAAAGTTTCCTTTCTCAACTGGAAAAGCAAGCAAGACACTGAAAGATCCAAATGATAAACGCTCCACTTAGTCGTGGGTAGCTCCAGCCATCTTTTGGTATGAAGCTGTCATCTCAGGCCAAAGAAGTTACTTTTCAAACAGACAAGTATAAGAAAAACTTGTATGTTCATTTCCATCTCATAAAATCGCAGGAGACATCAGCGTAATTGGGGCTGTTCTCCATAGCTCTTTTTTCATCATTTTGTAAGGCAGATGAGAGTTCAGCCGTAGACAGTAATCAGTCTTTCTGTATTTTGGTATTTGGCACTCTTCAGAAATGTGGACTTCTGTCTTGAACTGTGGTGATGGCAGGTTTAGACACTTTCTATTCCATGTCTGTCTGCATTCTTCAGCATTTCTCAAATTCTCCTGAAGAAGGTTGGTTCCTCTTTCCATTCATACCGAAGCAATAGTTCAGTGTATAAAGGATTCCCAGTATGTATACCAAATGAAAAAGTAACTTAATACTGCCTGGAGGGGGGACGAAGAAAGCAAACATGAAGATTGAATGTCCATCTCATAGTTGTGAGATTGAATGGATCAGAAGAGGAAAACTTGAGCATCTTATCTTCCATGGCAGGAAGGAAGTGTCTGTGGCAAGAACAAAAATCTCATACGGAAATTAGTAAAGGTGCTGCACGGAAACCTGTGTGGTTGCTCATACTTTTAGAAAGTGGAGCATATTTCTTTCTTCAATTTAATATTTGTTAAAGAAATTAACTTCCCAAGACCCCAGCTAGTAGCTCTCCAGACATGACTGTTTAGTGTCAGTCTACACACATCAATGACCTATGATGACAACACTGGAGTATTTTACCTCTCTGTGTTCAAAATCATCTGTTGCTGTTTCATTTTTTTGAATCCTATTTTAGTGTGTGGAACACTCAATCAATGAAAACTGAGACCATAAAGGCTTTCATGCGTACACCTCAGGTCTGCAAGGACAGGGTTGTGCTATCCTTGAAGGTCACAGTTCTCTGCATGCAGCTATGAGACACATGGAGTGGATCCTTGGAGAATGGGGATCTGCAGTGACCTAGTTGACTGCTCACTTGGAATCTGAACTAGTATGTTTGGCTTAGTTTGGTTGATCCCTTGTTAAGCCTGAATTTCACCCAGGCTTTGGGAGCCGGACTTCAGTGGTGATGTTTAATCACAAGGTGGCTTTGCTAAAACCTAGCTAAATAATTCATGTTTGAAAGGAGGAAAAAAAAAGGTGAAGAATGCTAAATCTGCTTGTGCTTGTTCTGATGTTCCCTAATCTTGCCAAAATTGCATGAAAGCCATCAATTCACAACAGCATTTCTTTTCACAGCAAAAGAACATAGAAGCTGGCAATGGAATTCAAAGTGACAGAAGATTTCCCCAAAACAGCCTTTCTTTCATTGTCTATTTACTGTTACTCATAACCTAATAATACCTTTAGGTAGCTGGGATTTTTACTGTTTATTGAAACTATGTAATAATGCATCCATCTCTCCCCTCACCCTTTCTCTATGCTTGGAAAAAAATCAACTGAAGAGTTTATATGTATTTTATTTTTATGTCTGTAAAGCTACATAAAGAGGTGTCTCAGTGGTACTAGGGAAGACATTTGACTCTTGATACAAATCAAAAGGGAAGTCTTTTTTTTTCATATTAGTATGCACATACGTGTGTCTGAAAATGTTAATGACCTGCTGATAGTTATTTACGTAGTATGTTGTATTTATATGCCTGCTAGATACCTTCCCATATATTCAGAATTGCCTTTCTCAGGGAATTCTTATGCTTCAGGAACCTACAGAAAACTGATGGAACTTAAAACTGTCTTACTGTGGAAAAAGACATGCACTCCAGTTACTTAAAGAACTTAGGTATTTATTTAAGTGCAAGAAATTGTAACTTATGTTTAAATGAGCTTATTCTATAAAAAATATTCTGTCACAGAATATCACAATGCATTTGGTTTTCGATATTCAGTAGCTGCAATTTTACTGACAAAAGAGATCCAATTTCCTTTGTCCTCCCAGATGACTTCCTGCTAGAAAATCAGTTGCATATGAAAGCTGGTAGAAACAGAACTCAGATGTTAACCCTGATCAAGAAGCTTCTTCTGGACATTATCTTATTACTATCATTTGATGTCTCATTAACCATTCATGTCCTGAAACTGTGCTTAATTGTACTGAATAAAAATGTCTATCTTTGTTCAGTCCTATGTGGTCCATTGGCATTTTTATACTATCTAGTGTACCGGTTGTATTTAGTGTCTTGTAAGGGCCATCAGTTGAGTCTCTGTTGTAGGCCAGCACTTGTGTTGTAGTAGTCTACAGCAAACACATTAATTTCCATTTTCTAAGTATGAATTCTCATAAAAATAAGACTGTTGTAGATTGATGCATTCTTAAGGAAATTTTTGCTTCAGTTTTAGAAAATAGAATCTGAAAAGTAAAGGAAACTTCCTCTGTCACTGCTGTTTGGGACCCTAACATCAGATTATGGCACATTATAAAATGTGCTAGGCCAAAGTTTAAGGACTTTAAAAAGTAGTCATAGTTGAACAGTAAAATGTGCTTTTTTGTATGTCTGAATTCATTGCAGGGTCATAATCCAAATGATTTGTTGAATATCCCTCTCCCTTACTTTCAGCATTTGTAAGTGAAGAAAGTATGTTCCAAATATTTAAAAATATTTGTGTTCTCAATACAGTGGAGAACTCCACTTTCCTTTCTGGGAGCTGTGATTCATAGGCTGAAACAAGGCAGGGAGAAAAGCTTCAGCTCTATGCATGATGCAGAAAGTCTCTGCTGCTTTGGCTAATGGGTGGCTTAATTGTCCTGTGAATTCCTGCAGATGCCCACTGATGTAGGCAAGTTTGGCAAATGGACTTTTGAGATTCCGCAGGAAGAGAAGTGGCTTTCCAATCTTTTTTTTAACCAAAAAAGCACATTTTGTAAACAAGGTCGAGTGTTCTTGCAGCTTTAGTTTTGCTCATGAGTAACCTAATGTAATAATGATTTAATGAAAGAGGATTTCTTCCTTATTTCAGGTTGCTAGTATTGGAATCTACAGCTCCTTCAGGAGACATGTCCCGCCCGCACCACATTGCATCAGTTGTTCCAAACCGGTATCCCCGCTGGTTCACCCTAAGTCACATTGAATCCCAGCAGTGTGAGCTGGCGTCGACCATGCTAACAGCAGCCAAAGGTACATTGCTGTCAGTCATGTACTCAACTAAATGCATGCTTTTAATATTGCATGGGGTAAACAGATTATAAAACTTGTGTTTAGAAATCCAAATTGCAGTCTGACAGGAGCTTGAAATGGGTCCAACAAACTGAACTGGCTTAAACCTGTCACTTAGTTTTGCTAGTAAAGTAATTAAGCTAGCTAGATGGTAGCCAGATGAGCTTGATTTTTAGGCTGATGAGACAGCTTTTTGGTCTTCTGACACACAATGTAGACTGAGAGACCCAGGAGTGGACAAATGACTTCTAAAATTCACAAATCAGGATGACTTTTGGCCATGTACTGCACTAACACCACCAGGCACTAGAGGAGTTTGTGCTGTCTTGTATATTTCCTTCATGTGTGATTTAATTATGAAAGGTTTCTAAAAACAAAGTGTGTATAACTGAAACATCATTCTATTGCATAGCAACAGCTGGCTCAATTATAATGCATCTCTGGATGTTTGGGAGCTTGTTCCATTTTGGTGATTCTGTTTACACCTTACAGGTGATGTTCGGAGGCTGGAAACAGTGTTAGAATCCATCCAGAAAAATATCCACTCCTCATCACACATCTTCAAACTTGCCCAGGATGCATTTAAAATAGCAACACTCATGGACAGCTTGCCAGACATCACTCTTCTGAAAGTTTCTCTGGAGTTGGGCCTTCAGGTATTTCCCTCATTCATTATTATTACAGTAGAAGAAAGGAATTTGACCCAGTGTTTGATGCATAGAGCTTTTAAGCATGGAGGACCATACCCTCTTTGGACTTTGTCTGGAGTTTTCAGATTCTGTTTTCTGAGGCAAAGCTAAATGGACTGGTTAACCCAGACCAAGGGTCTACACAGCCCCTTCGTGCCATTCGGGTGGAAGAGAGAGCTGGGAGCGGCTGGCTGCAGGGCACTCTTCTGTTCAGGGATGAGAGAACCAGTGCAATGAGTTCAGGAGTATACGTAGGTCTGGCTGGAAAGCAAAATTATTCTGCCTGCCAGAAATGCACTGTATTTTCCTCATGGCCTTGAGGTGTTTCTTACCGTTTCTTCCCTTCTGTTCTTCTAAATGAGATTTGGTAGGTGCTTGTCGAATTACTAGAGAAAGCCAAGGCCAACCATAATGACCTGTTTTTAAGGCAGACTGTGCTAACAGCAGCCCTTTCTACTTCATCAAAATCCTTTGCCCCACAAGCTATGGGACAGTCAGATGCATCGGACTCAGCTTGAAGTGTACAAGAGCCTCAGATCAGTTTTCAGGGTCTTAGGAGAGGCTGTGCAGGCTAAAAGGAGACAGCTAAAATTTAGCTATCTGGAGCATTATTGCCTTACACTGATGAATCTTGGAGTTTACACCATTCATTTCAACAAAAATAAATCTCTTCATTCCTCTTCAGGGAGTTCTTTAAAAAAAACCAAAAAAACAAAAAAAACCCCATGCAAAGATCTGAAAACCTTTGCTTCAGTAAACGAAGCACCAAAGACTTCTGGGAAAGGAACTGGGATAATATCCCTTCTCATACCAAAGAAAGGTACTATTTGCCTATTCTAGACATTCAGAAGCTAAAGCCTTTCATCAGAAAGCTGAGATTCTGTATGCTTTGTTAGCCTTTCGTATTTCCAAAGTTGCTGTGGAAATCTGCTTCTTCTTTCACATCTTGGTATGTTTCTGCCTTAAGTTTTTGTTTACTTGAAAGATCTCTGACCTGTGTGTCCTCTCAAGCATTCACCAAGTATCATTCAGTGGTAGCAGCACACTTTGAATATCGGTGTATTCGTGGATACCCATTTGTGATTGATGGTGTCATCAGAATGTCTTCAGTGAGATAAAGTGAAAGAAATGTCATGAACCCATACTTCCTCCTCAGTCCCAGGCTTTTGGTGTAGAACTCGTCCACTGTTCTGTCCTAAGCTTATGAAGGTGTTTTTAACAATCTTAAAGGTAGTTTGCTTTCCAGAAGGAAGATGTATAGCAGTTTTCTGGTAGTAACTCACAGCTGTGTAGATTTGTACAGTAATGCTTTTCCTGCAAAAATCTGAGTGTCAGCACTGTCTCTAGGGGCCTACAGATGCTTCCCCCTTCCCTGCCCCCGCCAACTTACTGGCAATTAGACTGTCTGTATTCACTGTCTAGTATCTGACTACTTACGACATTTATGTGCCCTAGAAAACTCTTTCTCCCCTCATGCAGTAAGCTAAACAGCAGTGTCCTCATAGGTATACTGTTCTGCCTCAGCTACAGCAATGACAAGTTGGCCTGGTTGGGCTGAGGAGATGATACCAACAATTTCACAGCTCTCACTGGGATCTCTGACAGAAAAGCCTCTTACATTGTTCTATATTTGGGAGTAACGTGTGAACTCCTGAGTTCTTTCTCCCTATTTCCAATGGGCAGTATGTGTTATGTGATTCAGCAGGGGGAAGGCTTTTAAACTGGCTGTGGAAAGAGGTCATCAGCATGGCCAAATGGGCATGGAGCATCTCAGGTGTATTCTGTCCTTCAGAACCTTACTGGCACAGGCACTGTAAGATCTGCAGGTACAGGAGGGGCTTCTGTTCCTCTGTTTGCCTGTTGTGTGCTACATCAGTGCAAGCATTACTGCACAGATGCAAACAGGTACTGCTGGCAGAACTGCTGAGCAAGTTAGTGCAGGTGACCACTTGCTGTGTGTTTGGCAAGTCATGTCCTTTCCCCCAGACCTGTGAATGAATGAATAAATAAACCTCCTTCCAATGTGTGTGATGAAAAAGTTTCACATTGGTGTGGCAGCTAATGGTTGGTTGGCCATTTTTTGTATCTCTTATGAATGGTGAGATCTTCTGTTCCTCTAGACTAAAAAATTCTTATAAAGATCTGTCAAGACAAAGTCAAAAGATATTCCATGTGAAGAGAGCTTGGCTTTCAGATAAGCTATGTAATTTGCAGGGGCCTCTTGTCATTTGCAGACTTCCTGGCTTGTTGAGAAGGTCTCTTCAATTGATAGCACAGAACTTGGATAGATCTTGGACGGATGTGAAACTCCCTTTTATGAAGAAGTAGCTCAAGAATGTATTGAGCAGAAATGAAATAGTTCTTTGGCTACATGTGCTACAGTATAAATTAACTGACAGTATTAATTACAGTATAAATTAACAGCTCCTCCTTGGTCAGGACACCAATACATGCTTTATTTGAAATTCTTGGGTTTTCTATCATCAGTAAAGGGCCCCTCTCTTGCTGTTCTCAACTTGACAGTTTAATCAAATGAAAGGAACCTAATTCCAGAATAGTTTGTCAAGAAATTTTTCCGTGTCAGGAAGGTAGATATGGTATTGTTTTTTGCTCTCAAGTTAGGACTGCCTACATTGGAACTACTATGCCCACCACATGTGCTGAAGGCTCTTGTGACCAGTGATCCTTTACAGATCACCACAGTGAAGAAGTAATTTTCAGAGAAGTGGTCATTCACACTAGTGGTTTTTTACCTCCTTCCCTCCCTCACCAGTAGCAGAATTCAGTCCATAACTCTATATGTTTTCTTGGATTGACTCTGCTTGGGAGAGACCAGACTCCAGAGAGACCTTGATGGGCTTGAGAGATGGGCCTGTGCAAACCTCATGAAATTCAACAAGGCCAAGTGCAAGGTCCTGCACATGGGTCGGCGCAATCCCAAGCACAACTACAGGCTGGGCGAAGAATGGATTGAAAGCAGCCCTGAGGAGAAGGACTTGGGGGTGTTGATTGATGAGAAGCTCAACATGAGCCGGCAGTGTGCGCTTGCAGCCCAGAAAGCCAACCGTATCCTGAGCCCCATCAAAAGAAGCGTGACCAGCAGATCGAGAGAGGGGGTTCTGACCCTCTACTTTGCTCTTGTGAGACCCCACCTGGAGTACTGCATCCAGCTTTGGGGTCCCCAGTACTAGACAGAGATCGAGCTGTTGGAGAGAGTCCAGAGGAAGGCCACGAAGATGATGAGAGGGCTGGAGCACCTCTCCTGTGAGGACAGGCTGAGAGAGTTGGGATTGTTCAGCCTGGAGAAAAGGAGGCTCTGGGGAGATCTAATTGCAGCCTTCCAGTACCTGAAGGGGCCCACAAGAGAGCTGAAGAGGGACTGTTGATGGGAGTGTAGCAATAGGACAAGGGGTAATGGCTTTAAGCCAAAGGAGGGCAGATTTAGATTACATATTAAGAAGAAATTCTTTACTGTGAGGGTGGTGAGGCGCTGGAACAGGTTTCCCAGAGAAGCTGTGGATGCCCCCTCCCTGGAAGTGTTGAAGGCCAGGTTGGATGGGGCTTTGGGCAACGTGGTCTAGTGGAGGGTGTCCCTGCCTATGGCATGGGGGTTGGAACTAGATGATCTTTGATGTCCCTTCCAAACCAAACCATCCTATGAAGATCATTACTGAGAGCTCTATGATTGACCTATTATGCTCTTTAATTGCTATGAATAGTAATACCATAGTATGATCAGTAGTATTGTCAGGTAAAAACTACATGCTTTCTTCATCTAGGTATCTGTGGGGTCTGTCCACGTATCTGAAGTAAGCTTTACATGCAACTTGATGCAGCATTTGTTTTACTGAATAAACATATTTGCCCATGTTTTGAGAAACAACATAAGCAATAACCACAAGTGGTGTAAAATAGGGGCACTACAATCGAAGCTTAGAGTCCTTTTTCTAGGATACTGATGGTTTTACAATGAAACTTCTTTGCAGGGACTCCTTGTTCAGAGACAAAAATCATCACTGTGCACTTCTTAATAATACTTGGATATGTCTGGAGTTGTATATGTATCTTTGCAGAATAAGCAGCCAGTCTTAATACACTAACTGCTATCTGTGTTGTTGAAGTCACTGAAAAGAAATGCAGATGAGGGAAAAATTAAAGGAGTTTGCCCAACAAAAGTTGACACATTTTCACTTTAAAGACTACTATGCATAGAAGGAGGAGACATGATATAATTTAATTGGAATAATTGGTAACTGATTGGGCTTTTTTTGTTGTTTAGGGGGGGCTTTTTTTTTGTTGTGGTTGTTTGGGTTTTTTTCCTTCCCCACAGCGAAAACAGTCACTCTCCCCTAGCCTTGAAGCATCTGCAATTGGAATTACTCTCTGCGTGCTATTCTAAGATAGCTGAGCAATATTTTTCAAATCTCTTGACATATCAGCTAAAAAAGAAGAAATGGTGGAGAGGGCAAGAGACTGTCCTTTTGAACCTCGATGTATTTGAGTAACTTAAAATCCCTGTTTGTTGGAATATTGTCTTGGTTTGCAATGGGATTAATTTGTATTTTGTTTGTTTTAATAGGTGATGCGGATGACACTGTCAACACTGAATTGGCGACGGCGGGAAATGGTGAGGTGGTTGGTAACATGTGCAACAGAAGTAGGTATGTTCTGAGATGCTTCTCTTGTCAGCTAATCTTAGAGGACTTGTCAACACTCAGGTTCTGCAAATGTCTCCCACTTTCTGTTCATCTAAATTCCTTTGGTGAGAAGACATTATGACGATGAGTGGTTTTTTTTTTAGGCACAGCCCAAGTGAGACAATAATTGAGTAATGCAGTGTGACTCCTTTCCCCCGCAAGGTGGGGGTGTGCCTAGCTTCATGGGAAATACCCCAGATTTCCCCTTGTTCTCTCCATGATGTGTTTGGGTTTGACGCTGCAGTAGAGAGAAGGCTCGTGGTTGTGGGCTGTTGCACTGTGCTACAACTTTGCTTGCTTTGAGAGGCAGGTAAGAGAGCTATCTGGTCAGCTGTGGGAAGAGGAACCAGAAAACAGGTGAATGAAATGGTGTGGATGCCTCCTACTCTGTGGCAGACAGGCTCTCATGAAGTGGTTCTCATTGTTAGGGTTTTTAAGTCCCTGGGTAAATCCAGGCTTAGAGTGTAATGCATCTTTAAGTGACTATGACATTGTGAAGGCCTCTCATCAGCACAGGAAAGCAAACCAAACACCAGTGTACCCATTGTTAACCACTTAAGGCAGAACCAGCCTTATACGTGGAGGACAGCAGTGTGAGAATAGTGCACTCACATGGATGTTCTGTTCACTTCTGGGCTTTGCCATAGGTTTCCGGTGTGTCTTGATGAGGCGTTCCTTAGTTTCTGTATTCCAGTTTACCATCTGGAAGATGAAGATACAGAATCTGAAAGTAGGGATGAGTGCATTAAAAACTGTGTAGCTGTAAAAAAAAAAAAAAAAGCAGGTGTGGTGGTAGGGACAATATAAGTGTTTACGATATGGGAGCAGTTGTAATTGTCGCTAAAGGTTTTTGTGGAAGGCATGTTTCCCTACTGTATTAATTCCTTTTTCATACTTCTGAGTTAGATTGCATTGCATAGATGCTTCTTGAGTTTCAGAACTTCAGAGGATTGCTGCTGCTTATTCTCTGGATTAGTTTATTCTTTGCTTTACGCTTAACTGGGAAATTAATTTTGTCAGTAGCATGGGAAAATACAGCTTTCCTTTGTGTGCCCTCAGCCAGAAAGTGGTTTGTGTCTGCAAATTTTTGTGCAATGCTTTTGTTTTATTGTTTTTATATCTTTGCTAAGATAATTATTACAGAGGCTATCTTACAGATATTTGCGCCTGGGTATTATTTTGTGCAGTTGCATATTGGCAAATAAAATGCTGGGTTTAATACTGCTTTAAATTAGTTTACATATTCTAATAGCAGTATCTCATAAAGAACCTATAATGTCATGCAAAGTACTCTTGAGACTTAATCAAGATGGTAAAGCAAGGAATCTGTTTATTTAAATGAAGATCTTGTATTCTCTGGCTATGCTGAATTGTTGCACATGGGTGAAGGGGTGCATGGGAAGCATCATAGTCCTACAGAGAAAATGAGGACCTCTGGGTGTGGTTTAGGTGGGCTCACAGATGTGTGTAAACTGCCTCTAGCAATAATAAGGCACTCTAGTTGGCTATAAGGTTCAATTTATGGAACTCATTAGTCACTTTTTCACCCTTCTTCCCCCTGCCAAACACACACACAAACACACACACCAGGAATAAAGTGATACTGAGGAAAATACCTATTTCAGATAATATCTAGTAGTTCATCTTGCTCAGAGTATTTCCCTAATAAGGACCTTGATGTTCAGCACATACACATTTGATGGAAGATGTATCTGAAAAGTCTGTTGGGAGGAGGTGGGGGTTAGGTTTTTTTTTTTGAAGGTGTGCCATGATGTTCTATTAAGAAAGCCATTTAGCATACTTTCATGTTCTTTTGTGCATGCGCTGTGCCTTGAGATGCACAATGAGAAAAGAAGTTAAAATTGTCTTTTAAAAGTGTTGAGTGTGAGGGCTGCTTTTGAGTGATGTGATCAGACCAAATGAGCCAGAAGGTGCTATCCAAATTGTCTTAAATAACAAGTAAAACAGCTCAGTTGTCACACCAGGAGATTAAAGCTTATTTTGCAGGTGTGTTTTTGTTATTTTCTGCATATCAGTGATCGCTACAGAGTTTGCACAGTAGCCTTTGTTATAATGTCCTTTTCCAGCCATGCTGTCTGGTTTAGCCCTCCTTGCTGAGGTGCATCCCCTTGGATGTACTAGCAACCTCTTAGACTTTGCTGCAAATGTAATCTTTTGGTGAACATCTGTATCTGCTCGGTTTTATCAGTTGTGGCTAATCCTTTTTTTTCTCTCCCCAGGTGTTTATGCACTGGATAGTATCATGCAAAACTGGTTTACACTTTTCACTCCAACAGAAGCCACTAGTATTGTTGCTACAACAGTGATGTCCAACAGCACCATTGTCCGTCTGCATCTGGACTGCCATCAGCAGGAGAAGCTGGCTGGCAGTGCTAGGACGCTTGCTCTACAGTGTGCCATGAAGGATCCTCAAAATTGTGCCCTCTCTGCACTGACCTTGTGTGAAAAGGATCACATAGCTTTTGAGACTGCTTACCAAATTGTTCTAGATGCTGCTACAACTGGCATGAGCTACTCGCAGCTTTTTACTATAGCACGATACATGGAACACCGTGGTTACCCCATGCGGGCCTACAAGCTGGCCACTTTGGCCATGACGCATCTCAACCTGAGTTACAATCAGGACACACACCCTGCCATTAATGACGTTCTGTGGGCATGTGCGCTCAGCCACTCCCTTGGGAAAAATGAGCTAGCAGCTATAATACCTCTGGTGGTCAAAAGTGTCAAATGTGCAACAGTACTGTCAGACATTTTGCGTAGGTGTACTTTGACCACTCCTGGCATGGTGGGACTTCATGGAAGGAGGAACTCTGGTAAGCTCATGTCACTGGACAAAGCCCCTTTACGGCAACTCTTGGATGCCACGATCGGAGCCTACATTAATACAACTCATTCACGTCTCACTCACATCAGCCCGCGACACTATAGTGAGTTTATAGAGTTCCTCAGCAAGGCCCGAGAGACCTTCTTAATGGCTCATGATGGTCACATCCAGTTTACACAGTTTATTGACAACCTAAAACAAATCTACAAAGGCAAAAAGAAACTGATGATGCTGGTTCGTGAGCGGTTTGGTTGATGAAAATGTGTGAATGGGGGGTTGGGGGGTGGGAGGGGTGGTTTGTTTTTACTTGAGCCTGCCTTTGTATCCTTTTTAACTTAAAGAAACAGAGCCACACCGGTATTATATGTGTATAGTTATATTGAGTTTGCAAACTAAACTGTCATGTTGTGAAAGTTTGTGTGTTTATTTTTTTTCTTTTTTCTGTTTTGTATGAGAGAGAGGTTAAAAAAGGTTTGGTTTACACTGAGTATATGTTGTCAAGTGGCAAAAGCCCACATCGCTCTCCTGTTCTTTCTGTATACGTTCACAGCCTCAAAAACAAACATATATTGCAATGGCTTTAAAAACCAAACAAAACACCTCCATCCTGTGATAAGTACCTCGAATGGATTCAGCTTTACTCCTTTGTAACTCATCCTTACATTTCAGCATATTTAAACAAACCAACAAGTGAAATACTAATAGTTAAAAGGCTGACCACGTGGCTTTGCAGTGCTGTTCATCCAGAAGCATGGCACACAATGCTTGTGCATGTGGAAACTTAGCGACTGTCAACATACATTCTCAGGGATTTATCAAAAAAATTAAAAAAAGAATGAGAGCATTTATTGTACTGTATATATATTATAGTATATGTCTGAATATTGAAAAATATAACATTAACTAATTTATAAAAAAAATCTATGTAATGCAAAATACTTGAAGCTGCAGTAGCTTGGTTTTAAACAAAAAAGAAAACCTATCAGAAGGACTAAAGTGCGCCTTGCTTCAGGGTTGGCTCAGGTGGTGAACTATATGCTGGGCATCTATGCAGAGCCACCTTCTGGATTGCATGGTTGGACTGATACTTAATGGGGAAAATTTTATATATATATATTTATACAACCTGTGTATACATATATATGTATACACACATACACACATGCTTGTAACAGGCACTATAGTAAAGAGGGACAACAAAAAATACACAGCCAGAGCAGCAAGCCTTAGCATTAAGAATACAGTATGCCAGAATCGGGGTTTGTGCCTCCTAGCCTAGAAGACTTAAAGAAATATCCTTTTTGACACAAAACGCAAAATGTTTTCCAAAATGATTGACATGATACATTACGCCTTTGCAGTGAGCTAATAATAAGCTAACCTTTGTGCACAAATAACATATATATATTATATATATATTCTGCATAGGTATTTTGACTTTGTGCAGGACAGAAAGTTGTGTAGGTATGACTTCTACTTTTCCGTTTGTTTTTTTAATATATTTTATTTTCTCTAGAATTACTCAAACAAAAGCAGCCTTCTATCTTGCCTTGTCTTAATGCTTTAAAATAACCAAACTGGAGATCTAACTACCAAACTGTTCATTATATTATTAAATACCAACTTTGGTTACAGTATAGTGTCTTTACTTTAGCTGATGGTTCTGTATCCTTGTGCTTTTTAAAGCAGTTTTTATGTTTTGGTGCAAAAGTTGTCCAGTGTCTCTTGTTCCCTTCATTAGAGAACATGCTAGAGGTATGTTTGTAGGTATTTTTGTTTAGAAAAACTATTTCATGCTCTCCATTTTATTTATTATAATAGGTAAAAAGGTTGTACTTCATCACCCATGTAAACATGCTCATGAAGTTGAAAGTAATTAAGATTTGATACACTGATATCAATTTATTTATGTAACTAAATCACTGTTTTATAAACTTGTTAATGATCAACAATTTTTTTGTTTTGATTAAAATTAGTTTTTTGAAAGTTGATTCTGCCTCCTTTATGGTGTCTGTTACTGGAGTTGAATTGTGTACGAATAGTTCATTGATCTTAAATGCCCAGCTTGCAACGGTGGTGCATTATGGTGGTAAGTAATATGACCACCAACCTCAGGAGAGAAATGTTTTGTTCCTCAAATCTGCTGAGGAATGGCAGTTTTCACAGCTGCTGGTGGAAGAAGACCTGGTGCATCAGAGGAAGGACCAAATGCTGCCTGTGATAGAAGATTGAAGGTTTATGCAACGAACAGTAAGCCTTGACATACTTTCCCGGTAGGATGGTAGAGTATGTTCCCACTCAGTGGATTATTTGGGTGACAAAGGGAGTTATGTACTGCGAATATATACAAGGACAGTTCTTGCTGTTCTTGGATTGGCTTTTCTGAAGTCTTTTGGGCCATGCAGCTCATTCCACCCAGCATGAAGTTCTTGCTCACCAGCTGGCAGCCAACATTTCTGCTTTTTTGGAGCCTTTGCTCTGTAGGAGTTGTGTGAGTTTTCCAGCCCTCAGTGAAGAATGGGCTATGACATCATTGAAAATTGAAGAAGAACTTTCTGCTTTGCCAACATCTTTATCAACTTAAGATTGTTACATGATGTCATATTTGACTATATGATCCATGATCCAAACACCTTCACTTTCTTTTTAGTGTCTTCAGGTGAAAAGAGAAATAGCATGCAGCAAGCAGCTGTCAGAGACGCCAGTATAACCATGAATGCTCACAGTGAGGTTTGTGTCACCACCAGAAGACGGAGAAAAAGGTCTGAATCTTTGCACAACTTGTCATGTAAAATATGAGTCTTTAGCAAGCCTTGCTAACAGCTGAGTTGTCCTGACCTAATAGTTCCAACCTTCTGTATCCTCTATCCCTTCCAAGTATTGAATCCTCATTACATTTTTGCTTTGTTACTTTGTCCTAGATGAATTTTCTGCTACAGACAGTGAGGAGCAAGAGGGATACTTCATTCTGTAACATGGTTTGTGTGATTTTGGGGTTGTGGGCTTATTGGGGTTTTCTGCCTCTTACAAATAATTCAGTATTAAGGATATTTTGTGTTATGTAGATTGCAAAACTGAAACCCATTTGAAGACCAGGCTTCAGAATTAAATGCAGTCCTGATGGTTGCCACGTGCTTTTGATGAGCGCAATGGCTTAAACTTGATCATTTCCGAAAGAAGAATATTTGGCTTGTTTTCATGACTGAGTCAAATCTCTTCTGTGTCAGCACTGGTGCTGCGCAGCGCAGTTCACTCCATGTCAAAAGCCCTCGAGAACCAACAGAGGCTTGGCTGATCTCTCTAGCGAACACGTCTAGATATGTACTGCTCTTGTTTTGTGGAGGTAGGAAGAACCCAGGAATGAGATTCCACAAAAAAAAAAGCCTGAGGGCTATTTTGGTGAAAACCATTCAAATATTTCTATAATTTCTAAAACTACATAATGTAATTAATTCTGAAGCGTAAGGAACCCTAGTCAAAATACAATGTCTCAAATTCTTATCTTTTCTTCAGAGCTATATATTTGAGAGATACAACTGAACACCACTGCTGTCATTGTCTCCAAGTGTTTAAGTGCTTTTCAACACTCCTTTAAATGAGAACTTTTTTTTCAATCCAGGGTTGCTATTCAGTAGTGAAGGGAACTGAGCATGATTCTTCCATATCATAGGTCACCATTGAATCTTCATTCTTCTGGTAAGTTGAGTGAAATCCTGAAAGACATGATATTAGTTCTGTATTATGAGACTGTCTTGCAGCCCAAGAAACTGTCTTTTGCACATAGGCTTGTTTTCAGATTTCCTTTATTGATTCTGTCGGAACAGAAGTCAGAGAGATTTTTCCTTACCCAAATTACATTACCTTTGTTTAGCTTTTAATGTTTCAATACTTCATTTTCACATCCAGTTTTACCACTAGAGAAAACTGCATAACTTTTCAGCCTGAAAAAGAGAAAGAAAGGTACGTACAGGAGACTCAGACTTTAAGGTGCAACTGAAATCCAAGACTGCATCCCTCAGAGTACTTCACATCTTAAAAACAGTGGAGCTAAACCTGGATTGCATGTACTTGAAAAGGGATATATTAGATTTTTTGGGAGAAATTGCAGGTAATATTCTGAGGCCAGAGCTGCAAAGGAGAAGACTGGGACTGTATTTCACTGTGGTTGTCTAATAGAACAGATGGAGCTCTTTCAAGACAGTGCGTCTCCTAATAGGTGCAAGTGGTGCTTTGGATGACTGATAACAGTTCTTGTAGTACAGATGAAATTCTGGAGGACTTTACAAAAGTAAAATTGGCTTCCTAGTATTTTTAAGGATAGAAGATGGTCCGAGTGCTTTGCATTAGTAAATTTGTCTTCTAAAGGAAAACTCACATTCCATCACTTACTTTGCATACCCGTACAAAGTTTCCTGCTGCTAGCTTTCAAAAGTCCCTGCGAAAGTCACTTTTCAATAATGCTTTAGTTTTCTGTCAAATTAGTTTGAGCTACAATCTTCTTTCAAGTTTGTCTAGTACCAATTAAGTTTTTCATGTAAGTGGTTATAAGTAACATAAGTGCTTCAAAACTGGGGTGCTGCTAACATGGAGGAAAATTTTGCATTCTGAGTTGTGCCAATTTATATCTGTAGTTCCACAGAGTGGATTGGCACTAGAAGTAAATTTATTTCACTAAGATGCCTTCAATTTGTTTAGAATATTGATTTTTTTTTTTTTTATTTTTTTAACTGAAAAATCATCCAGCCTTCCATTTCTGCTTTCAAAACAAAAATCCTGGTAATTCATCTGCTTTTAATGCAGGATGTAATTTGGAAAAATAGCAATATAGCCGATACCTTTACAGAATGGGGAAGTATGATACCCTTAGGTATTCTTTTGCACTACAGTTCTGGCTAGAGAGAAAGTGTTCACAGACAAACATTTTCCCATCCTTTTAAGTGCTTGTTGCCTTGAAAGTATACTTTTTAAAAGGCTAAGTTGAGAAGGCAGGAGCACAAAGAGCAAAGTGTTATGTCCAACCCTTGCCTTGTGACAGTGCAACAGGTAAGTAGAGATTATGGGGTATTACAGCATGTTACAAACTACACTGAATATGAGATGAAAAGTTTTTAAGATTCTTAATTGGTGAGACAACAAAGTGTCAGGGATAGCTTTACCTGAGACAACAGGTTGCTAGGATTTGCCTCCCCTGTAGAAGTGCATGCTCTGTACCGCACATGGGAAGACAAGAGCGTTGCCTCTGCTAACACCCTGGGCTGTCAGCACTACGTATCACCTAGCTGTCAGCTGAAATGTTTGCAACCCATCCTTACAGGTAATATCAGTATCCCTAAAGTTAGTAAAAGTAGAGCGTTGCACGCTCTGAGAAAAAGAACCTGCCTTAAAAAGAAAATTACATCAGCTGCTATATTTGCAGACCTCTGCAAGCTCCTAGGATCAAAGATGTTTATTAAAATGTATTGGCTACAAAACACTGTTTATTTCTAAATGCAACCTTGACAGATTTCTATAGCTCTTGTAGAGAGCAATTATGACTATAATACCACAATCATGAATGGCCCAGGAGCCAGCCAGTTGAGGAGTCTTTTACCAAGTTTTCTACCAACAGCATTTCATTGTTACAACTTTCCTTTTCTTCCTCTTTAGCCTTTGTCTTTTTGTATATGTAATTTCAAGAGCTTTGTATTTGGAAAAATGCTTACCTGGACGATGGTGTGCTTGTGGTCTGATGATGTAAAATGAGCAATGGAGCTATTGTTTGTTTAACCATGGTCTATGGGGTTGGAAGTATCTGCAGAGTGGTGAATGAGAAGTGTGAACTGTTCAGACATGCTTACTTTAGGGGCTGGTGAGCTGAGACCTAAGGCAGCAGCTGGCATGCAAAACCAGCACGGTCTGCATTTCTACCACTCTGACCTCAGAATTGCTTGTTCCACCACAGAGAAGTCTTGGTTTGGTGTCCCAGGAATCAAAGGCAAATCACTGTTCATAGAAGGATTCTGGAAAGTTGAAAAACGGACGGGGGTGATTAAGGACAGAGCTAAATATTCCTATGGTGAAGTTGCTGGAATTACATCAAGGCTAATCTTGGCAGACACTTTTGGGAAGCCTGTTAGTTACAAGAACAACAGTGGTGAGAGTAGTGCCAAGCGCTGCCCAGTCAGTGGGCAGGAAAAATCATTTGGGGTTTGTGGCCTCCAATTCCAGATGACCTAAATCTCGTTAAACAGCACAATGACTATTTGTAATGCTTTCTTTATTGCCTAGCTTTTCCAATGTGCAGGGAAACAGTCAGGCAGACTGCAGCTCATCTGTTATCAGATGCATTGCAAATGGTATAACTGAAGCCTTTTGTCCCCTCTGAAAACAAGGCGTCCGGCACAAAGGTTGGCCTTGCTTGGGCCATCTTGCGTATATGATAAGGAACCCTTAGCAGCACAACCAAACCAATTCTGGAGGCTAAGGTTGCAATAGGAAAAATTGCATTGAAAGCTTTCCCAGCAAGATCCTATTTGTATAATGCTTAACAGCACTCGCTCACTTAAGTGAGTGGAAATTGTGGTTTCTGAAGAAAACAAGATTTCTTTTGTGCCTCTAATTGACCCTTCAAACATGTTTAGTAGATCAGTATGGTAACTAAAAATATCCCAAAATAACCATGAAAATGGAAGGCATGATTGTCCTCCTAACTTGTTGCTGAAAGGAACAGAACATACTTGAAGAATTTCTTCACAAGTCATGCTCCGCCTGCATCACCGTGAGGACTGAGCTGTGAAAAGCAGCTCATACTGACAGCATTGACAACCATCATCCCTCTCCGGCTGGTTTTGGTGCAGGAGAGGGTAAGGAGAAATTTTTGGAAGGTGCTTTGTTTCCTGAGTTTGAAAGCCCTTTTTCTCTAGCCACCTGATGGCTGATTTCCATGGGTAGTGTGGATGCAGCAGTAACCATGGGAAGACTGCCTGTGGTTACTCAGGATGTCTTTGCTCCACCACCCTTCTGTGTTCAATACAAATGTCTGACCCAACACTGCAATTTTTACACCCTTGAGGAGGCCGCCTCCACTCCTGTCACGCTGTGAGGTCTGGGGACTTTGGTTTTGAAAGCTGAGCTTCTCCAACCATTCTCAAGAATCCAGGGTCTAAATTAAAAGCACTAACCGCTACAAGACTTTTGATAGTCTGTTGTAAGCAGTATTGCTCAGTTGCTACTTAGTCATTTAGGAGGTTTTTCATACATTATGTCTAAGTCATATAATGGGCAACTGAGAAGCCTAATAGGCATGTTGGGAAATTTTAGTGTGAGATGATACCTAAATACTGAAAAAGAGACTTCAGCATTGCCTTGTGGAGATGTGATTGTAGAGGGAGACTGTACTCAGAGTTTTCAAGCTGCTCTGAACCCCTCAGTCATTTCAGGGAAAGTTACTCCATATGAGAAAGATAAACTGTTGCTCTAGCACAGTGGCTTTAGTTTCACAGCCTGCATTTTCCCAGCTGTCACTGTATTCTCCATCTGGAATGATCCAGGATGTTTTCCTTACCTCAGCAATTTTCTTTTTCCATTTCACCATTTTGCAAGGCATATACAGTGTTACACTGTTCCTCATACTGGGCTGCATTACCTTAATGTAGCAAATAGAGTTTGGCCAGGTTTGGTTTAGTTTTGTCTGGAAACCTTGACTTTTATATTGGCCAGTTCCTGCCTCTCAGAGATAATTAGGGACCATGTATGCTGTTCTCAGTCGAGGAAGAAGTGGCCATGGTTCATGAGAAAGTGATATGATGCTGTTCAGAGTTTGATGTCATTCATTTTGTGAGCATGTTGACTTCCTTACACAGGAAATGCAAGCCATAAAAACCAGAAGCTAACAAGAAGCAATATTTTTTTTTGTAAGAGGCAAAGATTTTCCAGCATTTGGTGTTTCATCAGAAAGAATCAAATCAGGAAAACAGTAATTACTGACAAGAATTTGGAGCGCATCACTAAGCACACACACTGCCAAGGCACAAGTTCTCCACTCCTATAAAAGTCCAGACAAACCAGACAGAGGATGATTTGGTCTTTTAGTTGCCGGTGGTTTAGTACCCAGATGGTCTGTTTAGTTTGGGAGTGTGTGTGAGATCTAATTGGATGCACTAAAATGGCACTGATTCTATTTAGCCCAGTGTGAAAATGCTAGTTTATGCACCTGTTTGTCCTGCTGAACTGGTGAATAACATATATTTCTGGCACACATTGGCAATATCCCTGTGCTATCTCATTGCTCACCCCGTGTTACTTACAATACATCTAGGTTATCTGTTACCAGCAGCAATCTAGAGTCTCTGTTTTCTGCTGATGGGAAATAAAAAAGACATTTCTAGCATTTGGACTGGTGCTTGAGAAGTGCAGCTGTACTGATAGGTCTGAGCAAAAGCTTTAGCAACTGCTGAGTTCAGGGCCTGAATTTGCCAGTAATTTTGCTGGGGTTTTTGTCTTTGCTGCTATTCAAGCATGTGCTTACAGGTGAGTGTGTTCAGCAGGGGCAACATACCACGTTGCGTGGGGACGGGGGCACGTCTGGGCCCAAGCTTTTCTTCAGTTGTTGCAGTTGGGTGAAACTTTTGTGGACTGATGCACGGAACAGGTTGGCTTGCTAGCTGATATCCATAGCTTTGGTCTTTCCAAGCAGTATGTACACCCTGCAAGGACATGCTACGGCAAGGCCAGAGGACAGCAACGGGGACAAAACAACCAGGCAACATGTTTTCTGTCCACAACCACACATCTTGATAAACCGTGGGCATAGGTAGCCCTGTAGAAACTGCTTTTTTCCTCTTTCCCAAGTACTAAATGCTTCTCCACTGGACAAACCATGGTAAGAATTAAGGCAGCAGGGTGAGCCCTGTGCAGAGCATGCGACAGAGATTACAGATCTTCCTTAGACCTTCTCTGTGTTGAGTCATCCTATCCTATCCGTGAGCCTGAGTGACTGCTGCCTCTGTGCCTTTGTTTGAAGTGAATGCTCTTTTGTGCAGCTCTTGACTTTCTGCAGATGTTTCAATTTGCCAGCAATTCTGGTGATTTTCTGTATGTAAGAACTGTGAGGAATTAAACTGCTTATTGAACTGCTATGCTGTGGATTTGTGATTAAATTAAAAAATGATAGTGTTTTGGAATTCTGCTATAAAGAATATTCTTTGATTTGTTCAGTGGGTCCTCAATGTCTGGCTTTTCCAAACAGTGGTGGTTTTCAGCTTGCTGCATTTATTTCATGATTGGCAGCACAACTACCCTCTCGATGCTACACATACAACCAAATGCGAGACACCGGTCTCTGGAAGCTGTAATTACAAAAGACTAAATCCATCTGGCTTTTGGGTTTTTTTTTCCACAAATTCTTATGCTATATACTGGGGCAAATCGCAGTTCCCACAGCAGGCTTCAGGGATCCCTAGCGTGAAGCCTGGATGCAAGTCTGGAACACTCTTACTGATTTAAGTCTCTGGATCAGCAAGATACGGGAGCAGACGGCTGAGCTTCTGTGCACGAATAGTTCCTGTGTGGTCAATGCTGCTTCTCACTTCCTTAAAGCATGTCGCTAAAAAGAGGACCGAGAAGCACAGTGGAGTGCGCAGCCTGTTCCGTCAGTGGCTGCCGGGGCCGCAGCTGTCTGCGCAAAGTACATCGTGCTTGGGGGCATCTGCCCAGAGCTGCGGGGGTGACTCCCTGCTTCGGCCCCTCACCGCAAAGCTCCACCCGTGTGCCCCGGGAGGAGCCTGTCCTGCTCTGCCTGGAGACCCGTGGGAGACACAGCGCTGCTTGGAGATTTGGAAGTGGACGTGAGGAGTACGCTAGGGTGGCTGGGGAGGGAACAGCCAGGCTTTCTTAAATGGAGAAGCGTTTAATTTAATTTCCTTTGTTGTTTTTTTTTTAACAAAATGCGGAACAAAAGTGAAAAATAAAACCTAAACAAATTGTTTCTTGGCAGCTCTGTTACATTCACTGATGTTTTGCAAATCTATCAAAGCTCTTTGCAGCCTAGTGTTTAAAAAAAATAAATCTATTTAAAGGTAGCCTTTGTAAGCGCCTGCTAAAGGAGGTTTTCAGACTGCTGCTTGTTTACAAAATAGCTCATAACAGGCCTGCTGCAGAAATGTTCATGGGGAGGATGAGGGAGGACCCCTCCTTAGGTGAAACTCCCCTGGCAGTAACATTATAACCCTCGAGAGAAACTGGTACAGCGTAACAGCAGTTGCTCTTAGGGTTTCTAAAACAAATAATAACTTGCTGCAACAGGAGACCAGTGAAAGTAAAGACCTGTGTCACAGGCTGAAGACAATTCTTTTGATTCAGATAATTTTGGGCTACAGAACTGCATTAAAGTCTCAGATCCCACAATTGTTTTGTGTGTGTGTGCTTGCGGTCGCGTGCACACTTTTTAAAGTCCTGCTATAGAAACAGATGAATTGTGTCTGTCTCTGCCAAGTGCCATATGTTTACAGCTGAGTTATAAAACACTTTAAAACAGGGGTTTATAATGGAAACACTGACACATCCTCAACTATGTTGATGTTAATAGGCACCACTGTAATAAATCCCATAGAGGTTTTAAAAGATATACCTGTTCTGGAAGAGGAGATACTGGCTTCTGCCTGAAGTGAAGCTCGTCATTCCTGTTGTTCAAACCCTTTGAATCTTCAGTGGCATCTAAGAAGCCCTGGATTGTATCTAACACTTCAGATGGTGCCAGTATGTAGCAAAATAATGTGTTTTGAGATGTGAAAGCTTTTCCAGTTGCAATATGGGAACCACAGCCCTTTACAGAACACATAGTTTTACCTATGTGTGTGTGATACAATGCATAAAGGCATTCCAGCTTCTTCCCTATTTTTTGTTTCCTGAAATAAATCCCAATATGGAAAAACTGTTCTAGTTTCTTGTATACCGGATGCAATCACCAAACTCCTACTTTTGTTAAAATGTCTCCTAGGAGAAACCTACCTTCTTGTTGTTAGCTTTATTCTTAAATTATTATTTTTATTTTTTTTTTTTTAAATTTTAATAGGCTTCTGACTTTCCTGTAGACAACAATGCATAGAAGCACACTGCAGCATTTAGCTTTAGCTAAAACCTTTCACCCAAGCTCTTGTGAGCGCTTTTGGAGGGGATCCTTCCCTGCCACTAGCAAGAGGCAGTCAGCTCAGGGTTGGAGAGGGGCAGCTGTGCAGCATCACGCAGTTGCTCAGGGGCATGAAGCTTGCTGTCTTCCCTTTCCCTTGCATGAGGTCAAGTGACAGCACACTTTTTCTGCAGTTGTTCGTTGTTGTTGTTGTTGTGTTTCCTTGTTGTTCCCCATGGAACAAAATGTCCCCTGGCGTGTGGTCTCCTGGTGCGTGCCAGCAGCCCACTGCAGCATCCTGCCCCAAGTGAACCATGTGGGATGAAACTATGTTGACTGTAGAGTAAAAAATTGTGCAGTATGTCCGAGGAGGCTTAAAGACAAGGCAGAGAATGTTGCGCAGCTGGACTCTGGGGCCATGCTTTCACAGGGAAGCGAAAAGGGGGGCTGGTTGCTTTGGGGTGAAATGCTCAACTGGCTGCTGAAGGGAAGATGCTGAAAAATCCCTATGACAGAGAAAACAAGGTGATTTGCACTGTTCGTGTCTTCTGAGCTGTGGCGTGACCAGTGGTTATTACAGCTGGGGCAGTAGAAAACAGTCTGATAGAAGTAGATGATCAACTGCTTTCCCCTCTGCTGGAGGTGGAGTGTGCCACACAATTCCTTTCATATCTTGAGCAAATTCCTCCTGCAAACCTCCCAGAAGCTTCCTAGTTTCCAGTGTGCACCAGAAGGCTCAGGGGAGGGAAGCAACCTTCTTGAAAACCTGAGGTGAGAGAGCTGAGCTGCAGGCTGGTACGGTACAGCACAGGGTGGAATGAACAGAGGTGCCTTCAGCTCATGACGGTGGCCGCACTGTCCTTTCAACAAACCGGGCAGGGCCTCAGCTGCAGTATTTCCAGTTACAATTTCATATCTATTGCATGAGGAACTCTTTGGTGCAAACGTTAGATGAGAGCTCGTAGTCTGCAAAGTAACCTTACGTAGCCACTGCAAAGGCACCAGCTTCCTGAAATTCTGCATTTGTGCATGTGGATCTAATACGGTTCCTTCTGCAAAAGAGCACCACAATGTTTAATTCAATATCCTGAAGCTCCCATGAGCTTCCAAAGACTCAGTTTTCCCTCTAACCTGCCTGCCTTCTGCATCTGTCCTGGAGAGAGATGGCTTTCTCAGGTTAGGGTCCTATTAAGTAAAATGTTACCCCGAGGGGGACCCACAGCATGTGACTCAGGTGGCAACAAAAAGCAAAACCTGTGCAACAGATTCAGTCCTTAAGCAAGGCTGTACTTTTGTGAATGGCGGGAGTTTACTTCAGTAAACTTCAAAACAGAAATAAGGACAAGAATCCTACTGTTTGTATTAGACTAATCACAAATACAGCAGTGGCTACATTACCTGAATAAATCACTCTTTATGAAGTGCTTTGTGGCTTCCTGTGATAATTAATAATTCCTGAATTGCAGTTGTCAGACATGGGTAAATATTTGTATTATGCTACTATCTAAAGACCCCAGCGTGGGCCCGCGTCTCCTTGCATCACCTATGTTTCCAGCACAGGCATGGGAATCGGCACAGAAAGAATCCTTCCATTTGAAACTATATGGCATTTCCCTGGTGGGTCCTCTTCCTGAGCCTGGTACCTTTCCAAGAAAGGAGAATGGCTGCTGCTGTGCAGTATATTCTGGTTAATCAATCTATGTCTCCATTGTGCAGATAGTACCAGTGTGGTAGAATACGAACCTCAGATATAAATTGCAATAATGTAATTTATATAGTAGTTGGAAGGAAAATTAAGTTATAAGTTGGTAATACTTGTGGGATTGTTTACTATCTTCCAGAGAGCAGAACAAAATTGGAGGGATCAGTAACAGCAGGCTGTTTAGCTTTCTGACACAGCTGGATAAAAACAGCTTTATCTGAATAGCATTGCCGTTAGCACTAAGTTTCTCATCCATGCGTTTTGGTTCCCCAGCAGTGGGACAGTGGATGAGTTGGATCCTATTATTAACTTGTCTCGAAGTACCGTGAAAAATTAATAAGCATAGAGAAAGAGTGCTTTCAGATCTTGAGAGAATTATGGAGTGTCAGAGACAACATGGACTTAAATATGTAATGGAAAGTAAGCTGCATTCAGGGATTTCTGTAATAAAGATAACGGAATCTTTAAATGCAAGAGGGTCAACCAGCTTTTGTTTTGATCTTATCTGCTCTGTAGAAACTGCTCTAATGATAGATGTAGTTACAAAACATTGGTATCCTATCATGTTTACAGCATGACTTGGGTAATATTGACAGGAACCACCTGTGCTGTAACCACATTCCCAGGCTGTGCCCCTCTGAGGTCCATTGTAAAAATGCAGATTGGGAATTCGGTTTAAACACAGTCTGGGCTCAACAAAACTAAGTGATGCTTATGACGAAGCTGTACTGAGTGACTAGCTGGTCTTCTAGACAGTTTCTGATGGGATTGCATTGAAAGCAGCTGTCTCAAATATGGCTTACTTAGTGGGGGTAATTTCTTCAGCTGATCTTGACCATCCTTTCCTTTCTTGTGTACCTTTCCAGAAAGACCAAGTTTAACCTCTTCTTCCTAATCCCTATGGCAAGTTGCACTCTCCTCTTGGCTCACACCAGAACTGACTGTGGGAATTACCTGCTATTGAGCAGCCTTATCTTAAATTGATGGTGATCAAATGCTATGGTTTGCTTAGTAGGGACTTTTTAATTAGCAAAAAGTAATCAGGTGTTTTGTTTTGGTTTTCTAGAGTAGTCCTCTGTAATCTACAGGACACAGCAGAAGGCAGCCAGCCTGTTCAGGTTTAAGCTTTGGGAATTTCCCAGGCTTGAGTGCTGACAGGTGCCTTCCAGGTGACAAGAAATTTGCAACATACGAGAAAAGCACCTCGACATGGCTCCTAAAGAGATTGGCTGCAAAGGAAATTTTCCTTCTTCATAGGCTTTCTTGGCAGATTTTTTACAGGTAAAGCTGGTTATATTCAGTACTGAATATGACACTGTAAACAAGAAACCTATGGGGAGCTGAGGAACCTTGTCTCTTGGTTAAAAATATTTTAAAGTGTATTGTTCTGAAACACGTATTGTCATTCCTGATTCAAAAGTTTTCTGGTTATCCTCACGGGTTCCCAACAGTTATCCTCATGGTTACCTCTACTCTTCCCCAAAGAGCACTGTGAGGGTAGTGCTACAAGTCTTTCCTCCACAAGCAGAGATTGGCTTTAGTGATACCTACCAAACCAGGTAGTGACAGATTGGAGGATGCCTGTGGGTTATTTCATGCCTTTTTTGCTAAACCGTGTTCAGTTCTTAGGTGATATTTTAGGAGTACCTATTTTAAAATAGAGAACCATCAGCATGACATTCAGCTCCTGAGTTTCCAGGATGGGACAGAGGGGTGTCTCTGTCACTCACAGGTATTATTCCCACTCCATACATGACACAACAGCCAAGGGTCTTGCAGGGATAGGAGGCTGATTTCACCCAAGAGATTTCTCCCCAAGGAGGAAGTTGACAAAGCCAGCTCCCAAGGCACCTAGGGCTGCGTGGTGGGAAGAAAATGTAGGTGACACTCTAGAGAAGGACCTGGGAGTCCTGGTGGACAACAAGCTCTCCATGAGCCAGCAGTGTGCCCTCGTGGCCAAGAAGGCCAATGGTATCCTGGGGTGCATTAAGAAAAACATGCCCAGCGGATTGAAGGTTATCCTCCCCCTCTACTCTGCCCTGGTGAGGCCACATCTGGAGTCCTGTGTCCAGTTCTGGGCTCCCCAGTTCAAGACAGACAGGGAACTACTGGAGAGAGCCCAGCGGAGGGCTACAGAGATGATGGGGGGACTGGAGCATCTCTCGTGTGAGGAAAGGCTGAGAGAGCTGGGTCTGTTCAGTCTGGAGAAGAGAAGACCGAGAGGGGATCTCATCAATGCTTATAAATATCTAAAAGGTGGATGTCACGAGGAAGGGGCCAGACTCTTTTCAGTGGTGCCCAGTGACAGGACAAGGGGCAGTGGGCACAAACTGGAACAGAGGAAGTTCCATCTCAACATGAGGAAAAACTTCTTTACCCTGAGGGTGACCGAGCACTGGAACATGCTGCCCAGAGAGGATGTGGAGTCTCCTTCTCTGGAGATATTCAAAACCCACCTGGACGCCACCCTGTGTGACCTGCTCTAGGTGATCCTGCTTTAGCAGGGGGGTTGGACTAGATGATCTCCTGAGGTGCCTTCCAACCTCTGCCAATCTGTGATTCTGTGTATCTGTGTACTCTGTTAGAATAATTCACAAATGATGTAAACTGTGTCCAGAGAGACCAAAGCCAACACAAGCTGCTGAAACGTGTGTTAGGACTGGGGCAGTCTAACTGGCTTCATAACTCACTTTTGCATCATAACCACTGTTGAGTGCAAGAGAATGAATAACTCCTTTCTTTGAATCTGTCGATATATACGTCTCCTGTTATTCCAGCCAGCCCTGCCCAAAATGCAAGCACCTCCTCCACTGATGTTCTTTTAATAGGGAGAATGAGCAAAAATATTTCATTTACAGCTACCACAAACATAGATTGTAACCTTTTGAATGCGTGATTACATCTTTTAAAGGCATATTTGCACTAGCTAGTTAGCCTGGATAGCAAGAATGAAGTCATGCTCTTCAGCACAGACTACACAAAGTAGGTTTGCTATGTGCTTACTCACATGATTACTTTGGTGCCAAAGTTCAACAGAAAAATGAATAATTATTAGCATATAATATTTCCCTTATTTCCACATATTTCTGTTTGTTCAAGTGGGAAGGAAGAACTACTACATTCACACTTACAGTAAATGAGCTGAATACAATGCATACATATGTGTAGCCCTGAAAGAGAATTATCTTCATACATGAAATCTGAGAGATTCACAGTCAATGTGCAGGACACATCCACAAAAACAGACTAAATGCAACAGTTGGTTTCACTGGACAGCTAGATAGGAATTTGGGGTGTGAAAAAAAATGAGCAATGTGTATTATTCATCATTTGTTATTTGTAGTTGAAGAAATGCAATGCTCTCTGACACATCTGAAGTAGTTCATGATTTATTTGAAGTAGTGAAAGAAGTATAAAGCCAAATAGTAGTATAAACCCCTGAGGATGTCTTGCTACAATCTTTTATGTAGCATTAGAGCCACTGTAAATAGTTGGACTAAGATAAAAAATCCTGGCAAACTTTCGGCATGAAATGCTTGAGATATGAAACCATTCTTTGAAGTCAAGAGATTTTAGTTTTGTCCAGCATCATAATACTAAGACCTGCTACGTTTATTTAAATATCATTCAAACTCTCTTTCACCCTACACCCACCTTCTTTTTACTGGAGAAGCCCCAGATGATGAATGGCATTAGCTACAGCACCTCAGCTTTGTGGACCTGTTGTTGCAGCGGGACAGCCCCATTAATTCACAATGATCACAATGGGCACTGTACGAGGTTTGCTTTTGACCTGGGAGAATATTGCCATCATTCACTTTCAGTAGCCAGTACAAACAGAACCATTCTGTAGAAAGTGGCCAAATGGAACAAAATACCTGATGGCTTAAAAAAATAGTTATTTTATATATTCAGTAGTCATTGTGGAAATGCAGTGAGCCAACTTGAGTAACTGTTTTCCAAATATCACCTGTAAAATTCATTTCAAGCCTAAATGTGCAGCAGTGTAACTTCCTAAATTGGAAATCAGCAAATACTCCCGAGAGGCAGCGTCACTTTAACAAATTATACGTATGCAGCCATTCATGCCCGGACTTGATCCTACACAACCTGATATTTGTGGCATGAATGCTCACTGGTTTCTTCCTCCTGCTGCATTGAAGATTACTTGCTTTGCTTTGTAGAACAGCCATTTCACAAATTAGAGCATGGATGGAAACAAGAGGAACAGCATATAGAGAAAACTAAACCAAGAATTCACCTGTTATGGGTCCAACCATGAGAAAGCATGTGCTCTCGAAGTATGCTTGCTATGGTCTTTTAAATACAGTCAATAGTTGGGATCAGAGAAAAATTAACTGATACTGGAGAGGTAGTTTGTGGCTATATGTTATGTAACAACTCCAAAATTAATCTAAATTCTTGTGTTTTGTCCTTGGGCAATGCTTTTCCTCTAAATTATCACAAACATGAATTTGTCTTGGAAATAATCAGCAATACACTCACAAAAGGCAGTGATCAGACTTTGTGCATGGTAAACAAGGGGAAAAAAATAAATCTGGTAGGTTACCGGTGCAAGTGCAAATCAGTTCAGTGATCCAAAGATCGAGAAAGTGCACACAGCAAATAATAAGGAATAGTGCTTTAATGTCCTAAGGCAGGAGAACAAGAACCACACGTCAGTGTCAAGTAGCTCCATGCAGTTGTAAAATGGTTGTGTCAAACTGACCAAGGTTAAACTCAGCTTTTGTGAGTTGAAGTGGCATCCTCTTGCAGTTTAAACACAAAGCTTCTTTATTTTTTAAATGTCTCATTTTTGTATGTGCAAGAACATATTAGTAGTAATGACACCCTTGTCATTATTATTTTTTCCCTATACCAGATAATTTTAGCAGACTGCTTCAAGAATGAAGGTGTACACTTCAGCTGGCTTTAGACACAATGGTTCCAAATTCCTGCACAGGGCATGGGGCTGAGTTCACACTCTAGCAGTTTGGCCATAGAAATCGTCAGGCATTTAAGCAGTGTTCAAACACAGCTTGGCAGTGCTGCTTTATAGCCCAGAGTAGACACAGCTGAAGATCAGGAATGCCTAGTGAGTTTTTCCTAAGCGTGCTGCAGGGCAGACACATCTGTGTTTTGCAATGTGTGCAGCCGACTGGCCCAAACAGTTGATAAAATGTTCCTCTTTTGTCCATTGCCATTGAAGTCTCTGGCACCCTTCACGAGCACCTCGGTGTGTACTGACATCTCTTTTCTGTGGGAAGAGTATAATGATTTTGGCCTGTCTTATCTAGTCTCATTTTCTTCTTTGATTTTTTCCCTCCCCAAATGATAGGTACTCACAGTGCAGTGCGATGACTTCCCAGCTGCACATCCCCTTTGGACAGTCTCTTACACGATCACTGGGAAGCTGTGTTGTCTGTTATATGCTTTATAGTCTCTCAGCAGTGAAAGTACCTTTTATTACGTGTTGTCATCAGCAGGCTAGCCCTTAGCCTTCCCGCTAAAGGAATTAACGTTCCTGAATCAGCCAAAGCTTCCTCTTTCTTACCCATCTGTTTTTTCCATCGATGACCTGATGGAATTAGCAATTGCGATGCAGTTGCCCGCAGATTCCACTACCCTGGTCTCTTACGGTGCTATATGCCACGTACATCGCCTTTCAGTGCGTGTATGCTAAAGATTTCCTAGGACAGAAAAGCACTAGAAGGGTTCTGCAGAGACAGTAAGACAATACATAGTAGGAAGTGTAAAAGCAAAATTGAAAGCACTGGTGTAATCTGATTGAAATAAACATTTACAGCTTTTCTGACCTTTTCCTGTAGATCATGTCAAGCCCTTCATCAAGTTCAGTGTGATTTAAAATTTAGGGCAACACTCCCTTTAGGCTGTTACATTAAAGTCCAGATGCAAGTGAACATTCAGGCTCAATCTAAAATTTTCCACCAACTTCCAAATTCATAACCTGCAGGCAATTGCAAGAAGGTTGGCTGCACATGCCTATTCATTGATCCCAAACAGGGACTCTTTGTACGCAATGGCAGAGGGATGATGTAGTTTCCCCCTTACTGCTTTCAAATAAAGATAATTTACTAACATGGCAATTTTTTGAGAACTTGCTTTTGGCACGTTTTATTCTAATCTTTAGTTTGCAGGTTATTTTCTTCTTTACTCTACTGAAATATTGTCAACATCTAGGATAAAGAAATATTTCTTATTACCTAAAATTTATACTTCTGCTGCAACATCAAATATTCTGCAGCTGCTCTAGTCTTCACTTAAGGCCATAGATCTGTATCATGATGATGTGCATGGAATCTCTTAATGAGTGCAATGCAAATAGGCCTTTGGGAAACCAGCTTTGACTTTGGTCAAGGGGGCAGGACAGAATTCAGGAATACGTTTTGGAGGGACAGCTCATATTGCTGCAGGCCCAAGGACAGGTGTGAACATGTTTCAGCCACCTACCTGCTGTACTCCTTCTGGTTTGTGCTCGTAGGGAAGGAGTCTCCCCAAGCCTGAATTGCAGTTGCCCAGCCCCAGACACCTCTGACTAGCAGCACTGTTTGGCATCACTCTGTTCCTATTCATTTGTAGACCCAGCTTTGACTCCATCCTCTGTTTCTGCCCTGTAATTTGCTTGAAGTCCTACATGAGGCCAGATCCTTACCCCAGGTTTGGAGAATGTTTCTTGCCTAGTAAGAAAGTGACCTTTTCCCACTGCCTTGTGTTGCTAAAGCAGCTTTTGAGGGACTGGAAGATAGGAACACTCTTTCTCTAGATGAATGCAGCTATTCAGCTTCCTGCTGAGATTTTGTCCAAGTACTCACATTTCTAACACCCCAATGATGTAATTCTTGTGTTTACAGTGCCATTTATGATGTAGACAGCCATGGTGCACCTTCCCCAGTGACCAGCCAGCCTCAGACCTGTCTCAGGCACCTTGGTTGTTTTGGCTAAGCCTGTGAGGCCTGCTCCTGCTCTTAGCTCATATCCAGGAGTGAGGCAAGCAGGAATGCATCCTATACTCATTCCTTGCTTGTGTATGTGCCATTAAAAGGAAAGCAATAATGCATATTCTATATATGACAGGTTTAGATCACTTTTTTTAGCCTAATCACATCTTTATATTATGTGTAGAAACACATATGGTTGAGTATCTCTCCTTGAAAGGGGAGAAATCAGGATGCTTGAGACAGCGAGACAGGAAAGAGTTCATGGATTCTTCAAATGGCCGTGCTGCTTAAAGATAATAACTCAACCCCAAATCTGTGACACGAGTCCCACCACCTGTCCCCTGCCTGAAGGTTTCAGAAGTTTGGAGTCTGTGCATGGGTGTTGCCCTGCGGCCCCTCCTGTAACTTCATAGTTGCGGGAAAATCGCACTGATTCACCCTGCTGGTGTCTCTTGCACATCCTGTGTTTCTTCAGACTTCCCCATTCTCTTTCCACCTCCTCACCCCCATGCAGCATTGCATATGCTGTTCTGTCATTGCAAACCGTGCTGTGCTAGGCCACCCTGCACCCTGGGATTTCTCTCTTGCTCATGGTAGAAGTCTTTGCTTGAGCTGGTCTTTCTTACTCAACGTCTTACCTGAGATATAAAGCTATGTAGCAACATAGGAAACTTTCCAAAATCCAGCACATTTTTAAATACTTTGAATTTCACATGAGAATGAATCATAGAAAGAGTAATTTTCTTCTCATGCTGAATATGGAACTGCATTAAAATTGGGAAGCAAAATGATTGGTAAAGCAACTTTGTTTGTTTCATGTTAAGACATCCACCCTAAGCTTTCTCAACTCCCCCTCTGCCTTTTTTCCTAATTTTGAGAAAAAGACAAAATTCTCCTCCCCCATACAAAGAAGGAAATGAAATATCTTGGTTTGGGGTCAAATTAAGCATTTTAATCCACTGTGAAATCTCCCTTGCCAAAAAGCAGATAAACTGTTTTAGGTTGACTCATAACAAAAAAACCTGTTCTTGGTGTCACCAACAAACCGAATTAATCCACCATTCACACACCTCGAGGGAAAGGCCTGCTTTGAGTAAAGTGCTGGAAAATGAACTTGATGTTGCATTTGACTTTGCTGATCCTCAGAAAGGGAGGATGCCTGAGTCAGCTACAGATTGGTGATGTCCTCAAGCGCCCAGATACGTGTTGTAAAGGCACAAAGGGTGACGAGGTAGCCTTAGGCACAGACTTGGTGTGGACAACAGTACCGGAGTGCCTTTTTACACTGTGATCCATAAGGTCCACCACAGCAGCCTCCACTTTCTCTACCCATGTGCAGGGGAGTTGTGAGTGTGGTGCTTTTCCCCGGAGGTGATGATCATTACCTTGGTAATGCTCCCAGACCCACTAATTCTTGGAGCAAATGACCCAAGGTAGCTCATCTAAACTGAGCCTGCCATTTGACAGCGCATGGCATTCAGTTATTAGGCTGGAGCCTGCTGCTTTACTTTCTAAGTTTTATTAATTTCAGTGTATGTTGCTGTTGGCTGTGCTTCTCAATAGCTGGTGTTTTTTGTGCTACAGATGGAAAATAGGCACATACAAGGGTTGGCTGATACAAGGAGCTGTCTTCAAATGCAAGCCTTGAGGGGCCTGAACTTGAGAACATGAGCGTGCGCTTGTGTTGTGCCACCAAGTGCAGGTGGCAACTTAAGAGTATCTGCACGTCTGTTTACAGGGGCTGTGTTCAAGGAACTTCCTACGTGATGTGAAACAAAGTAGACGTGGCAGGAAACCGCACTGCTCAAGCACCTCCTTGGCACTGCTGTCCCCCACTGAGCATCTGGGCTGTCTCATTGCATTGATGGGCACTTGCATCTTCATGCTGACACATGAGACTCTTCACTGCCAACAAATCAGGAGGAACACACTCAAACTAATGCATTTGAGTGTCCTAGGAGGGAGGGAGGTGGCTAGGTCGGATTCCTCCAGCTAAAGGTGAATCTGGGCTGTGTGTTGTCAAAAAGATCTTGAAATGTGTTGTAAGATCACTGTAGCTTCAGCAACAGAAGTTGTGACCATCCTATTGTTCCCAGCCCCTGCAGAAAGGATTTCTTCCCCTGTCCCTGTGGCAGGATGAAGAGCATTTGGGGATGCATGGTCAAGGGGTGACTCATTCCATCATCTTTGAGGAGGAAGTGAGACAAATTGAGCCTTTCCCTACATGAGACTTCCCTTTCTTCTGAAGGACAATAGGAGAAGAGAAACCCAAAGTGCAGAAGGAAGGATGTAAACCAAGAGGAAGCAGGAAAAAAGGATGGAGTAAGGCATAGTGGCAGAAAGAAAGACTAACTGCCACAAAGCAAAGATGTGACCATGAAAATAAACCCACCAAATGACAGAGGGAGATACTCCAAGACATCTCTGGGGAGATGGATTTGCTGCAAGGGCTGTTCACTGCATAGCTACACCCCTCTGACAGCATCTTCTGCTGCACAATGTTGTCCTCATGTTCAATATTTCTTGTTCAATGGACGCTGCAGGTGAAGGCAGGTAGTGGCAAATGTGTGTGAGTACAGTTATTCAAGACATGAAAATCTTACACCACGTTGTACCTTATGGTTCAAAAGAGCTAAGCACAGTAGGTGAAAAAGTGCAAACAAGTTTTTCAAAATAGCTCTCCCTCTTTGTTACTGTCTCTTACAGTTGGATGTTTTGGGTAACAAAGCACAGGATATAGTGCAGAAACCACCATAATTTTTTGAGGCTAAACCCCTGTCATGTACAAAATCAATAACATTTATTAGAAACACAAAGTCTTGCACAGGGCTTGTTTTTTGACCCATTTCACTGGTTTGTTGCTCTTATATTAAAAATGTACACATCAAATATTGTTTATACTTCTTCTTCCATATAAAACTTCTCCCTTCACAGCTTCTCCCTGGCCTTTCCTCACCTCTGGCACTTTTGTTTCTACGGCAGCTTTGGAAGACCTTCCCTCTCCTTTTGAAAAATTATCTGTTAAAAAGTTAACCTTACTTTTTTATTGGAAATGTGAAGGACCGTCTCATGCCTTTCCTTGGGCCTGGCCTTGGAGGTCCTCCCCTGCCCCCATGCCTTCGACGCACTCATGGCCACAGCACACAGAGAGCTGGAGGGAAGCAAAGCTTCTGTCAGCTCTTCCAGAGTCCCTCCCCTATGGCGGTGAGGAGTCACATGTGAGGATAATTTCCAGGGTTATGGGGAGAGAAATAAGTGAATGTAGGAACAAGGGTCCAGATTCAGAGCATCCGCTTGGGACTTCCCACGCAGACCTTGTGCTGTTTAAAAATCCAGGTGTCCCACACCAGCAGGATGGTTCGGAGGTCAACAGAGGACCTGTGTAACCGATGGAAAGGGTAACACAGCTCCAGAGGGTAATCCCCAAATTCCCAATACTGGCTAGGCAGCAACCCAGAGTCAGCCAGCAGGAGACATGAAGCCAGGTGTCCTCCTCCATTCCTGCTCCTCCCCAGTGCCTGAACCAGAGCTCTACCCTGGGTGCTCTCATCCCCTCAGGACCCAGAGTGTTGCGACCACCCCGGTGCTGGGTGAGCAGCCATGGTTTTTGCCCTGCCAATGCTACCTTCCGCCATTGCCCTTGCTGGGTTCAGAGGGTTTCTCCAGAAAAGAGCCTCAGGTCATGGCTACCTTCTCCCACCAGCTGCCAGGTGATGAGGTTACAAAATCAGGATTTCTTGAGGTTTTCTGGTTTGGTTTGGGTTTTTTTTGTTCACCTCCCACCATCCCTTCCTTCCCCCCTCCCCCCGCCTGTTGCTTCAGGACACTCATTTTGACTGGTTAAAGGGAAAAATTCAAAACAAAGGGTGAGGGGTGTTCCTATATGGAGGACTCGCTGGGGAAGGATGGCCCCGTAGGAGCTGCAGGGACCTGACTGCATGCCTTCAGGTTGAGAAAGAAGCTGAGCACAGATTCCCCATTTCCTCAGTAAGTATTCTGCCCACTAGGCTAAAAGAGCTGACTTTATTTATTCATTTACATTTGCATGTTTTTTTTCACATTTTATTGACTGCACATGTGAACTCACAAAATTTATTCTCTTAGGAATGTTCAGAGGAATTGGTAACGTTATAGGTATTGGTGAAAAATACCTATGACCGATTATTCTCATTTTTAAAACATGCAACTTGAAAATACTTCTTGGTCTGGGGAGAAAAAAATACTGTTTGTCTTCAGTGACCAATCACATGGTCCAACTAGTGAGCAAGCAGTAACTGTGGCACAGCATTCACAAGTAAGTACACAGTCTGCAAGATGTTCCCATGCATTATTCAATGAATAATTCTAAATAATGAAAACACTGAAGTCTGTGTGTAGATGTAATACGAGGGACCAAATTAAATGCATTGTTCAATAAAAGAAGCTGATCAAGCTCTAGTGAAGAACAGCAGCAGCTGTTCAGAAAACCTGTAGGTCTGTGTGACATGAATTTACTGTACACTAGCAACAGTAATCCAAGTCCAGCAATCTGTAGGGGATGGTAGGTATCATTCAAAGTGACGAAGCAGTTGCCAGACTACGTAAGCTTCACCCCGAGGCTACACCTTCGTTGCAAAGTCACCTTCTGAGATATTTTCATTTTCCACATTGACTCCTCTGGAGCTGACTGCAGTCGGCTGAGAACCAGCTGTGGTGCTGGGCACTAGCTGCCTTGCACCCATCTGAGTTTGCCACACTCGGTGTTCCCAGCTGTGGCTGATGAGCTGTGGGGTGCTCAAGACTCTATCCTATCCCCCCACTTCATGCCATATATGCTTTGATAACTTCGTGTGTAGATTAGCCTTGAATTAATGGCAACACACAGGTTATAATCTGAATCAATTCTTGCAGGCAAGATAGGTACTTATTTATATCGACTTGGGGATGTTACAGCTTTGGATGCATTTTGTGGTTTTATTCTGAGCTGTAGCACATATTCAAATAGAGCAGAATGAGAACTCTTTCTTCCCTTAAGGTACCCATCAAAGTAATCATATGGGTAAAAAACCCTGAACCATTGAGATAAAAATGGCTCATGACCAAGATCTTATTGGAATTTTATTTCCCACATTATGATCTAAAGGAGAGGGGCTAAATCTTACAGCTGTTGCAGTAAATTTCCCTGTTGTTTTCAAAATGTTCCTACCTGATGCAAGGCAAAACCTTGGGAAAGTTACTGAAGGGCAGTGGGCAATAACAAGAAAAACTAGGCTATGGTAAAATGTTTTGCCAAGCCATAACTTGTCATAAAGCCAAACACAGGTAAGTAAACAGTAATAAAAAGTTCTGCATGCTTTTATTGATTTTTGATTGCATTTTTAATTTTGTCCATGCAGCCAGTGTGTTGCTGGCTTACAATTAAGACTTGTCACTGGGAGAAAGAGCAGTAACAAGAAATTGAATCAGTCATTCATTTGAAAGTAAGCCAAAACCAAAAGTACGGAGAGAAAGGAAGGAACTTGTGAAAGATCTGCTTACTGTTGTATTTCCAGCATTCAGCTCCTTAGCTTTAACAGTGCTTAAAATACCAGTCACAAGTCATGGCTGTGAAGGAAAATACGCAATTCTTTCTGATGATTGAGTGGTTTATTCTAAAGGCACCACAGGAGAAGAATGTCTTGGGGCTTCGGTAGGTTTGAAATGTTGTACAAGAAGTCAGAAAGAAATTGATCTAAAAGATGCAGTAAATGGATTTACAAGTCTTATTGACTACCCTGCTGAGTTACTGCTTCCAAAAAGCTCTGAAGTTCAGGTCTGTACTAAAGGCTTTCATTTGAGATATTCAGCCTGTACAAATGGCTGGCATTCAGCATTTATACGCGCTTTTATTTCTATTGGAAAAATACAAAAGGCAGGTTGATGAAGTTTAGTTTTTCTCAGGTTTTGGTGATCTGGAATCTTAAGTGTTTTGGAGGATCTGGGTTCTCTTTGTGCAAACCTTCAAACTTTTGGGATGTTGTGATGGAATGTGAACCATACTATATTTTACTTTGGTCCTTACAGAGTTCCAAAGTGCTGTGGCTGTACGGCTGTTAGATTTTATTCCAAACACCTCAGAAATCTGGATCAACTTCTGTTTTTACTAGAACAAAGTTGGATGGGAAAGACTGGATGATTTTGCCTTCCCCCCTGAAACCTCTGACTTTTTACTGCTGTGAGAGAGCATGGCTGCTATCTGAGTGTGTGTTGTCACAGGATGCAGTGCCATGCAGTCATCATGTATCTTTTACATCCCTGCCTGTAAGAGGCATGTCAAAATGAAGAACTGGCTGCCAAGTGGCTTAATGAAGAAGTTGTGTCTGTAAATTGTATTCTGATTTGACATTATGGAGTAGGTGTGACCTCCACCTTTGGGGTTTGGTAGTGAAACAGTTCTGGCCAGTACTATCTCATTTGAGGAGCTATAGCTCTGGGAAGAGCATTTGGAATATTATGGAGGGAGAAAGGGGTCTGTGGGGAACAGTTTGAGATTTTAGAAAAAACTATACTTCTGTCTTTAATCCTAGGCCTCTAAGGCTATTTGGGCCAAGAGCTCCCACGGCAAATTCTGGAGAGCTCTCAGCTGCTCTGTCACTAAAATTGAGGACAGCATGTCCTCTGGAAAATGTTGTATCCTGAGCAGCTCTGGCTTGGGACTGAACAGAGCTACAACAGCAACCTTTGGGAAAGCCACAGAAAACTAGAAAGGACCCATGAGTCCGCTAGAAAGGCACAGAAATATATCTCATCCTTCCTCCCCCAAAGTTTGTTTCCTAACCAAAAATGTTCTCTTCCAACATCTCTGCATTAGGTTCCTCTTTGGAGGACATGAATAATTTTAAGCTCGAGACAAAAAAAAAAGAAATTTTGAAATTACTGCAGTTTATTTAGGGAAAATTATGAAGGCATGGTCTACCCTTTTATTGTACTTTCAGCATGGAGAGAGACTGGCAGAGTTCAAGGCTAAGTAGAACTTTGCCTGCATTTTAGCTTGTTGGAGGACAGCCATTAATGAAACTTTGAAGGTCATTCTGTCAGGGTTAACAACCATGGAAATGTGGGACTAGGCAGGGAATCCTTAATATCAAGCCTCCAAAAGTCTACTTTCATTTTCACATGCATTTTTTTAGTCAAATAGACATCAAAACAAGGTGTATAAAGAACAGAGAAATATCTGTTTTCTGAAAGGCAAAAGTTGCAAAGGTAATTTTTCTCCCTTTGTAACAGTATTCTAGCTTCTAGTTCAAACTAGCTATGATATATTGGAAAGAAGAGAAAACAAGAGTCAAACTTAAAAAAAATGCAGTGTTTCATTGTGGTTTTTTTTTTTTTTAAACTGAAGCAATCAAAACTTTTTCTGTCTCTTTTTCTCAGCACCATCCTTTTTCTCACCAGAAAAATACTACTGTCAGATTTGGAAGAGGCTCTCCTCCTTCCTAAGGGCATTCCTTCAATGCATCTTTAGCTGTGAATATATCTGTGCTGGCTTTGACCAATTTAAATCAGATTGGATCAAACAAGCAGAGTGACTGCAAAATCTGGGAGCTCTAACCAGGTTAGCTGTGAGTCTCACCATTTACCCACGCTCTTGGTCAGGCTTTCTGCCTGTGCTGAGCTTCATGTTGCTGTAAGGTCCTGCTGGATACACCCAGGTCAAACTACTGTCAAACTGCTTTGCCCACGTATGTCTGCATGAGCAGGCAGCCCCAGCACTGACGGCAGCAGTAACGTCCCCGCAGTGCTGGCACACTTCTGAGGCAGGATCTTTCCATCACCACAATCCAGGCCTGCAGTTTGGAGGGGGAAATCTGTGAAGCAGTTATTGCAGAGTACTACTTTCCAAAGATTTGTTATCAACAGTGTGGGAACAGCAGCTTGAGTAAATTTAGATGAAGATTAGAAAAATATTTCCTGCTTGTGAAAGTGGAACAACATGCCAAGAACGTGTGTGAAATCCGTAACTTGGTGCTTTTCATCTCCAAACTGTAAGGAACAGCCCTGCAATGTCAGGGAAGGATGTGACTGCTCTAAGTGATTTATCTTCAACTCTGCTTATTAAAATCTAGATTTTGTGTATTAGATACCTATTGACACACTGGGGTTAATGTAACTCTGTATGTGAGAGAGATTGTGGAGGCATGTGGGTTGATGCAAGCACACCTTGTTTTGAAGGATACACTAGGGGTGCCCTTGCATGATGGATCATGTGAGGGGAAAGGCTGGTGGCACACATCTTCAGCTAGGAAGAAGTGTTAGTACCTTCACTTTCCATCTCTTCCTCCCCTGCAATGGCATGGGCCTCATATGTCACCAATACTCACCTTCCACGCGTGTCTCAAACTGGGGAATTAGAAAGAAGATACAGTCTCATACTAGAAACACCAGCACTCTGATGAGGGGGAGGGCAGGGGGAAGGGGCAACAGACAGGGAACAAAAGGAGAAATTAAATCCCCCGTGGCACCAGGGTAAATCTCTGCCCGAAATATGGTTCCAGTACAAAGTTCCTGTGAAGCAATTTTGGGCATGCAGATAGACCACATCAGCTGTTTCTCGATTACAGACTGTGGGTATGATCTTGCCTGTGGTGTATGTGGAGCAACTCTTTCCTCTGAGAGACGCTGGTGTGCATCTGCCCTGTAGTAAGAGCATCCATCCCCACGGGTGGCTCCCCAGAGCAGCCAACAGCATCCTGTTTGTTCACATCTCAGCTTAGCCTGTGGTAAGCTGTTTGTGTACTGTATGCGAAGACCTTAAGAAGAAAATAGCTTGTTTAAGACTTAAATATCAGCTTTATTTCTCTAAAGGAGAGAGGATTTCCTAGCATATTTTAATCTGGAATTTATTTATAGTATTTACATTTGAATTCAGCAGAAGTTATCAACACTGACAATGAAAAACACAGTAGCTCTACAGCAGTGTCACAGACGATGCCAGCAGGGCCTTTGGCATCATAGGATATGATTAACACGAAATTCTCTGCTGCTGCAGTACATCACTACAGTGTTTAACATCTTTTTCTCAATGGATGCTGACGGTGAGCATAGGTATTTTATGCTAGGAGACAGTTCATTATTCCAGGCACAAAATCCTCTGCTACAAACCACAATACACCATCATCCAAATGAAACATACACAATAGGAGAAAAAATAGCCAGAGAAAAAAATGGTTTTTTCCTCTTTCCTTGTGCAACATTTTTTTTTCCACAAGCAGTGTAATTATAAGCAGGCAGATAATTTGGATATTGGAGCATATAGGATACAGGGGTGTCTATTTCATTTTGTACACAACTACTCTGCAATTATGATAGCAACAGGGACTCTAGATGGCCTTGTTACACAACGGTCTTTTCTATGGTGCATTTCTTTTTAGGTTTTCATGCTAAAAATATATCAGTGGCGTAAAGTTTTTGTCTAACTTTTTCTCTAAGTTTTCACTTTCAGAATTTTGTTTTGGCTGTTATCAGTCCCTTAGATTTTGTGTTTTAGCATAGTTCAGCAGGTGTTTTTTGTTCATTTTTCTTTTCTGTGCCATTATCTTTCATTTTGCTCGTAGTACCATGGGAATACATTTTTCTGTAGTATTTTCAGTGGCACATGTAACGTAAAACACAGTGCACTTCATGTCCTTTTTGTCAAGCTGTTTGTTGTGTCTGTGTACATGTGGATTTGGAGATAATATATACATTTTACTGGTTAATTATAGACTAAGTCATTTTTGTCTGATAGAAATCTAACCTATTCCATGGAGATAACCATTGTGTAACAGAAGAAAATAATACAAGCACTGGACAAAGAATGCTAAACAATTAAACCTTGAATGCACAAATCTCATTACTGGATTCCTTTTATGTCAGACCTGCTATATTCCGTTCTGCTGTTGATTACTGGGGTTCCCACTGACACAGCTATCACATAATTATGAAAAACAGGACATGCACAACAATAACTACAAGGGCCCAGAAGGGAAATTACTGCACTGTGACCGTTTGCCACATATACAAAGACTTGCTCCACGATAACAGAGGTATGGCTCAGGAATGGCCGGTGCTGCCATGGGACTCAGAGAAGCTCGTCCAGTGCCTGGGAAGATCGGTCTGTCTCGCCAGCTCTGGTTCATGCTGTTCACAAGAGCCGGGGTTCAGGTGCAAAGGAAGGACCCGATCGGCAGTAGCAGCCAGAGAGCGTGTTCCTCCTGCAGGGAGCTGCTCAGCTTATTGGTCCCTGGCTGAAGGGCACAGCGGGCACCGGGAACCCTCCGTTCTAGGTGCCATGTGCTTGGATGTATCAGTCCAGACCCTAGACTTGAAACAACATCTGGAGGAAACATAACAGTCTATGTTATTCAGAGGAGGAGACTAGACAGCCCAAAAGCCCTCCTGCTCTTACAGCGTATGACAATTTGCTTTTTGATTTTTTTCATGTTAGGCTTTGAGACACATCAAAGCATGAAAGAAGCAATGAAATTGTGCTAGGAAGAGTGCTGATGCTGACATGTTTTGCAACAGCAATCCGTTGTAAACTAATGAAGGCCCCACTTGGCACCTCAGAGTACATGGCAGGAGGCACGCTGCTGTGTACAGTCATACAGCTATATCTAACGACACCAAGCCCCTGACTCGGGTGTCTCCCTACCCCATGACAGCAAGCATGCAGCAGATGGGTCCCTGGGGAAGATGGGCTTCTGGCCTATAACCCACTTTGCAGGCTTGTTCAGCAAAGAGGCAGACAGCACACACCCTCCACCATCATCTGGGAGGGAGAAACTGATCCTGGACGGAGGCCCTGTCTCCCAGCAGCCCGAGATACAGCTAGTTTGGCCGTGCCTGTCTGGGTGGATACAGGTGCTAAAAGAGCTCAAGCTCTGTCCAGCCTGGCCTTCGCGCATGAGGAAGGTGCAGGTGCAGTGTCACTGAAGGAGCAGCTGTGCATCTCAGCAGGCATCAGGGAACGTCTGTGCCTCTGGAGCACTCAGGCTGAACATCAGGCCATGTCTGCAAAGGCCTCATAGACCAACAAATGTGAGCCTCTGTACCTTCTGTCTTTGACTTGATTCCTGTGCACCCATGTTGCCCAAAGCCTCCATGGCAGCTGTCGTGGTGTGACGTGACATGAGACCCCTTCCTGCAAGTGCAGAAATGCTAGATGCCTCTGGTACAGCCACCACTAGGGATGTGGCTGATGGCAAACCCCAAAGTAGCTCCTGGCCCAAGGGTGCACGCAGCAAGAGACACTGCCGGGGTTTGTGGAGGCAGGTAGCGGAGCCTGGGTGCTGCAAGTAGGGCTGATACCAGATGGTGCAGGTAGGACTTTCCTGTGTTTCCTTGCTGTGAGTGCCTGGTTCTTCCAGTGCTGCAGGGCTCTGCCTAGTCCCTCATGGGTTGCTGTTTGAAGGATACAACGATACTGTCAAGAAAAAGATACCTACAGAAGAAGGCTGTAAGTGGGCTGATCCTGGACCAATTTTTAGAGTATCTGTAAAAGTTTCTGGATGTCAGCCTTCCTTGCCTTCACTTTTGCTTTACCATTATGAGGAGTTCCATCCCTTCCTCTTCATGCTCTGCTCTGAGCAGGCAGGATTATCCACTGACCCACGATGAATGAGAAATGCTGACCTGGGTAAGTGAGATCCTAACATCACCTTTTCCAGGGCTACTTCATTCCTAGTGGGCTCATAACTTTCTGCGAAGTTAACTTCCCAGCTGAATGTGGCTTAATGTGTTCAGTGGCAGACATTCTTCAGTTGTTGTTTTTTTTTTTTAATAAAAAAACCCCAACATATTTGAAATATAAATCTGAGGAGGCAGAGAGGCTGGGTATAGATTTTTTGCATTTTTCTTCCTGTTGCATAGGAGAAAGATGTTTTTTCTCTAGATCTGGTACATGCTAAATGGTTTCTGTGACATTGCTTATGGACTTTGATTACACAGTAAAAATATAAATTCCAAGCTGTGGTAATAGCCATCAGTTTGATGACAAAAGTCTGCTTGGGTGGGGAATGTGGGGAGGAATGGAATGCATGTTAATGTGGCAGAGGAGGAGGCAGGGGAGCTGTGTGCTGGTGGAAAGGCTGCAAATAGGAATGAAAAAGACTGTAAAAATGCAGTCAGCCCTGTAGGCTTCCTCTTACTACTTTTGTGAAGACATTCTTTGTCCAAATGAAGAATGAGAAATTAGAATGGGTGGTGGCTGCTGGAGGTGTAGGAAGTGTTGCTGGCACTGAAGGGGATGGGAGGATCTCAGAGGAAGGAGCAGATGAAATTGTGGATGGGACTGATAGATGTGGTGTGGGATTTGCTGCTGCATACACAGGGTCATTCACTCACCGGGGAACAAACATTTCTGCTATAACGTTGTTGGCTGGCAACAGAAGAAAGTCCTGAGACCCTCTGCTGAGCATAAAGTAGCTATAAATGTAATGGACCTATGAAAACAAATGCAACCCTAGGCAGCATCATTAGAGTTAGGGAAATACCTTGTATGTGCCGGAGGGTGCAATACTGAAGAGATCCCACCTGGAAATATGTATATAGGTCTGGTCTCCTGTGTTTAGTGAAGGTGCTCAGATGGGAGTCAGGCAGAGGGAGGCTCCTAGGACTGCCACAGCAATGGCAGCCTGCCCTCGGGGAAAGGCTCCCAGCTCCTGGCCCTTGCCGGCAGAGAAAGGGACATGGCCATTCTCTGTAAATAGATCAGGAAGCAGAGTGGTTCAATGCCAAGAGGAAAAAGAGAGAGTTCAGCTAAGACAAAATACCAATGTAAAACCAAATGCATAATAACCATCCCTGAAAAAAAATTGAGCAAGGAATTAGCAGCAAATTTCTTTTGACCATTGGAGTGAAGTGTTTTAACTTCTACTCATACTGTTGGGGGCATAAAGCTGTTTTTACATTTTACTTAATCTGTTTATGAAACAATGAATTTTGATGGATTTGCCAGGGTCTGTCCTCAATGTCCCTTCCAGCCTTTTTTTCCATGGGAGCTAGATTCATAGGATACTTTAGTTTAAGTAATGCTTAGAGCAGATCTGGCATGGGGACTGCTTCTTTAAGGGTGTGAGCCAGAACCTTAAGAGCTGTTCCTAGAAAACTGGAATATGTGTTCATCTCGTACCATACGAGACAATCCCTTACTCAATGCCAGACTGTCAATCATCAATCGTATTTTCTAAGAGTCTACCAAGAACTGTTTTATCAAAGAGGAAAAGGTATATTTTTATCAACAGTTGCAGCAAAAAAGCCTCCAAAACTCATAGTGTTATGCAACTATGAGTTGACACGCAGCTCCCTCCTGGCACTGCCAGACCCTGGTTGCAGCAGGCTGGGTACCAGATTATTTCATGGTAATGTATTTCATCTGAGCCATATCTAGAGAGGTGGCAGTTACTGGTTTGGATGTGGCAGCCCTTGTCAGGGTGAATCGCTCGTTCAGGACAGTGATAGGGGGTTACTCTGGGGATGGCAAAGGGACAAGACTGACACTGCAGAGGAGAGAGTGGTGGACACTGCCTGGTTAGGTGAAGCTCATGCGTGCAAGCACACAGCCACGAGTCAGGAGAGAGATGAATTCTTTGGGAATCCTCTGTGAAAAGCCCACCTGTGACTCAGCTAGGCTCAGTGGCCACGACAGCTTGTACCTGCAAAGAGTGTTTCCCAGAGCGCAGCAGTTTTCCCTTTGCATACTTCGACTTTCCAGGCTCTAAATCTGGCTCAGACTCTTAGTATGGTGACCTGGAAACATCAGCCTTCTTGGATACTTGTAAGAGAAATAGACTGATGTCTTAATGTACTTATCTTGTTTGTATCGATAAAATTCTGCGAGAGTATTCAAAGCCTCGGTGATAGTCTCGGGAAAGGCATCAATGTGCTGAAAGAACACCTGCATTTTCCTAAAGAGTAAAGTGGCTCACCTCACCAGCATAAAAAACTCTGAAAAAGAATATTCTTCTATAGCACTTGCATGGCAACCCTCTCAATGGATATGTTTGGTATTTAAATGAAATACCAGCCAGCACATGCAGTCCTGCAAGAAGTAGTGATTTCTCTTGAAAATTTAGAAGTTACTTGCCCTTAGGCTGTTGTAAATGATTATAAGCTTTGTCTTATTGCACTCATTCCTCCAGAAGAGAGGGGTAGTAGCTGTGGTGTGATGTTTCATATCATACATGAAAGAGAAATCTTTCTCATCATGTGCATTGTAGTAAGCTCAGTGTCCCACAGTGCTAGCAATAAAACAGAGTTCAGAGTTGAGACAAACCTCAAAAGCTTCAGAATTTCTCCAGAAAAAGTTCAATTTGTTAAGGAAAGCCCTCCAAGGCTTTTCTGGGATTTCCAAACTGTGCTTGTTTTGGCTGGGATAGAGTTTATTTTCTTCATAGTAGCTAGCATGAGGCTATGGTTTGGATTTGTGCTGGAAACAGTGTTGATCACACAGGGATGTTTTAGTTACTGCTGAGCAGTGCTTACACAGAGCCAAGGCCTTTTCTGCCTCTCACACCACTGCCACTGGTCACTCCACCACAGGCATACCCTAAAACAGTAGCTGACCACACATCATTGCAGTGATTTTAAACTATGCGATATCAAACTCCCCTGCTGTGGAGGTAGATGGGGGAAGGACTGGAATCAGGCAGGGCTCCCGGGTTGCCCTCGGCGAGTGGGCTGGGGGTGCACAAGGAGTTGGGAGGGGACACAGCCGGGACAGCTGACCCCAAGCGACCAAAGGGATATCCCATACCATATGATGTCATGCTCAGCATATAAAGCTGGGAGAAGAAGGAGGGAAGGAGAGATGTTCAGAGTGATGGTGTTTGTCTTCCCAAGTCACCGTTACGCGTGATGGAGCCCTGCTTTCCTGGGGATGGCTGAACACCTGCCTGCCCGTGGGAAGTGGGGAATGAATCCCTTGTTTTGCTTTGCTTGTGCACACGGCTTTTGCTTTACTTATTAAACTGTCTTTATCTCAAGCCACAAGTTTTCTCACTTTAACTTTTCCAGTTCTCTCCCCCATCCCGATGCGGGGGAATGAGCAAGTGGCTGCATGGGGCTGAGCTGCCGGCCAGGCTTGAACCATGGACACAAGCTTATCACTCCTACCCAGGGAGGACACTGGTAGCTCCCTCCTCCCCGAGCCTGCAGGCACCCACCGTGAAGAGGCAGGTTTTGGCTGCTCCTGCCTCTCCCATGGCCAGAGCTCGGTGGGCCACAAAAGCCTTTCTCACAGGTGAGGCATTGCAGCTCAGGTATGTCCCTTGGAAAGGCATCATCTCCAGCATGTTCTGTCTCTGATTTGGGGAAGTAAACATATTCTATGAAAAAGCTTTATTAATTAATTCAGGAAGTCCTATGACCTTTGTTACAAAAGTGGTCAGGTCAGATGATCACAGTTGCCCTTAACTGTCCTTACATGATGTATTTAGTTTATATATATGGTGGGATTTAGCTCACTTAGTGTAAAGAACTATAACCACAGGTAAGTACCATGCAATGTGGGCTTGCAGGGTCCCCGAGGAGGGACTCCCTGTTAGAGATGTGGCCACTCAGGTAGCCCAGCTCTGCTAAACTTGAACCAGAACTCTGCTCCATCGTGTTATTCCATGAATAAAGGACTGTCAATGCTCAATGACCCTCCACTGCCAGCTCAGTGCTACCGCTTGCCAGAACTGTCATCCACAAGGAGAAAAAGACAGAAAGGAGGCAGGCAAGCCTCGTAGCTAACATCAGGTTTTCACATTGATGTAAACACAAAATCAAATGGAATTAGTATGTAAACAGAATCCCCAGTTTAGTGCAGGCAAATTCTCATTTTCTTCAACCAGTTTTCAGATCCCGTGTCCAGCATCGAAATTATTACTTTTTGGTGCTGTCCTGATGAGTGTGTTTGGCAAAGCACTCTGGAATTGTGGAGAAAATGGTAACCTTCCCACTCAGTTTTTTCCAACCACCATGTAGAATATGTTAGAAATATACACTGTTACTGCAGAATTTCATAGGATTGTTAAAATACATAGAAAGGAGATTATTCTTTCTGAAAGCTACTGGGTTTTGGAATGACTTCTTTGTATTCCTAGTGACCTCAGCCCTATCACTTACATGTAACTTTTCCATACAGTGAGAGGTATTAGACCTATCACAGGCCCATAGCTGAGGTCTGCTGTAACCCTACTGAACTAAGCACAGAGGTCCCAACTTACTCTAGCATGAGCTCTATTTGTCCACCTCTGGGTAACTCTGGTGGAAGAGGCATTTTTCACAGCCTAAAAATGGGACATGATTAAATTTAATGTAATAAGACCTTGCATTGTATAGCTAAATACATGCACAGTCATCCATTAATTAGCCCTAATACATTGTGAAGAAAATAATATTCCCATTTTATAGATGAAGAAACTTAAGAAACAGAGTTCAGAATAGTATTTAGAAAAGGAAGAGGTACCTAGCTCTTCTTTAATACGTTGTTCTTCAAAATGAAGGGGAGTGTCTGGGCCTCAGACCACCTATTAGGAGAGAGGGGCCCAGAGCAATACACCTTGGAAGTTTACACAAAATTAGAAAGTGTAGAGAGTGTTGCTCAAGCCCATCTCTATTTGATGTGGTTTAGAAAAGCTTTATTTGTCTTCAAAGGACTAATAGTTTGCTCTCTCATTTCTCACTAATGAGCCCTTCAGAAATGTAAAATACTTCCGTTGGGAATCTACTTCAGGAAATCTCTCTTCTTTCAAAGCCGGCTGCTCGCACCAACGGAGGCAGAAACCATCTACGGCACTGTGGGCGCAGGTTTGGCCACTGGTCACTCCACCACAGGCACACCCTAAAACAGTAGCTGACCACACATCATTGCAGTGATTTTAAACTATGCGATATCAAACTCCCCTGCTGTGGAGGTGGATGGGGGAAGGACTGGAATCAGGCAGGGCTCCCGGGTTGCCCTCGGCAAGTGGTGCTGCCTGCAATGTGCCAGAGCCCCTTTTCCATGCCTGTGTGGTTGGTGGAGATCACCGGGCTCCTGGGTGGAGACCTTCGCTCCCTCCCGGCAGCTCCCTGAACCTCCAGCCAGCCGCTGGAGGCAGACTTACCTCATCCACTGTTTCCTATCCTCAAAATGTACTTGTTTTTCTTGAGACTACTAATGACTAGCTCCCCTGCTTCCAGAAAAGGCAATTTGGGGTAATTTCTGGAACCCGCCTCCCTTCCCCATTTTCACCATTTTGTTTTTTTCCCCTGATGTTCTTCTGTTCCAAAACAGGTATTTTCACCCAGAGGCTCACCGCTCACTTGCAGTGTTTTCCTCTATGTTTTGTCTTATCTGGCAGAACATCAAGCTGCACGTTGCAGAATGCAGTCATACAGAAATGAGCAGGAGCCTGAAATTTGTCTTGGTGAGCTGATGCAGACTCCTGCTCCAGTCTCTGTGCATGCTCAGGGACCGGGGAGCAAATTCAAGGGCACATATAGAAAGGATCATGTAATAAAACTAAAAGGATGTAAGGAAAACTGTATATATAAAAAGCTCAATATATCTTCTAACATGATAGTGGGAAGATATTTAGTATGAGCAAACTATCAAAGCAAGCAGAGGTTTGGGACTCTGTGGTTGCGTTACTTCTCTCTGTGCTCTTGCCCAAATTTCAAGCACTCTTCAGTGTGTTCACAGTACAAGTCATAATCAGACCAGGCAAAATCAGTAAACATGCATAACAGCTCAGTGTAGTAACTGGTGTTATGTCACTTTAGCCCATGATTATATATACACAATTGGTAGGGGAGAGATAAGAGCTGACTTTTCTAAGCTGTGACATATACACATATATGTGGATGTGCAATGGAGTAAGGAGGTGTGCAACTGGGCACACAGAGCCTCCAGATGTGTGACAAAGTCCTGCTGCCTCCATGCTTGCTGTCTGCATCTCTCCCCTCCATGGAGCCACGTGTGCAGACTTTGCTTTCTGCCTATTCCTAAGAAGTGGTATGAGGGTTCACTGGTTAAAACCTGGAAAATACAAAAATGTTAGAGAGGAACTGAAGCAGTCCATTCTGAGTATTTCAACTTCCCTGGCATCACAGCATAGAGAGATGCCCGTGTTGAAATGCTCCTCAGGTCAGCTCCCGACATAAACAGCCCATGTCGCAGCCACGGTGTGAGGGCTGTGCTTTGTAACATTTCAACTTTCCTTCTGAAGGCCTGGAGATCACTGTATCAGATCTTCTGCCTGGTGAAGTTAATGAGCCCTGGCTAACTTTTAAACTTTAGAGTGGCTGCAGAAAAGCAGGTTTGGCTTGGTTTTGTATCCAGATGTGGTTCCATCACTTGCCTGAACAAAAGTGCAGGACTGGAGAGACTACTTTGGTTCTTGCTTTGGCTTTTTTTGGAGCATTCCAGATTTCACTTTCATCCTCCCATGCCCATGAAAATCTGAAGCACATCAAAGCAGGGGCTAACAAATGAAAAGGAAGAGCATGCACTTTCATATGCAATTATATGCCTTGTACATGAGATGTTTGCTCCACAATAAAATTTTAAAACCATGGAAGCTTGCCAAGTTCCAGTGTATATTGAAATGTTTTCTGGAACTAGAGAGGTAATTAGAATTTTTTGACTAGCCATCAGTATGGATATATAAAGCTTGGGAAAGGTATAATTTATTTGTCTGTATAAATTTTTCTAGTATTATAATTAGAGTTGTTCTGATAATGTAAATTCATAGGCAGATAGGACTGGGAGGTACTTGCTGTGCCATCATGTCCAGTTCTCTACTTTTGAAGGCAACTGTATCATATAACGCCTGCTGCAAGCTGCCCGAGTCGTATCCTAAAGTCAGCTTAGTGCTCTGTTTTCAGTTATCTTCTTTTCCCTGTGTTGTTGGAAAGACTTAGGCTGTGGACTCACAGTTTGATAATGAGTGCTTCACAAAAAAATAAAATAGGGCTAGATTTGTTACACATCTAATTCTTGCATCTCATTTGAGAAGACCTACTAATGACACAATGAAATGTTACCTGGGTGTTGTGGTTTAACCTGGCAGGCAGCTAAAACAACCATACAGCCATTCATTCACTCCCCTTCCCAGCAGGATGGGGGAGAATCAGAAAAAAAAAAAAGGTAAAACTCATGGGTTGAGATAAAGATAGTTCAATAGGACAGAAAAAGGAAAAAGATGATGATAATAATAATAAAAAAAATATACAAAACAAGTGATGCACAGCACAATTGCTCACCCCCTGCTAACCAATGCCCAGCTAGCTCCTGAGCCACAGTCGTGCCCTTGGCCAGCTTGTCCCAAGTTATATGCTGAGCATGATGTCATACGGTGCAGAATATCCCTTTGGTCAGTTTGGGTCAGCTGTCCTGGCTGTGTCCCCTCCCAGCTTCTTGTGCACTCCCAGCCTCCTCACTGGCAGGGCAATATGAGCTGCTGGAAAGTCCTTGATTTAGTGTAAATATTGCCTAACAACAACCAAAACATCAGTGTCTTATTATTCTCATCCTAAATCCAAACCACAGCACTATACCAGCTGCTAGGAAGAAAATTAACTCCATCCCAGCTGAAACCAGGACATGAGGCAGATATTGTTCTTCTTTAGACAAGAGCTGTCTGAGGATCTACTACTCAGAAATGCAGACACCCCTAAAAGTGTGGTGTTTATGCACAAGTCCCAAATCCTGGAGCCTTTCTAACTGAGAGTACTACAAAGATAATGTACAGAGCAAATCCTTGGATACGCGATTTGATAAAAGTTGTAAGTATTGCATTGTGCTTATGTGGTGTGCTCTGTGTAATCCCCAAAGCTTATGCTGCTCTGTAGGAAAGCTTAGCTGCCTCACTATAAAGACAAATGGTGCAACTGCATTTTTTCGATATATTGGGCTCTGCTAACATGACATTAAAAAATCCTTTAGATGGTGTTTGCAATAGTTAATGCTTTTCACCTGCATAGATATAATTTCTATACTAATTATTATTTAAATTTTTCACCGAACACAATTGACTGGCTGCTATTTGTAAGAGCTAGCCTGAAGTCTTCAGGTTTCCTTCCTTCATGGATAGAGAGAAATGGATTTCTCCAGACATTGTTCAGAGTAGTGCAGTTATGCTCCCTGTTGGCATAACCCCCCACAGGAGTCTTTCCATGTCCAAACACAGTCACACTGACTTTGACTACCCTCCAACAGCAGTGACCATAATCCACACGCTTCCTCCTGGAGGTCTGCACACTCTGGTGTGTGATGTGATGGAAAGACCTGGACTGAGCCCAGGAGACAGAAATTTTCTCACTACCTACAGAGCTGCAGGACCAAGCCCCATGCCTTGCTGTTGATTACTTATGCCATACAAAACCTTTCATTAACTGAGCAAGAATATGACAGAGGTTAAATTCTTGTCCACTGAGAAACACACAGAAACACCATATCTTTTAGAGGAAGCACCCCCACTGAGCATGCAAGCTTACACAAAAGCCATAAAAGAGTGAGGAAAATTTCCAAAATGCTATGTCTACGAAGAGGCCCTGCTACTGAAGCACACCTACTCCTGTGGGTTGCAGCCCAACATCCTTAAGGGCATTTGAGGCTCAGTAAAGTGCACCCAAATCCTCACTTGATCTCATTTCTCTTGCCCGCACTGTATTAACCTGTATTTGGCCGCATTGCAGAGAAATGAGGGTTTTGTTAGGAATGGTTGGAGGGGTGCCAAGGCTGGCCTGAAAAGAGACCTAGGTGACCCAGCTCTTCCTTCTTGGTTTTTTTCTCCTCCAGAGCACTCTGGACTCTGTATTCACTCACGGGTAAAGGTGGGACCTGAAACAGATGAGTTGTGGCAGGCACTTGCAGATCTCCGAGCTCTGCAGACATGCTGCCCAGAGGGCACCAGCCAGACCTGCAAGACCCCCAAGCAGACTAGGACTTGCAAACAAAAAAGTTAGTACTGAATGTGTTATCCTCTTTACTTGGTTCACAGAATATTTAAAAAACACTAAAATTACTTCAGAACCAGCCAACGCACAACTCATGGTCCACACAACAGGTTTGGCCTTCTACTTTTGGGTTTGTACTGGAAATGGAAGGTAATAAATGTGGTTTTGTGGGTCATTCAATGTGCTAAGTAGGTGGTAGTTAGGAAATGAGAGGCGGAGGTAAAAAAACTAAAACCTTTCTGATTCCTGAAATATGTAGATCTGTCTCCATCCACAGAAAAAAAAAGATCGATGTTCACAGGCAACACCAGGGGCTTATTAGGGGATGGAGGAAGGGAAATATGTAAAACTTCGGTATCTTAATGCTTGAAGGTATCAAAATTTCTCTTGAGTCTTTAGTGACTACTGCTCAGCTCTTTATCTTCTGGAAGTTCAGTAAAATATCTTATTAAATTCCAGACCTGATATGTATTGCAGCACAGAAGCAGCTGGTAATTTTGAAGGAATATTTGTGTTAACTGCTGTGTTCTGTGGAGACTTAATATAAAGAAATGTATTCAGGAACTCAGTTCGCTATATTGGCAATGGGAATTGGGAGCATCACTGAAAGGAGCTGCCTCTTATTCATTTCTCAGGTTTAATTTTATTAACAGATGCAAATGATTTGTTAAACAAATATAAAACAAAAGGAAAAGGAGAATGAACTCTATGTCATCGCTGGGCTAAACATCTCACCAAAAATAATGAAAAACCCCCCAGGTACCAGGTGCATTTTTGTCTTGGGCTTGCACTATATTCTTGGTGAAAGGTCTTGGAAGAAAATGGCTACAGAAACTACCTTAAAAATTCAGCGTTTTCATGTCAGTCACACATTTCCTTGAAGGCCAGGTCCCTGTTTAAGGTCTAATGTGCTTGGAGAGCAAAAAGAGCTGTGTGTTATTAGTCAGAATCCCTTTTATACACAGGGAATTGGATCAATTTGACCCTGATTGTCTCTCTCCACTTTATTGTCCCACTACTTCAAACAGCTGGCCCTTGGCATTATCTTAAGGAAGGGGCTGATTGAACTGTAGGTCTGGCACTTGTCAATTGTGGATAATGTTGGCTTCAGTCAGTCATGTTCACACATAAATGAGCCATGACAGAGATAGACTGGTGAATAGAAAAAGCAGGTTTACTGCGGGTAACCTTCTTGTGTAAATGCAACAAATAATACAGTCTGCTCCTCCGGAAAAAAAAAAAAAAAAAAAAAGCCTGAAATACGTAACAGAGTGATATATTATCTCTTTTGCTAGCAGGAATTGTCCATTTTGAAATGGGCACCTTGTGGGGAGAAACAACAAAAGGGCTATAATTATAAATGCTGCTTCTGTTCTGTAATGTGAGATAACGAACGAGGCTCCTGCTTGTGAACAGAAGAGGTTGCTGCGTACAGAGAATTGCGGCAGCATCATTGTGACATCAATTCTTCCTTAGAGAAAGGTGATGCACATCTTGAGTAAAAAGGCAGAAATAAAAATCTCTTCTTTCTTTCTGCTTGTCTAGAAATCAAGAATCTAAAAAAGCCCCTTCCGTTCAAGCCAGAGAGTAAAAAAGCACAATCCAAGTGCAGAGCCCTCTAATTGGAAAAAAATTAAAACCAATATAAACTCATTTCTATCCATGTGATGTCACTGCAACTTTGCTATGTGCGATGTGGAAAAAAATTAAAAAGAGAAAGGAAGGAAGGGTGGAAGGAAGGAAGGAAGGAAGGGCTTTTTCCTAAAGCAAATAAAACTCCAACACACTTTCAAAGCAATTTGCATAAACGTCTCTCCCATGTTTTTTTATTTATGGCCCCTAAGTTTCTAATTAAATACTAATTAATACTATCACCAGAATTGTCTCCCATCCTCAGCTCTTCATAGCTTTGTCACTTTGATTAATGCATAGTCATTTATTAACTTATTTAACAAGCTGAGGTGCCTCATGACAAACCAGATTAAATTATCCCCGTAACAGTCTCATTACTGCAAAAAAGGAGTTTTAAACTTAATAAAAATTATCCTCAATAATGTTAAAGCTTTTTCATTGCAACCTTAGAAGATGGAAATAGGATTTTTGTTTGATTTATAATATATGGAGTTGTATAAAGAATCCATTAATAAAATTTATATGTTCATTTAAGCTTCATCATTGCAGTGCTTCTGTAGCCCTGGGTGCTTATTATTTAACTTTTGCTGTATTTATGAAGATAATTAATGTTCTGACCAGACAGGGACTAAAATACCCACTAGAATGAGGTAATTAGGGGCATAAATAATGTTTAGGTCTTGTGTTTTGCTTTTTTAATTAATTGTTTTGGTTTTCGGCTAAACCTGATAAAGAGGAAATTGGAGTTTACCTGGGGATTATGATGACTTCGCATGAAGCAACTTAACAGCGTCAGAACCAGCTGGGAGGCTGCGCTGGGGACTGCTGGGGTCTGCCCAGTGGCGAGGGGTGCAGCGCCGCGGGACCCAATTCCCGCCCCCCCCCACCAGATCCGGTCTGTCCCCGGGGACCCCAAATCCCAACTTCTTCCCTCCCGTCCCTGCAGAGAGGAGAGGGGAGCAGAGATGTGATCTCGCATCCCACAAGAAAGCCTCCCTGCCGCGAAGGCAAGGAGGATGGAAACGCCAAGTTTGTGGGTAATGAGGATATTCATAACGAAGCCGTGCTGAAAGCCGCAGTCCGCTGTCAGGCTGCGAGGGATGCGGAGCCACCGCCAGCCGCGGGAGACCCTCCGACACGCAGGCTGCTGGGCTCCCGGAGGACGTAGGGGGTTTTGAGCTGCAGCCTTTCTGCTATTTGATTTCCACAGGCAGGAAGGGTTGAAACAGGCTGGCAGGCAGCAGCTCACTGCATTTGCTCCTGGATCTTCCTTCTTTTCCTGGGTTATTTTCATAATGTTGTATTTATTATTTATTCCAATGTCCTTTAACAAAGAACTCCCTGTCATTCTACCCATGTGTCCCTTAAACAACACGTATAAATCACATAAAAACAACAGGAATGTAGTATCTTGATTGGGAAAGCAGAGACACCCTTCCTTAGCACCCAGTTTCTCTTAATTCCCTTACATTGCCCAGCAGGGAGCAGAGATGATGGGAGCAGTCTCAGGTGGTAGCGAGCACATCAGGACGAAGGGGAAGATATGCTCCTGAGCTGAGGAGATGTGGAAAAGATGTTCACTGTTCATTGTTGTGCCTGAGAAATAAATCAAGTGATACTTCAGGGGGCAAAAAAAGCACCGTGGCCTGATAATCGGAAGTACATTGTCACGAGTTACCAGTGACTGCATGCAAAGAGCAGTTGCACACCTAAACAGCTTTTGAGATCAGATATTAAACACTGATTTTACCATCTATAAGGTTAGTCCCTGTTCAGGTAAATAAAGGTCACCTTTCAGGGTCTTTTGTCCCCAGTGGCCTGGGTTTCACTATGTAACATGACCCAGTGAATGCTAATTACTATCATGGTCTTTTCACCAACCTCTGATGAATATTTGCAGCAAAATGACACTTTCTAGCTTCAGAGCCTCAGGATATAAAAAGTGAAAGTTTGTGGCAGGTTAAAATTAAAAGCCAATGACAGCAGTCTCTGTAGAAACTACTCAACAGCCTCTACTACTATTGCATTTCTTCTGAGGTTAGTCAGCTTTACCACATTCTCATTTAGGGCCTCCTCTTCCTTTTTCTCTTGCCTCTTCTTACTATCCCCTACCGGCTTTTTATTTTGTGAAAACTGAAGATGGGCGATGGCAGGTCGCTGTGCAGGTAGAGGTCAAGCTTGACAGAACACAGCACCCAAAGGTCTTCACCTGGGTTCATTTAAGAGTTTTGTAATTATTGCAGAGTCTGGGCTAAGCCGAGGTTAAATAAGTATGTCTTCTTGATTCCTGTTATTAAATAAATCAAAACAAATGATTCCTCAGAGAATAAAGCAGCACAGAAAAGCACAGCAATAAGGAAGAATGAGGCAGCACTTCGCCTGATTCGTTGTGCCATAATGAATGCTTGCCAAGCTCCCTGACTGCACAAGAGGGCACATCAATGGCTGTGCAAATCAGGCAGTGGGCTTAGCTTCCCCTTCTGCATGACAGAGTGAAAGATTTTCATCCTGTTACCTCTCCATCCTGCTCATGGGGACTCTGCAGAGACCTTCTGCATAGCATTCAGTCCCTTTGTGAAGTTTGTGGGTTCCTGTGTCAGCAAGGGTAGCTTGAAGGACCTTCACCAGTTTGTAGTCCCCTTCAAAACCTTGAACTTCAGGGCCAAAAGCATAGCTATGGAAAAGTTGAAGGATTTTGATCCTGTATTGAACTAGATAGCCTGAGGCAAAGGATTCCTACAAGTAACAAGGAAGTTATGCTAGATCCCACGGAAAAGAAAAGAGAGAAAAAAGGATAAAATGGGTCTGAGCCAGTTAGGATTGGACAGAGTCATGGGGTCAGTTCCTAACAGTGGAAATGTCATTAGATATATGACGAGAAAAAAATGGAGGACTAAAATGAATGAGATCTGGGTTTGATATCTGATACATTGTGGTGGGTTGACCCTGGCTGGAGGCCAGGTGCCCACCAGAGCCGCTCTCTCACTCCCCTCATTCACTAAACAGGGGAGAAAAGGCATAACGAAATGCTTGTAGGTCGAGATAAGGACAGGGAGAGATCACTTGCTAGTTGTTGTCACGAGCAAAACAGACCAAACTTAGAGAGGGAATTCATCTGATTTATTACTAGGCAAAACAGAGTAGAGGAATGAGAAAATAAAATCAACTCTTAAAACACTTCCCCCCACCCCTCCCATCTTCCCGGGCTCAACTTCACTCCCGGCTTCAACCTTCCCCCCCTCAGCGGCACAGGGGGACGGGGAGTGGGGGTTACGGTCAGTTCATCACATGTTGTTTCTGCCTCTTCTTCCTCCTCACGGGGAGGACTCCTCTCATCGTTCCCCTGCTCCAGCATGGAGTCCCTCTCACGGGGTGCAGACCTTCAGGAGCAAACTGCTCCAGCGTGGGGTCCCCCACGGGGTCACAAGTCCTGCCAGCAAACCTGCCCTGGCGTGGGCTCCCCTCTTCACGGGTCCACAGGTCCTGCCAGAAGCTTGCTCCAGCGTGGGCTTCCCATGGGGTCACAGCCTCCTTCAGGTGCCTCCACCTGCTCCAGCGTGGGGTCCTCCATGGGCTGCAGGTGGAATCTCTACACCCCCTCATCCTTCCTCCATGGGCTGCAGGGGGACAGCCTGCTTCACCATGGTCTTCACCACGGGCTGCAGGGGGATCTCTGCTCCGGCGCCTGGAGCACCTCCTCCCCCTCCTTCTGCACTGACCTTGGTGTCTGCAGAGTTTCTTACATCTTCTCACTCCTCTCTCCAGCTGCAAAAGCTCTCTCCCTCTAAGTGTTTTTCTACTTCTTAAATATGTTATCACAGAGGCGCTGATAGGCTTGGCCTTGGCCAGTGGTGGGTCCATCTTGGAGCCGGCTGGCATTGGCTCTATCAGACACAGGGGGAGCTTCTAGCAGCTTCTCACAGAAGCCACCCCTGTAGCCCCCCCGCTACCAAAACCTTGCCACGCAAACCCAACACATACATCCAATATATGTGAAAAGCTACTTGCAGGTTGATCTTAAAAATAATAATTAATAATAATACAGCTTAGATGCTGATTTCCAGTTCTTAGCTATCCTGTTCTTTCTGGACAGAAGATGGACTGGAAGCTAGAAAAGTGAAACATTGCTATTAATAAAAAACCCAGCCCATAAAAGACACCAATAAACATTACAAAGGATGCTCAATAGAAGAGGACCTAATAATGATAAAGTCCCAACTATCTTTTTCAAATTAAAACTCAAGATTAAACCTCTAGGTAACCTTCCTCAGGTTAGACCAATAAACTGTCTTATTATTTTACTCACAGATCTTTATGGCTTCTTTCCTCATGTACAATACCTTTATCATACCAGTCTCAGATCTCTCTTGAATAGCAGTTGTCAATGTTGCTGAACTGTAGAGGGGCTGATCTTTCTAATAGCTCCATCTTGAAATATTTGGTTTCTTGACTCCATTATTCTTGTAAGAAGGTTGTTTAACCACCTTGCTCCCCCAGGGAAAACTCTGTTTCATTTCTATCTTATATTTATTCCTGTCAATCTTATATACATATGTTCTTGTCCCTTTGCTCAAATAGCATTTCCCTATTCCCCTATTTGTAAACATCGGTGACAGTCTCCCTTCGCCTTCATTTCCTCTGCTAAGGACATTGATCTCTTTTCTGCCACATTTCACATAGTCTTGCACCTCACTGGTGGTTCCGATTAAACCCCTGCTTTTCTGATATCAAAAGACCTTTCTTTTTCACTGGTGTTTTGTTCCCAGTCAATGCGACCTAATGTTTTCTGGCCAAAGTTCCCGTCATTGATGTCTCAGCCCATAACCTTCATTCTGACTATAAATTTAATCCTAATTGTGTCATGATCATCCCCAAGATCATCCAGTGCTTCCAAGATGATGTTGTGATCCTCATCTGTATTGATGATGCCTCCCATCTTAGTGATACTAGTGGATTTAATTGACACAATACTAAATCCTGAGTCATGTCTATCCATGTCTGTGCATGCCTGTGAGTGTGTATACATGCTTGTTTGTCTATATACATAGAGCAAAATAATAGGGGTTTTTGTTTGTTTGTTTGTTGTTTTTGGTGGGTGTTTGGTTGGGGGGTTTTTTGTTTTGTTTTTGGTTTTTTTTTTTTTTTTACATACAAAAATTTCCATTGTACAAGTCCAGAATGGGACTTTTTAGTGGGGTTCCTAAATTAGATAGCTTAGTCCCATGGAATATTATACTGAAGTGTCTGACCTTCTTACTCTCAAAAATCTTAACCTTAAAGAAAATGACTGGAGAAATTTCTTTTATATCTACAAGGGCAAATCAGTATTTGTATGGAGTAAATTTGCCAGGACCAATTTGTCTGGACCAATTTAACTGAAGGTGAGTTTGGATCATTAAATGAGATATTGCATCCTTAATAATTTTCTCCTATTTTCTTGGTAAGGGTAATCTGTGAAATTTCACAGCATGAAGAAATGTACACTGCTGAAAGGATTGCATTCCTACCAGCAAAACCAGCACACAGTTACCTTGGAGAGCAGGGAACTGTTGTCACTTCTCACTCAGTTGATGGATAAGATGTAAAGTTAAATTTCAAGGTGGAGAAGCACCCAAGAGGTTGCTCAGACTCCCTTAATACATGAGGTGTCTTTGACTCCACTGCATAGGTTCTTCTGTACTTTTTATACAGCAGAGTTGATAAATGCATTAACTGCTTAAAATATTTATTGGTTCTGGGACAGGATACAACACGACAAGAAATGAGGTCTTTTCCTACAATGCTATGAAAATTGAAACTGTATTTTTTCCCTCACTCAGAAACATTATGCAAGTGACAATTTTTCTTTGAAGAATTAAAATACAGAAATGCTCTGGCAATTGAAAGTTGCAGGTTTGCAGAATCAGTTAATATTTATTCTGTTTTTAAATAAGTCATTGTGCAAATTGAGGAAACAATATTGCTAGCCATTATCTCTTTAGTACGTTCCTATTTAATGTCAGCCGCTAGGTAAGATTTAACAAGATACGTCAATTTAACTACATCAAACTAGATGACAAGAGACTTCCTTGTCAGGAGAGGAATGCAAGTCTTGTGTACGTGGAAAGGGGGTGGTGGAGTCGTTCTTGCTACATGCTGTGTGCACTAACACGGTGTTTAATTATTTAAGTGAATTGAGGAAAGGTGCTGAAAGCAGCAGAGTAGGTGCGAGGTGACCTCTGCAAGTGCAGCTCCAGCACGTTTGCTTCAGCAGTGGTCTGGGACATTCCTGGTGACTGGTGGTTCAATCTCCATGTCTGCCTAACCCTCCACCTCTGCTAATGTGTGACCAAAGGTGGGACAGTTGATGCTTCTCATCAGTGCACACAGACCACCGTGTCTGTTGTCGCCGTGTGCTTCAGCTGTGAAGGGGACATTACCCGTCTCCTGAGCCATCACTTCTCCCTGCACTAAGAAACACCCAGCCTTGTGCCAGGGCTGTACAGCAGAGCTGCGGCACAGTAACAGGGGAGCCACGCTGCCTGACGGAAAGTGAATACGTTAGAGCTGAGGGCCAGGTCGGGATGCCCTGGGCTTTAAACAGGAAAGTATCAAGAAAACAGTATCAATTACTGTAAAGTATGCATCCACACCAAACTGTAATTTAGTTGAAGCAGTTTCATTTTTCCAGTGCAGAAAATTATGGCTCCTGTGTGTTTGCATGCATGGATGTGTAAACACAATCACAGAAGATCATCAGGGACTCTGGGAAGGTATAAATCAGAAAAAAACATTACTGACACTTAATCAGCCTTTGTAATATGCTCTGTAACTCCACTAAGAAATTAATTCTAACTGGAAAATGGAAATTCCTTGTATTAATATGTTGTACTCTGTAGGTTAGAAGTTGCCATCTGCTGACTGTAGGTGCACCAGTTCAAGGGAGTTAACAGCATGGGCGTCTGGCAGGCCCTTGGTCTGTGCTCTGCTTCTTCGTCTCCTTCACAGTTGTGCTGGTTTTGGCTGGAGTAGAGTTAATTTTCTTCATAGTAGCTAGAATGAAGGAGCTAGTCTATGGTTTGGATTTGTGCTGGAAACATTGTTGATCACACAGGGGTGTTTTAGTTACTGCTGAGCAGCGCTTACACAGAGCCAAGGCCTTTTCTGCCTCTCACACCACCCCACCAGCGAGTGGGCTGGGGGTGCACATGGAGTTGGGAGGGGACACAGCCAGGTGGGTGAGCGGCTGCGTGGGGCTTTGTTGCCGGCTGGGGTTGACATGACAACATGGAGGATGGGGGGATGTGCGGCACGACCAAGGACTCTGAATTTAGTCCTGTGGCCTCACAAACATATCTCATACCACCCCTTTCATGAATTTATCCTGATCCATCCTAGAAACAGTTGGAGTTCTTGCTCTCAGTATTTCTACTGGAAGTTTGTTGTAGGTCACTTCTCAGATGGTTAGAAACTTCCTTCTGATTTTCAGCCTGTGGGTATTTATGAGCATTTGATGTCCTTTGCACATATCATTTAGCTTAAATAGCACCCCTCCATTCCCAGTCCTTACAAGTGGCAGCTCTAGTCCCTTTTAGCGTTTATTTACTAAACTAGACATGTTGTATTTGCCTCCACTCCCCAAAGTGTCTCCCATCCTGTAGCACGGCCAGTTGTCTTTCTTCATATCTGTTTCTGTTTTAACTCGTGTTCCTTGAAACATAGCAGCCAGAACTGTGTGTGGATGTTGTGTCCCCAAGGCCTCATCTCGCGGCATTGCTGCTCCTTATACATCCTCGGTTTGTATTTGGTTTTCTTGTGGGGACACGTGCTGGTAGTAGCAGGATATTGTCATGCTCAGAGAGATCAGGGTATCTAAATCTTTCTCCTGTTATACAATTTCCAGCTGATGAGCTCCCTGTTTTTAGCAATAATTTGTATAATTTCCAAGTTCCTGATCTTGCATTTGGATGGTTAAATTTAATCATGTTTTGTAGTCTGAATCTAAGTTTCTTTCAGATTTTTTCCTCTGTGATACTCTGACTGACATTCATTCCACAGCTCTGCTTTCTGTGCCACGGTAAGAGAATGAATTAATATCTGCTCTGAAACCTATTGATAAGAGGCTACATTGGTAGGTCTCTGCACCTGTAGTTCTCTTTCACAGAGATACGTTGTTTTATCTCTCTTTTAGCTAGTTTAATGTATATCTTAAAATTTGACTCACTCCTATTTTCACCATTCTAACAGTTTCTCATGTGGCACAATGTTAAATAATAGGTAAATAATACATTTTACTGTGATACAGTTTAGATTTAATCAAGCTTCTTTTTAGAAAAATATAATACTTTAGTAAAACAGGATAATAAGTTGCCCTGTTGTGATTCACCTTTCCAAAGTTTCTGTTGCCCTGTCTTCTGTCTAAAGCCTTTCATAATACTGAAGTGAGTCTAACAATCTTGTCGTTCAAGTCCTTTTTCTTCTATCCTCAAATACAGAGACTATGTATGTCATTCTGCAGTCATGCAGCATTACTTCAACTGGAAAGATTTATAAAGAAGTCCTTGCTCCTGGAACTGCAATGTGACATACCAGGTCCTTTACTGCTCTGGGTGGTGATTGACTGCCCCTCTCTCCTCTTGGCTTGAATACATTAAGTTATTGAAGTTTTATGTGAATCTCAGCTGTGGTGAGCTCTGTTCCCAAATCTTCATTTCCATTAGCCACCCTATTCTTACCTCCCTGCTCAACATCTTCTTTCTGTTGAAACCACAGCAAACTAAATTTGAAGTCATACTTCCCTGGTCTCTACCTTCTCTAACTGCAAAGCAAGCCCATTATCCCATTATCCCATTATCCCACCCTTTTTTCCTTGTTATTTATATGACTAACTCACTTTTTATACTTTGCTCCTAATTTTCTTTGTAAGGTGTAGCTAAACCTGAATTTTGAGCTCCAAGAAGTGCTTTTCCTAGTAGGTTTTTTCCTATTTTATGTGTTCTTTGCTTACTCCTAATAGCATTTTGAAAATGGCAGCTTATCCAGCCATTTCTAAAGTCTTTCCAGAAAAGCTGTTTTGTATTCTCTCAGTTCCAATAGTTTTTGTATCTTTTACTTAAGAGTATTCCTGGATTCGACACAGTCAATTTCTTCAGCACTTTTTAGACTTTATCAACAACTTTTAAAATTTATTTTGCAGTTTTATTTTTTATATACGCAACGTTCTAGACCTATTTTTGTTTGAGTCTCTTTTATTTAAACTAAATCTTTTCATATTCAGTCAGACCAAGTTTATCTTCTATGATCGATTGTTCTATACTTTTCTGAGTACCTACCAAACCCACATCTGACATACATAGTATTATCTCTAGTAGGTTCGGTGATTATTTGGCAAGACATTTGTCAGCTATCATGTCCAAGAATAAGTAAGCTGTACATCAGTTGTTGCATTTCCTTCTTAATCTACATCTGGGAGGTCAATGACACAGCAGTGATACATCCCTGGTGGGGTTTATCTCTATAATAATTTTATAGAGATATTAATCCATTTCTAAATCCACCCTACAGCTGACAACAGGTACTATTCTAAGAGAAGTTTGGAATTTGATATTTTGATACAAATCGCAGTTTCTCAAGCTGCTCAGTTGTTTCTCAATGCCCCCATCCAACAGCTCAGACAAATTCAGGCCTTTCACAGACAATAATGCCTCTCTGACCAATGTTCACATCCTTATTTGTGTATTTCCTTTCTCCATACTATCCATCCATTGAGGAGTCTTGGCCTATTGCCACATCTTTTTTTTTTTTAAACCTGATTTTCTGATCCTTCTATGTCAAAACCCAAAGAGGAGATTGTCTCTCTCCTGCCTTTCTTCCATTCCAAGTCTTTTAAAGCAGACACATATGTCCAACCAAATTTCAGCTACCTTACAAATGAGAAGATGAGCTATCCAACAGAGCATCCAACAGGCTCTTCAGGGAGCTGCTGTATAAATAGATAAATAAATAAATAGCATAATAATTGCTCCTGATGTCACATGACAGATGTCATTGGGTGCTCAATAAGGTAAGAACTGCTCAGCTTAATCTTACAGTCTTTTTCCTTGTTTAAATGTCACATAATGACACTACTAATACAAAAAGAGATGTGAGAAGTGCTTATAATTAGACTACATTAGGCAGATTACAATATTTCTGTCTAAAATGCTCATGCAGAATGCTGGCTCCAGTCCACCCCAGAATAGACTGCTTTTCTGTGCTACATAGCAGATTATATGAAATATACAGTCATCATTATACCATGCCACATTCAAAAAATATTGTCATCAAAATGGCAAATAAATTATAATTTTACTATTTTATTGTACCAATTGTGCAAATAAAATATAACCTTTTCAGTTTTCTGGTGATCTCTTTGACTTTTGAAATCACATAATCTTGACATAAATAATGGTTCATTATCCTCTAACAAAGGCACCTAGGAAATTAATCTACAGTACTAAGACTCTGAAAGACAAGCTCTGGAAAATATTGCTGCAGAGTTCTAGGAAGTTACTACCACAGTTGTCTTTTTGGCTTTTCTTGCTGGAAGTTAGCTTCTCAGTAGCAGAGTGGGTAGGAAAGCGTGTGTTGTCCTACCTTGGCTGCTCCAGGGCACGACCATGTGTCCGCTAAACCTGCTGAAAAAAGTGCATTGAGTCACATGTTTCTTTCTGCCAGCCCTGCTACACAAGTTGTGTTGCTCAGTAGGGAGTGACAGCAAACAGCCGATGAACTCATAACATCATTAGCTGCTGCAGTTGTCAGCTGAGTGCCCGTATCAGGTCCCCAGCACCCATAGGTGCTAGACAAGGACTTACATTTAAAGTATGGGAGTCTGGAAATATTTGCAATTTGAAGACCTGCTAGATACATTTTTGGTTTTGAAGATGGCTGGTATTTTGTTTATTTATGTGAATGGCTTCATTTCAGTTCTGATCCCATTAAGACAAAAGCTCTTTCTGTGTATTATTGGTACTGTCCTCATATGGTTTGTTTAATCATGACAGAGGGCTGAGCAGACAAAGCTATTCTTTGCCCCATAGGATCTAAGAGATAGAAACAGAAAACAGACAGTGTCTTGGGAAAGACAGGAACAGCTCTTAAATATGTCCCCCTATCTTTCTAGAAAATATTAGTTTGGAAAGAAATGCCTGCATACCTGCCAAATCTAAGACGGCTGCCTTTTTTTCCATATAAAGTATTTTCTAACATTCAGTCCTAAAAATTCACAGTCGTCATCCTCTGAATTCATCCTGTCTCATGTCCCTTTCTGTATCTATTCTTGTTCAAATCCTGTATCGAGGACAAATACTATTCATCACCAACCACATTCTTCTTGGCACATATGCTGGTACCAAAGAATGGTAGAGCAGCCTCCGTGTAGCTTCTGATGGAGAATATTGATTCAGAAAGGGAGCAACTGCTGTACTTTTATCTCTGAATGGGTACCTTTCTTTCCTACCAGTTTTTGGTGTTGAAGCACTCATGTACTTCTCAACATTGGTGCATTTATCAGGCTATTTTAATTAATTTGCTGGCAGCTAACAGCTTATCATTATGCTGCAGGTATCACACGCCCTGCCTAGCTATTCTAAGTTGTTGCTGAGAGCATCTCTGTATGTAATGCTGGTTCCTCTAAAAGAAATCCATGGCTGAGGCAATCTCCAGCAGCATCCCTGGGACAGGAGTTGTGCTGGGCATTGGGAGTGCATGAGGGCTTTCAGAAGGTGAAGGTAGGAGAGCAACCCGCTCCTCTCGGACTGTGTTCCCAGCTCTTCTTCCACCGCCTCAGCCACAACCTGCTTTCTAGATCCTGGTGAGTGTCAGCTTCCCAGACTCTCTCCTCATCTCTACTTGCTCTAAATGAGAATAGAAAGGAGGAATATCAACGAAATACATCCTGAAAGACCAGCCATGGCTTGAGCAGTTGGCATTTTAAGATGTGATATACTTACTAGCTCCTTCTGCAAGATCTGTATTCCTTGCATCTTCTGTAAAGAGAAATGTTGCCACCCATCCCTTAGGGCTTATATACAGCACCACACAGACTCTGTTTTTAGTTAACATGATGCAATGTCTGCAAGGTTGGGGGGGTTTTTTGGTTTTTGGGGGGTTTGTTTGGTTGGTTGGTTTGGTTTGGGGTTTTTTTGTTTGTTTTTTAAAGAAAGTCTTCAAATGTGTTATATGCATTTAACCTGTACCTGTAAATTCACCAGTGTAAGATGGACCAAGATAAGCAAGGTTTCAACTGATAATCAGTGTCTACATATTCATGAATGATAATGGGTGTAACTTTATATCAGCTAAACTAAGCTAATGCAACTTTATGCAATATAAAATTATACCTTTAGTCACAATAGCACAACTTTATATAGGGATGAGATCAGATAAATAATTGGTAAATGAAATGTATTTGGGTTTCCAAAAAGCTTGCTACCATCCATTGCAAGAACCTACTAGGAAATCTAGGTAATTGCAGAGGAAAAGACAATGTTCTGTCATGGTTTAGAAACTGGCAGAGTAGAGATAGAGATGAATGAAGATAAAATAATTTCCCAACATGAAAGGAGCAAAACATGAAAATACTATGAATGGTATCCTGACATGACTTGTCTGGTTTTCTTCTATGTACTGTGGGGATCATTTTGAGCCCTGCTTTGGCAGAAATAACATGTTGATCAAAAAGTGCTAAGATATTTTTGCAGAAAATTACTGTGTTAATTTCCACTTTGCTATTTTGGAAGGGTCTTTTTTTTTAAAAAAAAAATCCATTCCATTGTTCAGTACAGGTCTATCAAAAATCCTTGCGAAAACTTGGGCTGGAGGTGGAAGGAAGAACTTGAATATCAGATTTTGTGTCTCTCTTCCACAGTGCTCTCTTTTTTTTATTTTGCCACTGAAAATGGATGAAGAAAACAAGGTGCATTTCCAAACAAAGGTTCTTTAAAAAAATCTAGGTGGTTCTGTGTGTAGTTATCATGGGTAATAACCAAGTGGGAGAAGGAGCAGACCCTTTCATCGCCCTGCTGGCCTGATTACCCGCTTCACTGCTGCGGGCAGGGCTGGGGCCCCACCGGTCCAGCCTGTATCCCCACCGGCCAAACACCAGCTTGCAGGGAAGCCTGGCCCTGCAAAATGCCTGAAACCAGCAAGTCACTCATTTACCTCCTGGCCTTTCTGCTTGTGGAGGAGGAGGAGAAGAGGACGAGAAAGGCAGTTACTTTCATGTTGCCTCCTCCTCAAGTTGAACCGTGCAGTTTCTCTGCACTTCTCCTGCTCCTAAAGCCCGGTCTGCCCCAGGAGAGCAGATTTGCAGAGGGTGCAGCCAGTTCCACAGCATCACCCATGCAGTGGGGACGGGCAAGGGGCGGCTGTGCTGGGACGGCTCCATGGCTCACCACGGACCTCGGCTGAGTGACGGGAGCCCTGGGCACTGTCTGAAGCTACATTGGGGAGGACTGCGGAGAGGAGCTCTAAGTGTGAGTAAACAGCTCAGATAGACAACCTGATACTAGAAATGAACAAATAATTTGTAATGAATAATATATTGATGATTCTCATCTCTTTCTGATTACAAATTGTCCATGAACAAGTGACAGTTTATCAAATAATCACTTTTCAAAACTCCAAATTACTGTGAATAATTCATGAGGTACAACTTGTTCCTGTGTTACTTGTTTTAAATATTTAGTACTCAAAATATGAATTGTTTTGATTGAACACATATGCCATGTGGTGCAGCTCTGATGTTTGTGCATGATTCCACGCCCATGAGTCAGGTGTGCAGCAGGGATGCTGACAGCGGTGCGCTCAGGGAGCTTTCTGGAGGATTTCCTGCCCAGCATGTCCTCCAGTGTGGCAGCTTTCCTGGACGGACGCAACTAAAACCATGGAGAGGATGGAAACAAACCCAGGTAGCCATCACCAAGTCACAGCAGAATTATTAGCAGCTTTCCTTGATGTACAGGTTGGGGACACATTTAGCTTTTTATTGTCAGTTTCTGTTCTGGTCTTTATAAGAACATGCAAAAACTTCTCTAATGCAAAGTAAAAACATCTTGAAACACATGCCTCCCCCCCCCCCCCCCCGCCCTTTATAAACATGACATTGCACTGTTTTTCACAGACACTGAATGAAATCAAGCGAACCTGTGTCTCCTCCCCTTTTCCCTCTGTTCAAAAGTTGCATCATTTTAGGCCTTCTGGTTCCTTGTCCATTGCTCAGGGGTCCCCCAGGGATAACAGTAATGACTCAGCCCATCCCCTGAGCACCTAAACTGGAGTTCATCGTGCCACACGATTTGAAGACATTTGACTTTTTCTTGTATTCTCTAAACTTATCCAAGGCAGATATTTCACTCCTTTTCTTGCTAGTGTCATTTGTGCTATCTACCTGCTCACAACTACTATTTTTGTAAAGCTTTCGCAGATACCTGAAACTGTATAACAAATATTGTTCTCTCAGTTTCTCATGCTGGAGCTGTTTCACTCCTATAGATAAGAAAAAGTTTACCAGAGCCGAACCTTGAACAAGAACCTGCCAAGTGGCTAGAGATCACATAACTCAACAGATCATGAGGTCTTTCCTGGATCTTCATGAAAACATTTTTTTGTTGGAGCATTCCTGATCTATCTAGCACCATACTAGGTGCTTCACTTTCTATAGCCTGGCTTCTGGAAAACACCATGTCTCCTTTTCCGTTATTCTGCCTAAATCGGGGAAAAATTACTGCCCTCTGCACATGTTGCATTAACACAGAGTGCAAAAGGCTTTGAACAGGCTAATTCTATGAAAGCTAAATATATGTCTGCATATGACTGTAATAGAAAATCATATGGCAGGTAAGGGAGTGTTGTGGTTTAACCCCGGCCGGCAGCTCAGCCCCACGCAGCCGCTCACTCACTCCCCCCTGGTGGGATGGGGGAGAGAATCAGAAGAGTGAAAATGAGAAAACTCCTGAGTTGAGATAAAGACAGTTTAAAGCAAAAGTCATGCACACAAGCAAAACAAAACAAGGGATTTATTCACCACTTCCCATGGGCAGGCAGGTGTTCAGCCATCCCCAGGAAAGCAGGGCTCCATCACGCGTAACGGTGACTTGGGAAGACAAAGGCCATCACTCTGAACATACTCCCCTTCCTTCCTCTTCCCCCAGCCCCTTATAAGCTGAACATGATGTCATATGGTATGGAATATCCCTTTGGTCAGTTGGGGTCAGCTGTCCCAGCTGTGTCCCCTCCCAACTCCTTGTGCACCCCCAGCCCACTCGCTGGGGGGGTGGTGTGAGAGGCAGAAAAGGCCTTGGCTCTGTGTAAGCACTGCTCAGCAGTAACTAAAACTTCCCGGTGTGATCAACAATGTTTCCAGCACAAATCCAGAACACAGCCCCATACCAGCTACTACGAAAGAAATTAACTTTATCCCAGCCAAAACCAGCATAGGGAGGTGTTTCAGAAAACCTTGCTGTAACTGGATTTCTCAAATGCGAGGTTAATCAGTCCCAAAGAGATCTTTTTCTTCCCTTGATTTTGGAGAATTCTGCTAATCTTGTGGGTTGTAGTACTATATCCTCTACATGCTTCAATGGAGCATGTGCAATGGGGCACATTCATCTGGGTTCCATATGTGTGCCTATCTTGATTCATTGCACCATGCAAGGATGAGGACTTATCCAAACCAGAGGATGTGGGAGTGCAGGATTTTCTGGTGAGCATCATCAGGCTGTTCAGATCAGTTAAAGAATGCAGGGATGGGAAAGACTCCCAGGCCAGCAATTCCAGTTATTCCAGGCAACAATATATAGCTTGTTTGTAGCCGTGCAGAAGGATTAGGTCGGGTATTTGTTTCTACAGTGCATGCTGCACAGCAGCAGTTACTTCATATGTTCTCCCCATTTTCAGATAGGAAGATAGAGGTAGGAACTTCCACACCAGTGAGCGTTAAGTTCATTATATAAATCTGTACTCAAACTTCTGAATAAACAATCTAGTATTCAGAGGTATTCTGTTTCTCAGATGCCACAGATTTAATATCACTTAAAATTAAATGCATAATAGTTGGCCCCTGTGTTTAAAACCATTGGTCCTAACCACCTTTCCCTTTGGATGAAACTTCTGATGTGAAGACCTTGCCAAAAGCCATGAGGCCAGTTATGAGCAGAGCTGAGAATAGAAAAGAGCCGCCCTGCTCAGTGCCTGATTCACCCAGTTTCGTTTGGCGTTATGTAAGGAAGCCAAGTGAGTTGCTAGTCTTCTGTGTCTCCAGGATGCACTGATCTCATCTAAGGTAGCACAGAAACTCCTGTATTTTTGGCTTCAACTTGTGGATTTACAAAAGTGAGCTAGAACTGTCTTCTGGGGGAAAAAAAAACACCCCACAATTCTTTTTTATTTTAGAAACTTCTTTACTTTCACATCTCTTCTTTGCTGGCTCTTAAGAGCTAGATATTCACTAATGTTTTGTTATGAAATGAAACCACCAACGGCAGTCTCTGTTATGATCTAAAACTGCTGATGACTACACGGTTTGAGTGAGAGCCAAATGGTTTGAGTTCTATATTTTTTAGGGGTTTAGTTTATTTGCCACAGAATCTGATAGAAAAAGTTGCTGTCACAGTCTCATATGCTGGTTTTACTCCACTATTATCACTCTCTCCAGTATACCTATGTCTTGAAACTTTTGTACCTAAGTTTGCTAGCATATACAATAAGGTAGGTACACAATTTAGCAATGCTTTCCCATGTACTATTGATCTGCTTCAAACAAATTGTTTTTGTTTCAGGGGACACTGCTTCTCACCTTCCAGGAGAAACTAATTTTAACCTAATCACTAAAATTTGCATGTAAAGTACATATTGTAATTAGAGTACCCAATATTGCTAAAGGGAGAAGACTTTTGGGGTACTTCAAAGAAGGTGGAAAGAAATGTCTTAATCCTGATTTCCTCAGGGCAAAGAGTGGGGGAAGGGGGAGAAGGGAGAAAGAGATTCTCATATAAAAAGGGGGGAGTAGGAAAGGGCGGCTGCAGTGTGTCTTCGGTGAAGCAGTTGCTATACGTGAACAGCTCTCTCACGGTAACATTTTTATGTTGGAAAATCAAATCTAATAGGCTTGCCTCACTTCAATCTCTCTACAGATAAGATGATAGAAAAAGTCATCACGCTTGCGCCCAGGATATTGCCAGCCTGATGTTCCTGAGTGTCTCTGCACATCAGTTGCCACACAAAGAGTAGTCAGATCTTCATTCTCCACTGTCCAGGAAGCAGAACACTGTAACAAAGCTGCAACAAGGGGAAAAAGCTGGGATTTCAAGTATTTTTGTTTGACTTGGCTTCAAAAATTAAACTTAAGAAAATTGGAAAAAACATTTTATTTCAACTTCATTTGATATAATCTGATTTTTATAAGACTGAAATTATTTTATTTTGAAGAGGTGGGAGTTTTCTTGTTGGGTTTGACTTTTCCCTTGCATTGTCTTTTGGGTGGCAGATGCACTCACAGCCTTGCTGAGGGCTTGGGTTCCAACCGCTTCACGTTTTCCAATGAAAAACCATCTACGGGAACATTTTGGACAAACTTTGCTAGACAGGAAGGGTATGTCCAAGTTTAAACTCATGACTGAAAGAAGAAGGAAGTTATCTGTACCAGTTTCTATCCATAGCAGGAAAGCCTCAGTCTGCATGAGTGATTCTAACCTTTAACCTTGCCAGGAGACTGTTAGAAGCAAAACAAATGGAGCTAAGACTGGCTAAATTATTTGTTGGGAAATATTCAGTACAGCTTGCAACTTGCCTCCCGACCGGCAGCTAAGAGGACATTAAACTGCCAGTGCTGCCACTTTTGGGGAGATCAAAGCAGTTGGCAGTATCTTGGCATGAAGCTTTGAGAAAGAGGAAAAATATTACTGAAGATGACAGGGCAAAACAAGCCATGCCATCGTTCCCAGGTGCTGGGACAGGATCATCCTCATGGTGAAGTCCTCACGGTGAAGTCCTCCCAATGGTCCCAGCCCAGGGTGGCTGACAGGGCCCCACACTCCAAGCACTGTTCGGGGACCATTCCCTGCACGTCGTTTGCAGGCAGCCATGCAGTTTTGGTGGGTCAAAGCTTTTGCCCAGGTACATGTGGGCTGTTGCGAGCCCATTGGCCTCCATGCCAAGTTTGCTCCCCAACCCAAGCTCTTTCAAGAAATGCCTGGGGAGCAGCAGAGCTGTGAACCTTTTCTGCAGTGCTGGAGGGCACAGTGAGATGCACATGGGTCTGCCTTCTCACAACAGACAGGTTTTCTGGCCGCATACTTTTATATCTTGCAGATTATTGAGTTACAATAACATCCTGGAAATTAAAGTTAAAATACCCTGGAAAAGGCAGATCAGTACTCAGAGAGATCCTCTTGGGAGACGAACATAACGTGCTCTGTCTGGAAGACTGTCATCTTGGGAACACCTTCATTAGAGATGGGTTTCCTCTCAGAAGTTGTCAGTTCATCAACCCACATCTGCTTTAGGGTACACAGGCTCCTGTGTTGGCATTGCTGATTTCTCTCCTTTCTCTGCTAAGAGTCCTTAGGGTGGCTACTCTATCTGTAGGTATCTGTGTTTGGCCAGATTTGTATCATCCCACACCTCTGACCTCACAGAAACATGTGCAATGCTCACTTAATAGAAAAGAGGAAAGAAAATGACTACAGAAATTTTCATTTATAAGTACAGAATAAAGCAGTGTATGCAATGGCTGTTGCAGAGGACTTCTTTAAGTAGGGCAGTCATCAGCACTTTAAAAATAGTTAACACAGAACTGAGTTAAAGCCTGCTTAGGTAGCAGATTTCCATTTTGAAAAGGGTCTGGGTTGAGATCACAGGTGGGAATTACTGAATAGCTGGACCAGAAAGAAAAATTAGGATGGAAAAGCATGTGTTCCTGATGAGAGAGGAGAACGATGCATGGAAGCCTGCTCCAGAGCACCAGAGCAGCCAGGGTAGGAGGCTCACATTCAAAGTGTGAGAAAACAACAGATCAGAGGGAACAGAGTGGGCAGGCTGCAAGAGCTCAGTCACGGTGCTTCAGCAGAGATGGGAAGGTCTTGATGTGGCCAGCCTGGGGGTTGGTGGGATCATTCACCACCTCCTTCCCCAGAAAAGGCCAATGAAATTTGGGAGGGCTGTGGTTGGCAATCACTTTCCTTCAGATTTTCCCCACCCCATCTAACCTCACTGAATTGTGCAGGTGAGCTGGACCCAGGGGAAGTGGGGAACGCAGAACTACTGGTAGGCAGTTTTTCCAGAATCTGTGCTGTTTTCCATGGGATGGACAGGTGCTCCACGCTTATACACCCTACATGTGACACTGGCACCTGAACATTGCTACCCAACTGCAGATCTCATGGCTTACGGGATTTTAAGGGATTGGGCTTTCTCCATGAGCATCAAAAAGACATGGCCTCCACGCCCCCAATGACTGAATGGGGTGGCTTGTCTGCAAATCAGTCCTTCATGTATGTCCTGCTTATCTCATTTCCTTGAGTTGTAATTTATGTAGGAAGAAATAAACCTGGTCAGGAAATTTTAGTTTGTGCCCTGTGCACTGACAGCAGAAGATGCTTTTTAATGGATTCAGTCTTCCTTCACAGCAGGGCAGTAGTAAAAAATTCACCTGCTTCATGAATTATATATAAACCTTTAGTTTATACCAGTTTGTTTAGAGCAGGATGCTGGACAGAGAATTGCGAATTTGCCCAGCCTGAAGAAGACGGGTTTGTAACTATTAGGGCAGCTGTCCCTAGAGCCTGCTTCTGTGTGCACAAGGGGAAATGACTGTCTTATTTTAAGGAAAAGGTCATGAGGAAGAAGAAGGATTTAATAATTTTGTACCAAGTTTTAAGGCAGGAGTGAGATCGCAAGAAGCTGATAGGGATGTTTTCGTTTCACAGGGGGATGGAAGCTTCCTTGGTCTCCTAACCCAAAATATTGAAGTTTCACCCGGTTAAGGTGGTATCTACCTCTTTAATAGGACCGTGACTCAGAGAGCAGGTGACGGCTGCTTCTTTCTGTGTACAGAACTATAATCCTTCTCAATTATCAAAGACATAAATTACTATTATTTCCTTACCAGATCGAACATCTTCCTTAAATACGTGAAAGAAAAATTGTAGGTTGTCTAGTGAATTTTCCTCTTGGAAAAACTGCCTATTCTTAATATACAAGTTCAATGAAAGTTCAAAAGTTTATCAGTGCAAAGACTGTGTTCTAATAATTTATCTGCCAGCTTCTCAGCTCCTATTTTGATACTTTGAATTAAGAGACATTTTTGTACTGCCTTCATGTAAAAGTAATCAAACAGCACTTTTCACAGGCCTATCACAGTACCTATTGATCATAATCAAACTACAGATAGTGTTAGTATTAGAGGACTCCTGTGTAGGACAATTTGTCAATCACCAGAGCAAACTGATGCTGACTGTCACAGGACTGTTTTCCTTGGCCAATATAACTCCACCAGGTTTCACCCTAGGAAGAACTGCCATGATGCAATGCTCAAGGAGTTTGCAGGTAAATCAGATATTTTCACACTTCCTGGGCTCAGTGACCCTCATTCACGGGGTAATACAAGGACTATTGGATGTAGTCTCAGTGCTATTGGTAGTATCGTTAACAGCCTGCTCTGGAAAATAAGATGTCAGAGAGTGGGAAGGAACAAAGTGCCCATCTCTATGAAGTGGAGTAAAATAAGGAGTAGTTCAGGATTATGGAGCTTCCAGGTTATTCTTAGTTCCTGGAAAATGTTGGAATAATTAACTCAAATAATTTTTAAACATCTAGGAGAAAGCAAGCATAGATTTGCCAAGAATAAGCAATGCCAGTCAGTCTAACACCACTTGATAAACAATTTTCAGGCAGAGAAATAGGACTAATCCAATATTTTGATTTTAGGGAGATTTTCATACCAGTTCATATGGCTTTGTCCTAACCTAACTAAGTAAGAATGGCCGGGATGGCATAGCATCTAAGATGTGAAAAATATCTGGGTGACAAGAAACAGCCAGGATGTACTACTAAAACAAGTTGTAGGTGATGAGGTTCTGCAGGAGTCAGTCTTTGGTCCAGTTCTCTTCGGTCCAGTTCTCTTCAATGTTTTCAGTATCAAACTATATGGGGGGAAATAAAGTACGCTTATTAAATTTTTAAAAGACATCTCCTTGGGACTGACCACAGATAATTTGGAAGATAAAGCTAAAATTACAATTATTCTGACAACTGGGGAAGATGGTCTGAAAGAGTAGAATGTCAATAATGTAAAATGTAAGGTATTATTCTTGGGAAGGCTTCATCAAATAAACATAGTATAGAGACCAGCTGGCAAAATACAAGTTCTTCACGAAACCATTGGAGGACCATTGTGAATCATGAGCTGAGGAAGAGGAAATACTTGCAAAACCAGCAAAAGTTATAGGAGTATAAACAGAAACTTAAGACATGTGAGAAATCCTTCCACTCAGTTCAGCCCCAGTGAGCCCGATCTGCCTGCACAGCTGCAGGGCTGTATCCCGTGTTGGGTGATGTCTTTTGAAAAACATGTGGATCAACAGTAGAAAGTTCAGAGGAGACCAGGAGTCTAGAAAGGAAGTGATGAACAAACCATCTGGGGTTATTTTAGCCTACATTGCAGAGGACAGAGGGAGGAATCAACCCTAACAAACACAGCAATACGAAATTGCAGGAGGGGATAATTTGTTTTCACATCCATGGTGGCCAAGACAAGTCTGAGGCTTAAGCTACAGCAGTTTAAGTTCAGGTGAGATGGCAGGAAAAGCCTGCTACTGGGAAAGATAATGAAGGACTGGAACTGAAAGACTGAGCTATAAGGAAGGTCATCGCAGAAAAGCATGCATGCCTGTGTATCCTGCGCACTCCCTGTGGGCTGCTGGCTGGTGGATTCATGCACTTAGAGAGAGGAGAAAGATGTCACGTAAGTGCCAGCAGCTACTTCATAAACAAAAACCCATCAGAATTTCCATTTTAAGCCTAATCATATTCCTTTCTCCCCCAGTCTTACTGATCTCAGTCTTGATGGGTTTTCCTAATACCAGGTCTAACCTATCTACAAAATATGTGAAAAATCAGACACCATATCCTGAAATAGATTTTTTTTGAAAAAAAAAAAAAATCTGATTGAAAGCTGTACCGAGAGAAGAAGTAGGAATTTTATTGGATGAAACATTCACTGGACTTCTTGAGTTGTGACTTAATACTTGGGACCAAAATTCATTTGCTTATATGGTTTTTTTTCCTGAGAAAATGAGGATGCCGATTACAGCATGATGGATGGCTGAAGGAAATCTAAACTTTGGCATGTTGTTGGGGAGGGACTGGTCTTGTTTAGTTGTTTTTGAAGTAAACTTCTAGGCTTTTATTGTGCAAAAACAAAGCTCAGAGTACAAATTGTTCAGCCTGGAAGGACATCTGTAGTCCTAGGAGGAGTCTTTCTAAACTCTCTCAAGATACTCTTTCACAGCTCATCTATAACCAACACCTTTTCTCAGGACAGACGTCTTGGAGTGAACTCAGCAGAGTCATGCTGCTGCAGACTTTGGGTAAGTGAGAGGCGTGTGACTTGCATTTCTTTCTTTGACTCATAAGTCAACAGAAAAGATTTTAATGCGCTTGCAGTACATTGCTCCCCCAAATGGAGTGCGAATTATGTTACTTTCTATATGGCCACGCAACTGTGGAACACTTTTTAAAGTGACAACCATAAATTAAAAAGAAATGCATTTTTAAATAGGTTTCTCAATTTGAAGCATGGTAACTTGTCTCACCTTCCAGACTAGCACTACAAATGTGAACAAAGTAGGCACCGTTCCCTGGTTCAACGTTTGTACATGGTGTAATAAATACTGCCATTTAGTGTGGAAAAAAGCCCATTCATTTTTATCGTATGCAGTAATGTGGAACAACGTTATGTAGCAAGTTCATTGCCTCTGACCTCATGCTTGCTAGATGGCATCCATAAATACTGAACATGCCAGTGACATATTTTTGGTATCTCAGATTACACATTTCTGGAGTTTAGGGAATGCCTGACCAGGGGTGAACTTCTCTGGCACGCCATCTTTTTTCCAGAACATATTGTTCTTGGATCTATCCCAAAACGTACACAGGAATGGCCCAATGTTTCTGTGGACAGTCTTTTTCTTTTCCTTGGGCAGTTCAGCTTTTGTTTTGGATGCAGACTAATCCTTAGCGATATCATCATCTAAGCCTGTTTATTATTTAGTGTTCATTTCTCAAGAAAAATAAAGGATGTTCTAGAAAAATCAAATCAATTTTAGTAGCATCAGCCAATGTTCAACCAACCCATTTGTTTTGGATGCTCCTTAATCTTTTCTATTCGTTGTAATTCAGATTTTTCATGAAATGCCAAAACACACTTAAGAACACTCCTTTTCTGTGTCCCTTACTAATTTATTACCATTTTCTGAGGGCACTGTCCTGTTATCCTTGAAGGTAATGAAAAACTCCCCTTGGCTTCAATACGAGCTGAAAATTACCCTAAGTGAGCAGTTTTGTCAGTTGGAAATTGTTTATTTCTTAAAGGGCTTAGTCCTGTGAGTTACTGAATGTCTGCTAGCAAGGCCTGACGACATTCAGCTTCCACTGATGTCCGTGGGGACTGAGAGTAACTTGCAGTACTCCATCAAAATTAACAGAGACAAGTAATTTCAAGTAAAGTGTAAAACACGAAGTAACATCTTCTCTGGCATCTGTATTTTTTTATCACAGTATATAACCTGAATGCTGTGTGGAAATTATACCTTTTCAGCTATAACAACTTTTTCCAAAGTTTAGACACATTCTTACACTGAGAAATGTTTGCCACATTCTGTTCATGCTCATAAGGTCGTGACTAAGATAAATAGATTTTAGAGAAACAGTAGAGTGGGAGTATGTGGGAGGAATTTCATATTACTAGCTCATTTTTTAACCGATAGAATTTTAAAAGCTTGTTGAATTTTGTGCTTGATTCCATTAGAAGGGAATATGACAATGGCTCCTATAGAATATACATCCTTATAGAATAGCACAATTTAATTTGGTATGAAATGGAATATATCACAGAAAGCTACTGAATAAAGTCTGAGGAAAACAACTTTAAATCCTGACATTTAGAAGCATGGCGAATGGATGTCGATGGCAACAAGACTTTAAATAACTTTAAAAGGGTGTAAGACTTGGCCCAGTTTCTCTCTGAGCTAGTGACAGGACTCCCAGTGCGTGTTAATGAGAACTGGATGAGGCACCAAATCCCAAAGTCTTTATTTGGCATACCACAAATCCCCACTCCAGCACGACTCCGCTGGAGCTGCGTCCTGGGCAGGTGCTCCTGGGATGAAGGCTCATTGCGCTATGCCCAGGGATTAGCGGTGCGGAGCAGCCCACCCACTGGGTGCCCATGATTGCCCAAGTGGCTTGAGCACTGCTGTTTGCAATGGGAAGCTGAAAAGAGGGAGGGTTTCCAGAGGTACCGAGACACCGAGGTGACTCTTCCAAGCACGATGCCCTAGTCCCTCTCTTCCCTTGGACATGAGCAGGGCAAGCAGGGTTGTAATGTTGGTTTGTAGACCCAATGAATAAATTTAACAAGATAAAAATGGTTTGCTCTAGTGCTATTTACATGCCAGTGCCAAGTGCTACTCATTAGCTGTGGTTAAAGGTTTGCCCATGCAATCTGGAGACGCACCCAGACTGCATTTACTGCAACACTTGAGGCTGTTGAACCCACCCATGCTGTTTCTGCTTTCAATGTCCTGTGCCTTTAAATGGGACGCTTATTTTCACTCTAAGATCACTAAGTGAGAATACCTGTCAAGACGTAATGAATATTTGCCAAGCAACAATGTTAATCACCTCATTTCAATCTGCTTGTATATTTACAGCAACGTGACTGCGCGAGGTGGCTTGCTTGGTATTCGTGTGAAAAGTCGCACGAGCCACAGGGAGAATGGAAAAGCCGCCTGGGAAGACCTGGGAAGCGCTGCAGCGTGGGAAGGACAGTGCACGGTGACCCCCGGGAGTGGGTGGCAAGGGCTGCCCGGAAGTAGGTTTCCTCTCTGGAGGGGTTATGTCGGTGTGTGTGGCTTTGTTTGGTTAATTAGACAGAAACTGCATCTTCATGCTCATAGATGGTGGTGACTCGCTTTAAAGGAAGGGCTGAGAAGTCAGGAAAGGAACAGAATAAAGAAACTCCACAGCAGGTTGTTTGCTATGCTCCGTCTCCTCTGCATTTAACCAAAGTTTTTTAATCATCATGTTGAGCTTTTCCATCACATGTTCATTTCAAATGCAGGCTCATTGTTTTGAAGGGCACTTTGTAATGGTTTTATCCAGATTCAGATTATTTGCAATCCAGAGGGAGAGCATGCATTCTTTGCAAGGCAAGTAGAAAACATATCTGAACACAAATCAAAAGAATGATTACGGCATGCACGCTCTGTACCCATTACTGAATCCCCAAGGCTCTTTCTGTTTGTTTAGGCGCTTTTTCTTCTGCTGCCTCTGGTTGGACTGGGTGTAAACTCAGCAAGAGTAAGAATGGTTAAAATGGATAACATAAAAAGATGTGACATTCTTGAAAGATCCCATGTTTCAAACTTAGATTCGAGTGAAAGCTACCAAAGGAACACCTCCCAGTGGTCTCAAGTAGATCTTTCCCCAGCACATCAGAGGTTTGCATATCCGTCTGTCATAGGGTGCTCTTCTGATCTCATTTCAATCCCAGGCAAGCTCAGATTCACTGTGTAATGAAAAATGGCATTTGCACAAAGTGGAGAGAAAAAGCATTGTTTCTACAGCACATTATGTTTTACACTGCTCATGAGACAGCGTTTCATATCCCATAAAAAAACATTATCTGTAACTCACTGTGCGTGCTAGAAAAAGCAACATTGTGCCTTTAAAAGAGATGTCTTGTTTCTGAAAACACTTTATCTCTCACATTTCCCTACCCACAAAGTAACCTGTGTTTATAAGCAAATCCACTGAACCCCCTAATGATGACCTAGAGTAAACATCTGACATACACTGCTTTCAAGCTCCTCTTTGTTTAGGCATGAATTGTTCATTTTTATGTCTTTTGTATACTGCCTAAAGGAAAGACAAATGAGACAAGGGATGTTTTACGTTATCAGTTGTGGCAGAGGTTATGCCTGTGTTTATCTGATCCTCTTTTATTGCATTACAAATGGTAAGATAAACTGCCGGGCGTACAATGGTCATTAATTTCAGGACACATTTTCACATTGGATTTTTAATTTAAAATGTATTAGATGCAAGATAGCCAGTTGTCAAGGTTCCTAGTCATTTGAAAAACCTGTGGCAATCTCATATCATAAAACAAATTCTTCCCAGTATCAGTGCTTGACTCATTTTAAAATATGCGTGCCGCCTCTACTTGCATTAGGAAACACCTATTCTCCTGCCTGCCCAGTTCCACAGTTTGATCAGCTGTGGCAGTTTTGGAGTGTCCCATCTCAAGCACACCCTCTGCTGCCATGCACCAGTGCAAAACAAAACAGCAACATCGAAACCTCTTAAATGTGAGACTACACAGGACGAGAGAGGGTGGGAAAAAAAGGAAAAAAACCCATGGCAATTCCTTCCTGTAAAATACCTGCATAACTGAGTGCACCTTCTGTGCTTGCCATAATTCTGTCTTGGGAGAGCTTAATAAAATTAATATAGAACTTTGAAGGGGAAAAAAAAGAAGACAGGGAGTGTGTGCTTTTTTTTTTGTTCTGGGCCCAAGATTTCTTTGCTACTTGACAGAACTTGCTGTCTTACACACTACTTGCTTTATCTGAAAGTAGTTGAAGCTCCAAACATAAATCTATCAATGAAGCAACTTGCTGCCTTGCTTTTTATCTCTGGATCTTGCAAACAATAGCCAGTTTTCAGTTTTCCGAGAAAAAAAAAGCTGTGCCTCAGCGTAGTATCAGCCTGAGAGCTGAGGCACCAGCACAACTGAGGGTGCCCAGTGCTTCCTAGGAAAGGTACCAGTTTTCAGCCTCTCACAGCTTTGGCATGGCTTCGTCTGGCATTTCTGTGCTTCCTCTGACAGGAAAAAAAGAAGTATTTTTTGAACTGGCAGCAAAAACCACTTGATGAGCTCTGAGAATGAGGCTAACAAACCAGAGGCAGTTTTGTTAACAGCCCTGGGTTTTGTTTATTATTTTGTATGTTTGATGATCTCTAGTAGTCTGAAAATGGGCGAAGGAGTCATCCAGCGACTGGGCAGGTGTCTTTTGCTGTCCTCATGAAGGACCACTAGGATGTGGCTAAATTATAAGACCGCAGGCTGATCTGCTGCAAGCTGAAAGAATTAAGTGATCTCTAGTTCAAACTTTTTCCCTCCCAGCCTCTGTTTTTTGAAAGCTGTTTTATATGCAACTGGGAGGATGATACTTTAGGTAAATACCCTCCTCCTGCTCTAATACAGAGAGATGAGGAACGGCTTTGTGAGACACCTTCATGTGCTCAGCTGCTGGCAGGTGAAGAACAATCTTTGAAGGCACTGCTTTTTTCCAACGAGCTCTTTGCAATAATCTTGACCGCTAAATTTCAAACCTGGCAAAACTCGCAACTGCGTGGCATCTCCAGGGGACCGCTTCCAAAGTGCGAGGAGTGATTTTTCCCCTGCTCTGTGGGATCACCTTACTCTTACCCACCAAGAAAGGAGGAGAGATTACGTCATTTCTGACACTACACAAGCAGATCAGTATTTTCTTTTCCACAGAAATAGTGTTATCATTGCAAATGCTCTGGGCATCTCTCCTCCTGCATCCCAGCTGGGGTCTTCATCTGGTCCCCGGGGAGGCAAAGGGCAGGTGGTGGCAGAGACGCCGGGGACCCCGGGCTCAGTGCTGCACCGCCACGCTCTGCACAGTCTGCGTGGGGGAGAGGACCTCGCTGAGGTCAGCTAGGGGAGCTGCAGGGTGGGGTTTGAATGATTTCACTTGTTATGTTCTTGCTCCTTATAGCTTATGCAGTGCAGCTGGGCTGCTTCACAATAAATGTAAGGTCTGCTGGTCCCAGCCTGAGAGTAAAGCAGGAACCTGGAGTTAAATGGGGTGCCAGGACACCAGGGTTATGCAAGGTGTAGACTCCAGGACACCTCAAGACATTGTGTATTTAGTTTTTTTGGCTCTTTCTGTGGCTGCACCTATCCTTGCCAGCTCAGGTGTACAGCTCTGTAGGAAGGGAAATGACAACAAGCTATTTGCAGGGCTGTATAGTCTTATCCTCAACTCCACTTCAGAATTACACTTCCCTGAGGGTATCCCACTATTGATTGACTCTAAATAGCAGTAGCCAAGCTCATGGTCTTTGATAAAATAAATCTTACTTAGGAGCTAATATAAACAGAAAAGAAACCATATCTCTGCATACAGAGCACAAAATAGTTAGCGGGTGGGGTGGGGTAAAGAAGAATGAAGTGATTTTATTTAATAGCCAATAGCCAAAAGTGCAAGCATGTGAAAGCAAAGTCAGTTATATTGTTTTACTTCTTGTTATTTGCGTGCTCCCAGTAAGCTGCATAGGCAGGATGCTGTGCAGAGAGAAGAGGGGTGACCGTGGATAGGCAAGAAACCATGCAGAGGCTCAGGGCTGTCTGCAGAGGAGAAAAGGGGATGATGTGAATGAGTTGGAAGGGCAGAATTCTCATTTCCAAGTCCCTCTGTCCCTTTTATCACATTCCTGTTCCCTGTCAGCAGGAGTGTGTCAACATCAACTTGCTGCTACATGGCACCTACATTACAGCACAGTATTGCAGTACCCCAACTGTCTGGGGCTGATGAAGGCCGTGACAGCAGCCTAATCGCAGCAGTGTGAAGCAGTGCCTGCTAACTGCCTAGGTACTTGACCTGCTGCCTGGACCAGTTTGGCATCCCGCACTGAACTTCGTGCTGTCACATCTTGACTTTCCCAGTACCTGGCTGGGCTTGCTGGGAGCCAGCTTGGATGTGCCTGAGCCACACAACAGTCCCAGCACCCAGTGTAGCCACAGCACACCATGCTTGCCTTTAGAGAAAAGTCTGGGGCAAACCCAAAGAAAATAAATGTCTAAAATCAGGTTAGTACTGTACCCATTTCCTGCAGCCCTTAACCACGTTACTGTCCCCCAGGCTCCAAGGGTTTACACATGAACTGAAGGATCCCTGTGACTATAACCTCCTCCCCAAAAAGTGCTCTGGCTGGGAGAGAGGTTCTGCTAAATTCAGTTAGCAGTATTGCCTCCTTGTGCTCCCTCAACTGATGTTTAGGCGGTGCAGCGACAGCTGGGCCGGTATTACCTCCGTCGGGTGTCTAGAAAGCGGCAATTTCCCATGTGGAAAAACCCACTCCTTCCCTGAACATTAAGGTGAAACTTCTTTGGATTTGGATGCCGGTTCACACTAAACAACTGCTCTTCTTTCCAAAGCAAAGGTGAGCAAATATTCGGTGGTGAATAATTTATCTGATCATTGTCGCTTCCTTCCCTCCCTTTGCCTCTCAAAATGAGTCCAGTCATTGCTAGTGCCATACCCAGACAAACTCAGTGTCCTGCAGTGGGAGGCACAGAGACAAGTTGTTAAATTGTAGAGGCAGATCCCCTGTCCCCTTCCAGAGGTAAGTAAGTCACACCATATTTATTTACAGAGTAATGCTGGTTCATGTGAGTGATCCCAGGTCCTCTTGGCAGCAAGAAGTAATTCTTCTCCACACCCACCTTCCCCATCTCCTGCCCCCCCAGCTGCTGTTTCTAGGTGAACCAGGCGGGCTGTGTTTTCTGTCCTAGAGAGCTGGGTTGTAATGCTTTGCATCACTGCTCCATTCATCGCAAAGATGACCGTGCTTTAATAGGAGAGGAATTGGTGTGTGGGTGTGGGTATATAAAGCAAGCTGAGGTCCTCTGGGAGGAGAGGCACCATGGAAATGTAAGATCATAACCATTATCACCATTCAATACACAAAGCAAGAAAATTAATATTTCCCCCCGTATAATAAAATCACTCTTTTGTAGCAGAGTGTTGCAGCACATCTCACAAAGAATATCACACTAATCAGTTTATTAGTCAGTCACAGGAGCAAGCAGGTAACGAAGGGGCAGAGAGGGAGACTTTCTTTTGTCTGTTGCTTTGTCGGGAGGAGGGAAAGGCAGAGGGGGGAAAAGGGAGATAAGAAAGATCTGTCCTCTTACTGCAGTAGCTCTCCATTTATTAAAAAGGAAAACGCCTGGAATTTGTGGTGAAAAGGCTCCTGTGTCCATATTCATTCTAAAGTACAGAAGGGCTGACTGTAGCTGTCTTCTGCGTTTCCCCAGGGCAATAAAAGAGAGCAAGTTTCCTCCCAGCTGCCTGCATTGACTGGCAAAGCACAGGAAAGGTGGGAGCGCAGAGGAGAGGAGCGGCGCGTCCCCGGCTGGTACCTCCCCAGCCCAGCACGCAGCGAGGCGGGAGCTGAGGGAATTGGGCTCTTTCTGCCAGCTTCAGCAGGCTTTGTGGCAGGCCCTGCAAAAACACCTCAGAGCATCAGATCCTAATTGTCTTGGGGCTTATTAGGCAAATGCATAGCTGAAAGTTAAAAAAAAAAAAAAAAAGTTTCTCTTCCTCCTTACTGTTTCTCTTCCCACTCTCAAATTTGTGAACTTGAGATATTTTTCTTTTACCTTCTATTGTAAATTATGACTGACAACACCATGTAAGAACATGAGGAAAATAAATTAAAAAGAAATGATCACCCTAGTGTCAAAACTCACTGATAAAATAGCATTTTAAAAATATTTTTTTTCGTGTATGTGGATTAGCACACCAAGGAAATGGCAGATATTAGCTGATGAGAAATGTGTATGAATGTATAAATGTATGTGACTGGATAGGTGTTGAGTCACGTCTGAAGGAATTGCTCACCACGAACATGGAACAAAGACTGGAAATTGTTCTGGTGATCTCTCACATAAATAAAAGTTGTATAACTGAAAGCTGTCCCTGATTGGTCTGGTTGTCTACTCCTTAATTTTTCCATTTTCTGTTTTCGCAAACAGTAATCAGCACCCAGAAGGGTTTTAAGTTGGGCAACTTATTCTCTAAATAAAGGATGTTTCAGTAATTCTTGTTTCACTGAAATAAATTCTAAATATTCCCTGTGAAGACAAAAGAAATAGGCTTGATGCTCTGAGTTACCAAGGAATGGTTTTGCCAGTGGGTGCATAAAAGCCAGAGGATTTGGTCTCCACAACAGGCAGTTAGAACCTCAGATATATGTTATTTCTACAGGTTCCTTGAATATTTTGAAGCACTACTATTTGCAGCCTTTCCTGCTAAGCTTGTTCAGATTTGTTTGTTTGTTTGTTTGTTTGTTTACTTATGAAGTGATTGTCATGATACAAAGGATGCAAATTTGCAGTCATTCTTCTCCTTTTCTCAGGGTCCTCCCAGTCTCTGGTTCAGACAGGTGGGCAGAAACAAATCCTCAAGACAAGAGTGTGCAGACCACAAACTCTGCCAGCCTCCTTGATACTGCAACTATTCTTCCACGAAAGCAATTACCCTGTGATGTGGCCAATGCCCAGAAAATCTCCCTGCCAGAAATACTGAAGGACCTATCACAAAAATGTATGACACCCAGGTATGTCTTTCCTTTAATTCAATAGTTCCAGTATTTGTGACACCCAACAAAACAGCATACATTGAGTATAGGACAAAGGCAAAAGGCTTTTTTGGAAGAAGGCAAAGGAGCGATAAGTCAGAGTGACAGTGAATACCATTTCTCTGCTCCCATGGAGGACAGTGCTGCTCTGCAATCTTCTGCTCCTCATCAGCCGGTGGCAGACTCTGTTGGTAGGAGGTTGCCAAAGCTCAGTCCCAGTGTTCCCCATATGCACCTGTATGGGGTGGCAATTAACACTGGTCTGCTCCTGCCCTTGTTAGGTACTGTATTATTTACTGTAAGAGCTGTGTAATTGGTTTCCACCTGACATTGGCATCTTAACTGGTGGGTCATCTTATCTCTGAAGCCCTTGTGAGGATTGCAGCAATATGGGCATTAGACATTTCAAAGTGACCCCTTTTCCTGTTGACCTACATAGCTTTCTCTGAGATACCTGCTTTCAGAATTAAAGTCCTTCCCTCTCATTGCATCACAGCTTTGTCTGTCATGTTTTGTTGCAAATGTTCAATTTATGCAAATTCTTTTTAACTTTGTTGCTGCTGAAGGAAGAGATGGTTGGCTCATGCAGCTCTGCAAAACCTGGGACTTGGGGCCATGTCACTTATTTTAAACACTCGGTAACATTCAGAAGGAAACTGGGTGTGCAGAGAGTCCTGAATTTTGTGTAAGGCTTGTTTGTTTTCCAGGCTGCAGGCATTATGGGATCACAAAACTGGATCAGTTCTTGAAATAAAGTTGATCCAAGCCACCTTTGATTCTGTCTATGTAACTAAAAGTCAAGAAGATCAATAGATCAAAGCAGTGCATGCCCCAAATCTGCACAACAGGCGTTTCAGAGGTTTTACTTCAAACTGGGGAGAGCCTGGGTGTTATTCTCCTCTCAAGCACTCTGCTGCTCCAAACCAACCATGAAGCAGATCCTCCTGGGCCTCATGCAGCAGATCCTCCTGGAAACGTGGAAAATAAGGAGTTAATCAGTGACAGCCAACATGGTTTCCCTAAAGGCAAATCATGCCTGACAAATTTGGTGGCCTTCTGTGATGGGGTTACTGCATTGGTGGATAAAGGAAGAATGACAGATGTCATCTACCTGGACTTGTGCAAAGCATTTGACATTGTCCAGCATGACATCCTTGTCTCTAAACTGGAGAGACATGGATTTGATGGATGGACCACTCGGTGGATAAGGAATTGGCTGGATGGTCGCACTCAAAGACTTGCAGTCAACAGCCAAATGTCTAAGTGGAGACCAGTGACGAGTGGTGTCACTCAGGGGTCGGTACTGGGACCCGTGCTGTTTAACATCTTTGTCGGCAACATGGACAGTGGGATTGAGTGCACCCTCAGCAAGTTTGCCGATGACACCAAGCTGTGTGGTGCAGTCAACACGCTGAAGGGAAGGGATGTCATCCAGAGGGACCTGGACAGGCTGGAGAGGTGGGCCCGTGCGAACCACATGAAGTTCAACAAGGCCAAGTGCAAGGTCCTGCACATGGGTTGGGGCAATCCCAAGCATGACTATAGGCTGGGCGAGGAATGGATTGAGAGCAACCCTGAGGAGAAGGACTTGGGGGTATTGATTGATGAGAAGCTCAACATGAGCCGGCAGTGGGCGCTTGCAGCCCAGAAAGCCAACCGTGTCCTGGGCTGCATCAAAAGAAGTGTGACCAGCAGGTCGAGGGAGGTGATCCTGCCCCTCTACTCTGCTCTTGTGAGACCCCCACCTGGAGTACTGCGTCCAGCTCTGGGGACCCCAGTACAGGAGAGACATGGAGCTGTTGGAGTGAGTCCAGAGGAGGGCCACGAAGCTGATCAGAGGGCTGGAGCACCTCTCCTGTGAGGACAGGCTGAGAGAGTTGGGGTTGTTCAGCCTGGAGAAGAGAAGGCTCCGGGGAGATCTAATTGCAGCTTACCAGTACCTGAAGGGGCCTACAGGAAAGATGGTGAGGGACTGTTTACAAGGACATGTGGCGATAGGACAAGGGGTAATGGGTTTAAGCTGAAGGAGGGTCGATTTAGATTAGATGTTAGAAAGAAATTCTTTACTGTGAGGGTGGTGAGGCACTGGAACAGGTTGCCTAGAGAGGCTGTGGATGCCCCATCCCTGGAAGTGTTCAAGGCCAGGTTGGATGGGTCTTTGGGCAACGTGGTCTAGTGGAGGGTGTCCCTGCCTGCAGCAGGGGTGTTGGAACTAGATGATCTTTAAGGTCCCTTCCAACCCAAACCATTCTATGATTCTATGATTTTATGAAAAAAGAAGTAGATGGACCCTGCCCCAACTCCATGTCCTACCAGGACAGATACAAGCGGGCTGTGGTGTCTTTATACCCAGTGCCAAGGGCTGAATTTCTTCCTGGGATATAATGGGTAGAGAGGTGATGCCACCTCTTCACATGTTGCCTTCATCCAGGTGTGCCTACCTGCTGTCAGCTCTGTCCTTGCGCTGATGGGCCTGTGCTTCTCACCAAAAGGCACTTCTTCCCATGAAGCTCCATTCCACTCTCAAAGTAATGTTAACAAATAGGTAGGAACACGTATATTTTAAAAGTTATAAAATAATGAAATTAATAAAAAATGACATCTGTAGTTCACGTGTAATTGCTTCTGCCACCTCCCCATGTAATCCCTGTGTGATTGCCCAGGCACTTACACAGGCACAAAGTCAGAGACATTGTCAGGTTACTGTACTAGTTTTGGAAGTGATTGCACTAGATGATTTCCCATCTTAACTAATTATAATTCTGTGCTATTCATCCTATTTGCTGGTTAATATACCTTTTTTTTTTTACTGCCAAGTTTCCCCTGACACTTTGAGGAAGCTCCCTGTAAACTTCTGCAAGACACTATCATTGTTATCCTTGTATCTCACTTACCTCCACTTTTCCGTAGTGTCTATAAAAACCCAGCAATGACCAGTCTGCTGATTTGCTACGAGTGTTCCTCCGCTGCTGAAAACCAGTACTAGACAAGATGACAGCAGAGCTCAGCCTTTGTATGTATGAAAGCTGGTGGTATCTGAAATCCAGATAGATAAGCAAAATTATTCTGCCAAATTTTCTTTATTCCAGCTTCCACAAAAATAATTTCAAAAAACCTAATCATGGTTTTCTTGCTCAGAAAACATATTTAATTTTAAGAATGAAGTACTGTTGGAGGTAGAGGTGTCCCAGAAAACTTGATACTGAAGTGAAGTGACAAATTGTAAAGGTATAAGTCGCCTGTTCACTGGAAGGCACCCAGCAGCGCCGAAAGGCTTAAAGATGAAATGGTTAGGCTGAAGCAAACAGAACCTCACTGAAAGTGGAAAACTCATCTGAAAATTTAAGCATGAAAAACGCTGTATTTACCTTCAAAAGTGAATGACCTGGAAAATCTGGCATGCTAGTTTCAGAGTTGTTGGAATTATAATTAAAAACAATATAAAAGCATTAAAGATCACAATGGAATCTAATTAGCACAATTTCTTCAAAGGAAAATGGTGACTCTCTAATCTCCTAGAATGCACTAATAAACTAATAGAGGATAAAAATGATTTGGACTTTCAATAGCTTTTAGTATAGTCCACCAAGAGAAGCTACAAAAGAAACAAAGCGGCCAAGTACACAGAGGAAAAACTCCCCTGCTTCGGAAACTGGCTAAGGGACACAAAAGAAGAATAGGCTGTAAATTGCTGAAATGGCAAAGGTTAACAGTGGGAACTTTTGAATGTGTTTTTAATAGAACAGGTCTCTGCTTTAAAAAAAAAAAAAAAGCAAACATTTAAATCACATTGTCTCACAGGAATGTGTTAATTTCAATGAAATTTGCTATGGAAAAGGTCAAAATGAGTCATCTGAACTTTGCAGTTTTAATTATGTTGCAATGTTTCATGACATGAACATTTAAATTACTATTTTATTTATATTTACAATTTGCTATCAAAGTCAAAATGCTGAAGCAAAAATATTTGGGCAAAGTTGGAATTAATCATATCAAAACTACAGAGGAAAAAATAGCTCAATTGTCTTAAATCCTTTTTTCCCCCAGAACTGTTGTTCTGCATGAAATTAAATTTTTGTTTCCAGACAAGAATTAAAAAAAAAGAAAAAGAAGAAGCAAGCTTTCAAATGACTGACATTTTCTTTAGGATGGTGCTTTGTTTCGTTTAATAATAAAAAACATGAACCAAGTCCCACTCTAGAATTAGCATTCCTTACCCTATTAGTTAAAATAAAGAAAAAAGAAGCTGGGAAGTTGAGTTAGAGCTCTTGTAATAACCCTGACATTAGTGTTAGTCAAACACTGAAAAGATTTAGAGGAAATTCCCGTGCTGAGGCAAGCAAGATGAACATGGGGCAGCAGTTTGGCGGGTGAGGCTCGGTGTTGCTATCTGAGCTCTAAGGAGGGAATGGTCTGTCCTGCGCATACATTAGTTTTCAGATGGTAAGGGTATGTCAACAGGGCACGTCCGCAATGAGTTTACTGATCAAGTACCCAACAGAGCTCATTCATTGTGCTCACAAATAGCGCTATGTGGAGATATAAGCAATTAAGTGCACATATTCAGAAAATAGACCCAGCCATAATTTTCCAACACGTGCAAAAGTCACCTGGGAGTCGTTGCTGTGGACAAACAGATGAAGACCTTAGCTCAGCAACAGCAACAGTCAGCAACCCTACCAGGGCATAAGGATCCATCATGAATAGCTTCAATAATAACAGGCAAGAGACCACAATGCGATTGTATAAATCAAGCGTATGCTCTCACCTGAAAGGTTGTGTTCAGTTCTCACCACTCCATCCCATAGCTGTGACAGAAACGGTAAAAACTCAGGGACAACTTCAGAGACAAGAAAGGTTTAGAGGATTGGAAAAGCTCTTGTGTCATGAGGTGTGGAAAAGACCAGCAGCACCCATGTACATGCTTTGCCCTGCAAGGAGCATCCCGAGGTCGACAGGATGCTGAGCTCTGTCCCCTGAGTGAGCACCAGCGTTGAGGTGCATGTGAGTGCGAGCCCGCACAGAGAACGTGCATGGCTCCAGCCTTCGGGAAATGGCTTCACTGGAACTTCCCAGCACAGGCCGATCCTGCAGGCACAGCTCCAAAGAAAAAGGGACACAAAATATGTCAAATAATAAAGAGTATGGAAAAGGTGCATGACGGATTAATAAAGCCATCTTTAATTAAACTAAAGGTGTCTTCTTGAAAATGAAATAATAGCTTTTTCACACAGCACGTAAGCCAGATTACAGAACTCGTTCCCACCATGCAGATCTGAACCAGATTTAGCAGAATTCAGAACAGAATTAGGAGCAGAGGTAGAGTGCAGGAACATCCAGTGGTAAAGTGGTAAATAGTTTTCAGCAGTGCTCTGTAATTGTAAAAGGTCTTGTATTTGGATATGTAGTCTTTCTGTAATGGGTGTTGGACAGAAAAATTAAGTCAATTATCTTTAAGAAATTTTTCATTTTTTTATATAGTACTGAAAGTCTTTGGACTTTGTGGAATGCTGGAACTTGTGGCAAACACCTACTTCATAGAGAATATTATACCCAATGAATAAACGTTAAATCAATTTAGGGAATGCCCTTGAGAGAACGATACCATCCCAAGAATTCTGCAAACAGACTTTAAATTATATAATAAAGTTAGTTTTTTATATTTGAGCCAGTAAGTGTCTTCTGTATGGGTAAGAAGAAAGATCAATAGTTTCTCTCTGAAACCAGTTCGAATTATACAAATACTTGGTACGGAGGGCTATATCCCATCCCCAGGCTGTGTGTGTGGGGGCTCCTCGTCCCGGCTGCGGATCTCTCACATTAGAGCAGGAACAGCTCCTAAAGCCTTGGGGTTTTGCTGGGGGCATTTTCCCTGTGGAAGCGCGAGGGAATTGCATTTGAGCAGGGCTGCAGAGGTCAGGAGTGGGCGGCAGCCCTCCGATGCGTGGGCGTCTCTGGGCGACTCTGGGGTGGGAGAAGATGTGATTCCCCAGCCCCTGCCCCCCTCCTGCTGGCTCAGGGCTGTGCCATGAAACCTCATCCTCTAGCTTTTTGGGGTGATTTCTAGACAAGTTTTGTGGTCCTATCCCTGATCAACACATCTTATTGCTTTTCTCTATAAGCGCGGTTTTAAAAAAAATAAAATAACCACCAAAACTGCAGCGGTTTTGTGCAAGTAAACCAACCAACTCAAAGACAAGTTGAAAGGAGCTGTGGCAAAATAACATCCATCGGCAGCTGGGAGGCTCCTTGCCCATTTTGGTGACGTTGCTTTTAGATTCACCTTTGATCTAACTCCCGGGCAGCTCTATCTGTTTCTAAAAAAAGCCCTTCTGCTTCATGAATATCTTTTTAGCTAGTTGAAAGTGTTCCCGTGTTTGTTTAAGTGAAAGGAGCTGGTCTGTAAATGACTGTGTATGCCTTGTGCAAATTTAGACTGTGCTTTCTGGTCTACAGATGTCCCAAACCACTGCTTACCCATTTCAGTTTTTCCTTATGGATTAGAAAAACTCCACTGCCTTTTGCTATGGAAAAAAAAAAAAAAATTACATAATTTCTTCTGCACTGCTGTATACAGAGGCTTTTTAGAGCATATAGTAGATATCAATGTGATTTAAGTGAAGCTGCCTATTTTAACACAATATGAAATCTATCTGAATATAAGTACATTCCATATGGCACTTTGTGGTACTGTCTTGAAAATATTGCAATAATTAGTGGAGACCCACAACAGAAAACCTCTCAATTCTGCTCTGCTATCCTCCCATTCCTTGGTACCACAGACGAAACACAATGGGTCACATCTGCAGTATTATGTAGGGGTTTGTTTGATATACAGTACTGCATTATACACATATTCAAAACTGTAATAACAGTAAAGCGTGAAATAGCTTACTCCTGAAAATATTCATGGCAGGGTGTAGATGCAGCCTTTTGCTCCTGAGCCATCATATACGTCTGGATCAATGACCAGAGCTGGCAGGGGTCTGTTGGAAGGAATCCATTACCAGGGTCTGCCACACCGTGGTTTTGTGCGGAGAAGCTGAACAGTGGGATAGGAGCAATCAAAATACATATATGATAAATCACCTGCAAAATTTTGCTATCTTCAGTTTCCATAACATTTTCCCTCCGTTGTCACCTTCTATTACAACCAACTTTTTTTATATAGCAGAACAACGATAAGGAAAACATCTTGCTGGAGTCTAGGCCTTTTCCATTGTGCTGCTGCCCTTGGAATCAATTTCTTTATTCTTAGCCTGACCTTGGTATGCATTTTCCTCAGTATTCAATTCAGCTGTAAAATCTTGAACTTCTTTAGACCTCCCCCCATCCCCCAGATACCCAGTGCAAGGGACATTTGTACAAGGAAACTGGAGACTGAAAGGCTCTTGCAGAGAAAAATCGTAACTAGATAAACAGACATGAAGGCACTCCATCTAACATGTGCCTCATTTACACAAAACACCATTAGCCCGATCCCGTTTGCTCAGAGTAAAGCAGAGGCAACTTAGCTTGCATGCCTGAATAGTGTACTTTAGATAATGCCATGTGTCTTCAGACATGCAATAACTATTTCCACCACATATAAGGACAAATATGTTGTATTTAATCCATCACCAGTGCGTTCACGGAGTGTAAGGATTGGATTTCTTTTTTTTCAAATTCTTACACCGCTGCCTGCATTAATATTAGGCTGGGATTGAAGTGAAAATGAAGTGCCAATTTCAGCATACAAGCTAGGGAAGACAAGCGACAAATAAAACAGAAAAGAAACCATCTTACCAGCCAGAGAAATAAAAACACATTTAAAATGAATAATCTGCATTGCAGAAGCTCTTGCTGTCTCTCCGTGCTCCGTGTGAGCCCTGCTGGGAAGCTATCGGTGAGGAGCAACCTGCTGCACCCTGGGGCACTGGTCATTGGTAGAGGGGAGTGAGGAGGGCCAGGGTGGGCTGCTGCAGGGCGGCCCACGCACCCCGGTGGAGGGGTGTGTGGCAAATGCATGGCAGCCAGTAAAGCAGCCACAGCCCGTGAGCCAGACATTGTGAGTCCTTCACCAGAGCGTCTTCACCCTGCGAATGGTGTGGCTCCCAGAATAGCCATGCATGCCAGGAGCTGAGCAAAATGAGAAAAAAGCAATCAGTCATGGAAGAAGTCCAGGGAAGGTGCTGGCTGTCCTTCACCGGCTCTGCTGTGTCACTGCAGAGAGCCTGGCTGCCACTTTGCCAACAAATGCCTCAAGCAGTCCATTTCCAGCAGAAGCCATGTAAGACGGGCTGTGAGACTGAGTTCGGGGCACTTGCTGCTTTACAGAGGATGCAGCATGACGTACCAGCATGGGATGCGCTGCCACCATGCTAGTCTTCAGTTTTCCTCCAGGGCAGGTCTCTGTTGGGGTGCTTCCATGCATGAGCAGCAGGTGCAGAAGGTGCCTGGGGCACCTGTCTGGAAAGATGAGTAAGTGAGGTCTAGTAGTAGGACTGGAAAGTTTCTTACGCATGCGTTTGGGTCTCGGCAATAACAACACCCGCTCTTGTCCCAGGATGCCTCCTTCTCTCCACAGCTCCAAGTCAGGGCTGGCTGACCTCCACCAATATGGAGATGGCTTCCTTCACTCTGGAGCAACTCGGGGCGGGGGGGGGGGGGGGAATGTAGAGAAAAAATGCAAGCCTGTAGAAGCGTTACCAACTGTATTAGCTTGAGACTGTGAAATTAGAGAAATATCCCGGTGTGACAGCTGTACTGGTGATGTAGAGAAGCCCCATGCCCAGCCAGGACTTGTGGATGTCAGGACTGCAGGTTGCTTCATTCTCCTTAGCACAGCCCAGCAAGCCATTAACAAACCTATTGTGCTTTAGCTAACAGCTAAGACAAACTTTGCAGTGAGGATGTTTCACTCGCAAGCTGCTCTTGCCTGTGCTGCGTGGCACCAAGGGTGCTGCTGAGGCAGCCCTGGCCCCTCGGGGGGTGCTCTGTGTGCCCTGGGGATGGGGTTACTTTCCTCAGCGGTACAGTGGTTTTGGGGGCCAGGGGCAGAGTGTGGTCACCTCTGGGCTGCCAGGCTGCCCTCTGCCCACCATGGCTGCCCACGTCCCACCGCTGCTCCTGTCCAAAAAGTGAATTAATAACCAGGAAACGAGACAGCAGTGGGGTCCAGAGGGGTCTCGGCATTTGAATGCCACCACGAGCACGTGGTGCGGGAGAGTAAAGGTTTCTTTCTGTCCCTGTATTTACCGCTGTCTGCGCACTGACTTGTTTCCTGACACATGAGACATGACTTGAAAGGAATTCAGGCTCCAGCGAATTTTGCATCGCGCTTCAACGTGGCCTCTGGGATTGACTAAGGGCAAATCTATTACACTGTTGCCATGGAGACCCTGGCACAGCCACGATGAGGAGTGCTGATGCCGTCGGCCCCGCGCAGGGTGGTGGCACAGGCAGCTCAGCCAGACGCGGGGACACCCCGAGGGGTGCAGTGCCCAGGCAGCCCGGCTCGCCCGTGCCCCGTCAGGATGCCCATCGGACCTGGCCGTGCCAGGAGGACGGGGCAGCAGAAGGCACTGAGTCCTCTCCTGGGATCTAGCAAAATTAGTCCTTAATTTATTTTGGGGGAAATCAGGCTCCTGCAGCGTGAGAGGGGTGTCTGTCCTTTGCCTCATTTGGTACAGGCGGTGCGAATCCCGGTGTCTGTCTATTTAGGGATCAATGGCGAGCCTGTAAGGACAGCCTGCGCTTACTAAGGAGGGCGATCACAGTGATGGATTTTAATCACTAAAATGATTTTATAACAAAGAAACAAAGGAGAGCTGATCTTTCTTTTCTTCTCCTTCTTCTCGTGAGCTTTGCAGATAGTGATTCTTCCTGCTCGGATGAGTTTTATTTTCTATCATGGACATGAATGTTTAGTTTTGGTAAATTCTATTTAAGCTTTTTGCCTTCATTTTTTTCCCTTTTGAATGGTCAGCGATGGAAGTTCATATTTTCCCTTTTTGCTCAAGGAATAATGATACAGTTTGTCGTGAGCTGCAATCATGACAATAGTTGGATTCAAAGCATCTCAGCTTCAGCATACAGTAACTAAGCCCAGGATTGAAAAGAGCACTAACAATGGGAGACTAAAACCTGTCTCTGACACTTGATAAGATTATTATTACAGAGCGCAAAAAGCTTTTGCTTTCTTTTCTGCTGCTTTGCAGACCTCATAAGGCCCCGTTCAGATTTCTGCATAGTTAATTTGTCAGTTTATAAATTACCACATTACGTTAACGCTGAATGCTTCAAAACACAAATATATGCACAGAGGGCTTGAATATTTGAAGTGTTTTAGTACTATAGGGAAATAATTTTGTTGTCAAGCTGTGGCAGATATAGAAGTGCTAGGGGATACATGACCATTTCATCAGGACGGTGTCGATGATGGCCTATGAACATCCAAGGGGGGAAATCATCTTTTATCACTATTGTGTACCATGCAGGTCCAGATGGAGGATAAAACATGCATGAGTTGCCCGCAGCTCTGAAAATAATTATACTCATTTGCCAGAAATGTAGAAAGTGCATCCAACCAAGTTACCACCCATCATAGTGACACTCCGTTTGCATACTGATGAAGTTTCAAGCCAGAGACAATGGTGTTGGTATCAATAGCAGAGGGGGGCTGGGCATCACCAGTGCTATAGGATTAATAGCACCATCATTTTATATTATGCAGCATTTCACTTATGCTGCATATCAAAAAACTCCTGGCGCTGATGCTCACCTAGCTGTTTACAAGAGCGGTTTGGTTTAAGACTCCAAACATTATCAAGAGATTCTGGGGAGTGGGGAACGAAGACTATTATATTCACCCCCTGCGAAGGGCTTCTTGGCAATTACGTGCGATGCGCTATGAATGTATACACAGATCTATGTGTGTGTGTGCGTATGGCAGGGGAGTCACACATGCTACACACACTTGCAGTCTTTCTCTTCCTCTCCAGCAGACTGCACTGGAATATGAGCGAAAGATAATATGCACATGCTAAGCTCTGGTGCCACTGCAGAGTAATTGATGAATGGGTTTTTAAAGTGTAGAATGAGAATGAATACAAGTAGGACCCAGGAGAATAATTCTTTATATTGCAATCAGCACTGCTTATATGTAGTTGGTTTAATAGTAGAAATCAGCAATAAAGAACACAGACTTTGTTATTTAATCCTTACCAACTGAAAAAGAAAATTATTTTTGGAACGCTTCTTCCATGATTAGCTATATTATTTTAAAATTGAATTTTTTGGGGGCATTATTCAGTTTTAAATGACCATCAAGTAGCACAACCCATCAATGTTATCATAAAGTGAGATGATTTCCGCAATTTCTTTAAATAATTAATTCGTTATATGTACATATATAGACACTATGGTGCATGCATAATATGCATATATGCCATTTTGGCTATTCCAGTACTCCTTGCATTCCTTAAAATATTCGTGGTAAAGTACTGTCTCAATATGCTTTTGCATATGTGCTTGTTATCATATATCTAGTTAAAGTATGCCTTCAAAAATAAAATAGAATAAACCCTGAAGTAGTTATTTTATTCATTGATTTATATAGGACCTTTTCATGCTCTAATGAAGAACCTTAGGTACAGCTGCAAATATGTTGGCAAATATTAAGAAAAGAATGTTAACATAGCATGTACCCAAGTGTAGGCAGAAGAACATCTTGCTTATCTATAAAATGACTACTCTATAGTATACTGCAAGCTAGAGGACACATCTAATAAACTGTGTAAAGCAGTCATGTTTTATAAAAACATAGTTTAGGCTTCCAATTTTATTTTAGTTCTGGTAAAACTAATATGTAATCACCGTAATGACATAAGGACCCAAGATGATCTCTGATGTAATTCCATAGATCATTTACGTGACACCAGCAATGAATCAGGCCCATGTGTTTTATCGTTTGATAGAATCTCAACAATTTGATACTTTATGCTTTCAAGGCTTTAAAAAATATCTTTGGAAGAAAAATGGATGATGGAGTAGTGAAAGTGTGCTTGCTCAACACTGCAGCAGATTGATATGAATCTAAATATACCACTAGGAAAAAATTAATTCTTGTATTGTGTAAACAAAAAAGAGCAGAGAAACTATGGGCTTTGTGGCCTCACTGCTTGTGGGCTCATTTCCTTTTCTTGGTGACACATTTCACTAAGTGATAATGTAGTTTTTATAAAGTTCAGCTGTCATCAGAGGCTGCAGGACAGCATGCCTGAATGCTGCCATTACTGTACACTGTCTCGTTAACATGCACTGTATGATAGTTATAGAGAGACTCCTGGCATTCAGCTGGGTAAAGAAGAAATACCTTGTGGTTATTTGGCCAGCAAAAAGCAAAGTTGGTGATTTGAATAAGGAAAAATCTAGGAACTGAGATGCACCAGGATCAGACTTGTAGACTAAATTCCAGGGGCAAAAGGGTTTCAAAAATACTTCATTTGACTAAGGATAGCATAAAGCAATTAAAACTTCATTATGAAGAGACATGTCTACCAGAAAAGCCAAACAAGGTCACAGGATTATTTTCAGACCTGATTTGACAACATAATCCAACCTCTAAATGAAAAAACCCCCACCAAACCCTGCAACAAAAAAATTAAGTTTAAACCACCTCAAACATAAAACATGACTTTACACAGTATTTCTGCAGCGATAATAAGGGAGGTACTCAGGTGATTAAGTAAGCATAAGGGCAGGCAGAGGTTGTTGAAGCCAGGTTTCATAAGGGGACCTTCTGAAGCACAGAGGATGAGCAAGTCTCGTCCCTGGAAGTTTCCTTCTTGCCTCAGGAGCCTGGCTGTCAGGGGACCTTACCAGTCAGCTTGTCCCTAACCTCCTTTATGTGAAAAAAGCCATTGCAGAGTTGGCGAAAGGGCAAGCTCAGCTACCATCTGACTGGCTGGGATATTTCCCCATGGGAAGCAATACTTCCAAGGGGCTCTGAAATGCACCGGTGGGACCAGCTCCTGCATCGTGCACTGGGACAAATGAAACAGAAGTCTGTAGATGCCTTGATTCTGGCCAGTTGCTGAACAATACCTGTCACTAGCTATAAAACAAACCTCAGAAAAATTCCCGAGTGTCAGAAGGGAGCAGTTAAAAATGGCATGATGAAATTGCTGGATGTGGTAAGGACAACTGGAGATGGTTTAAACAGGACTTTCCCCGTCTCTGCAAGCTGTAACCACCAAGGGGACAGATCATCAGAAAGCAGCTTTATTTCTGGCAGTCAGTGGTTCTCAGACTCTTGATGTTCATAATGGTTTTCAGTTAAGTCACGCAGAGAGGGCTAACTGAAACTGTCATACATAAATTTGAGGAATCCTGCACTCTGTATAAATGCATTGGCTTTCATAAGATTCTTCAGCATATGGTTTATATGTTTTAAAATAGAGACAAGTGGAAGAAAGGGAGAAAACAGAAGTCTTCTGAACGATCAAGCCCTGAGGGGGCAATCTCACTGTTGGGCTGGAAGGGTTAACCACACCCTTGATTAGAGATGAGGTCATTGTGCCAGACGCTTTGGGGAACAACCAGAGGACTCAGAAATAACTTTTGACAAGACAGAAATTGCCAGGCAAATGTAGTCAGGCACTTCCTCCTGAAGCTGAGGGAAAGCAGAGAGTGCTGTACACTATGAGATCTGGGGGTCTGAAACGGCATGAAAATAGACAAGTGGCAGAAGGAGTCACCAGGATCAAAGCTGGAATTGATAAAACTATCAATGAGCTGCATACACTACAGCAATTTACGCAAGCCAAGACGGTGCCCAGCGTTTAAAAAAGGAGGTGTTACAATGAACTATACAGCTTCAAAAAATTCCGAGGATTTGCATAGTGCTCAACTTAGGATGAAAACAGCACCATTAGTTCACAGAAAAATCCTCTGCAAAGCATTCTCCAGTATTCTGGCTCAGAGTGAATGGACCACTTATACTGGACATACAGAAATGCTGGCTGGGAGGAAACATCTACTCCAGCCTTCTCCTCAAAGCAGGACCTTCACATCAGGTCTGCCATGGCTTTGTCTACTCCAGTCTTGAAAACCTGCAAGGATGAAAATTCACCAGTATCTTTTAGTAAGCTGCCCCAGGGCTGTGCTGCCCGGCCTTGTCAAGCTGATCTCAGGTGGATCATTCAGTAATAAAAGGATGAGAACACGTGCCCACAGTGCTAGAAAGTGTGTTGTGAGCATGGCAAGGAAAGCACAGACAGCAAAGGTGATGAAAACAGCTGAAAACTTACAGATGAGTCTCTTTTTCTGAACATGGATTTATTGATTGAGGATATCAAAGAGGCAAGATGGCAAACCGTAAGAAGTGTTTTGCAACGCTGAGGTAATTGCTAAGGTCTCACTCTGAGCTAAAGTCTGTCTTATCCACAGGTGCTTCCAAAGAGCGTGCTGGTGCTACGCTCGTACATCTGTAAGGTTGTATCTGGAGAGTTTTAACATATATTCCATAGGCATTAGTAAACACTGGAAGTTAGTACACTTACATAGGCAACGATGCTTAGTCCTCACATGTTAAAGGTTTCAGAACTTTATTTCTGAGAGGCCAATGTCAGTGGAGTTTTATCGTATAACATTAATCATGATGACCAAAATGAGCTTCACAAATGTTATCCAACACTAAAGGGATTTCATTTTCTCTGAAGATTTATGATTCACTGTTTGAATGTGATCCTGGGAGAGATCTGGCTATTGCAAAAGAACTTGGTAGAGCATTTGACAACAGCTATAGAACAAAATCCAGGAAAAGCTTTCATATATGTATCAATCAGTTAAAAAAAAAAATCAAATGAAATATGGATTCTGACTGCCAGAGATACAGCTGGAAATGAGACCAGACTGCTGGTGGCACATGAAAAGTGGAGTTGCTGTAGATGTATTTATGTCTTTTGGAAAAATCTAAATAGCATAGGCATGTCACAGATGATTGTTTCCACCATAAAAGGCAATATAACTGAAGATGTGATCATGCATATCACACTTATTATTACTAGACATAGAAACCTTGACATTGTAATGTCTGACAAAGGCTGCTTATGTTTGTAAAGCAGGAATTTCAAGCAAGGAAGCCTTGTTTAGACAAGGTAATCACTAGTCCCTCTTATCTTTCATTTGGTTTAGTGGAAAATGGTACCAAAATACTAAACTTGCATTTGTTTTTCATGACTATTTACTACTTCTGTTGTAGAACATTATCCAGGAAGTAAGAGTTGTCCCATACCGCCATTCTAGTCAATGAAAGGAAGGGACGGGAAGGGAAGGGAAAGGGGAAAAAGGAGGAAAGGGGAAGAAGGATAAAGGGGGAAGGGGGGAAAGGGAAAAGGAGAGTGAAAGGGAAAGGAAAGGGAAAGGATGATGATGGGATCCAAGAAGCTATGTCCATTTGAGAAAAACAATGTTATTTGAAACTCTGGCTGCAAACAATATGGGGGCCAGAAAAGCTGCTGCTGTGTGAGGGTGTCTCCTAAAATGGACACAAACTACCGGCTGTAGCTGTGCTGTTCTCCCAGCCCCAGAAACCTCACAGAGATGTGATATAGAATTAAGTGTTTTGTCAAGGAAAGGTGTCACACAAGCTTCAATCATTCTTGCTGAGAACAGCAGATAACAAGAGAATGGTTTGGACATGACTGGAGGGTTACCATCAAGCAATGGCTATCATGTCTAGTTAATTTAGTTAATACTTGGGTTATAAGAATTTGAAATGTTGTAGCAGAATGATTGTTAACTATTATTGATTATTTGTTTAGTTGGGAGAGGTAGGTGTGGGGCCTTGAATCTTGAAAGGCTCCAATATCACCTGGTTGAGACAGGGGACGGAGATATTTGTGTTGCGCAGATTTGATGAGCTAGGGCTGAGACAGTGAGCAGGCAAGCTTACTGAGGCTCTTGATCCTGAGCAGTTAATGGATAATGCAACCGTCTGAATACTGCATAGATAAAAGCTGAGTTTCCTGGCAGATCTGGTACTTCTGACTAACGGATAACATGGCTAGTATCTCCCCAGAGTTAAAATCAGCAACAAGGATTGTGTCAGTTGGAGTATCTAAAGGGACCTGGTTATACCAAGTCCCACATCTCTATCCAAAGGTATACGCCATCTCTGTTTCTCACAACTAATGAAAGAGATCATGTGTTTCTAGTGACCCTTTTCTTCCCACTCAGAAGTAGGAGTGAAACCCTCGGAATGTGAAATCTAACTATAATTTATTTGGAGAAGTAAACAGCAAAGACTGAAGTAAATATATGTCTTATTAATAAAATCATAAAAGAAAGCATGCGTCTGCAAAGAGCAGAGTGTTGGCTTGCTTTTGGAGGGCTAAAATATTATAATCTCCCAGTCTAAAGAAAAAATAAATGACTTATAATTTAAAATTATTACTAAATATGGTAAAATATATACCAGTGTTGCAAGTTATCACTCCTAAAAATGATGTGAAATGGGTTGAGAGATGATGCTGACTGTAATGAGGCAGGTGTCTTTAGGTGGTATTGCCATGGTAAGGTTCCTTTTGTCTTTCTCCATCAGTAATAGCAGGGGTTGGAGCAGGGTTGCAATAACAAGGATATGAGGTATCAGTGTATTTCATATTTTATAATTCCAATTCTGGGTAAATAAATCATTATGTAATTGATAAGCCAAAACCTCCAGACCATCTTTTTTAAGACACACATTTTTCCATATGCATGCAGAAATCAGAAGCCATTGGACAGAAAATTCTCAAGAGACACCAAAAAATATACCAAGTCCAGACCTTAATCCGGATTTTGCACACAGTTCTGTGCATACAGATGAACCGCTCACTTAAAAAATGTTCACCCAAATAGGGCATATAGTGAGGAAATGAGACCCAATTTTTAAAGCAATGCATCCAAGCCTATGTCAGCCCAATTTACTTCAAGGAGCCTCCAAACAAGTCCACACACACACACAAAAGCCTACCCGTGCAAACCTCATTCATCTCAACAACTTGATCATTCCTTTCAGCCATTTACAAACACTTCAAACATCATTCAACTGCCCAAAGCTCCCAGACACTCAACAGCCAGACAAATGGGACCCCATTTGAAAGCTGGAAAAGTATAAAGAGAAGGGGTAAGCCACCCCCACCAGTCCTGCCAGCGACCGCGAGTGCATGCCTGGGGAGCCACGTCTTCCAGTGACCCTGGTGTGGCCCAATGCCTGGGGAGTAATTTCAACAGACGCAAATCAATATCGCTGCCAGGCATCAATATATCTTGCAGCAATCCTTTCCCTGGATGAGACGTAAATAATTGTGGCTGTTTCTACACTGACAGATCAGCCCACACTCAGATGCTGGAAAGTGTCTTAACAAACTTTCTGTCCTCACCTTTAAGCTCCTGGTTTAAATTCACAGCTCGAGCTCTGGCTTTCTGGGTGCAAGGAGCAAGCAGTCATGAGCAGGCACCTTGGCAGTCCACGTTGTGCCAGAAGGGTGCAAAAGGTAGCCAGGACTCAAGTCATGCACAGAAGCATCTCCTAAACATGCAAAGTTCATGTGAACACCTCCTCATTCACTCGCTCCACCAGTCTCCCTTCACGTCGCTACCTTGCCAGGCTTTAGCGATGAATCAGGCTTCCAGAAGAACTCTTTGTTCTGTCTACCTCTAGCTTCACCTCTACTGAGAAGTGTTTTCTTCTCAGCTACCTATTTAAAGCAGAACCTAAAAATGCAAAGGGATGCATCAAAACTTTGACAGCAAACAGCAGCTCCTTGTGCAGCCTCAGTGCACTGGCATGTGAGGAGGAGCCAGGAAACCTTCCTTCCTGGGGACCCTGCCGAAGCATATAGTCTTTCCAGTATCTCTGAGTTGTAATAGGAGAAACATATAATAAGAAATCAGGTGTAAGGATTCCTTTGTGTTGATTTAGTGCAAAAGTCTTCTATATTAATTGCTTGAAGCAGTTATGAAAGTTGATTGAGTATAATAGTTGAAGAATCACTTTCCTTCGTCTTGGTGGAGACTGCTGATTAGGCTTTAGTATAGCACTGCACATGTCAACAACCTACAACATTGCTATTGGCAATAAGAAGAAGTATCTTGCCATGTGGTTGGGCTTAACATGGAAAGAGACATATGGTCTGGACACAAATTTAGCATATCTGAAGACAAAAAAATATGCTCAGGAGCTATACAGCATATCCACATAGACAGACTGGCATCTCTGCTGTGAAACAAAAACCTAAAAGTCACTGTAGCAATAAGGTATTTCTGACAAAAATATCTTCAAAAAGCAAATGATCTCTGGGTCTTTGAAACTCTACTTTTATAGTTCTACTACCCCCCCCCCCCCCCAAATCCTCACCTTTCTCTGGCCAGTAGTCTGTATAAAATTCTGGGAAGAGAAATAATATATATTGTTACTTATTTCTGAGTAGACAGTAAAAAGAACCCTGTGGAACTGAGAAATCTTTATGATCTGGAGTATTATGGAAAAGCAGACAAAACTGCAATTCTGCTTTTTCCTAGGTTCTCAGCAGAAATAGGTTGGAGCAAAGTAAATTCTCTAGTAACTACCTCTCATGGAGTAAAGCATCAAGGCAGCGTGGAGTTGCAAGGGGACAGGGCTGCAGGAAGGACTGTTATTCACATCAGGTGTGAGGATGTTATCCTGCGTCGTTGAGACCACGTTGAAAGGATTATTTCTCTATTGTTTTCCTCACCCTGTTTTTATAAGGTCAGGCTGTTTGGAGCCCATTGGTTTACATCTAGCTAGAGAAATATGGATGGCTAATTTTAAATTAGTTAACTGTCCCCAGGACTGTCCTCTCAGGTTCCTGAGCTCAGTGTTTTGTTACAGTGTCTGGCTTTTCTTTTTTTTCTTTTTTTTTTCTTTTTTTCTTTTTTTCTTTTTTCTTTTTTTTTCTTTTTTTTTTCTTTTTTTTTTTTTTTAATATACTTTGGCATATAGACAGTTTGTATAAAAATGTTGTAATGTCACACATTCCTAGTGCTGTACTATTTGCTTTTCATATTGTGGCTGGTAGATCAGTATGCATTTGATCTGTGTTGTTTCTGTTTAATATTTTTGGTCTTTTAGTTGCAAATTGAGATCTTTTTTCCCCTCAAAGTAAAAGAATAAAAAGATTGATGGGCCCATACTTTCCCTCACCTGGGGCCATCCTGTGCCAGTGCACTGGGGATCACTTGTGGCTCCAGCAGCAGGTCTTATTTCCTCCAGGGTAGTGGTGTACCCCGATGGGGGCACTCTGGGTGCTGTGTCCTGCCGATGGGCTCCTCAGCCCACTGGCCACCCAGCCCAGCTGCCCTGGATCTTAAACTCATTTGGTTTAACTCCTTGGTAGGCATGGCTGTCTTATTTTCTCATGTCATATCAGCTTTTCAAATCACAAATCAAAAGCATCGTGAAAAGGCCCATCAAAAGGACCATCAGATAGCACAGGACCCAGTGTTCTACTGCTTTGGGGGTTCTTTGTTAATTTGGGCAGTCATCACCTGTTGTGTGTGCAGTGCTGTACAGTTGTAAGAACGAATCATTGCCTGGAGGAGTTTACATGGAGACCAGATAAAGGTGTAAGTGGAAAAAGAGATGGGGGGTGTTGCCCAAAGTGACACGTTTCGTTAGTGGCTGATCGAAGATAAGAGCCCAGATTTCCTGCTGCTCAGTCTCTGTATTGCCACTCACGCTAGGTCTTTTGTACTAATGCGGCATTGCTTGAGTCAGACCCAGGGAGCTACTGAGGAGACCTCCCCCCCATGCCAATTAGGCTCTGGATCACGTTTGCCCCTGGTGTGATTGCACTGATCTAAATGAAACTTCAGCTACAATAGAGCAGCTAGGAACTCGGCTGGTTGTTTCATGGATGTTTTTTTATCTGTCATAAGTTTTTGTTTGGATCATGCCCTTTTTCTGTTTCTAGCTGTGGCAGTATTAGCCCAGCCAGACTTAGACCCTACCTCAGATACTGAGCCCACTTGTTCTTAGCTCTGCACAAGCACAGAATGAAAAGGCACTCCTTATACCCGTCGAAGCCAAACTTATAACCAGATGCAGAGGACAGGCAGGTAAGGAAATATGAAGGAAGCACTAACAGGGCAGATCAAGCCCTGATTTGGACTGGAGAGACTGGAGCATCACGGGAGCGTCAGGGTAGCATCAGCAGCTCCGAGATCTCCCCCGTACCTTTACTGCCAGCTGGCTGGCATGGTTCTTCACAGGCGTTCGCAGAATGACCTTCAGCAAGTATGAGTCACAGCAAAGGAGAGGAGGGAGGCGAGAGTCCAAGGAGAAAAATGGATATTTAAGGGGAGTTTCTTCCCAGAAGCACCAGGGGTAGAATGACAGGAAATACCTGAATGTTTGCTTTAACATAAGAAGAGAGAGGATTGCAGCAGGCAGGTCTGGCAGAGACAAGGTCAACACCACTGCCTTTGTAGACGAGACAGGGAAAGAAAGGAAGGTCTGATATGAAGGTCAGGCAGCAGATGCCCACAAAGTGCCCCTGCAAGATATTACCTTGGCTGTATGATATGGGCCAGAAGAAACTTCAGTGGCATCTCTGCTGTCCACACTGAGGCTGAGATTTCAGCGGGACCTAAACTGGATTTTTGAGGGGTGTTGCCTGGCTAATACAGACTGGAAAACAACAGCCAGTTTTAGCAGTGTGCATTCAAGACCACTGCAAATCTCTGATGGCGAAAGTGTTCAAAAGGCCTGGGTTTTCTTAACTGAGAAAAGGGACTAAGAAGGGTCAAGATAACAATATAGGAGTCAGTGATTGGTTTCCTGAAGGGAGATAAGAGCACCTGTGCTCTCTGCAGCCTCTGGGGAGAAGAAAGAGATACTCAGCTAGAGTAAAGGTGGAAACTTCTGACAACAGTACTTTTAAAAGAACCAGTATTTCTGCAGATGTCAATAATTTTCTTGGATAATAGAGTTATCTAAAATAATAGCAGCAAATAGCTTGGAAGGGACACACGATCCAATAAGAATGTGCTTGTAATGACACCTTTATAGACATCAGGCTTTTGACACCGTCTCTCATAACATCCTCGTTAGCAAGCTTAGGAAGTGTGGAGTGGATGAGCAGACAGCGAGGTGGGTTGGGAACTGGCTGAAAGGCAGAGCCCAGAGCATTGTGATAAGCAGCGCAGAGTCTAGTTGGAGGCCTGTAGCTAGTGGTGTGCCCTGGGGTCAGTGCTTGGTCTGGTCTTGTTCAACATATTCATCAATGACCTGGACGAGGGGACAGAGTGCACCCTCAGCAAGTTTGCTGATGATACCAAACTGGGAGGAGTGGCCAACACATCAGAAGGCTGTGCTGCCTTTCAGTGAGATCTGGACAGACTGGAGAATTGGGCAAAGAGGAACCATATGAAATACAATAAGGGCAAGTGTAGGGTCCTGCACCTGGAGAAGAACAACCCCAGGCACCAGTACAGGTTAGAGGCTGACCTGCTGGGAAGTAGCTCTGCAGGGAAGGACCTGGGAGTCCTGGTGGACAGCAAGCTCTCCATGAGCCAGCAGTGTGCCCTTGTGGCCAAGAAGGCCAATGGTATCCTGGGGTGCATTCAGAAGAGTGTGGCCAGCAGATTGAGGGAGGTTATCTTCCCCCTCTACTCTGCCCTGGTGAGGCCACATCTGGAGTCCTGTGTCCAGTTCTGGGCTCCCCAGTTCAAGAAAGACAGGGAACTACTGGAGAGAGTCCAGCGAAGGGCTACAGAGATGATGAGGGGACTGGAGCACCTCTCGTACGAGGAAAGGCTGAGAGAGCTGGGTCTGTTCAGTCTGGAGAAGAGAAGACTGAGAGGGGATCTCATCAATACCTATAAATATCTAAAGGGTGGATGTCTAGAGGAAGGGCTAGACTATTCTCAGTGGTGCCCAGTGACTGGAACACAGGAAATTCCATCTGAACATAGGAAAAAACTTCTTTACTTTGAGGTGACTGAGCACTGGAACAGGCTGCCCAGAGAGGTTGTGGAGTCTCCTTCTCTGGAGATATTCAGAACCCCCCTGGACACGATCCGGTGTGACCTGCTGTAGGTGATCCTGCTCTAGCAAGTGGGGTGGACTAGATGATCTCCTGAGGTGCCTTCCAACCCCTACCAATCTGTGAATCTGTGAATCATCACATCAGAGGAAGATTAGTAGGCAAAAGGAACTTCTACTCGACTGCACGGCAGCACCAGGTTCCCAGGATGACAAGGCTTTCTTAGCTTTGTTTCAAGCTCTTGGCCTTGTTGGTTTCCATATTTTGTTGACTTCCCATAGTCCACTGATACCTTCTATGGAGACTTTTTGTCATCCCTTCCCAGTGTTAGGGCTGGTGAAATGTCACAGTCCTTTAATTACGGAGACTCTTTCATGTTTCATTTGTATTTGATTACCTCACTTGGTTTTTCTGGAGCACCTCTCTGCCAAACTAGTCGTTGCAGATACTGATCCCAATTGCAGTAAATTTTTCCCAGTAGAAAAAAAACCTGAAAAAAACCCAACAACAACAACAACATATAGTTATACTTCATAGTTGTTGTTGTTATTATTATTATTATTGTTGTTGTTATTATTATTATTACCCCAAACTCTGAAACTAAAACCAAGCATATAATTTTATCACAAAATGATTTAAAAACATTTAAATTGGCTGATAACCTGTTATAGAGCTGGATGATGCAATCAGTACTGAAGAATTTGCATGGGTTTTAAATCACAGCTTATGTTCAGAGGACCATACATGACTGGAGATCAACAATTGCAATGAAATCTTTATATTGCCATTGTGGAATTATGTCCATTAGTAGGCCAGAGGAGTTAAACCAATTTTAACGAATGAGACGTCTGTCAAGGTATATACATTTACATTTGCAGATACTGTATATGAGGTTGGATTGAATATAGTATTTTTTTCTCAACAGTATATATAGATACACACTTCCTACATGCATTTGTGAAGATGTCTTTGAAATGTATTCATTGAAGCTAATTATAGAGGTCTAACATTTCTCTTCATTTAATGCTATAAAATTAATGGCCCTTCATTTTTACCTCCAATGCAAATGATCATGTCATCTCTAACTGCATGCAGCTCTTTTTCTCATATGCTGAATATGATTAGTTTTCCTTAAGCAGAATTAGGGCATGTGATTCTCTGAATTTAGAAAAGAGCAGTGTCTCCTGGTGCTATTTCAACACACTTTTGTTGTGATGTAGTATTCTTAACAAACAGGATTTCAGAAATGCACACTGCAAAAATGTTACACAAGTGAGCTGTAGAGGTTGTGGCCTTCGGAGAGCACAGACAAAAACAACAATGGCAACTCATAAATCTCCAGCATCTTCATGTGAGATTAGCCAGTCATTACAACAAACACAAGAAAAGAGGGATACAGCTACTTCTGAAAGTATATGCCATGTGGTTTGAAAATACTTACATAGAGCTCCATCCAGCTCTGCCTGAAGCAAATGGCTCAAACAATTTTTGTAGGAGGCAGATAAAGCCTGTAACAGTCTTTTTTTCTTTTTTTTTTTTTAAACCAGTATTCTATATTTGCCTAACAGACAATTTCTCAAAACCCAGACAGGCATCACCTAATTTTCTACAAGTTAGACATCTAAGCTCAAAGCACAAAGATGTGCGTGCTAATAGCATATATTCATTTTCCTCCATTTTGGTTGTCAATCAACTGCTTGTGCACGAGCATGACAGAGCAGATATCTACCATTCAGGAGTGAAAACCAGACATAATTTTTAACATGTGTTTCTAGCTGTCAGATCTTCTGCTTGCAAACATGGCAGACAAATGCTGCAGTCTTAAAAATTAATTTGTGATTGAATAATTTTAAGATATATCTTCTGTAGGAGTGAAGTCAGAGTAACTATCTGCCTCCTTTAGTTAGAAGGGATATTGATGGAAAGGATGTTGTTCCAGAGGGACCCGAAGTAAACAAAAATAGAGTTAAAATAATAAAAAGGACAGATTTTAATCTTAAAAAAATATTTTGTTGTTGTTTTCTTGCTCATTATTCTATCATGGGGCTTTTACTAGACAATGGATATGATAACCTGGGAAAGGTTGTGTGTAAACAAAGGAGGAGCTTGTCCCACAGCCTGAAGTTGCACCGAGGTACAACTCAGGTGAGCAGGAGAGGACCTGGTGTTAACGCAGTGGTTCAGGTGGACAGGGCGCTTGGAGGGCAGGGGAGAATGAGGACACTGGATCTCTGGAACAGAATAAAACCTATGTTAGTCTTCTACTGAGATTTCACCAAACAACTCCTAACCATCTCAATAATGTATGAAAATGTGAGCAAAATATCCTGGGGAAGTATCCCAACTTTTCTGCCATGATGTGGCTAATAGATTTAATAGCTACTGTCAACAGAGTTTTCACTGAGATAAAAATACAATGAGGCAAAACAGGACTGCAAATTAATTTGTGATGAACCTATGGGTGTGTGCCAGCTGCCCTAGCAAGGTTTGTATTCAGCTGCCATTCTCAGAAATTCACTGCACCTTCCTAATGCAAAGTGAAAGCAAAGGTCTTTGGTTGTGATCAGTGAAAGAGTCTGAGCAATTATCAGAGAAATACAAGTACAGCAAGTTCCCACAAACAAGCGTTTAGTATAAGCAATGGCAATCACAAAGCTTATTCTTTCTCTATTCAAGCAAGACAGGCACTTGAGAGCAAGACACAGGAACTTGAGAGCACCCATTTAAAACATAATCAAATTAGAGAAACAAAAATGCTCCTAAATTATGCCTTGCAGGTATCACCTAACAATTTTTTGCTTCTTTGTCAATCTGAGATGTTGAACACAAGCAGTTTGGTAACAGGGTATGCCCATTTGCTAGTGATGGATCAATGATTTGTGTCTGCAGCATTATGCAAGGTAAGTTGATTTTCTGTGCTTAGTCCCTAACATAGAATCATAGAAATATAGAGTTGTTTAGGTTGGAAAAGACCTTTAAGATCATCAAGTCCAACCATTAACCCAGCTTTACCAAGTCCACTACTAAACCATGGCCCTAAGCACCACATCTACACATCTTTTAAATATCTCCAAGGATGGTGACTCAACCACTTCCCTGAGCAGCCTGTTCCAATGCCTGACAAACCTTTTGGTGAAGGAATTTTTCCTAATATCCAGTCTAAACCTCCCCTGGCACAAACCTGAGGACATTTCCTGTTGTCCTATAATTTGCTACTTGGGAAAAGAGACCGAAACTGACCTCGCTTCAGCTCCTTTCAGGCAGTTGTAGAGAGCAAGGTCTCCCCTCAGCCTCCTTTTCTCCAGGCTAAACAACCCCAGTTCCCTCAGCTGCTCCTCATAAGACTTGTGCTCCAGGCCCTTCACCAGCTTCATTGCTCTTCTTTGGACACGCTCCAGCACCTCAGTGTCTTTCTTGTAGTGAGGGGCCCAACACTGAACACAGGACTCGAGGTGCGGCCTCACCAGTGCCCAGTATAGGGGCGCAATCACTTCCCTGGTCCTGCTGGCCACACCATTTCTGGTACAAGCCAGGATGCTGTTGGCCACCTTGGCCACCTGGGCGCACTGCTGGCTCATATTCAGCCGGCTGTCGACCAATATCCCCAGGTCCTTTTCCACCAGGCAGCTTTCCAGCCATTCTTCCCCAAGCCTGTAGCGTTGCATGGGGTTGTTGTGACCCAAGTGCAGGACCCAGCACTCAGCCTTGTTGAACCTCATCCAGTTGGCCTCGGCCCATTGATCCAGCCTGTCCAGATCCCTCTGTAGAGCCTTCCTGCCTTCCAGCAGATCAACACTCCCACCCAATTTGGTGTCATCTGCAAACTTACTGAGGGTGCACTCAATCCCCTCATCCAGATCATTGATAAAGATATTAAGGAGAACTGTCCCCAGTACTGAGCCCTGGGGAACACCACTTGTGACTGGCCACCAACTGAATGTAACTCCATTCACCACAACTCTTTGGACCTGGCCATCCAGCCAGATTTTTATCCAGTGAAGCTTATGCTTGTCCAAGCCATGGGCCGCCAGTTTCTCCAGGAGAATGCTGTGGGAAACAGTGTCAAAGGCTTTCCTAAAGTCCAGGTGGACAACATCCACAGTCTTTCCCTCATCCACTAGGCAGGTCACCTTGTCATAGAAGGAGATCAGGTTAGTCAAGCAGGACCTGCCTTTCCTAAACCCATGCTGACCCATGAATATCTGAAGTGTTGTGTTGCTGTTGGGACCAGCTCCAAGTAGGGCCTGACGCTCTGAAAATCCTGAGGAAAAGCTCCCAACATGGCTTCATATATATATATATACATATATATTTCTTGTGGAGGGTAGGCATCTGACTGGAAGTGCCAGGCACCTGCACATCCCTGAGTGCAGAGGACATCCTCTGTGAATAAAAAGGACATTTTAAATTTCAGTCTTCCATGTTATCTCTGTGGCATGGTCCATAGGCAATGAAATTCACTTTTTCTTTTTCCTTATCTTCAGGGAAAGATGCTACAACTTCCCCTTGCACCCAGTCATTTCAGACACTGCTGCAGTGTCTATGTCTAAGATTTCTGGTGAACGTGAAGGGAATATTCCTGCCACTTCAAAATAGGTGTTGGTGCTCACTCTGTGTTCCTTGAAAAGCTGGACTTGAGGTCCAAGATTTCATCCCCAGGACAGCTGCAATTTTGGCAATTCCAATGGTCAAATTACACTTTGACCACTATACTGTGGTCTTGTGTGAACAGACTACAGTTCTTCTCCTAAAAGGTCTATTCCTGTCTTAAACATTGCCAAGTATTTGTGTCTTGTCCCCAGTAACATTTTGATGATGATTAGTTAAAGAACATCTGTAGCAGCTGATGACTTCTGTTGTTTGCTGAGATGGCTTCACTTATGACCCTTTCTTTAAGCATTCAAAACTCAAAGTTGTAGAGTTTGCTCCACAGGCAGTAGGTAATGGGAGGCACTTTGCTCTAGATCTCTACACCACATTCCCTGAGTAGTTTTTCACTGCCTTCTTGATAAAATAAAGGTACATTGTCAAGCACCAACATCAACTTTCTCATTCCTGGCTCTATACAAGTCATCTTGGCCACAAATCCTTTGCCTGTTTTCTCAGTTCTTTCAGGAACATCACAGACTTTCATGCATTAGGTCCAGATTTCCAGAAAATGAGTTAGGTCATTCTAACTAGCACTTGTCTGAATAAATGACACAATTCTTCCCTTGTCTTTTCCTTTCTGCTTCTTAGATGTGTTTTGAAAAATATGTATATACATGTACATTTATATAGGCAATCCTGCTAGTAATTATTATGGTCCTAGAACATAAATTTAATACAGTAAATACCAGATACAGAGGTCAGTTCTCAATGATTTATGTTAAGAGTGAAAAAGCCTGCTAAATCAGAAGTCCATCAGAGCTGAGAGGTAATCCAAGGCTAGATACCTACTTTGCATGTGGTTTTCATTATAAAGAAACAAACCTTTGAATCTCAGCACCTCTGTACTTTTGGGAAGATCCAAATCTGTCCTCTGTAAAGCCCTCTGCAATGCCACCCCATTGGCAAGGAATATGCACTCACGGTTTGTACTAGCTACTTCTGCATTTTCAGTTTGTGTGGTATGTACTCAGAGGGCTGAGCTTTACTTTAAGTTGCAGATTTTAAAAAGTGGAAAAGCTAAAAGCTGAACCAAAACTGTCAAGGCCAGCTCAATATATAAGCCATGTGGAGCTGAGAATTTTGCCTAGTTTTCACAGAGAATCACAGATCTGCCCATGCTCACTTGGAAAGGTTGCTGGCCATCAGTGAATTACAGAACAACTCTGCAGCATATGCAGTGTGTACCAAAAGTTGAGCTCAGGAGAGCAGGAGAATGGAGGTGGAAACACTGCTGCACATGCACCATACTCCTTGTTAGACAGGACTCAGGGGAATGAAGCAGGTGCTGTACCAGGGTGCTTGTCTTACCTGAAAAGGAGATCTTACAAAAACTGTGATCCTGTGTAGGATGGCTCCAGGTCTAAAGCTCAGAGTCACAGATTTGTTTAGGATGTACTGTAAGGAAAGCAGTGAAGATCACTTCTGGATCCCTTTGTAGAGCCTGGAACTGCAGAAGGGATGTCCAAATAAACAGAAAGGGAGAAAAAAGGTGGCAGTGGGAGAACAAGGGGAAAAAGCAATGACCCCTTTCCAGCTTAATTTTAAAATCAACTGGGAGCTGCTGTTTTGTATTCATATTAGGTAAACCCATCTCTCTGATGCCTTTGTCCTTTATGCTCCCCCCGGAACAGCCTCTAGTAAATTGGTAGAATTTGAGTCCCAGACGATCCCATTCTTATTTCTATTCTTGTTTGACTATGTTGATAGTTATATAGAAAAAAAACATAGATTTTGAATCCTCTGTGAATGTCTCAGTCCTCTTGCAGCCTGTCTACTGTTTGATTGTTGCTACAGGCTCTACTAGAGACAAACCAGGATTCCCATGGGCTTAGAAATGTTTCAGTAGTAACAACAGTAAGTGCTACCCTGAGTAAAACTCCGTGCTGCAGCCTGTCATGCTGCATGTTGCGCCCTTTGGAAGAGGAAAGATAGCCCAGAATATGGGCTGGCAATGTCATTTTTGTTATTGCTGGCAGACGCTATCTTTGGAACTGCATCCATCCAACAACATGGTTGATTATTTGACATGACAGAGATGATTTGATTTATCTTGTTCCCTAATAATTCCAGAGCAAACTGTGATGGAGGGAACCCCAGTCTGTGGAGCACATCCCTATACAGACTCGCCAGTTGTATTGCAAGAGCAACTCCGGTCCTGCTCTGCACCACGGTGCTGCTCTTTGGACAGCCGTAGAGAAGCTTGGGAGAGTCACACTACCACAGGGCAAGCCTTGAGTCAGGGTGGTGATGGGCTTACATCTTCCCTTTCTTCCTTGAGGCTTTGGTGGAGGATTTAACTAAAGCAAGGGGGTTATGTCTGAGGTTACTTTGTGTAGCTGCTTTTGCTTATCCTGCATTTTGGGGGTCAACATGTTGGAATCTATAATTAAAAAAAACCTCTGCCTACCAGCTCATGTGTTTGGTGTCCCAAAGGGCTCCTGCCATGCATGGTCAGCAAGCTTCAGGAAGCAAAGTGGGGCAGCAGACCCCTGTCAGGTGGTGCACCAGCAGCCTTAGACAGGTTTGGAAGTGAAGCCCAGTGCTTGGTTCTGTGTCAGAGTGACCCCTGGAAGCATCACCATGCCGTTTGCAGCCGTCCCCCCGGGGCTCCTTACTGAATTTATAGGAAAATTGCAGTAATTTATAGGAAAATTGCAGCTTATAGAGCTATTGAGACGGGCTAGCTAAGACAAATGAAATAGGATTCTTTGAAACTATTTAAAAAGTCACTCTGCTCTCCGAGATGAGTTCTAGCAAAGATCTGTTTCCACTGAAATCAGGGAGTATTGTCTGCCACTAAATCAAAGAAGAGCTGGATTAACAAGAAGATGCTTATGTCAGTCCATCTCGTCTCGCTGCCTGTCAGACAACCCACTGGTGCCAAGGGACCTGTGTGACCCCAGGTAATATCTTACCCCTTGCAAGGTCCCTGCACAGCAATGCAGATGGTGGGGCAGGAGCGGGAAGTCTCTTCTGAGCAGACCTGCCCATCTCTGCTAGCAGGAAAGGTTTTGAGGAAATCTGCATTCATTTATATTCCCTCCAGCAGCAGTAACCATCATTTCATTCTACAATTATGCAGTAACCAACTCCAAATAGGGAGTTTAAATGGACTTAATTTCTGAGGTGCCTTATCTGTAAAATCAAAGTATCTCCAGTATCATTTTGATGGTCATAAATCCCTTTGAAGGGGTGAGGCACACCTACTACCCATTTACAACTTACTGACTGGCAGTCTATCAAAGGTAATCAGCAAGACAAATTGGTTTTGACATTATCTTTTGTAGTGCAGGTGTTCTTTTTCTTATTTTTTTCTGAAAAAGTTGCAATGCTGATCTCAGTTCCCAGATGCCTCACATCTACTTGAACACCTGTACTAGCCCAGTGCTCGTCAGAAGACATGACCCTTAATCCTGAATGCTGAACTAACTATCTGACCTGATCCAGGAAAATATTTCACAGGATCACTTAATTTGAGCACATATAGAAGCATCACAAAGCTAAATATTTCCAGAAAGACTTTTTTGTTTCCTAGGCAGATCGTTATTCAATAAAATAAAGGTTTTGGTTTACTGAAACTGTTCACTTGAACTCAGGACCAAAAAAATATACCTTGAAAAGTGAAAAAGTCTTTCTTCTTTTCTAACTTGAAAAAATAACCATATGTTGACCATTTAAGAAAAATCATGTGTTGAGAAGATTGACACATTCTTTATATTATACTGGAAAAAATTTTAACACTACCTGTCTTTCTCTGATCAACATTTATCTCCTCTCTCTGGAAACATTTCAGCTGATAAAAATAGGAAGGTGATAAAAGAAGATATGTCGCAATGTAAAGTAAAAGCAAGTGGAGAGCCTTACAACTGTTAGATTTGTGAATTTTATTTGTTCATAGCGGTAAATGTTATAGTATTTCCCTGGCCCACATCCATAGCACTGATTCCTTGAGGACAAAGAATTGCGGATTATTTTGCTGGGTTGAGTTTTATTACTTCGTGCTGCTACCCAAACAGTGGATGGCTGCCAGTTTCCTCATGTATGCTGTTTTGGGCCTGGTTACTAGTTGGGAGTCTTTCTAGAAGGGCTTTTTTTTTTTTTTTCTTCCCCCTAAATAGCTGTTTTAGAAGTTTGATTATTGTTTGCACTTTTAAATATGTAAGCATCTCAGTAAGCATAGAGGCGTGTATCTGTGTAACGTAATTGTATTTATCTCCTACCTAAGGCTGTGCATACATCCATTTTACCTAACTGTTCTTCTGATCCTGCACAGTTCCTTACCTATTCCAGGAGAAAGACTGTTAGTGATAGCTTCCTGATGTAACTCCCCCGCTAGTAAACAAAGCAACATAAAGAGGGGGTTTTTTGTCTGTGCGGGGTTTTCCGGAGAGCAGAAAAGAGGGTAAGCGTGTCCAACAGGCAACCCAAGCAGTGCTCATGCTGGCTGGGGGACTTTGCAGCCTGCAGGAGAGGTATAGCAAGCATGGGACCTCCTTGCTGTGCCTCCCCCCAGCTCCAGATCTAACCTGAGACTCACTGTCCCTGTGGTTTACCTTTGAGAAACTTTAATTTTAAGCAATATGGGTGAAAACACACTCTCTTTTTTGCCTTGTAGTATTTATTTTCTGAATTGGTCTGTAACTTACTAGCCTCAGGTACTACAGTCCAAAAAGTGCACAGGGTTGAAATGACAGAGTAGCGCAGAGAGAAACTATTCATGATGATATAAAAGCAGTTTCCTATAATTTCGGGATAAAAAGTTAACTGAGCAAGTTAAATATATTTATGTAGAGAAGAGGCATCACCTTAGGATCAGTTTGTGACCTCATTTACACCATCAGCATCCCATCACTGGTGTCAGCTTTCTGGGATTTGTACTACTTCCAGGAGAATGCATTCTTACACACATATGCTGAGCATCAGGTCACGAGGTCCCTCAATGGAAACAGTGTCCTGCTCCCGGCCCTGGTGTTCGCAGCTGGACCACATAGGGTTCCATGCACCTCTGTGCCCATATCAGCCTTACCCCCCAGTGCTGTCTGGATCAATGGCTTTGTCAGATCCATCACGCCTCAAAGTGCTCAAAGACCAGGTGCCCCCCTTCTTGTGTGGTTGATTCTGGGTGTTGGCCAACATCATAGATATCTTTATACCAGGACCTGCAAATTAAGTAACACGTGGCTCTTTTTTGAGTTGACTGATCTAGCCACCCACATGCCAAGACACCCACTTGTGATGTGCTTTTCTACCTCATTTTACTTAGCGCTAACCCTACTTGTCTGCAACGTCCTTTCCCCACTGTCAGCCAGACTCCCCTGATGACGCCTACCATTACCCTCCCTTGTCCAATGAGCTGCTCACCCAGGATTTCTTTCAAACTGCCTTGCACAGTATTGCTTGAAAAGTTGACACCGATATTACCCGAGATGGGTTTCCACTGCAAAATTCTGACATCCAAATGAGTTTAAAATTTCTTCTTTCTCTGCTGCTGTCTCAGTGACTGTGCAAGTTTTGACTGATGCAATAATTGACAGGTTTTGGCAAGTGCAGCTTTTAAGTAACTGTTGAGGACACTGATGCCCAGAATAACTATATAAAACAGTAAATATAAAATAGATTACAGAGGAATTGAATGAGTCACACTTATCTTTTAAATGAAGAGATAAAAAATTGTCCATTTTTGCAGACTTTTTCCATCTAACAGAGAGGGAACATGCAGATCCTTGCATGTCATATTCTGCCATCAGTTAACAGGAAAATCAGCTGTCTTCAGTCAGTATATGTGGGTATAACTGAAGGCAGGATTTAGGCCTATATCTCCAATCTCACTGAAAAATGTGTTAATTTAAAAATAAAACAAGGCTCTGGGAATTTTTCAGGATCCTATTAATTACTTTCAAAATTTCCATTAGTTTGATGGAAGAAAGGCCATACTCTATAATCATCTGCCAGCTGGTGACTCGTGATTTTGAAGTAGATTTAGGGACACAGTCTCAGCCTCTGGCTCCTTTGCTTTACTGAGCAACCAGAGAGTCTAAAGTGGCCTTCAAAGACCCTCACACATATTGCCTTGGATGTTCTCCACCAGTTTCCCACTCCTGTCCTCACCTTTCTATGGATCTCCCTAGTGGGTAGTCCAGCACTGGCTCAGCATCATGAAACATATCTTTTAGGAAAGTCCATAGTCTGCTGTAAACTACATCACACTGCTTTGGCCCCAGGAAAGGTCAATCATGGGGAAAGAGGACGACGAGCTCTTCTGTGTCTGCTCAGCTGCCCAGACCACCACCTTCATTTGGCTGGGAACCCAATCCTGCAAAGATTTCTTCCAAAGTGGCACTCTGAGAATAGCAGCACTGGCTGCCAGGTTTGTCACATCCCACTGGCTCCCAGATGAAATTTGCTTGGTATACAAATAAAACTCTGTCTTGTCTCAGTCCTGGTCTTGAAGACTCAAGTGAATTTGAGAGCCAATCATTTGGGCTATTTTTTCTTTGCTCTTCATGTGAAAGTAGAAATTCAAAAGTTTCCACAGAAATGCTGTCTTTCTTACATATTTTAGTTTTCTCCTTCATTTAAAAACATAGGCAAACATGGGAGTTTACTGAGAAGCTGACTGTACACCAGGAGTCACCAGCATCAGGGAGCAGGATTTTGCAGATTCATGAACAAGGGAGAACAGAATTGTGGCTGATGCTGCTCCTGGTCCTACTTGTGCTGAAACCAATAGCCAAACCACTGCCATGCCAGGACCAGTGTGGGGAAGAGAGTGGGACAGTTGGGATGGGGAGCTGAGATGAACTGACACTGGTGGTAGGATATGAGACATGAAGCAGCAAAGGGTAGTAGCAGAAAAGGAGTGTCTGCTCATGGCTGTACAAGGGTAAGGGGAGTCCTGCAGCTGTGTGGGACCATAGAATCACAGAATCATGGAATGATAGAAAAGTTTTGTTTGGAGATGACCTTTAAAGGCCATCTAGTCCAACCCCCCCTGCAATGAGCAGGGACATCTTCAACTAGATCAGGTTGCTCAGAGCCCCATCCAACCTGACCTTGAATGTTTGCAGAGATGGGGCATGTATAGTGTGTTGGGTTTGTGTGGCAGGGTTTTGGTGGCGGGGGGGCTACAGGGGTGGCTTCTGTGAGAAGCTGCTAGAAGCTTCCCCTGTGTCTGACAGAGCCAATGCCAGCCGGCTCTAAGACGGGCCCGCCGCTGGCCAAGGCCAAGCCAATCAGCACCTCTGTGATAACATATTTAAGAAGAAGAAAAACACTTAGAGGGAGAGAGCTTTTGCAGCCGGAGAGAGGAGTGAGAAGATGTAAGAAACTCTGCAGACACCAAGGTCAGTGCAGATGGAGGGGGAGGAGGTGCTCCAGGCACCAGAGCAGAGATCCCCCTGCAGCCCGTGGTGAAGACCATGGTGAAGCAGGTTGTCCCCCTGCAGCCCATGGAGGAAGGATGAGGGGGTGTAGAGATTCCACCTGCAGCCTGTGGAGGACCCCACGCCGGAGCAGGTGGAGGCACCTGAAGGAGGCTGCGGCCCGTGGGAAGCCCACGCTGGAGCAAGTTCCTGGCCAGACCGGTGGACCCGTGAAGAGGGGAGCCCACGCCAGGGCAGGTTTGCTGGCAGGACTTGTGACCCCGTGGGGGACCCCACGCTGGAGCAGTTTGCTCCTGAAGGTCTGCACCCCATGAGAGGGACTCCATGCTGGAGCAGGGGAACGATGAGAGGAGTCCTCCCCCTGAGGATGAAGAAGCGGCAGAAACACCGTGAGATGAACTGACCGTAACCCCCATTCCCCGTCCCCCTGTGCCGCTGAGGGGGGGAAGGTTGAAGCCGGGAGTGAAGTTGAGCCCGGGAAGAAGGGAGGGGTGGGGGGAAGTGTTTTAAGAGTTGATTTTATTTCTCATTCCTCTACTCTGTTTTGCCTAGTAATAAATTAGATGAATTCCCTCTCTAAGTTCAGTCTGTTTTGCTCGTGACGATAATTAGTGAGTGATCTCTCCCTGTCCTTATCTCGACCTACAAGCATTTTGTTATGCCTTTTCTCCCCTGTTTAGTGAATGAGGGGAGTGAGAGAGCAGCTCTGGTGGGCACCTGGCCTCCAGCCAGGGTCAACCCACCACATATAGCCTCTATGGGCAACCTCTTCCAGTGTTTCGCCACCCTCATCATAAAAAATTTGTGGTCTGAATCTACCCTCTTTTAGTTGAAAACCATTGCCCCTTGTCCTATCACTACAGGCCCTACTAAAAAGTCTATCCCCACCTTTCTTGTAGGCCCTCTTTAGGTACTGGAAGGATGCAATAAGATGTCCCTGGAGCCTTCCCTTCTCCAGGCTAAACAACTCCAACTCTCTCAGCCTGTCCTCATAGGAGAGGTGCTCCAGCCCTCTGATCAACTTTGCGGCCCTCCTCTAGACTCACTCCAACAGGCCCATGTCTGTCTTGTACTGGGGACCCCAGAGCTGGATGCAGTACTCCAGGTGGGGTCTCATGAGATCAGAGTAGAGGGGCAGAATCACATCCCTCAACTTGCTGTCCACGCTTTTGATGCAGCCCAGGATATGGTTGGCTTTCTGGGCTGCAAGCGCACATTGCTGGTTCATGTCCACCTCTTCATCCACCAGTACCCCAAGTCCTTCTCCTCTGGGCTGCTCTCAGTCCCTTCATCCCCAATTCTGTATTGATACTGAGGGTTGACCTGACCCATGTGCAGGACCTTGCACTTGGCCTTGTTGAACCTCATGAGGTTCACATGAGCCCACTTCTTGAGCTTGTCCAGGTCCCTCTGGATGACATCCCATCCCTCAGCTTGGTGTCATCTGCAGACTTGCTGAGGGTGTAGTTGATCCCACTGTCTATATCATTGATATAGATACTAAACAGTACTGGTCCCAGTACGGACCACTGAAGGACACCACTCATCACTGATCTCTGTCTTGACATTAAGCCATTGAGCCCTGGGGGTGGGAGTCCCGTGCTCCCTGGGGTTGAAGTCATTGCAGAGCTCCCCCAAAGGCTTCCCTGTGCCCTGAATTCACCTCGTCCCCTAAGCACTGCTGGGTGCTTAGGAGGATTTCTCCTCTCTGGGACAGAGCTGAGAGCCGTAAAAGAAAGTATAGGGAAAGCTCCTGCTGCGTTCAGTTAAATTAGAAAATTAAAGTACAGAAGGCCAAGGATTTTCTGATTACTTGGTTAATTCAAAGGTCTGTGCATTTGGGGATTTTCTTATCCTGAATAAATGTAGCCTATTTTTAGGCATTTCTCTTCCCTTTGCACCTTTAAGCAAGCAGCATCTATACTGTTTAGACACATTGTTGTTTAAAACATTATCCTGTGTTACTAGGGACACAGGAGTTATTAAGGAAAGACAATTGTCCCTTTTAACTATCATTACTAATCAGGCACAAGAAAGCTCCATCTCTCTGTTGATTTAGACTGGTCCCTTAGTTTCAGTATTATTAATTACATGAGTTTTTTGCACACTATTTTAGTGGTAGATCTTTCTCCCTGATTCTTTGAGTTAACTCTTTCATTTGCAATTTCCTGCTAGAGATCTGAAGTCAAGTCACTGACTTTGAATGCAAACAGTCACCACAGGCAGTTCTGCAAACCAGAATAAAGTTATTAAAAGGAACTAGTGGCTTCATTTTCATCTGCTTGCGCATCTCTTCCCTGGAAGGAAATCAGAAGACACTTAAGATTGCATTTACATAATAACTCCCAATGCTCAGGTTCTGACTTACGCATATTGGTTGGAAAATAAAAGGGTTAATTTACTCCTCTAATCTATTGTTATAAGCCTAATTATTTTACATGTCTTCATTTCATTAATGAATTGCTGCTTTTTACATGCATCTCCTTCCCCATTGCTTTTGTTTAAACCTCCTGGTGGGAAGGGATAGATTAATTTTGTTGTGCCTTAATGAAACTGTATGCTACATTAGATTTAACCATTTGGCATGCACTGCCAACATCACCATTATGCATAATGAATTACTTTTTGTGAGTCCCAAACTAACACAGACCTTCGATGTTCCTCTGTAGATATTGCAACAACACAGCTGGCAGACGTACCAAGTTCAATCATTACCTTGAACTTACATGGAAACCTAGAGCTTGACATAAGAACGCAGCTTTTGAAAATTTTTCATAAAGAAATGGGACGTTGACTTTAAAAAATGCAAATGCTGTCAAGAGAAGAGGTGGAAAGCTCATTAAGTTTTGCTGTTGTCTACCATTAACTGTGTTTGATATGCATATGCATGTGGGTGGATGTGTGTGCTGGGTCTGCAGCCAGACGTAGAAACCCAACGAGGCAGCGTGTGCGTCGCAATGGGACAAGCTGACCTTTCTGCCCTCTGTGCAGTTTACCTGCATGTAGACAGGTAATGCAGATTAACATCTGTTTCAGCTGCTGAAGCTTTTAACATGTGAACTCTTTGCCTCAGCAGCCAGTCTCGTGAGCCTGACAGGATTTCTCTTGCCCAGCTTGCTGCCAGTGAGGTGACATAGGGAAATAATTGATTAAGCACGTGAACCAAACGCCGTTCTCTCAGGCCCAGCGTCCAGTCACCTTCGTTTTCTTTGTTTGGGGTTCATCACCAGGGCACCATATGCAGTTCTTCAAGTCATACACTGGGTGGCTTCTTTCATAGACACCTGGCTGCACCTCAGGACATGGGGGTCCCAGGTGTGACCTTCTGCAGCAGGACCCTTTCCCAGGAGCATGACAGTTGAATTATCCAAAGAGAGGAGAACTAAATGTGGTCCCATGCACCTACTCTTGTACCTTGTGCCAGGGCCTCGATGTCTGGCCATTGCAACTCAACCTTCATCACACCCACATTTGTCAACCCATCCATCCAGAACATCTCATTGTCAGAAGAGTTACAGAAGTTGTTTGTCAGGGAGTAACAGAAGTTGTTTAAACTAAGAGACAAAAGTGACATACCCCAGCATGTATTTGTTAATTACTAATTGGTTGATGTGCGCTGAGGAGCCTCTACTGGTGGCACCTGCCTTGCTGTCTTGTCTGCCTCCACCACCACCAACCTTCAGCCTCCATGTCCCCTGCACTGAGCACTCAGCTCTGTCTCTTTCACATGTGTCCCCTCTGAGCTCTGGTCACCACCCTGTCCTTGCTGGACAGAACAAAGTTAACCCTAAAGCAACACTGAACCATCAGGTAAAGAGCAGCAACTCTGTGAGGACTATTTTGTTGGCTATATTCTCATTTAATTCATGAAGAGCTTAATGTGCCTGTGAGAGGAGTTCACATGCCTGAGCAAGATAAGCAGCATTTGGATCAGTGTTTCTGAAGCAGATTGAATGTAAGAATGGTAATAATGCATTTATAACACAAAGATATTTTCTTTTCTCTCAGTAACAGAAGATGGTTTCAGATTCACCTCAGTCATTGTTGTCCCAACCTATATTTTTATTTTTTTTTAACCTTAAAACCATAGAATCATAGAAACATAGAATCATAGAATGGTTTGAGTTGGAAGGGACCTTAAAGATCATCTAGTTCCAACCTCCAACTTTTTGCTGTGGACAGGGACACTCTCCAGTAGATGAGGTTGCCCAAAGCCCCATCCAGTCTGGCCTTGAACACTTCCAGGAAGCAGGCATCCTCCTAGAAGTTCTGGATCTGCAGAAAACCATCTCCATTATGACAGGGTTTAGTTAGCTGGATCTAACTTTAAAGCTGACACTGCTCTGAGCAAGACCATGGTGGTTTCCAGAGGGTCCTTGCAGTTGCACAGCCCCTGTGACCTCCAGGGGCAATATCCAGTAGATTTTCTCCAAACTTCTGACCCAAACCTATAAAGGTGGTTTCCGCATACTTATAAAGGCAGCTTCTACTTCATAAAACAGCTGGAGTAAGGAATTACTCTTTTATCTTCTCTGTCCTAGCAGAGTGACTAGTTCTTTGCCCAAGACCCCTTTATAATTTCCACTTCTGCCTTAGAGGATTCATTTCCTTTTGCGAAGTGAGCCCTACCTACTACAGCCTAGTGTCTTTTTGGCCAAAGGTTAAGGAGACGAGGTTACCATAAGGAACACTTACAGGGAAGGCATGGTCTGTAATAAGAACACCTTGCATTCTTATTGCTCTTCTATCACTATGTGCTTATTTTATGTCACCAGTGCATAAAATGCATACACAACCTTTAGAGGAGGACTTCTTCCCTCCCCACCTGACTCCTATCTGTGTCACCCATTCTGCCTGTAGATCTTCATGACTGTTTGCTCCTCTTATCCTGCCGGACTGCTGATCCTCACCAGGGCTGCCTGCTTCTCCCCATGACCTGATGTAGGCAGGCTGGGTGCCTCTGCCAGCTGCTGGATGCCTAAAAGGAAGAAGGTGCCTCACTTTTCTGTGTCAACAAAGTCTTTCTAGAACATACTTCATATATTTAAATATGTGCCTCTGAATATATAAACACACATACATAAGTGCATATAAGCACACGAGTGTGGGTATATGTATCTGTGTTTATATATATGTGAATGTGGCCAAACATTTCTGAAGGTTTTCCTTTGTAACTAATGATGGTGCCCTTCTAATTGGGGGATATTTTTCTTCTTTCTGAGCAGATGTGTGCTGGTTCAGTCCTGCAGATGCCATCCATTGCTTCTGAACACATGTGTGGAAGACAGCCTTTTTAATCTTCTCCTGTAATCAGCTCCCAGGAGTCCAGACTGAATTTGCGAGAGGTACACTGAACTAGCACAGACACAGGACTCTGAAATGCTGCCTGTATCTTGTCTGTGCCAATATAGCTGTTATGCACACCAACGTGTGTGATAAGCTGAACGAGGTTCTTGGACAAAATCTGGCACGAGGCAAAACAAAGCACAGGGAAAGCCAGTTCTGTGAACCTTTCACTGATCAATGTTTAGAACTCATCAATGAAAATTAGGAGCTATTAATCCTGCACATATTTCCTGCAATTTTTAATTACAGACATTGAAATTAATAGGTACAGTGCAAGACTGCAAGCAGGGACACTGGCTATAAAATTAAATTTGCAGAGATATACTTTTGTTTGTTCAAATGTCCTTGAAAAATGCAAACAGAAATGCTTGGCAACACCAAGGCAAATCAAACATTTTCCTCAGCTGGCAAGGTTCTCTTCTAAGAAATCCTTCTTTGTTTGCCAATAGACAATATTAATGACAAGGACTGGACCTGAAGGGAATTAATGCACACAAACTGCATTAAAGTTACATTAAGGGGTACATTGTAAAGTCTGATTTACTTTAGATCCATGAAGGCAAGGAAATTTATTGTCAAAGCCTAGTCTCTCAGCTGACACTCTCTATTTAACTCACACTGGACTGCTCCGTCACTGAGGATTTGGGGATGTGTAACTTCAGGCCTGTCCCTCGGTGCATTATGGCGCTCCGGCCCAGACAAGCAGCTGCCCGCTGCCTCCATTGATCTGAGGGGAGGTCTGCCAACCTTCCTGCAGCTCCACACATGGTGTCTGGTGCAAATGACTCAAGAAGCTAACTCATGTATTTGCAGAAGCTTTGCACCACAGTTACATCTGCTGTATTTATTTATTTTTTTTTACCTTCAACTTTAAGAAACAGTAGGTTTCACTGAAGAACAGTGAAAGATGTGAACCTCTGTGACCCCAGTGCCAGCAGGAGGGCTCAGCAGAGCACCCTGCTTAGCACCCCTCATCCTGAGAAGCTGCAGAGGAAGCTGGTGAGCATCCACTGACTGCAGACTGGCCATGTAGATAAACCAGGAGAAGGAGATTTGGGTGAAAGATGTTGATATAACAGCCCTGCTGAATTAAGTTCTCAGTCTAAATATGGAGATGAAGAGGTTTTACTCCAAGTTAGGGACTATTCCTCTGGAGAAAAAAGCAATAGCTTAATTCCCAAGGTCCCTGATGTTCTGCTCCATCTGATGGGAGTAATGGACTTGGAGCCTTCAGAAACACTGTAGAGGAGCACCTAGGTGATTATGCAGTGTGCAGAGCAGTCCTTGGAAACCCACAGAACATATGCTGCATCCTAGAGGTAAATCAACTGTGCGGGAGCCGCATGCAATCTTGGGTATCAGGATACTTTGGTTATATTCTCAGTCTAGGGATTAGAGTTGGGTTTGCAGATCGCGTATTTAGGAATTTCAATTTGGCATGCAGAGGGAATTGACTTAGATATGTTACTTTAGAGACCTAGGTTCTCTTCCCTGGCTGAAGAATGTAAAGCCTAGCTCAGTAATGACAGTGGTGCATTGTGGAAAAATTAGCAACATTCTTTGGAAGAGATTCTCTTAGAAATTCTGGCTTTCAGCCCAATACAACTTTCCTTCAGTTACACAGTGTCTTAAACAGGGAAGTTTTCCTCTCACATTTTGCCTTATCTCCAACAGGCACAGGAGGACGTGTGACATCAGGCTATATATGAAGTTAAGGATTTGAACTGTGGGAGATGAAAGGCAAAATGTAGCCACTGTCTTGAGGCGGAAGTGCCATTTTATGGATTTTAGACCCTCTTACAGCATTCACATCACGCAGGGGAATGTTCTGCATGGTGCTGTGCCTGTGGTGAAGCAGCAAAGCCCATGCTCAGGCCCATGAGGAGGTTTCAGAGGGGATGACTCTTTGCCTGCTTCACTGGTTTCTACAAAACACGGCTGGAAAGGTTTGCTGTAAGGTCCCGTATTTCTAGTCAGATGCTTGTCACTGAGCATCACCTCTTACGTTCTTGCACAGATGTGAAGTGAGAGCTGCTGGAAACTGGTAATCCCGATGAGAAAGCCAACAGGAAGCGATCCCAGGGAAAAAGCTCTTGCAGACCTCACACAGAGACCCTTTGCAGCAGCACTACGTAATTGTCAGCATCTAAATAGACAGATGGGCACAATCTGGTGCTCAAGCAGTACAGGGCCCCTACGCTAGCATTCTGAACCACAGCACCTCTCAGCTTCACGATGCTCCCCAGTGTCAGTGTGCAGGGCAAGCTAGAGAGAGCAAGCCTGCCTCTTTAAAGCAGGCTCGTTTCGGTCACTGTGTTGCCCACACAGTCCAGCTGACCCCAGGCTGTTTCTCTCTCAGCCCCAGATCTGCCATTTCCCTTCTGCTGTATCTCAATCACCCCACACTGATTATCTCACAGATCCATGGACCACCATCATGTCTGGCTTCAATCAAAAGCTGGTAATGAGTGGAATGAACACAGTCTGTCTAGATGCTTGTGTCAGGCTGCTAATGTACAAGCTGATACTGAATTAAAGTTTCAATGAGTAAAGATAGTTGATAGTGAAATGCAGGTGGTGAATCACCAGTGTTGAGGGGACATTTACCCCTTCTTCTAAGGTTCTCTAAGGACTGTCATCAGGGGGAGCATCAGCTGTCTCCCAAATGGTCAGATTTAGGGAGACCTCTGAGCTTTGATCTTGGAGGTATACAAATTGGGAGTAGTTTTATTTCATTTCTCTGGCATCATCTTTTTTAAACTCATGCTGACTGGTTTGGAAATGGAAATAAAAGCTTTTATTTGAATTTTATATGAGTTGACTTGAGTTAGCATGACTTTTATACAGCTGGTTAAAAGCAAGCTATTCCTCCTGCCAACAAATGCGGCAAATCTAAAAGCAGGACATCAGGACACCTTAAAAGTGCTCTGGTGTTCTAAATGCATGCAGCAAGTGAGAGAGATAGCCCCTATTGTCTTCCTGTTCCCACTGCCTCTCTTGCATCAGATTTCACAACCAAATTGTTGAGAAGTGTGTCAGACCAGCCTGCTGACTGAGCGGAGAGCCAGCTACCAAAATAAAAACACATGAGTTTTCCTGTAAATGTGCTATCATGGGTAAAAAGTGGTCAGTCTTACACATCAGGGGCCTAAGGATTTGGGGTAGCTAAAACCAAGGACCACAAAACCATCCTGGCCACATCTACAAGCAGAAGTTTCAGAGCTGCCGAACTCCCAGAACTTTGCTCAGACCACAAAGCTACAATATAATCTTTAAGTTTCCTGGTTTCATGGAAGGTACAGTATTTTAAAGATCATCTATGCTCATACTTTAAAGATGTGGAAGATTTTTCCTGTGGTGTAATACTCCTCTTAACTAGCATAAAATTTAGTGGAGGACCAGAATAAATCTCTTTCAAAAACATACAAACATTGACATTTATTTAATCCAGCAGACCATAGCCAGAGCTATGCTTCTATATTCACACAGGTCAACTGTGTAAATACAGTAGGTAATTCTTAAAACTCATATAATGCACTCATCAGACTGCAATGCTTTTCTACCAATGTTTGGTGCATGAATGCAACAGAAGGTAGAAAGTAGTTCCAGAATGAAAAAAGAATGTCCTGGAAATGAGCCAGTACCACTGCTGTAAGGGGGTACAAGGTCCTTGTGAAAAAAGCCATCTCCACTAATAGACCTAGGCATTCTCCATCAGTTTTGGTTCCATTCACAGGAACCAGCAACATATTGTTAGTATAGTCCATCAGTGGCTGCTTCCACCCAAACTATTTTAATTTCCATTTCACATTTAGGAACCAGCAACATATTGTTAGTATAGTCCATCAGTGGCTGCTTCCACCCAAACTATTTTAATTTCCATTTCACATTTCTATACACGTCAATTATTATAACAGACCCTGAACATCTTTTTTCAGGCCCTACACAGAAGTTTTGATCAGGCTGTAATTGCCTGGCAAGAGAGAGATCCGGAGAGACCCCTCCCAGCTCCAGACTGGAAGTGGGAATTGGGAGTGCTCATCTCAGCCTAAAGTGCTGAGATCCTCAAGCTTTGTGACCAACACTTTACAGAAACATGAGAAATCACTGCTGTGTGCTTTTCCACCTCTTTGCATTTACATCTAACTTGATTCCCACCAAAGCCCGCATGGCTTGGAAGTTAATTTCAGTGGGATCCTCCCTGAATCTTGCCTAGTCATTGCTGGGATGAAATGCAGAAATACTGAACCAAAGACTTACATGACAAACATGAAGATGTGAAGAAAGAGAAGAAAAAGAGCCTTGGCCTTTGCTCCAGGTCCTAGGTGTTCCCATGTGCTCTATAATGCTCTCCATCATGTGCTTGCTCTGATGTGACGCTGCACACCTGAGCAAGCAGTACTACAACCAACACTCTTTGCATACACATCATTTTGATGCAGGAGCTAGTGTACGCCTATTGCTAACAGCCTCTTATAGTGGGAAAGAGAGGAAAGAAAATGAAACCTTGTGCCAATTCTTTGCTCATTGATGACATTCAGTATCTGCCACACAAATAGGCATTTTTATAGATGTTAACCAAAGCATGTCCCTTTGCCAACTGCATTACTGCAAATAGTGTTCAGGGAACTGTAATGGTCCCTGTAGGCTCTCACAACTTCCCAGCCACCACAGAAATCACAGCAGGTGAAAAGGTGGGTGAGACATGATTTTACCCTCATTTCTTCTGTATTTTTCCCATATTTCTTGGAACCACCTCATTGCTGTTCTTCATCAACGCTGTGATGTTAATCTCTGATCCTGGCCTGCCTCGAGTCAGCCAATTTGTATATGTATATGTATATGTATATGTATATGTATATGTATATGTATAGGTATATCTGTATCTGTATCTGTATCTGTATCTGTATGTGCATGTGTATGTGTATGTGCATGTGTATGTGTAAATATTACATATTTATATTTATATAATTTAAATCTAAATTTATTTCTAAATAAAACCTATTTAAGATATGTTCATTTGAATTTTCTGAGATATTGTTTTTTAATAGGTATGTGCTGGCAAGTCAAAGCACAAAAAAACCCCAACACCCTCCCCCCCCCACATTTTAAACATATAAGAAAGAGATATTATTAACAGAAAATGAGAAAGCAGCATTTTGTCAGAATTGAAATATTTACTAATAAACTGGATATTTTTTTCTGCAGCCCAAGTAACTTACTATTATTTTTCAAATTGCTGTATTCACTCTGCAACAAATATGCTTATTTTCTACATTTACTCTAAATGCATTATTGCAAGAAAGAAATTCTATGATTTCTCTGCTAAATTACAGATACCAGAGTAGAGAAATTTGAGGTTGTATTTCTCTGGGCATGTAGATAGCTTTTAGACAACCATTTCAAAGTTTTCTTGGCAAGAAATGGAATTTTCTAATGCATGCTTGTTATTTCAGTCGATGGAATATGTGTTCCCTGACAACTTAGATATTTTGGAGTATCCCATCCAAGAATAAATTTAGGAACTTTTTATAGTCACAGATTTCTGTAGGGTATTATAGTCATTGAGCTTCTATTTACTCTATGCAGCATGTGAAGGGATTTGTATAAAATTTGTACAAGTGGAAACAGTTCTAAAATGTACAAAAAAGCTTCATATTAGCAACTATTTATGAACTATGAAGACAACAGTTAAAGCGTATGTATGAGATTAAGAATGGAAATGGATATGAGTCATGATCTCTTCTGATGTGCAGAAGGACAGCAATCATTTAGATGAGGCACCGCTTGGGTGTTCCCATTAGCTTTAACTTGGCACTAACCCAAATGACTTAAAATATATTTTACTTTCCTATGATTCTGTGGTTTAACTGATTCTGCTTCTATTCCATTGTAAGATAATTAAAAAAACCCACTCAAATTATTTCTCTGCCACAGCAGTGCAATGCCATTGATGCAAACCTTCACACCTGAAAGCAAAATGGGACCCAGTAACTTAATATTTAAATGGTTTTCAAAGTACTATTAGATATTTTTAAGTTTTTGCTGTACTTACGCAGGAAGTTTTTACGTGTTCCCTCGGCTGAAGCACAATACATCCTAGAACGGCCTTTGATAACAACTGTATTGCTTCAACCTTTCAAAATAAAATAAAGTTTTCTATCTATGAAGAATGTTGTTCTACCTAATAGATATTAGTCTTCATTCACATTTCCTGTACAAAAGTCAGACTTTTGGAGCAGTATCCTCATTTCTTTCTGTGCATTTTTAATATGGTTTCTTTTACCAGCCAGGATATAAAATAAGTTTCATTGTCAGAAACTGCTTTTATTTTGCTTTCCAAAGTGTAGCATAGTAGTTATGCTCTCTCTGTCTCTTACCATCCAGCAGGAGCCTGTCCCATTTACCAGTAGTTTTTTGCTGACTTTGCTGGATGCAGGACTGAGCCCTTGGCGGGCAGTGCTGTGGACATCGCTCATTGCCACTGCACTTTGGTGTTCCCCTCACTGAGGAGGCTCCTCAGGCGGGGACTGCGTGGTTGCGATGCAGGACAAGTGTTACACACCATGGGGCTGCAGAGACAGGGTGGTATCACCCATGATCCCAAAACTCGGCATTGCCATCCAAGCACTTGCCTTCCCACAGCAATGACTGCAACCGCAGCAGAGCTGCAAACCCTCCAGCGAAGGTCTTTGCTGCAGGGTTGCTCTGCCAAAAGCGCACAGCAGCCGGTGGGGGATCGCTGGGCAGCGATGCTGCTGGAGGAGGCTGTGCCCTTGCCGGATAGGGTTGGATGATGCTCAGAGGATTCAGCAGTCAAACCATGCGGGGAGAGAAAAGTTAGAAGTATAAGGACAAGCAGAGAGGTATTTTCAGACTGAACAGTGAGAGAAGATGCAAAGAAAATGAGCAGAGGAGTGAGACTTGATTTCAGCTGCGGCCTCAGCCAGTCAGTCTGTCGCAATGAGGCTTTTTCTGAGCTGCTGCAGTACTGGATGAGGTTCTCTGGGTTGAACACACTGTTTTTCACATTTTCAACCAATGCATTAACAGTGGTGGCACGACACAAGAAAGCGTGCAGCCTCACACTGAGTGATGCAGTGAAAGCAGCAGCGAGTTCAATGACAACAGGAGCCTAACTCCTGAGTTTTCGGGGGCAGAGGACAGGCAGCACAGAGAGAAGTAACGCTCCAGCGGGCCATGGCCAACTTTCTGGGAGGACCTGAGGCAGGGTTAGCCTATGATCCTGAAGACAGCTGCAAATCTATTAACTTCTGAATTAAAATGGTGGGCAGCACCTTTGGGAGCAGACAGAAGGCTATGGGGTGCAGCATGGGAGGAGGAGAAAGCTGTGAATAAAAAAAGAGAGAGTAGAGAGGAGGCAGCAAAAGAGAGCTTCAGCAGCAGGAACAGTATTCCTTAAAAACATGGGGTGGTGGCTGAAAGACACATAATCATATCGTTTTCCCAGAAACAGTATAATTTTACACAGAAACTGCTATGTAAAAACCTGTGGAGACCAAGCAGACATCTGGTGAGTGCTGCAGCTCATCAGAGTCAGCCCCAAGGCAGGTTACAGTATAGAATCATAGAATCATAGAATGGTTTGGGTTGGAAGGGACCTCAAAGATCATCTAGTTCCAACCCCCTGCCATGGGCAGGGACACCCTCCACTAGACCACGTTGCCCAAAGCCCCATCCAACCTGGCCTTAAACACTTCCAGGGAGGGGGCATCCACAGCTTCTCTGGGCAACCTGTTCCAGTGCCTCACCACCCTCACAGTAAAGAATTTCTTCCTAATGTCTCATCTAAATCGACCCTCCATCAGCTTAAACCCATTACCCCTTGTCCTGTCACTCCACTCCCTGACAAACAGTCCCTCACCATCTTTCCTGTAGGCCCCTTCAGGTACTGGAAGGCTGCTATAAGGTCTCCCTGGAGCCTTCTTTTCTCCAGGCTGAACAATCCCAACTCTCTCAGCCTGTCCTCAGAGGAGAGGTGTTCCAGCCCTCCAGTCATCTTCGTGGCCCTCCTCTGGACTTGCTCCAACAGCTCCATGTCTTTCTTGTACTGGTGTCCCCAGAGCTGGAAGCAGTACTCCAGGTGGGGTCTCATGAGAGCAGAGTAGAGGGGCAGGATCACCTCCCTCGACCTGCTGGTCACGCTTCTTTTGATGCAGCACAGGACATGGTTGGCTTTCTGGGCTGCAAGCGCACACTGCCGGCTCATGTTGAGCTTCTCATCAATCAGTACCCCCAAGTCCTTCTCCTCAGGGCTGCTCTCAATCCATTCCTCGCCCAGCCTGTAGTTGTCCTTGGGATTGTGCCAACCCACATGCAGGACCTTGCACTTGGCCTTGTTGAACTTCATGCAGTTCGCACAGGCCCATCTCTCCAGCCTGTCCACGTCCCTCTGCATGGCATCCCTTCCCTCCAGTGTGTTGACCACACCACACAGCTTGGTGTCGTTGGCAAACTTGCTGAGGGTGCACTCGATCCCATTGTCCATGTCGCCGACAAAGACGTTAAACAGTGCCGGTCCCAGTACTGACCCCTTAGGAACACCACTCATCACCGGTCTCCACTTGGACATTGAGCCATTGACCACAAAGCTCTGAGTGTGACCATCCAGCCAATTCCTTACTCACCGAGTGGTCCATCCATCTAAACCATGTCTCTCCCATTTAGACACAAGGATGTTGTGCTGGACAGTGTCAAATGCTTTGCACAAGTCCAGGCAGATGATGTCAGTTGCCCTTCCCTTATCCACTGATGCTGTAATCCCATCACAGAAGGCCACCAAATTTGTCAGGCACGATTTGCCCTTAGTGAAGCCATGTTGGCTGTCACCAATCACCTCCTTATTTTCCATGACTGAGGCAAAGAAGTCGTTGAGTACCTCAGCCTTCTCCATATCCTGGGTAACCAGGTCACCCGCTTCATTATGGAGGGGACCCACATTTTCCCTCATCCTCCTTTTATTGCTAACATACCTATAGAAGCTTTTCTTGTTGTCCTTGACATCCCTGGCCAGACTAATTTCTTTCAGGGGTTTGGCTTTCCTAACCTGATCCCTGGCTGCTTGGACAGTTTCTCTGTATTCTTCCCAGGCTACCTGCCCTTGCTTCCACCCTCTGTAGGCTTCCTTTTTTTGTTTGACTTTGCCGAGGAGCTCCTTGTTCATCCATGGGGGCCTCTTGGTGGTTTTGCTTGACTTCCTTTTTCTTGGGATGCATTGCTCCTGAGCTTGGAGAAGGTGACCCTTGAATATAACCACAGTTAGCTACTTGGACATATGTCTGCACTACGGAAAAAAAGGTCTTTTTACCATCAGATTCCTCTTCAGGACAAATAACCTCATGTGAAATTACCTTTAGCAGCAAATGCAGAGGCAGTTGAACATGGCATTGGCTAACCAGGACATCTTTCCCTCCTCTTACAGCCTCTCCAAGTTAACAAACAGGAACAGGAATGAAATTCAGGGAGCAGGTTTCTGGGGGACATTCTCTGATCCTTCCTTTTCCTTCATTATATAATCCCTAAGCGACGTACTTTGGTATTTTCAGCTATGCATTCTTAAGACAGATTCTATGGGAAATCTGCATAATCAGAGGACACATTCCCTTTTCCACTCTTCAAAGTCAGAAAAAACCCCACCCAACAAACAAACCTGGAAAGTGTTTCACTGTGGAGAAACAGACACGATGAAGTAAATTATTTTTACAGCATCTTCTTAAACTGTTAAATTATTAACAAGAACAGAAATTGGAAAGTAGCACCTTAAACAACAACAACAAAAAAAAAGGCTTTGGTGTGTTAAAATAATGGGAACTATAATTTTCAGAGCTGTGTACAGTATAGTATATACAGAAAAGTAATAGTTCTCTCCATTAATTTTTAAATCATTCTTCTTTCTTAGTCAAGGTGCTATTTTTCAGGCTGTATCCTTTGTATGGAAGCTATAATGTTGCCTGCTGTGCAAAAGAAAGAGGTGAGAAAAGAGAGAAATAAAGTCAGTAAGGGCCAAATCATGATCCCACAAAATTAATGGAAGATTGTTCCAGTGTCTTCAATGGAAGAAAAACACTGAAACATAAAATCTAGAAATTTTACCTTCTGTAAATGTTGAGAAAACTAAGCATGACACATGGTTTGGGGATGGAAGACTGCTTGCTTACATGTCCATATTTGTGTAACAAATTTTCTTTCATTTAAAAAGAATATTTCAAAACAGTAGACAGCAATCTTCTGATAATTTCTCCTTCTGTCTATAATAGTATAGCCTGGTCTGAAGAGAAATGACATAGCAAGTTACAGGCAAAACCTACAGTTCTTGAATTCAAGGTCTTTGGAGTGATATGAGTGAGAAAAAAGTGTCTTTTACAAATGAGAAAGACTCTGTATATAAACATTTTGTTTATTTGCACTAAAATAGCTTAATCTGCTAATGCTAAACCTTTAAGGACCTAGCTTTCAACGGGAAAAAAACCCACAAAATTACTCCTCCATTTTTTGTCGAAAATGCTAATGGTTGAAAAGCACACATCTGAATATATTTGCAAAGTGAGCGGCAGCAGGGATCTTTTAATTGACTCTGATGACCTTTGTAGTAAGTATCAGACTGAAACCATGAAGTTCCAACTCCTAGAAAGCTCCTCTGCCTCATGTTATCTTTAACCCACTGGGATGGTTGTCCCAGTGGGTTAGAGAGGATCACTCTTACATCTGAAGCTCAGCTGGATGTGACTGTGTCACAGCTTTTCCTGCCTAGAGCCGCTGCAGAGGCATGGTTGTGGTGAGGACCACCCAGCACTGTCCCCTACTCTCCGAGTCCAGGCTCTCAGCAACTGGGCTGTGGGTCTCTGTAATACAAAGCACCATCCACATACACCTCATGCCATGGTTTTAATCCAAGCAAGCTAGAGAGAGGCTACAGAGTCAACCAGCTTTGATCCTATAGTTAAAACTTTTCAACAAAAGAAGTTGACCCAGTTAACGTTGAGCTTCTAGTCAATCAACACCACCAAGTCCTTCTCCTCAGGGCTGCTCGCAATCCATTCTCCTCCCAGCCTGTAATTGTGCTTGGGATTGTGCCCACCCACGTGCAGGACCTTGCACTTGGCCTTGTTGAACTTCATGAGGTTTGCACAGGCCCACCTCTCCAGCCTGTCCAGGTCCCTCTGGATGACATCCCTTCCCTCCAGCGTGTCGACCGCACCACACAGCTTGGTGTCGTCAGCAAACTTGCTGTGGGTGCACTTGATCCCACTGTCCATGTCGCTGACAAAGATGTTGAACAGTGCCAGTTCCAGTACCGACCCAAGTGACGCCACTCATCACTGGTCTCCACTTGAACATGGAGCTGTTGACCACAACTCTTTGAGTGCGACCATCCAGCCAATTCCTTATCCACCAAGTGGTCCATCCATCCACCCATGTGTTTCCAATTTAGGGACCAAGATGTTGTGCTGGACAGTGTCAAATGCTTTGCACAAGTTCAGACAGATGATGTCAGTTGCCCTTCCCTCATCCACCAATGCTGTAACCCCATCACAGAAGGCCACCAAGTTTGCCAGGCACGATTTGCCCTTAGTGAAGCCATGTTGGCTGTCACCAGTCACCTCCTTATTTGCCAAGTGCCTGAGCATAGTCTCCAGGAGGATCTGCTCCCTGATCTTGATGGGCAAAGAATTGATTGAGAGCAGCCCTCAGGAAAAGGACTTGGGGGTTTCGGTGGGCAAGAAGCTCAGCATGACCTGGCAATGTGCACTTGCAGCCCAGAAAGCCAACTGTATCCACATCAAAAGAAGCATGGCCAGCAGGTCAAGGGAGGTGATTCTGCCCCTCTACTCTGCTCTGGTGAGACCCCACCTGGAGTACTGCGTCCAGCTCTGGGGGCCCCAGTACAAGAAAGACATGGAGCCGTTGGAGTGAGTCTGGAGGAGGACCGTGAAGCTGATCAGAGGGCTGGAGCACCTCTCCTGTGAGGACAGGCTGAGAGAGTTGGATGAGGCTTTGGGCAACGTGGTCTAGTGGAGGGTGTCCCTGCCTGCAGCAGGGGGGGTGGAACTAGATGATCTTTAAGGTCCCTTCCAACCCAAACCATTCTATGATTCCGTGATTCTATGTGTTTACAGAACATCAGTGCTACAGTGGACATTGCTGTAGCTGATAGTGAAACTCTCAATGATTAGAAAGAATCAGGAAAAGTAAAAATAAATAAGATTATAATTACACTATTTCAACCAAACATGAAATGATCAAATTTTGCTACTCAGTTGCAAAATCCAGGCAAAAGTGGTGACCTACATTTGCAAACAGTTCTGTTAACTGGAGTGATTTTTTTTTCCCCCTCAATTAGCATTCCTTACATAAGCAGGCTTAAAGGATATTCGAATAACATACCCAAGCCAGGCAAACCTGAGATAAGTAAGGCCATAAAATACATGTGCAAGCAACAGCGCTTGCAGAAAGGTACTGATTGGCAGCAGTGGCATTCAAATGACTCCACTTTTAAATTAGAGAGAGGTGCAAAATTTAAATTTGTTAACCACAAATGCCTTTGATCATCTAGTGAACGTCCTACACGAGGAATATTTAGAGCTATGTCCCACATATGGCTCCTTAGCAGCCATCCCTCTGAGAGAGGGAATCTCCCCCACACTTGAAGAAACAACAAACAGAGTGCATAAGTTTTGAAAAGCCTGTTTGAGTATAGATGATAATTTTATTCTGATTTGTTACTCCTGAAAGCATTCGGAAAGGCTAATATTATTCTTCTATACATGTTAGGCAGCAAGTTTTATAATTCCAGCAGAAATCTCTGGGAAGTATAGAGGGAGAGCTGAATATCTTGTAGGGTCCATGAATATTCTATGGATAGTTGAGTAATCAGCCTCCAAATGAAGGTGTTTGTCAGATCAGGTCAGAGCTGATTAAATCATGCTTGGTTTATTGGCATTGTCTCAGCATCCCACAGATTAAAGCAGAAACTAGTTTAATAGGACATGGGAACAAGATTTGACTTTTTTTTTTTTAAATTGATAAAATTGGGTGTTTGCAAACAGGGTGTGATTAACCAGACCTGACTGTACTTGACAAACATAATGGTATTTTATGATTTTTTTTAACAAGGTTTTCAGGGCTTTCAATGTATTTTTGATGGTCACTTATCTGTGGTGAAGTTCCACTGAAGGTGATGGCAACGTCCTTCCAGGGCAGGAGTTTGCTCCTAATCTGCAAACAATATAGACCAAACATAGCTACCAATAAAGTCAATTGGTAGATGTCAGTGTATACATCTAATTTAGCTTCAGAATCACAGCATTTATAAACACAATAGGAAGCATAAACATCAGCAAGCTTTGTTTGGGAGCAGAATACGTTTGACAAGATCTCCTTAACATCAGGCAGGAGCTCCCTGGAGTAGCAGTGTCTTCTTCATGGCTCCGATTTGTTCCTCTCAGAACTGCCTCACCTCTGTGTGGGCATTTGCACCTCTCCAGGAAGATCTGGGACAAATACATCTCATGAAGGAAGATAGGAAGTTACTGAGCAGAGAAAGGACAAAGTTTGAAAGAAAATCCAGCAATATAACAATCTGGAAATAAAAACCCCAGTGTTTGCACAAGCGTCATACCCTCCATTTGAGTTATGAGTCATGGTTCCTTGTCCACAGCACGAAGTTATTTAAGAAGCCTGCTCCACTAAATACTTGTATCTGAACCCTTTCCAGATAGTTTAATGGGCTACGTGTGGGAGACAGATCTTCTTATCTCCAGACCACAGGCTGAATTCAACCCAGGTCAAGTAGGTGACAGCGTCTGAAAAAACACTTATAGCATAAGGTAGGATATGACATATGAAACAGAAGATGCTAACAATTTATTAGCAGTGCTGAGGTCAGTCTAAAGATGGAATACGAACACTTTTAAAGGGAGAAGTACTATCTTTTCTTAGGCAAGCTGATGGAGTTGGATAAAGTGAAGTTTTAGGGCTTACCATTCCTTCACCTGGTCTGACCAAGCAGTAACAAACCCCAAGCCAAAACAGGTCAGAGGCAAAGAGGCAGTGATTCAGTCTGAAAGAGACACTGGTCTGAGGTTCATTAAGTCATCCTCATTTCCCATCGTCTCCTAAACCTCCTCTGCTCTACAGATGCAAAAAATGTATTTCACTCTCTGCTCTTGCAAACCGCCATGTCGCTGACCTGGCTAACAGCCAGCTTCTCCTCTCCTCTCCTCTCCTCTCCTCTCCTCTCCTCTCCTCTCCTCTCCTCTCAGTACCTTCTCCTGTTCTATCAATTCCTCCACCTCTGCTCCTGCCCAGCAGACTCAGATACAAGTGCTTCCTGGGTGAAAGAAGGGTGGGAGAAGATAGCACTGACCATCCTGTTGCTTTTTTTGCTTTTTTTTTCCCCCACAAAGCCTCTGGAGACATCATCTCTGAGGCCAGGTGAAGCAGAAAATGGTCAATGAGTAGGGAAGTTACTGAGGAGAGGCACGCACACACACAGAGCAGGCCCCCAGATCACACAAGACAGTCCTTAGGAAACTTTGCTAAAAAAATGCAATGCTTGATGTTCTTTTCTTATCAAGTGATTTGTATTCATCTTGTCTAGCATTCATGGTAGTTATTGTAGCACAGCTGACGCCACTGCTGCCTGAAGAACTGGACTTTGCCTGTTCCTTTTTTACACTACTGTCATATATTGTAATAACTAATAACAAGCAGCGCTACATGAACCTCTGACTAAGCATGTCAAAGACGTTATGGCTCTATCTTGGACTTTTCTTAAATTATATTTGCCAAGGTTACACTGAACTGATTTAACTGGTGCAAACCTCTCCACGTGCACTGTACCTGCTATCACGTGCTCCTGTTTAGGCTAGATATAAGGTGAAATTAGGGTACACTCTCAGAAACCTGCATGGAGCAGTTTTAAGTACTGCCTTCCAACTGTTTGTTACTCCCCTGCAGTTTAAGGACTACATCCCTAAGCTGAAGTAGGTGCTGAACTGAAACAAGTGCCCCCATACAGGGGGATATTCCACCAGCTGAACCGCTGTCTTTTAAAAACATTATTACTCATCTTGTTATTAGGTTGTAGGTGGACAAGACTTGATGCATGCACTGACAAAATCTGAACTATTAATGTCTAGAAACTGTCCACATATGCCAAACCCAGCTAATAGTATTGAAATATATTCTTGCCGAGTGGTGAGGGCCAGCTTTGTGAATTGAACAGTCCTTTAGGATTGTTTTTCTCAGAGGCTGTACATAGCACAGTGTTATTCTGTAATGTCTTTCACACAGATTACATCATCTTTAATTTGTTGCACCTTCTTTGCCCTGAGGGTACTGTGAGATCCCCGTGTTGTCCTTTATTGCCACTCAAAAACCTCGAGGGCTCACATCCTGCCCTGGCTCCTGATGGGCTGCCAGTCACCTGGCTGCTCCAGCTGGGACCTCTGCAAAGCCTGGACCATTGCTTCTCTGTGCCAGGGAGCTACATACCCCCTCGGAGTAGAGCAGCCCCTTCTCTCCCATCTCATTGTCTCAGGGAAACTGCAAGTGAATGGCTCGATGAACCTCCAGAAGGAGCTTTTACAAGCCCAGACTGCAAAACAGAAGGAAGGAGTCATGTCTGAAGTCTGGCTGCCCACTACATAGGCTTTTTGGTGGGACTTGCAAGGAAGCTAGCTGTTGTCCCAAGGAAAAGGATACCAGACCTTTTGTTCTTGGTACCAGCTACAGGTGGAGGTACATCTGTAAAGCTTTTGTTCAGCTGGGGAGGCTGGGTGAAGACTGACAGTGTACCATAGGATAGACTTCCATTTATTATGGAAGGATATGGACATGTGGAGTGCTCCACATATATTTTGAGGAGGTGACTTTCACCATATTCTGAGTGTTGCTGGAACTGTTGAAGCCCCAAATTCAAATGTTACCTGCGAGTAAACAGTTCTCTATTTGCTCTTTTCTGACACAAACCAAATATATGGCAGGGCTAGCTGGATAGAGATATAGTGAGATGGTTCTCATGGAAACCAGGTGAAAAAATAGAATATAAAGTAGCTGAAGGGGACACTGGAAGAAACTGAATAATAGTGACAGGTAGATGCTAATTACCAATCAAAATTTAATTGAGATAAACAGCTGTTTTTCCACCACTGTTACTAGGAATGAGTCAGGAGAAGTATGAAGATCAATCAGGACGCACAACAGCTTTTCTTACAGAAGCAAAGAGATGGTGTTAGTTTACCAGGTGCAAACAGCAAAACCAAAGGAGGGTGAATAGTCAAGCAGGCTGGGAAGACCAGAAGAAAGGAGGCAAGCTGGCACTCCAAAGAGGTCTGGGCACGGAGAGTCAGCTGCAGAGAATATGGGGGACCGAAGACAGGAAGACAGCATAGCAGGAGAGAGCAGAACACAAATAACACACCCCACAGACATAAAGGGAGCTCAGCAGTGCAGAAAGGTTTGATACAGCAATGAGCAAATTGGCTTAGGCCACTAAAATCTTTGGAGCCTCAGATGACATCTGAAACCCACCTGGGACAGTGCTTCCTTAGAAGATTAGTTAGGGCAAGGAGTCCCTAACCTACTCTCTTTAAGATTTACATGCCCTCAGCACTTACCAGTAGTGAGAAATGCATGGTAAATAATGAGCACTGAAGGAAGAGGAGGTCTGAGAGTGAACTCCAGGGCCCCTTGAGAGGTCATGGGAGAAGGTGCAAGCCAAGTATGCCGGCCTGGAGAATTGGGGACCAGGGTGGAGGAGCTGGAAAGAGAGACGCATACAGCAGGTCAGATACTTCTTGAATAAGCCCACCTACATATAAGCAAATCAGACCCCTGAGCATGACCTTAGACGTGAAGAGGCGGGCTGGCAGTGCATTTGGCAGGGTGGGAATGGAAGATGGGCCTTGAAGACAAGTCAAAGCTGAACACTGTTGAGAAGAAGCCTCTCCCCCGTGCTTTAAGGTAGAAGCTTGCTCCCAGTGCTCCTGAGAAGGGTTGTGACTGTTGTTAAAGCCACTGCTGGTTTGAAACTTACACTGAGGCTCAGTTCCTATTTCTGCTATAAGGTACCTTCCAACCTTTTAAACCACTCAAGGTTTGTTTCTGACCTACCCAAGAGCAGATCTTCTCAGAGACAGACTGCTCAGACTCTGTTCCTGCAAGAGAAGAGGTCTGTTGGTGAGGTTAAGCCACAGAGGACTGGAAGTGCCTTTGTTGGTGTAGCTCCATTCCCCAGAAAAATAACTTATTCCTGCAAGACTTTTTTGTGAAGGTCTAACCACCTCTAAGCTAGAACTTTTGCTGCCACAGCAATGTCATTTCAAGAAACCACCTCCCTAACCCACTCAGTGATACCAGCCAGTGCCTAGGGTCAAGTGGGGCTTGTGCAACATGTTTCCCATGATTCTGGCTTCCCTCAGAGGGAGCAACATGAGGGGATGGCGGTGTCTGCATCTCCCTAGATGTCTGTAGCAGCTGCGACAGTCTGTGGGTCTGTCCAGGCTTGCAGGCAGAGAAAAAGAAAGTCGGGACTGTGGTACTCTGCACAAGTACACCGCATAGATGGGAAGAGCAGATATCTCACATCCCTCTTGCTGTTCGTTTATACCCAGGCAGAGCTAACCACAATCTGTCCCCAAGTTATAAAATATTTCTAAGGCAAAAGTGAATGGCATATCTTGGCCAATGTAATTAGATTTCAGCAGCTTCAGCCCACAGGACAGTACTGTCTGCTCTGCAGAATATTAAGTCCAATAACTGGAATCAACAAACAACACTGGAAAAAGTCTTGCTTGAAATAATATATATTAATACAGTAGCATAATAAATAATATATACTGTTAATACAGCTGTAAATAATGTATCATGCTAGATTTGTGTAATAAATAATACATAAATATGTAATCATCCTTTGAAATAATATAAAATTAGCAATTGTGAAGTGAACTTAACCTATTAACGTGCTTCAGGAGAAGAAGCCTACAAGTTATTTAGAGTCCGAATCACTGCAGCACTGTAATAGCTTAGCCGAGAGTAACACCAGCAGCACCACATGAGGATGCAAAGGAGCAGAGAGCTGCCTGATGCCTCACAAAGCAAATAGTAATGCACTTCTCAATTTTATGTTCAGGGCTAAAGGTCAGTTGATCTACTGGGTGTGCCATGTTTTTTTGTTTGAAAAAGTTAATTTATTGCTGACTCAAGGCCTTGAGCAAGTTGTTTTCCAACAACTAAGATGAAATAAAGCAACACAGGCAGCCAGCAGATTTAAGAGAATATAACAATCATTCCTGTGGTAGAGCAACACAGAAATACTCCAGGCTCCAGCAGAGAGTCATGTTTTGGCTCCATTCCCAGAGTCCTCATAACAATTTTTATCTCCAAGCACCTTACAAACTTGGGCCAATTAATATGCATACAGTCCCTTTGGGGCCAGCCTGCTTTATTGGCTCTGGTTTCCCGGGGGAGAAACTGGTACGCAGATTTTTGGGGCAGATTGCTAAAGATTTTCACTCTGCTTTAGAGTGTGTTAGTATAGACTATTCAGTGGTGCCATCGCATCCATGGCCAGACTTTCTAAAGATTGGCATCAAAAGGCTTTGTATTTTTCTGCAAGTTGTGCCACACATTTCAGGGCTAAATGACAGGGGAGTGCTAATGAGAATAGTCTCTGAATGATTCACTCAAAACCACAGCGAGACGTTGGTTACTAGAAGAAAAGTATTTACGCAGCTTAAAGCAACCATGAGTAGCTTTCAAAACTGACCTATGATTTTTCAAAGGCATTTGGGCTCTAAAAATTGCAGGTGTGTACCTGGCAGTATTTTCACAAACACGTACGCTAGGAAAGTAGCTAATTCCTATCCCTCAGGCACAGCTGTTAATTGAGCAAAATACCTGTGAGAAACTCAGCAGCTAACCTTCTGAAAAGACCACTGGTCATCACAAGCCAGGTCTAAAACATGTGCTACTCTCTTAAAAGAGCAGTGGAGTCTATGACTTCCAGCTCTCCTAAGCAACAAAGGGAATGGAAATCTCCAGTATTGCTTCGGGATGTTTATTTTGCAGCCATGTAAAGAAGCAATGTCCTTTACAAATCGTGCAGGCAGCAATAAGGTGACTTCAGAACTGTTATTCCCTAAATCCCATAACGCTAGAACCAGAGAGCTCTAGATGGAGATCAGTTTAACGAAGATGAAAGAAAATATTTCTCTACACAGTCAGCAGTGGGATTTGTCGCTACAAGAGGTAACAGAGATGGACAGTGCCAGCGGGCCCCACGTGGGGTTGGGCAAATTAGTGGACAACAGATCCTTAAAGAAGTGCTAAAGGAGCTGTGCAAGGAGGAACCCTCCGGAGTCCCTACCACCACAGCTATGGGGAAGCATGTAGAAATGTGCAGACAGATAGTGGTGGTGGCCAGGCAGGTCACAGCCAGCCTCACAAGCTCTCCCAGCGTAGCACCTGCATTTGCACCGCAGAAGACAGACTATGGGGAGGGATGAATTGTCTCTTGGACCCAGGAGGACATGTCTTATGTCGACGTGTCCTGGTGTAAGGGAGGTCAGGTGAGGAAGCACCAGAGCACTCACCTGCAAAAAGAAAGCAGCTGCAGCTGAGTACGTGTGCTACAGCCCCTCATTCAGTCAGACTGGCAGCATCTGATGCCAAAATCCAGATCAGGAATATGGCAGTAGTGGAGAGGACTGCAGCGTTCAAAAGTAAGCCTCGCTGGCTGGGGAGGGAGCGCAAGCCCTGCCAGGGGAGGGGCGAGCCCTTGTGCCAAGGCCAGCTGCCGCCGCAGCTCACCACCCCACAGGTCTGCTGGGAAGCCCTCACCACAGAGCGTGTTCTCTGCTCCCAGCCCAAATTCCTGCGTCTAGAGCAGTAAGGGCAGCGCTGCTCTGCCCCGGCAGAGGATGCATTTCAGCTGCTCATGAGGAGCCTGGGTAGTCCAGATGCAGTCAGGGCTCCCTCTGAAGGGAGCCAGGATCCAACTCTCCCCACCAAAGACTCAGCTCTGACTTTTGTAAGCTGAAAAGCTTTTGGTTGGCTTGAACGGAGCCAGCTGAGGTTGGCTCTAATCACCCTTGGCTGCCTGACGTCAATCAGTGAGTTACCAGTTGAGGAGCATTACTCAGATTGCTTTGCTTTGCCTATAGGCCACACTCAGTTAAAACTGGTGTGTCAAGGATGCCCCATCTGAAGAAACCTGTGATCCGCAGATTGCTTTCTTGGAAGCTCCTGTTAGGTATGATTCAGGCAGCCATTCCTGCAGGGCAGTAAATGGCGTTTTTCCCTCTGTAAATATTCCAAGTAGGATTGGAGATTGCTGAGCCTCTCACTGCTGGATTTTGTAATTCCTGCCTAGTCACTTACCATTTCATCAGCTCCAGAAAGCAGAAACAAAACCAAATAATTTGTCCTCCTCTCATTCTAGTGTCTGAAGCAGCACAGCATCTTGGAAGGCTGCAGCAAGCAGGGGAAGGATCAGCATGATCACCTCTGCTGCTGTCTTAGCAGGCACCCACCTTCTCACCACACCACCAGATATCCCAATAGTCAGGAGATAAATAGTCTCCTGGGAAGACTCCCTTATAAAAATCCAAAAGGCAGAAACCTGGTGGTGGGGTGAAGGGCTAAGTGTCATGGTATGACATTCATTGAAGGCTGGTCTGGCAGGTGGGACACAGCTCAGAGACAGGGGTCACAGCAACAGGTGAATAGCCCTGAAAAAGGATGTACCTCTGGAGGACAGCAGTGCTTCTGGAGTTGGGGAGAAGCAACAAGGAGAGAAGACCTTTCAGTCACAAATCTCTCCAACATGATCTTGAGAGGAGGGAAAGAGGCACAGAGTTTTGCAGAGACATGCCAGAAGAATTGAAGTTTGTAAACTGAGTGGTCAAACCTTAAGAAATTTGGACCAGCTCCACCTGCATTGGCTTTGCTAAGTTTGGTAAATATTTCCCAAGGGAAACAGTCAGTAAGCTGCTGATTGCCAGCAGCTCCAGCTCCTCTCTATATCAGATACCATGCACCATGAAGGAGATCAAATGGGGATTTGTACAGTTGTCATGAGTAAACACACGCTACGTCTGGCTTTGTTCCATCCCTTGCCGCCCAAGAACATGATCACTGGCACCGTCCTCACGAAAAGCAGGGGCTGTGGCCCTGGGCTGCCAGTGGGGTTCATTGCAGCCAAACGCCGAGGACACAGGCATGCTGTAGCTGTCGTGCCTCAACAGGTACAACCATGACTTCCCCGAGGGTTAGCAGGCAAGGCCCAGGACTCCTGCTTTTCAGGCTTTCAGATTTCAGTGATAAATTAACTCAGCTGCTTAAGGTAAACCCTAGCTTACTGAAGTCGGTGAGAGCTTTGTTACTGAATGAACTGGGCTGAGCCATCATCTAATGAATGTAGATGTTTTACAAGCTAAATCAATCCTCTTTTTTTCTGAGCTGAAGACTTCTGAGTGTATTTTGAAAGGGAATCATCTCTGCAGGGAGAAGGAAAGAAAGAAAGGAAAAGAAAACTTTGAGACTTGTTTCACCCAGGTCTCTGTGCAAATTTATAATTAACTTTTAAGAACTCCATAGCAAATAAGTCAGTTGTGAAACACCTTGGGAGATGTATTAAGATCCAGTTCTAATTTTTGCTTTCAGTCATGATTGATCTTCCTGGAGTTTCTAGCTTGCTTCCACTGAGTTTGTAAAAACTTGGGAGCAAAAACATTATGGTATTGTCCTTGCATTGCAGTTTTGCTTCTTTGTTAATTTTGGACTGAGTCTTACAGTGTAGCAAAATTATTGAACTTGGTTTTGCTTAGGTGTCTAATTCCTGTAGCTCCTCTATTACCATGTGGCAGGGCACCCTATAGGCACAATAAATAAATAATACAGCACTGAGAGCTGTAACAAATCACAAAATACATTATTAAAAAATTAAGAAATAAATATCCCCCTCTTACTTAAATAGAGATTGATTTTAAAATGTGGAATGCTGAGGGGAGCTGCTGGAAAACATATGTGGGCCTAGGGACATGGAGATTACACTGTAATGGGTGATTTGCTCCCCCGATTAGAAAAATGAAAAAACCCCAGTGAATGGATGTATTTGTCAAATGGAAACTGAGTTCCTCTGTTCACAGCCCAAGTACAATGCAGTGCTTGCTTCAGCCCCTTGCTTCAGTAGGATACTGTGCTTGTGCAGTGGAAACCCCAAAAAGACATGAGCTGGCACGCAAAGCTTACTCTTTACATCTTAAACTGTGCAGTGGGATGCAAGAAGAGGTTTTGGAAATGAGGAGCAGGCAATACCCTCTCTGGGTTGCTGAGACAACTCAGTGATGCTCCTCAAATTTTGGGAGAAGGTCCCTGTGTGGGATGCTGACCTGCCTGGGACATGATGCCCTCTGGACCTGTTGTGGGTCCCTGGCCTTGCTGCTTCGCTGCCTCCTGAACCTAAGGTTTGCTTGCTCCTCCTTGTGCCCCGCAGCGATCAAACCTCTGCCCAGGTTGCAGGAAGGTGGTGGGAATGTGGAGCGCTGCTGAATGGCCAAAAAGTCTGTCATGTTTCTTGATGGAAGGAGGGATCGTAACCTCAGTGCCTCATTAAAAGGCTTGCAGCTTGAGTCAAGCCTGAATCTCATTAAGGATGCCCTTTTCTCCTTGCCTCAGGTACCATTTTACCCTTCCCCATGAACAGGAGAAGAGGGAGGCAGCAGGGAGATGGTAATTCACTTCTGTGCCATACAAGGACCTGTGACAGAGCCTCGCCTTGCTCGACATGGCACTCCTTGCCATGCACATGCTTTTCTTACAGTGCAGCATTGCTCCTGATCACTTCCAGAGCCATGCAACATCGTTTCGAGTACAGCTGCTTTCCATAGCTGGATTTTAGAAGTTACACTAAGACCTGACTCTTAAGCTATTTTGTCAGTAGACCTGCTTTTCACAGTATTCTAACCACCCATTATCTCTGACCCCTTCCAGTCTGAAAACCTGCAATGAGGATTCCCATCCTCCCTGGATAACCTGCTCCCGTATTGCACTCTTCACCTAGCAAAGCAATTTTCTTAATGTCCACTCTGACCTTCCCAACGTGCAGTTTTGTAGGCATTGCCCCTTTCTGTATCACCTTGCACTTCTGGGAAGAATTTGTGATCTTTCTAAGTCCTGTTTGGGTAGTTGTAGGTGCTTATTAGATGACCTCTTTGTCCCCTCTTCATATGATTGAACACCAGCTCCCCGAGCCTCTCCTTGGTAGTCATGTCCATCCTGGTAGTCTTCCCCTGTACCACATTTCCAAATTCTTCCTGACCTGGGCTCTATCCTGTGTGAGACCTCACCAGCGGTCAGTAGAGGAGAATAAAAACATCCCTTGAACAAAGGTATTGCTCCTTCTAATGCAGCCCAGTGTGCAGCTGGCCTTGTTCACAGCAAGTGTGCCTGGCTGGCTCAGCCTGCAGCCCACTGCAAGTCCCCAGGTCCTCTTCAGCAGGGTGGTGACCCAGTCTGTCACTCTCTGGTTTTGCCATGCTTCGGGTTGTCCTGCCTGGTGTCCAGACGCTGTACTTCTGGCTAAGCCTCACAGGGCAGCTACTGGCTTGAACCTCTAGTGTCTTCTGGATTGACACCCTCAACCTGACAGGCTGAGAGAGTTGGGGTTGTTCAGCCTGGAGAAAAGAAGGCTCCAGAGAGACCTTATAGCAGCCTTCCAGTACCTGAAGGGGCCTACAGGAAAGATGGTGAGGGACTGTTTGTCAGGGAGTGGAGTGATAGGACAAGGGGTAATGGCTTTAAGCTGAAGGAGGGTCGATTTGGATGAGACATTAGGAAGAAATTCTTTACTGTGAGGGTGGTGAGGTACTGGAACAGGTTTCCCAGAGAAGCTGTGGATGCCCCATCCCTGGAAGTGTTTAAGGCCAGGTTGGATGGGGCTTTGGGCAACGTGGTCTAGTGGAGGGTGTCCCTGCCTGCAGCAGGGGTGTTGGAACTAGATGAGTTTTGAGGTCCCTTCCAACCCAAACCATTCTTTGATTCTAACCTGAAGGTGCTTCTGGACTAAGTGCTGCCATTCCCTGTGTAGGTCACTCTTCCTCACATCATGTCATCTGCCAATTTGCTGGGGTGGGAAGGTGCTTTCTGGGTCTCCATTGATGAACATATTGAACAGCTTCAGCCCAGTATCAGAGAAACTAGACCATTCTTATGTCTGGGCTTCAAGAGGCCACGTTTCACCTTGTTACCCACATTGGAGAGCACAGAACAGCAGCACAGTCTCACCATCCCCACCAGAGCCCAGTTTTACCAAACAAAGCCCTCTATTTCCCTGTTTCCCTCCTGCTACTAGCCAGCTCTCACCCTCTGCACAGTCTTTCTCATTGTGAGTCAAGGCTGGGGTTTGCATCCAGCTGTACTGAGTTTTCTGCTGAGACTATAATGAAGAGGGTGTAGTGTGATGGTGAGGGTGGTCTTCTGTGGGAGGGACTTGAGTCTCGAGAAAAAGACCAACACTATTTGCCCCTAGACAGTAAGGGTTACTGAGCTGCCTTGCCTGTCCCTTCAAAAGACAGGAATTACCTCTCTTAAATAAAACTGTTAGTGGCTTGTACCTCTGTTTGGCCTTCTATGTCAAAGTTGGTCTCTTCAGTCCACTATAAGAAGTAATGCCAAGCAGTAATACACATACATTGAAATGGGGGACAGTGATGTGGAGGACCCCTTAGCCAACCCGGTAGACCTGTTATTCACTCTGCAATATGATTATGAAAACACTGACAGATAAATACCTTAAAGTAGAGCTGCCTGCAGGATATTTCTGTTCTGCAGTTTGTACAGACAGGCCTGAGCTAGCTTTAGAATAGCCGACTCGGCTATTGCATACATTGTAGTTGTGGGCGGATGGAGCTCGGTGCAGACTAATCCCACAGATATTCCATCATCTCCTGCATGAGTCTCACAAGCCACAGAGTCCTCCACTGCCCCAGCTACACTGTCAGCAGTGCCTTGAGCAAAGCTGGCTGGTGGCCCTGTGGCTGCACAGTGTGGAGGTGCCTCCTGCATCTCAAGAGGAAGGATATGGTGTCCCCGCAATGCAATTCAGACTCTGTTTTGCCTCTGAGCATGCTCCATAGAGGTGGCCATGAGGCAGCAACTTGGGCTGTGGGGGATATGAACAGCCGCCACTATTGACCTCACCAGACTCACTGTGATGTGGCTGGCCAGCCTGCACAGCTCCTTCCCGTTCCCTCCTTTTCACAGGTCCTTTTTTATCCCTTCTTGCAAACATCCCTGCTCTGAAAGCTACGTTTCTTCCTGGTGCCACAGACATTTTTAATGTTGCTTATGCATACTGGTTTTTCATTTACCTAGGAAGCAGAAGGATTAAAGGGGCTGCTTTAGTTACTGCTACTCAAATACTCTACATCAGCAAGGGCATCTTTATATATTCATACAGCTACCGTTTAACCACTCACAGACATGGAGTTCCCATACTTGCCAGAATTGGGGTGTATTTTATAAGACGACTGCTGCTGACAGGACACCAATCCTGGCAAACCTTATGATATGACATTATGGCAACAATTCATCACAAATGTTATGAAACCATTTTTTTTTTTGAACTCAGTGTGTGGTAATGCTGAAACAGTGTGATATATGCTTCTCGGGAGCTGTGATGTGGTGTGCATTTTCCCTCTCCCGTTTTCACGCTTCCGTTGTCCTACAGGGAACCACACAGCCATCAGCATCTGAAGGGATGGCCATAGTTATTTTTGATGTTGCAGAAGAACAGAAGAGAAAATATTACCCTTTGTGATGTAAAAGATATCTGAAGGGTATTTATTTAACACATGAATTAAATTTCAGAACTTCAAAAATAAACATCAGTGGAAGTCTAAAAATATACTTTCTCAAGTGCTATTTTTACAGGATTTTTGTTTGCTGAAATACCTTTCTTTTTACAGGAGATGACATTTAACTGTGATGGGAATACATGATATACTCTTTAATAGGTTATTCTGCAATTAATTAACTGCTTAGGCATAAGGCATTTATCTAAGGGGCAGTCATGAAGGACCAGACTGCCTTACTGCAGCATGTCTTCTTCATCTCAACAAGATAAGAGCAGGGCCAGGACAATTCTCCATGCGGCAGGAGCCTGCAGCCCTCAGGGGCCAAGGGCAGAGATTGCCATTGCAGGCGCAATGCTGTGCTGGCATATCTCACCAGATTTTTTGCTGCATGTGCTTTGGGGTCCTGGTGGTAACATGCTGTGAGCTGCCTGGATTAGCCGCCCCAGTGAGCATCCTCCCATGGCACCGGGGATCTGTAGATACCATAAGTGCCACCCACTCATCTTGCCCCGCCTCAGCGGGGAGGAAGGGGCATGACTGGTGGAGAGGAGGACCTATGCCTTCTCCCAGTTCTTGCTGTGGTTCCAGGCTGGCAGGTCTGGCCAGTGTGGGGGAGCCAGGTCAGGACCATGGCCGGGGTGCAGACGTGTAAAGAAGGCCAGACCCATGTACACCCTAACCTCTGTTCCTTGAGAGTCATCTCCACCCCAGGATATGGCCCATGAGCGTCATTCCACCACAGGCATGGTCATGCGTGGATGTGGAACTGGAAGAGATGAGCCTGGGGTGCGGACTGATGCAGCTGCAGCAGCCACAGCTCTCTGGGGCAGGAGTTCAGGGATCTGGCAGTGAGGAGAGGACCCTGCCTTTTTGCACTGGCTCCTATAACCAGTGGAGTTACTGCTGCAAAAGACTATGTAGACCAACATCAGTTTTTAAGCATCATTCAAATTCAAGCCCATGGCTAGACCAGCAAAAAGCAGTGTAGCCTTTCTGCTGTTTGGGTCCTGCATCCCAGTTTGCAGCCTGAAAACAGACCTGGGCTCGTGCACACCTTTTCTCCAACCTCTGCCCACCATGTCTGCTGTTCCCACATGCCAGGGCAGCTGTCTGGCAGCTTCTCACCTTCTGCTTGCATGTGAATCCCTGGAGTCCTGTCCTCCAGCCTCGGGGTATGTGCAACGCACAAAGATATCAAGGGGTCTCCCATGGCAAAACCAGCACCCAGCTCTTCTCTGCCTGCACCCCACTCCCTTTCCGTTTGTAGGCTCACCTCCCTGTGTCACCCCGCGACTTCCCTCTCCCACATGTCAGAGCAGCCCTGATGCCAGCAGTGAAGCCTGCTGATACTCAGATGTGAGTGACAGGACAGATCTTTTCAGCCTGGGTGGGAGATGGTAGCAGCAGCAAGGACATTTGTAGGATGTAACTTTGCTTGGGGGCAGCTCAAAGCTCACCTCTGTGCTTGCTGGCTGGGGGAGAGAGCATCTCCTGGCACAAAGTGAAAGGAGACAGCAGATCCTGTCCTTTGTTCTCTGTCCTGCAAGATGTCTAAATGCCAACTCTTAATTCTGTTTCAGCATTTTCCCTTTTAATGTTAACGCCAGCGTTCATTAAAGAAAGACAGTGCAACTCAATTTATTTGTGCCGAGATGGCCAGTCATTCTGGAGGTAAATAGGTACAATCATTTTCATTTTACTGGATTTGCATTCACTTACATACTGTATTTATTTGGCCCTCTGCCTCTTGAAAATACACTTTGAGGACAGAAGAAAATTTTGTTTAGCAAATTAGCTTTGAGTCACCCTTTTTTTTGAGAAGCCACCCATACACGTACCTTTCTAGACTTCTCTGTTGTGGGATGATGCACGAAATAATACACTAAGTAATTTGATCCAGCAATTAAAAGCAAGGCATGAATTACACTAACAACTATCACAGAGAGAAAATTAATTCTCTCTTAGCTACACTGGTACTGTAAATGAAGTATCACAGGTGATTATAAACCAATTGTGATGAGCCAACCGTCTCAGAAAAACATGAGAACTTTGTAAACATTCTGACAAGCACAGATCTGCACCCCAGGTGTGAAGGGCCTGAGACCTTGCTTCACGGTTTAATCTGCAGTCACTGGGAGCATGAGCAGGGGATCCTAGAACCACTGTGTGAGCAGATTGCATCAGTATTCATTTTTGTACATCACTCGCGACTTTCTGTCAGCTTTTAAGAGCCTCCTAAAATGTGATGCTGCATGGCACCAGTTAATGTTCCCTATTGCTTCTGAGGACAATGGTGAGGAGCAACTTCTCAAGTTAGCAGGTATGAGACCTCATTTGTGAAATTTTGACCCATGTTCACACCTGACAGCCTTTATGTCAATTCTGACATTCTCTGTCAAAGAAAAAGTAATTGAAAAACAAATTATAGATTTTGCCCTGGGTGATTCAAAAATTAAATTTCTTAATGGGCTGTAGTAGAGCAGGCTGAGTTTTTTGCCTAACCTCAGAACACTGGATGGGAGAGGCCAATACGGACGTCACGGACAACCTGATGCTATCAGAGACAGACACATCATCGTATCCATTTCATTAACTCACAGAACAGAGAACAAAAGAACTTCATTGATTGGGAAAATTTACTGGTGGGTGGTGAATGAAGACATAATGAGGCCAAAATCATAATTCTTGAACAAGTAACATTATCAAAAAATGGCCAGATCTTCTCGTCTCTTGGTTGACAACATGCAAACTGGGCATACGTCATACGCAAACTGCTTCTAAAAGGTTAAAAACCTCTTTAAGCTTAAAGAAGTAAAGATCTGTTTCTGAAGCATGAAGACTGGGGTCTTAACCCTGTTGTCACAGGTACTTCCATGTGTAGAGCGGAGCAGAAACAAAGCAGCCTTTATGGTCATGGTCTTGTCATACAATGCATGAGTCCAACAGGTCTAGCAGGAATGATATGCCAATCTCCCAGCTGTTTCCACATCACTGCCATAAAAGTGTGTTTCAGAGGTAGACAATAAGCAGTGTCCTAGGAAAGTTGCTTTGAGAGTCATGAAATCAATCCTTACATGAAGCAGGGATGTCAGATGGTTAATTCGTGCAGCCCAGTCATCCTGGTAGAGCAGATGAGGTTAATGTCTTGGGGAGCACCTTGATGGCTGTCTGATGAGGCCCACAGTGCATCTCAACATGCGCTACACAGGACTCACGTGTGCTTCCCGCTTGTGGCTGAAGGCAAAGTCAGGGTTAGCTTCGCTGCACGTGTGCCCACCCTACTGCTGAGCATGCGTGTGGTATGGCCACTTGTCCTTCAGCTGACTAACCACACGCTAAGGAATTTAGCCTTTATTCACAGCCTGGTCAGTGCTGGGTGAGTTTCCTTCCTTTTTACCATTACTTTACTATTTTATTCTCATTATTTGGCCCTTATGCTTAGCATATTTTTGTAGCAGAGGTGTCCTTTACCTGTCGATAGACAGGGTGATGGATAACTAGGAAAGGTTGTTCCTGTGGACCAAGTGGCTCTGTTGGATGCCAACTGCGAGCAGGAGTGGGCTCTGTCAGCAGGCTGCAGAGTGACTCAGTATCCCCTGATACAGAAATAAGACAATGAGGCTTTCCTTTTTGGTGGAAATGCATGGGAAAGGGTTGAAGAAAATTCTGCAAAAATTGTCTTCTTCTAACTCATTAAAATGAAACCAATACTTTGTGGGAAAAAAAACAAAATCTGGGAGGAGAGATGCTTTAATTTTCACAGGTTTGCAGAACAGGAAGTATTTGTCACCCTGAATAAGCTGTGAAAAGTATTTTTAACATGTTTAATTACAATTGGCATTCCTGCAGCACAGCTGAATGCTAGAGGTGGCCAGCTTTCTGAAAAGTGATCATTACAACACTAGCAGAGTGGGAGCCCTGCGGGGGAAACTGTAAGCGAGTTTCCAGCTCTCTTGTGTCATTAAGCCATCTTTAAAAGCTAAGCTATCTATCTGCTTCATTTTAAGTGGCTGAACGTTAAGGATTTTCTTCAAAACAGCTCCAAGAATAACTTGTTTTTAACGTTCGGCCTGATTGGCCTTCCACTTAGTGATGATAAGAACACCATTACCTTTGCCATAAGGTGGTTATCACCATCTGATTGCGATTATAAACCACGTAGATACACATACTCACACGCACACAAACTCCATTTGCTCTGTTGAGGGTGAGAAGTGCTTCTTATCTTCCAAACTCTTAGAATGAGACACCGACAACAATTTTAACTCCTTTCCCTTCATGGAATAATACCTATGCACAGCCGGTGTGCGGTGGATTCATAAATTGTGATGGAAATAGGTCCTTTTGGGATTCATCCCTGTACTCATTACAATTCTAGGATCTCCCTCCTAACCCCACCAGGCAAATGACAATACCTTTAGTCTCCACACTGCCCCTTTCCTCACCACAGCGGTGTTTCTCTTGCATTGTTGTCAAATACCATTGGCAGAAGAAATGAAGATCCATGTATTACCATCCTGGCTGAGGGCCGTCACCACACAGCAGGGTGTGAAGCCGCCCGGCCATGGTCATTCCAGTGTCTCGTGGGTGGGAGCACACACACACGTGGGGTCCTTCTGGTAAGCCTGCCTCTGAAATCAGGCAGGGATTCCTTGTCATGTACAGTGGGATCATCATCACCATTGCAAGCCGGCTCAGGGATTGGAAACAGTGTGTATGCATGCATCAGAGTGACAATGATCATGGGTTAAGTAGTAAGAGAGTTTTCATTAATGGCTTGTCCTGGTTTTGGCTGAGATAGAGTTAATTTTCTTTCTAGTAGCTTTATGGCTGGTGCTACGCTGTGCCAGGTAGCTCCCATGGTCTGCAGCAGCAGCAGCAGCCCTGCGCAGTGCTGTGCTTACTGCATAGGCACCCCAGTGTGTACAGGGACAAGTCAGAGCGATCTGACACGGTGCTGGGCTGTGTGCCACGCTGTGCTAAAGCAGAGGTGGGTGTTTGCTGTGAAATAGCTTGAAGGCGGTTGCCTGGAGCTGCTCTGAGTGGGGATGCCGTGAGAGTGGAAGGAAGATGTTGGTGACCACAACTTTTTCTTCCACTGGAGAGCTAGAAAAATAGTTGCTGAACCCATGGACAAACTGACCATTTTCCCTGGGCTATCCCACCTTCAATGGGGTATAAGGCCACCTGGCAGCCTATCCCACATAAAAGGGGTTACGGGCATCCTATTCCAGTCTGCCACAAGACATGGTGAATTTTTCCCTCAGGCTGGAGTATCTGCTGGTACCAGCAGTATGCACAAGGTCAGCCTGGCTCTCGTTTCCATGCCACTGCCTCTTGCCCAGGTTCAATGTTTTCTTTACTGGCATCCACTATTATGGACTTTCTTTCCTCTTCAGACAGGCTTTTCCTTGTTCCAGCTTTAACAGGATTTCCAACTATTAGGATTACTAAACATTGGACCAGATTCATAATTCTTTAACATCTATTAATCCACCCTGTTTCTAAAAAGGGAACTACTATACTACAATAACATGACCAGATCAGTATCTTTCTAGTACCTCTACAGCAATTCTTGTTGCGTACTTGTTTTCTACAGAAATGCAGTATGCTATTCAAATAAGACCATGCCTCACAGTTATAAGTTTGCCACTACAATTAATTCATCGTGCACCATCCTCTGTCCTCATTACATTTTTATTATAAGAATTAATACATTTTGCCATTTGCTATTCTGGTTACGATCATGAAGAAGTCGTGAGAATGAATACATTTTGTACCACTTTGTCCTCGTTATAATTTTAAGATGTTCTCAAGAATGGATTAATTCAATGCCACTTTCCACTCTTTATCCTGAGAAGGAAAATTAAAACAGTTATGAAACTCTAGCAGGCACTGTTCTCTAGCTATTTTGTTATCAGTCTAGAGATTTTATCAAAAAGAAAAATAATAATAAAATGTATAATTCTGCTTGAGAGAGAATGCAGAAGGAATTAATAAAATGGTGCAGATGACCCAGTCCTTGTAACTGTCTCAAGGTCATAAACTCAAGTCCTGTTCAGATGCTATAATTATAAAGATATAATTTTCATTAATTCACTGTTTCTCAAGTGGAGTGAAAACAATTGTTTAAAAATTAACATTATATGTATTTAGAGTTCTGCCATTCATCTTCCCCAGAAATGTTTGTCATCTGTTCATTATGAAAACCTCAACTAAAAATAAAACAAAAGAAATAGAATGTATTCAAAGAGCAGTAGATTGTATTAGAAACTGATGTATACTTTATTATAAATTACCAGGAAGACAAACCCAGTGCAGTTGTCCTAGAATTTGATCATATTCCCATTAAATTAAAACCTGTACAGATTTTTCTAGGTGTTGGATCAAACCTATGTTCCTCATGTGAAAACCAAGTTCAAAGCAACTCAGAGGATTTTCCTGTACTGGTTGAGGGATCTCCACCATGCGCTGATAATAGATGTTGCTTCCCTGAGTACCACTTTCTTTCAGACTCATAGAGTAGCTCTGCCTCAGGACCTGATAGAGATTTGCTGGTTTTTGGAATCATTGTATTGGTATGGCTGAAGTTTAACAGGAGAATAGAGTTTGAAGGCTTCCTAATGGAAGAAGCAGGTGCTCTGGATACCCTGGGAGACTTCAGAGAAAACTCACAAAACAAGGCTTTTGACACGGTCTCTCATAACATCCTCATTAGCAAGCTTAGGAAGTGTGGAGTGGATGAGCAGACAGCGAGGTGGGTTGGGAACTGGCTGAAAGGCAGAGCCCAGAGCATTGTGACAAGCAGCGCAGAGTCTAGTTGGAGGCCTGTAGCTAGTGGTGTGCCCTGGGGTCAGTGCTTGGTCTGGTCTTGTTCAACATATTCATCAATGACCTGGACGAGGGGACAGAGTGCACCCTCAGCAAGTTTGCTGATGATACCAAACTGGGAGGAGTGGCCAACACATCAGAAGGTTACGCTGCCATTCAGCGAGATCTGGACAGACTGGAGAATTGGGCAAAGAGGAACCATATGAAATGCAATAAGGGCAAGTGTAGGGTCCTGCACCTGGAGAAGAACAACCCCAGGCACCAGTACAGGTTAGAGGTTGACCTGCTGGGAAGTAGCTCTGCGGAGAAGGACCTGGGAGTCCTGGTGGACAACAAGCTCTCCATGAGCCAGCAGTGTGCCCTTGTGGCCAAGAAGGCCAATGGTATCCTGGGGTGCATTCAGAAGAGTGTGGCCAGCAGATTGAGGGAGGTTATCTTCCCCCTCTACTCTGCCCTGGTGAGGCCACATCTGGAGTCCTGTGTCCAGTTCTGGGCTCCCCAGTTCAAGAAAGACAGGGAACTACTGGAGAGAGCCCAGCGGAGGGCTACAGAGATGATGAGGGGACTGGAGCATCTCTCGTGTGAGGAAAGGCTGAGAGAGCTGGGTCTGTTCAGTCTGGAGAAGAGAAGACTGAGAGGGGATCTCATCAATGCTTATAAATATCTAAAAGGTGGATGTCACGAGGAAGGGGCCAGACTCTCTCCAGTGGTGCCCAGTGACAGGACAAGGGGCAGCGGGCACAAACTGGAACAGAGGAAGTTCCATCTGAACACGAGGAAAAACTTCTTCATTGTGAGGGTGACCGAGCACTGGGACAGGCTGCCCAGAGAGGCTGTGGAGTCTCCTTCTCTGGAGATATTCAAAACCCCCCTGGACGCCATCCTGTGTGACCTACTCCAGGTGATCCTGCTTTAGCAGGGGGGTTGGACTAGATGATCTCCAGAGGTGCCTTCCAACCACTGCCAGTCCGTGATTCTGTGATTCTGTGAGTCTGTGAATCTGTGAATCTGTGATTATCATCATTAAAAAGCTAAGCAAGCATGTTGCACCTCTAATGTCCTCTCCTTTCTCAGTAGGGCGATCAGTAACACCAGCTCCTCAATGCTAGGTGAGATATAAAATTAAGAAAAATTCCTTTACATTAGGTGAAGAGACTGAAAAAACTGTAAAATGGGGCTTGAAAATCCTTTCCTAACAATTAGCGATAATTCAGCTCAAGTTTATTCCAGGTCCACAACTGTAAAACCACTAATTTCCTCCTCCATAATATATTAAAGAGATAAAGATTAATTACATTGTATTATACATCAGCAACTGCTGTGTTGGGGGTGGGTATCTGATGGTCCTTCTCAGTCTGTGGAGCTATTCTCTACATCCCACTCTCTTAATCTTTTTTTAAATTTGGGACTATATTCTCACAGTACATAGCTATCCAAAGCAGATGTTATTGCATGCTACAACACAACATCTCTGTCTTCTCTTGCCATGTGTTGTCTACTACAAGTGCAAGTTAGTTTCTACTTTACCTATGGGAGAAGTAGAGTGTGAAGAATAGTTGCCTGGTTGCTCCCAAGATGAAACTGGACAAGAAATCCAAGTTTTCATGCTTTGGAAATGAGTTCTGTCCCCTCGGAACTCCAACTCAGGTATGGATGACCTCAACAGCAGGGGAATTTTTTTGCCGCCTGCAAACTGCATTGCTTCTTTTGATCTGTTGTATTAAGTAAGCCTGTGATCCTGACTCTGACTGGATATACATGGTTGGCATCTTTTTAGCAGCCTATTATTGAACTAAAAATGAACTTCTTTTCATGTGCTTCTGCAAGCATCCCCTTTGCACCAGGAGAGGGACTTTTGTTTTGACAGACTGGAGATGCATCTCCTGTGGCCAGGGCTGCTCTTCATCTCCTCTGTGGCTGGCTCAAGGCCTTTGCCTGGCCTGATGCTTCATAAGCTCTGAATCCACCTTTAAAAGTAATGAAAGAAATGTCTCTTTCCATGTAGATAGCATCAAATCCCTTATTTTTTAATCTTTCAAACTATTAAGAGTTACAGTGTTTCTAATGAGCAGCATTTACCATTTTAAATTGTTACAGCCTGAAATTATGCATGGTTTCCTGCCACACAATTTGAAAGATTGATTGGGCCAGATTTTCAATGCTGTCTGGATAAAAGGGATGGCAGAGAGTGGGAACTACCAGAGAAAAATAACCAGGCATTGTCAGGGCCGGCAGTGTACTGCTGGCCCTTACTGTGCCAGGCCACCCCATCCCTGATCCAGCCCCATCCTCAAGGAGGTGCATGGTGCCCGGGGCTGGCAGGACACCCCCAGGGCCAGGTCCTGCACCCCAAGGGACCTCCAGAGTAGCCAGAGATGTCCAGTGCAGCCCTTTTGCCCCCAGTATTCACTATGCTGTCTGTGCTGGGCCGAGAGCTAAGTGTGTGCCAAAGGGTTTGCTGGAACAGGACTTCATCATTGCCAATGGATGGAAAAATGTTTAAAATGAGCAAACATGCTCCATTTGATTTTTCATGCTTGCTCGCTTTGATGGAAATCTTCATTTTTCTTAGATTTCTTCTATAGACATTCACAGAAGGCATTTTGGGTCAGCACGTAATTTATTAAGAACAGATGTGGCATGAAAATATATGCTATTGGAAGCGATCCCATTTGATCTTTAAGCATAAATAACACCCCAGCTTGGTACTGCAGGGTCTTGACTCTTGCACAGACTGCTGCACCCAGGGACTACCTCCATCCTCTGACCCCATAGGTGAGCATGGGAACTTTGTCATGAACAGTCACATCCTCACCGCTTGGTCTTGCTGCTCGCCTTTTCCCCTGTGTTCTGTTCAACTGACTTTTGGTTTTGTATTGTTTTTTTAATAAATACTTATAATTAAAAATATATATTAGACTTCATCGAATGTGGCACTGATAGGAGCTATGAGAAAATCAAATGTACCTCCAAACCATTCATGAAGCTAATAGGATCCTAAGACAGAGCTAAAGATAAGACTCAAAGCCAGAAATGTGAAAGTTCAGTTAGTTAGGTTAAAAACATAATATAGCTTTGGCTATTTGTCTGTGCTGTAGATTTTTAGACAGGAAGAAAGGAGCAAACCCTGCCTTGCTCCGTCAGTGTTACAACTACTTATTTCAACCTCTCCAAAACCTCTGTAGTTCTTTTCCTAGTCTGAAAATCTTGCTTAAGATGAATCCTGGGAAACCAGTTGATTTAATTACAGAAGCCCGGTACACTCACAATTAAGTCCTTTCATAAAGGATTCATGAAGGATTCATTTCATACTTTAATAAAGTTTTTGTTAGTGACAGGGTCCTTCTCTATTGTCAGCTTAGACTTTATCAGGTACTTTGGGGGTTCATAAGAAGGAAAGACATGTTCCCAGACCATGAGGTAAAGTTTTCATGAACCTCCTCTATCCCTGGTGCATCAGATCCGCTTGTATCTGCCACATCACAATTCAGTTGTGCAAATGCAGTCACGCAGTGTGACTGGCAACCTGGATCAATCACACTCCTCATCATGGTGATGGGGTCGCCTGAGATGGCTGAAAAGATGCCAGCACCTGGGAAAAAATGATTTTAAAGCAAGTGGCTCTGCACGTCTTTGGGAAGATGGTCCTCCACTCTCAGGGGCCAGCTGGTGCATCTACGCAAGAGTTTTGTTACAGGGGCTGTAATTAGCAACTAATAAAATCGCCCGCCCATCCCCAGCCTCCCTGTAGGCCAGCAGCAGGTGCTCCTATTTTCAGATGTATGCGAAATATCTGCCAAATCATTTGGCACATTTCAACTAGAAATGTGCCAAATTACCTGTCATAGCTAAACTGCCTTTTTAAAAGAAAGATAAATGCTCCCGCTGCTCAATTTGTGTGGAACGAGAGTGCCCTCCCGTGGAGCCGGGCTGCTGGCGGGGCCCCTCGCCGCCCCCCGCCCGCTCCTCCCGGGGCGCCGCCGGCTCCGAGCCCTGCGGGTACCCGCTCCGTGGGACCGGGCTACAGCCCCGGCAGACCCTGGAGGCCCCTCCGTGAGCGGTGCTCTGTGCTTTCGGTACGAGCAAAGCCTATTGACACCAGGTCAGAACCTCTGGGTTTCATGTATGGTTCCAGCCCCCGATACCGCTGGTGCTGCTGGAGAGGCCAGCGAGTCGCTGCGGGGGGACTGGGCTTTGCTTTCCAGCCCTCTGCAGCAGCAAGGACCAGCGAGCAGCAGAGGAAAGCCACGGCAGCGCCTGTCTGCTCTACACGGCCACAGCTCTGAAAGGGCACCGCGATGGAAGGAAAACTAATGAAATCTCAGGACCAGAAAAATGCCCAAATCTCAGCAGAAAGCGTCTGGGAGTAGGATGAACTTTCTGGAGGACAGAAGAAGGGGGAGGTGCTTCATTGTTAATAACAGCTGATGATGACTGATGAAATTCTCTTTCATCTGCTGTTTGAGACCTCATTCTTGGATTTTTCCTAGTTTTTTTTTCCCCTTTATCATGATCTTGGGCTCTCTCTTTGGAGATTTGAATTATCTTACCATGTGCTCCTTCAGTGTGAATAAATTATTATTTTATTTATAGCCATCTTTATAAAAGATACTTCGAAACCTGAACTGTCAGAAACTTATCTGCAAGCCTCATTGCAGCCAGTAACACTTGACAGAGTCCTTGCTGTCCTCCCTTCCTCCCACTAACACATATGACCAGACTGCAGGGGTAATAGCAAGGCAGGGCTGATCTGAACTTTGTGTCTCTGAAAAAGTCATCACACCATGTCATGAAGCTTTGGCTTTTCAAACCCATCTGAGTGAAGGAGCAGCCCCCCAGGGTAATCTTGTCATTATCCACAGCTCAGCTACTGCAAAGCAGAGTGCAGCCTGATCTCACTTATCGACTTTTCACTTATCTGGGATGATTATTTTAAATACAGTAAAGTCCCTAATAGAAAAAGGAAGCCCTTTAATCCAGCCCTGTGACTGCACCAAGCAGGACTCTTGTTTGCACTGGGTCTTCTGCTTCAGCCATCAGCAAAGTCACTGAGCACCTTCTGGGCACGCATGAAGCAATGTGACCAACATCGGCCCTGTTTGCTTTCTCCTCTTGTACCTGGGGGAGAAGCATCTCTGTGACTTTTTGCCACCGGCACCTTGCTGAGCCACCTAGGAGTTTCTCAGCCTGATGCCTTCTCATGTCTTCATTTCTAACAGACAATTGCTGACTGCCTCAGAGTCTGACTGACTTTAGAATACCTGCCATGTAAAGCTAACATCTACTATCATTACCATCATCACAGTAGCCTACCTTTCCATGGCACCTGTCAAACCAAAGCAAGCCAGTGAAAGAGTGCTGAAATGCCATTTATTTGGAGTTGAAGAGTGGCTGGTGCTACACTACATGCTACATGACTGGGGGAGAAATAACATTTGGGCAAGAATACAGGGACTAATTCCCCTAAGACAGACATCCAGCATGTGCACTGGGAAGATCGCAGAGCACAGAAAGATCTCTTCCCAAAGATGCTATCACAGTGTGCGGTGTGGAGCTTACTTGTTTTGGGAGATGATGTTCTGGGATGTTCTTAGAGAGAAACCCTATTCTCTGGACTTTGGTATAAAGGCACAGCCATCCCATCTGTGGCTTTTCACTCTCTTCACATGCTGCCAGGTCTACTGTTGGTGAGCTGAAAGGCACAGCGAGCAGGCATGGGGTGGCTGTGGCTGTGTGAATGTGCATGCGTGTGTATGTGTGTATGCACGTGTGGGGGGCACTCACAGGCTGTGGGAGATCTCCAGTCGCTTTAAGCAGATACATCCGCAGCCATGATTCAACACTTGGCAGCCCATGAAACCACTTCTCTTGCTCACTCTCTCTCTACTGAAATACTCCGTCTTTCCAGTCTTATGACATTTACCATGCTATCTAAATGTACCCTGTGACTGAAGTGATGACAGTATTTTCCCTGTGTGCCCACCCTGACTTCAGGAGGGAGCTGCAGGGCAGCTGAGAGTGGCGCGGTGAGGATGAAGGTGCAGCCACGGGAGAGCTTGCACAACAGTTGCCTTGAGCTCTGACTCACACAATGTTTGTAGTTATTCTTCTTAGCTGTGACAAGCAATGGTGCAACTATTTTGGATTTGTGCAAGAACGCAGGAGCAGAAGCGGGAATGACCTCGCTGTGGGAGACCTTAACCGCAATTCATGCCATCATTGAGGCTAGTAGGTCATTCAGGGCCTGAGTTCATTCGCTTTGCAAGCAGAACCTGAGGCTCAGAGTGCTTTGAGACACAAAGACCAAAACAAAATGGCTTGCCTCGGCCCAAACCATGGCTGCAAAGGATGGCATGTTTCCTTCCAATTTTTTTCCCCCTTGGGTAGGAATACCTAGGCAGGGAAGGCTCGCAGTGCCACCTGCAGCAGGCACTCGTTCAGCGGTTTGATTTTCTGCATGGCATGCCACCCACTTGCAGCAGGATAAGTGATAATTTCCACTGCAAGTTATTAAATAATAATAGGTGCAGCATGGTCCCCAGGCACTTGAGCAGGTGCAGCACCAACAGCCCTTTCTCTCCCTGTGCCCCAAGGATATCTGCTCCACAGGGAGCTCTGGCGGGAAAAAATAAGCAGCAATAAAAGGCAGGGACTTGTCATGTGTGAGGCGAGACGGTGATTTTGTCACTGAAACATCAAGGACAGTGCTTAAATAGTTCTGGCTTTAGCCCTCAATTAATGAAAAGGGGGAGGAAACAGCACAACAGGACTCTAGCACTGAAGTGGAAGATGAGTAAATGTTACACTTCAGCTGAATACATGCAATCGCTTCCTATGGTCCCCCTTCCCTCCATCTTCGCCCTTGCCTTCCCTCTCTTCTCGCAGTTCGGAAGCAAGGCTGGGAAGGCAGGGAGCACAAGCCTTCCTCCTGGTTTGTTAACCAGAGCAAACACTGAGGTGTCTGGATGGGGATTTCCACACCACTAGTGGGGGGTTCACAGTGGTTTGCCTCACCCAAGAGCTGCTGTCAGTAGTTAACCGGGCTGCTCTTCACAGGCAAAGGTGCAGGGCTGGCAGCAGAAGGGAGCAACAGCTACTCTTACACCGAGCGGTGCAGTGAGCCACCAACAGTCCCTGCTGATGTGAAGGGCATTCATTATTTTTAAAAACTAGAGCTGAATTTTTTATACACACACACGCACAAAAGTAAGGCCAATATTTGCGCACTTCGGTATCAGTGACAGGGAGAAAAAGCAGAATCAGGAAATACATACAGTTCAAAGTGAGATTTGGTAGCGTGTAAGTATTAGACTATCCAGGATGGCCACAACCACTGATGACAAATGTGCTTTTAGAGAATGCTCAACCTTGCTTTCCAGGCCTGACTGCTAGTGAGCAGGATCTCTCATCTCACATAAAGATCCCATAGCTAAAAGATTCCTACTGCCTCTCCTGAAAACCTGATATCAGCCATAATTAAAGATGGGGTCTGAACCTAGATGGACCTTGAGTCTGACTGAACATGGCAGCTCCTTATCTGGCACTGCCAGATCTCCCAGGTCTGTGGAGGCAGAGCAGATGAAATAGAAAGACGTAGATGAAAATATCAGAACAGCCTTTAGGCAGCAAGGTGGGGATAGACATTGGTAACTAGATATGGTAGCCAGAAGTGTCCTGACCACAGCAAGAATGCACACAGCTACCAGCTGAGGGTTTCCAGCCTCCGGGCATCCATCGGCTGCTCCACAAGCCTGCACCATAGGGAATCACCGCTCCGACACACTGAAGGTCCCCACAGCTGCTGTGGTGGTGGATGGGAGCTGTCAACCATACAAAACTTTGACACTGGACCCATCTTGCTGCAAAGCAGGGCAGCTTTTAGGAGATTTATGCTCCATTTGGCCTAAATGGGAATGGTTCCCTCTGCTCCTGCATGGTGGAGTGGCTTGGATGGAGCAAGAAAGCCGTGGCACAGCTGGAAAGGCAGCTCCTGTCAGTGTCCATTGCTCTTGCTCCCCTCCTCGTGGGAACTGGGAGTTTCTTTTGTGAAGCACAGTGTTACTGAATGTAGAGAGATCAAATTCAGTGTAAATCTGTTCCATCATTTGGGGATCCTTTTTTCAGCCCCTTTTTTGGTACCAGACACATGAGGTAATCCAATTACCTGTGAATAGATTTGTGGTACCCAGAGCTATTTCGATACTGATGTGCCTCTGTTCCTTCCTGCAAAACATGTCAAATCAATTTATCTACACATTTGAATAAGTCATCTATGCAATCACTCTCCTTCAGGGAGAAATTTAATTTCTTCCACAGAAGGTTTGCTGTTGCTGTACAGACATGCGTAAGTCACAGTTAATTGCATAGCTATCCCTGAACTTTTCTTTTTAAAGCTAGAGAAGTCATCAGAAAACATCCCTTGATTCCCTAACTAGAACCAAGATTTGGTAAACATGGATATTAAAATTAAGCCATTAAAGATGACTTCTTCAAAGAGTTCATATCTTTAGAGAGGGATGTTTCTCCTACAAGTTGTCTCTTCCCTGCTCTTGCACAGCCGAAGGGCTCTCATTAGGACTACCTTCGTCGAAGTCACATTAAGCAGAGCTCCTACTCTTCCCTCTTGTCTGCACAAAGCTTTGCTCAGAGGAGCGAGAAGAACAAGCACATTACTCTGCAGGGAAATTATATAAATATGGAGGCCACCTCAGTGCAAGAATAGAAATTAAAACAATAGTTTCACACAGCAGTGCTGCCTCCGCTGAGGGGAAGGAAGGGCACCGGGTTCCTGACCTTGCAGAGCAAGTTCACAGTTGCAGCCCTGCTGTAGGCTGACAGCAGGTAAAATGTGATGTCAGCAGGTCTGAAAAAACGTACTGGAGGAGCTTAATGGGATGTGGACTAGGGCAAGGGGAAATGAGAAATGGCTTCCCCCGCTGCTCCCCACAGAATAATGTCTCCCGAAGGGAATCTGGAAAGAGGTGGGTCTCAAAGTCTCTCTGGCAGCTGGACTGCAAGGGTCAGACCCGTGAAGAAACATGGCCCCTAAAGCAAAGGAGGAATTAATCACTGTAGTTCCTGTGCAGCTAAGTTTGATTATTAACTATAATAATTACTGCAGTATACCTGTTTTTTCCAGTCTGGTCATGGCCTCACTTCCCTAACTGAGGGGCCGATCTTGCAATCATTGCTCAGGCTCAGCACTTACTGCCACAACCCATCTTTATGCCCAGCTACTCAGCTGTCCCCAGGTGCAGTTCCCTGCCAGGCACTATGTCTGGCCTAAGCAGGCAACATATCCAATAACCAACATCAGCATCCCTCTAGGGTTGCCGAGCTGGGGTTCGCTCTGGGATGGGCTGCGACAGACCCAGGCGGGGCTGGATGGGGGAAACATGGCAGTATCCATCACTCGTATGCAGATATGGCAAGACAGGATTCGCTGGGGTGAAGGTCACTCAGATGCTTTTCTAACACGGAGATCTGTGTGCAAAGGCATGTCTTCCGCATTTCCTCCTCTGTTTCAGATTGGTATAAAAATCTGTTCTTGTGATACCACTAGGGAGACGGGTGTAGAGACACGATGCAGCTCCCCATCACAACAGCGTCTTCCTGTTACACTTGAGAGCAGTCTTTTCGCTTAGGATTTGCTGGGCTCCTCCACAAACTGGCTGCCCTGTGTTCCAGATCCTGTGCCATAGATCATTTCAGCTGGTACCCAGTGTTTTGCTATGTTCATTTCACATGGGGAATATCCCAAAGGGAACACCTCTATCTATCCCTGTGGCTTAATGTGCATAGACAATAATCAGTTCCCTGAAGTTGCATTGACAGTCTGCTGGACAGACTGCATCTGCGCCATGCAGTGAGTGAAAGAATGAGTTTCATAACCAAATGTCCTTTCGATGCTTTTTCTAGCAGCACCCCTTGTCATAAAAAGTGCCTTGTGTAAGCCAGCGTATCCTGCAATGAATGGAGCTTGAGCCAGCGCTCTGTGGAGGACATCAGAATGAGGTCTGGAGTGGCTCTTAAAGTACAGAAGCAAGATAAAAGGGACAGTCTTCAGGTCCTGTCTCTTAGCGGTGGCATTGCTGGAGTGGGAAAAGTCAAGGTACCAACTCATGTGCTTTCTTTCCTAAGTTTTTTTCTCAGACACACACTGGGAGATCACAGACCTTGTAAAAGCAGGAAGCGCCAAAAGTGCTCAATGTTGTCCTTGCATAAAAGGCTGGGCAAACAGATGCTACAGAAAGGGCTCGGTCTCAGTTAGATTCTTAATATGGCGTTTGGGGTAAAGAGACTCTGCCACCATTCCAGTTTTGTTTTCCTTTATACAGATATCTCATTACTTCAAACAATATCCTCTAATGCAAAGGCAGGACTAAGCTTCCTCCAGCAGGCTTTCTGAAGAGATAATCCATTAAAGGCAAGGAAATCACCCTAGCTTTTCCCTAGACACAGGACAGAATTATGTTCCCACAAGCTCCCTCCAGCCAGCGGCTGCACCCCTTGCCCTTACAGCTGCAGCACTCCAGCTTGTTCCAGTCCCCCATGGCTGCTGGCTGTTACGTACGACATCAGTCACCAGAACTACCTTCTGTCCATCAGCATCTGCTTGAGTGGCGTATCGTTTATACGGTCTTTCTTGTACATGTGATGGTGTTCAGAAACATTAAGCCCCTGCTCTGGCAGCTGCTCTTTCCACAGCCAGAACAAAAATGAGAGGAGGAAGAAAAGAGCAAAGCCCACAGCCATTGGCAGCTATTGGCAGAATTTAACCATCAATATTTATCATGGCATGGGGATGGAGATCAATATGGGCCTCACTTTCTCACTTCATCAATCTGCATCTCCAAGAGACCAAAACGAGGGACTGATCCCTGCAAGACACATTCCTCCTCCTGCCTCCCTGCCTTCCTTTGCTCTAAATTGATGCTACTTCAGTGTACAGCCCTGCATTCACTTGCAACTCAGGGACACTGTGGTGATATGAATGCATCTAGAGGAGGACAACAATGCTGGTGAAAGAGCTGGAAGACATGTCCTATGAAGAGCGGCTGAGGACTTTGGGGTTTTCTAGTCTGGAGAGAAGGAGGTTGGGGGGTGACCTCATGGCTCTCTGCAGCTTCCTGAGGAGGGGAAGTGGGGAGGGAGGTGCTGAGCTCTTCTCCCTGGGATCCAGTGCCAGGACGTGTGGGAATGGCTCAGAGCTGCACCAGGGGAGGTTTAGACTGGACACTGGGAAGCATTTCTTTACCAAGAGGGTGGTCAAGAACTGGAACAGGCTTCCTGGAGAGGTGGTCAATGCCCCAAGCCTGTCAGGGTTTAAGGGGCATTTGGACAATGTCCTTAATAACATGCTTTAATTTAATCACTGCCCTCAATTGGTCAGGCAGTTGGATTAGATGATCATTGCAGGTCCCTTCTATTCTATTCTATTCTATTCTGTTCTGGTCTGGTCTGGTCTGGTCTGGTCTGGTCTAGTCTAGTCTAGTCTAGTCTAATCTAATCTAATCTTGTTCTGTTCTATATAAGCACTGAAAAAAGACTGACCCAAAACCTGTTATTTTGAAAATTCATGGAGTTCCCATTTAAAGCACCAATGATCATCTAGAAACAAAACAAAACTGAAAAGGTATCTACTCTAAATAAGAACTAGTTCTCCACAGTTAGAAATGATCCAAAATCAAAATGCTCTATGCAGATCCTGCCAAACCTGGTGCATACGATATTAGATCAATTATGCGTTCTTTAGTTTGCATAATCCAAACCCAACTGGACAGTCTCTTTTAACCTGATTCTCCCCACTCATGCATGAGAAGAAAACCTAGGATCTTTTGCCGAATGATCCTTAAGCTTTAACACATCTAACACCACCTGACAAACTCCACCCTACGTTACTAAGTCAAAATCCAAATGACTGGGACAAAAAATAAAATCTTAGTTCCCCTGGCCCATTTTACCTCAAAGACTTTGTATTAATACAAAAAACCCATGCAGACTTTCCACTTCAGTGTTTTTTATGACTTTATATGTCCTGTATCTGCTATTTTGTCGCATTAAGTACAGAAAAAGATGCTTTTCCATGCTGAATCACAGGATACATTTCCAGCAAACAGTTTCCATGTTATTACAGCTCACAAGAACAGTGTGGGAACATTATGAATAGCAGCAGCTAACTGTGATTCAACTGCTGGTTTGGGATTTTTATTTAAACCATCTACTGAGTTTTTGGATGACTGTGTTCTGAAATAATCATTTAATCATATGGAACACCAGTAAAACTCTAGAAAATAAATAATTTAGAATGAATATTAAGTTAAATAATCTAGGCAGTCAACCCAATGAATTGTTTGGACAAAAATAGATATTGAACACCAGAGAACAACAAACAGTACTACTTAAATGTTGAGGGTTGCTGCAGATGCAGTTTTAGGCATTTTACTGCTTTTATAAACTGATGAACAGTATTTACAGGATTGATATTCCCAAAACCCACCATCACTGTTGTCCACTGCTTGGAGTCAGAGCGGTGGAAAAAAAAAATCTGGAAACAATTTACATCTAAGCCTCAAAACAATTAAAATGCATGTAAATTATGATGCTCCAGGAATTAATCACTCCAACAGATGGCTGGTAGCTTGTTAATAAGAGTGAAGCAGGCATTTGTCTTTTTTTGGAATCCCATACCTTGAAGATCATAGGAATGCCAAGGTACCAGCAAAAATGGGATTGCTGCAGCAAAGGGATCTGACTATAAACTAATGATTAAAATTATCTGGAACACCAGAGACAATCCATTTGGGGCAATTCCAGTCCAATTTTTCACCCTTCCTTACTCTCTGTCCTGCTACGGCCTCAAATCTAAACAGCATAGGCCAAAGGGGGATTTTGATGCGGACCCTGACTTCACAGGTTGGCTCACAGTTGGGGTAACAGCTACGCTAACAGCCACCTTGACTTTGCACTGAGACGTTTGCACACCAAACCCTAGTGTGCAGAGGCAGCTCTTGGATCCCAGGAAGCAGAACTTCAGCTTGCTCTTAGCAAAACATTTCAAAGTTGGCCTTTTTTTAACGAGCCTCAAAGATGAGCTCCCTTTAAGTATACTTCTGGTACTGAGACGACAAGGTGCTGGGGGCCTGGAGGAATATTCGCTCTGTTATGCACACACGCACGCACACACACGCGTTACCTACAGTGATTTGGTTAAGATTATTGTATAAAGAACGTTTTCATGGCCTCCAGGCCATGCTGTGCCTTGTCAAGGGGCATGGGACCTGTCCTACACAGGGGAGTGCAGGTGAAAGCCTTAAGCCAGCAAAGTCTGAGCTACCTCTAGAAGCAGCATAAAACCATCACCATGGTAGGGCAGCGTTAATTAGTAAATTAGCATATTGATGCCTTTGTACTGCTTCTAGGATCTGATCTGTTATCTTCACTGATCATGGTCCTGTCCTCTGTAATTTAGTGTGGGATACTACGGGTTTCTGTTGTCTCTGATCGGAGGTGGTATGGCTGTGTGTTCCAGCTTCAGGCTCCGGTGTGTTGTGGTTGTACATCCCAGCTTTCTGCTCTGCACGGGGGTCACAATTTCTAACATATTAATTTCTGAATTTAAAACCTCAGAACTTTACTGATGCTGTGAAATAAGTAAACCAAGACTCATAGTCTAAATTAAAGATTGTGAGCAAAGTGGGACAGAACTAAATTCCAATAAATAACGTACCACAAATAAATTAGTAAATAATGCACTTCTGCAAATCCCATCTTGCAAGATAGCAATTCCATCTTCTTAAATGACAGCTAACAGATAAATATCACTGTGACAGCCTCTCTTACACCACGATGGATGTGGTTATTAGAGCTTCCATTTAGTCAGCACTCCCAAAGGAACGTCTTAGAAGATACAGATTTTACAGGTATTTAGGCCATATTCAGAAAGACCAAACAGTGATGTACCGTTTGCAGTGCTGGGCCACTGAGGGCAGGCTCCCACAGGCTCTGAGCCCTGTCAACATCTGCCGATGGAGAGTTGTTGATTGACCCAGGTCCCGTGGCTGAGGAGAAGGAGAGCTGCAGAGCTGACCTGACAGGACGTCCAGGATCTTGGCAAATTGCAAAGAATATCAGTGTTGGGAATTCAGAGGCACTCTGCTCAGACAGTGAAAGATCCAGTTATGTCTGCTTACTCCACAGAGAGGCTGGAATGAGTTAAAAAGAAATAGGATGGGAAGATAGTTGAGGATAAAAGAGGTAGAAAGAACTTTCTACATAGATTACTAGGCTGGGCTGACAAATAATCCATCATTTTTCATCTCTGTCCTCTTTCCATTGCCAAGACTTACAATAGTGAGAAGTGGTACAGGAGATGCTAATATCCTTTTTGGAGACTTCCTTGATGCATAGGATACCGCCTTTGAAATCATGAAGTGAGTTCCTAAAACACCCACATTTTCTGATGTAGCTGTAAGATAATCAACAGGAATTTTCTGCTGCACAAGAAACACCCTCTTTCCCTCTTGTCAGATCCTCCTGCATCTCTGATCTTCAGTCCTACACATCTCTTGGGTTAGTTTATAAACTGGCTTTTTGGATGGCTGAACTTGCCTTGACTTTCACCAAAATACATCTGGAAGCACTGATGAAACCCTGGTAATTTACAAATAAAGGAAAACCTCTACTGCTTGACCAAATAACAAAGCCTTTACATTGGGCTCTTAGACAAGTTCATAGAAGAACATCACTCAATCTCTTGCACAGCTAAGAAGCTTGCACAGCTTTATCCCAGTATAATGTTCCATGATTGTAACAGCCTTTTCTTCTATTCTGGCAATTCTTGTAATCTCTTCCTGGAATGTAAACACAGTAATGATAATATAATATATTGATATATATTACAAACCAGTGTATAGCATATTCACCACTTCATCTTATACCTGCAGTGCACTAGAATTCAAACCCAGTGGTCAAACATCATTATTCAGTTAAAGTAACTTGCTGTTTTCATGCTCAAATTGAGTTTCCTCTGTGTTGAGTATATTAGTAGACATCTGAAGTTAAAACCTAAATTCAATTGGTCCTGTGCACCATATCTCAGATCAGAATCTGACCAGTAATGTATGCTCCCTGGATAGTTCAGAAGAATAATTCATTTGCAGATTTTGTCAGTTCATAAAAGTTTCAATACTCTGCCAATCTATAAAATATCTATGTTTTATGTAAACCAGGAAATAGCATTTCTGAGTGGAGGCAATAGCCATATCAGATCATCATATGATGTTGCCTGTTTGATTGAAAGGCATTTGTGTTGGAGCAAAGCTCAGAGCATTTTGAAAATGTAAACACAGGGATCACTCCATAAAAATTATATGTGCACTCTAAACTAATACATAGCTCTTGGTTGCATGCTATGCAGTAAGGCATTTAAAGGGGTTATCATGATGATATATGAATGGCAGCACAGCCAAGACTAAAGGGCAAGATATTCCATTAGGGTTGTTTCTTATTGCATAAAAAAAATTACTTCCCACTCAGAAAATGCTTCAAAATCTAATTATTTTGTATAATATGCCTCTTCTCCTCTTCCTTCAGGCTATATCAAATATTGGAAGAGGATTCTCTGCTTACATGGATTTTATCTTAATGAATTGCCTAATCTTTTCAAGAAAATATGTTTTTATATATAACTTTTGAACACAGCCCCTTAATTAACAGCAGGAATGCTTGTGGACTGAAAACAAAGCCAGTTAGTGAGTCTTGAAATTACATTCAGAGCCGATTGCATTGGCATTAGCATTCCTGAATTGAAGTCAGTATCTAGTTCCTGAATTATGTGCAGTGCCACATGTAGCAGGAAGTCAAACATGGAATAAAAAGCTTGGGGTGTTGCATTAGCCAGGAGCACACTCTGCACACTCTGCAAGCCTCACCTGCATGGTATGATACCTCTCCTCCCTCTCCTTTTCTTCCCACAGGACCAGGGAAGAGACATCATGGGGAGGGAGGAGACGGTGGCCTGAGGATGAGGACACACATATTTTCACAACCTTGTGAATGTCCTTTCAAGGATCAGGGGTGGGAGCAGTAATCATTCAACTAATCCCTCAAAAATATCCACAAGCCTTTAAAAAAAAAAAGACTTTTGGGGGCTCATTTCAGTTTCTGCATTTTTAAGGTCACTTACATTTCTGTGCCAAGTGTTGAAGGTTAAGTATTAAACTTGCTTCTCTTTTAAAGATCTTTTAAATGAACACTGAGCTTTTCACCTGCTTTTAAGAGGCAGAGTTTTAGGAAACATTTCAGACATCCCATGAGAAGTGATAAACCAGTTGACATCGTTGTTATCACTGGCACTACTTCCACGACCAGCTTTGCCAGCCTGTCCCCGGGCCAGGAGCTGGGTTGGGAGCAAGAAGTCACATAGGCACAGACTTCACACAGCACGCCATCCTCAGGTCTTCCAGGAGACTCCCTGCCATATATCCTGATCTTCTCGCTGGAGACCCAGAGGGCTTGCTCCTGGCTGTCCAAAATAAACTGGCCTAAGAAACTTGGGAAGGTGTGATGTCCACCATCAGATGCAATTGAAATGATCCATGTGTTTCTGTTCAAAGGATTATCTCTCTCTTTCTCTCTCTGTACATATAGAGAGAACAAGAGTGGCAACGGATCCATGCTTCAGAGTTTCTGTTCTGAAAGAAGATACAATGTTGTAATGAGAGGTCTCAAAGCGCCCTGAAGGAAATAAAACACAATGTAAAAAAATACAAATCAAGTTCATCCACAAAGATCCCACTGCCACAGACCAAATACAGGCAAATTTTCCACCTGAAGCAGTCAGACGTATCTCCATTCTGCACAAGGTGGCAGTGGGGACTCCCACTACAGTGACTGGGAAGGGATCACCTGGAATCTCCTGGGGTCACATTTTTTGTTCTGGAGAAGACAAGTGGCGGATGCCTCCTTACTTGTCTTCCAATTCCCCCTTATCTCTTCTATCCTGTCACGAATAACGTCTCTCCTGCTCCAGGTCATCGCTACCTCTGCACTGACTCTATTGTCTTTCTAAAGAACAAGCTTCTTCCTCATGAAAGGGCAATGATTACTCTTTGTTCCAGAAACAATTATATGTTTGTTTCTATCAAGCGTTTATGAAAACCTCAGTTTATTTTCACACCATTTATTTAGCAAGATTTAACAAACAGCCCTTCCTGGAGAGGTTAAAGTCAGCTTTGGCTGCTTTTACTAGCTACTTTTCTCTGGCCAACGCATTTCAGATACTGGTATTTCCTCTTTCTTTTGTCCTCTGTGCTCCACCTCCAGATTTCTAAGCGCCAGTCTTTACATTTTTCCCTTTTCTTCCAAAGGGCAAGATACCAAATTCACTGCTGACGTAAGTAGGTGCAGCTCTAATGAAGTCAATGGGGTTACACCTGCCTATGTCAGCAGTGAATTTGGCTCAACATCCCTAGTGAGCAAAATGTCACATTACCTTTGCTGAGCAGGACATTTCAAATAAAACATTAGCAAAAACAATTAACTTTAAACCATTAATCCCACTGAAGCTACTTTCAACCTCCTAAGGATTGAAGTCAATTCCCAGTAAATGTCTTTGGCTTAATAGATTGTGATGCTTGGGTATAAAATATATTATTGAATGGCATTGAATTAAGTAGCATCATATTGTATTTCTATATATAAATTATACTTTAGCACACATCTGACAACTTTTCACTATAATACTTAAGAAACTATTAGCAATGGAGGAGATCATACAGAACATTGCATTACTTAATACCTATGAATTTTGAAAATGTATTACGTATAGCTCTAATATAACACTCAGATATAACATATTTTTGTATTTCATTAGCATGCCATTTTACATCAACAGAGATGGAAGATTTATAAATAGCATGGTTCTCCAATTCATTCCCTTTGGCACAAAACAGGTAGTAACAAATCTGGATGAGTGAGGAAAGAATGCAGTCTTGCTCCCAATGCCTTCTTTACAGCTACAGAAGGAGAGGTGTCAACGTATTACCTAAAGAATTTGAAAGGCCAAGTTCAGGTCCTTGCTCGACTTCCTCCTGCACAGCAGGTCACAGGCAGGTGTACGTGGGACAGCAACTCCACTATAGCACTCTTGGGTCCCTTTTTGCTTTGCAGTGTTCATAAAACCCATGTGGGGTGCATGGGTTCCTGCTTCAGGAAAAAAGGATAAAATTGCTAGGCTCTTGTAGGTCAAACCCGGCTGTAGGCAGCCAGAAAGAAATGCTGAAGATAGAGATGGGTGTTGAATCCTGTCCCTCTCTAGGACTGTCATGTTCTCTGCCTTGCATGGAGTGATTCCTGCCATTTGGGATTTGCAGCCCTAAAGCTCCCCTGGGAGTTAAGTACCTTAACCCTTTCTTCTAAAGCCAAAGGAAGTGACAATCACTTTATCTATCAAAAAGCCAGAAGAGAAGGAGTGGAGGCATGAACCCTGTCTTCCAGTTCCTCTCTGGACACTCCACAGGGGAGAGAACTGAAGTTGAGTTCCTACATCCATCCAGTGGGACATTTGCTCTCCCACCCTTCTCCCAGGTGCATGGGCTAAACACTACATTTTAGAGTCAGCTCTCTCTTTTCTATTGAATATTTACTTAAAACATGCAAACTGTAGCAGCCACAGCAGGAGATGTAGAGAGAAAAACCTTTCTTTTGCTGCAGACTCCTCCCCGGTGTGCTGGTCACGTCTCTTTTTCAGGAGCAGGAGAGAAAGCCCAACTCACAGAGAAAAGAACTGAATAAAGGTCACTTACCACTTAGGTGACTGTTGCAGCTAAGAATCTCAGTATTTTAATCACAGGGTCCTCTCTAAGGTAAGCACAGCTCCCCAGCTCCATGTACATAGCCTCACCAACCAGCACAAACATTTGCACATTGCCTAATGTGGATAAAGTTGAATCAAGGGGAATAAAGTTCTGCAGGAACAGAATATTAACAAAAGACTTCCAAAAAATACAAGGTACTAGTTATATTTGGCCATCAGGTGAAAAAAATATTGACTCAAACCTGGAACATATGATCAATGACCTTGAATCTGTGCCTCATCCATTTGTAATCATCATTTTCCCAAGGAGAAAAGATGGTGGCTGCCTTGAGATCCTTTTTCTTGTATTCAGAGATGTACAGGGAGAAAGGAGGTTTGTACGTACCAGGTAGCAGGCCAGGCAGGAGAACTGCCTGGCTAACTTCTCTACTCCATGACACAAATGTTTTTGCCCCCTGGAAAGATACCTGCATATGATAATCTCCAATATTTAATATTGGCCCAAATTTTACCATCCCTTAACCATGCCCAGAGTTCAGCTCTATATTATGTCATAGAATCATAGAATCATAGAATGGTTTGGGTTGGAAGGGACCTTAAAGATCATCTAGTTCCAACCCCCCTGCCATGGGCAGGGACACCCTCCACTAGACCACGTTGCCCAAAGCCCCATCCAACCTGGCCTTGGACACTTCCAGGGATGGGGCCTCCACAACCTCTCTGGGCAACCTGTTCCAGTGCCTCACCACCCTCACAGTAAAGAATTTCTTTCTAACATCTAGTCTAAACCGACCCTCCTTCAGCTTAAACCCATTATCCCTTGTCCTGTCACTACAGGCCCTGATAAACAGTCCCTCTCCACCTTTCCTGTAGGCCCAATCAGGTACTGGTAAACCGCAATTAGGTCTCTCTGGAGCCTTCTCTTCTCCAGGCTGAACAACCCCAACTCTCTCAGCCTGTCCTCACAGGAGAGGTGCTCCAGCCCTCTGATCAGCTTCGTGGCCCTCCTCTGGACTCGCTCCAACAGCTCCATGTCTTTCTTGTACTGGGGCCCCCACAGCTGGAAGCAGTACTCCAGGTGGGGTCTCACAAGAGCAGAGTAGAGGGGCAGGATCACCTCCCTCAACCTGCTGGTCACACCTCTTTTGATGCAGCACAGGACATGGTTGGCTTTCTGGGCTGCAAGCGCACACTGCCGGCTCATGTTGAGCTTCTCATCAATCAACACCCCCAAGCCCTTCTCCTCAGGGCTGCCCGCAATCCATTCCTCGCCCAGCCTATAGTTGTGCTTGGGATTGCGCCGACCCACGTGCAGGACCTTGCACTTGGCCTTGTTGAACTTCATGCGGTCTGCACGGGCCCATCTCTCCAGCCTGTCCAGGTCCCTCTGGATGGCATCCCTTCCCTCCAGTGTGTTGACCACACCACACAGCTTGGTGTCATCAGCAAACTTGCTGAGGGTGCACTCGATCCCACTGTCCATGTCGCCGACAAAGATGTTGAACAGTGCCAGTTCCAGTACCGACCCCTGAGGAACGCCACTTGTCACTGTTCTCCACTTAGACATTTGGCTGTTGACCACAACTCTTTGAGTGTGACCATCCAGCCAATTCCTTATCCACTGAGTGGTCCATCCATTGAATCCATGTCTCTCCAATTTAGAGACAAGGATGTCGTGCGGGACAGTGTCAAATGCCTTGCACAAGTCCACGTAGGTGACGTCAGTTGCCCTTCCCTTATCCACCAACAATGTAACCCCATCATAGAAGGCCACCAAGTTTGTCAGGCATGATTTGCTCTTAGTGAAGCCATGTTGGCTGTCACCAATCACCTCATTATTTTCCATGTGCCTGAGCATAGTCTCCAGGAGGGTCAGCTCCATAATCTTACCAGGCACCGAGCTGAGACTGACGGGCCTGTAGTTCCCTGGGTCTTCCTTTTTTCCCTTCTTAAAAATGGGGGTTATGTTTCCCCTCTTCCAGTCAGTGGGAACTTTGCTGGACTGCCAGGACTTCTCAAATATGATGGCGAGTGGCCTGGCCACTTCATCCACCAGTTTCCCCAAGACCCGCGGATGCATCTCATCAGGTCCCATGGACTTGTGCACCTTAAGTCAATCGAAGACAATTGCAAGGATATCATCAAAACCTAAATCCCGCAGCACTATAGTATAAAATATATTTTGCAGCAACTCTTCCCACTCGAGGACCAACTGTCATTGCGGGTTCTTGCAATGACAGGTCGCACACTGAAGTGAACCAAGAGTGAGTGCAGGTAGGTGATTTAGTCTCACAGTACACCTTCTAATGAAGTAACACACTGCACAGCCTTTCTGCTAGAAATTCAGGACTATTACACTTTTCAGTACTGTATGTATTCTGCTGGGATGTACCCAATTTTGTTTGTTTTGTTTTAACAATGATTTCTGACATGTTAGTTATCATATTTCATGCTTACTCAGAGAATAGATTAAATAGTGAGTCTCCATTAGAAATACTGTGGGGGAGTGAAAACCTCTAAAAACTGAGCACTGCTCTGGGCTAGACCTTAAAGGTTTTACACAGCCAAAAACTCGTGATGAATTCAAAGAAGATTTTTCTGGTTTGAAGGATTTGGGACCAGACACAGAAGCTGCCTCCTAAGCTCAGGGCCAGCATTCTCCACCTCAGCTCCTGAGTCCCTGAGGTGACTGAGGGGAGCCCCCCGGGACACTGCACCGCAGCATCACTGCCCGGGCACCCGGCTGAGATGGGGTGCAGAGGAGGGAGACGAATGTTAGTCTCAGTACGATGCTGACATGCACTCATGACCAGGGAGCCACAGTCTGAGAAGCACTCCAAGATGCCACGGTTTCCGTGCGGCCTTTCAGCACAGCTCTGCCTGGTTAAATCAATGAACATTTTGCAATTGATTTCCGGGGTAGCTGCAACAGGCTATATGGTTTGATCCATCAATTGCTTTAGTACTCACCTCATTTTAAGCACATTAGCAGCTTCATTGAAGTCAATGGTACAGTTCAGATATTTAAAATGAGTTATGTTCTTAAGTACCTTGATTAATTGAGGCCTTAATGAACATTGTTAATGAAGGTGTGATCCTCCAAGACTGGAACAAATCAAATCTCACGCTTCATTGCACAGTCACTTGAATTCAGCAGAAGTCCTTGTTGCTATCGAAGGAGAAGTCATCTCCCCCTTTCCCAGAAGCTGATCCTCACCATGTCCCTGGTGCTGGGACCTACAATCACACGGCGGGGTGGGGTGCCTGTCCATGATCGCCAGTTTGGACCAGTTCCCTGCACAGTGCTTAGGCAGGCAGCAGACAGACACAAGCTACCAGGAGCGGAGATGGAGGTGGTAGGTAGTACCACATCTTCTGGCAGCAGTGCAGACATGTGCCAAATTGAAAGGATCCTATAACAATAGCACTGCCAAATCAAGAAAAAACTAGCTTGTTAAAACATTGGAGTGATTGTCTGATAACTAAGTATCCAAAGCATATTGAGATTCTTTACCAGGGAAAACTTTGAGACTTCAACATTCATGTAAACTATCACAAGTGCATTCAGACCAAACCTTATCTGCAAATGAGAGCGTATACAATTAAGAGAGAAATATAATGTTTTATGTGGGTACCACCTAGTGGCAAAGGACTGAGATTTCCATGTGTTATTTTTGATGGAAATAATATGCACATTCTGGAAGAAGATCCTGTTAACTAGGTGCCCAAATATTTTGGGTTTCTCTTGACTTTCTGTTTGAGTCCATTAGCCTGTTTCAAGCTGTATGCCTAAAATCCACACCCAAGTTGGGAAAAGCTTCCAAAAACATTTTAATAGTTCTGGAGTCTCTGTGTGTGATGCTGACCAAAGTTTTTTACAATCGGGAAGCAAATTGGATCGCATATGTGGCACAGACGGAGAGAGACATTCACACACAAAGTAATGCAATGAGGCATGTACGACAAGGCCAGTGGTTTCAAGTTCAATGCCACTGCACACCTGTGATTCACCAGAGGCACAGTTCCGGATGCCCACCAGCTCAGATGCAATGGTATGGAAATAAATGAGAAACCACAACCATGTTTTTCGGCTGAATCAGGGAAGCCAACAGTATAATAAGAGAAATTCTATTTTCAGTGTGGTAGTCCTATAACTAGTTGCTTTATTTGGTGTCCTTTGAACTGAAGGGAGAACGCCGTGTTCTTTTGGGGCTTTGCAATAAAATGCAGAGGGACTTCCAAATGGAAAGCACACAAAGGAAAAAGCTTCTGGATGAAAATGCCTCTGGACATGGCAAGATGTTGCTTAGCCAAATAAAGGCACAGTGAAATCATAACTCAAGAGAAAACTAATGTCATCATAATGCAGGCATTTTAATTGAGAAACATTCCACTTGAAAATTGTTATACATCAATTTTTATAAGAAATGCAATAAACTTTTCAATTATAAAAGGCGTAAAAATGACACTTAACTGTCACAACCAGTCAGTCATTTTATTCTGAGCAGGTAGCCCTATGCCCACACTTTGGCATGCTTGCAGCAGTGTCAGTTAACCGGCAAAGGGCCCAGGACTTGGCAATGCAATGTAGCACCAAGCTGTCGTTTGAGGTTGGAAATGGGCAGGAGCATAGCAGTTGTCCCTGGCCAGGATGAGGAAACACGCAGGCAGACCAGGCGGTGGGGATCCCATGTCTCTGCTCAGCACCAGTTTCTCACCTCAGGTAAATCAAGAAATAAGACCAGGCATGAAGTCCTGACCGTGGTGAAATCAATACCAAAACCTTTGTTAAGTGCACTTGTGCCACTATTTCACCTGCTGCCTTCAGTAATTTACGCCACTCCGGAATAGGGTTCTAGATCAATATATCTATTAATGCCACAAAGCAGATTACAAAGAGAGGCTGCTTGAAGGGACTGCAGTGTGCATTGTGTGGGGATTATTTCATACCTATTTCATCATTTCAAACCTATTGTTGATTATCACGTGAATATTGCATTAACTTCAGCTTTAGAAAGCTCCTAATAGTTGTGATTCATGAAGCTGTCAACTAATACTATACCTATTCACTTTTTACAGACCTACACATCAATGGATTGGAAACACCCTGGAAAACAAAGAAAGGGAGAAGAGCAAGGGAAAAAAACAAAGAGTTTTGTGTCAGCCCTGTGCCATAGGGAGGGCTTGTAGCAATAACAGCAGTCTGTTTCCAGGGGTGGAAAGGTCTTTAGACAGCTACGGGTGACAGTGTAGCACCCTGGGCCAGAGTGTCAGTGCAAAGAACTATTGCACCAAAGACAGCAGAAAGGTAAGAAATTTAATTCCAGATGTAGGAAAGACCCACAGAGTTTCACCTTATTATAACAAAAGTGAAGCGCTCTATTGAGAGCCTGTCTGAAAGTGATTTGTCATTTAATGACCTTAAGAGAAGCAGGTCCATTAGTGACGTATAAACAGTGCAGAACAAGAATACAATGCATTTTCTTCTGTAACGGTGCATTTCAGGTCTGCCTAAGTGTTAGACAGTAAATAAAAGCTCTTTGAAAAATGAGCTTCCCTGAATGCTTCACCCAGTGAAAGGAGTGAGAGAGGTCCAGCCATCAGACCAGCTCTCCCACAGGCATCTGCAGCCTACCCTGTGGATCCTTATATGCCCTTTCTACAAATTAAGCTCTCAAACACAAAGAAAACAGGGTGGAAAAACAAGGGCACACATAAGAAACATTAGGAAAACTCTTAGTTGAGAGGGTATACACTTCTGATAAAAACCCCAATCTCTTTCTCATTTCTTAATAATAATGAGTGAATATAATTAAACATGTTTCTTTTAGGAATAAAGAGTTTGTCTTCCTTAGCCAGATAACAAGAAAACATGACTCTTGTCTGAGCCTCAGAATGACTGAAATCTGGCAATTTTCATAAAATTCAGTGGGTAGGGCTGCTTTGCAACCAGGTGATGGGAGACAATTCTGCATTGATTTTTTTCGGGTGGATTTTCCTAAATATGGTCACTATATAAAAATTTCTACTTCATAGGCAGAACCTCTTCTTACTCAGCCCTGGTGTATGTGCCTGTGAGAACTGAACATAAGAGGTTAAAAATGCTGGTGTCCACTTATCTCTCAGGCAAACCTTGTGGATGGAGATCCGCAAGGTTCGCACAAGGAGCAGCCGAAGGAGGGAGTCCTGCAGCGGCAGGATGGTCCTGTTTTGGCTAAAGATTGCAGGACTAAGCAGATAAATGGTTTCAACACAGAATATTGGAGGTCATGGTGCCTTGAATGAGACCTTCTGCTCGATTTTCTGTGAAATGAATATTCAAGTTAACCTCCCTGAATATGATAATGAGCTTAAAGAAGAACATGCTAAGCATATATGACTATAGTACTTGACTCTCCACCCCAATCATGTTAAACATCACCCCTGGGAGGGAACAGCTAAGGCTGGGGTATAAAGGATATTGATGGAAATACCCCTGGGGGGAGAGGAGAGATTGAAGACCTAGAAGAGGCAGTTGACAGGCTGTGCTCCTTCTCCTCCACCCAAGATAGAGACATCTTCTTGGTAAGCATTGTGCCTTCACCTCTTGGTGAAGAATACCCATTTTGCTATCATCATCATCATATATTAGTGCTACTGCAGTGAGTGTATTTATCAACGGCAATCCTGTATCTGTTATATCTGTCGCCCTATTAAATTTTCTATTTTTTCAACTTCGCAAAACTGTCTCAGCAGAAGTCTTTGGCAGGGCTCTGAAACAGGCCAACATTGACTCTAACCAGTGGCTGCACACATAAGCCTTTAGACATAAACCATTGACCAAGTCTGGGACTAAGACTGGACCTAGCTGCACCTACGCTACTCTCTGAGAAGGAGATTAAAAAGCAAGGATGTCCTTTCTGAACTTCACGACTCAATGGGAAGGCCTCCCTCAGCCACACATCAGACTTACACCCTTTTATGCAACAGTACCATTTGCCTCCAGTCAAAGGAGAGCAGATTGAGTTTGCTGTAGTAAAGGCCATGGTTAACACTTGTCCATGCCCATCAACATCATCTCATTGCAGGTTCCCATGGCACACATACATCCCTCCACACCCTGCAATTAGCTGCAGCCAGGTCTTTGCCCTTTTCTACCTGCCCACTTTGTTGTCCTCCTTTTTCTTCTTTTAAAAATATGGTGACCTTAGACCAGATGGCATATAAGACCTTAACATCTCTCAGACAAAAAATCCCCTCCAAGTATCTCACTTGTATAAATGGGCATAACCAATGTATTAATTAATTTGAAACAATAAATTTTGAGTACAAAGCAGCCATGCAGAATGTAGGGATTTTTTAGAAAAAATACTACATGAATGTACTTAAGTGGAGCTACATTGCTACTGTCAGTAATGATGGGAAATAGCCAGATTGATAGGTGTGACTTCTGAACTGCTTCCTCCAAGTGTAGAAGAAAAGATCATAGGGACCCCACAACTTACCTCATGTTCCTGTCTGGAGCCAAATGTTCTTCCAGCCGCAAGGGACTCTGTTTTGTCTGCACAGGCACCTTGAGGTGGTCAGACCATAAACTGTCTCCCTCCCTGTCACCTTCAGTCCAAGCGAGCTTAGAAATGTGTCTCAAGTCAAATGTCCATACTATCACTTCATAAGTCGCCTCTGTCAGTTCAGCACCATGCATCTTTCCAAATATAAATAAATGTTTTGTGAAGTTTTGCTCCACTCAATTACATATGTACATTTGTCTTGCTTAAAACTAATAGCTTGCTAATACTCATATATTTCTTGGAGAGTGTTCCAACTGGTTAGATCTTCACCCAAACATGTGAATGGAAACCTCAGGCAAAACAAGAACTGCCTCTCATACCTTTTACGGATTAAAAAATAGTTCTTACCCTGCTAATGCCATTCTTAATTGGACTACACAGTGAGGAGCAATTAAGACTAAACGGCCACTTGCTGAGAGCTGGTGAAAGAGAAACTGCAGCTTGAGGCATTCGCATTCTCCAAATAAAGTACAGTTGCCTTACTTTGGTGTTAAAGAAAGAAGCTTAATTTTTCAATGGCTTAGTACATTAAAAAACAATGATTCTATTCACAGCAGGGAAATTGGTTTTGGGAGGGATTATATTTTCTTAATTTTTTTTATTTTTATTTTTTCAAAACTACTTTGGAGATTTAAAGGCTCCTGACTGACAGCACTGGAGGTGGGACTCTCCAGTCCCAGAGAGAAGCAGTGACAGCTACAGCCTAAATAACCTTGCTGCACTGCCTCACCTATAGCTTGCAGAAGCCACTCCAGGGCTTGAAGGAGATTTTTCCTGTTTAGTCCATGCCTTGCTAGTATGTCACATAAACTCTGGGTGCATGACGTAGAAGTGCAAATGAAATCCAGGTAACTGTTCACATACCTTCTTAAATAATTCTGAAGGTCCTGTCAGTCCATGAAATGTCCTCCCTCTTCAGATATAGCCCAGTGTGAGCCACACCTGCAGCCCCTCCTCTACAGTGATTAACATAAATGCCACCTGCAGTGAACAGCAACCATCCTGAGGAGGATCATAGGTCCTTATTTGAGAGAAAAGGTCACACTCACCCCACGCAGTGGAAATAGAGGATGAAATTTGCTGCACTTACAGCAAATTATATATTCCAGAATGATTAAACCTGAGGAGGACCACTGTCCCTCACAGTTGGCAGTCTGCTGCCCTTCACTCATGCTAAAGTTGGGATCCTGCTAGTTTCCGAAAGAGTTTCACCTTCTAACCTCACTGCCACCCCATTAGTGTGTATTGTCCCAATGTTGATGCTAAGCCAGCTGCGTTTCACCCAGCTGCCTGCATCCCTTGGGTGCCTGGTCACCTTGTCTGTGTTTTACCAGAAGCCTTCTGCTGTCATCTCTGACTGGGAACAAATCCCCTTGTGGGAGTCAGGCTCAGTGTAAACCGGCTGGACTAAGTTACAGGAAGAGTGAGAAAGGCAGCTGTGGTCCCAGCTGCCTGGTCTAATCCCAGCCAGAAAGTAAGCTCAAGAGGATATCAAGTTTTCTGGGAGGGAAGCCTATATTTATAATGGTGGATAAAGAGCGTTCAACCAAGGTATCAGCTGCAGACTCTACATATGCTTCTAAACTCTGACTTACAAAGCTCCCCCACTGGCTGCAACAGAAGGAGCTCTGCTAGGTTTTCTAGGAAAGCAAATTGTTCTTCAGACATTTCCTTACTGAAATGAGGTCCCCACAACTCCCAGTGCTCACATCACTTCTATAAATACTTTGAGAGCCTGAAAGCATAAGGATTTAGAATCATAGAATGGTTTGGGTTGGAAGGGACCTTAAAGATCATCTAGTTCCAACACCCCTGCCATGGGCAGGGACACCCTCCACTAGACCACGTTGCCCAAAGCCCCATCCAACCTGGCCTTGGACACTTCCAGGGATGGGGCATCCACAACCTCTCTGGGCAACCTGTTCCAGTGCCTCACCATCCTCACAGTAAAGAATTTCTTCCTAACATCTAATCTAAATCGACCCTCCTTCAGCTTAAACCCATTATCCCTTGTCCTGTCACTACAGGCCCTGATAAACAGTCCCTCACCATCTTTCCTGTAGGCCCCTTCAGGTACTGGAAGGCTGCTATAAGGTCTCTCTGGAGCCTTCTCTTCTCCAGGCTGAACAACCCCAACTCTCTCAGCCTGTCCTCACAGGAGAGGTGTTCCAGCCCTCCAGTCATCTTCGTGGCCCTCCTCTGGACTCGCTCCAACAGCTCCATGTCTTTCTTGTACTGGGGCCCCCAGAGCTGGAAGCAGTACTCCAGGTGGGGTCTCACAAGAGTGGAGTAGAGGGGCAGGATCACCTCCCTCAACCTGCTGGTCACACCTCTTTTGATGCAGCCCAGGACATAGCTGGCTTTCTGGGCTGCAAGCGCACACTGCCGGCTCACGTTGAGCTTCTCATCAATCAACACCCCCAAGTCCTTCTCCTCAGGGCTGCTTTCAATCCATTCCTTGCCCAGCCTATAGTCATGCTTGGCATTGTGCCCACCCACGTGCAGGACCTTGCACTTGGCCTTGTTGAACTTCATGTGGTTCGCACGGGCCCACCTCTCCAGCCTGTCAAGGTCCCTCTGGATGGCATCCCTTCCCTCCAGTGTGTTGACCACACCACACAGCTTGGTGTCATCAGCAAACTTGCTGAGGGTGCACTCGATCCCACTGTCCATGTCGCCGACAAAGATGTTGAACAGTGCCAGTTCCAGTACCGACCCTGAGGAACACCACTCGTCACTGTTCTCCACTTGGACATTGAGCCGTTGGCCACAACTCTTTGAGTGTGACCATCCAGCCAATTCCTTATCCACCGAGTGGTCCATCCATTGAATCCATGTCTCTCCAATTCAGAGACAGTGTCAAACGCCTTGCACAAGTGCAGGTAGATGACGTCAGTTGCCCTTCCCTTATCCACCAACAATGTAACCCCATCATAGAAGGCCACCAAGTTTGTCAGGCATGATTTGCTCTTAGTGAAGCCATGTTGGCTGTCACCAATCACCTCATTATTTTCCATGTGCCTGAGCATAGTCTCCAGGAGGATCAGCTCCATAATCTTACCAGGCACCGAGCTGAGACTGACGGGCCTGTAGTTCCCTGGGTCTTCCTTTTTTCCCTTCTTAAAAATGGGGGTTATGTTTCCCCTCTTCCAGTCAGTGGGAACTTCGCAGCACTGCCAGGACTTCTCAAATATGATGGCGAGTGGCCTGGACACTTCATCCACCAGTTTCCTCAAGACCCGCGAACGCGTCTCATCAGGTCCCATGGCCTTGTGCACCTTCAGGTTCCTTAGATATTCTTGAACCTGATCTTCTCCTACAGTGGGCGGTTCTGCATTCTCCCAGTCCCTGCCTTCTGTGACCTGGGCAGTGCAGATCAAGCATTTGCCAGTGAAGACTGAGGCAAAGAAATCATTGAGTACCTCAGCCTTCTCCATATCCTGGGTAACCAGGTCACCCATTTCATTCCGGAGGGGACCCACATTTTCTCTCATCCTCCTTTTATCGCTAACATACCTATAGAAGCTTTTCTTGTTGTCCTTGACATCCCTGGCCAGACTAATCTCTATCAGGGCTTTGGCTTTCCTAACCTGATCCCTGGCTTCTCGGACAGTTTCTCTATATTCCTCCCAGGCTACCTGCCCTTGCTTCCACCCTCTGCAGGCTTCCTTTTTTTGTTTGACTTTGCCCAGGAGCTCCTTGTTCATCCATGGGGGCCTCTTGGTGTTTTTGCCTGACTTCCTTTTTCTTGGGATGCATCACTCCTGAGCTTGGAGGAGGTGACCCTTGAATACAGGTCAGCTGTCTTGGGCTCCTCTTCCCTCCAGGGCTTTGTCCCACAGTATTCTACCAAGCAGATCCCTGACGAGGCCAAAGTCTGCTCTCCTGAAGTCCAGGGTAGTGAGCTTTCTGCGCGCCCTCCTCACTGCCCTGAGGATCTTGAACTCCACCATTTCATGGTCACTGCAGCCAAGGCTGACCTTGAGCTTCACATCCCCTACCAGCCCCTCCTTGTTGGTGAGAACAAGGTCTGGCACGGCACCTCTCCTCGTGGGCTCCTCTATCACTTGGAAGAGAAAGTTGTCATCAACACATTCCAGGAGCTTCCTGGATTGCTTGCGCTCTGCTGCGTTGTCGCTCCAACAGATGTCGGGGTGGTTGAAGTCCCACATAAGGACCAGGGCTTGTGAACATGAGGCTGCTCCTATCTGCCTGTAGAGGGCTTCATCTGCTTGGTCTCCCTGGTCAGATGGCCTGTAGCAGACCCCTGCTATGATGTCCCCTGCCCCAGCGCTCCCTTTAATCCTGACCCATAGGCTCTCAGTGGGCTCCTCATCCATCCCCAGGTGGAGCTCCATGCACTCCAGCTGATCATTGACATAAAGGGCGACACACCCTCCGCTCCTGCCCTGCCTGTCCTTCCTAAAGAGCCTGTAAAGAGCCTCCTTTGTCTAAATTAGTTTTATATCATACACCAGGAATTTTTAACATGAGTTTTTCCTTGTCTGAAACACTTGGAAATAGGTAACATATTATTTCACGATGTTATCTGTTATGTGCATTTACATCCTTTTTACTTTCTATGTCTATTCTCTCCCTCCACAGAGCCTGAGATCTGAATGCCCTTTATCCACCATTGCAGGCAGTCTCAGTATCATTAGCATCATTTCATCCCAGCTTATCATCTATCTGGTGACTTAACCTGATGAGATGACTCTAGCCGACATTAGTATCTCATTTTTCCATTTCCCAAAAGATATTTATTTTCAATTTAGCTACTACCTGACAAAAATACTGCTGAACACCTGCAAGAGATCAAACAACCTTAATCCAATTTCTTTTTGCAGATGCTAAGGGCCATGTTCTTCTGCCACTCATGCAGCTTATAGCTTAGACTTCTGCACAATTTAAATGAGAAGCAATTTGTTTGACTTGGTTGTGGGAGTAGTATAAACAAATGCAGTCTGCCCTTCGCCAACATTGTGTGCCTTGGAGAGCTCATAGCTTACCTGAGAGAGGAGGGAGCGCAAGTGTCTCAAAGAAGCCAGGTGTAAATCAGTAGCAATGGAGAAAGGACCTGCTTCACTGTGCATTCCTCTGAAAGACTTCTGCATCTGAGGCAAGTCAAGGCAAAAGGAAAGCCACTTCTGACAGTAAATGATCCACACTGGAGCCAGACTCCAAAACAGACTCTGTAATCTGCTGCTCTGACTCACAGACAAGATGCAGCTAATTGTCACAGCTCTTTTATTAGCACAGAGCAGCCCTGTCTGCAGACAGCGGTGGAGGACATGCAACGTGCCACTGTGGAGTACAGCACACATCAGTGGGGAGCCCGCTCCTCCCATAACGATGCCCTGGCTGAGAAGGTTGCTCTCGGCTAAAGAGCAACACTAGCAGCCTAAGAAAGGAAACTATGAAGTGGATCTTCCTTGATGTGCGGAGGGTTGAGCAGCTGAGCAGCCAATATGCTTCTCTCCAGGCTGTACCCCAAGAAGACTTTCCTTGGAGAGCTGAGAACAGGAAAGCCAGCGTGCAAGTGGGTGCTTAGACTTACTATTCCCTGAACACAAAGGAAAGAGGCCGATGCTTCTCTTAACATATTTTCATGTACTTTCTCCATTTGCATACAGCGGTGCAAACCTTACATGCCCTGGGATGGGGGCATGTAATTTTCACCCCTGATCCACGGAGTTTGCTACAACTTCAGTATTGCCATATGCAAACAGTTGCTCTGACTACAGATGAAGCACCTTTAACTAAAAGTTTTTACCAAACAATTCATCAAGTAGTGAGTAACCTCTCATAAGAATAGCATAACATGATATAGGTAAGGCAGCAATTGTTTCCTAGCTACCAAAGGAGCCTTAAGTAGGCAAATGAGCAATTTTTCCTTTTTGAGTTCTTAGGCTGAGGAGAAACTTCCTGAAAATAATCCATGCTTTGTTTGCAGAATACTTCTGAGGTTACACTTGCAGATGCAGTGATGTATCTCAATATGTTCTGCGGTCCAAAGGGACCCATCCAAAGTGTTTTCTGCCACCCTCCCTTTTCATGCTCACTACTCAGCCTGCAGCTACTGAAGCAAAAGGGTCTCCTGACACTTGTGGCAATGGGTAAGGATGCAGAACAGCGATGCTTCCAGTGTGACAGGACCTCAGTGAGAGCCCAGCCATGCCGCGGGAAAGCCAGCGGGATAACTCTGCTCTTGTTAGGTTATCCCAGGCATCTCTTTCTCTTAGGAACAAGACACACAGACACACAGGCACAGGCATAACACATATCTCGCAGGCCAAATTCTGTCCTCTGTTACCAGTAGCAAACTGCAGTAACTCCGGTTAAGCCAGCCTTTGATGTTTAATTACATCACTCTGCTGGGGTATTCTGGATTGATGTTGCTGCATGAGAATAGAGCTTGTCCCTTAATATAATGTGTATTTTTATACAGAGGATGATAGATGTAAAAAATGCAAATTTATTTGCTGAAAAGAGAGTTGCACTATCCTTGAAGATGCTGGGAAGACCCTAGGAAAGATTCAGGTTCAGATAATGTTTAAAATGAGAAGAGACCTTCTCCCTCCTTCTGGGAAAAGTCACTACATATAATTACAATCCCATGACTGTGTTAGGCCCAAATAGTTTTCAGTATTTGCAAGTCTATATGCCATCAGTGTAAGGACACTTTTATATAGCAAATGCCAGTCTTTGTAGCTTGTCCTGGCATTTCTAAGATGAAATATAGAGTTATGCCTTTATCCAGGAGAGCCATATAACAATATGGCTCTAAGTTTTTCATTAATTTTCCAATGTACCTTGCCTTAGAAGACAATGTAGATATGATGTTCAAAATTTGCATGGAAAGGATAAGCCTATTAGGAAGTTAGCAATTAATGGCATAGAGCAACACAGCCAGCACCAAGTTTTTAGGGCTGCAACATAATTATTGTAATTACGTGAGCTGTCTGCAAATATATGTTTATGCACAGATCCCAGTGGATTGAGCTGAGGTTGTGTTTCTTTTTTTTAGCTTTTGAAGATCCTTGGCTGAAATACTCCTCTCCCTCTTCCTGCAGACCTATGCATGCCTATACCTTATGTGCATCACCCCAGTTATGCCGCTGAGGTTTCCCATGTGCGGAGGGATGAAGGGTGTTCGTGTGAGGATCTGTGCAAATGTGACCCAAGCGAGCAGGATCGGTTTTGTTTCTAATTCCTCCTACCCATAGCCTGGAAGGATAGATACTGATAAGAGGACCTGCAGCTGCACAAGGTGGTGAATGAGAACATTCAGCAGGAGTTCTCCATAGTTCGAACAGCTTGGGACGCTCTCCCTTATCCGGAAGGGTTCAGATGACTCCTACCAGACCCCGGGAAGGGAAAGCAAGGCTCCGGGGCGTAGGAAGGGCCCGGCTGGTGATGGGCTCCTTCAGATCCAGTGCCAGGTCAGGCCATCTCAGCATTTACCCAGTACCCGCTTCCTAGCCAGAAAACAGTGTTTGGATTTTTCACAACCTCTTGAAATGTTCACTGTGCTCCCACACCCTAGACCATATTGTACTTATTAAGCTGGTTTTGTTATAAATATACCAGGTCTGAGTTATGTCAGTCATACAGCAATGTGTCTCAATTCTAACATCAGCAGAGTTACCTGGCATAAAACCAGTGTGATGCAAGGGAGAATAATACCTTTGTTGCTGGCATATTGTTGGGGATCGTGCTGATCGTTTCAGCCTGATGATACTGAGCTGGCAAGACTACAGACGTGATTCCTTGCTTGTCTGAGAATGGTACAAAATGTAGATTGTCTAGGGAAAAGATGAGCTATTTCACATAGATTAAAATAGAAAAATGTCTTTCGGGTCCATTACATCTTCCTTGTTAATTTTTTATAATTTTTATTCTGCATTTTAAAAAATTTGACATCTTGGGGTGGGCTAACTCTACAAATGTCACTTCCCGGGTGGGCTTGTCCTTATGCAATTAGAAATAAAGCACAGAACATCCAGAACAGATGGGACTGCTGCACAGAACAAAATCTCCTTCTTTACTCCCATTTTTTCCCACCCAAATTCTGTTTCACACAGAAGATATTTAAACTATGGAATCAAATTAGAGTTAATTAGCCGGAGCATTTTGTAATTAATAAGAAGGTCACATCCCATGTGGAATGGTGGAATTTTACAATCCATCACCAAGCCTGTGGCTTTTTCACCGGTTTATCTGGGTCAAACTGTTTTCTATGGGAGCAGGGTAAGTGCGGAATAAATCCATTCCAACCCACAGAGTTACTCCATATTTATATACTATGGAAATAGGTACAGAGCCTTTGTTTCGAGTCGCAGATGCAGAGTCAAGACAAGTCTAGTGCTGTGACAGCCTGTTAGAAAGCACTGTGGAGGGGCTTGACGCTGCTGCTCAGGCTGGGTCCCCTCTGAATGCTCCTGCTGGTGTTACTGCGTCATTATGGTGTCATTGCTCCTGCTGGCCTCATGCTCTGCAACAGCAGCAGGAGGGAAGGAATTGACAACTCCCTTTGCTAAAATAAAGTCTTTCTAAAGCTGTAGGAAGAAGCGAGAAGAGGAGCTTCCCTTGCTCCAAATTTCACAGGCCGAGGGTCTCACTTCCCTCCCAGCACCTGCAGAGAATTATATCTTGTTTGCTCTCTCCGAGGTTCCTCCTGCAACCCTGTTTTTTCCTCCTTTTAGCTCTCCTGAAAGAGTGATATGTCTGCTGGTGGTGATGAAAAGCAACATCACCCCTGGCTTCCCTAAAGTGGAGCCCTGCCAATGTTGATCACTGTTACAGAGACTAACCTATCTCAGCTGTCCACAGAAGTCTGAAATCTTCCTTGGGGTTTTAGCCCTGCTACAGACAATCAATCCAAAGATGCTGAGCCCTTGAAGTTTCCTCAGACACAATTCTTGACCTGACAAGCAACTCTGGGATTTAACCGCAGTCCTGGAGAGCCAAATGCTGCGTACGCTCTCCCAAATACTTCCACGGGACTTGCAGGGGCACCAATCACATAGCTCGTGGCTTCTTTAAAGGAACAATGAGGAAGTCTAGATGATGGGAGTCAAAAATATTTGAGAAGGGATTCAAAAGCCTTTGGGAAATATTAAGGCAGAACCCATTTGGTAAATCTCCAGACTATTGGGTTTTAAATTGGCATGCACTTTGTTTGTTTATCCTTTTACCTTGGATTGTTCGGACCACCCTTTTCTGGATGCATACAGAGGAAAACAGCCCCACTGTTTTGCAGTGATTTTCTTCTGATGGCTTGTTGGTTTTTGACTAGTTTCTAAGCAGAAGCAGATCAGTGGAGCTATTTTGCAATGTTTATTTTAAAACATTCTGTTCTTTTATGTAAAGCAGTTGGGAATTACAGTAAATTGGCATTACTTAAATGCTATCTTCACACTTCCCCCAAGGCTGGTACCTGGGCTGTTTTGTGGCATAGCTGTGGTAATTAGACTTTTTTTTTTTTTTTTTTTGGTCCAGGGGTGACACTGTAAATGATTCTTTATCTTATAGGGAAGCAAAAAGCATCTGTTTGGTAAATAACTCTTTTTATACCTATCTTTCAGATAAATAAACTGAAAAATAAACTGATGCACAAATGGGTTCAGTGATGATAGAATTATTGAACAGTTAATCTATGATGTGAATGAGATCAAAGCTCACATTGCTTTGTCCCTCACTTGTTTCAGTCATTTGCTTATTCACTGAACGATTTTCTCTAAAAGACCCTCTGATTTCTAATAACAAGCTAGCATATGTTCCATTAGTTCAAAGCAAACAAGAAGGAAAACCCCCCCAAAACTATCACATCAGTTTATATTTAAAATGCAACATGGTATACATAAATAAGTACAAAGCCACAAAGCAGCTGCATCTTATGCAAAAGAGATGAAGTTATTAGAGAACTGTTGTTTCGATGTACTAAATTTCAGTATCTTCAGAGTAGTTTTCAAATGGATAGAGATATTTTCTTTAATTACTAAAATACTGTATGAATTTATTTAGTGCCATTCATTTTCATGAATTGTCTTACTGAATTTAATGGGAACTTTGACAAGTTTAAGATAGTTTTTAAATACTTCCAGAATATCTTTGCTTTTTAAAAACAACAGGATCTTTAAATCAATTTTTTTTCTCTCCTGGTGCGTTGCACAGATTTTTGCTGTGTCTACCACCTGGCTGCTGTGAACAGCCCCGTCAGTCTCATGGCTGTGCCTGGAATCCTGATGCACCAGGAAAACGCTGCACAACTGGCAGTTTTATTTGTTTCTGCAAAGCCCTTGCCTGAATACAAATGTAATTATTTGGAGTAAAATACACTATAGTACTCACTAAGTTCTAGGGCCGGTCATTTTTCTGAGATTTAAACTGGGATCGCTGTTGTCGTGGTGCACTAATAACATGGCAGTGCATGGCACAGCGCACCTGTGCATGGCAGTGCTTGTTTGCTGCGAGAGACAACAGAGCTCCCTCCAGCAATCCCTGCCATCGGGTGGCCGTAAAATGAAACGGACTACATGGAGCTCCTAGCAAACAAGCGTCCATCCCATATAACTGCCAGCAACGCCAACATGGGTCTTCTTCAGCTGTTTCAGAAAGGCCAGAGGATCCAAGTAACATCCTGCTCCTCCTCCAGTGGGACCCTCCTGCGTGGACACCCCTGCTTCCCTTCGGCATCACCAGGCAAAAAAAACAGGAAGTGAAAGGGAGGCTTAAGATGGCTTCAGGAGAGGTTTTAACACAAAACTGAATGCTTAAGCTTCCCTGGGTTTAGATGTGTGAAACTGGAGATAAATAGGGGTATTAAAGCATGTCAGTGTTAACCTCAGGAAAAACACAGCTGAACCAACGTGAAATCTAGAGACAGATAAGTTCTGCTCTATGTCTGGATGCTCTAGTGCCTGCGGCGAGGTGACTTGTATCCAGTTAGGGTGAGGGAGATCTCAGACCCCTGCAGAACACTGAGCTTTGTCTCCTGCTCCAATGCACAGAGTTTTGGTATTTGCCCAAGCAAATTGACTATGTGTAATACTAATGCAGGAAAAGACAAAATATGGAAAAAACCCTATGTATTGATTGAAGACAGAGCTTTCCTTTTGAGAAAAAAACCAAACCAAACCAAACAAACAAAAAACCACAACACAACAAACCGAAACTTAGAAACAACTATATTGTTTTGCAGTCAGTGGGCACAGACCACCAACAAAACCATGGGATGAGGTTCCAGCATCTTTGTGTTTGAGGCTGTTTTATGCAGGACAGGTGATAACTTCCCACTCTTCCCATTCAGGATAAGCTCTGCTGAAGACTGCAGGCATTAATTATAGATGCACGTTCAGTGCTCTTTGCGGCACCAACACACAGCTGAGTTTTTGTTGTAGGTCGTGACTGCACTGGAGGCAGCTACCATGGAGAAATAATGTTGCTTGTGAGAACCCTGATGGTGGTCCTGTGCAGGCACAGAGCATCCAGATAGAGCCCTTCGGTAACTTTGACATTCAAACAAAGTCTCCACAAAAATTTTACTCAAAAAACATTCTACAGCAGAACTGAGGAGAGTATAAAAATAACGGTAATTTTCCAACTACAAACAGAAGTTGATAAAGAAGAATCCAGTGTGGTAGTTTTTATTTTAAAGGTATATTCCAATTACTTAAATATTGTGCTAGCATGATTCAAAAAAAAATTATACAAATTAGAGTAATTTTTCCAAGCTGTGCTTCCTAAAAAGGTGAAGCAGTTACACAAACATCTAAACTAAATTTCTCTTCTTCAGAGCCTGAAAACATGTATAGAATATGGGCCTTCTCCAGTGGGCAGAGAAACAAAAGAAGGTGAAGTGAAGAAAGCTCCTGGATAAATTAGGAGAACAGGGAGACAAGCGATATGGGGAGGAGAGACAGGGACCAGAAGGGGAAAACATAGAAGAGCAGGAAGGACCCAAAGAGGGAAGGTCAGGAAGAAAGGCAGGAAAAAAACACGTCTTCCTCCATCTTTAAAAATTCTGGAGAAGATATATACTTGAAGAGAGTGTGAGCTTAACCTGGGAGTCCAAACCGTGTGTTACCGCAGGGCAGTTTTAGATTTGCAAGAGGAAGTGAATACCTAGTGCTCCCTTCCCCTGAAACCTCTGCACCTCATAAATTCAAGCTGTCTCGGATTGGCCACGCTTGTGGTGCCCACAGAGGATAAACGAGCTCTTTCTAAACACACTGCCTGGCTTGTGTCTCACATCGTGCAGGGTATGATACCATTAATATTTATAAACCTTCTGCTATGCAGAATATCCCCAAATCCTTTATGATCGGAATCATTTATAAACTGGAGAAGGGGAAGGGGGTACAAAGCGAAATACGCAGGCAGTGCTCTTGACCTTCAGTTAACAGGATTAATGTTATTGAAGAAAACGAAATTTCTCCAGATCTGTACTGGTATAATTGAGGGCAGCACCTGACCCCATGCTACATTCACCTTCTCACATTTAAGAGGGCAGCGTGCTCTTCTCCAGCTGTAACTTTTGTGATCTTATATTCTAACAGAAGCGGCCCAACAACTTTGGAAGATATTTTCAGGTCCAAGAGGGTAGCATGCAAGAAAAACAAATTGGAAATTGAAACTCACTTAGGGGATAGAGAGGAGAGAGGCAGGCGCACGTTGGAGGTAAGAGGGGATGGGACCATTGACGACCCAGTTAACGAGAGGCAGCTCAGTTCCACTAAGCTTCTGGAGCTCACTTGAAAATTCATAGGTAACCTGAAAGAAGAAAAGGAAAAAAAACACTTGTCATTTCAGAGAGAAAAATATTATTCCTACATCACGCTGACTGGGCCAGGAGACTAGCTGTACTTGGCAGAGGTCAAGGACAACACAGCCGTGATACTTTTGCTCTCCCACCAATCTCGAATGAAATCAGTTGTATACACTGCAATGCAGTCAACAGTGAAATTACTTCCAGTTGGATTGCTGCTATTTTTGCTAATCACAGCTAGAGTTTAGCTGGCTGTTTTCTCCTGAAGAATCAGTGTAAAGAGGGAAAAGATAATACACTGATGAAAATTGCTGTTTTTGTTCAACATCCTATATTCAGTAGGTTTTGCTAGGCTCCTCTAAATATAGACACGCATGCTTGGTGGTGGATGCTGTGCGCTCTGTTCAGATTCACAGCGCTGCGTGGGAACGATGCCCTTCCAAAATGCCTGGTGTACAAATCACTTCCACAGCCTTCCTCATCCTCAGCTGCATCAGTTTCTTCTTCTTTAATTAGTGAAACAAAAGTGCAATACGGAAATAATTTCCACTGGCTAAGTCCTTCTTTTTTATTCATGCATTTTTCAATATCAGGCACACAAGTAAATAGGACTCAGGCAGAATTGAGTAATTAAAGTGACTGAAGATCCAAGGAGAATTATTTGCTGATGAACACAATTTCCTCCAGAAATACCAGTTCGCTGAACCTAAATAGCTTTCTTCAAAACATCTTGGGCTGGCCCTTTTGGTGACCCCAGGGCCAGATTCGTTGTTCCTAGCAGCTCCTGTCAGGAAACCTGGAGCCGTGCAGGTGTCCCTGTGAGGTGCAGAGCTGGTCCATCCCCAGCGAGGGATGCCGGAGGTGCTGGGTACCTCTCAGAGGTACCTCTTCCCCAGAGCCATGAGCAGTAAGTCCATAGCCACTGTCCGTGGCAAAGCTGACACTGACAGTCATTTTATTGGCAGACTGCTCGGTTGAAGGAGCCCCCGATTCACATGAAATGTTGATAAGAGAAAGGTTTCCACCCAAAGTGTGGAAAACAACCACAAATCCGTAAAGCTGCACACCTGGTTTCGGAGCAATTCTTTCCAAGGCATGGAAATCGCACTCTCTGCTCCAGTCTTAAGCTTTGACTTCAAGAGACTAAGGGGAATCTTATATCCACATGCAAATACTTATGGCCCCGATCCTGCAATTTATAATGCTCAGGCAGACCGCTGTGCTCAAGCGGAGCACCATTAACTTTAATGTGGATTCCAGCCATGCATTTTAAATTGCTACATCAGAGGCTGAAATTATATGCACTTGGGGGCAGGTGTTGTCTACTGCATCTTCTACAATACGAAGCAGATTGTGAGCATTTAACAAAGGATAATAAAAACATTCAAATATCATAACAATAAAAATAATAACAGCAATAATGATGATGAAAAAAGAATAGATTTTAATGCTATCTACAACATTCATTGCCATTTTTTTCAAGAACAAATAACATATCAACTTGGATGGGAGTAAACTAAGATTTGTGAGCCACGATGCAGCAAGTTAAGCCCAGTTTGAGAAAATTCTTCCTGGAATATTGAATTATTTTGCTGATTATGAAACAATTTTGCACAGCGTTGTTTAAATAAGAAATATTTTTATCCCTCATGGAGCTCTCAAATTGTGATTCATAGATAAGAGATGACCTTTTTTGGAGCTAGAGGAAGTCAGGTCAGTTTCACCAGATTCACAGCTGTCTCCTCAGCACCTAAGCCTGATCCGTTCACCCACTCTGGGGCCCTGGATCAGCTTTGCCCAAACTCCAGGGGCATGTGGGCAACCCTGGGTCAAATCCCACCACTAAAAAATTGAGAAGCAAGAATTTGGAGCTATCCCACTCTATCATTAACCATCCTCTCTATTAAAATCAGAGAGTAATTTTAATTCAATTGGTTTCAGCATAACTGTATCTTTTTATTAGGTCTGTTTCTGGGAAACTTAAGGGACCTAAGATATTGTATTTCTCGCCTGTAGGCATCTGTACATTAAAAGCAAGTCATTTTTCACTATTAATTTTGGTAAGATAAATAGCTTAATCTCTGGAAGTTTCTCACTGTAGGACATTTTCTCTATGCATTTTCTGGACCCATTTCCATGTTCAGTTTGCCAATACTCTTCTCATATGGATGCAACCAGACCTCCACACAGCCCCAGGAATGCCGCACCCCCCATTAGGTTTGTCCTCTTGTTCCTATCTGATACTCCTACGTTTGCATATAAGGAACAACTCAGGGTAAGAGACCTCTTTTTGTTACTGTCCTGGCCACAGTTTCATTTAACACGCTAATTATTTTAACTTCCGCAAATTTTAGATCATTGTAATGCTATGCTTACTTCTAGTTCACTGAGAAAAACATTAAATACATCAAGTATAGTCCTGGTTCCTACACAATTATCCTAGAAACTTCCATGAAAAGAAGAGCCAGAATCTTGTAAAGATCTGCTTCTTTCTGAAACAGCCATGCCCTTAAGAGAAGAACTGCTGTTTTTCAAAGCTGGTCTTAAATGAATAGATTTTTTTTTTCTGATAAACATCTTAGAAAGGACCCGTAAACTTGTGACCTCCATGCTGATTGAATGTAATGTATTCATCTTTGGGCTTCAGCAGAATGTGGCTTAGAAATACAAACTAAGACAAAATGGAGAAATCCCCTTTGGTCTGATATAGAGTTTAAAGCCAAAGAAATCTTTCCTTCTCCATCAATACATTTTAGCTTATATATTTACTGGGACTGCTAATAGGGATTACATCAAGTCTTCCAGAGCAATTAAAATTTGAAATCCTGGAAGATTACTTTTCTAACCACATCCTGTCATGGCGGATTGTGATACCATACAACAGATTCTAGATATGATTGCATGAGGTTTTTCTCAAGTGTGGCATGTAAAATTATGAAGTACTAGAAATTACGTAAATCCCTTATATTTGACCTGGAATTTATATTCCCCACTTGGGCCCATGGGGCAGACGTGAAGAGCTATATATAAGCCAAATGGGAGTGGGTTATAATTTAAAAACAAACAAACAAACCAAAACCAAAACCAAACCAAACCACCAGCCGCCGCCCCCCAGGAAATGCTGTTAAGACTTCATGTTCTTGGCAAAGATCACAACTCAGGAAGCTGCTGCCTCGAGGACGTGACAAGTGCCAGTGCTGCTCGCTCTGGGGCAGCCCTCTCCAGCCTCTCAGGTTTTTCCTTCAGAGATCTCTGGGCTTGTTTTTATTCTTGCTGAGAGCTTTAATCTCAGGTTGCCCACCAGTTTATGTTTTTTCAGCTTTCAGGAAAGCCAGGTGTATTCTGTGAAGCTGTCAGTTGCTGGCTGGTTAGTATTAATGTGTTTACCACAAGCCAGTTGTTAGAAATGTGAGAAAGAACACCTTTTTTTCTAGGCTATCTGTGAGTGGGGATAGATTGTCTTCATAAATTATCTATGGGAGTAAATTCCTTGAGAACGATAATTTTAAAATAATATATGGTATTTCCATAGGAACATGTTACCCATTAAAAGTCTTTCTTTAAAAGCCATAATGTAGCTACCTCAAAAAGAAAGCCTAACTCTAGCACGTGTCCTAACCTTTGAAGAGAGCAACATGACCTTAAAGGATTGAAATCGTGTCTGCCTGCCATTAAACAGACTTCCATAAAAAAAAGTGGTTTGATAAGGGCAAGCTACAAGGAAGAGTGCATTTCTATAAGTGCAAAAGCAGCACAATACATAAAAAGAAATTTCAATAACAGTCAGGCAGTTGAAGGAGAAAAGAGAGACCCCTTTCAGTTAACAACTCTGTTTGTCTGGTAAGTGCTAGAGATTTACTGACATCCCAGTACTTATTGCGATCTTCACTGTAAGAACAGTTAGCTCTAAGTTTTCCCCTTTGCTTTAACGACAGCACTAATTTACAGAATGTGAGTCTGTATTTGGATTACTCCCTCCAAATCACTCAGAATCAATTACCCTCTGAAATACAGACTCTCCCCTCCCTCTCTACAGACTACATGTTCTTTCCTCCAGATTACTAATGTAAAAGGAAAACAACATATTCTCATGCTGATATAATAGTTGTTTAATAGTAACATCCAGCCACATTAATATTTTCTTAGTATTTTAAATCCTTTTACATCTTTTTCTGTCTGAAAAAAATCATGTACTGATATATGTAGCTGTATTCCCCCGCAATATATTGACTTGCTGAAGTAGTATATGTTAAGTATTGGGAAAAATATGTTCATGGCTTTCCCTTAAATAGGTTGAAAATCGCTAGTGAAGGATTCCGCTCTGTTCAGATTTTCATTATCAATACAGTGTCAGTGTACCATCTAGGAACTGATAAAGGAATGGAGCTAACTGCTCAACACAGAATCACCGAATAGTTTGGGTTGGAAGGGACCGTTAAAGCTCATGTAGTCCACCTCCACTGCAGTGAGCAGGGACATCTTTGACTGGATCAGGTTGCTCAGAGCCCCGTCCAACCTGGCCTTGAATGTTTCCAGGGATGGGGCATCTACAGCCTCTTTGGGCAACCTCTTCCAGTGTTTCACTACACTTATCATAAAATAAATCCTTATATCTACTCTGAATCTACCCTCTTTTAATTTAAAACCATTACCTCTTGTCCTACCACAACAGGCTCTGCTAAAAAGTCTGTCCCCGTCTTTCTTATAAGCCTCCTTTAAGTATTGAAAGGCTGCAGTATGGTATCCTAGGAGCCTTCTCTTCCCCAGGTTGAACAACCCCAAATCTCTTAGCCTTTCCTTATAGGAGAGGTGCTCCAGCCCTCTGATCAGCTTTGTGGCCTCCTCTGGACTCGCTCCAACAGCTCCATGTCTTCCTTGTACTGGGGCCCCCAGAGCTGGACGCAGTACTCCAGGTGGGGTCTCACAAGAGCAGAGTAGAGGGGCAGGATCCCCTCCCTCGGCCTGCTGGTCACGCTGCTTTTGATGCAGCCCAGGATATGGTTGGCTTTTGGGGCTGTGAGCGCACATTGCCAGGTCATGTCCAGCTTTTCATCCACCCATACCCCCAAGTCCTTCTCCTTGGGGCTGCTCTCAATCCTTTCATCCCCCAGCCTGTATTGATACTGGGGGTTGACCCAACCCAGATGCAAGACCTTGCACTTGGCTTTGTTGAACCTTATGAGGTTCACGTGGACCCACTTCTTGAGCTTGTCTAGATCCCTCTGGATGGCATCATGTCCCTCAGGTGTGTCAACCGCAGGCTTGCTGAGGGTTGATCCTGCTGTCTCTATCATTGATGAAGATATTAAACAGTACTGGTCCCAATACAGACCCCCAGGGGACACTACTTGTCACCAGTCTCCATCTGGACATTGAGCTGTTGACCACTACCTTCTGGATGCAACTATCCAACCTGAGGGTCATCTTTCCATTCTTGACTGGGAGCACATTAATTAGCCAAACTATGACTTGTTTGATATATTATTGTGATTCCTTAGATTAAGTCCTATGTTCAGGCTCCCTGCCTATAACATTCTATTCATTCATTCATTTATTAAATAATTTCCAGTCTTGTCTTTTCTGAGCCACTAACACCATTGCAGGCATCGCATCATTGAGGGGGGATAGAGCCCTCAGGTTACAAAGACCATTTACTTCACCCCAGGAACTCTGTTTAGATTTTGCTAAAATACACAACGCCAGAAGTCACCATGTCCCTTTTCTGGCTCATTATGTTCAGGAAAATTTTAAAAGCCTGTCGAGATGATCCCGGAACAGAAACACAGTAAAAGGGCATAACAGAAGGAAATGAGACTGTGCTACCATGACTACCTATTGGTCCGAGCACATGTTTCCAGCAGCCAGCCACCCCCTTAAGGTAACAGCCATCACCTAGGAACAGTGAATCTGGCTATTTTTACAGAGTTCAAGAGCTCCGTAAAAGCTCTTTAAAAGCTCTTGAACTTTATTATAGATTGCCAGCAACGATTTGCTGAAAGCTTGCGGCACAAACCACACTGAAGAAAAGTGGCAGTAGTCGTGGTGTACTTCACAGAATTTGTTTCCAGTTTCTTAAAGGGAAAGGAAATTGCAAACAAAGTAGATACGATTTAGATTTGTGAAGTCAGGTGGCTGAATGTTGTGAAACATCTGACTTCTTAACGTAGTCATGCAGTTGTATGCTTTGAGATAGGTCTTATGGAGAGGGTAGATGGATAGTGTACGGTTCCAGAGGAGGTGGTGTGTGCAATGCTGGTATGCAAGAGCAGTGTGCGGTGTTGCAGTGTGCAATATTGCAGCGCGTGCTGCTGTGCAGTGCGTGGTGCGTGGTGTGCAGTGTGCGGTGCGCAGTGCATGGTACGTGGTGTGCAGACTGCGGTGTGTGGTGCATGGTGCGTGGCGTGCAGTGTGCAGTGTGTGGTGTGCAGTGCATAGTGCACAGTGTGTGGTGCACGGTGCGTGGTGTGCAGTGCGCGGTACACAGTGTGCGATGCATGGTGCGTGGTGAGCAGTGTGCAGTGTACGTTCCTGGCAGTGCAGGGAAGTCTCAAGGAGCAGAGGGGGCTGGTGGGGCACTCTTCATCTGTCTGTACACTCCCCTGCCCTGCAGTGTTGGGGAGGGGACTTTGTCCCCCTCCCTTGGTGCTATGGGATACAGGTGCAATGGTGCTGTAGGAAGATTTTGATGCATGACCTGTAGGAGCAACATACAGCTGTTAAACCTATTCAAGTGATTTAAGAACCTCCATCTTGTTAACCACTTTCATCATCAGTTTAAATTGTATGCCCAGACCTTTCTGTCACTGTATGCCCCGTTCAGTGTACAGGAGGGATATACAGGCAGAGGTTTAAAGATCTCAGTGCTCTGAATGTTGATGTTTCTATTTGCCGCTTAACTTTGCAAGTAAAGCAAAGGGCACGGAACTGCAGAATAGGTGTGATGACAGTTTTTCCAGTAACCACAGGCTGCACCTTGCTTAGGGCTCCCATGTATCAAGGACTGTGCAGCCACAAAGATGCATACAGCCTCTGCCTATGAGGAACTGTTAAATATAACTCTCTCAGAGGAAGGAGAGGATGTGTAAGTTTGTATGATAAAAAAGCAAGAGTGGAGAAAGGGACTGAAGTAACAGTAAAAAGTGCAGTGTTTTACCCAAATTCATGTGTTCTTCCTTCAAATCTTTTGCTATGATTCACACAGCACGATGACCTTTAAACACTGCTAGCTTATTCTGAGTTGGGCAGTGATAAACTAAAATACCTGTGTTTAACGTGTTCCTTTGTCTCTGCTAACAACATCATAAAAGCCCTGTATCTGGTGTACATCACCAGCCGTCCCAAAAACTGACTATTGGAGACCTCTGTCTACCCACTACCTCCTTAGTCTCCTTTTGCTTATTTCAACTACCGCATCTTGCCTTATGGTAAGGTTATAAGCCCTATGGAGAAGGGGTTGTCTTTCCTTTTATACCTGCATGTTGCCTCAGTCTACTAGAAACTTGAAGAGACTGTATTAATGCAAATGAGAATGCTTATTTATTTAAATATGTTTATTGAAAAAATACTCATCATTAAGCTATAATGTCCTTGACATACTTTTAAATGTACATGAGCAGGAGTCATACAAAACAAAAGTTAACTAAAGCACTAACACTTTACCCTCAGCCCCCCCCCACCTGATTATTATCACAGATTTAAAGGTTAGCCACAAATAGTGCCACCTTCTTTTAATTTTAACGTAAAAACTCACTTTCAAGCATGTTAACTTCATCAATAGATTGCCACACAGCTGGGTGTGGCAAAATGTTTGGAAGTTAGTCAAGTCACGGCATATCAGACAGCGGCAGAAGGCACAGCTGTTAAAAGGACAGTAATGAAACCTGGGCTGCAACCTCACCATTCTGAACCATTTGAAAACTCTAAAGTAAATAAACCTTATATCCCATTCCTACTGCTTCCCACACAGTTATTGCAGGTGGTTTTGTTTGTTGCTTTTTTTGTATCTTGTTTTATATGACTGAACTAGATCATGATCCATATATCTGCTATGCTTTCCTCCTTAATCTAAGGCAGCAGTTTGAGCACAAGAAGCAGTAGGGGAGAAGAAAGTAAAGGTGCTTGTGAATTAGTGGGAAATTGGAATTTCAAAGCAATCATAACCGACACAGTGAATATAAGGGAGATGCAAAACAATAACTTTCATGTGATGGTGAGGGTAAGAAAAAGATTCACAGCAGGTGAGGAAAATGAGTTTATCTGTTCTTTGAATGCTGAAGGATGATGACATAAGTTTGAGAAAGGCCAGGAGGAGAGCATTGTATCCAAGATGCATGCAGGTCATGATCTGGCTGAAATTGTTAAATGAGAAGAGCGGATAGGAAGGAGTGCAGCCTAAAAAGTACTGGGAAGATAAACATGGCAAAAGGTAGATATACGGAGCAACGGAGAAAGAAGCGTTAAAACTTGCAGTCAGACTGTGAAACAGAGTGACAGAAAATAAAGTGTTGGTGTGATCAGTGACTGGGAAAAGCATGCGAGTTGTGGAGGGATTGAAAGGAGCTCAGTTTTGGCCAAGTTAAGTTTAAGCTGATGATCAGCTAACTGAAGAAAAGAAGAAAGAAATATTGTATTTGATCAAAGGAGACTACTCATGGGTAACAGAATAGTTTAAAAGAACTGGAGCTTTGTTTAAGGTTAAATGCAGTAGTTGAAGCATATTAGGCAGATGATATCATTCAAAGGCAGGTCAGAGAGTAAGAGTAATCAGGGACCAAGGACTGTTCCCCAGAGGGGAAAAGGGGAGATCCTAGAAGAAATGTTAAAGTAGTGCTAGGGAGGAGGAATAGACACAAGAGAAGACACCACCACAGAGAGAAGGGTCAGCAAGACATTCAGATGTGGACCATATTCAGCAACATCAGAAAGAACAGAGATACAGGTAGGGTAGCAGGTGTTGCGTCTCTGTGAGGTGGTTGCTACAGACCTTGGTCAGTGTCAGGAAGAGCAGAACAAAGGCTCGAGGAGAACCTAGGGCATCTGGAGGAGAACACTTCACAACCCAAGGCAGGGAGCACGTGTTCAGCAAGGTGGCAGCCGGTGGCAGGAAGACTGCGAAGCACGAACAAGCAGTATCTAGAGCTAGCCTTTTGCTGACATCCTATGCTTTATGCTTCTCCATTTTTAAGCATGAAGTACTGCACACAGGTGCTGTGCTCATACTTTCAAAGTGCCTTTATAAATGCATTTCCAGATGTATCTGTTACCTGTACTCTCCATGTTCTTGTTCCTGCTGTCAGAAACATGGGCTGGACCCACCTGGTCCAGAGCCCTCATGGCCTCACGGGACCTCCATTCCCAACATGGTCCTGTAGCAGTGTCTACCATTTTTGCCATGGACTTGAAGGCTCATGTTGTGCTTTGCTGGCTTTTTGATCATATTTTGAAATATGCTGGGATGCTCACCCAGTCAGATCATTTAATTAACTGTACATAGTTTGACAACTTGAATAAAAATTATTGTAGCCTATGTTATTTGAATTTACTGTTTGGTGGGAAGTATCCTTATTTTAACCTCTGTAATACCTTTTCAATTTTTGGCTACCATATTTATACACTAAGGAGTGTTTCTACAGAAAACATTCAACGTATGAAGGTGTCATCATATTGTCCATTTGGAAAGTTTTTGCTCCACAGGTTTTCTCATGAGCAGTTAATTGCAAACAGGGCTAATTTGCCTTTAAACTCTTTCTGTAGTCTCACAGTGCCCTTTTTTTCCTTATTGCCTCTGTCATCAGCTAGTGCTCTGCCTCACATTCCCCCGGTTTTGCCCTGCTGCAAAAGGATACATCAAGCGAATCAGATGTGTCACTTCCAAACTGAACAACTTTGTGAACAGATTATTGATACGAAGCGCAGGACATCTAACACGCAAGATGGCATGTCTGTCTGTGGCTACAGAATCAGTGAGTGAGCAGCTAAAGCTGGTGTTGAAGAGATCCAGCTATGCCACCAAAGGGACAAAGACTAAACTCAGACCAAAAAGTGTTTCTGAAATGCTCAGAAACTCCTGATAACACTCCAGAAAATGCTTTATTAAAGTGGAAGATTCCTCAGTTATGTACATGTGATTGTGCTTTCTGCGTAGTCCTCTGTTCAGAGCAATAATTTGCAATGCGAGATGCAGAAAATGCAGAGCTGAACAATGGATCTTGCTGAGATCAATAGCGAAACACCTGCTCGATCACAGAGAAGAGGAGCTGCATTTTCAGACAAATCTATTGCTGATGTCAGCAGTGGCATAAGGGAGAAAATGAATATATCTTGGAAACTGTTTTCCACTAATTCGCTGTTCTGTGGGTGGGAGCACTTGTGTATCTTTATATGAAACGAAAAGAGGTGGTGACCTAGAAAGTAATTAGCAGGAAAAAGCAGGATATAACAGAGTTTAGTTTACTCTTGATTGCTTCCTTCTTGCAATTCCTCCTTCTGTTCACTCAACAAATAAATTGCAAAACAATAATAGCGTATTTCAGATAAAAATTAAGTTGAAAAAGGATTTATGGGATACTATCAATGCAAATGTGCCTCACAGTGGAACAAGATTGGAGAAAGAGGAAAAAAGTCAGAAAAGCCAACTATTTGGAAACCTGAGTTTTGCCAAGAGATATTATTGCTCTTTATAATAAGAAATATTATCATATAAATACTTTGTAAAGAAATAAAGTAATATTTACTAATATGTACTTCCAAAATTTCTTTTTTAATGTTTATAATGTTTCTGTGGAAACACAGGATCCACAATATTGGAAGAATATATGAGATATAGATCAAGCCTACACTTCAGATGACTCATGGCAGATTTCCTACTGCAAAACAAATTGCAAAATCACTTCCTCTATTACATACAAGCCACTACTATATGCCAGTTATCAGAATAATGATCAGGGAGAAAATCTCTAATTGGCTTAATTAGCTGCATTTCTGTTTGACCAAACTTTCATTGTGAATATTTATCTGAATTCAAGCTTTGTGTTTTACAGACTAGAAAACTATGAGAAGTCATTACCATGACTCTCTTCTACAGAAACCTGCACTTCATTTCAAAACATGAATATTTTAAAATAAAGAAAGTGCCTATCATTGCGCAAGCCTTCATGCAACATCAAAATCATGCCATGCTCGCAAATAAACATTGATTTTTCTGCTATCCAGTTATTATGTCATACTGTGAGGGAGGGAAATATCTGTATTCTGTAGAAGGTGCTGGAAGCATTCCAGTGAATTTTCAAAAGCACTGGACCTTCACTCCACTCTTCTCCTTGATATGCGTTGTGTTTAGCTGCCTGGAGGCTTTACGTTGTCACCCACCACCTTTGTCTCCCAGTGCCTTCCAAATCAAATTTTAAACCACAGTGAAATTCCTAAAGGGGATTTTGGAAACCTCAGCTTCAGTAAGACAAGAATTAAGTCGAACATCTGTTTCTGAATGTCTCAATCTTATTACAGTACCACTGTGGTTAGGAATATTTTTGTCCCTGGCTGTTACTCTGTTGTGAGACAGTGTGCATTTGACCCCTGCTAAAGTTGATTAGAATTACTTGCAGTTCTCACACATGAGGAAGAAAATAAGCTTCCTTTCTCATTTTCTTATTCCTTGAGCTCTTTAACCTGTGCAAAAAAACCATACGGAATTAAATTGTCATTGGGTAAAAAATGGTGCATTCCTATAGCGTTGTTTTCTAGCTGCTGGATTAGCCAGAGACAGCTACATGAGCTGCCTGCGTCCCACATCTGGAATTCAGCAACAACATTTCATTCAGTGCAACACACTTCTTTCCACCAAGTGCCCTGAAGGTCACTGCAAATGCCTTAAAAATAAAGCTTATCGTTACTATCCAAGGTAAAATATTTATAGAAAGAAATACCTTGACTAAAGGCATTTCATTTAGAGGAGGGCATTTCATCTTAGTTCAAACACCAACTCGTGAATTTCATTGAGGGCTTCAGAGTTCTTTGCCTTTTACATCCATCTCCTGTTATCCACCTTTTTAATATCGGGTGCTTATATTCTGAAAAATATTCTGTTGATACAAACTTGCACTAGAACCCACAAAGGTACAAGTGCTGTATTCTTTAACTGTCACCAGTGATCTTTATTATTTAATCCTAAAGGAATAGAGTGTTTTTACAGTTTATCTCTTTGCTGCACCAAATTAATGAAAAGATTACCCTAAACTCAGAATACCTGGAAATACCACTGGAGAAATTTAATTTCCTCAGCATTTCATTTCTAGTAAGATTGGCTTGGTTGTACCACTCTGCAGCTGTGATTTGTGAAGTAAATGGCAAGGCTAAATGTGCTGAAAATCTGACATGTTCCCTGAGCAACAAAGGGACTGAAGGCAAATGTTACAGTATTACTGACAACACCAGTAGTGCTTGTTTAAGCATTTGTTTTATAAACAATAAAAAGCAGCATTAAAAAAAAAATATCAAGCAGATCTCTCTGCTTTTTCTTTCTCCTTTGATTAGCTTTCTTCTGGTATTTCTCTTTTAATTAAAAGCTCATCTGCAGTAGGTGCTTACGAAGCTTGCTTTTCTCTTCAGTGGCACTTCCTTCCGGACACCCTTGCCGTTGAAGGTTTTCTCCTTGATATGAGGGAGATTTTTATTATTACTCACCCTGCAAGATCACCTCCAGCTCTCAGTAACTGCACGATGAACAAACCACAGGGAGGTCTCTGCCCTGGAGACCATACAGTCAGTCCTGCAGCATTGCAGAAGAGGCACATTATTGGGAGGGGAGGGCGTTGGGTTGGTTCATTCATGGGGTTTTGTGTGGTTTTGTATTTTACCCAGTTCACTGGCAAACTCAGGCTAAGGGACCTGTGAGACCTGAAGTCCCATGGCCAAAGTGACCTGACACACAGCTTGCCTGGCTTCAGAAATTCTGGGAGGGACCTCAGATATCCAGAGCCTTTGTCTCATGGTCTAACCCCAGGAATTTCTTTTCAGATTAAATTCTTCTCTGATTTCTCTATTTTCCTCACTTTATATTTTTCACTTGCTTACATTGCTTCCACAAATAAAATCTTTACACTTTAAGAAGTCTTCCTTCTCCCATATTTTGATAAGGAGGTGCTCTCCACTTCCACATAAAGTTGTCACCTGTAATCAGTCCCGGAGGTCCTGCCCTCTGAATCCCTGCAGTGAAACACCAGGCACCACTCAGCCAAATCTTCTTGCAACTCCTTTGGTTCTGAATTATGTTTCCTCTCCTTATTTCTCTCTCTTGTCTGCTGTCTTTCCTGCAATCCTTAATGGCAGGTAAATCAAGAGAAGCAGTAACTGCAACTCAGTTCCAGCACAAAAACCTGTCTTCCAGTTTCTCTCCTGTTCTGGTGACCTCTGCTTGCAGAGGCCAGGTGAAGTCCTCAGGTTTCGTGGTGTGACTCTGGAGTAGCTCAATCAACACCGGTGAATTTACAGTGTGGTGTTATAAAGTGTAGCAAAGTGAGAGACCATTCTGTGTCAAGCATCCTCTGTTGGATTTTATCCTGCTTCCATTTCCCAACAGTTCTGTCTTCAGCATCCTTATAGATTTAATTCAGCTGGGAGTCAGGCAAGAGAACATGGGGGAAAGCCTGCTCTCTCCTAAAGAGATGTAAGCCTGGTAAAACCTGTGGAGTTTTCCAAAGGTAACTGATGGCAGAGTTCTGATCATCATTTGAAAGGACAGAAGGTAGACTTAGCCATTACAGAGTAGCTGTAGTGGCTAAACATCAGACTGTCAACACCTCCTAAAGAAAGTATGACTACTTTTTCCCATGTGAGTTTTTAAATTTCATAATCAAGAAAAAGCAGTGGCAGCCAAGCGTCCATTGGTAGCAACTGTGTACCTGCCTATTTGTACCCATGAGAATAATTAGAGTAAGCTGGAATGGTAAACGTCAAGAGTGAGGAAGGATGTATAGAATTTCAGTTGGAAATCCTAAGAAAAAAAAACCTGTTTGTTACCATGAAATAGATTTTTAATGCCCTGAACGCTTCAATACCACAAGGCCCATTTGAAGTGGCTGAAATACAGAAGAAATAAAAGCTTATATTTTAAAGCACAAGAAAATAAAGGGAAGGATACAATACCTAATTCTTGAGATGCACTGAGTTTCCAGGCTGAAAAGCTGCACTGAGAAGTAGCAATTCTGCTCAGGTTTGGAACTGTGGGACACCCAGCACCAGGCAGCACGGCTCACCCCATGCAATGCTCTGCACCAGAGGCGCCTGTGCCAGCTCACAGCTGGTGGGAAAGTGATTTTCTATTCTTTTTATATTTTTTAAGAATAAAACTGAGGGCTTTTTTTGTTTTCTAGCCACTGAGAGAATGTTTGAGCAAAAGGTTTTGAAGGGTGGTGTTAAAAAAAGAGAGAAGGAAGCAGAAACCAAAATGTTGGCTACTTCCATTCTGAAATGTCCTTTTATGGCATCTTTCTTTTATTTCTCTACCAATGGAGAAGTAGAAACAGCACTAACGCAAACAGTAATTGGAGTGGTAAGGGGAGCACAAACCTGACCAAATCAGGTATTATCCTAAAAATGTTAAACTGTAGAAAATCAAACATCCCACAGGTATGAAAGGGCTAAATGTCCACAGCAGATCACTACCAAGCATGCTGTGTGCATGTGAGAATCAGCAAGTGGCAAAGGAAAGAAGGGATCCCAACACTGCCAGTTGCAGAACTCGGGAGCAAAGCCAGGAAGAAAGAGGAGAAAGGCGACTAGAAAGGCACCAGCCCCGCGTACCTCCAGGCATGCAAGACTCTGCTGGCCCATCTCAGTTATTTGACTCAGTATTTATTAGTGTCCAACGACACCAAAAGGCTATTCTGTTTGTGATGTAGGTGATAGTCTCTTCACCTTCCAAGACGCGGCTGGTATGATGTTCAGGATGACATGCTGACAGCTCAGCAAGCGTGGCACAACTCTGGTGTGTCAGAGGAATTGTCTAATACTGATAACAACGTGTTCCATCAGCTTACATACCCTTTAGACAGAGTTCAGCTTCTGACTGGCAATGTTTGTGTACGTGGCCTGACAGTCAGCTGCAGTTCTCCTCCCTTCAAAAAGGAGCTCTGGACTCCTACTCAGCATTGATGAACCAGAAATCTCAGAAGTGATGACAAAGGAAATGGGGGGACTAAACCAGAGGAATTCAGGTAGTCACCCAAGAGGTGAGACAAAGCAAACAGGAGTCCTTTGTGAATCTCTAAATGTATAATTCTTTTTCTTGTGTGCTTAGTGAACATCATATATGATGATCTCAGTTTGAAGCAATCTCTATTTAAAGACACATGCATTTATCTCAACTAACGCGTGGAAAACCTACTGAGAATTACTGAATTTGTAATAACATGACAGCAAAAGAAACAAATAAGTTTGGGTTTGGGGTTTTTTTCATAGAATCTTAAAAGTTAGAGGAAAACACCTGTATGCAGTAATTTTTCTCATTAACAGTGGAGATGGATTTTTCCTTACTAAGGCGCTGAAGAGTGACAGTAAGAGACTGGTTTACGCTGGGCTTCCAGTACATCCTGATGGAGACTACTTAATAATACTGCAAGTTCACAAGGGCAGAGGTCTTTTCTAATATTAGCCCAGCTTCTGGTTCTGATTGATTGCTACGATTTCTCCATATTTACATGTGTGTAACATGCAAAATTATTCCCACTATTCCCAATGACTGTACTTTTCACAGGTTTTCATTTGTAACGATTGCCTAAGCAAACCATACATGTTTAGCTCTATTAATCTTCCCTGAAAATCTCCACTGCCCTTGTCTTCATTTCTTTGTTTCTCAGGTTAGCCCTGTTGAACTATTTGAAAGCATACAGTAATATTCTACAACACATTTCTGCTGTGGGAGTCCTAGTAATACAAAATCTCTGTGCTGCCTCTGTTTCTACATTAGTTTTTGCAGATTGAGAGATATTTTTCTCAATATATTTCTTTATGTGTGTCATGCAAAAGTGGAGGCTATAGTCCAGCTGAGGCCTTGCCAGAAGGGAAGGATTGCTTTATGTGCTTTACATAGTCCAGGCTTTATATATCTCACTGTGAGGTTTGCTTTTTTACAGCATCATGACACTGTTAATTTGTGTTCAGTTTGTGACCCGCTAAGAGCCGCAGATCCTTATCTGTGGTACTGCTGCCTGTCTCACTGCCCGCCCCCTCACAGCACTGATTTCATTTCTTCAGTCAATGGGTAGAGACTTCCACTTATCCTCGTTGAATGGCAGCCTATTTATATCAGTCCATTAATCTCTATTCATTGAGATCCTTTTGAATGCTAGCCCTGCCATCTAAAATATTTGCAATCCTTCCCAGCTTAGACTTATATGAAAATACAGGAGGCATCCTCTCTTGTTAATCAACCAAGTCTTTATTCAATAGTACCCAAAACAAGACTGATGCTCATACAACCCCACCTGATAAATGTGGCCATGCTGGTGGTGAATTGGTGACCGCTGTTCCCTGAGGATGGTTTTCTCAAGACCTGTGTCCTGGCTTTCAGCAGTTTCCCCTAGACAATGTTGCGCTAGTCTGCCTATGAGCGTGCCACGGGAGACAGTGCAAAAAAACACACTGAACTCCAGATATATCACATCTCCAGTTTCTCCCTTTACCACAGAGCCACTTATACTGTCATTGAAGGAAATTAGACTGGTCTGACATGATCTGCTCTTGACAAATCCATGTTGGCAGTTACTTACCATTTTGTGAACTTATAGGCATTTTCCTAGAGCGTGTACATTAGCAAAATGTAGATAGTGCAATTTGGCTGTATCTCAGTGGTAGCGGTCAAGGGAGGATTTCCAGAATCCTTCTATATACCTGTATTTGTCTTCTCCATCAATATCATCACTCAAAAAGGCCCTTTGCTGTGTCCCCCCTCTCTGAAGAGGACCAAAGTCATGTGGCCAAAAATTGTAGTGTGACTCCCTGCCTCTCTTAGCCGCATGTGTTCACCCACATGAGGAGCACTTTTCCTGCTAAGGGCATCACTATTCTGTGTGGGGAGACCTTTGTGTGTCGCTGCTTTGGAAAAATTGCAGCCCACACTCTGATCCTTTACAACATCAGTAGTTTGATTGACAACTTTATTTCACTTCGTGTAGGTTGGGATCGAACCAGCTGTGCAAACTCTTTTCTGATGGCCCGGGGTACAGGTGGGAATGAGGGAACATGAGGAGAAAGAACAGGGTAATAAAATGTTTAGGCACATGAATGTGACAGCAAAACACGTGGGTAATGTTGTGCATCATTAACAGAGATATCATGAATGTCTGTGGATGGCATGTGAGAAGATAAAAATGGACAGATCTGTATGTGAAGGGCAGAAGCGCAGTGACTGCACACAGCCATAACTCACATTCATATCTCATGTTCATTTCTTTGCCTATTCCAGAAGAGCTGGCCCCAAACCTGGCCTTTATCTTTCTGAAGAGAAGAGAAACAACTCCAGCTGAACCCTTGTGCTCTTGTGTTTAACCGTAATGGCAGACAGACCAAAGTGGGTCTGGAGATGCTTTATCTGCCTTCTTCATTAAACAGAGTTCTGATCCCAATAGCGTAAAGGCAAACAGCAGATTATATTTTCACTGCAGATAGTCAGTGAAAGGCCATGGGCACAAATGGCAGGGCTGTACACTTTTCAGGCATGCCTCATGGCTTCTTCCAACTGAGCACAGCACCAGAGCCACTGTGAGTACCAGCACACCAAGAAGAATAAAACAGTATTGCCTCCTCCCTCCTGTCATTCCCCTCTCTAAAACTTACTCTTGAAAGAGGTCATTTAAATGTGATCCTACTCCCTTAAATGAATATTCTGTCTCTTTTTGTTTTCATACTACAGTGCTTTCAACTTCTTCCCATCATTAAGCCATTTGTGTGAAATACTGAACTGATTAATGTGGCATTTTCCACTAAACTGTTTCAGGAAATGCTGCACCTTACCAGTGGGATGCTTTTGAATAATGTAATCTCCTTAGTATAATCAAAACTAAGTTCTGAAGTTAGTACCTTTTTCCCTGGAGACACTCATCAAAATGTCAAGTGTTCCTTCTAGTGGAACTGCAATCCCTTAGTACAAACAAATAAATTTATCCACCATTCCTTGCAAGCAGGAGACCTTTGCCTCTGTTCTTTGTCACTTCATTTTTTAACATGAGTAAATAGTGCATGAAATAATAAACAGTCTCTGCACAGAATGTCAGAGTATTTTAAAAAGCTTGAAGAAAAGAAATGAAGTACCATAGGTAACAACAGTAAGAAGTCCCTGTTTTGTTTTACTAATGATTCCTTCTAAGTGTGACTCTTAAATTTAAATGCTTATTTAGAAATGGAACAAATGATATGAAACAAAACATTTGCTTCCTGTAGACTTCTCAGGGCACTTTTTTTGCCTCAGAGAAAAACAGGGCTGGGGTGCCACCACCTGGAGAGATGCAGCAATATTGTTTGCAGAGTTGCTGGCACTCCACAAATTTACAGCTGAGTCTTGGGCAAAACTCCAGTTAAAAGGGTGGAAAATCACTTCAAATTATGCTTGAGAAACTCCACAGGTAGGAAGATACATTTTAAACATTGGTCACGTGTATTGTTACCTTCACATCAAAAAATCCTGCCTATGTGCATCATATGCATAGTACATCAATGTATTTGCTCTCCTCCCTCGGTTCGCTGAGATGCTCTGAAGGTGAGGACTGGCCTGTTGCTGTAACCCACAGCTCTGAGCCACGTGACTATAATAACCTATCCTGAAATGAGGAAGTACCGGGTACAATGCAAGTTTACAACCACATTACTTTTCACAGTCTGCCAGATTTTACAGAACCTATTTGAGATTGTTTGTACTTTTTTTAAATTTGCTTTTCTTCATTTAAATGAAAATGCAGCTAGAAGTTACAGTATGCATTTAGGAAGCTGAATAAATTCCAGGTAAAAACCACATTGTGTATGTAGGATTGTCTTCTCTCCAGCATTTTATTCTTATTTATATTTGCTCTTCTCATTGACATTGAATGTAGAGTACAGTACACTGATAGCTAGAGATAAGGATAGGACAGTTGTTAATTAGCTTCCTCCTCCTAAACTGTCATATATGAGTCACTTATATATAAGTCATTGAAGTTATTATAGGAAACAGTGTATGCTTGTGCAATAAGCATAACAAGATCAAAGTGTAGTATTCTTCTATCTAACCTAGGCTGTCTTGAAGGGAGGCATCTAGTCTAAGCTGGTTGGGTAAGATACCCCCATGATCACCGAGGGCAGAGAGACACTGCTGAGGTCCTTCCACTTGCAACAATTTCCTAAACCTGGTGCAATAAACTACCTTCTGGAGAAGCCCATCTGTGCCCACCAAACCTAGAGGCAGCCTGGATATCCAGCTCACAGTAGATACGTCAACTTGTAGGTGGCCAAATGCCTGGGAGTTGTATCTCACCCTGTTTCTAACATCATAAAAGGACTCACATAAGCCTAGTGGAAGTAACGTCTGGCTTATACACTAACAGAAACTAAATGAATGAGATCTATCAATCAGACATATCTTCGGAGGAAAATAGTTCTCCAACCAAATCCGTGAACATGTTGCCTTTGTCCCCAGTGGTGGCATTTACATGCGCATGTATTAGCCACAACTACTCTGCACTTCCTACAGCTAATCCTCCTGTTTATCACTGCACTTGCAATGCTCCTCTTATAAGATCACCAGATACTGAGGGAATGAATGTCTGACAACACTGATTAGCTTAAAGCATAACATAACTTCATTAGTGTCTTGTAAGGACACTTGACGTTTAAACAGTACCATTTCCTAGTTTACAAACATTTCAAACCTATCAATCAGATCAATGCCATGCAAGGTTAATTGCTCTTACTAATCCTCTAATGGAAACCTATTGCTTTTGTATATGATTGAAAACCACTATAAACTTATTTCTTTCATTTATTGGATCATTATACCAAGTGTGCGTGGTCTTCAATCTGTTAGGAAAATTTTAAGCTGAGTCTCCTTATACTCTAGATGCTCTTAGTCTGTACATGTCCCTTATTTATTAAGACTACAAGCCACAGCATTCAGCAGTTGCATATGCACAGGCGGATGGACAGCAATGCAACCACCCAGTCACCCCAAGGCTGCCTTTGGGAGACTGTCCCACCAACACACACGAGCTTTCTGTCTTCCAGGAAAGAAAAAATTGTCAAGGAACAGTTTTCTGGGACTTTTTTATCCTTTCCCTAGCTAGAAAATAAACTTCTTTGTTTTTAATTGTTTTGATAATCTTGAGGGTGTCAGTCACCATATCGTGAACCATTATGGTGTCCAAAGGCCTGTAGATGGGACAGTTCCGAGGGGTGAGTTACATGGTTACGTCTGAATTTAGAAGTACCATGAAACATCCCCAAAAGTAGAACATGGTCATCTGCAGCGATGAACTGTTGCAAGAGCTCCCAGTGCACTTCTGGCCTCAAGCAGCCTGCACCCTTCTAAACGTGCTCCTGAGCAGGTTTGGGAGTCCCTGCAGCTGCCCCGTTGAGACTCTCGGCTGCTCCTGCCCAGGGAAACAGCCCTGGCTTGGGCATTGCTGACCCACACCTCTTCCCACCCAGAGTGTATGGGGAGTCCAGGCTGGCGTGGTCCTTCAGGACCAGCCAAGCCAACCTGCAACCACGAGTGAACAGCCAGAGTGGGGCAGTCCACTGAAATACAGACAAATGCAGAAGGAGAGGCTCTTAGTGATTCCTTTCATTACCCAGCTTCATCAGATGAGTAATTTAATGATTTGATAACATTTTCCTTAGCTGTAAAAAGAGGATTACAGTATGTCATACTTACCCAGCTCCTGTGGAGAGCTGAAATGATTAAATAGTGGACATTTATAAAGGTATGGTATGGAAATGATGAATCTGAATCCTGGGGTAGGGAACTAGTTACTAAGTGGAACATTTTCCTCTTTTTGCCTTTCAGCAGTTCTGCAATAGTTCTGGGAACACTAATCTGTAGCAGGAAGGTTCAAAATCCCCTGTACTCCTTTAATATAAAATGAGTCTTAAGTTTAGAAAAGCCCCAAATAATGATGTCATTGTCACTCCAAATTCATACGGATGTCACTGAATGCGGTGATTTAACTTTGATGGAAAACAGCAATTTGCAGTGGGTAGGAATGAAAATATTTATTATCTGCAATAGTTATACCACTTTCTCCAGCAGAAGAAACCTGTTTAAGATATGTCTACCATACCAATGTGAATGAATCTCATCCTTTGGTCTGTGGTGGAGCTTGTAACAGCTGATCCTGCCTAATTTTTTACAAGACTGTATGCAAGCTATTGGACTTCTCAGTAGGTCACACATACAGGATCACAGTATGTGAAAAAAATTGCTCAAATTGCAAAACATAATACCAAAAGATCTAGATAGAGGAAAGACATACCAAAATAAACTAATCATAGTTCATTTAATAAATGTACAAAGTATAAAGTACTCTTGGATGCTCTTAGAGCTACTGCTAATACATATTTATAATCACTTAAGTTACAATAGAGAATGAGGAATAATATAGAAATAGAAGGAGATATCATGTAAGAGTGTTGAAGGTAAAAATTATTGCTACAGGTGCTGTGGCCAATATACCTTCATTTTTCATGTTTTAATCAACAACTATGATATGATAATGTTCCTCAGATAGGACACAGAGGAAGAGCTAGTCTTGACCTTTTCCTTTTGAGGGAAATAAAAAAAGAATTATGAATATTCTTATTAGCAACACTGAAATATATTCCCTCAAGAGTCAGGTAGATGCCTATTAAGCATTATGCAAAATTATTTTTTCACATTTAAAATGATGCTTAACTTTCACCTGTTGGTTTGCTTTGGTGTTTGGTTTTTTTGTGGGTTTTGGTATTTTTTACTGGTATTATTAATTTTTAAGCTTTTAATCTCCTGAGGCTAATTAACAACCAATTTGCATAGCTTGCTGGAATGATCCATGCTGGGAGCAGCAAGAGTGATGGCAGCACTCTTGCAGCTGGGAAAGAGGAACGTCACAACTGACATAATCCCACCCATGGCCAGACCAAGGAGCTGGATTATCACAAAATCTGTACTGACCGGTTAGGGAGTCACTTTTTATAGACCTTTCTTCACCACTTCAGCATTCAGCAGCTGATGTATGGTTTAGAGAATAAGGATTTATATCTCATCCAGTTTTGAAACCTCTCTAATGTAGCAATGGATGCTCCCATCTAAGGAAATACTAAATACTTCTTAACTATCACATGACTCCCTTTACTGTAGTGGATGTCTGTGTTAAACTAGGGTCTTTTAAGCTGTATGAGGGGAAGCAGAGACTTTTACCTCACAAAATTCACACATATAATATGAAATAGCATGGTAGCTTTTTCAGCATTTTTTCCCCTTGTTTCTTATCCTGACTGCTTTGAAAAGATGTTTCCTTTCACATCGCAGCAATGTCTATCATGTTGTTTCCTCCACCCCAAAACATCGCCCTTGGCTTAGAGCTGCACACATGGGTGAAGAGTTCAGTATCCCCCATCCAGAGGACGCTGACTCAGACTGGTTCAGTCCTTCTCCCCACCATAGCATCCGCACGTTGCTTGGTGCGCCCAGACCTCCTCACGCTCTGCTCCCCGCCCTTGGCTGCTCTCACTCTGAGTCACCCACACAATTACACTTTCACCTGTGCTTAGTCATTGCTCAAAGTCCTTTAATTTGAGCTGGCTGCCCTTTGCACTGCCAGGCACAGATGTACCCGGGCACAGCCCACGCCAGGCAGTCGGGCTCCTGCGCCAGGCACAGGCAGGGCTGCTTGCCTGCCCCTCTTTAGGTCAGCGTTTGCCTTTACGTGCATGCAGCAGTCTCCCTGTACCGCCTTGTCCTCCCCAGGGAAGCCTTCAGTCTTTCCATGATGTTAGGTTCTGCCTAAGGCTGGTGCTATGGTTTTGGTTTGTACCAGAAAAACTTTTCTTGTGAAGTTCCATATGGTACAAATCAGTGCTTAGGTACTGCATGGATGAATGCCATGGAAAAATCCCCAAATTAGCATTGAGTTTGACCCATTATTTTTTACACGTCACCTGCTGGAGACTCAAAGCCTGAATCTATTTCTTCACTGCAGTAAACAACTGCAGCAAGTACAAGTGCTGGTTTATTATAGCACTGTTCATAAGTGTTTAGACTATTGACATTTTAAAATATTTTTTAATTTATTTTAGGAAAAATAACTCTGAGTTTCAGAAATGAATCTCTGAAAATGAAATTAATTTTGCATGAATGTACTCACATAAAAAATATCTTTGGCTTTAACAACATTCATTTAATAAGGACATGTACAATTAGGTCATATATTGAGAAAAGAAAGCTGAATTACTTAATTGCCCTCTAAAACTCAACAAATTGTAAGTATGATTCTGAAATACTTAAGTTCCCACTGTGCTGTTTTTTTGAGGTACAGCCAAAGAAATGCCTTTAGCTGTCTATAAATCCAGCCTTCCAAATGTTGAATTTAGCTGTGAAAAATGGCTTTTCCTAAAAGCAATATGGAAGAGTTTCTGAAAGCCGAAATGAGTACCTCTCTCAGCTCCAAGTATAGAATATCACAAGCAAGCACATGTTTGCTCAAGCGCTTAACAACAGCCGTGTCATTTCAAATATAAAGCCAAAGCAAGAGAGGTCTGACACCTGTTTTGTCACCAGATTCTGTATAAAGCAATTCAAAAGATTGTGAAATACACTTGTTTCCACTTACAGGAGTTTTCACTGGCTTGCCGTAGCTGCGCACCAGCATAACCAAAAATAGATCTTAGCCCCATAAAGTCTATTTTGATTGCAGGTACCATCCCGTAAGAGGAAACAACTTGAGGTGCCTTTTGAACCAAATCTTTTGCTCTACTTACGAAAAGATTGTCAGATCTTGAGCTTAATTGCTATCATTCAATTTCTCTATGGCCCTATAACTCATTGGCGTAGAATATATTAACTGAGGGGAAAAATGACCGAAAGGGTTTATACAACTAATTCCTGGAAAAATTATTTAAAGAAACACAAGGAAAAAACTGCTTAACTTACCAAGCTTGGACTGGCAGGATTGGTTTGAATCAGAAAGTAAGACAGGATTACAGAAATTGGAAGGTTTATCTTGGTAAATTTTCTTTTTAACCATAAGCAGAGGTTACACTGATAAAAACTAATGATTTTCAGAAGAAAATACTATTAATAAGGTTAAAACCAAGCCCTACAGGTGAATTCTGACATAGAAGCAATTTTCAGCCTGGTCCAGATAATGTCATCTTCCTTCTCGCAAAGAGGAGCCTACACAGTGGGTTACTAATTATATTTCCACTGGTCAGTGGCAAAGTGCGTGGTTTCTGAGCCTGCGTGGCACAAGCATTGTTCCTCTGGATGGGTCTGCTCATCTCCCACATGCTTCCCTCTCCCACGGTCCGTCTTTGTCCCTAGCCTGATTTCAAAAGTTGTGCAATCTCACAAATCCACAGGCAGATTTTCTTCCCCATAAGTCATGCTACCTGCGTGCTTTCCTACTGTACATCCTGCCTCTGAGATCCGTCTTCTGTAGAATGGCAAGACTGATGGTGGAGGAAAAGGCCCCAGTAAGGTCTTGAGGGGCAAGACATCACAGACAATTCTGACAGGACAAATTTATTAATTCCTTCAGGAACATTACAAAACTGACCATTTTTGGCCTACACCAAGAGACAAGCAATAAAGAAACCTTAAGGCACATGCACATTACAAGCCATCATGGCAAAGTAACAGCAACAAGATAAGGCCAAAAGAGGCTGATACCATCCCTTAGGAATCTAGGAAATAAATGTTTTCTAGGTCAATAAACCCCACCACCTTTCCCTGAGGAGTTCAGTATATAAAATGAAATGTTTTCAGGGCTAGTAGAGGCTGCATATTGTATACTACAGCAGAAGTCAATAACAGGAACTTATGTGAGTAGTGTCAACTTGCCTCGAAGAGGTCAGATAAAATCAAACAGATGCTCCTCACCTTTACCAGAGACCAAACAAATCAGCGTGCTCTTAGCCCTTGTTTAAATCCAAAGGAATCAAACAGAGCAGGTTTCCAGCCTCTTTCAGTTTGCAGATCCCTCTACAAGTTTCCCATGGCTCTGTATACCAATGTAAGATGCTTGGCAATAGCACTGCTTCTCTTAGTTACCTGCCAAAGACATACAGAAGTTATTCAGGGACCATGGACTCTCATCATTGACAGGTCTCACCCCTGTCCAAGTCCAGAGAAATCAAACAGAGGAATATTTAGTCCAGGATTCTCCTCCAAACTTTTCTAACATATGTAACTGGTACAAAATTTCCCTTTGCCAGGATCCTAGGCAGAGTTGGAGGAAGGCTCAGTGGGGTGATGTGATGTTGAGCAAGGTTCATTCTCCTTGGTGGTGTGCTGTGGGCCACTTCTCTCTGCCCTGGATGCCAAAGGTGCCCACACCCCATCAGAAAAAGACCTGTGACCAGGGAGGGCTGCTTCAGTTCTTCATCTTAAAGTGAATACTCTCATGGTTTTTTAGTGTTTTCTTGCCCTGGTCAGGATTGCTGCTAGCCACAACCCTTACGTTTCTACACGATGGCACCTGATCAAGTGGCTCACCCACAAGCGTGCTTCTGCACAAAACCCCTCAGGAGGTAAACTGGCATGTCGGTCTCTCTTAACTGAAGGAGCTCCCCTATTCATCAGGCAGGGTGACAGAATTTTATGAGAAGACCGTTCTGCACAATGGTAAGGTTTTGAGCCTTGCAGGGTGGTCACTGTAGGGGCATATGGGAGAGGGGAGTGAGCTAGAAAGCCAGATATCCTCAGCTGGCCCATGCTGGATGAGCTAAAATTGCAGACACGTGAAACTATCAGTGATTATGGACTAAAGCAGGAGTTTGATGCAAGCAAAGATGTGTTAATCGAAGATGTTGACTAAAACTGTGACATCCTCCAGGTGCAGCTCTGCATGCCAGACACAGCAACAGGAGCATTTCCCAAGAACCAACAGGGTCATTTCACAGCCAAGCATGGAAGCAGGTCTTGTCACAGCCTCTGAGTGCCCAGACATGGATCCCTGGGTCACAGATAGAAAAGCACCCAGAGTTTATTCTCCTGTTCAGAAGGAAATAAATTATTTCATTTCTCTTAAGGAGATCTGCCACTGTAAATGAGATATTACCATGTTACTCCTAAACCATAGACAAAGAAGAAAGGAGTGACCTTCTTGGTCATTCTCTGACGAGACACGTCACTGTGGGAAGGATGGGTTCTCTAAGCAGGAGCAATTAATGAACAGTGGAGTTGCTTTTAAGTATCCATTTGTGATCTACCTTTTTTCTTGCTCAGTTGTACTATTCACTATAATTTACAGATGATTTTTTTCCCAGCAGCATTAGAGAGTGGACTTAAAGCACTAGGGCTTCTCTTCAAAGCAAAGGAATACATGTGGATGATGTGAGACATGTTATTAAAAAGCTTAAATCAAAACAGAATAGTACATTTTATTTTAAAGTATATGACTTGGAGCAATCTTATTCTAGGGGGTGATTTTATTGTACTTTTTCTATCATACAGAATGAATATATTTTGGAAATGCCTGCAGTTTACACAAAATGCAGACATCCTAGGGTCAGGCTCTCTGCTCCCAGAGCTGCTGTGGTCTCTGCTCACCATGAGATGGGAGTAGAGAGTCCCTGACACAGGTCCAATCTGGGAGGCTTATGTACTGAATGCCTAAATGTAAACAATAGCTTCTCTAAATCCCTTTCTAATCTCTCTCTGATGAATATAAGCAATAAAAATTCTAGCTCTCCCTATCCAGACTTACAGATATTTTCTTGATGCCGATCAGAGAACATGCCCCAGGAATGAGCTTGGTCCTGTGCACTAGCAACTTCCCGTCAAACCAGTTCAGTTGACAAGTGCAGAGTGATGTCTAATACTAAGTGACATTCAAATCAAACCTTTTTGTTCTAGTCACCAGCTCTTTCGAATGAATGCTTTTTCAGTGTTTTTTGTTGTTTTTTTTTTCTGCTGGAAAGATCTTTCCTTGTTTATTTTAAAATCTTTGCCTAAATCAAAAGACAAGTGAACCCAGGAATCAAAAGACAAATGAATCCTATGCTGTCCAAAAATAGACAGCAGCAGCCACCACTACAGGTCACACCAAAACACCTTAGTAAGCAACAGAGAACAACAACAGGGATGATAGTTGTATTAACAGCTCAGTGAAATTATTAATGTTTCCTTGTGAGAAGGAACGCAAACCTGGTAATAGAGTCAGTTATTTCTTGGAAGTAGGACTGTCTGGAAAACGTTAGCCTGAATGGATCGCTGACAACAGAAACTGCTGCAGGACTGATGGTCTCCTTCACAAACTAGTTTTACAGAAGTGACTATGTGTTTGAGCTAATCAAACTACCTATACCTGGACCCAAGAAGAGCAGAAAGTCTTAGTTTCTAGATTTTGCTGGTTTAAAATCCTTAAGATCAGTGATTTCCAGTCTCTCTCAAACTATGGAGCACTGCCAACACTCAACATTTCTCAGGGGTCTTCAAGATATTGACAGGATTCTGCTGAACTTGATAACTGGACTTGTAGACCGTTTTCTACGGCCTCCTGTCTGTCACCCTGAAGCCACCCTCTGAGCTCTTGGTAGCCACCATGAACATGGCAGAGAGGAGAGAACTGCTGGTTTTCTGTTAAGCTAGCCAAGATGACATCTGTCTCTATAAGGGTTCATAAATGAACAAAGCATGAAGCTAAACAATGAAAAGGCATTCTCACAGATGCAGAAAAGGAAAACATGCTGAGACAGGGCTGAGACTGAAGTCCTGATAAGCTGAGGTAACGTTTTCTGAAAAAGTCTTGCTTTCATTAATTCACACGCATCTAGGACTCATCTCAGTGAGAGCAGCAGAACATTGCATTTATTAAAAAAAATTAGTTTTATTATCAAAAAAAGGATATGGATCTATATTTGCTACAGTGGGTGCACGATGAAAATGATGGGCGCTTTTAAAAGCAATGAAGAGGAAACTGGGCTTGCAGGATTTTTCTGTAGGTCATGCATCTGTTTTTTCCAATCCCATGATGTTTCCAGGTGTTTGGCTGAGTTGTTTGCTTGCCAAACATATGTCAAACGACCTGATTACGCTTCTTTAAGGAATCCTGCCTGCAGAGCCACGACTGCAGCTCCTCATGCCCTGCTGCTGCTGCTGCGTGGGATTACAGACAGCTCTTTATTATCCATGACTCACGTCATGATGGGCTAATTGTACAAATGCAGCCAGTGTATTGTGCAGCGCATGTGGATCCAGCTCAACACTCCTTTGTTCTGTGCTCCTGCCAGGGCTGTTGTTCCATCTCTTGGGTGGTCAGCGTTGCATACAAATATCTTGCTTTTTGCCACAAACTCTGCAGCTGAATTGCTAAACATAAGTGCTGAAACCTCAGTTCCCTACGAGTCAATGGGGGTTTGTTACTACTTTCAATGGGGTCAGGTGCTTGTGCAGTACTGGATGCTTGTTGCTTATCACGCAATAGTAGATTTGTAAATGTTGCTGTTTGTCAGCTGTCGTTTTCTGGAAGTATCAGTCATATTTGTGTAACTGTTATTATCACCTTAAGCATCATTCCTCTATTTCAGAGACCTGCAGGTTCGTCGCTGAGACTTCAGAGCACTTGAAGGAACAGGAATGGATTTTTACCAGCAGCAGAGCACCTGAGGGGCTTGGGAGGGGAAACATGGCTGGGGGGAACGGGAGCAGACTTGATTTATTAAGGGGTAATGTGCTTTGTCCACTGCCTGGTGGCCTTTAACAGAGTTCCTGGAGTCACAGACAGTCCCTGGAGTAAGTTATTTTTTAAAAATGCACCATTTATTTTCAGTAAAGCTACAAAGAGTTGCTGTAGGGCTTCTGGGTCCCTCTTTCCCAGTGACAGTAGTGACAATGTCCAATAAAAGTGGGCAAGTAGAGCACTTAAGAGAAACTTTAGGTCCCTTTTTAATGAATTGTTATATGCCCATATTAAAGCTGAGTCTTGTTACTTACAAATCAAGCATATGCTTTGTATTTATAAAGCTGCAGCATCCCGCTGTGGATATTGGCATGTCCCCATCCCCAGGGAGATGCCCAATGCCCAAGAAGGGGCTGCCTCACTGTCCCCACATCCTGCCCAGCTCTTCAGCGAGGGGTGGGACAGCCCTGGCTGTGAGGTCCTGCCTGGCTGCCCCAGGAAGCCTCTGTGGTCCTGTCCTGCAGGGACCTGCCAGGCCCTACAGTGTCCTTCCATGTGCAGGGCAGAAGCAGCAAAACCCTCTCAAAAAGCAGCTGTCCATCATCGGTGCATGTCCAGCACCTCCACACCAGCTTTCTAGCAGCTGAGGTATAATGAGGCCAGCTGTGGTGGGTTGACCCTGGCTGGAGGCCAGGTGCCCACCAGAGCTGCTCTATCACTCCTCTCCTTCACTAGAAAGGGGAGAAAAGGCATAACAAAATGCTTGTGGGTCGAGATAAGGACAGGGAGAGATCACTCACTAATTGTTGTCACGAGCAAAACAGACTGAACTTAGAGAAAAAAATCATTTAATTCATTACCAAGCAAAACAGAGTAGAGCAATGAGAAATAAAACCAAATCCCAAAACACCTCCCCCCACCCCTCCCTTCTTCCCAGGCTCAACTTCACTCCCCATTTCTCTCCCTCCTCCCCGCCAGCAACACAGGGGGATGGGGAATGGGGGTTGTGGTCAGTTCATCACACGGTGTCTCTGCCGCTCCTTCCTCCTCAGGGGGAGGACTCCTCACACTCTGCCCCTGCTCCAGCCTGGGGTCCCTCCCACGGGAGACAGTCCTCCACCAACTTCTCCAGCGTGAGTCCTTCCCACGGGCTGCAGTTCCTCACCAACTGCTCCAGCGTGGGTCCCTTCCACGGGGTGCAGCCCTTCAGGAACAGACTGCTCCAGTGTGGGGTCCCCCACGGGGTCACCAGTCCTGCCAGCAAACCTGCTCCAGCATGGGCTCCTCTCTCCATGGGGCCACAGGTCCTGCCAGGAGCCTGCTCCAACGTGGGCTTCCCACAGGGTCACGGCCTCCTTTGGGTGCCTCCACCTGCTCTGGTGTGGGGTCCTGCATGGGCTGCGGGTGGAATCTGTGCTGCACCATGGACCTCCATGGGCTGCAGGGGGACAGCCTGCCTCACCATGGTCTTCTCCATGGGCTGCAGGGGGATCTCTGCTCTGGTGCCTGGAGCATCTCCTCCCCCTCCTTCTGCACTGACCTTGGTGTCTGCAGAGTTTCTCACATTTTCTCACTCCTCTCTCTGGCTGCTAAAGCTCCCCCTTAGGTTGGTTTTTTCCATCCTTAAATATGTTACCCCAGAGTCACTACCACTCTGGCTGATGGGCTTGGCCTTGGCCAGCGGCGGGCCCGTCTTAGAGCCGGCTGGCATTGGCTCTGTTGGACCTGGGGGAAATTTCTGGCAGCTTCTTGCAGAAGCCACCCCTGTAGCCCCCGCCCCCACCAAAACCTTGCCATGCAAACCCAGTACTCCCATGCGCAGCTCAGTGAGGCCAAGCAAACCACACTGAAAAGAGAGGAGGACCCATGGCTCTAAAATGGCTGACATATACAAAACATCACATTCCCAACACTGCTGCTCACTCCTGAAGGGTGACTAGATCCTCAGTAGATCAAAGCAGGAAACAGGCATGGGGAAAATGTCACTCAGGACACAGCCACAACAGTTGGAGGTTCCTTCCATCTGAGGCAGGAGGTGGCATGTGTCCTTCCATCAGTGGTGTCCAAACTCACCCATGCACAGCTACATCATTACTCATCCAGGGGCAACAGCAGTATCCCACCCACAGGCCAGCATCATGCTTAAAGAAACGTAAACAACAATGGCTAAGGGCAGCGTTCCCAAATCAGCAGAGCCATCCAGAGAAGTGCCGTAGAGCTGGAGGATGGGGGAAAGCCTTTCATGTCCAGCCCTGCACGGGCAGGAGCCACACTCTCCTTCACACGTGCTTCTCCAGCGCTTCTCAAAGGAGGTTTCACAGCACCCAGAGATAGCCCATTTCGATGTTTCACTGCCATGACTGATGGATCTGCAATGGGTTATCTAGTGCCACATGATATTTACAGATGAATTAAGAAATTTATGGGTTAATTAAACCCCCTTATTCATCTCTTCTTTGTCTCCTTCCATAGCTTGGATAACAGGTGAACAGAAAAGCATTACTCTTGGTCCTTTATTATCATTTATCTTGAGCAGAGCCTTTTGCAAAGGATTCAGAAGGACATCTGCACATCTTTCAGATGTAAAACTGTTGAACAATATTGTCCAATTGTCCTGGTTCTGGCAAGGATAGAGTTAATTTCACAAGGAGCCAGGACAGGTGAGCCGAGCTGGCCGGGGGCTATTCCATACCATGTGACATCATGCTCACCATAAAAGGGGGCTGGTCGGGCAGGGGCGGGTTCGGTGTGGCTCCGGGACAGGCTGAGCGTCTGGTCGGTCGGTCTTCGGATCGGTAAATTGTTCTTTGTTATCACCCATTGTGAATATCTGTTATCAGTACTGTTGTTGATTGTTCCCCTCTCCCTTGCTGTCCCAGTAAACTGCCCTTATCCCAACCCTCGAGGCTTTGCCGTTGTTTTTCCGTTCTCCTCCCCAGCCCGCCGGGGGAGGGGTGAGTGAGCGGCGCGTGGCACCCAGCTACCGGCTGGGGCTAACCCACGTCAGTCCTTTTTGGCGCCCAACGTGCGGCACGAAGGGTTGTGATAACGACAAGTTTGAAAAAACAAAGTTGTTATAAGCATCTATAATGTTATTGAAACAGTTGCTGGTCATAATGATGTTCTGTTTGGTCACATGGCTCTGGTTTGTAAACCCGTGTTTACTCTATGTAATCCCTGCGGCGCTGTTTATCATCTCTGGGAGAGGGGTTTATGTTCTCATGTTGTTGTATTGTGTGATAATGACTTATGAGAAGATATCATCGACGGTCATGAGTCTGAGCTGGTACTTGTATGTAGCATTTCTGTCAGGCCCATACCTCGGTCAGTATCTTTCAGAACTGATTAATAATTGCACCCAATCTATGGGAAAGACAGGGGGGGATACCTTCTCTCACTCTTTCACCTCCCCTTTTCCCTTTTGGTTGGTTACAACAATTTTTGAGAATTTTGAATACCCTTGGAATGTTCAGGCCAGTATATTCCTATTGCTATGTCTCCTGCATGCTTTCCAACTCCTGTTCAGGGTTAGCAAAAATTGTTTCAAGAATACCACCCAAGGATCTTCCCCAAGGCTGAATGGTCAGGGCTGGCATGGCATGTGGGAGACTATGGGCAGGTATCTAGAGACCTTTTCACCCCCAATGGTTTGGAGCTTCACTCCCGAACAACTGCAAGACCCTGATAAAATGGTAGAATATTTGAAAGGAAAATGCTGTGGGGATTCTAAGGAGACACAACTTACTGCACTGTGCTGGGCCCTGGCCACAATCTATCAAACACTGCTTGAGAGTAGACGGCACCACCCAGAGGGAGAGAGCAGACCGACAGGCCCTGCAGCTGCCCAAGCCCCCGCAGCAGGCCCCGCAGCTGCCCAAACGCCTGCAACAGGCCCCGCAGCTGCCCAAACCCCTGCAACAGGCCCCGCAGCTGCCCAAACCCCCACAACAGGCACTGTAGCCGAGCCAAAAGATCAACCCATACCAGTATCAGTCGCCCCTATACACAAAAAGAAATACTCAAGGAAATCAGTTCGCTTAGTGAAAGATGATGATGAACCAGGACCATCACGAGAACAAGAAGAAGAGCCAGAACCAGAAGTGATCACCCGATCCCTGTCCCTAAGTGACCTGCGAGATATGCGGAAAGATTTCAGCCGCCTTCCAGGGGAGCACATTATTACCTGGCTGCTCCGCTGCTGGGATAACGGGGCCAGTAGCCTGGAACTGGAGGGCAGGGAGGCCAAGCAGCTAGGTTCCTTGTCTAGGGAAGGGGGAATTGACAAGGCAATTGGGAAGAAGGCACAGGCCCTCAGCCTCTGGAGGCAACTCCTGTCAAGTGTGAGGGAAAGGTATCCTTTCAGTGAAGATGTTGTATGTCGGCCAGGCAAGTGGACCACTATGGAGAGAGGTATCCAATATCTGAGGGAATTAGCTGTGCGGGAGATGGTTTATTATGATCCGGACAATGCACAGTTGCCCGCAGACCCCGATGAAGTCCAGTGTACCCGACCCATGTGGCGAAAATTTGTATGAAGTGCACCATCATCGTATGCCAACTCACTGGCAGTCATTGACTGGAAAAGTGAAGAGGCACCCACAGTGGACGAAGTGGCTGGCCGACTCCGGCACTATGAAGAGAGCCTTTCTTCCTCCCTCGTCTCGGCTGTGGAGAAACTGTCCCAGGACGTCCGGCAACTCAAAGAGGATATATCTTACTCCCCACCTGTACAGACCCGTATTGCAGCTGTTAGGAGTAAGCATTTTTCTGCTCCAGAGAGGGGATATAGAGCATACACACCACGAGATATCCTGTGGTTTTATCTGCGTGACCACGGAGAAGACATGAGGAAATGGGATGGGAAGCCTACCTCAACCCTGCGGGCACGAGTACATGAGCTACAAGGCAAGACAGCTGTAAAAAGGGACTCTTCCAGAAAGAATGCCGCTCCAGTTTCCACCCGGCAGCCCCCCAGACCAAGTGAAAGGCCCGATCGTACTTATGATCCTCTTGAAGGGACTTCTGAGTCCTTTTTGCAAGAGGTGAATAGTGACTATGATGAGCAGGATTAGAGGGGCCCTGCCTCCAGCCAGGTGGAGGAAAGGGACAATAGGGTTTATTGGACTGTGTGGATCCGATGGCCTGGCACATCGGACCCACAAGAGTACAAAGCCCTAGTGGACACTGGTGCACAGTGTACCTTACTGCCATCAAACTATGAAGGGGTGGAACCGATATCTATTTCTGGTGTGACAGGGGAATCCCAACAGTTGACTCTGTTGGAGGCTGAACTAAGTCTAACTGGGAATGAGTGGCAAAAGCACCCCATTGTGACCGGGCCAGAGGCTCCGTGCATCCTGGGCATAGATTACCTCCGGAAAGGGTATTTCAAAGATCCAAAAGGCTACCGGTGGGCTTTTGGAATAGCTGCCTTGGAAGCGGAGGAAATTGAACCATTGTCTAGTTTGCCCGGTCTCTCGGAGGAACCTTCTGTTGTAGGGTTGCTGAGGGTTGAAAAGCAACGGGTGCCGATTGCTACCACAACTGTGCACCGGCGGCAATACCGCACCAACAGAGACTCCCTGGTTTCCATCCACGAGCTAATTCGTCAACTGGAGGGTCAGGGAGTGATCAGCAGAACCCGCTCACCCTTTAACAGTCCCATATGGCCAATGCGGAAGTCCAATGGAGAGTGGAGGCTGACGGTAGACTATCGTGGCCTGAATGAAGTCACACCACCGATGAGTGCTGCCCTGCCAGACATGCTGGAGCTTCAATATGAACTGGAGTCAAAGGCAGCCAAATGGTATGCCACAATTGATATAGCTAATGCATTTTTCTCGATCCCTTTGGCAGCAGAGTGCAGGCCACAGTTTGCCTTCACTTGGAGGGGCGTCCAGTACACCTGGAATCGACTGCCCCAGGGGTGGAAACACAGCCCCACCATTTGCCATGGACTGATCCAGACTGCACTGGAAAAGGGTGAAGCCCCAGAGCACCTGCAATACATTGATGACATCATTGTATGGGGCAACTCAGCAGAGGAAGTTTCTGAGAAAGAGAAGAAAATAATCCAAATCCTGCTGCAGGCTGGCTTTGCCATAAAACGAAGTAAGGTGAAGGGGCCTGCGCAGGAAATCCAGTTTTTAGGAATAAGGTGGCATGATGGGCGGCGTCAGATCCCAATGGATATTATCAACAAAATAGCAGCCATGTCTCCACCAACCAATAAAAAGGAGACACGGGCCTTCTTAGGTGTTGTGGGTTTCTGGAGAATGCACATTCCGAATTACAGTCTAATAGTAAGCCCTCTCTACCACGTAACCCGGAAGAAGAATGATTTTAAATGGGGCCCTGAGCAGCGACAAGCTTTTGAACAAATTAAACAGGAAATAGTTCATGCCGTAGCTCTTGGGCCAGTCCGGGCAGGACCAGATGTAAAAAATGTGTTGTACACCGCAGCCGGGGAGAATGGCCCTACCTGGAGTCTCTGGCAGAAAGCACCAGGGGAGGCTCGAGGTCGACCCCTGGGGTTTTGGAGTCGGGGATACAGAGGATCTGAGGCCCGCTACACTCCAACGGAAAAGGAGATATTGGCAGCCTATGAAGGGGTTCGAGCTGCTTCAGAGGTGATTGGCACTGAAGCACAGCTCCTCTTGGCACCCCGACTGCCAGTGCTGGGCTGGATGTTCAAAGAGAGGGCTCCTTCTACACATCATGCAACCGATGCTACGTAGAGTAAGTGGGTTGCACTGATTACACAGCGGGCTCGAATAGGAAGCCCCAGTCGTCCAGGAATTCTGGAAGTGATCACGGACTGGCCAGAAGGGAAAGATTTTGGAATGTCGCCAGAGGAGGAGACGACACGTGCTGAAGAAGCCCCACCGTATAATAAACTAACAGAAGATGAGAAACCATATGCCCTCTTCACTGATGGGTCCTGCCACATCGTGGGAAAGCATCGAAGATGGAAGGCCGCTGTATGGAGTCCTACACGGCGAGTTGCAGAAGCTGCTGAAGGACAAGGTGAATCGAGCCGGTTTGCAGAGGTGAAAGCCATCCGGCTGGCTTTAGATATTGCTGAAAGAGAAAAGTGACCAACACTGTACCTCTATACTGACTCATGGATGGTGGCCAATGCCCTGTGGGGGTGGTTACAGCAGTGGAAGCGAAACAACTGGCAACGCAGAGGCAAACCCATCTGGGCTGCCCCATTGTGGCAAGATATTGCTGCCCGGCTAGAGAAGCTAGTTGTAAAGGTACGTCATGTAGATGCCCACGTACCCAAGAGTCGGGCCACTGAGGAACATCAGAACAACCAGCAGGTGGATCAGGCTGCCAAGATTGAAGTGGCTCAGGTGGATTTGGACTGGCAGCATAAGGGTGAATTGTTCATAGCTCGGTGGGCCCATGACACCTCAGGCCATCAAGGAAGAGATGCGACATATAGATGGGCCCGTGATCGAGGGGTGGACTTGAGCATGGACGCCATCTCACAGGTCATCCATCAATGTGAAACGTGCGCCGCCATCAAGCAAGCCAAGCGGGTAAAGCCTCTGTGGTATGGAGGCCGATGGTTGAAATATAAATATGGGGAAGCATGGCAAATTGACTACATCACGCTCCCACAAACCCGCCAAGGCAAGCGTTATGTTCTTACAATGGTAGAAGCAACCACTGGATGGCTGGAAACATATCCTGTGCCCCATGCCACTGCCCGGAACACCATCCTGGGTCTTGAAAAGCAAGTCCTGTGGTGACATGGCACCCCAGAGAGAATTGAGTCAGACAATGGGACTCATATTCGGAACAACCTCATAGACACCTGGGCCAAAGAGCATGGTGTTGAGTGGGTGTTTCACATCCCCTACCATGCACCAGCCTCTGGGAAAATTGAAAGGTACAACGGACTGCTAAAAACTACCCTGAGAACAATGGGTGGTGGGACCCTCAAACACTGGGACACACATTTAGCAAAGGCCACCTGGTTAGTTAACACTAGGGAATCTGCCAATCGAGCTGGCCCTGCCCAATCAAAATGTCCACGCCCAGTAGAAGGGGATAAAGTTCCTGTAGTGCGCATGAAAAATATGTTGGGTAAAACAGTTTGGGTTATCTCCGCTTCAGGCAAAGGCAAGCCCATCTGTGGGATTGCTTTTGCTCAGGGACCAGGGTGCACTTGGCGGGTGATGAGAAAAGATGGGGAAGTCCAGTGTGTACCCCAAGGGGATTTGATTTTAGGTGAAAATAGCCAACAAATCAAATTGTATGATATTAATAGCTATATACCGTATCAATGGTATGACCATAAGAATCACCCAAAACTAATGAAGGATGGACTTTGAAACTGAACAAAGTGCCATGATGATGGAACTAGAACTGACTTCAACTGGTGCCCAGGAACTTCATTAAAAATCACATCTTTGACATCCAGACTGTGATCATGGACCACACCAGATACACCGGCCGTGAAAACTCTGGATGTAGCGTGCAACAATCCACGCACCATTGCTCCTGCTCTGAGAGACTGTAATGGCAGATGGAACCCAAAAGCCATGGACTAAAATGAACTTGACAGGCATTTTAGAGCGATAGCCCATAGAGTTAAGGGAATGAGATCTGTGAAATAATCTGGGCATGACGTAGATGGTATGGAATAAGGGGTGGATAATGTCCCGGTTCTGGCCAGGATAGAGTTAATTTCACAAGGAGCCAGGACAGGTGACCCAAGCTGGCCAGGGGCTATTCCATACCATGTGACATCATGCTCACCATAAAAGGGGGCTGGTCGGGCAGGGGCGGGTTCGGTGTGGCTCCGGGGCAGGCTGAGCGTCGGATCGGTAAATTGTTCTTTGTTATCACCCATTGTGAATATCTGTTATCAGTACTGTTGTTGATTGTTCCCCTCTCCCTTGCTGTCCCAGTAAACTGCCCTTATCCCAACCCTCGAGGCTTTGCCGTTGTTTTTCCGTTCTCCTCCCCAGCCCGCCGGGGGAGGGGTGAGTGAGTGGTGCGTGGCACCCAGCTACCGGCTGGGGCTAACCCACGTCACCAATTTAGCTTCACAGCTTTTCAACCTCATTTTAAATGGTGGTAGCACACTGACAAAGCTTCTGTGAATGCTGTAAAATATGGTTTTGTTAAACAGGGAAACAAAATATTTAGCATTCTTTCTCTTTGCTAACAAATCACAGCAAGAAGGAAAAAGCAAGCATTCTGCAGACTTATAGTCTCAAAACTCAGACAGAAATAAACCTCCCTGAGAAAATCTCAGAAAACTTCAAAAAGATTCCACTTGGGGCATTTAAAAATCTGACAGCCTACCGGGAGTTACAGTGCACATTTTGTTTTTATGCTTCTGAAGAGTACCTGTTAAGTTTTTATCAAGGGATTAGACCCTTCTCAAAGGAACGGACAATCTCTGAAGTACTGTTGTGCAGCACACCTCAATACAGAGGGGTAAAAGGAGACTGATTCCATTTGCTGGCTCCTCAAGCCTTACGTCTTGCAGTATAACAATTTACCACTTGAGAAACAACAGAGGATCTCACTATGGCTTTTCACGCAGAATCAGCACTGGGAAGTGACGAAGGGGAACAGCCTTCTCAGTCAGCTGCTGATGCCACTTCAAGGAAGGTGCATGTGATCCATCCTACAGCTGCTGGACTTCAGTGGTGACCAGTAGTGACCAAGTACAGCCCTGCTCTCTCATCTTTCCTCGTTAGGAAGTAGATAGGAGAGCTAACAGACAATGCTGTCCTGCTGTTTCATGTAGCTGTTTTGGACCCTCACAAGAAGGCATAACCCAACAAGCAGAGCTTTCCTCCCTGGACGCCCCCACCCAAACGCCATGTCACTTAGGGAGAAGAGTTCAGCTGACTACAGTGATTGCTGAAGGGGTGCTCAGGCACTACAACTTCACCTCTTCTGGCTAGGGCTGAATCTGGGAAAGATAAGCTGGACATCAGCCTTTCTTAATGACTGGTTCTCTCCCAACCGACGTTCAGAGCAATGCAGCAGCCTTACGCTGTTACTGACAACAGAGGGAGTACAGCAATGAACCGGGAAGGAATATGTTAAATCTTTTTCCCACATAGGATGAAAAAGTCAAGTGGCAAACTCATAGCTTAATTCTCTCTGTACCACAAAACCAGTCTGTAACCCACAGTTTTGGAGTCCTTTTACCTTTGTGATAAAACGGCAGTTGGGTTTTTTGGCATCTGCCAAAAAGATGTTGCCACCTTCTACACTCTTTTCAGGAATTAAGTCTTCATTTACAACAAAAAAGACTCTGACTGTGCTCGTGGTAATAAACGGGGTTTCCTGCATCATTAATGTCTCCTCCTAACAGGTTGCCTCAACTACCAGGTAACAGCTCCGGCCAGGAAAGGCAACAGTAGTACTTGTATAGATTAAGCATCATAGATTTCTGCTTCATTCCCTTATACTTATTCATGACTGTGGAGTTTGTCCATGTTAATCCCAAATCAGTACATGTTTTAGTTTGAGCTTTGTCAGAAAAAAGACAGCACATCAGAAAAAGAGAATGAAAGACAAAGCAAATCATCAGCTTCATTAAAAAATAAATAAAAAAAAAGAACTGAGGCAAGCTGCAAATAAAACTGTGTGCTGGACCATGTTATTTTAAAAGTCCTAAGAGAGCAGAAACTGTTAATTTGGCAGCAGATTTCAGTGAATCTGAATAGTAAATAAGCTTTAGATAACACTAATTATGAAGATGTTTCAAATGCTACTGCTGCAGCTGCCAAAACACCTTCTATAGCTCTATTCTGTGACAGCATTTTTATCAAGAATTTGAAATGAATAGCCTCATTTCAACAGGCCGACTTCAATGTTCATGTAGCTATATTTAAAAAGATTTTGTCAAGCTTCATTCCTATAGAAAGTCAAGAATACCACAGACTTCTGAGTAAAAAAACCAAAACACATAATAAAAATCACAGTAGAAAATAAAGATCTTTTTATTAAACGATACTTGGTCAACAAAAATCCACTGAGATACGAGCACACAGGCATATTTTTGTAATTCTTCATCTAAAGAATATCTACCAGTTTAAAATATTCTAACTGAATGCACGTGAAACAGAAAGGTAATTGCAAAAATCTATCTGGCACCTGGGCCAATTCTATGCTCCATCCACCCAGAGGTTAAATCACCTCTTTATACAGGTGCTTAACAGCAAAGCAAGCCTGCAAATCAGTACTTAGAACTTAATACCCTCTCGTTACATACAATACTAATATCTGCGGTTTCTTCCAGTACTCCTTTTCTTGCCATGTACCAGGTGATTCAGAAATCACACGTATTGAGAATGATGAAAGTGAATTCCAAATTCTTCCTGTCTCAACAGTATTTCAGCAGCTACACAGAGGTCCTACTTCCTTTGTGCATAAGTTTTGAAGGGTTTAGATTTGATGTTTTTAAATAATAAAATATCTTTTCCAAAGTTGAAAGTGATATAGTAGCATTTTGCAAAAAATGAATGCATTACCAAGAGTTATGCATTACCGATACAAACCTGTCACTGTAATTTCTTTCACTAAGCAGCTACTTGCATCAAAACACATTGAAATAACTCAGTGGCCTGTACCATTTACTCCACGGACTCCTGCCATGGTCTAAAGACAACACTCTTACCCTACAAGGCTCCAGAATAATGGCAGCACATCTATGTTTCTCCAGACAATCATCCCTGGATGTTTCAAAATCTATGGACTGACATTGTGTAACTCCTGATGCAAGGATAAATGTTTGTATTTTTTTCATATCCTACAACAAGATTGGGGTTTGACTGTTATTAGACCTATTGTAACATAGGAAAACCAATTCAACCACAGCAATGTTTTTATTAGACCGATACTTGGTTTGCGTATTTTTTTCACTTGCTATGAAATTGCTGTGCCCACTGAGTTGTCACCTACAGAGCTTTAGAAAAGAAGGGACAGGGAAGCTTTCAAAGTGTTCTTCTTCCTCTGTTTTTATAGGCTCCTTGTTCATTTTTCCTTGTCTACTCTAAGCAAAGACAGTAATAAAATCAAGCTTCTCAACAAATTCTTTATTATACCTAAACAAAACATAATTTCTAGAATGTAAATTCATGGCATATTGGGGAGCTAGTTATTTAACCACAGGTTTTATTAATTATTACAAGGCAGAAACCAAGGGCAGAAAGGAGGAAATGGAACTTTCCAGGCTCCACTTTGAAGATTTTTCTCCTAATATTGTACAAAACAAATTAGTTTCATTCTAACAGAAACAGAAATAGACTCCTGACTACAGCAACCTCATTGTGCTGTTCTTTGAGGGAAGCTTGTCAGCAGCTGTCTGATCAACTCTGATCTTGCTTCCCACTGTAAACATCAAAGATGCTTTTTGTGGCTTACCATAAAAATAAGCATCAGACTCCAGCATGGGCTCTTTTTGGTTGTTGTCTTCTGGGAACAACAAACCGCAGAAATGCTGTCTGCAGAAGTGCTAGAAGACATCCAAACAGTTTCTGCAGTTTCTGCTTACCCTGTTCCAACAACCCTTTTTCGCTCCTCTTGTTTCTCTTACAGAAATTGTACCATTTAGTCTTTTACACAGGCAAATTTATTTCAAAACCTGTATACTGGCTGGAGTACCAACCTTGAAAAGTTTCATATTAGACATGTCAGCATCAGTCCACCTTTGTTTTTACGTACAAAAGACCAGATTTTCAACAGACTCCAACAATGCAATGGCTCTATGGATTTTGTGTCAAATACTGTGCTTAGTTACACTGGTAATGTTCACAATGTTAATCTACCAACATTACAGAATAAAATATGTGCTGATGAGAACAGAATACTTTCAACAACAAAACACCATTTTTAGAATTTCTGAAGGCCTCACAGCTTCCTTGAACATCTCTTTAGCAAAGAATTATTTTTCTCCTATGCTTGATTTAGGCAATAGTCCCCGACCTTACTGTTGACGTTTGACTCAGCCCTCAGAGACGTCAATTAGAAACCTACTTAACTACAGTAGAATCCTATCTCTGTTGAAAGGTCTATCTGCAAATAGTTTTCTAGGATGTGACTTGCCCTCTCTGCAGGCACTATGAAGACATCAAGGCTCATTCATTACCTACATGCAGAACCTTTAGAACAGTACAGAACTTAACATCATTAGGTTATTCTCAAAGTAATAGGAAAGCTGTCAGCATCACAGAACTTGAAAAGCTTTTTAAAAAGATTAATGGTATGGGTACTCCAAAGACCTGCTCCAAACATGTCAAAAGCCAGCAAAAAGGAATTTAAGAAGGGATTGTGGGGGGTTTTTTATGTGCACTTATATGTGAACAATTTATTACTGTAATGCAATTGTCACTTGGATTAAAGAATCACATTCTGTGTTAAACAAATTAAATGTTATATATTTTTGTGCAAATTTGTTGAAAAAGTAGTGACTGTCGCTTGGCTGGTATTTGGTGAGCTGTGACATACAAATATGAGTGCATTTTAGACACACAGTGAGTTTGCCAAGTTCATTTGTATTCTTATAAAACATACTAAAATTAAGATACATAAACAAATGGCATAGATTTTAGATACCAGCGAGCATAAAGATCTTTGCAACAGGCAGAATTCACACATAAAGTGGACAGGCTAGTCAGTGCTGGTTTTGGTGGATTAAAAGTCAATACACCTTTTTGGTACAGGGATCATTTCAGATAACATGATCCAGATACTCACGATGTCCCAAAAATGTAGATGCTCTGCGGGATTCTATGAGTAAGTGTCTCCATGAAAACACTTGCATTGAGACCAGCCTTGCCCTGCAGTGAGGGAGCAGTTTAAACCTACTCCCTCTGTCTCGGAGAGGATGGCTGTGACCCGGGTTCCCTGCTGAACCCCAGAGAAACGGGGTGCTCTCTGGGTTCCCTGTTAAACCCCAGAGAAACGGGGTGCTCTCCGGCGTGCCTGCCAGAAACACCGCTGGCATAACCACCTATCCCAGGAGGCTCCCCGCTCAGCACACAGCGGGTTTACATGATGCCCTGAGCTGGAAACCTTGTGATGACTTCCTGAGGTAGGCAGGAGAAATGAGTGGCTAGCACAGGATTCCAGGTGCCACTGTTGGGCAGAGTCCTGCAGGGACTGATACAGCGACAACTGATTTCCAGGCACCAAGAATTATGCCTTGTGTACGCGTACCATGCTTGCAGGGAGGTAAATAAAACAAAGCCTGTGCAGCCAGTTATCAGGCAAAATAATAAGGCAAAATGCAAAGGGCAGAAAGGGATCTTCTTTTGTACCCTTAATGGTGCTTTTGCCTATTTTTTTAATAGTTTTTGATGTTTGCGGTTCCAAAGTACTGCCGAAACTAGTACGATTACGTTGTATGAAGCTACTGCAGTTACATTCATTATTTCTGATTATCAAAAAGAACAACTTTAATCTCAAAACACGTACTGAGTGTTGAGGAAAAATCTAGGGCACAAGAATATTCAGAATAAGTTTAAGCTACGAGGCAATGACAGTTTTTTCTTCATCTATGAAAGAGGATTTTTTTTCATGTATCCAAGATGATACCATACTGTTCAGCTTTAAAATTCAACAGCTTTTTCTTCTCAAAAAAGAATAAAACTCTCAAATGCTTCCCTAACGTATTAACTAGTAAGTGGACTGTCTTAAGGTTCTCTGAATCATCTCTTGGGAGATGCCATGTCTTCCTAAGCTACACTGCTTCCAAATACATTCACCAAGTGAAAGGGGAAATGGCACCCACACTCAGTAGTGGCATTTTATCAATATTTATCACAGCAGCACTACATGTTATCATGTTGGTCAAGCCAGTATATTGCAATTCAAACATTTCAAACTTTTAAAATATTAAAAATCTATACTTTTTGAAGATGCTGAATTTTTATTTATTTCCTTAATCTACTTCTTAGAAATACATTCTATAAACTCTTCCTCTATATCTCCTATATCACCTATTTATGCTTCTTATATCAAAGTCATTACTACATCTACTAAACAAAATTATCTGCCATAGATTGTATGAACAAGGACCCTAATTCTACTGTGCTTCCTACAAATTATTTTTCTTCCTCTCCCAGCCACTGTCATCTTCCTTTCATGATTCCTGCCTGGTAGTGAAACCAAAATGGTATGCAACACAGAGATAAATTGTCCTCAATGACTACGATTACAGATTTTACAGTATTCGGAAGTCAAATCTAAACACTTTTTCAGTGTAAAAAAAATATGCTTAAGGAATGCTGATTACAAATATTTTACTGTTTTAAATTGGGCATGTGGAGAAGTGCACCAATTTATCCTTCCTCCTTCCTTATGTATGGAAATGACCGTTGATTTTTAACATGAAAGTAATGGTATGGTTTGTGTTTAACTCCATACTGGAGTCAAAAGATGCTATTCAGCTTGCCAAAATTCCTGTTACTTTTATATTAAGGAATATGTTTTCTTTTTAAATTCAGATAGTTTTTTGCTTTAATAGTGCTTAGACTTTGCCTTGCAAGTACTATCAAATTCTTTAAAAGACAGAATTAGCACACTTCAAGGATTAAGTTTGAATTTAAATATTTAGCACTTCTCATAAAAGTGACCCAGTTTCAAAAATATTATCAGTAAAATTCCACATATGGCCACAAAGCTGACATCACTTTCTATGCATGATTACTTATATCATAGACATTTTCAGATCTAATTCAAGAGAATCCATGAGAAAAACTAGACACATGTTTCTCCACATATAGCTTTTAGGAACCGATTTAGGGAATTTCAGAAATGTGTAACCATAGATGAAACCTGTCTTTAAAAAGTTGTTTTGGGTTTGCATGGCAAGGTTTTGGTAGTGGGGGGGCAGCTACAGGGGTGGCTTCTGCAAGAAGCTGCCAGAAGCTTCCCCCAGGTCCGACAGAGCCAATGCCAGCCGGCTCCAAGATGGACCTCCTGCCGGCCAAGGTCGAGACCATCAGCCATGGTGGTAGCACCTCTGGGGTAATGTAGCTAAGAAGAGAAAAAGGAAAAAAAAAAGGAGCAGCAACATTTGCAGCCAGAGAGAGGAGTGAGAAGATGTGAGAAACTTTGCAGACACCAAGGTTGGTGAAGAAGGAAGGAGAGAAGGTGCTCCAGGCACCAGAGCAGAGATTCTCCTGCAGCCCCTGGATAAGACCATGGTGAGGCAGGCTGTCCTCCTGCAGCCCATGGAGGTCCATGGTGCAGCACAGATTCCACCCGCAGCCCATGCAGGACCCCACACCGGAGCAGGTGGAGGCACCCAAAGGAGGCCGTGACCCCGTGGGAAGCCCACACTGGAGCAAGTTCCTGGCAGGACCTGTGGCTCCATGGAGAGAGGAGCCCATGCTGGAGCAGGTTTGCTGGCAGGACTGGTGACCCCGTGGGGGACCCCACGCTGGAGCAGTCTGTTCCTGAAGGGCTGCACCCCGTGGAAGGGACCCACGCTGGAGCAGTTGGTGAGGAACTGCAGCCCGTGGGAAGGACTCACGCTGGAGAAGTTGGTGGAGGACTGTCTCCCGTGGGAGGGACCGCAGGCTGGAGCAGGGGCAGAGTGTGAGGAGTCCTCCCCCTGAGGAGGAAGGAGCGGCAGAGACACCGTGTGATGAACTGACCACAACCCCCATTCCCCGTCCCCCTGTGCCACTGGCGGGGAGGAGGGAGAGAAATGGGGAGTGAAGTTGAGCCTGGGAAGAAGGGAGGGGTGGGGGGAGGTGTTTTAAGATTTGGTTTTATTTCTCATTGCTCTACTCCGTTTTGCTTGGTAATACATTAGTTTGGTTTGGTTTTTTTTTAAGTTGAGTCCCTTTTGCCCATGATGGTAATTACTGAACAATCTCCCCCTGCCCTTATCTTGACCCAGGAGCCTCTCACTATATTTTCTCTCCCTTGGCCAGCTGATGAGGGGTATAATAGAGCAGCTTTGGTGGGCACCTGGCCTCCAGCCTGTGTCAACCCACCACAAAAGTTTATGAGTTCCGATTGATCCTGGGGACTAGACATCTCTACCTGACTGTAAAGTCCATTTTGAATGTGGTTTGTGATCCTTCAAGGACTTGAATTTCAGAGGACAGTGATACGTGGCTGATGTATCAATGTCAGCACCAGGTATCACTTGCCTGGTTAGCAGTTAACCAGGAAGACTCCCATTCCAAAAAAGCATCTTTGTTGGCGGTCTGTCTGAAACTAACAACAATTTTCACTTTGAGTAGCTAGGTTTGAGATTGAAAAATTCTCAAATGACAGGAAATAGAAATCATTGCTCCAGTCTTTAAAAATGAAGATACTGAAGAACACCAAAAAACTGGAGTTTTCTGAAAGTATGTTTAACACGATGGATTTTTACAGGCACTACTGCTGGAATCTTCAAAGGGGCTTGTCTGGTCAATGGCTGCAACTCTATCACAGAAGATTGGACAGGATGTCATTCAGACAGACCTGGACAAGCTCGAGAAGTGGGCCCATGTGTAACCTCAGTAAGTTCAATGAGACCAACTGCAAGGTCCTGCATGTGGGTCGGATCAACTCTCAGTATCAATATAGGCTGGGGAATGAAGGGATTGAGAGCAGCCCTGAGGAGAAGGACTTGGGGGTACAGGTGGATGCAAAGCTAGACATGATCTGGCAGTGTGCGCTTGCAGCCCAGAAATCCAGCTGTATCCTGGGCTGCATCAAAAGCAGTGTGACCAGCAGGTCAAGGGAGGTGATCCTGCCCCTCTACTCTGCTCTTGTGAGACCCCACCTGGAGTACTGTGTCCAGCTCTGGGGGCCCCAGTACAAGAAAGACACGGAGCTGTCTGGAGAGGAGAAGGGTCCAGGGAGACCTTATTGCAGCCTTTCAGTACTTAAAGGGGGCTTATAAGAAAGACAACAACGGACTTCTTAGCAGGGCCTGTAGTGATAGGACAAGGGGTAATGGTTTTAAACTAAAAGAGGGTAGATACAGACTAGATATAAGGATTTCTTTATGGTGAAGGTGGTGAAACACTGGAAGAGGTTGCCTGGAGAGGCTGTAGATGTCCCATCCCTGGAAACATTCAAGGTCAGGTTGCACAGGGCTCTGACCAACCTGATCTTGTTGACGATGTCCCTGCTCACTGCAGGGAGGTTTGGACTAGATGAGCTTTAAAGGTCCCTTCTAATCCAAACCATTCTATGACTCTATGAAGACAAGGGAACAGATAATGCTACAGCTCACCCAGAACAAGTGGTGTTGTGCGCAGGTCCAGCAAACGAGGACCCAAAGCTGCCAGTCTGGTAAGTGCTGGAAAGGGGAGCTCAGCTGCTGTGGTGGAAACCTCTGAGCTGGCCTACAGCCAGTATGGAAAGTACGCACACTAGTCACCCCAATGTGGTTCCTGGAAAAATCGTGTTTGAGGATTTGGCAAATCATTGTGATTCCTTAATTAATGCAAAATTTCCTTGAGAGGACAATAATAAGGTGATATCATATGTTATTGAAAGGGTAAGTTGCTGGATCTCAGTCACACTTTTTCAGGGAGGGAGAAGACCCTAAATGCACATGAAATAATGACAGACTGTAAGGAGAGTCAAATGAATACACCAAGAGTTGCTCCTGGTGGGCGTCACAGAAAAGGATCGGGGTGACTTCTTGACAGGGCACTTCAGGACGAGGGTGAGCCCACCACACTTGACAGCGCAGAGGCCATTGTAAGCTGACAGACGTGGAGCTAAGACCCAAGAAGTCATATGTACTGCACCTCTTCGCTTTCATCTGTTAGTAGCATATCACTAATCTCTATCTTTTCTGGTTTTATTGCTGGTATTCCATAGATCATTTATTCTCCTATCCAGTACCAGCAGCTTTCTAAGGGTGGATAAATGGTTGTACTGTATTTTGGATACTTACGATCCTATAAAAATACTACATACTAATGCAAATATAAAAGCAGGGGATCAACATGTGTTATTTTTAAATTATTTTTCCTTTAAATACACAAGTCCAGGAAATGAATTTGTAAGGAAAATCTTATATATGATAACAGCCACAATTAAAATAAAATCAAAAAGTTGACAGCCATGAAGTTATTAATTTATTTTTGAGACATTTTCAACAGAAAACGTAAATAAAGATGTGAGAAGAAAGACAGAGTTCCTTTAAGGCTGTTTTAGAACATTTCCTAGAAAGGATACTGTCCATTTTAGGAGTTAACCAGGCACATATAAAGATGGAGTGGTGGCAAAGGTAACACCTTTCTGATAAGTACCTTCTTTTTCCTTGGGGCAGGGGGGTGGAGAGGATTCAAGCTAGTGATTCTTTATTCTTCAGATGACAATAGCTCCTTCTGTTATCTTCCCTGCAGTGCTCTTATGTACCTCTGTGCAATTTCCTCAGCGATTTTTACAAATCTGTTCCTGAGCCAGTTGTGCAGGTAAGCTCCTGTCCTCTTCATGCCTCCTGTTGTGTTAGTAACTGAGCTATGGGGTAAAGAAGAGACTTGTAGAGCAAGACCAGAGAGCTTCTTTCAAAGAAGTAGTCATTATTTTTTTTTCCTATCTGGTTGAAATCTACATTTTTCTACAGAAAAGTGCCATCATTTGGAAATACATTCCTGCTGATGCACTCTAGTAGCAGTGAGAGAAATGAAAGCCACAAAGAAAAAGCTTAGATGAGGATGAAGCTGAAGGTTTATATCTGCAAAGAGACTGAGAAAGAATATCAGAAAATGCAATTTTTCTGACAGAAATACTTTTTTTCAGGGAAATCTTTGAAATGTTGATAGAATTTCAATTAAAAGGAAGGGGATCCTATCTTACCTAAATGGCAATCCTCAGTACAAACTGCTGAGTTTTGAAAGTGGCATCTCCTGATAAGGAAGAGATAGAAAATGTGAAAAAGCTCTCAGGTAATAAATCACAGCCTTGAACCAACTGAGTTACTACATTTATCAACTGTGACTAGTGAGATTCCTTGGTAAAACACAAGATGTGAGCATCTCGGCAAACAGTGCTGCACTGTGCTATTTCTATTACTGACTGTGCAACAGGACTAGGTTATATTGTCACTAGGACAATCACAGTCTTTAACGTGCAACTTTATATGTAACAACAATTCCACACTGAAGGACATATCAACGGGTAGATAAAATTCTATGGTTGCTCGATCCTTGGGACAAACCCATGTTGCATAAGGAATATGTGAAATGCTGGCCTTCTGCATGTACATGTATTTTCTTCTTACTTGGTGTATTTAGATTGGAGAACTCTTCATGCCTCAGGTTTCCTGCGATACAAGAAAAAATCTGGACCACCAAAACAAATTTAAAAATTAGCTTCATTTTTTCCAAATGCCAGTTCGGATTAGAAAGGCAAGTTTCTTCTAGCAGAAGTGGGATAGTAGAGACAACACCAGCGTTAATGGTCTTGTGTTGTCTAGCTCCATGGAGGTCTTGTTGAATGCTGATGTTCTAGTTGGGGAGCATAACTCTGCACAGTCCTGATGTCCTAACACTGGTTAGGATCACTAGTCTGTCATCAGTCTAAGTAAAAATCAAATTCTAGAGAATGTCTTAATTTTGTATTTTATTTAGGCCTAGAGAGCACTTTCCAAACAGCAATAATATTTAGCTAGGTTTATCTACCAGGCAGCTTCCTGGATCTGGTGGTGCTGAACCATCCCCTTGGTACAACTTACTTCAAGCTGCAATTTTGCCACTTACACGAAATAAGCTTTTGCCGCAGTCCTACACTGTTGTTACCACAGTCTTCTGGTGAGGCAGGTACTTTGCAGTGACCCAAGTTTTCTTTACCAATTATTTTGATACCTGTGCTTTATGCTTGTATATGCAGGGACAGCTCATTGCAAAGGATTATTACAAATAAAATATATTTTGTGAACACACCGAAACTTCATGCAAAAAAGCTGTACATTGTTGACCATGGGTCTGCTAACTGCTGTCATCATCCAGAGTCATTCTGCTTGCCTCTTGTTTGGTGAACACTGGGACATTGCGGAGAGGTAGCTTAATCTTTATTAATCTATATGGCAAGCTCTAAGACTGTAATGCAATGAAGTTATGAGATGATTTTTTTACTCTGGGATGCATAAAATTAAATGTATAACTACAGCCCCTCATTGTCAGAGTGCTTAGTGCCCACAGTTACCTTCATTAGACCTAGAAGAACTAAATACTTCAAGGATACTTTTTTTTTTTTTTTTTTAATAGAGAGAGAGAGAGAAGGGAGGTGGTTTTTTTTTAACTAAGTAATCACAGCTGAGAACAAAAAGTTACAGTTTCTATAAGCTAACACCTGGGAATTAAATACCATTTTCCAAAATGTGTGGCCACTTCATGGGTCGTAACCCGCAGAGTGGAAGCCTGTATATCCCCCATTTCATCGTTTCATCATTTCTCAGTATGTTGGTTTTTTTCACTAATTGTTTCTTCTCTGAGGATGAATAATTTGTGAAAACTTTCACCTGTTTCTGTAAACTTCTTTTAGAAGGAAGTTAATATAAAGAATTTGTAAGTTATGAAGGGAGGAAAGTTACAGGATAGGGCTTTTATTCTCATTGAAACTGGGTCTTGTTGTTTTGCTGTTTGCTTTGTATTGATGGCTGTTGTCCCGTGAGCAACAGAAAACAACTTGTCGGGAAAGTTTCTGATAATAGGTGTACATGTAGTGCATATCCTGGAATTGCCTGCGTTTGTCTGGTTTTTTCTGTTGTTTCTTGTCTCCTTAGTAGAGGTTATAACCTCAGAATTAGGCATGAAAAATGATAGTAACTGTAACAACCTCAGTAATTACTAAGTAACTTCATTTTAATGCCCCTGAAGGGCACTTCCGTGGTTTGGTATATAATTATTCAGAAAATTAAAAAAAAAAAAGCCTCCACCTCTTCTGCCAACTTATTGAAAGGCAGAGATTCTTTCTTCAGATGCCTTAGTACAGGCACGCCCAAGTTATCAGGTAAATCATATAGGTGGTGGCTGAACACAAAGTATTAGACTCATCACTAAAATTAGAGCAGTCATGAAGTTCAAATGAAATCTGTTAATCCAGGTAGGGGAGAGGATTTAGGCAGGAGGAAAAGGATTTGTCATAGATGCTATAGAAACATGTGGATCTGTGAGGTCAGGTAGCCCATCTGTGAGGCTGTGAGGATCTGAAAGAGGTCGTCAAGTCCATCCACCTGCTCAGAGACAGGGTATACACCACCTCTAAGAGACACTTAATCTTTCTTGAATCACCTTCACCGGAGAATTATGACAAATAGCCTCTATAATCTGATCCACATCTTAACTACGCTTAAATTGTGCTTAAGCAGGAATTTTTTTCCTGTAACATACCCTACAGTACTCTTCATGAACACATCCAGATGGCACTGGCTGCGGCTTCTGCAGCCAGGTTGCAATTCAGCATGGTTACCCTAAAAAACAGGGCAATCTTCAAAGCACTATTATCACATCCTGGGGCAGTACATTTGAATATTTAACTTCTCAGTTGTGAGTCTAACATTGTCGCTATCAAATTTAATCTTGTTGATATATTAATTCTCGGGAATGGTAACGTTGTATATGAACAAGCTGCCAGGCCAGCCGACACCATACAAGTACCCACTTTTTCACCTCCTGTATGAATCAGTATAGGACAAAATCCCTCAAGTTTGGACAAAGTTGCTCTTTGAGGTTACATTTTTGAGGTAGTCACAATGCTATCTGCACTTGTGTGTTTCTTTGAACCGCTCCCTCTTTTCTAACAGCATGTTAAGAAGAAAGAATGTAACTTTTAAAATGAAACTTGGAAAAAAAAATAAAAATGTCTGATGGATGGGCTCTTCAAGGCATTCCTGCAGAGTGTCATTATGAGCAAGTCCAAAGGGGATAAAAGGAAACTTGCTTATCTTTCACACACCTTTCTACCATTTGCCTGAATTTTCATCAACATTGCACTAAAAAAAGGAGAAATTTAGTTATACCTTGGCCAGAGGAAATAAGAAAAGTAAGAAATTATCTTCCTTAGGGAAGGCTCTGGGACTCAGATGACACTTTACAGCACTCCGTAAGTGTAGATCCAGAAGTTTAGCAAACAGAAATTAATATGAATAGTTTTTTTTAAGCAGAAAGAACCTCAAAATGTTGCCTACCCACTTTCAGAGTTAAATATGAAAAGTAGTTTTCTCCCCAATATACCATCACTACATGTGTACTTCTTAGTACAAGTGTGAAAAGTTTAAATATATTTAAATATATTCCAGTAGTTGGATCCAAAATATTCTAGTCTCATTTCATCCTTCCTGCACTTCATCCAGCGAGCTAGGAAACATTTTAATTCAATTATGAACATTCAGGTGAAATAACTTTACACCAGATTCACAGAGTATCGAGCCGTGCTGGTATTTCCAAATAATTCCTCTCCTTTGCCACCAGCAGCTGTGCCTGACCACAGCCATGCCATGCCTTTGAGCCAGGCACCGCAGAGTTCTTCAAAGGCCCTCTGTCCACAGCCCAGTACGCAGCTTTTGTGCCTCCGGCTTCAGAGACACCCAGGACTCCTGCCACCTCCTTTGAGCAGAAGATGACCTGCCCAAGTACTGACGCCGGCTGGAGCCCTTCCACACCAAAGTACAATCTCACCCCACTTATATTTTGCCCCTGACAAATGTCTGTGCCACAGAATCCACTCCAAGGTAGCTTATTTCTTAGAAATGGGTAAGATTTCAGTGTTTATCCATGTCGCCTGCCACAAAGAGCCTGGGTTCTTTCAGTGAGTTGCCCTCCTACTCATCGCGTGTAAAGGAATCCTTGATTTCAAATAATCTTAAAGCAGCAGTTCAGCTGAAATTGTACTGAGGTTAATGTCTGCTTTGGCGTGGAAGTTACTGCAGTGATTTCTTCCAATTACAATATTTCTTTCTCATTGCTTTGGCAAAGTGAAGAAGGAGTAAGACATTTGCCCAGGACTGGAAGACAGTAGGGTTATTCAGTTTTATAATTTCACCATATTTAAACCCAGGAAAAAGGAACACGGTTTGAGTTTAGCCCCTTATCTATTATATAGAAAAATAATGTATGGGCTGGCTTACAATAGAAGATAGGACATTAATAACTTTTAGCTTTTCTGGTTATTATAATAAATAATTACAATGTCTGGATTTTTTTTTTTTTTTTACTTTAAGGACAAAACTTTATGTTTACTGTACTCGTAACTCATAAGATCTCCCTAGATATAAATATCCTCTGATACAATATTTTAAAAAATCTTTATTATGAGAAATGCAAGCAACTTAATTTGTCAAATGCACAACTGCTTAGAATAGTCTGCATATATGGTTTCTGTGTAGTTTCCAAGGTGAGGGGATAGGAAATGCAGTGAGATTTGCAAGGGTATAAAAGCTGATAAATCTTTTCAACTATTTTTTCTCTGACATCAATGAAGATAAAAACATGTGTGAATCCATTTGCAAGCAAATTCTTATTTTTTCCAAAGAAGCTGTCAAGAAAGGGCAAATATCTATTTTAATCAAATTACTAGACAACAATTGCATTTTAAGAAAATAATTTTATTTAGTAGGGGGTTTTTTGCTTGCTTTTTTTTTTTTAAATAATGCCACTTTTACTATGCTTTTGTATTAGAAGTTTCAATGCAAGTCTGTTATTTAGAAAAACACAGGGAACAAAAATGCACCTGACTGCACCAATTTTTTGTAGGAGGGTAAGGATGAAAGGTGCAGTATTAATTACTTTGAATTAAAAAAAAAAAAAATGCCTTACTATTCTTACTTCATGAAAGTGCACCATTACAGTTAGAAATGTGCTCCAGTTGCACAGTGTTGTGGTTTAACCCCAGCCGGCAGCTCAGCCCCACGCAGCCACTCGCTCATTCCCTCCTGGCAGGATGGGGGAGAGAATAGGAAAACTGAAAGTGAGAAAACTCCTGAGTTGAGATGAAGGCAGTTTAATAGATAACGCAAAAGCCGTGCGCACAAGCAAAGCAAAACAAGAGATCCATTCCCCACTTCCCATGGGCAGGCAGGTGTTCAGCCATCCCCAGGAAAGCAGGGCTCCATCACGCGTAACGATGACTTGGGAAGACAAATGCCATCACTCTGAACATCTCTCCTTCCCTCCTTCTTCTCCCAGCTTTATATGCTGAGCATGATGTCATATGGTATGGAATATCCCTTTGGTCTTGTGCACGCCCAGCCCACTCGCTGGTGGGGTGGTGTGAGGAGCAGAAGAGGCCTTGGCTCTATGTAAGCACTGCTCAGCAGTAACTAAAACATCCCTGAATTGTCAACACTGTTCCCAGCACAAATCCAAACCGTAGCCTAGTTTCTTCATACTAGCTACTATGAAGAAAACTCACTCTATCCCAGCCCAAACCAGCACACGCAGTGTACCGGGTACTAGCCAAAGGATATCTGCTCTCAGAAGTCTGTGGTAGTGCGTAGAAGGAAGCTTGGGATTGCTGTATCACCGTACTTATTTCAATGCTTTCTATCTTGCCAGATATGCAGAATCAAATCCACTGGCTACCTTCCTTTAGAATATCTTTTTAGTTTGAATTTAGGTCCTGACTGCCTCATGATTGAGAAACCGCAAATAGCTCTTTTTGTATTTTTTTCCGCCTCTGTATTGTATGTTGAGGAACAGGCATATTCGGGACAGAGTTCCATGTCCTCTGGGTGTATTACCAAGCCCAGTGCCTGTTTGGGTGTTGCCATAGCATTATGCAATGTAGTTCCAGCTAATTGCACAGACATTACACTGGATTTATGAAAGAGCATTTAAAAAGGGGAAAATCATATACAAGCACATAAACAATCTACATGAATTCAAATTTCAACATAAAAACATGCTAAACCGCTGTGTGTTAAGACAAAAAAACCTCAGGTATGAATATCTGGTTTTGCTAATACTGTGTGCTAATGATGCAGAAATATAGAATAACTATAGAATAACAGCTACAGAATAACTTCTAAGAACAAGTAAAGAAACCATTCAATTTTTAAAAGGCAGAATAGGTCTATATGGCTTGCTGAGAAGTGTTAATGGTGGTGCAAAGATGGGATGTAATTATTAGATTGAGCTACAAGGTAGATGCCTTCATGCTAAAATTATTTTCAAAGGTAATATGACACAGGATATTTCCTTCTAACAGAGAAGTTACATTGGATAGCAGAAGGCCGTAGGAAATGTATATTTATAACTCAGTTGTATAGCCTGACTAGAAAATTGTTTTACCACAATCCCTTTGAGATTTTCCTTGAACGTTTAGAGAGGAGAGAAGAGGAAGAAAAGAAAGAAGGAAGAGGAGGATGAAGACTAAACACAAATATCCACAGTATAGTTGTTCTGGGCTTACCTGTAGGCAGCGAGAGGCTTGGACAGCGGTTCATCTAATTTTGCTCATGTTTTTTTCCAAAGCAGTTTACTATCTAGCAGGAATTGTGCCTGTGTTTCATACAATCAATAGGAAAGCATAATGAAATATGACCCCAGATACAGAGCTGCCTTGGGCCAGACACTCCGCAGCAGCATATGGAATGAGTAATAGAATATGTAACGTATGCACCAGAGCCATAATGACCACACTGCTGTCCACTGCAATAAGCACATCCAGCTTTGTTATTCTTCAGCACTTCCACAATTTTGTGACTTTTGAACCAGTGTAGTTTTTCTGGACTGTCATTTTAACCTTAGCTACATGTTATGACTAATCCAGCCAAAGTGCACAAGTAGCTATGAATACAGGGAAGAGCAAAAGATGTTTTCACCGTGGCTACAAACATAGAGCTGGAGTGAAGGGCCTGATAAAGACAAGGAGGTGTGCTTTTCCCTGATGTACTTTATTTCTCTCATGTCTTCTGCTTTGAAGAGACCGGAATACTTTCACACTCTTCACTTTTTGATTCTTTATTTAGTATCTAGCTATGCTCCACTTTTCTGCAGGCAGAAGTTCTTTAGGAGCGCAGGTCATTCTGGAATAATAAAGCAGTAAGTGAAATAACAATTTTATTTGTATACTTGCATTTCCTTTCGGTGCAAATTTGCTCAATAATTACTTTTCTCCATATTTTTGGCTGACCATCCAAAGCAGTAGAAGTGCAGCAAAACTGCTATATGTGGAGTGATGTTCTTCACAACAGCGGAGATCAGTGAGCTTCACATTTTCTCATTATCTTTGGCCTGATCATGCAGTCTTATGCCAGGCCTGTGCATGCTGCTAGAAGGATTCTTATAAGATCTAGAATTACCTTTGAGAAGATGCATGGAAATAAAGTAATAAAAGAAAAGTAGCTAGAATTGTAAAAACATACAAACAGACCTCTTTAGCCTTGTTCATGCAGATGAGAGGCTTTTAGAAAACCTGACCTTCTCAGGGAACATACAGACAAGTGACCAAAAAAGCTATTTCAGGAGTTAACAGAGTGCTGTGGGATGACACCGGTGACCAACAGGGCAATTATAGACTTTTGCTTAAATTTGCTCCGTTAGCAGAACACTGCTGAAAAACAACCTAATGCTTCCAATTCTCATGATGGCATGAATATCGGCAGCTCACCGATAATTCTGTGAAGGTGGATATATGACAAGTGTGTTTGAGTTTTACAGCAACAGTTTCAGCACCTGCAATCTCCAATACAGACAAAGCTGTTATGCTTAGATATATTTATTTACATCAGAAAACCTAACCATCTTTGTTGTTTCTAATATATAATTAGTTAATTATAATCCCAAAATTATTGTTACTGAAGTGAGTCTTCAGTTCACTTGCGTGGTAGGTTGACCCAGGCTAGAGGCCAGGTGCCCACCAAAGCTGCTCTATCATACCCCTCATCAGCTGCACGGGGGAGAGAAAACATAGAGAGAGGCTCCTGGGTCAAGATAAGGGCAGGGGGAGATTGTTCAGTAATTACCATCATGGGCAAAAGGGACTCAACTTAAAAAAAAACCAAACCAAACTAATGTATTACCAAGCAAATCAGAGTAGAGCAATGAGAAATAAAACCAAATCCTAAAACACCTCCCCCCACCCTTCCCTTCTTCCTAGGCACAACTTCACTCCCCATTTCTCTCCCTCCTCCCTGCCAGTGGCACAGGGGGACGGGAAATGGGGGTTACGGTCAGTTCATCACACGGTGTCTCTGCCGCTCCTTCCTCCTCAGGGGGAGGACTCCTCACACTCTGCCCCTGCTCCAGCCTGGGGTCCCTCCCACGGGAGACAGTCCTCCACCAACTTCTCCAATGTGAGTCCTTCCCACGGGCTGCAGTCCTTCACCAACTGCTCCAGCGTGGGTCTCTTCCATGGGGTGCAGCCCTTCAGGAGCAAACTGCTCCAGCGTGGGTCCCCCACAGGGTCACCAGTCCTGCCAGCAAACCTGCTCCAGCATGGGCTCCTCTCTCCATGGAGCCACAGGTCCTGCCAGGAACTTGCTCCAGCGTGGGCTTCCCATGGGGTCACAGCCTCCTTTGGGCATACACCTGCTCTGGTGTGGGGTCCTGCATGGGCTGCGGGTGGAATCTGTGCTGCACCATGGACCTCCATGGGCTGCAAGGGGACAGCCTGCCTCACCATGGTCTTCTCTATGGGCTGCAGGGGGATCTCTGCTCCGGCGCCTGGAGCACCTCCTGCCCCTCCTCCTGCACTGACCTTGGTGTCTGCAGAGTTGTTCCTCTCACATCTGCTCACTCCTCTCTCTGGCTGCTGTTTTTACCCTTTCGTAAAGACGTTACCCCAGAGGCACTACCACCATGGCTGATGGGCTCAGCCTTGGCAAGCAGTGGGTCCGTCTTGGAGCTGGCTGGCATTGGCTCTGTCGGACCTGGGGGAAGCTTCTGGCAGCTTCTTGCAGAAGCCACCCCTGTAGCCCCCCCAACTACCAAAACCTTGCCATGCAAACCAAAAACAACTTGTTGAAGATAACCAGCAGAATTTTTAGACTTTTAATGCAATGAAATCTAGAAGTCATTTGTAGAAGACAAAAGGTTAGTTTTGAAGCTTTGAGTGCCGGGTTTAAAACATTTTGACTCTCAGATAAGGCAGCTATGCAAAGTTATGAATATCATGATAATTTATTTTTCAGAGGTAGCTACATGAAAATCACATTTTTATATCTAATAAAGCAGTGGGAAATACATTAAAATATTTTACCTTTATAAGTAAGGCGGTTCTCCTCTTTTTATCAGTTCCTGATAGTATTTTATAGCGCTATTACTCATGAAATGCTGTGTCCAGCAGGGGGTAGTTTTAAATAGCAATGCAATACAGATGAAGAGGTGCTTAAAAGGAAGAAAGAGCAGGAAGGGATCTGTGAGAGAGCTCAGCTGTTACTCTTTTCTCAAAGGTACTGAGCTGGACAAGAAGAGTCTGTTAGTCTCAGTGGGCAACAGGGATCTCAAACTACTTCAGGTGCTTCTTCCATATTTCCTGATTCTTAAGGGGAAGAAATTGTCTATTATTAATTTTGCAGTTTTCTTACACACTGCAATAGGTTCTTATGATGACTGGAGAAGCTACAGTATTATGGTAGTTTCTTTTTAAAGTTGTTTCTATGTAATAAATATGCTGGCGATTTTTTTTTAATCTTACAAGCGACCACATGTTCCTTTAACTTGACTGTTGACTGCCCTATGTACACATTTAATACCAGTTGCATTCATGCAACTAGAAAAATATTTTCTGAGTTGAGCTTTAACAAGAAAACATTTCATATCAGCATGATTACAAATGTGTACTATGTTTAATCATATCTGTTATCATATTTGTAATGATACAGTGCTGTGAAATGGTTCAAATAATAATCAATGACTTTAATTTATCAATATGCATAACTTGATTTTGACATGAAAATAGTGAATTAAGAATTTTAATTAATATGATTGTCTGTATTAATTCAAGCAGATGTTAGTGTTTGCTGAAAACTGAAGAATTCCTGCTAACAGATGAAACATAATTGGTGCATGATCATTTTCCACTATTTCTGATATCTTAGTAACCCAAAAGCAGCCCAAGGTTTGAACTTAATGCTAAAGTTTCAGTAATTGTATTATTTGTCTGTATTGTCAAGAGCACCATGTACTGATGCATAAAAAGTAGACACGTACCACTCTGGGAATTATGCAAACATTATTTTAGAAACCACGAAGACACTTTCTGAGAAATGGTCAGAGAAAGTCTATGCTAGTGGGCCAATAAAATGGAATGCTCTATATAATAAAGTTTTCCTGTACCTCAATTAAAAAATGTATAACTAAATTTTGGATCTCAAAGCTTTTGCTCTTCTATTTAATGCTGGATTGAATATGTATCATTAACCAAAACAGTGAAAAGACTTATTTATTTAGTATATTAGGGAAGAAAGACCTGGTACACAGGAGTACAGTTTTGGATGCTTTTTCTTCAAAAAAAGATACGCTTGCTTAAAAACCCCCGAACTATTAGAGATCTTTATTTGCATCAGGAAACTTCCTATAATGCTTTGCATATTTTAAAAATATTTTGATTTATTTACTACTACTGCTATTCATTTTCTAGGCATACACAAACAATTTTCTGGCCATTGCCAACTTGCTCTATGAAAGCCTCCATGTGTGCTTTGTGACAATAAGAAAAATCTCATTTATCACAGAGCATACAAAAATATAATAATTTTGGGTCTTATTTTCATGAGTCAGCTTCAGATTTGTCTTTAAAGTTTGGAACATTCTTAAATGATTTGCTGGACTAAGGCCAAAGCATTTCAAAGATTTCAGGATTAACTCCAGATTGATATGCATTTAAGTTCTATTTTATTTTAGAGTAGCACGTGATTTTGTAAATACTCATGGTTGTGTCTATATTTCTGAGATATACCTTCTTTACCTCAGTGGGATGCTTCGTATGTAAAAGTAATCATCTATTTCTGCAGTGACGGGACTCAAATAATTTTCCAGAAAATTATATATAATTTACATCTCAAATTTTTCAGTTTAATCTATATGGAATAGACAGAGCAAATAGTATGAAAAATAATTTATAATTTCTTATTTAATTGTTTCAAATGAGATGCTTTCCAATTACTCTGCATCTGATCTTAGAATCTGAATGTTTTTATTTTTACAGTACATAAAAACATCAGAAAAGTTTTAATCAAATAGATCATAAATATAACAGTTAAACAGAGACCAAGCAATGGCTATCCAAGTCCTTCACAGATACTTCTCCAAAACAAAGCTGAACTACAGAAGGTATGCCTCTGCAGTAGAATTTGTGCAAAAGGAACATTATAAAATGTTCAGTTCAAGTTATTGAAATGCCGTGGCATTATAGTGGGGAGAAGAAACTTTTTTTTTTAATTCAAAGTTAGTCCCTGTCTAATTCTTATCTAAGTCTAAAACATTTGTTACATTTTGGTTTTGTTTCAAAAACATCTATAATTTAAAAAGAGGCCTTCTTGAAGGCACTGGACTTTTTGTGGTATTACTTGCATCAGATATTTTCCAAAGAGATATTTCTTCTCCGTGTTTGTCACTAGTCTAAATTAAATGGACAGTGACTAAAATAAAAAAGTTTTGCTGGAGATATCTAGATATCTTTAATATTATAATTCTACCATAATCATAGTAAGCAATGAATATTCCATGAACAATGTGATTTGGACCTAAATTTCTCATGTAAAAAAAGAAGGTGGGCAAGGATAAGAGAGTAAGACCCAGTTTTGTAAAGTGTTAAACTTTCACGCTTTTAAATTTTCCTTAACACTTCATCAAAAGGGTGATTTATAGCAGTTAGAGCCAACACAAGTAGCACACAAGTTGTGCAAGAGGGTTGTTGTTCTGGCCCGCGTGTGTCTGTGTGTGTGTCTGTGTGTGTGTGATCATAAACTCATAGAATGGTTTGGGTTGGAAGGGACCTCAAAGATCATCTAGTTCCAACCCCCCTGTTACAGGCAGGGACACCCTCCACTAAACCATGTTGCCCAAAGCCCCATCCAACCTGGCCTTCAACACTTCCAGGGAGGGGGCTGCCACAGCCTCTCTGGGCAAACTGTTCCAGTGCCTCACCACCCTCACAGTAAAGAATTTCTTTCTAACATCTAATCTAAATCGACCCTCTTTCAGTTTAAAACCATTGCCCTTTGTCTTGTCACTACAGGCCCTGGTAAAAAGTCTCTGTCTTTCTTATAACCCCCTTTAAGCACTGAAAGGCCACAATAAGGTCTCCCCAGAGCCTTCTCCAGGCTGAACAACCCCAACTCTCTCAGCCTGTCCTCATAGGAGAGGTGCTCCAGCCCTCTCACCATCTTTGTGGCCTCCTCTGGACTCACTCCAACAGCTCCATGTCTCTCCTGTACTGGGGCCCCCAGAGCTGGATGCAGTACTCCAGGTGGGGTCTCACAAGAGCAGAGTAGAGGGGCAGGATCACCTCCCTTGACCTGCTGGTCACACCTCTTTTGATGCAGCCCAGGACACGGTTGGCTTTCTGGGCTGCAAGTGCACATTGGTGGCTCATGTCCAGCTACTCTCTACTCCAGTCCTTTTCTTCAGGGCTGCTCTCTCTATATGTACATATACTTATATATGAAGCCTGTAGGAATTGGGAGCTGTAATTTCTTGCCTCTGACTTGCCAGCTATTGTACTGTTTTCAGTATGGAACTGGCCATGGAGGCAGGGAGAAGAGGCGAGGCAAGGAGAGTGACAGGTGGGTGGCAGGGCAGCTCTCGGGGGGGGGGTGGTGCAGTGTCAGCTGTTGTTATGCCTTACCTGCTGAACCATGGATTGGGGGATTATTTTTAATAGACTGGCTTTGCTGGGCAAGAAGAGGCTGTGTATTTAGAGGTATGTATTGGGATGCTGTTCAGGGTGACCTGGAAACTGTGCAGGAAGGACAATTTTAGACTGGTGGTGGCCTCATCCCGTTAGGAACCACTCTCAGAGGAGAAACCCAAGGGACAATGTATAAAGAAATGGTCACTGGAGGTACAGGAGTCATTACAGGGAAATGAGAAACATCAGGTGTGCTTTGTCTTTTATTTAAGCGGTATAAAGTCATGAGGCAATCATGAGGCAAAGATGGATGGATGCTGTTTACAGCTTGGCCTTCCTTGGACCCAAGAGCTGCTGGCAGGTTGAGGACCACAGAGAATGCTTCTAAGCTGCTCTACTCGGCACATGGGAGGCGCCTGAGCAGACAGCAGGTAGATAAAGCTATTACATTAAAACTTCAGAGCAGCTCAGTCACCATCTGGTGCCAAACAGGCACGCCTGTGTGCTCCCAAGTCGGGGACAGGTCCAAGCAGTAGGGGCTCACACAGGCGGCCAGAGGCTGGGACGAGCCTCTCCCGGCCCGGGCCCGGGCCCAGGCGAGCGGGGAGGCGGCCAGGAGCGGGGCTTTCCCGCGGAGCGCCGGCCCCAGGGCAGCGGGGGCACCCGTCTTGTGCCAGCCCTGCCGAGGTGCCGCGACGGGCGGCCGCGAGGGGACAGCTGCGGCGGCACGAAGGGGCGGGGCGGGGCTGCCAGAGGCCCGGGGCCAGACACCGGCCCTCCCGTGACAGGGGGCGCGGCTGGGGACCCGCCCACGGACACGCCCGGGCCGCGCGGGCGCCCCCTTCCGCCGAGGCAGGAGCGGGGAGCGCGGGGCGGCGGGCGGCTGAAGGCCGCGGCGCCGCCTCTGCCCCCGCCTCCCCCGTGAGCTCGTCCTGCCTTGACGCCGCGGCCAGGCGCGCAGGCGCAGCAGCTGCCAGTGCCTGTCGTATCCGGCCGGCGCCTTTTCTCTCTTCCCCCTCCTCCCTCTCCTCGTCACTCCCTCCTTCTCTCCCTGCCTCCCGCCCTCCCAGAGCCGTCGTGGTCAGTGTCGGCGTCGCCACTGCTGTGCGCGCCCTACCCGCCCCCCTGTGCTCCCGGTCGGCAGCGCCTCTGTTCCCTCCGGCTGCCTCATGAAGCGATGGCAGCGGCCAACTTCGGCAAGATCCAGATAGGGATCTACGTGGAGATCAAGCGCAGCGATGGTCAGTGGGGCAGGGGCGGCGGGAGGGGCTGGACCGGCGGAGCGGCCGCAGACCCCGGCCGGGCGCCGCCGCCCCGCAGCGCGGCGCAGGGAGGGGGGTGGGGAGGGGGCTGCGCGCGGGGCCCATTGTGTGCGCGGGGCCGGGGAGTGGCCGGGCCTGGCGCGCGCTGCGGTTGTCAGGGGAGCGCTCGCGCCTGGCGGCGCAGGGCGGTTGCGCGGGGCGCGAGCGGCGGTGGCGGCCGCCGCTGGGGACGGGGAGGCTGCGGCAAGGCGGGGAGGCGTCGGGGGGCGGGGGGGGCTGAGGTGGGAGAGGAGGGCGAGGGGCGGGGGGGTGTGGGGTGGGGGAGGGGAAAACGGGAGAAGTGTGAGGTGGGCAGTGAGACGTGCGGGGTGGCTGTGGGAGGGGGTGATCAGGGGTCTGGGGGGGAGAGGGGCGTGGGTGGGGAGGAGAGCCCGGTGAGGTTTTGGCAGGGAGATGGGAAGGCCTTAGGGGAGGCGATGAGGTGATGGAGGGGGGAAAGGCCTTTAATGTAAAGAAATAACTACTTGTTTGCCCTGGCATACAAGCCCTGCTCTGAAAAAATGACACAACAGTATGTCCCGACAGAAGTGCCTTTGGACACCTCCATCACTTGACAAAAAGCTTGATGTTGTTATTACAGATGCTCTTTATAATGAAAATATAAGAGCACTTGCTATTTATGCCCGTGAGTTGTTGTTTCTCCATGGGGGATCCAGTGTTTCTCGTCTTGCCCAGCATCTCCTGGGAGGAGGATGTCTAGTGCTGTCCAGAAATACATGTGAATAAAGGAGGCGTGTGTGTCAGGTTTAGGGTGCTAACTCTTCATATTTGTCTGGTAGGAGAGAACTGAAATAGGAAGTTCACTGGCTGAATCAGTGGCAGGTCACTTGTGACTTCAGCTCTTTAATTTGAGTGGGAATGTCATCTGTTCTTGGCCTCTGTGAGATCTATGAAGGCTGCTAAACTGGGGTGGGGTTCTGCTGGGATTTTCTGGAAAGTTGTTTGGGTGGGGTTTTTTTTTGTTTTGTTTTGTTGTTGTTTTCTCTCCAGGGTTCAGAAGCTTGCTAAAGAATAAGCAGACCTTTCTAAGGGAAGAAAGGTCTGGAGGTCAAAGGCACTGAAGTTAGCATGGTTTTGTCATGAGGCAGGAAACAAGCAGCCAGCAAGCTTTATGCAGCTTGTGTCCCATAGTACAGTTCAACCCTACAATAAAATAATGGTCGGTTTTGGCTGGACACTATAGTAAACCTAACCCCTCAATTTGTGTTTAATGGCTTATGTGTCACATGAAGAATCTGATAGGTCTAGCAGTTATTTGCATAACTCCTCCAGATCTCTGTCTGGGGTTTCAGAAAACCTCACTGTAGCAACTTGTAAAGCTGTTTTTCTGAGGGCTGTGTGAACTTCTAATAAATGGTTTTGTTTGGATTGTATGCCTTTGGAAAATAAGGCATACAATCTTAAGGAGAATGTTTTGCTGCTTTTTTTTCCCTCTGCAGGGTTCTGCTCATATCTAATGCCAGAAATGAGGGGAGTAACTCTTGAACATAACAGTACTTGTTTTTGTTACTGTGAAAGATTTACATATTTGCTGTATCACTTAAACATGTGATGCAGCACATTAAAAACATTAGACATCAGTAATATACTAGGAGGATGCCTTCACAGCAGTTGCTCAAACTGTAGGGTTTTCAGCATTTGTGTTGACTTGGTCCTTGTGTGAGCAACCAGACTGCAGCATCATACCAGAGTTAGTGGATCCTGGTTATTGTGAGGCTTGCTTGTTTTCTGTTGGGACTGAAGGAGGAGATGCCCTGTTCTGGCTCAGGCTACTGCAGCCTTCTATCATTCTCTCCCCATTAAACTGTAGGAAAAACTGTCCTAGGTAAATGATGGGAGCATTTTGAGAAAGATATCGCCGGACAGTCAGCACTAGATTGCATTGCCTTTCAGAAGGTAGTTTTCCAACCTGGGCTGTGGTTGCACAGGCAATCGAAATTGATCTAGCTGCTTCTAACAAGGGGAGGAGGGTCTTGCTGCCTGTGCCTCTGTCAGCTGTCTTGTTCCTGCAAACTCCCATCCAGTGTGGCCAACGATTCTTCTGATGATGTAATACATTAATTTACTAAACACAGTAAAAGACTTTTGGATCTGCTTGGTTATTTTCAGGATTAGTGAGTTCCAATAGCTCACAGAGGGAGTGACCCCAACAGTATTAGTGTGTAGGAAATGCATGGCTAAGGTGAAGTAGAGGTCTTCACTTGTGATCTTCTGGTTCAGTAACAGGGAGCTACCTGGGTCTGCTCTACCCACAACTGTATCCTAGGTAGAATCAGGGCTGGGTATCATACCAGCTACTCTTGGCTGAAAGCACAAATAAAAGCGTTCAAGAAACTTTTGGAGAAAGCTGTGTGTTGGTCTGGGCTTTTTTTCACATGCTGTCTTGTCTGTAGGGAGTCTTTTTTTAAAACTTAACTATTATTTTGAGTGGTAGGTATAGCAATTCTTTAATTTTTATTTTTATTTACCTGTTTTATTTGCTGAATCCAGAGAAGAATAAAGGTTTACTTTGTTAATGGGGTCATTTGGAAAAGGATGCATTTTCTCCCGTCTGTCCACCAGTTATGTTAAACACTTTTCTGAATACAGAGCTTTATTAATTCCAGATAACTCTATTTTTCTTTAAATAAAAATAGAATAGCTTTTTTTTTTTTTTGGATGAAGCATCAGGGTTAAAAATCATACTTGTTCACTACAAGACAATTGCAAAGATATGCAAAACACAGCAAATGTGAGAATGAGACCAGAACATTCTGGAAAGAAAAGTTACATATTCTGTCATTCTGACAAGTTCTAATTAGGTTTAAGTGTTTCCTGAGAGACTTTTTATAGGACTGAATAGAAAATAGATGTTGTATAAATGAAAAGCATTGTTAGAACTCATGGCCAAAAACACATGGAAACCAGTGTTTGGATAAAACCCAACATTTTCGAGGACTGATGCTGCAGAGCTGCTTGCTCTGCATCTGTTTTTTTCTCAGTGGGTAAACATTGATATAAATGAGCTGCAGATAATATTTCCAGTTATAATTGGAATAACTAGTTATGCTCATGCAGTGTAAGAGCGTATTAAGTGATCAGCTAGTTTGGCTTTTTAGAATAATTTCTGATACTGAAATTTACTACTTATTTCAGGGTAATTTATGTATGTTACTTGAAATATGCCTTGGTAATCTATCTTGGAAGCAGAAAAGGATATGTTTATTTTAGGTTGTGAGTTGCTAAGAATGGACGGCATTTCCAGTCTCGAAAATTGTGCCTTATCACATGGAAGTTTGGGGAAGTAGAGAGGGGGCCAGAAGGTACCTGAGACACCTGCTGTAATGCTTCTGTCCAGAACATGCTCCTTGTTGAGGTCTAAATACGGGTGTTTGTCTATTGATGAATTCCCTTTACTCAGATAGTAGTAGGCCACTGCTTTACATGTGAACTTCTTCACTTCTTGTGCATTATCACATTAATAATAACAAAGACCTATATAAGCACTTGCAGAAAGAATATCTCACTTTTTTTTTTAAAAATAAATTCAGTCTTTTGATGAAATAGGGTAGATCTCTCATTTAGTAGGCTGAATTGTGTTCTTCCTTTACTTTTTTCAGTCCAGTTGTGTTCTGTCCATTTTGTCCTCAGGCTGTTCCAGTTCTCTCCGTCTTTGCATATCTGAAATACTACCTGGCAGGACAGAGAAATTAATTCTATATTTGCTCATTTGGAAAGCCGAGGGGGAACACAGTTCTGGTCTCACTATGAGAAATAATGTGAAAGGTATGAGGAGAAGGGACATTCTTGTAATTGGAAGAGGGACTAAAGATTTGGCTGAACTTTCAAGAAAGGAGAAACGGTGAGTTTTTAGGGATTAACCATCAGATGGTGTAGAAAAGAAAGATCATGAGCTTGTGTCCCTTTTTTCATAATACAAGAACAGGAGAGCCGTCAGTGTTTGAAAGAGAAAACTTAAAACTGATGAAGGAAAATAGACCAGGTACGGTTATCCAGAGGAGCCAGAAGCATAGCAGAATGTTAAGAAAGATGTTGGTGTGGATGGTAGGATTATCCAATTTTACACTAAGAATTTTAAAAAAAAGTACACCAAGCAACCATAAAAGGTAGTTTATGTTCCACCTGAGTCTGTAGTTTAAATAACTTCTAACTGATGGGAGGTAGGAAGAAATCTTGCCTCTGGCTCTGTATTTTGTAATTGCCTGCTTAAGAATTTTCTTCACTTGTCTCTGAAGCATCTGGAACTGGTCACGGTCAAAGACAGTCCATCTAGTCCAAAAGCCTGCTGGCAGCTCCTCTCTCCTTAGGCTTGCCAAAACATCATGGTAACTGTTTCGCCTTCAAACATAAACGAGACTAAATTTGTGTAATGGTAAGGGCTGTAATTTATTTCTTTGAAGCCCAACTTTATGAAATTGATGTCTCTCAGAGTTGAGAGGTCTGTAGCGTCCTCTGTGTTCTGGGTAATCCTGTATGAAGATCTTGATTTTTACGTACAACTCCCAATAGCAACAATGATTTTATAGCAGGATAGAAGGTATAATGATGCTATAAAAATTCTGTTCAGGTTTGGGTAGTCACCCTATTTTACAAGCTCTTGAGGGTAGATTTAAATGGTAATATGCTTTTACTCTTTCCTTTGGTGACATAGGTCTATTAGTTCCCTGTGATTAAGACTTTTTTGTTACCATATTTAAATCGACTCAATCGCCTAATCCGTATGTAAGCTATATGGACACAATGTGTTTTTGTCTTTCCACGGTGGCCAGATCAAACGCAGGGCTTCAAGTCTGGAATTGCTGGTTGAGCTAATGAGTCCAACATTTAGGCTTACTTATGCGGTGTAGGTTCTAATGTTGTCATAAGTAGAGTGTCTGGGGTTTGTTCCTATGGAAGTGTTGACTGGGAGGAGGTGTCAAATTTTCTGTGTCCTTTTTTTTGAAATGTTCAGCTTATGCAGTTAAGTGGATTTTCACTGTAACTTGCAGAGACTCAGATATTTGTGTAGTCCGTCTGTATGTTGTATAAATAGCTTTTGAATGACAAGATTTGAAGTCCTAATCTTCAGAGAATATTCTCATCTTTGTTCCATGAGCGAGTTTAATACAGCATTACATACTGGCAATAATGTCTTCAGAGCTGTATATGGCTACTAAGATTGCACTGCTTGTATTGCATGGGTTTTCCACTCTTATCACGTTGTGGGGGAATCTATCCTTTGTTTGTGTTTGGTAGATGAAGTTACTGCTCTTTCCACCCACTCTCTATGATGGCCTGTTGCCTGGGCCCAGTTTCATTTGTCTTCTCTTATGACTTTATGAACTGAAGACTTTGCCATGCTGCTATGGCACCAAGCATGGCTTCCCACCTTGCTGAGGTGGGAAGAGGTGATAAATCATTGGGAAGAGGTCATGGCTGACTCAAGAGTAATGTCATTGCAAAAGTATCTCTTTCTGTTTGGTCTATAAGATAAATTAGCCTTTTGAGTTATTTTAATACATTCACTATACCGTAGGACAATGTAGAGAAATGAGTGAAGAGCATCAACTATTTAGCAGGTGAACTCCTTTCCTGGAGCACAAAATCTGTAGCATTTTTGTTGGCTTGACCTGTGGAATGTGCCTCTGTGATTTTTTTGTACTTGAGAAATTAGTGACAGAATGGAGTAAACTTGCTTTGTTGCTGTATTCTTGTTTAAGTTCTTCCTTTGTAAGTGTTTACTGCTTATATCATGAACTGTAATTTTTTTTCTTCTTTTTAAACTTTTTTTCATCTTACTGTTTGTTGGGCCATCTTGTCTTCCTCATACTGTATGGCTGGACTCAGGATCAGGAAGAGGATGCTGTGGTCAACCCCTTGTGAACACTAAAATGTGGTGTACACCAATAACGTTCCCAAGATGTTTAATCCATAGAGGAGGGCAATTCAATGACTTTCAATAAATTAAAGGCTTAGGTTAACTTTTCAGAGTTAAGTTAAATTTCTGACATAATGCAAAAAGTAAGATGTGGAACTCCACAATAAGGACTCCCAAGGAGTCTTAACTTTGTCGAGTAGTGAGAATGTGTACTAAACAAGATATGTAGTGTGGCATGATGGTGTTTGTAACTTAAAGAGTTTTTAAGAAGATACTGGCTTTTAATAACTAATTTCTCATAGTGCCTCTGTAGCATAGTTAAAATTATTTGGAAGTGTACATGCTTTCAATGTGTATTTCCAGATGTAGGGTAGAATGTTTTTGTGGAGCTGTAATACATTTTTTGTTATATCTGTTCATCTATTTAAAAAACATGAACAAGCTTTCAGGTATATGAACAATTCTTTTTTGTTGCTTGAAAGATTATCTATGTTTTCCAGTTTTACCACTTGTGTCTTTTCAGAACTTAGTGTTCCCTTGCATTTCTTTTTAGTTTTTTTGCGGGAATAGTTGCAGTTTCTTCTAATGTCATTTTTTAAAATTTGCTTGCAGTTTTGTATTCCAAACCTCCCAAGTTTAGTTGCGATGTGGTGTCTGGAGTTTTATTTAAATTTTTCTCAATACTAAACTGAACATAGTCACTAAAACAGATGTTTCTAGCTATATTGTTTGGATCAATTTCTCCTGGGTTTTGGTAGAGATTTTTATACTTACTTAAGACTGTTAGGCACTTATCATAATTAAGTTAGCTACAGTTAATCTTGACTATTGATGCGATTTCACAGCTGTTGAAAGTATTTAACTCTGGGCTGCTTTTGTGTGTCCGCTGCATCAGTGTTAGTTTTTAGTTAAATGTGTTGTAGGGAGGTGAGGACTGGAGGGCAGGAACTAAACCTGTGGTAATCCAGATGTAGATTGTTTTAAACTGCTGTTAGTTATATCCTCAAACCTGTTCATATTGGATATGTGCAGGCACGCACACAGTTTCTTCTTTTTATGTCCACATTCCTTTCCTTAAAACGCTCACAGTTGCTAAACTGCTGTTTGAGTACTATTTTTTATTTTCACTCAAATAATTAAAAAACCTATAGCTTGCTATAGTGTTCCCAATATAGAGAGAGAGGTGATTGACATGATTTTCCCACACCTTTGACCTCTCTAAAGGGACTCTGAATTTTGTAGTGAGTGTTTAGCTAAGAGACAGTACTGACAGTATCTGATAACCTAAAAATGCATTTTGTTGACGTGCCCAGAAGGTATGATAAACAGGTCAGTTGTGCCTTAGAACATCCATGAACCATTGATTTACTAGAAGACGGTGAAGTACACCTCCCATATTAAATGCTTTTCTCAAGTGGAGCCACTGTTGGAGGCAGAACATGGGGCTAGGTGTTTCCTTGTGCCACTTTTCCCCATGCCTGGTAATTGCTCCTGGGAGACAAAACAGCCACAGGTAGTTCTCTAGGAGGGTGTTAAAAAGATGGCATTGTCATTTCCCTGTTGAAAACTGTTCTGTGGAGTTAATTTTGCTGTCTTTGAATTTGGTCATTGCTAAATATGTAAAACTAGATTTTACATCTGTTTGTTAGATAAAATAAAACTGTGTGAAAAATCACATTAGAATTACCTTTCCTGGAAAAGAGAATTAATTTATCAGGCTTGTGCTATTTTTTTTTTTAATGTGTGTAGTGCACTGATTCATTTACATGGGCAGAACATGCCTAGAACACTTTTGATAACTTTACTATTACAGTCTAAATTCAGTTGTTCTTTTATGTTGCTAGGAATCCAAGTCAATTTTAGAATTGCTTAGTTAAAAGGAGTAAGTAGAGGTTCTCGAAGATAGGTGTGTATAACTGTGTGTCATTTGTCAGTTAGATTTAGTAATTAAGCCACTTTATCAGGTGTTTTTTTTGTTTTAATGGGGTGCTGTTTAGTAACACTGATCGTCTGTTTGACTCTTGAGAAAGAAGAATGAGGGTTTTTCATGCTTAAAGGCTTGAATGTGGTAGTAGACGTTTTTTATTTTGCTTTATTCAATTAATATGCTTTCAGTATAGCTTATTGTTTTTATTTAGTGGCAGTTGTGGTGGCATCAGGCATAAGCTGCTTTTGAGTTTCCCAGACATGTAAAGGGACCAGTCTGCTGCATTCCTTGCCACTTTTGCAACGTCAATTCTGTAAAATTTATTGTCCAATCCCAAGCAGTAACAAAATGACTTCAGGTAACTTGCATATAACAAAAAATATTTGATTCAGGTTTCATTTTTCTCAGTGGATGGCCGCGTCTTTCACACGGGGGAATGTAAGTTGCTTTCAAGGTATCGGTAATCCCACTGAAGCTTTGTGAAGTGCAAGTTTGAGTTTCTTGTGGCTCCCATCAGGCACTGACAGCTCTGTGTAATCCCAGGTATCGGAAGTGTGAGTATTTTCAGTCTCTTCTGTTACTTAGAGGATAGTATGTTCAGAGTTGCTTTCAATGGATGAACACAGAGAATGCATAGGTGAGTGGAGGGATTGTGCCCCTGCAGAGTTGGTATCTAGAATTTTTGTTGCACAGTGCTGCACATTTTGCAATCACTAAAATGTGTTACTTTCCCCTGGTGGCTGAACTACATATGGAGTTTGAGGTGTATTTCTGATGCATCTAATAAAAGTGTTTGCTAGAGATGCAGGCATGCATAATGATGCAGTCATGAGGATCTCTGGCTCTAGGTAGAGGGCAGTGGAAGTTAATTCAGTTTGAAAAACGCATAAACACTTAGATTTTTGAATACTCCCAAGTTTCTGATTCATTTTGGGGTTATGTTTTCATGTTCTTCTATACTTCTATGAATTGAACTTCCTAGTTCATCTTGACATTTTAGTAGGATAGGAATTCAGGTGGTGATGAACGAGATAAATAAAAATCACAACCTGATGATTTTTAAGCTACAATATGCTTTAATCAAACCATGGAGAAAAATTTAAATATTACTCAAAGTTTTCTTTCTGCTTTGACCTTTTAGAACGTTGTTAAGATAAGGAAAACATAACAAGCTTTAAACTTGTATAAGAATAAATGCTTCTGACTTTTAACTTGGAGCAATAGTTGGCAGCTCTTTAAAAAATTAAGTGATGGTAAATGTTCTTACCAAAGGTAATATTGTAAAGTAAGGGAAGTAAAAAAACCCAAACAAACAACAAAATACTGTTTGACAGAGTGGGTCATGAAAGGCAAATGGTACCAGTTGAAAACATCTATAGAAGGTACTGGTAGAAATTTTCTGTGGGATGCAAGAAGCTATTGTTTATAGGCAGCTTCAGAGAAAGAAGAGAAAATCATGAAAAGGAGGTCTCTGCCATGTATTCAAGTAACAAACAAAATGAGAAAGGGGGAAGGGAGGGAGAACACTGGCCAAGTCATCTCAATCTTTTGGCAGAGGGTATTCACCACACTATTTGAATCCACCACAATCTTAAATCCCGTTGTAGAAAAGAAAAAGAAAAAAAAAAGAAAAATTCAACAACCCTTAAACCCCGGTGCTGTTTGGGAGAGATACTTGACTGAATCTGGTTGTACTCCTACATCCCATAACTGTATTGAAATTATTACTGAACACAGAGGACTTCAATCTGTAAAAGTATGTAACAAGGTATTCTGAGAGGAACTTTCAGAAGCAGTTTTAAAAGATTTTAAAGAAGCTGCCTGCAAAATTGTTCTAAAGGACTCCAAGGAACTGCTGACTAAATGTGCAAGAGATGTCAAATTATGTTTAGTTTTACAAAACTAAAAAAATATATATAATAAGACATCGAACTATTCCTGCAACTTGTTTGCAAGTTGTCAGCTCATAGGAAAGATGTGAATGTCATTACTAGGAATTGAATGAAAACCATCACTATGCAATGGCAGTAAAAGGAAAATGTGATGGAAGCCAGAAAATACTATCATGGCCTACATTAACATCATCTTCTCATTTGAATAAAGTTTGCAGCTGTAATTGCGTAATCTTCAAATCTGAGTACTGGTGGGGGTTCATATGGGCCATGAAAGGGATCTGCAGGTGTTGGAAAACCTTGCAAGAATGTTGAAAATGGGTGGATTGTTGTTGTTTTGGTATAGTTTTTTGGTTTTTTTACACTTTGGGAGGTTGCCATGTGAATATATGACAAAATAAAGATTACTTTATGAAAAGCAAGTGAAGACATTTTTTTTCTCTCTCTGTATAAGACTTTTACTAAAACTGAAGAACAGGATTTTTTTTTTAAAAGCTTATGAAGTGTTTCTGCCTTTGTGGAGGTTCCTCCATCTCCTTAAAGTATGCTCACCACTTCCATAAGAAGTGCTCCAGTGGATCAGACTGATAGTTCATCTGGCTTGATGGCAGTCGGAGAGGCTATTTAGGGAAAGCAGGTCAGCCTTGCCACTGTCTGTAGTCTTTCTCTTCCACCAATATCTAGAATTTTATCTGGGCTATTAGAAATACAACTTTTCCTAGTCTTATTAAATATCCATTTATAGATCTGTTGTCTGTGAATTTATTGAATACCTTTCTGACCCAGCTCACACTCTCTGCTGCCACAACCTCTTGTGGAAGCAAAATCAGCCAGTTCCCTGCTTGCTGCATAGAAATGTACATTACTGCTTTTATCTGCCTGAAACAAATCTGCCTTACGAGACTGCTCCTAGCTTTAGTGTTGCAGGATTTGGTGAATAAGCTTCCACTCATTTTGTCCTTTATGGTTGTAAAGCTAAAAAAAATCCACCCACAGCTTTGTCCTCAAAAGTGAGCAATCTCACCCACCTTAGTCGCTACTTGCTTCGTTCTCTTTGTGTTCTTAGTTGTCCTTGTCTTTACCTCCTCTAATTCTGCAACATCTTTTTTTAGGTGTGAAGGCTAGTGCCACAGTACTTGAGATGTGTGTGCACCGAAGTTTTATTTATAGTTTAAAAATGACACTTACTTCTATTCTCTAGTTTCCTGATGATGGCCAGTGTTTTACTGGCTCTTTTTTGATTGCATCTGCATATTGAGTAGATGATTTTAGAGAACTATAAGTGTTAACTTAAGGTTCTTTTACTTCAGTTGTAACTTGTAGTTTTAGCATTGTGTACCCCTAAGTTAGATTATGTTTCTCTGTGTGCCTTACCTTTCTTTTGTCCGTGTTGAAGGTCCTCTGCCACCTTTTTGTGTACTCCCTTATTTTTAAGAGGCCCTTTTGAAGTCATGGCATCTGACTACCCAAAAAGCTATCTTGCCAAAGGATCAGACCCCAAATTTAGTGTAATTCAGTGTGTAACTGAACAGTAGGCTGGAAGATGTCTAAGTTTCTGGCTAATGTTTTGAAAGTCCTGTATCATAAAAGAAAATACTGCTTCACTTTCCCAATCCCTTCCTTCATTAGCACTTGTTTGCTTGTAATCTTCTTGTACAGGGGACTGAGGTATTTAATGGTTTGGACTGTTCTGATTGTGAATTTATCTTGCACCTCGTTTTAGTCTAGCATCCTGGTATCATGATCATTCTCATTGCACATATGCAAGGTCACTTCCAGGCTCCCATCTGAAGTGAACCAGATGACCTGCCTCCTATAGGAAACCTAAACTTCCTTGACTAGTTTGTGAGAGGAGACCTGAACTGCATCATTTTGGCTATCACTGCTTGGACAGTCCTTCTGCATTTTAGTAAGCATCACATTTCCGTATTCTCGTGCACATCCCTGGGCATATGTAGCACACGCTCCTGTTTGTGCTTTAAAACCATCATACTGGGAGGCTGCAATGCAGTTTTCTCACTGTCTTGCTCAGGTCAAAGTGAATAACCATAAAAAATTAAAAGGTCTCAGGGCTCTAGGCATGCTGCTTGGGACCACGGGGTGCACCTATAGAAGCATTTCAGTTGGGACTGAGAGTGGACTTTGAATGTGTATCTTCTGATGACCCTTTACATTGTCGTTCTGTGCTTTAGTTCACTTTGGAAGTGGCTTCTGAGTACACTGAATTCCTTTTAGATGAAATTTAGCTGATGGGTGCACTCCAGGTATGTATGTGATGTGCTTCAACAAGAGGTGTTCAGTCTGTGGTGCTAGGCACCCCGCAGTCCCCTCCAAAACATGTGGTGTGAACGTGTGATCCTCAGCACCACCTGCTTTGCTCTGCAGATCTTCTGTGGCCTTATGCTACTTGCTACGATAGGCACAGCTGAGGGACCTGGGTTGAGCTCTAAGTGCTGTAGTTGGGAGCAATGTGCTGTGAAAGGTGCTGTCCCCAAGGTGTTGTGGACATGAACCAACCTGTACCAGTTGTCCTGGGGTTTCTGTCCATGGTATGGTCTGGAAAAAAGGCACAGAGGTCCTCTAGTACTAGGATGACCTAGTACTGCCTGCTGCTAGAGAATGAGAAGGTTGGTCATGGGTTATGCCATGTTTTGATAAGAGCATGACACAATCTAACTTGACAGCAAGTGATAGATCCTCGTAGGAGTTGCCTCCCGTCCCCATCATAAAAAGAGTGACTGTTGTGGTACCCCAACAACAAAACCAACATAACTGAATAAAAGGATTTTAGATTGTAGAGCAATTGGCCATCACACTAGCATCAATTTCAGAAGTGATTGCAGCTCATCCTGCGATGATGAGCAGGGCTGACTTGCCCTGAGCTTGGCCCCACGGGGTGTCAGTATGATGGGGTAGGCTTTGGAAGGTCAGCCACAAGTTTCTCTGAATTTCAGTAAAACGTTTTGCAGACTATGAAGAATGATTCAGATGAAGTTTAATACACTAATGGTAATGTATTTAAGGCAGGTGATGATAGCGTACCTAATAATTTCTACCTAATAGTGTGCCTTCTGGGATCAGTTTTGGAACTGGCTGGCTGGTTTTTCCTATCCATTATACTTATTTATTCCTGGTCATAACACAGAAAGTAACATTGTTCTCAGGAAACTTCATTACTATTCTAGAGTGGAAGTATCATCTCTGTGGAGATTTATATCATGCAGGAAGATTAGGAAATACGGAATGAAACAACTGGAGGTAAAACATGACACAAAGTAAATGTGCTTTTGCTATAGATGGGGAGGTCATAAACTGTAAATGACAAGAGAAGAATCTTGATATTCTAGTTAATCGCAAAATTAAGTGTGCACTACCAGGGTGAAGTGACGGGGAAAAGTGGGTGCAGTTTCAGAAGTACTGTTATTTGGCAGTGAGTGCTTCTGTGGAAAGCTGTCTGGAGCCCCTGTGGGATATTGCACCTCCTTCTGGTTACCAGTGTTGGAAAAGGAAATACTGCTAAGAGATTGAAACAGGTAGAGATAGGCTCACTCTTCTTGTACCAGTGTGCTTGCACAAGCTATAAAAGAAAGCACAGACTAGTAAATGACCACACATGTAATCTGGAAAAAAGGTTTGTATATGTTGACAGCGAGGTGCTAGTGCAACTTTCTGGGGTGAATAGCAGAGGCAGACTGCTTGATAACACAAAGGTGAAATGTGTTCTGTTTATCAAACCGTTTCTAGGGGACTTACGGTAGTATGCATTAGATGTGATTGGACAGGTGCTTCCTTCCAAGTATCTTTTTCTGTGGCTAAGTTATATGTGGAGAACTTATCCGCTCTTAAAAATGATAGGATGACTGGCATGGTACAGCTGAGATAACTTGCTGATAAATACCTAAATATCAGTGCATCTGTTGGCGGTTATGATGTGATACTTCTTTACGAATTGAGCTGCTTTAGAAACAAGTCTCCCCTCTCGCTCTGACACTGAGCCCTACAGAGGCAATATGTAGCTGTGGCTTCTGAATGCTATGGGGATGAGATGATCTTGACAACCTTTTGTGAAGCCAGTGGAATAACTGCCATTGATTTCACTGGTAATGGAAGCTTCTGAAAGCAAATAAAGGGAAGATGTTTTAGAGGAGCTGCTAATGTGAAATAATGCCCTTTGAAATGTGCTTGAAACACCTCCCCACCTCCAAAAGAAACAGGACCTACCTTGAAGGGAAGTAAAAAACAAAGTGTTCCTCTAACTGGGGAAACCACAGGAAACTTGTTTTGAATGTAAAGCGGAATTTTAGAGATCAGCTTGCAAAATGAAAGGTCAGCAGAAAAAAACAATGAATCACAATGTGAAAAGATTGCGAATTTAACAATTATTAAAGAAGCAAAAACCATGACAGCAGCGCTGGAATGCAGCTCTAGGTGGGTCAGTGTGGACAGCTAACAAGTTCAGCTAGACTGAGCATGGCGAATTACAATTTAGCGGTTTGGGGTGGAGGGGCTTGTTGGCGTTGAATGCAGGAGGACCAAAAAGTTGCTTGTGTCCTATTTACTGTATGAAGGACATCAAGTGTGCTCTTTGTATTTTAAAGCTACGTATTATACACAGTTCAGTGGCACGTCTGTCTTGTTCTCCTCCCCCAATTTGGATTGTTAGTATGATCTGTGAACTTTTTTTCTAAAGCACTATGCTTGATTCATCTTTGCAGAGAAATTAATTACATATCTTAGATGGGGATTTTTCTGAGTTTGTTAACTTTCTAGATGGTGTTACCGGAAAGCGGCAAAATAATTCACTCTCTAAGACTTATTTTGAAGTTTTAGAAAGCAGGCATTCTTTATTGCAGTGCTGGGTGCACGGGGGATAACTCCACCTAACGTGCTCACCCAAAAGTCAAAACTAGCAAGTATTTATACTATGTTAATATACATATTCAGTGTATTTCCGAGTAGTGCTTATCACATTCATGGCTTTTCCGGGAACTCGTTAGCAGATGCATGTTTGTTGGCACCTCCGGGTGGTCGTTGGGGGTCTTCAGACTCAGTCCTGGTATCACATATACCTTATCCCTCAAGTCTGGTTTTGTGCTCACCTTGTAACTTTCTTATCTTTGCGCATCTGTTCTTCCAAGGCCGAGCTGTTTAAAGTGAGATTGTTCCAGAGCTTCTTATCTTACAACTAATTATTTTCTAAGTTACAATGGTTTCCCTTTTGTTTGGTTACATCTATTGAGCAATGGCTCTAATTGCTTGAATTGATCTTAATATTTCAATATTCACAGGTATCAATGGAGGCAAGAGTAGATTAAGTTGGATTTTAATTCAAAGCTGAAATACACAGGCAGATATGGGAACCTTGATTTGGGTAATGTTAGTTTCTGTTCTCAGAATCCCTGTGTGTTACATTGTCACGGTTTACAGAGATCATAAGATGTGGTGGTAATGTGCTTGTCATTTGAAGGACTTGGGTATTGCTGTGTTAATTTAGAGAATAAAACAAAATGAGTTGGTAGCTAGAGGTCATTGACAAAAATAAATATTGAAATATATCTTTAATTATATAATTTTTATAAAATTATATGGATTATTTTTAATATTTAAGAACTTTAGAAATATGGCAGGTACTGTGTATGTTTAGTGACCCATTTGACAGTGTGATAACACTATAGCTAAGGTAACAGACAAGACAATAAGGAAGGCTGGCAAAACCAAAATGAATCTATATGATAAAGTAAAACAAAACTGAAGCATAACTGGTAGATACAAAGAAAATAAAAGGCTACTTGTTTGTGGATAAATGAAACTTTGAAACATAATAAAATCAAGCCTATTTAGTGTTGTGGAGAAAGAAACATGTGTCACTAGTATCCGCCAGTTTTTCCTTGGGAGTTTAGCAGCAGGACTGTCTGTATAGGGCAGGGAGGACTGTGACAAACGTTAATTTCGTGAATGGGGACATCAACACAGTTGACATTGCTGGAGACACTGAGCCTGGAATTCTCTTTTTCCTTGGGATTTTTTCCTGGAAGTTTGCTATAGACATGGTTTGGTGGGTAAAGGATTATTTTTTTCCTCCCTGAGCTCTGTGAGAGCAGGAAAGTCTGTCCACCGGAGTCGCCCCGATTGGAGCCCATAGTGCAGGAGACAATTTTCTGGACCACAGTAATTCTGGTAAATGCTGCTTCTGGATTTGCAGCCTCATGTTTCTCCTAAACATGTTTATATATATATGTAATTCGGGGGTTTTATTATTTTTTAAAGAGTGGAGAAAATTCTACTTTTTGCAATTTTAATTTTTGAATACAAGTGGCAGAGGGTGAAGGTCAATCATGTTCAGGTGTTTCTAGATGAGATAACATTGATATTAGTCCCTCATGCTTGGAAAAATCCTGGCTATTTCACACATGCCCATTATAATCCTTCAAGGGATGGGTAGCTTCTGTTGCAGTGGTCATCCTCAGCAAGGCTCTATAGCAGATGTTAAGTTGTACTTCGTTTTTTTATTCATCTGTGAAACATCTACTGTTGATGCACTTAGGAAAACTAAGTGCGTGGCTGACCAGACCACTGCCTAAGCTAATATAACACATTTGTGCTCCTAAAGAAGTGGCAAGTTCAGAGGAGGTAACATAAGCTGTGAGTTTCCTTTACTGAATGTTGGGTCTGTTAACGTTGCTATAGCCTGGCCCTGCTAAAAATAATTGCCTGTGTTTGAAATGAGAAGGCTTAAACAACCATATGATAGTCATAAGTTAACGCTGCCAGTCAGGGTCCTGCTACTGTTTTTTTGGGGAGGAATGAGAGGGTCATAGTGCAAATTATGAACTTTTCTTCTCCATGGCCTCATCCAGAGCCTGTGTCTAAATTTTTAATTATTATGGCTCAAAATTTCTAAGACATCACAAAACTGTTGCATGAGAAGTGCAAGTACAGTGTCTTCTGGGGCGGATTCACTTTAATTATGTGGAAGGGTGGGGAAGGCTGTGGTCTTCTTCCAGCCTTGTTTCTTGAGTCACTTGAGAGAATGCAAAGGGGTTTGAGTCACACGTCAGCCAGTGCTGTGGCCCAGACTGTAATTTAGAAAACACCAACCCATATTTAACGCTGATAACTTAGGTTTCTGAAAAGTATTAGGAAGATGAAAAGGCCATGGTTTTAGTACTGTCACTGATCACTGCTTCAAAATTGTGGTAGTTTTGAGAACTTTTGCAGGCAGAAAATGTTCAGTTTGCTTAGAAGTTAAGGATCTAAGTACAGCTTGGTATTTGTGATCAGTTGCCATTGCTACCTGGGTTGAGGGTTAGTTAAAATGTTTAATTTAGCCCTGGTTGTTTGCTTTTGCTGCTGCTTCCTAAACCTTTTTCTGCACCAATAGCTACCCTAGGGACTCTTAGAATTGAGACTATTTATCTGCTATTTTTGCAGATCTTCATGCTTGCTTTCTTTGGTTTGTCAAATGTTCATCAGATGACTAGGAAGAGAGGGAATCGAGAGTTTATGTTCTTTGCTTGTATTGCTTAGCATGAGAATATCGTAATGTACGTTTATTTAAGGTAATTGTAAAGTGTTGGCTTCACATACATCCATGTTGTCTTACTGCTGTATTTGCAGCAATATTTTCTGCGTGCTTTAGTCAGTAGGAGATAAGCCAGATGCCACACAGTGTACGACACAACATATTTGTACAAATGATAGCCTTTTCAAATAACTTCTCCATTAGTTTTGAGCCCTATAGCAGTGGAATGACTTCCCAGAAAAAGTTTAGTCTGTGATGTGAATTCTAATCATGTGAGGAGAGGCATTAGAAATTAAAGAAATGCCGACTGAAGAGTTGGTTATCAGCACTGTGGCTCTACTTTCTTTTGATTTTGATATGTGTGTGCGAAGGTAGTCTTTCTCAAAACTTGTTCCTTTTTCCATTTGTCACAACTGACATTCATGTTTACATGGACATGTTTACATTTCAGATTTTGATACCAACTCTAGAAAACGCATCAGAAATCAGGGATGTTGCCTTCCACCACTCACTGCAGATTGGCTTGGCTCTCAGGCTTCAGCATTTGCAGCTTGGTCTTGCTTTATATGCTAGACGAGGTTTATGCCAGCCTAATTGGTTGCTGGCATTCCTGAATTTCACAGCTGCTGTATTCAGCTGTGTACTAGAAAAATATAATGGAATACTGTATGCGGAGAGCAAGAGGCAATTGTAAAGATGTAAATGTGCTTTCTGGCAGTTCAGTAACGTGTAAACTTTTAGTAACACAAAGAATTTGTAGGAACAGATTGTATGGGTACAATGCCAGTTTAAACATTATAGTATACGTTTTCTATTTAAGCTGAGAATATTTGGAAGATGGACATAACTTTTGTTTTTGTTAGTGGTTTTTTTTTTAATTCAGTCCTGACTTTCTTGGCCAGGGAGCAGATGAAGTCTGGCACAGATGGAAGATTTATTGTGATTCTTTTGTTACGGCATGCTGGCTTGCTGTGTTTCTGAGAGGATTCAGTATTTTCTATTCATTCATCAGCCTGCTTTGATCTCCTTTCACTTCTTATGGCAAAGATTAAACCTTTTTAAATTATCAGTCATTCTCTGTCAAAAGTAACAGCACACAAGCAAGTAACAGGACTTACATGGTGGCTCTGTGACTAAAACAGTGTCACAGGTTTCAGCTGTGAATAGTGCTTTTCATCAAAATTTGTAAAATCTGGTAGCATGGAAAGATTATTATAATACATTGTACAAAGTATGCTTATCTAAACTTAAATTTTTCATATATCAGTTTTCTCTTGATTCTGGATTGACAGCTGGGCCAAGCCTTGAAACAGTAGCAAAAGATTAGACCAATGTAAGCTGTAGGAGGTGTCCAGTTCCCGCAGTGGTGAAAAGTTTTTTTGTATCCTTGTTGTCCCAGCGTGCTGTTTGTAGGAGTGGCAGGAGTGGCACTGCTACAGGAGGACAGTGGCTTCTGTTCCTGCTTTGCTAACAGACCAGATAGCTAATTGAAACAGTTCTACATCAGAGTGTTCTTGCACAAAATTAAGGTCATTAAATGCAGAAAAAATAATGGAGAGGTGTGTTGATGACCTAGCACAAAGAAAACTTGCACAAAAATACTTGTCCAAGGAAATGAGGTGATGAAGCATCATACTTCATGAATCTGCTTCAGCCCCACCAACAGCAGAACTTGGGCAGCATGCTGAGGGTAGGATGCATGCCTGCACAACATCCTTCAGGTGAGGGGAAAAGAAGAGCACCTGTGTGTGAAGGGGAGGGCACGGTGGTGGTCCCTTCCCGTGCATCTCCTGCTGGCAGTGCCTGCGTGAGGAATCCAAACCAGACCGTCCCTGCATGCAGCCAGGGTGCCCCGGGAGAATAGTGCTCAGGAAGCACAAATGGAAGGATTTGTTCAGACAAAACATGGGTCAGGGAAATAAAAACTAGCAAATGCTAGAGGAAAGGAATCAAGTGAAGCAAAGGGGGAGGCTTTTCTTTTTTTCAGTGGAAAAACTACTTAACCTTCTTTAGTGGTGGAGTGAACCTTATGCTTTGGGCAAGGGCAAGCACAGAGGTTAGAAATGTGTACGTAATGTACGTTGCCGGCGAGGCAAGCACAGCCAATGTGAAAGCAGTGCTGCCCAGGGGTGCCGGCTGCTCTATGAGTCCCCTGAGTGCTACACTTTGCCTGCGTTGCAGTTAATCTCTTCCTCTGCGCTATATATTAGAGTACACAGATTTGCTGTTACCTTCTATGACACTTCCCCGTAGCCTCTCTTTTTGCTTAATTTTAACTAGGTGTGAATGTTTAGGCAGCCTTTGCAATAAAAGAAATAGTAGCAGTATACATTTGTTACTTGTGCTGTTAGGTGAGATAATATGGGATGTCAGTCAGGTTTTTCTTCCTTTCTGTCCCTCAGCAAGCCTTAGGAGGCTTAGACCGTATAAAGACATTAACTTTGGAAAACAGTCAAATTATGACTGAAGTGGCTAAAACAGAAGTTGGAGGAGAAAACTGGAGTTGATTTGGGGGTTTGAGAGAGCTTTACGAAAGGAGAAAGTGAAGGTTCAAGGTGGAGGATACCCAGACCAGAGCAGGTGTGTAAGGACCGCACTGTGTTTTGCCCCTGAGCAGGTGCCCAGCAACAGCAGCAGCGTATGCACAGACTGTTCCAGGATGGTCACTCATGCTTTGGGAGCCACATGTGGCCCTTGGGCACCTGGGGGTGGCTTGGGGTGCGTGGAGTGAGGGATTGCTTGTTCGTGATATGGCTCGTTAGAGGAGCAGTCGCATTGGCCTCGTTCTTTAGAAACCCCAATTCTTGGTACTCTTAGGGCAAAGCACAGATGTGAAATCAATGTGACACCTGGGTCTTGATCCTTTTGTGTCAGTGCATGGCTGCTCTGCTCTTCCAATTGCTTCTCGCTACTGTGTGTAGGAAATAGGACATGAAAAAATTGTTGTACAAATCCTTATTCCTACTGAAAGTTTACTGGTCTTACTGTACTTTATGGGGGCTTGCTGGCTTTGGTTCTTTCACTGGAGTCAAAGCAACAGCATCTTTAACTCCAGCTCAGCAGTCTGTGTAAGCAGCTGTTTTTAAAATGATGATTTGTATTACTGTTGCATACAATTTAATTTTAGCTGAATTACCAACTAATTGGATGCCCATAAGAAATGGATATCAGAATACAATTTCAGGGGGCTTCACTCCTGTGTTGGAACATGCAATGTATCAGCCTAGAAGGGAGACAAGCAAACCCTTGTGGAGCACACCTCAGGAGACTTTACCGCCTATGGGAGACTCGTGGTACTGGAGTTTTCTTCTCTCCGGAAAAAAGAGTCCAAGTTGTGTGGCTTTCATGTGGTGTTTTGTTTGCTTACCACTCAGTTTTCTGTTCACTGAGCTTTTTCACTTGTATGCTGTCTCATTAGAGCCTCTGCTGGTGGATCAGGTCTGAGCCACTTCACAGCGTGTGGCCAGGAATCATCATCTATTTATCACCTCGAGTTTTTAACCCTCTTCTTTCTGCCCCTCTCTGCATGTTACAGTGCAGTGATGAAAATAAATTTTGGAAAATTTTTCTACCAGTTACTAAATGATCATTTGTTTTCGCTTTCTAGGTCGAATTCACCAAGCTATGGTAACATCCCTAAGTGAAGATAATGAAAGTGTAACTGTTGAATGGATTGAAAATGGAGATACTAAAGGCAAAGAGGTAAACTTCATTATTTTAGAACTTTTCTCTTTTAAAAGTGTGCAATCTACATGAATATTAATTTGGAATTTGCACTGGAAACAAAGAGAAAAACTTAATATACTTGATGATTCTTTGGTTATAGACTGTTTTGCATGGGATCTATTTGGCAAATGCTGGTTTCTGTTGTATTAAATTTGACTTCCTGAGCTCTGTGTCATAGCTTTTAAACAGTTCTCTTCATCTGCTGATTTTGAACCAGATTACAAAGGCTGACCTTGTTATCCTCTTTTTACAAGTAGAAAAATCAAATTTTTGAGAGGAAGAATGACTTGCATTTCAGGCGGGGAACTAGTGGGAGAGTTAGATTAGAAATATTTTTATGTTTGTATTATTGAGGAATTGAACTGCCAGTTTGTTTACTTATTACTTATTTTTGTTGTAAGTTTCCAGTCTTACTTTCCTTGAGAAACTGTGTCTTTGTGTGCAATGCTTCATTATCCTCTCTTCCTTTAAATTTTGGATTGTGTTAGCCGGTTTCATCTGAGATTTGGCGAAGCATTTCAGAAATAATTACACTTTACTGGTTTTGTGAAAACACAGGAAAAAGAAAAAAAAATTGTGAGAAAGTCCTGGTGATCTCATCAGCTGAGCTCATTCCTCTGGGCACACAGAATCCATACAGTAGTGAGCTCTTTGAAAGATCCAGCCAGGGGAAGTGGCAGTCTATAGAGACCAAAGCTATTTAAGATTTTTAGGAAACCAAGTTTCAATACATCTGAAACCAACTGTTTTTAAGATCCTGCCCCTCCCCCCTTACATTTTACAGCATTTTGAATGACAAACACTTAAAAGAAAAAAAATAGCATGATAAATTTAACATAGTTTCAACTGTGCTTTTATTTTTTGGGTGGCTGAAATTCATCTGTTTCTTTTGCACTGTTTGGGAAATTTCAAGTAATTGAGATATCTTTCTTTTTATGTTACGGAATGTCTTTCATATTTTGCAGTAATTGTCAAATTACCACAGTAATACTAGCTACTTCTGGTTTAATTTAATCACTTTACAAAATTAGGAATATCTGTTGGTCATTTTTAATTCATCCCTTTTCTGACAGGTGTGTTTTCAGCTAATAAAAAGAACAAAGCTTATGCTGGTTTTAGTGAACATAAGATAATTCAGGTTTTAGAATTAACAAATTGTGGGGTAAAAGCACTCAATATATTTACTATTTATTCTCAAACAGAACAGGAAAAATATAGAGGGTGAATATTCTTTTAAGACTCATAAATGCATTTTATATTCTACACAGATTGACTTGGAGAGCATATTTTCACTTAACCCAGATCTTGCACCTGATGAAGATATTGAACCTAGTCCAGAGACACCACCACCACCTACTCAATTAGCCAAAGTAAACAAAATTGTGAAGGTTGGTAATGTCTATGCAACATGTTCATGTTAAACTTACAGTACTCCTATAGATGTTGTCATGCTTGAATTTTTAACTTTAACTTTTGTGTCTGTGGAGCTACTTGATAACTCTGTTCCTTTCTTTTTCCTATGGTAAATACAGGTTTCTAAAAGTTCTCTAAGAAGAAATTTGGCAGAGAGGGACTTAGGAACTAATACTTATATAAATAACTAAATATATCTCAAGGAAAAATATAGAAGAGGTTTTGGAGGCTGTTTTGAGACAGTACACGTAGTTCAAGCAGTCTTCAACCTAGGCTCTTCAGGAAGGAATTTGGCAGCAATCACCTCTCTGTATTGCTGATATGTTATTTTCATTCACTGGAAAGAAGCAGAGGTTGGGCTGCAGTTCACGTTTTCAATGATATGGTGATCGAGTAACAGAGATTTCTTTCTTTATAGAGACGAACTGTGGGACCTACTAAGAATGACACCCCTGCCAGAGATAACAGAGGTAAATGTTACCTTTTCCATTTCAAGGAAGTAAAAAACATGGGAACATCTTGACATCCTGCTCATCTAACATTCCTTAATAGTTCTGCATTTCTCATTTGCTGTGTATGCATGTGACATGTGAAAGACATGGTACATTATTCCTATGTATATTTAGGAATTCATACTGTACAAATAGTATTTACATGCAAGTTTAAGCAGTGTAGCATTAGGAAAGTTAAGCTGAATGAACTGAAGATGCAAAAATTTGAAGTTAATTATGCCTCATTAAATCATATGTGGACTTTTCCAAGTTAAAGCATCCTCAATTTGCTTCAGCTTAATAGAGTATTTCAATATACACTAAATAGTGCACTTAAAATTCTTATGTTTTCATTTTTTACCTTCGTTTTGTAAGTCTGCATGTAAACATTCGTTCAAAGAATACTTAAGCCCTACACGTTATTTCTCACTCTACAGTTAATAGCAAAAAATCTACAAAAAATGCTGAAGTACCACAGGAGGATAAGTGAAAAGTATGTATTGGATGAATATAGATGTAATACATCTATAACACAAGAAAGAATAGTTACTGATTACTGTTTTGATTTTTCTCTCCTGCATTAAACTTCACTAACTTGTACTGACGATAGTGATGATTCTTCTTCCAAACATTAATTTACTGTCATTAATTCAGACTAGATTCCAGTCTGTCTGTTTAAACTTGGAAAACAAGTGGGTTTGTATATCTTTGCAAGTGTTCAGACTCTTCTGGTGGATGATTAGGACCACTTACGCCCTTCTGCCATTTGCCTCTGGGGGTGTTAAATCAAAAATCTCATGAGGAGGGGATATTTTTTTTTCAAATGAATATGGTTTAAATTTGAGACATCTTATTGATGGGCTCTCCTCATATCTGTCTGTTTGGTATGGAATAACTGTAACTTGTGTTTTGATAGGTCCTATGTGTCTTACTATTCACAGTTGGCCTAAGTATTTGTTCTTTGTTGGCCTTGTAATTACGCTTTCTCAGCACGCAGTCTTATTTTATGTAGTCGTGTGCTATAAACTAGATCTCCTAAAATATCTGGAATGATCTGGGCATTTGTCTTGTCTGTTCCATTCAATACCTGTTTCCATAGTTGTCTCCGTGTTGCACAGTGAGCTGGCCTTTATTTGGAGTGTCATCTCTGGCTGCTACTCAAAGCTGATACCTTCACATTTGTACTCCTCTGGCAGACTCTGGTAGGAGCGTGTGTAGGAAATGGGCCAGCTGAAGCACAGGTGCTTGAAGCAACTCTCAGAAAAACAATTTAAAGTATTCAGCTCTACCAAAGAGGCTTACATGCTCACCACTCCCACTGCATTGACTGGGAACAGACATCACTGCATCTTCAGAAACTGACATCCTTAGCGCATATAGAATCAATGCATAAGTTTAGACATATTGATCGAATCTGTATTCCTTGACTATAGTGTCAAAAAGGTTTGTTTCTTCCACTCACAGATCGGGTGGCGCTTTGCTGCTTTTCATTTGTATCCCTTTGCTCCTCCAGAGATTGTAGGCTCAATGGGGTGGGACCATTTTGTAACGTCTAGAGAAAGTGAATCAGTGGGGCTTCTTTTCTTATCTGTTTTTTGGATATAATCACAATATAAATAAAATTGCAGCACTGTAAGTTTCAGGACTGCATATCTCCAAGTGCGTGCTTTGTTCTGTGCACATAATAAGTTGTACTAATTCTGCAGTAGAGTGCGTAAAAATATGTACATGCAACATTGGTACTTAATAACTATGTTGTGTTGGTGTATAACGCTAGGATAAAAAAGGCTGCATACCAAATGTCTTTATTAATAGACTTTTTACACGTATGGCTCCCCCTCACCTTCAATAAATTGTTGTGTCTGGAAAGGGACCTCATTTTATCCCATCATAACAAAGCATTTCAGAACTCAGTAGAAATGTTACTCTTCCATGTGCAGATGAGCTTTGTCCTTTCCCTTTGCAGTGGTTGGTTCTGCACGTGCGCGACCTACTCAGCTTCCTGAGCAGACTTCCTCCTCTCAACAGAATGGTAGTGTTTCAGATATATCTCCAGTTCAAGCTGCAAAAAAGGAATTTGGACCCCCTTGTATGTAAACCGTGTACCAAGGATTCATTCATTCTGGGCGTTACATGTACATTCTCTTATATTATGTTGTTGTCCATAAAGGACAGTCTACATGTGCAGTTGTCTGTGGGCTTCCTTGAGGAGCTTTTTCAGAGCTGTGGCTAAACAAATAATCACTATTCTCATAGTTGTGCTAATATTTGGAATTTGTTTTTCCTTTATCTTTTTTTAACCATGGCAGTGGTGTTTGATTTTTTTTTTGTGTGTGTGTGTGTGTGTTTTGGAGTTTTTTTTAATTTGCCTGGGCTTTTTTAATTCAACCAAGAGATCACATGTACCTGTCCAAATATTTTCTTGAGGGTCACTGTCCTTATATTTTTGGTCATGTAATTATTGTCCCATTCCCATGACTTTTTTTCTAATTAATTTTATGAATTTTAGAAATTTAATTGCCAAAATTATTCTGTACTAATATTGATTTGCTTGAAAAGATACTCTATATAAATGCATTCTAATTATTGATAAATCAATGTAATTGAAGTGTTACAGTGTAAATAATAAATTCATGCAACACTGAAAATATTTTAAAATTATATCATTTTCTTTAAGCACGTAGAAAATCTAATTGTGTAAAAGAGGTTGAAAAATTGCAAGAGAAACGTGAAAAAAGAAGGTTACAGCAGCAGGAACTTAGAGAAAAAAGAGCTCAGGTTAGTATTTTTACCTTGGATGGAAAATGTATGTCAGGAAGAGAAGAGTTGGTAAAATCATTGTGCTTTTTTCAGTCTTTAATAATTTTTATAAACTGAAAGAATCTTGAAGTTAAATGTTTTCATCTTGTGTACAAATTTGGTAAATATTTTGATGCTTGGTTGCATTGCTTTCGTAAGTATTACTTTAGACAGTTTTCCCCTTCTTTCTTTCTACAGAAATAATTGCCTTCCATTTCTTATCTTGCCGTGTGTTCTTTAAAGATCAAGTGCCGATGATACCTATTTCTTACGGAAAATATATTGTTGAAAATAATCAAACCTGTGGCTTTTAGATAGGGCTGTTATTGTACAGGAGGTATTACAATATTATAATAAATTGTTCTTTATGATCTTTGATGCTTTGTAGGAGATCTATTTGAGGCTCAAGTTTGAACAGTGACTTTTAATTTTTTCTTTTTTTTGTTAAACCAGTCTGTGTATGTATAACTTAGCTTTGCATCATGCAGGCAGCTTGGCAGCAAGTTGTTAGAAACTTGTGTGAAAGAAATGAAGTTGCTAATCCTGTGAGAAAAATCTCTTAATAGTAAATGACTTTCTGTCACAGTGGTGTAAAAGTTTTAGCAAAACTAGTAGCATAATCTTGTTGGCAGCCCTGTGCGTATGTGTTAGTCTCTGAAGAGATACTACCAATCCGCTACTGACATGAGAAGTACCACCACCGAGTAAATAATTCAGGCAATTTACTTCATGGTTTAATGATGTTTGTAAGTTGACTTAAAATCACCTAAGTTGAATTCATGTTCTCTAATTCCCATCCATTTCAACAAATGCAAAATATGACTATATCTCTGTGTGAGGAACAAATATTTTTTGGCTTTATATATTAAGTTGGAGTGAGTCCAGAGGAGGGCCACGAAGCTGATCAGAGGGCTGGCGCACCTCTCCTATGAAGATGGGCTGAGAGATTTGGGATTGTTCAGCCTGGAGAAGAGAAGGCTCCGGGGAGATCTAATTGCGGCCTTCCAGTACCTGAAGGGGCCTACAGGAAAGCTGGAGAGGGACTGTTTATCAGGGCCTGTAGTGACAGGACAAGGGGTAATGGGTTTAAGCTGAAGGAGGGTCGGTTTAGACTAGATGTTAGAAAGAAATTCTTTACTGTGAGGGTGGTGAGGCACTGGAACAGGTTGCCCAGAGAAGCTGTGGATGCCCCCTCCCTGGAAGTGTTGAAGGCCAGGTTGGATGGGGCTTTGGGCAACATGGTCTAGTGGAGGGTGTCCCTGCCCATGGCAGGGGGGTTGGAACTAGGTGATCTTTGAGGTCCCTTCCAAACCATTCTATGATTCTGTGATTAAAATTCTTTGACGTGGTACTATACCTAAAATTTTATCACTCCTGTGAAGGCTCCCTATGCATCTGAGTCTTAAACTTCCGTGTGAGGAAGCTCTGTCTTGGTGACCTGTATGTACCTGTGCTTTGTGTTGCTTTGTGTATTCTGCTGCTGCTGTTGTTGTGAAATGTGTCGTGGTTTAACCTCAGCCATAACTGAGCACCACGCTGCTGCTTTCTCACCCCTCCCCCCCACCAAGGGAATGGGGAGGAGAATGGAAAAAAAACCCCAACTTGTGGGTTGAGATAAAGAGGGTTTAATAGGATAACAACAACAATAGTAACCAAGTGATGCACAAATGCAATTTCTCACCACATGCAGAAGGAAAATAAAACTGCCCAATGCCTGGTCTGTTTCTGAGCAGCAATCCCACCTCCCGGCTGGCTTCCCCAGTTACATACGGAGCATGAAGTTCTATGGCAGGGAATATCTCTTCGGTCAGTCTGGGCCAGCTGTCCTGGCTGTGCTCTCCCAGCTTCTTGTGCACCCAGCAGGGGGTGAGAAGCTGAAAAGTCCTTGACTTAGTGTAGGCACTACAACTACCCAGCAACAACTGAAAACATCAGTGTGTTATCAACATTATTCTCACACTAAATCCAAAACACAGCACTACACTGGCTACTGGAAGGAATATTAACTCAGCTGAAACCAGGAAAAAGTGCAGCAATAATTAGCCAAGCACTGTCTTCTAGTGGGCAAAACCTTTAAACAAGGTTTGAAGAATATTAGGCAAACGCTTTTTCCATAATAAGCAATACTCCCTTCTGAATGTTAGAAGGAAACGTTTCAGCAGGAATACGTTTTGTGTGTACTTACTGTCAGCAGTTTTTAGTTCACTGTAGTCAAGTTGAACAACATCAAGGTACAGTCAACATATGATTACCAGGACAGTTTTATCTGAGGTGAAGATTGGCTGTGTCACAGGTGGAGAGACGTGAGCTGGCTCCCTTTCAGCTTGCTAACCCCAATGCAGTGCTTTTGAGAGTGCCTATGCTGTTTCCACGTATGATCCAGAAGGAGTTTTATATCGTCTCAGGGGAGCCATGCAAAACTTAATAAGGTCTGAGCTCCAGAGCTGGCTACGTATGGCATCAGCAGCACGTCCTGAAATGGTATAAAAACTGCCAGTTGCAGGGAGAAGTGACAGGTAGGATGTTTGATTGATTCTGCAGAGAACCAGCACAGCTCACGGTAGACTCAGGCTTAGCAAGGCTTAGAGGGGGTCCCTGCATGGCTTCTTACATGTCTATTTGCTGTGGTACCTGGTTTAGGGACAGGAGGTCTTCTGAGCCTGGTGGTAGCCCACAATGTATCCTTGGGCTTGCTTCTGCTTTTGGGGGGGTCTAGGAGTGTTAAAAGAGTTTCCAATGCATCCAAGTAACTGTGGGAATTAACTCAGGATCAGTAGTAGGATCAAGCTCCTTTACCCAACTTGTATCTTGCAGGGTTGTGTTGAGAGCAGCTGAGGTGCCTGCACTGTCCTCTGCAGTGTGTGGTACCTGTGTAAAGGAGTGGATCCATTTGTCCATTGGACCGCCTTATCTCGGATTCAGAAGCGTTGACTGTATCTGCTGTCTGGTGGTGGGCAGTTGGTCGGAGATGTTTCTTGAGTATGAAGATTCTGGCAAGGCAGGATTCTCTTTCTGGAGTAGAATGTTAATGAGTCCTTACTTAAACGGTATTTTCTATTAGATGCCAGTCAAAAACATGAAATAGAAAGGATATCATTTTGCTTTATGATCAGTAAATTAGCTACAACAGAATGGAAAAAGGCATTAAACTTGCATTTGAGACATTTCTGGTGTTTTGGAGAAGAAATAAGGTTTCAGTTAATGCGTATTTTTCTTATAAATAAATACAGAAGATACTGAAGTTAGTGTATTTCAGGAAAAAGGTACATTATAATTCTGTTGCTTACTTCCCTAGGATGTTGATGCTACAAACCCAAATTATGAAATTATGTGTATGATAAGAGATTTCAGGGCAAGTTTGGATTATAGACCACTGACAACTGCAGATCCTGTAAGTACTCCAGCAACATGGACATTTTTTATACTTCTGTAGTTTTGCTATGTGCTTTCAAATTTTCATTGTATACTTCTGTCTGTAAACAGGAAAAATAAGTAAATTAATATATAATAGTATTGATTATAACATGGGCTTATTTTTTCAGTAATTTGATGATACTGAAATTAGTAGGTATTGAAAGTCCTAGGTTACTAAATTATTGTTAATTATGTTATGTCATTTAAATACCTTTTTACTGTGAAATAATACCATATGTACTAAGTAGTCACTCAGCCTCTGTATTGTAAATTTTCCTGGGATGCTAGGGGATCAACACACAAAACCATTAAGCTTCTTTGAAAAACCCTGTTGAGTATAAAGATTAATATTTGATCTTTGAAGGTAATGAGGGCCTTTGGTTTGCAGAGAAGTCAGAGGAGCAGAAGGCTTAAATGATGAAGATTATCAGATTTCTGTGGAAATCAGAGACAGTGACAATGTCTGTCAATAACACATCTGCCCTGTTAGAGCTGGATTTGCTTGCAATGTTCTGAGATGTACCTGGTACTCTACAGAATTAGATCACTGTCTGCAGGGAGTTTTGTTAATATATGGTTCTCCCTTTTGGTTTCTTGGCTGTGGTGCAGACACAAGGGGCTTTTACATGTTCAGATGACTCACTGGCTTGGAAATTTCTCTTTGTTTAAATGATTGGTTAATTAATTCAATAGCAGAAGTACAATATCATGTAACTGGAATTGGGGAATATAGATCACTAAAAGATTGTTTCCTTTGCAGATTGATGAACACAGGATATGTGTTTGTGTACGAAAACGTCCGCTCAATAAAAAAGGTATGACCATTGAAGATTTTGCTGAATTTTTTCTCTGAAAAGCTGCTTCTGATACTAATGTCATTTGTGTTAAAGAAATCTAGAAATACTTACCGATCAAAGGTGGGACTGTTATCTGGACAATATGTGTGACAGACCCAGAAAATTCATAGATCATCATAACTTGGATAAAGATGGGGAGAAAAAGTAGTTTAATTGTCACCATTTTATGGATTGGGAGATGAGGCACAGACTGCAATTTTTTTCCAAGGTCATCAAGGGTGTATTTAGTTGATCTGGGAATGATCAGGGAGTGTAGTGACAGGACAAGGGGTAATGGGTTTAAGCTGAAGGAGGGTCGGTTTAGATTGGCTATCCGGAAGAAATTCTTTACTGTGAGGGTGGTGAGGCACTGGAACAGGTTGCCCAGAGAGGTTGTGGATGCCCCATCCCTGGAAGCATTGAAGGCCAGGTTGGATGGGGCTTTGGGCAACGTGGTCTAGTTGAGGGTGTCCCCTGCAGCAGGGGGGTTGGAACTAGATGATCTTTAAGGTCCCTTCCAACCCAAACCATTCTATGATTCTATGAATTCTACTTTAATTTATTCAGTACTTTTACATTGCGTAAGGATCACCGTTCTTTTAAGCTATCCTTCAAGTATCTCCTGAGCAGAGACCTACCCAGTGAAAACTTCTATGCACATTTTTTGTACATGTATTTTTATACTTTCAAGTGGTCTTGAATCAGACACCAAGGGAGGGATTCAGGTGCCTAAACACTAGTATCTTACGACTTGTTAGGTGCCGAAATGTGTCCAATACATCGTCGCAGGATTAGTGGATTACAGACGAACTAGAGACTTGTGTCTCCTGAAGTTGCTGCTTAGGGCTGGGCAAGATACTCTAAGGGCATATTAAATGCCACTAAAAAAATATTAGGTATTGGAATAAATCCCTAAGGACTCATCAGACTGGGTTCTATTAAAAAAAAAAAAATTTAGGTTTTCAGCGCCAGTTAAATCCCAGTCTTCCCGTGAAGTTCTTTACTTTCAGTGGGAATTTAAGAATGCAAATGATTCTGGATTGCAGCCTGTCTGAATCCAGCACTTAAGTAAGCTGACTTTCGTTTTCAAAGATGTTTCTTTCCTTCTCTTTCTATTATATTTTGTTTAGCTAAAGGACTAAAAGAGCATCACTCTGATTCTGAAACAACATGGGATGCATCTATTATTTTTGTACTATCAGAACTACACGTTGATGATTATCTGGAGCATATCCAGAGGAAAATGGGAGAATTGTATGGGAAATGGAAAACATGATACCAGTATATAGTTAATTCTAGCCTTATTTTTTCCCTCCACATTGCTGCTTCCCCTACTTTATTTTTTTCTTCATTTTTACTTATACTGTTTTCTTATCCCTGTATTTTTTCTTCTATTGATCTGAAAGGAATGTGTAATCTCAAAAATTGGTTAATTGAAACTATTTTGCACAACCAATTTAACAAGGGCATTCAATGTACAAGTCTGGTAGCAGTTGTATTTCTGTTTCAGCATTGGAGGTTATCTTTAATAAAATATGACTTAGAAATCTGATGCATTTGGGGGAAACACCACCTTCTACCTGTGCTGAAAGTGGACAAAGTGAATTTACAGTAAACTGAGAGCAGGTTGTCATAGGGCATGAGTTAGGATTTGATTTTGTGAAAGTTGCATATCTTGGGTATTAGTGGTTTGGAGCTATTACAAAAATAGTTGAGAGGTGTTTGTAGGAAGATGAGTGTTTTAAGTAAAAATGAGGTTGGCACTGAAGTAATTTTGCATTTTAAGGAATAAGCTATAGAAAAAAGGTATTAGTGAAATAATCTATGCAGGGGATGAGCCATAAAGGTAATCTAGTAGCCACATGATGCAATGTTCTGAAAACACACACTTCATAAGAAACAGTATTTCTCATGCCACATTTTAGAATTGAAGGGTATAAAGGAATCAAAGATACTAGTGTGTAATCCCCTGAAGAGGAAAAAATAGAATTACTTTGTTTTGTCAGAAATTTTACATAGAAATGCAAGTAGGACACATTAGTGATCCTGACTATAGACATAAAGGCTTTTTATTTTTGTGCATATCATGGATCACTGGGTTCTCTGTTTTGCTGACTCATATCTCATACAACAATTAGCAGTAAATCGTAGTGCTGTGTAGTAATTATAACCTAGGAACTTGCTATTGAAATCGCATCTAGATGGCTTTTGTTCATTCCCAGTGACAGGAAGGATCATTAGCATTTTCAGCTTTTTCTACTTACAAGGTAATTTTAGAAAGGATTTTACTTTAGAGAAATTCTATATTAAAGGTGTATACTTTAGGTTCTAGGAGGAATACACAAATGAAAATATCTGTGTAGAATGAAAACAAAATTTTTCTTTTTGAAAGCTGTGAATGTATGACTGTAACATTAAGGATTTAGGGAAAATAAAAAGATAAAACCACAAAGAAATTAATAACCTTTATGATAATCTGATTTATTTTACAATTTTAAATTTGACAGTGCAAGCAGTATAGGACTTCAGCATCCAGTTTCTCCAGTAGAGAAGTTAGTTACAAAAACTCAAAGGATATGGCAGTAATCTGTAAAACAGTATAGAAGCCTTAAGAAAAAGAACTCAAATGTATGGAAGTGTTGTTATAGAATACATAACAAGCTACAATGATAATGCTGTAATTAACGATCTTAGTTTTTCTAATCAACTTGGTACAACCTCTCTTTAATTTCTAGCAGTTGGCAGGATAGGATGACTAGACTTCCAAAAGAAATCTCTTAGCAGATTGCTATCTAGGCATCAAAAGCCCAAACTCATTGCAGTGTTGTTACTTGGAGGAGCTGTGTTATCCAAGATGTTATAAGAGTGTAAACAATGAAAAAATGTAAAAAATAATGATGTGTTGTTAGTTAAATATGTATTTCACTTATTTTATAGAAACTTTAATGAAAGACCTTGATGTAATAACAATTCCTAGTAAAGATGTTGTGATGGTACATGAACCAAAACAAAAAGTGGATTTAACAAGGTACCTAGAAAACCAAACTTTTCGTTTTGATTATGCCTTTGATGACACGGCTTCTAATGAAATGGTTTACAGGTATGTGTATATGCTTTTTTTTTTTTTTTTGGTGAATCTTTTTTCTCATGTATGTCCCATGTCAATAACTGTGGGCTCACCTGAGTCATGGACTTTACTCCTATTCTCTGTGTTACCAGGTATGTATATTGCTACCTCCATTATTTTGCCTGTTTACTTTTCTTTTGTTTATCCTGAATTCTTCACCTGCAATATCATCTCCACCTTAGCTGACCTCACTCCTGCTCTCAGTCCTCCTCCAACCCCAGCTGGTTTCCAGGTTCTAGCGTGTATTGCCTGCCTCAGCTACTGCACATTTGAACAACTTCATGAGCTCTCCATTTGCCTCCTTTGGGTTATTGTCTTATTAATTAGTGTATGTGCAGCGCCTGAGGAACCTGAGTCACGGTTTTTGGTCTTCAGGAAACTTGGAAGAAAAGGATAACCTCAGCCCCAAAGAGCTTGCAGTTTGAATATAGGATAATTAAGAGATAGAAACAAGTCAGAAGAGGGTGGGGAAAGAGTACACAGAAAGAGAGGTTGTATTGCTGAGATACTTGAGCTGGCTTGGCTTCTGGAAACAGTCTGGCTGATGTAACGCAGAGGTGCATGGAGCTAAATTGTCTTGCTCAAAATGCTGCATCTTTCTGATTTTAAAAAACAACAGCAAAAGATACACATCCACTTTCAGCCCTAAGGTACTTGGATCTCCATTTTCTCCTCTACTGTTTCACTTCAACAGCTGGCACAGAATAATGCACGCAGTGCTTTTAAAAATGTGTTTAGAAGTAGCTGTTCACCTTGCACAAGTCACTAAATTGAGTAGATACAGTAGGAGGCAAGGCTAGACACCACAACAGGTCATAATTTTGGTACACAGTCTAAATACTGTGAAGCTTTTTGCAGGGAATATTGATATTAGGAAGGAATTTAATGAAAATAATTTTCCTTATGCTTGGAAAGTGCTTCCCATAGTCTTAAGGAGCAGTGGCAGAGAAATATCTTAGTTCTAGTTTTTAATCCAACAGCTAGGAAGTGAAAGTTAGCATCATGTCCTGTTTGGTGTTGGACACTAACATCCTGTTGGTGATAACAGAAAATTCATACTAAAAGAATTATTAAAAGGCCTTTAAAAGTAAAACTTTTGTTTTACGAGAAGAAGGGTAGTGAAAGGAAAATAGTCTGTTAGTTTACACTAACAAAAGACTTCTAAACAGCAGAGCTGTGCCCATGGAGATCTCTCTCTCTAATGATTGTCTACCAGTAGCATCATTCCTTTCTTGATACTGTAGAGCTGCGGGAGGGTGATCTAGCTGGTGATGTGTGCCTCTTGCAATTGTTTTCCTTCTGCTTAACAAGCAGTTCTAATCTTCCCCCTTCCTGCTATTTATGAGCATAGTGTTTAAATGTGAGGCATACAATGTTGTTATATTTTTTAATTGAGTTTTCTCCGTACAATTTTTATTAGTTATGTAATACATTAATGGTAATACAGGAAAATACTGAAAGATGGTTGTGTTCATACTGAAACAGTAACTCTCCAGTCTGTGTAGCAGTACAAGCTTTCTCCTTCTCCCTCATCTGGCACAATAATGATTATTATTTGAAGGGCAGTCTGCTTCAAGGATGCTTATAATGACAAAAGTAAGAGCAAGATAGGTATTGTCATCTGCTCTTGCCAGAACTTCAAGGTCACACTGGGGAAAAAACCAGTCTGGCAAGTTACTGTAGCTTTTTCCAGTATGCTAAAATTCCTCACTGTATTTCTATACTGAAAATCGTTCTTCACTTTGAGGGAGAAAAGGAAAAGTACTACTCTTTTTTTTTTTAATTACTATTATTTTGCTTAAGCTGTATTTTAAGTATTTCTGAATCCATGAGCTGCATCACTGAGTTGCAAGTTTTTATTAATATTAAAAAACATGCACTGGTTTGAATAAATATGCCTTCTGAATTTTAAAGGAGAACCAGAGTTTACGTTTCTGAAAGATCAAGATTGCAAATAAAGGTTGTAGAAAAATTAAAGTTGGACCGTTTTGGCATGGTACCATTTGGAGTTGTATAATGCTTTATGAAAACTTTTTGAGATACGTTTGTGTTTTGCCTTACTTTAAAATAGATATAAATAAGTCCCTCTTTTATAGATCAGCAAAATAAATCATTTCAAACTCAGTTAAACAGAGATAATGGAGTGTGTTTCTTAGGTGGATAGGCTTTGTGGAGTTGTATTTTATATAAAAAAAGAACAAACATCAAAATATGGGAATATCCTCCTGAGGACAAAGGAATTATATGTTTAGAAGAAGCATAAAAGAAAGACTAAGGCTGACCAGGTATCATCTGGTATATTTTTGATGAAAATTCATGATTCAGTTAAACTTAGATTTTTGCATAATCCTTGGTTGCTGTCTTGCCCATATTATTTTTGTAAGTGATCTTGTGTTTGTTCCAAAGTGGAATGAAAAGAGGTTGTAATGTCTCAGTGTTTCTGTAAAGAATTGTTCCTGTTTCTTTCTCTTAAAGATAGTTTATGTGTAAATACCTGGGAAAAGTTAAGAAAGAGTTTTGCAGAGAGACTTTTACCTCCGTTGGTAACCCTCCATTAGCTTACCTTTTGCTTTTGGAATTTTTCATTAAATAATGGTGATAAGCAGCTGAAATAGGAACAGTAACTCTGTGGGTTTTTTAAGTAAAAATAAATTTTGTAAAATAGAAAAATGATACTTTGGATAATATTTTTTGGACACATCAAATAATACTTCAGGGATAACTATATTTTTTCCATTCTGAAGAGCTTGGGTATCCATTTTCTTGAGCCTTGTCTCAGCGTATGTATGTTCTCAAAGTATTAAGATGTGCAATGTTGTTTTGGCCACTTGTCTTCTAAATTTAATCTTGGAAGTTGATTTAGGGAGAAAAAAAAAAAAACAAAAGCAAAACTATAGCAGAATTGTAGTATTGGCAAAACCTAAGTATTCATGTGCTCCACTGTCCTATTTTGATGTCTTCTAATTCTGTCTTATTTAGGGAGCTCCAAACTCCATGTAATAAGCTGTGCTGTGTTGCATAATTAAAAGAAGGAAAGTTTTTTTTCCTTGGGGTTTACAGGTGGATAATATTGTAAAATAAATGGGAGAGACCTTGTAACTTTTTTTTTTTTTTTGATATTTCAGTGCCTTAGAACTGGCAGTCTCTTTAGTTCAGGAATTAATGTAGATATGTCCTTTGGACTCTCAAAATACAGGACCAGTTTTGTCACTTCTGGCCTTATAATTTATAGCATCCTTGTGGTAATGGCATCTTAAAGTAATTCGGTTTCTCAAGTACTGTTGTTTTTTGCATTTAAGGTTTACAGCTCGACCATTAGTGGAGACCATATTTGAAAGGGGAATGGCCACTTGTTTTGCATATGGGCAGACAGGTAGTGGAAAGACCCATGTAAGTATTTCTTCTACATGTCAGCAATACACTTTTTATGTATGATACACTTATGTAAGTTCTAATAAGTAACAAATACCTAAGTTACAGTTCTGTGATCTTTATGTTTGGGGTTTGGTTTTTGTTTTGTTGTTTTTTTTTTTTTAATTTAGACTATGGGTGGTGACTTTTCAGGAAAGAACCAAGATTGTTCTAATGGAATATATGCACTTGCAGGTAAGACTTGGTCTTTTGGCTTTTTGCAAATTAGTTGAGATCAATAACTTTTCTTCTCCCTGTCATACTAACATAAGAGTCTACATATTTTGCATTACAGTGGAGCTTTGGTAACATGAAAAGTACTTCCTATACGTTTAGTCTTTGCATAGTAAAGTAAATATATATATAGGTCACTTCAAAAAATGTAATAAATATAACAGTTAAGTTAATAATTTTGGGGTTTTCTGCATATTCCATTGTAATGTGGCAGTTAAAACTGCGATGTTTTAGACTTGGTTGACTGAACTTATCTGCTATACTTGCAAAATAGGACAGATGCTGTAAATTACTATTGTGCATTAATGAGTCTTCACTAAATGAAAATATGCAATGAGATTTCTTTTTATCCTGGAAATATATTCACAGCTCGAGATGTCTTTTTAATGCTAAAGAAACCAAACTATAAGAAGTTAGAGCTTCAAGTATATTCAACATATTTTGAGATCTACAGTGGTAAGGTAAGTAGCTGATCTTTCTTTGAGGAAGGTGGAATTTCTCTTTCACAAAAAAGATTTTGTCACATAAAAGATTTTTTTCCTCTTTGTACTAAAAGGTTTTTAAAAAATAATTCCTTACACTTCCAATCATGTTTTTCCATGGAATGATTTGCATATTTTAATTTGAAACAAAAGTCTTTTAAAGCTCCTCTTTAACTGTTCTGTTTCCCCCTTCCGCTAAGGTTTTTGACTTGTTGAACAGGAAGACAAAATTAAGAGTGTTAGAAGATGGTAAACAGCAAGTCCAAGTGGTGGGATTACATGAACGGGAAGTGAAATGTGTTGAAGATGTTCTTAAGCTTATTGAAATAGGCAACAGCTGCAGGTATCTCCCATAGCTTCCAGCAGTTTTTCATTGTACATTAAAGAATCAGAACATGACTTTTTGGGGGTCTCTTCATAGTGATGGCTTTTTAATATGCAACGTGGTTGCAAGAAAGGAATCTTCCTACCTTTTATATGAAGATATTTAGAGTTTCTCTGTCTTCGAGAGAAATAAGAACTGATTTTTCTACAGACTGTGAACTGCATGCATTATGTAACCAGTTTACTGACTTAAATTTACATCATTTATAATCTGGAATACTGCCAGATTCTTCAGCTCTGAAAGGCCTTGATATGTAGTGACAGAGGTTAGGCGTAAAATTTTTATTTTTTTTAAGAATCCAGCTTCGTTGTTTTTAAAATTATCCTTGTGCGTAGTCTTCTGCCTGATCAGATAAAAATGCCATCAACTCTCTGATATTCTGAAATCTCTGAAGATCTGATTATTCTTGCTTTTAAAAGGGAAGTAAAATGTTACTAATCTTCCATTTCTGTTTGAAGAGAGTATTATTGTACTACGTACATCCAATTATTAGGGTTGTATCTCTGGTGTCCACAAGAACATTAGGCATGCTGTCAACATATGTAAGAAAATACTGGGCTGTGCCCTGAAAAAAATAGCATTCTGAGGTTAGTGCGTTAAACAGTTATGGTCCTTCACCTGTTCATATGTCCTTCCCTTCTCTCCTTTTGTTTAAAGGACATCTGGCCAGACATCTGCAAATGCACACTCATCTCGAAGCCATGCAGTGTTTCAGATTATTCTCAGAAGGAAAGGGAAATTGCATGGTAAATTTTCTCTGATTGATTTGGCTGGCAATGAAAGAGGAGCAGATACTTCCAGTGCAGACAGGCAGACACGACTGGAAGGTGCGGAAATTAACAAGAGCCTTTTAGCACTCAAGGTAACTGAAATGTTTCCATTGCCTTTGAGTAGGTGGAAACCTTCTACATATAATAGCAATGACTATTAAAACGAGTGTTTTTGCAGGCTTTGCTTGTCTACATTGTCTACTGATGTGACAGGTAAAATAATGTATTGATTTTTCCTTTAAATGCCTGAAGGAACACTTGGTAATTACCAAGTAGAAACATTGCAGAAACATTGTGCTATCAACTTGCATGTGGTTAAAAAAAAACCCCACAAAACCCCTGACCCTCAACAAAAAATCCCCAGTCATTAAATTTGAAGTCTTTTCTGATATATATCTAAAATGGGAGGACAGATGACTGACTTTGGTACTCAAGGTCCAAAATACTAACTGGAAATATTCTTACTGATCCCAGTATTTCTTCTTTTTTTTTTTTCAATAAAAAAGTTACCTTTACAACATATTTATTTACTGCTGTTAATTAATTCACTAAAGCAACACAACAGCAACATATCCAGAAAGAACTAACAAATAGATGAAAATAACCCTTGAAAGTTAGAATCCATTTTTGACTACTCTTCTTTACAGCAAATTGTCTGTTGTTTTACAGAGTTTCATACGTTAATCTAGGGCACATCAAGAGAGCTAAGAAATACTATTTAAATATTCATGTGCCTCTTTTGGTTTGTTTTATAATGCTTGAAAGAGGTTCAGTCTAAATAGGGAAAGTAATTTTTTGGTCTCAGCTGGGAAAACAGGAGTTTTGAATGTCTCAGAACTTATCTCAGTTGTTGGTTAGTTTTGCTTAGGTCTACTCTCAGTATCAGCACTTGGGAGAAGACTTGTTGTGGTGGGTTCACCCTGGCTGGGGGCCAGGTGCCCACCAGAGCCGCTCTCTCACTCCCCTCGTTCACTAGACAGGGGAGAAGAGGTATAACGAAACGCTTGTGGGTCGAGATAAGGACAGGGAGAGATCACTCACTAATTATCATCACGAGCAAAACAGACTGAACTTAGAGAGGAAATTCATCTAATTTATTACTAAGCAAAACAGAGTAGAGCAATGAGAAATAAATCTTAAAACACCTCCCCCCACCCCTCCCATCATCCCGGGCTCAACTTCACTCCCGGCTTCAACCTCTGTCCCCGCAGCGGCACAGGGGGACGGGGAATGGGGGTTGTGGTCAGTTCAGCACACGTTGTTTCTGCCGCTTCTTCATCCTCAGGGGGAGGACTCCTCTCATAGTTCCCCTGCTCCAACATGGAGTCCCTCTCATGGGAGACAGTCCTTCATGAACTGCTCCAGCGTGGGTCCCTTCCATGGGGTGCAGACCTTCAGGAGCAGACTGCTGCAGCGTGGGTCCCCACGGGGTCACAAGTCCTGCCAGCAAACCTGCTCCAGCATGGGCTCCTCTCTTCACAGGTCCACGGGTCCTGCCAGGAACTTGCTCCAGTGTAGGTTTCCCCTGGGGCCACAGCCTCCTTTGGGTGCCTCCACCTGCTCTGGTGTGGGGTCCTCCATGGGCTGCAGGTGGAATCTCTACACCCCCTCATCCTTCCTCCATGGGCTGCAGGGGGACAGCCTGCTTCACCATGGTCTTCACCACAGGCTGCAGGGGGATCTCTGTTCTGGCGCCTGGAGCACCTCCTCCCCCTCCTTCTGCACTGACCTTGGTGTCTGCAGAGTTTCTTACATCTTCTCACTCCTCTCTCCAGCTGCAAAAGCTCTCTCTCTCTAAGTGTTTTTCTTCTTCTTAAATATGTTATCACAGAGGCACTGATTGGCTTGGCCTTGGCCAGCGGTGGGTCCATCTTGGAGCCGGCTGGCATTGGCTCTGTCAGACACAGGGGAAGCTTCTAGCAGCTTCTTGCAGAAGCCACCCCTGTAGCTGCCCCTCCCGCTACCAAAACCTTGCCATGCAAACCCAGCACACTTGTATCTGATTCTTAGCAGATCTTACAAGACACCACAAAATGTAACGTGTAATGTGTCATTACAAAATTGCGTGCCACCTTAAAAAATTAGAAGCAGCAGTTCCAAAACTGTGGCCTGTTTTGATTTAGCATCAAAGTAAATAATGCAAGCAACATTGTGTTGACATTATCACTTGTTTCCAAATGTAACTGAATAAAACTGATTTGGTTTTGTTTTGTTTTGTTTTTCTTTTTTTTTGTTTTACTTGTTGATTTTATACTGGCTAGTGCCTTCAGTGCAATACCCATAAAACATACTTAGTTGATTTTCCTACAGCTTGTCTTTTTAATTATAGTGAAAGGTTCTGCTGCTGCTCTACTAGTGGTTGTGATCTAAGTTATATGAGGAAGGGGAAATAAAAATAAATGGAGGTCTTGCAGTAAAGAGTGGTACAAGAAGATACAAATTTCTCAATGATATGTTAGTTTTCCATTTTTCGTCTGTCCCCCCAAAAACATTACACAACTTTTTCCGTTTGTATTCAAGACCCTTGACTTTATTGTCAAGCTTGAATTAAACTAGTGTGTTCTGAAGAGTGATCTTTGGTGCTAATCCAAGATTTGCTGTTTGCATCTGGATATCAGTCTTGTTTTAACCTGTTCAGATTTTTGGTACAGGAAGTTATTTCTGTAATGTCTCTACATGGAAGTAGTGTTTTCATTTTGTTACCTGGTTTTCTGAGCTGTGATGAAAAGCAAAAGTAGTTAAAAACTCCGTTAATTTAGAAGCTGGCAGTGTCCTCCTATAATCCTTTTACTAGTAAGGAGATTAATTTTTCAAGAGTAAGCAAACTAAAAATGATTATAGTAAATTAAAATATCTTAATTAAATTTGCTGGTTGCCATATCAGTAATTCAACATACACATTTCTTACTGTTTTAAGTTTGTAATGTCACTTGTTGAAAATCTGTTGCCCCTCTTCCTGTCTAATCTGCTTTTCTCCTTATATGAGAATAGTATTAATGTACAAATTAAAAAAAATTCAAGGAATGCACTGCCTTGCTCACAAGTATTGAGTCCTTTTGAGCATTTGCATGTGAAATTCACATTCAGCAAGCTTCAGGCTTTCTGTTTATCTGAGCTGTGTCCATTCTATAAAATGGTGAGTTTTTTAAATAATCACTTTAGTTAAAGCCAACTTGCCCTTGTGTTTGTCCTGTTCTGTATCATGGCAGTTTTATTCTGAGCCTGTTTTTAGTTCTGTTTTATGCTGTTTCACAGTCGCAATGCTTTCTTGGATTATCATCCCACAGTTTCTTGCCTGGCTTTTGGAAGAAGCTGTTTCTAGGAAATTTCCAAAGGCCACAAGGATGTGGCTGCAGCTGGAGGATTAGCTGAACTACTGTAGAACTATTCATGTAACACAAAAGCCATTCTGTCTGTTAGTGCTGTTAAAAGCAAATCTCTAATTTGAAAAGCTTTTGAAGTATGGTTGGTTGAAGAAGTTCTGTGTGTAGACGTGTTAAAACTGTACCAAGGAAGCCACGCATCTGAAGAGTTGCCTGTGCACAAACTATTAAGGTGAAGGCAGAAACTAAATTAATGATCAAAATATGATGACAACAACAACAACACAGAAATTTAAATTTAAACTTTTTTGTGTAAGAAGTAATTTACTAGCTCATGTTAGACCTCTGAGTGGGCAGAAGTGATGTTTAGATTAGTGTGATCTTGGTTTGTGCTGTTGTACTTAGTTGTTGCTGTAACTTCTATAGTAATTTCATAATATTTACATCTGTACAGTATTTCTCACTGGAAGTCTCCAACCAATTGCAAATATTAGTTTAGCCCCAGAGCCTTGTGAATGAAAGAGGAGACCTTATCCCTGTTTTTTCACATGAAGAATATTTTACAACAGAGAATGTCTTACATTTTCAAGTGTTTTCCAATAATTAGTACATCAGTAGAGAGCTATGCTTATTAGGTTTGTGACCCATGGAAGCTTTCAGAAGGTTTGTTTTCTTCTAAGCTGCAAAGTAAGTTAGTGGTAGAGTCAGAATCAGAGCTACTGCTTTTAATTAATAGAGTTAACATGTGTCCCTGTCCACGCTGCTTCTGCTGGTGGAGGTTGTAGATCATTCAGGCTTTTGCAGCTGATAATCAGAAATAATTGTTAGTCTGAACATTTAACATCATCACTGACTTTTTGTTTTGTTTTGTTTTCTTCTTGTTGTTGGACACATTAGATGTTAACCTTTTGGACGAGATTCAGAAAGTTTTTAGGCTCCTATGTTCTTTTTAAGTTCCTATCTGCCTACTGAACTTAATGAGAGCTAAAAGCCTAACACTTCTTGAATCTGAGCTTTAACAGTAAATTTTAATATTTTAGGGTACAGCAACATAATTAAGGCATGTATTTTCTGGTTTTGAACTGCATTTGTATTATATTTACTCAACCTATGTTAAAGAAAAATAAATAAACCTGTTTTGTTCTTTCAGGAATGCATTAGAGCCTTAGGCCGAAATAAACCTCATACACCCTTCAGAGCAAGTAAACTTACTCAGGTGCTAAGAGATTCATTCATAGGGGAAAACTCCCGTACCTGTATGGTAAGTTGGTTGGTTAACTGTTTGTTCTAACAATTAAAAAGAGAAAAGACACTGAGAATTTAGGCCTTTGTGTTTAAAATTGGTCACTTGCTACTGGCAATACGTTGGACTTAAGTTTATCTACTAACTGACACTGTATGTGAAGTGAGACTTTCAGCAGAGACATGTCAGGTAACTTGCTCCGTTCTCACTCTTTATTGGCCTTTCTTACTGCTTGTTGTAGTTTCTAGCTAGGCACCTAGCTAGAAACAGTTCTAGCTTGAGAAGTTTTTTTGTTTGTTTGCTTATTTTTAATAATGTCTTAATTACGTGAGAGTATTGTTTATTGACGCAGACTTTTTCCTGAAGTGGTGTAGACTGGAAGTACAGTGGTGAGTTACGATCTTTAAATGAAAAAGACAAATTTAAAATTGGTATCAAAGGCATCAGAATATGCTCTAGGCTGTTGAGGGGGTAAGTAGTTGGGGTAGATGGAATGAATAGTTCTGTATTGTATAAGTGTGCATTTGCATCAGACTAAGAACCAGAAATTTTCTGTCACGCAGTGGAAAGGACACATAAAAGCATTGATGTCCAGTCGTTTTATTTGTGCATCCTTAACATTTCTCCTTATGGAAACTCAAACTCTCAGCAGTGGAGACGGATTGCTAGGCTTGTTTGTGTTGGTTAGTTTTCACTCCTTGGAATTAATTAGTCTAGAGACCAGAGAAGTCTGCAGACCACAACATGAAAACCATGATGTTGGGGCAGCCTGCTCTTCCCTTTAGCTCTTAGGTATGGTTCTAATTTGAAAGAGATGGTAAAAGAGCATTTTTTATTAATCTTTTTTTTTCTCCTTCAGTTTTCTGATGAAAAGATAGGACTGTTTTCTTTCCACTGAGATATAACTTCATAAATCCTCTTAAGGATCAGAAAGCTAAATTGTGCGTCTCTCGTTAGTGTGTCCACACTGCTGAAGATTTGGAAAGTTAGCCTGTTGGAAATTACTCTCTGTACGTAGAATAATTTACATTTGTGAATATTTCATTAAGGTCTCACCATCGCTCTTACCTCCTTGAAGTGCTAACAAGCTGTCTTTGTTTCGGTGAAGTTTTTTATTTAATTTGTTACTCTTCTCATAGAGTTGTCATAACATTTTTTACCATTTAAATGTGTGAGAATGCCATCAGGAATAATGCATCATCTATGGGTGTTCAATTTCTGATAAAGCTTGCGTTCCTTTATTTTATATTCAATATAGTTCAAAATTAAGGAAAAAAATCCCCTCTGAAAGTGAGTGGAAATATGCTTGAAGTATTTTTTTATTTTTGCATTCACATAACTACAGTCACTTTACAATTGAGAATAAGAAAACCCTTTCATGATGAGATACTGCTTTCAAACTCGTTTTTCCGTTATTTTCCATGTAGTTTCTCAGTACTGCAACCCATTGTGACATTCTGGTTTTAGTTTTACATGTAATTTTCATCAAGAATTTCATCAGCAAAGTTTTTTCTAAGATACTGATGTGGGAGGAAGAACACTTGGGTGGCTGTGGCTAACCTTGATTTATAATTGAAAGGAAGTAGGGAAAGAAAAGAAACCTACACTGCGTCTTTATGTTTGTTTGAATTGAGTGCTCGCATTTGCAGCGCTTGTTCCTGTGATAACTAGATGGGTGCAGAATAAAGCTGCCTGTCTAGCTATCTGACAGGTTTCTGAACAGCATATATTGATTTGAGTGAGGTGTAAGAGTTACCTTAGCCTGGAATTACCTCCAGTCCTCTCCAGTTCCCTGGAAACGAGATTTGCACTCCAGTTGCCAGGTGGTGGGAATAGTGGATAACAATCAGCAGCTTCACCCCTCTTCTGGGTCTTCCTTTGCCTCTTTTATCAAGACAATTTATTCAGCTTTCCATTGTGGTATTTGCAGTTGGATCCTTGGCAGGGTGTGCTTGGTTTGTAAGCATGTTCATGTGTAGGTTTTACATCATACACTGGCAAAATTTTACTCATGAAATTTACAGGGAAAGAAAAGGGCAAGTCATTATGGTTTATGATAGCTAAAGTTGAACAATATTATATCAAAAAGTACTTACCCTGCAGGTGTGCTGACTGCTAGTTTGCAGCAGAGCCATGTAATTAACCGTGGTGCTTCAAACTTCTAAAAGTGAGTGCAAAAATAGTTTAATAATTAGTAGTTTACTTTCACATTTCTACAGTTGACTGTATAGATCATTGCTATATTCCCTGGAAGTGTCTACTTTATGTAAGTTAAAGCGTAGAAGAACTTCTTAGTTATAACTGTCACAAGATGACACGTAGATCATGATAGTATTTCCTCCAAAATATTTTAGCCTGTTACAGGCAAAATAATGAGTTTGCAACATAGAAATATTATTCAATTGGAAAATATTCAAATTTGAACATGTAAGATGTAAGACCTCTTTTAAGATGCTGGTTTTGCTTGTCAGTACGTATTTATTGCAAACGGATTCCTCAACAAGACAAAGATTGGATCCAGTGTTCTAAAGTGTTGTTACAGAGTAAGACATTTTGCAAATATGTGGTGCTTTTCAATATGGAATGCATATAAAATCATGTAGTAAAAACTTGTGATTTTAACTTTCTAAGAGATTCTTGAAATGTCCTGGTATGAAATACCTCCTTGGGCCACTTGGTTTCTGACATACTAATCTGTAAGTGGGATATTTGAGTCAAATTTATTTGGTAATTTCTACACTTCATTTTTATTTGGCTTTTCTTTTTATTGTTTATGAACTTACTGTTGCAATTTTAAAAGTTATATCTTTAGGGATGGAGCATTCTCTTTTGTATATAAGGTTAAACTATAATTTGGAAACTTTTTTTTTTTCCTTCAAATTTTAAAAAACTGTTTTGAAAATAACTTCATAATGTGGATAGTTATGACTAGGATCTGCTTAGGTCTGAAGAAATCCAGAAACATACAGTCAGCTTAAATAGGTTATTTTGAACTTTATTAGTTATTGCAGTTTTACTGAAGTCCTTGTCCTTAAATAGTTTCAAAAAACATTTAAAGTTGTTTTAAGAGTTACCTAGTAGGAAGAAATTCTTTACTGTTAGAGTGGTGAGGCACTGGAACAGGTTCGCCGGAGAAGCTGTGGCAGCCCCCTCCCTGGAAGTGTTGAAGGCCAGGTTGGATGGGGCTTTGGGCAAGCTGGTCTGGGGGAGGGTGTCCCTGCCCGCAGCAGGGGGGTTGGAACTAGATGATCTTTGAGGTCCCTTCCATCCCAAACTATTCTACGATTCTATGATAACGTATCATCACAATTTGAAATTTGCAAGATAGCTACATAGAATAGTCTCATTTTCTAACCAGTGCTGCATCCTTGACTTGCTGCAGTCATAGCTGAAGTGCCAGACCCCTCAGCCCTCTGGGGTGGGAGAAGGAACCCCAGACTTCAGTGTCCGAAAAGGGCCATTGATCCCACTGTGGTGAATTATAAGTAATGTAGACCCATTTGAAATAGGAAGAATGGTAACTATGGTCCTTAAAGATATTCTTGTCCATAAATAGTGCAGTTTTTTCCATCCTCATTTTGAATTACGAATAAGGAAGCAAGCAACAGAGAGGTTGGAGTCCTCTTGTCCTGCCTGGACCGGGCTTGTTGAGGCATGAGGACACGTGATGTAGCTTGTGTTCAACAGACTGAGTCTTGTACACGGGTTCCTGTGCCCTGAACAGGGTATCCGCATGGCTACGGCGGCACTGCCCTATAGCAGCTGTACCTTACGTGCTTCAAAGCGTTGAGCAGTCCCCTGGTGTTAGGGCAGTTGCCCTGTGTGCTGTGCTCTGAACATTGAACTGATGGAAGAGATGCATGCAGCTTTCATGTTAAATGAGCAGAAGGATTTTAGGAACTTGTAGTTTTTTGTCGATTACCACCTAGAACACTTTATGTGTAAAGACACATGCAATCATATGATTTTTTAAAAATCTACATTTGTTGTTTTCATTAGTAACTGATGTGTACCATTGTTAGAGATTTAAACTTAAGTCTGTATGGTAGCAGGCTCTTCAGACTTTCTGACCCCCTCCCACCACGTATTTTTCCTTTCTCCCCAGTAGGAGAAATTCCTGTCAGGATGACTACCCGTGATTTTGTACAGTAATGGCAGCAGCAGGATGAAAGAGAAGACCAGGATTATCTAATCTTCATCATTTTCAGTCTCCTGATGCTGTGCTGCCACAAAAAATGTTAGTGTGTAGGATCATAGAGGTGTTTGTCCTGGGTAGTGCCTTTATGGCTTTCCTGAAAGGGGCACAGATGAAAAAAATTGGACTACTGGGAGAAGCTAGGACAAATAATGATGCCACTGTTGCCTGATCACACTTATTATTTTTGCTGAGTGATGGAAAGAAGGTGAGATCTTTAGAGTATTTTATTTATGTGGAAAAGGAAAGACGTATAGATTCCAGATACGTCTGATAATAAGTTAGCTATCAAGTAATGTTTACTGATAACTTCTAATTGAGAAAAAAAAATATCTTTACTTCGGAAAAATTTTAAACACATCCTTACCATTACTACTATTAAGTACAGTTTTGGACTGTGGCCAAAATAGATCTCTGAAATCAGTATACAGTCTGTTTGAACGGAGAACAGCCTACAAAGATATAAAAAAATAAGAATCTGGTAATTGTTTGCAGGATATATTAGATTTACTTTTTACTGAGTTGTTTATTTGCCTTTTCGAGTAGTCTTTATTTTTTCAGTTAGAGTTTTGCATTTAGAAATTATGTTACCAAGACAGTGAGATGAGGGAAATTGACTGAAATGTCTATGAATTCTTAGTGTTCCAGATATGGCTAAAAAAATTAAATTGAAGCTTTGACTTGACATCTGTCTCCTTGATATGTCATTGTATAAGAACAGCTGTACGTAGTAGACAGTTTTTGTAGAAGATCTCAAACGAAACTGGAGATTAAAAGATAAAGTTAATTTGAATTCATCTACCGTTTCATCTGTATGAAGTGATTTATTAACACGTGGCTTGTTTTCTCCAGATCGCTACAATTTCTCCGGGGATGGCATCATGTGAAAACACTCTAAATACGTTGAGATACGCAAACAGGTATGGAAAATGTTATTGCTTATACCTATACTGACTGTTCATCACTGACATTTGGAATACTGTTGTTCCATGATGCAGAATTATTTTAGCTACTTGAATAATTTTGTCGTACTTACGTTTCTTAATAAGATGAAAACCAAATTACTGATCCAGGCTCACATTTAATTTAAATTGTCATTTTTTTGTAACCATTACAATTAATCAATAGGAACTGCATTTAAGCCATTATCCGGATAATATGTGTTGCAAGGAATGTGAGAGATGCCCCTATTAGTTTTGCCCCTGCTCTGGAGGCGCCATCTCTTGCATTAGGGTTAGTCTCTGTTCATGATGATTCCCTGGGGTGTCGGCTGAAATACCTTTCTGCAGTGTGGGGTTTTTTTCATCCCTTTGGTGGAATTGCCTGCAGTTGCCATTCTGCTCCATGCATATACATGAAATTTTATACTTCCCAACTTCGGGCAAATATCTGAGACCCCTCAGTAAAGAGTCAGTTAATCCACCAGGAACTTTATAATCAGTGTAGAGAAATTAGCACCTCTAGAGGCTGATGCAGCACCTCTGGGACGTGTACTGCTCTCTGAAAGTGTTCATCTATCTTCAGTGAGTGTGAAAGGAGCCCTCTCCTGCTGCAGTTCTCCTTCGTTAATTGTCTGTGGAGATGGGGTGATCAGGTCCTGCATGTCCCTCCAGTCAGACTGCGACCCAGAGACCCTCCTGTGCTTTGCTGCCAAGAACAAAGGAGGCAAAACAGCCTCTGGGCAATGAGAAACCCTGGTTAGGCCAGAAGAGGCTACCATCTAGTGGCCTGCTTGCCCCAGTAAAAAGCAGAACCATGCCTGCGGCTTGTCTGGGCACCTCTGGCCAGTCGCTAATTGGGCACAAAAGGGCTGCTAGGAAAGCTTACCACCCGCTCCTCTTGGTATCCGAATGTCTGTCTCTGTGTCTGGATCAAGGGAGCTAGTAGCAAATCTGCCTGGCTCGGGCCAGTCTGCGTGATTTCCTTCCTGGTGAGAAGGAGGCATCTACTCCCCTGCTTACAGTCACATAATAAAGGACCCTGCACATGGATCACGATTTACTGGATGTTTTACCCCGTATAGAATATGCATTGCTGAAGTGACTCCAGAAGAAGACACTACTAAACTAATTAAATGCCTGTTTCTAGTATACTAAATAGTTGTGCTGAAATGGTTTCTTCCCCTTAGTGTTAAATTTATATGTTGTTTTGGAGTAAATGCCTGTCACTGTAAAGTTGCTTCATGTGTTTTCTGCAGTATTTTAATTTTTTCTAGCAATACATCATTTTCATAGTACAATTAGTTTTAGGTGCTGGAAACCAGTTTGTGTGCAGTGTAAGATGGGACAGAAAAGAATTTTGTAGCTGTAGTGGTTTGATATTTTAAAAGGAGCTGTTTAGTGGAATATTGAATGTAGACCAAATTTTATTAACTGCATGACTGAAATCTGGAATTACACTTCTGAAAACACTGCTGTTACAGTCCCCTGCAAATTAGCAGCACTAGTTTTGTTCATTTTCTTAGTGATCTGTAACTCTGTTTACAGAAGATTTAAATATGTTGGCACACTTGTGTTTTAATATAATTTTATAGTTAAACTATTACAGAAGTATGCTACACAAAGAGTTGTCATTTTAACTGTGTTTATGAGAACATTTTCTTTTAATTTGCTGCTGTATTTTGCTGCTGCAGAGTAAAGGAATTTGGAATTAGTCCTTCGGACATTCCCTTCTCACAGGGTAGTGGCAGTCGCTCTGATCTCTCTCCTTCCTATGAGTATGACGACTTTTCTCCTTCAGTCACCAGGTCTACTTCATTCTATACGTGGAATCTTTATTTTTAAGTTTTCTTTTTGGCTATGTAACTTTACAGACCAACCTTCCATTAGTCCCCTTGCCTTGAGTCACACATACTTTGTTTTTATTTTGTTTGGCAGGTGATGGTTCTGCATGATCTGCAATCATCTTCCCAGTATTTTGTTCACCCTCCTTAAACATCCACATTCTGTAGCCAGGCTTGCTAGTTTCCTTCATACATTTTTTTTAAAAATGGTGATGTCAGCTTTGTACATTTAGTGGACCAAATCTGACAAGTCTGTGTTTAGGGTAATTTGAAAATATCTAATTAAAAAAGAAAACAATTTTCATCCATAAAACTTTTCATCACTCTGAAGATGAATGTAAAAGTTTTCATTGTAATAAATAAGTGCTACTTAAAAAAATGTTTTACTTAAAAAAATGTTTTTCCCCTAGAAGAATATGTTTTAAAACTTGCTATACTTGCAGACTTTGATGTGCCTTTTTCATAAACTGGTTTTTAAATGGGCCTTTTTTTTGACAGAATCATTATCAATCTTTTAAATTTTTCATGCTGCAAGAGCTTACCATTTTAATAAGATTTTTTTCACCTTTGAAATTATTTTAATTAAAGGATCTGTTCATTCTCTGAGATACTTGGTTGCAAATTATTATTTTCTTCAGAATTCTTGGTGGATTTGCTTATAACAGCTAGTGGGGTACTGATTTTTTTATTGACGGTTTGGAGATCTTTGCGCTCTCAACTGTTAATGAGTAATAAGATTTCAATCAGAAAATGCCTCCTACTAGAAGATGGACTGTAATCCATCTGCAAGTAGTTGAAATTAAATGATCCATGCTTTTTAGGAGTTGGACTAACATCTTTTTGTCACTGAAAGTACATTAAATTTGTGAAGCTGACATCATCATCCTTATTAAATGAATTAATTGCGCATAAACCCATAGAACTTTATTTTTGGTTGTGACTTTTTGGCACAGGAAGTTACTAATTTATAAATGAAACATTTTCTGCTCATAGAGTGAAGGAGCTGACAGTGGATCCTAGCATTGCAGGAGATATCCGTCCCATTATACACCATCCTCCCAGTCAGATTGAGGACTTGGAGACACAGTGGGGTGTGGGGAGCTCTCCTCAGAGAGATGATCTCAAACTGCTTTGTGAACAAAACGTGAGTGGCTTACAGCAGTACATGGGAAGAGTCGGTGATAAATACAATGGCAGAGCAAATCCAGACTCATGTGCATTTGTAGCCCGTTAGCAAGATCATTAAGTAAATTGTGATGGTGTGCTCCCCCCCACGTTAAGCCATAACCACCAATGGGGATTGTGATGGCTGCATCTGGCTTATGCTGGAATTTGGGGATGGATGGCAACATGGTGGCCGAGGGCTGTCTGGAGCAGCGACCCAGATGTCTTGCTGGTGTGCAAATATAACTAAGTCAAACGTATTACTTTATAAATAGTGGACAGCCCAGAACCCCTTGAGCTCTACTGCACGGCAGCAGGCTGCATGCCATGAGCTCCCCTTGAGTAGGGATGCCACTCAAGGTTGTTCCTCGAGGTTTTGAGGCTGAGAGATTCCTTGCTGCAACAGATCCTCAGTAAGTGACTAATAGCATGCTAAATTTTGAAATATTAGCTAAGTGATTGGTTGTACATATATAATCCTTTAGACATAAATCATTGATCAAGTCTGGGACTAGGATTGGATCCAGCCACACCTGGGCTCCTCTCTGAGGAGTTTAGAAAGCAAGGGGGTCCTTTCTGAACCTCATGACTCAACAGGAGTTGAGCATTCTTCTAATGTATTAATCAGCATGTACATTTTAGATTTTTCACCTCACGTTTATTCCACTTTTTTTTTCCCAAAGGATTAATTTAATTTTTATTTCCTGAAATGTATTGAATGTAATTGCTGTTCCCCCCCTTTTTTTTTTAAATTGTTATCTGTCTATTGTGATATCCACAACAAAAAGCCCTGACAGAAAACCAGAGTTTTCTGTAGGCATTAAAACCTACTAGAAATTAGCATCCTTCCCTTGTGACTTCTTCTTTGCAGTATTTTTTCAATGGGAAATATTCTGTTTTCCTATATTCAGGAGTAGTGGCTGGACATTTTTAGTGAATATGCATTAAATTTAACTCTGTGAACATTTTTAATTTATTGCCCTCTCCACTAATTTCTGGAGATTTTCTTGTTTAGAAGTATTAAATTCTATTTTTGACAGATTCTGCCTTTTGCATATTTCTTTTCATGTTCTGTGATGAGATGGATCACAATATATTTCCTGTAGCCACGGTTCTTTCCAGACTAACAAGCCTAACTGTTGTTTTCAGGAAGAGGAAGTTTCTCCGCAGTTGTTTACTTTCCATGAAGCTGTGTCACAGATGGTGGAAATGGAAGAGCAAGTAGTTGAAGACCACAGGGCTGTCTTCCAGGTAAAAGATAGAGTTCTACTTTGTTTTATCCTGATCCAGGATTTCAGGTTTTCCCAATGAAAGCGCATACTCTTGAAGATGCAGGTTATGATCTGGTCATTCTGCTGCTGTCAGAGATTTCTAAATTGATTTATTATGCTAAGCCCATTGTAGTAAACAAACAGGGACAGATCCCATAACCATTAATCTTTGTCCTCATGTTGAAAGAGAAGCATATTTCCATATAATCCCAGAAATTTGGTAAAATTTTCACTTTCTTCTCAACACACATTCCTAAATAGATTGTATTCATCATAAGAAAAGTTGCTGTTTTCTTTTTACTATTTTTGCTATTCACTATATTTTCTGTTGTAGTCCTTTTCCAGCATTAGTGAACGTGGGTTTTTTAACTAATTGCAGGGAGTTTATTCAGATTGGTCTTGAAATTTTTAATTTCACTGTCTAATCTATGCCAGTAATTCCTATGCCAGAGCTAGGAGTTAATAGTAATGCCTCTACCAGCACCATTTCTGTGTGGTCATCTCCCTCCAAGATACTGCAGTACTCCCTCCAGCTATCTCATTTGAGTATCCTTTTGTGACATCTCTCTCTGAGATACTGAGATGCAGAAGAGATACATACATTTCTAACTGCCTGTTTGCCTCCTTTTTATGGATACACAAAGGTTTTCACTTGCTATTAGTCAGGGTCTTTGGAAGGAATACCGCCTACGCAGTGTAATGCTGATCAGCGCCATGGAGCCTTTTACATTCACAAAATAAATAAACTTATTACTACAAGTATGAGCTACTAGTTTTCAGAAGGAAATGTGTTCATTACCTTCTGTTCATAACCTTAGAGTCTTTAGGCAGGCTGTCCATTTGTCACGCCTGCTGCAAGAAAACAGCAGCGCATTAAACCTGTAGGGAATACACCCATCTCCTCAATTTAGGTATCTAACTTAGTGGAACATTGATGTGTGTTCATAATACAGTAGGATGCTAAATAACACATTTTACAACAGATGTAGAGGTTTAGTTATTACGAAACATTAGCCCTGAAGTAAAACATGCATAAGCGTGAAAGTCATACACCATATGCTGTAGCTGTGTCCTAACGCTTATGGAGAGACTTATGGAGAGACAAGCTGCATTAATTTAAGATGTTACTGCCTCTGTGTGTCCTTCTGGCCTTCTCCTGGAGATGACTGCTCCTCCCAGCAGTCACTGGAAGGAAACGTGTCCGAGCCTTGGCTCCCTTCGTTTGCAGCATGGCTTGTTTGCACTGTGGGTGGAGGTGAGCTGTACCAATACAAAACCTACCAGCTGAACTTGGCAGAAGTTGTCTTCTGTCAGCTTTCTTCTGGAAGCTGCTGATACAAAACGTCTTTTCCTAACAAAAATGTCTAAAATAGATCAACAGAATGAAGCGTGCTTTTGAGGTGTTGGTCTTCCTTTGTGTCTTGGATGTATGAGTTTACATCAGATGACATCAGTTCTGTCCCAATGTGAGCTCCATCTGTCCTGAAAGCCAAAAACATACATGGGGTTTGAACTATGTTTTCAATATTATTTTGGCTACTGAGCACAGAGGAAAAGACTTAATTTTAGTATTTCAGGCCCAGCATGCCTAGAACTGTCAGCTGCTTTCTTTTTTTGAATCAAAGCATTTTCAATGGATCAGTTCTCCTGAGCACAGCTTTGCATGGTTATGTAAGCTTTAAGCTCCTGGTTGCATTCTTTGCTGCAAGACTTTTTTTTTTTTTCCTCTTTTTTTGTAATATTTGGAGTGCAAAGATACCTAAGAGCTGCTTTAACCAGTCTTTACAGTACTCTTATCTATCTGGGGAGTTAGTTCATGCAATAGTGAGCTTAAAATAGCTCTTCTTTCAGGCAGCTTCTCTCAAAACTGGTTTTGATTATGGACAGACTTATCTTGGCTCTTTGACTGTAGTAATGACACTACGATTATAGTCAGTGGGAACTGGCCCATACTTAAAATTGAAACCTGACTTTAGAGTTTGATACCTGCCTATGAGGACATAACCATGACATAAAGTTCTGTTCTCTGAGTTTCTTAGCTTTACAACCACCTAATGTTTGAATTTGAAGACTACTGGGGTAGCTGGGGGTTATTGGTTGCTGGTGTGACCAGTGGAATTAAGAAACAATGTAGAAAGCATACAATTTTGCTGAATTAGGAATAAGGTTTCATTTGGGGATTGAAATCTATTGTATTGAGGGGACTAGACAGGAAAAATGTGGTCATTTTGAGAAGAGGTCTAATTCAGCTCTTTGTCTTGAAACTTGTCTTGAGACTTTGCTAATGTATTTAGTTGGGTTTTTTTAAACTTTTTTCTAGGAATCTATTAGATGGCTGGAAGATGAAAAAGCTCTTCTTGAGATGACAGAAGAAGTAGACTATGATGTGGATTCTTATGCTACTCAACTTGAAGCAATTCTAGAGCAAAAAATTGATATTCTGACTGAACTTAGAGGTAGATTCTTTTAATCACTTGTGTGTGAATTATTAGTACTGTGTTTTCCTATGCCATGGAGACTTGCAGTAATAATGAGGAGATAAAAAAGAGTGTGGTTATGTTCAGGATCTTTTTTCCCCTTATGCTGCCCTGCAATGTCCTGTGGAAGGTATATTTATTCTGCTGCCTAAGAGCAAGTTCAGATACTTGCTCAATTCATCCTAGTTTAAAGGAAAAATCTCTGCTTTATAAACTCAATCCTGCAACTTACCTTTTCTTTTCCTTTGTTCCAAAACAACAGAGGAAGGAAAAAGAAAATCCAAATAAACTGTACGAAAGAAGATAACGCAATGAGGGAAAAGTAGTAGGAACTCCCAGTTCCTGCTCTGTTGCATTCTGTAGTGTAGCAGGGAGCCTGCTGTCATTTTCAAGACTGTGCTTAAGAGTGGCATCGAGCTCTGAGTAGCTTGGTCGTTAGCTTACTTTTTTCTTCAGCAGCCTTTCTGTCTGAATTTTGTCAGCCTCTCTTTGTGCCAAAAATTGCCTCTTCCACTTCTCTTCTAAAATCAGCTTGTCAGCTTGGTACCTCATGGAGATGATTTTTTTATTTTAGTGTCTGTAACTATTTAGACTACAGGAGACATGCTATACTGGTAAAAATTCAAGTGTGGGGTTGAGTGCTGAGGGGTGGGGGTATTTTTTTTTTTCTTTTATTCCTGTGTGGTGGGTTGACCCTGGCTGGAGGCCAGGTGCCCCCCAAAGCTGTTCTATCACTCCCCTCCTCAGCTGCACAGGGGAGAGGAAAACAGAACGAAAGGCTCCTGGGCCGAGATAAGGGCAGGGAGAGATCACTCACCAGTTACTGTCAGGGGCAAAACAGGCTCAACTCGGGAAAATTAACTTAATTTATTACCAATCAAATCAGAGTAATGAGAAATAAAACCAAATCCTAAAACACCTCCCCCCACCCCTCCCTTCTTCCCAGGCTCAACTTCACTCCCCATTTCTCTCCCTCCTCCCTGCCAGTGGCACAGGGGGACGGGGAATGGGGGTTGTGGTCAGTTCATCACACGGTGTCTCTGCCGCTCCTTCCTCCTCAGGGGGAGGACTCCTCACACTCTGCCCCTGCTCCAGCCTGGGGTCCCTCCCATGGGAGACAGTCCTCCACCAACTTCTCCAGCGTGAGTCCTTCCCATGGGCTGCAGTTCTTCACCAACTGCTCCAGCGTGGGTCCCTTCCACGGGGTGCAGCCCTTCAGGAGCAAACTGCTCCAGCGTGGGTCCCCCACAGGGTCACCAGTCCTGCCAGCAAACCTGCCCTGGCGTGGGCTCCTCTCTCCGTGGGGCCACAGGTCCTGCCAGGAGCCTGCTCCAGCGTGGGCTTCCCATGGGGTCACAGCCTCCTTTGGGCATACACCTGCTCCGGCTTGGGGTCCTCCATGGGCTGTAGGTGGAATCTGTGCTGCACCATGGACCTCCATGTGCTGCAGGGGGACAGCCTGCCTCACCATGGTCTTCTCCATGGGCTGCAGGAGAATCTCTGCTCTGGTGCCTGGAGCACCTCCTCCCCCTCCTTCTGCACTGACCTTGGTGTCTGCAGGATTGTTCCTCTCACATCTTCTCACTCCTCTGGCTGCAAAAACTGCTCCTAGATCATTTTGGGTTTTTTTGCCTTCTTAGCTACGTTACCCCAGAGGCACTACCAATGTGGCTGATGGGCTCGGCCTTGGCCGGCAGCAGGTCCATCTTGGAGCCGGCTGGCATTGGCTCTGTTGGACCTGGGGGAAGCTTCTGGCAGTTCTTGCAGAAGCCACCCCTGTAGCCTCCCCACTACCAAAACCTTGCCATGCAAACCCAATACATCTTGTCACTCTGGGACTGACATTTTTATGCTGTCACTTTGGTTTCCTTCTTCCCATTCTTGGACATATACTAGGGAATGGAGGAAGACAGGAATAGAAATATGAAAGGATGACACACTTCCTTTCTCAGGTTTCTCCCATTGTTTTATAGTTAGGAAATGAATGATGCATTATCTATTTATGGTGATTAACTTCCAAAATTTAATCACAAATGCTTTTCATCTTCATAGAAAAACAGGGGGGAAGTAGAATTTACTCTGCTGGGTTTTAGAATGTACGGAAGTGACTCATCGTACACTGAATGCAATTTTGTGTGCCTCTAAGGATGGTTTGGATAGTGCTGGGAAGGAAAAGGATGTATGTGGTGTGTATCTCCCAATACTCTGTAAGTGAGGAGCAGAATTTAAGTGTGAGCAGGTTACATGCTGGGAATGCAATTATACAGTTTCCAACCCTGTCCTGCCTAGAGACAGGGGTAGCATCTAAGAAGGGACTAAGTTGCTAAGCAACTTGTTTGTGTGGTGAGTATGGAATTTAGGCTTATCTCAATCCCCCTGTAGCTCAGCATCAGCTATTTTTGTAGAGGAATGTTCTTTGTTGTGCATTGGGGCTGGCATGCGGAGCATCAAGGGCTTTCAAGATCTGTATTGAGCACAGGCACATCAGTACTCATTCTCTCTTTTTCATTAAAGATAAAGTGAAATCTTTCCGGGCAGCTCTACAAGAGGAGGAACAGGCCAGTAAACAGATCAACCCGAAAAGACCACGTGCCCTTTGAAACAGGCCTTTGCTGCTAAAGGAATCCACGAACCCGTACTGCTGTAGCACATATTTGTTACAAAACCCAGTGGCCGTAAGAACTCAACTACTTGAAAGTGTAAAAACATTAGAAATGTCTGTGGAAATGTCCTGTTTCTTATTCACTGAATGACATAATCAGTTTTGTGTGAAATGCTCCTATGATGTCTGCAAAATGCTTCTAGACCAGACGGCACAACTATGCAGGGTTCAGATCTGTGAAGCACTTTGTTTAAAGTATTTCATTTATTCAAATTGTGATTTTATGATTGGAAATATTTGCCATGTTTTTAATAATGAAGTAAAACTGTGGCCATTAAAAAGTCACAGTATTTCCTTTTGACTACGTTCAGTTTTGTTACAGAGACCAGCTGTGCAGTTTTAAATTGTGTTTGCGTGCATGCACACCTCACTAGTGGTTGTACATAACTTCTCTTCTACAGACAGCTGTGCTTACCTCTTCCCATTCTGTGCCTTGATGAAGGCTACTTAACCCTAAACATCATCTTTTTGAAGCACAGCCTTAATAAACAACATTCCTTACTTGTCAATATGAATTACTTTTAGTGTGTGTACATTTTTAATGTTTTTTTTTTTTTTGTGGCTGGTTTCATTTCACAGGATGTGCCATATTATTTGCAAGAGCTGTTGGAGTGGACAAACAGCTGGGCATTCCATCCTCCTTGTAAAAAAAATCTGGAATTTAGATTTATTTGAATACCATAAAGAATGGTTATATAATTCTAGCATTTTCTCTGTATGGAAAAAAAAAACAAACCACAGAACAAAAAAACAAATATAAATTAGTTGATGTATAATAAAGGGTAATGTTTAAGTACTGAGGAGAGTTGTATCTTAGGATAATGCAGATATACAGTATGTGGTATGGTGTGATAATACTGTCAGAGTAAAGGTACGATCTGACCTCTGCGTTATCCTCTGGAGAGGGTAACTGTCAAAGTTCAGGGATCCAGCTAAATACATACAAATTGGCCTTTCACATACTGTCAAAATTTGATGCATGACAAACTTACATGTACATTAACCGTAGTTTGCAGGTAGTTTGAATAGCTCTGTTACTTTGAAAAAAAATAGCTAATACCTATTTTTCCCTTTGTACAGTGCCAGCAGCTGAAAAGTGGGCTGAAATTGCATCATTTGAGGATTTTGCACAATACCTCTACCTAGTGCTGATAGAAATCACACGAGTACCTGAATTCTTACAAATGGCACCCTGTGTATCAGCACTTTTTAGGTGGTGGCACTCAAGTTTTATTTTTTGCAAGTCAGTATCCAAAAAAGATTGACCTTTCATGTAAGAACTTCTTGTCAAATGAAGAATTGTAGACCTCTCTAGTTCTCCCTGTTTCCAGGAGTTCCTATCAGCAGACTTTCTCTTGGAGCTGTTTAAAAATTACATTTGGAATACAAGCCTGTTTGTTTGTGTCAGGCCTGGAGGAAAATAAAGGGAATGCAATGAAAAGAGAGTTAAATGAGCCAGGAATTCTTGTAGTGTTTAATGTTTGTATCTGCCACAGGAAGGCAGAGTATGGGAAGCTCTTGTCCCATTATGGTTTAAAAAAAAAAAAAAATCCTGTGTGTAAACATGAAGACTGAAACAATGTAGATTTTACATAATGTGTTTAATAAATTAAGCTATTAAATGAAATACAGATGAGAATTTACTTCTGTGAAAGTTCTGTTTTGCTTTGGGGAGGGTTTCACTTTATGGGCACATTGGAGTTACACTTTTGAAAAGGCCTCTGATCTCAGAGTGAATACTTACTTCTGGAGCTAGCTCTTCTGTACTAATTTGTCATACAGGAGGAAGTTCCCCAGAGCATTGTCTTGACTTTAGTTTTGCAGCAGGTCTTAAAGGAAACACCACACATCTTTCTGAGCGTTTAAGAATGTTGCCCATCAGAGTTAAAAGAAAAAAAAAATGGAATAGAAGGCAGCAGCTTTTGTTGGCAGGTGATAGTACACATTACTGTGTAATACCCGGGGGTTTCTTTGAAGCTGCTCTAGAGAAATCTTAACTTTGTAAAATGCCTCTGAAGATTGAGACACCCTATGTGAGAAACAGTGGTTTCCCTACTATGCCTCCATGCAGGCCTGGAGCCACGACCAGGCTGTGGTTCGCAGTGGGTACCAGAGGACAGGAGGCACAGAGGCAGGCAGATTTCAGCAGCTTCTTACTAAGCCTTGTAAGTGATGCATCCTGTCAGGCAGCAGATGCAAATTGTGTCTGCGGCAGGGGGGGCTGTTTATAGCAGGCTGTCTCTTAAGGTCAGCTCTACACTCATACTGAAGCAGCGACAATCAAGATAAACTGATAGGGCTGGTTATGGCACTCAAATTCCTGTAGCCCATTGCTGTGATGGCACTGCAATGACTTGAACAGGACTCAGACAAGTCTGCTTGATTCCTGTCCTGTAAAATGAAAGCATTTAGGAAATGTGACACAGATCTTCAGCACTTGTTCCTTCTGTATTAGTCTGAGCATACTGCCGTGGCTACTCATTCATAAATTGGCTCTATATGCAGTGAAGCAGCACTAGAATCATTAAATTATAAAATAAATGGGCAATTCAATTCCAAGACAACCTCTCAGGATGCCTGCAAAGTCAAGTGCATATTTCTGTACGTACTTCTGAATGACTGACTTTTCAACTGACATTGGAGAAGTTATATCTTGGAGGAGTTTTTGCTAATTGGCCTCTTCTCCTCTGGAAATACTCAAAACCCACCTGGATGTGATCCTGTGCAACCAGCTCTAGGTGATCCTGCTTTAGCAGGGGGGTTGGACTAGACGATCTCTAGAGGTCCCTTCCAACCCCCACCATTCTGTGAATCTAGGAATCTCCACTTAATGTGGTCTTATGGATAAAAATATGCTGTACATGAAAGAAGTGACTTATGGTAGTTCATACACAGCATCACACCTTCACCCCTGCGTGATGTTACAGAGTTAACAGTTACTATTTTCCTGACTTGTAAGGCAGACCAAAGTGGATTTTTCTTTTGACAGCTGCTCTGCAGAGGTAATGCAAACCTCCTTGGGAAAACTCTGCCTTGTCCTTAACAACAAATACACATAATCCAAACTCCATTAAGACACTTCAGTAAATCTTTCTGCCAGGACACAGGCATGCATTGCTGTAAGACTCACTGAAAGCTTTGCTGTCAGCTAAAAACTCCTCCTTGCCTGGAAGGGTGAAGTAGTTTTCTTATAAACAAACATAGCTGCCTGAATTAACAGCTGGCAAAAACCCCTTTGTCTATGCTTTGAGCACTGGCCCATTGGTAGTTTTCTGCTGGTTCCTACAGTGGCTTCACTGCAATAAGGAGAGGGTAAAGGAGACGACACTGGTAGTTTCAAGTATCTCAATGTTTTTGTAAATGATACCAAGCCTACAAAATAAATGTTCTTGTTTCTGAGAAACAGTTACTGGGCTTTCTCCAAGAGAAGATCATTACTAACAGGCTTGGAATGTGAGTAGCTACCAGAGGATAAATGGAAGACGGGCATTTCAAATCAAAAGGAAGTGTTTAAATATACTTTAAAACCAAAAAAACCCCTACGAAACAAATGGAACGACTACAACTCTGTTTTTGCTGCCCAGACCAAACTTAGAGGTTGTACTGTTGAGTATTGTGCAAGAATATACTGAGGTGAAGTCCATGATCAGAGAACACAGATTTCAATTCCCCAGCAGCATCAATCCACCTTAGTGGGTATATTTAAAAATACACTGTCATGTGGAAGTCCAGCACCTCACTTCAGTCATGAAAGAATTTATCGCTTTTAAAACACAGAGCAGCAGTTTCTTGCCTACTGTCTGCGATAACATTGCATGTAAGGTTTGATTAAGAACCAGAGTGCATACAGTGTGTTCCAGTCAATGCTTTTGCAAGAAGAGCTTGCCCCATTGCAGTCACTCTCACTCAGGTAAGACTTCGGTGACAAAATACAGAACATCTTTCATTCTTCGAGTAGAATCTATGAGAAATGGATGCCTTCTGAATTGAAGCCATGCAGCAGTCTGAAAGAGTGAAATATTTATGTTACCATTTCAATGCTTTATACTTCAGCTTAAGGCATTTCTAAGACATGCTGGCTGGCAAAGAACGTACAAAAATAGCATAAAAGCAGCCATCGCTGTTCAACTGCCATAAAGAATTGTTACCAATCTTGAACTAGAAGTTATTAGTGAATTTGCTATCTATCTTAGACTTGCAGGTATGTTTTCAGTGCAGTTAGTTATATTGCATCCTACCAGGTTTACTATGTTTCTTTAAAGAGCAGTAGCTGTATTAATTGTCACACTGAGAAACAGCTGGGAATTTTTATCTTAAATTAGGGGAGGATTCATGCTGCCACTTAAATTTTAACTGACCAGAAGAGCGGAATATAGCAGTTAACTACTCGAATTTCCAAATTATGCTATAGACTATGGCCTGATCCTCAAGACAGAGAAGGGCTGTGTAAGTCTCCAGGGAAATTATAATAACCAATTCTATTATTAATGCCATTTTTAGAGGAGACATAGAAGGGTCTAGTAACACAAACAGCAGAAATAGGGGCCTTTACCTAGTTGCTTCTCAATACTGTAAGCAGCAGTTAAAACATATATAAGGTTTAAGCGTTTGTTCACGTTCAAGACTGGAAGCAAGGAGTGTCTGGTATTTAGAGGAAAACAGTAACTATTCCTGTGCAACCCAATACTAATCTGGGTTACACAGGTACAGATGCAGACAGAATTTGAAGCAGCTTAAAAGGAAGGCATGAAGAGAAAAAAAAATACCTAATGAAATCATCTATATCCATTGAACGGGCTCGTTTTTCAGAGTATCCTGTATTTTTTAGGACCGTCTGTATTTTCTCTGCAATTTTGAAGTTTTCAGGGATTTCCTGTCAATGGAAAATAGGCATCAAATTCATTTTCTATTCGCAGCATAGAAGAAGGTTCATTTAAATAATCTCTTCTTTTCCTGCTTTTAGAATAGTTCTTGTTTCAAGTGATAGAAATAAGTTGTATTTTTTCTTGTATGGATTACTGTATTCTTCTATTCTTGTATCTGAATTTTTATACCTCAGCTCATTCACTATAAATGAAGCACAACAGTATTGCTAAGCAGATACAAAAAGTTTTCATATTAGATTTTTACTAGATTAGTAAAAGTCCTTGAGACATGTACAGCCAATATATGAATAACATACTCAGCTTTTTCACTGTAATTTAGTGACCCTTTCAGATTTTTCTCTAAGAAAAATCGTCCCTCCCCCAAACTCTCTTGGAAAAAAACTTTTTAACATGTTAAGCTTTTCAATGTTAATTTTTTTACTCTTATGCAGTATGTAGGTCACAGTACACAGAAATAGAATTTAATTTATTAAAGGATCTTACTGTATTATGTAAGGAACAATGAATTCGGTAATTATGATCCAGCAACTGCTCTACAGCACTTGACCTGAAAGAAATAAAAGTTTAGAATGAAAATTGAGCTGTAACTGTTTTTCGGGTTTTTTTACTTGATTGGTTGTTAATCTTTATTATAAAAACCTGTAACAACTACACAGAACTGTTCTTTTTAAATAGCTGCCTAGTTTTCCTCTAAAAGAAAAAACTTGTGCTCTCAGTATAAATCCTCCATTGTGGTTTATCCCAGACTGTGCTGGCATGCATATAACACTGCTCTGCATTTGGACAAAGAAATGGCTAACTGGATAGGCTCTCAAACTTTGAAAAGATTTCCTTTAATAGAAGTTACTTACTTAAATGCTGCAGACAGTGTCTTGTTTTTCCTAACGAAGGCTATCCTTACCAGACCATCCCACTCCTGAAATTAAAAATTACAGATTTACAGAAAGGCACAGCTACTACAAACAAGAACAGTCACTACTGACAATTTCACAATACTGAACACAAAGAAAAATATTCCAGGAAAGTATCTTTCTAAACATTACAAAACCAGTCCTGTCTTGGACAAAGCAATACAAACAGAGAGGAAAATACTTTACCCACAAAAACCTTTGAATTGTTCTTTTTCGTGTCTAGGCATTATTGGCCAGATCTTATGTGCTAAGGAGGCGCATACTTGGAAGAAAATCTGGCTAACTTTGGGCCAGGCTGAAATGGTCTTGAAGGTCAAAGCATTTTAAAAATTAACTTTGAGAATACAATACTGTAATGCCTATCTTCTGAGATTATACACGCTCATCTGAAGATAAGACTTCTCGTAGATACTCCTTTGATCATAACCAACAAAGTCATCAGCCAGAAGAGTTTCTGGGAGATATAAACCACGATGGAAAGGGACATTATTACTAGCAACTCTCCAACTGACATGGAGATGATACCCCAGTCTTGTCAGAAATACCGTAAACAAAGCTGCACCCGCATTGATGGTGGCACAGTCAGGTAACAAGACTGATCAATACAGGAATGAGTATTTTGGAATTACGTAAATGCCATTTTTATGATTAGCTGGTATGTAATAGTGAAAACACAGCACGTGGAACTAAGTAATAAGTAAAAAGAAAAATGAAATTAATTATTATCGCTAGTATGTCACTAGAGTATACAACTCACCTGGAAGTTGATAGGTGGTGGTGGGTTCTTTGGCTCTATTCTGACCACGCTGGATTCAACTTTGGGAGGAGGCCTGAAGTTGTTCTTTCCAACCTGTTAGGAGAAGTCAGGCAGCTGTATGAATAACCAGCAAATCCTCACATTCCTAGAAACATTCCTCGATCTTTGATAGCTCTGTTAGCTAATGCAGAATGACATACCTTCATCAGATGGTCCACTCGAGCTAATAACTGAGTATTAATAGAGAGTCTGCAGTACAGTTTTGTTCCTGGTTTTGCAACCAAACGGAGGGCAAATTCCCTTTGAAACATAAGTATTGCACACCTGAGAAACAACAGAAATGAGAAAATGAATTCTAAATAATCAACTTTTACATCAAAATCCAACTAAAACACTTGGAAAACACAGGATTTGCCTCAGCGCGTACAAGCAATAAAGGTTTGTCATAAACAAAGCCTGCCTTAATTAGCTCAGAGCGTGTTAAAAAAACCCCAAACAACAAAAAACAAACAGAAAACTGGTGAAACCATCTAATTCTCCTTAAAGCTACAACAGAATTTGATTATTTATACTGCTAAATGGATCAGGATCAAAGAGACAGAGGGTAATCTCAGAGTTTTGTGCCTAACAAATAACTTTGAATAATTCTATAATGTGTCCTTCAAATCCAAACTCTCTAGCTCCAAAAACTGACCAGTAATGCCACTAACTTTAGTGTTTCAGTGAGAGAAATCAAGAACTGCTGACATACTGAACAAGACAGGGAAGTACCTGGGCAGTTATATTTTTGGACCAGACACGGGAAGTGTCTTGGCTTTGATCCTACCTTTTCCACCCTTCCTTTCTAAGGTAGGACAGCATTTGAAATGGTACAATGCCCTACTTATCCCTGGAATAACACATAGTTACAATACTAGTGTAAAGAGGTGCAAGTCCTGTTTTCACCAGCTGGATACTCACTGATGCCAAGACTAAATTTTCTCCTTGTGCTCGATTCATTAATTTCCAGGCACTGGTAATTTTCATATTACAGGCAAATTTTGGTGCAGCTCTGATCCATCAAACTGATATTTTAAGAACTAAAAAAATTTTATTTGGGAATATTTTAAAAACTTTTTTTTTTCTCCTATCAGGTAATACAGAGCTCTGTTCTTCCACATACCTGAAAAAAGGTCTATGAAGCAACAACTTGAAAACAAAAGGTGAAGAAATCTGAGGAGAAGAGTAATAGCATTAGTATAATTTCTGGGCAATTATACTTTAAAAAGAAAAAAAGTTTTGCCATGTTGTTTAGTCCATACCTGGTAAGGCAAGTTAGCCACACATGCATCAAAGAACGGTAAGTCTGTTTTCAAGACATCTCCAACCTTGATTTCAAGTTTGTTTGCAAGACACCTGGGGGAAAATATACTGTGGTTATCCTCAGAGAAGCATGTTGCCAAAGTTTTTGCCAATGCAACTCCACTACAAGTGCTCGCTATTTCCACAGTTGATACTTACGTGCCCTGGACTCTCTTCTGAAGTTCACCAACAAGTCTAGGATCAATTTCACAAGCAATAACCTGAAAACAAAGTATAAAATTGCAACTTTATACAACTCCTCCTAACTGGGATTAAAATTTCAATTGGAAAAAACCCGTGTATCTATTGCTAGAGGTTTAAATAATTCCTAAAAATTCCCTCTTAGGCTATGCACCTTCCTCCCTCCCCCTGCCAAACTTGCAAGCCTTACCACGTAAATGGTTAACAACAATACAGTTTGATAAAACTGTACGAGACTTAGATGAACAGCTGAAAACTCACTGGAATTATGCTAATGTAAAGAAAAATACCCATACAGTAATTCTACTTATTTGAATCAAGCAGATGAAGATCCTTCTGTCTGCCATAGTCTAAGCCACAATGTGGTTAGAGCTTGGGAAGGTGGGGAGGAAATTGGCACTTACTTTTTTCACTTTCTCTAACATCTTTACTGTCAGGTTACCGGTTCCAGGGCCTACTTCCAGAATGACATCTGTGCGTCGCAGGGCAGCCTAAGAACAAGTGGCATTTCAGTTGTTTTTCTAGAACCGATTCAAGTGATCACTTAATTTTTAAATGAAAGGTACTGGCAGCTCAGTAAAAATCGGCTAGCAGAGGAACGTGAAAGGGACGAGTGGGAAATGGTGAGAACAAGAACGTCTTAAAGCTAATGTATGAGAGATCTTTGGCCAAGTGTAGAAAAATAAGCAAGCAGCCACGTGTATTAAGAAAAGGCAGCAATATAAAGACAGTAACTGCAGCAGAGAAGGAAGGTGCCCCCACAACCACAGAAAGGGCAGATTCGGGGCAGAGCCCGGTGCATCAGGACACGCGTTCCCAGGGCACTCGGGCAGCCCTGCCCGGCGCAGCGGAGCCGCTGCACCGCGATCCCCGAGCTGCTCCCGCTCAGCTGCCGCCTGCCCAGCGGCGGTGCCCGCCCGCTCCGCCAGCCACCTTCTCGATGATGCTGTTGACGACGAGGGGGTTCTTCAGTATGTGCTGGCCGGCCCCGGTGTTGAAGCGGATGCCTAGGGCAGACAGCGGCGTTACTCCGGCTGCAAGCGCACCCCGCGGAAACGCGACGGATGAGCACTTAGGTTTTTCTCTGCCGCCGGCGTTCACGCTTCTCCCAGCTCAAACCGCGCTCCCAGCCGGGAGATACCCTCCCCCGGGCCCCCGCCGGGACCGCTCCCAGCACCCAGGCGTCCCCCGAACAAGAGCAAGCGCAGGCCGCGCTCGGAGAACAGGCCCAGGCCCAGGCCCAGGCCCAGGTCCAGGCCCCAGCCTCCGTTCCCGGGGGCGCCGCCGCTCAACCCGACCCAGCACTCACCGGTAGCGCGGCCCTCCTGGCGCTCCTGCCGCGGCCGCTTCCCCGCCCGCACCTTGGGCATGGCGGCCACCGGCCCGGCCCCGCTCCTCGCGCACGTGCCGCGCGGGACCACAACTCCCGACCAGCACCGCGGCCAGAACGCGGCACGGGAGGGGAGGGGCGGGGCGCCGCTGCGCACAGCGCCCCCCAGCGGGCCGGCGGTGTGTCCGGGCCGCGCGCCAGTGACACCGGGGCTCTGCGGGAAGGGGCGGCGGGAGCGGGGCCTGGTGTCCCCTGGAGAAGCAAGGCGCACCCGAAGCGAGCTCCCGCACAGCAGCAGGTGCGCGTCGCGGCTGCGTCACCCCGCTCGGTTAAAACCGGCGCAGCTGCACGGCTGGAAACGGAGCACGTGGCGTCAGAGCCCCTTTATTCTAAGTTGCCGGGAGAATAGACTCCTCCTCGGGAGGAGTTAGGAGGCAGAGTGCCAAAATGCGGGAATGTAACACGGCCCTAACGTCATGCAGAATGACAGCATGCCTTCCTAGCTAAATGCACGTTATTTAACGAAGCGCAGGTGGGGACTCGGTTGCTTTGGCTGTTTGGGCGTGCGTGTATCGCCGTGCGGTGAGGCGCGGTGCTGGGACAGACGTAAATGACCCGGGCCGATACCGGTTCCAGGTGGCCGGGGATGAGCAGAAGGCAGGACAAACGGCGGGAGGGGAAACAGTCAACACTTTTTGTTTGGTTGGGGTTTTTTTGTTTGTTTGTTTGTTTGTTTTTTTTAAGAGGGTTTTCTCCGGGTCAGGATATTCAGCATTACGCCGTTGTATATACACAGCTGGAGTCGTTTCTTCTCTCAGGAGTCCCGGAGGGATCTCCCCGTTCCAGTACCCACCATCTAAAGCAAACCTTGCGTTTCAACCTTGAGCAAATTATTTCAACGGTGATTCTCAGCAATTTCTGCTGATGAGGCAACAGGATGCTTTAACGCGCTAACTCCGTATGGCACAAACGGTCGGTCAGTTCATAGCCTGGAGCTGTGTTGGGTCACGCAGTCATTCGCTGCCGCCGGTACGCAGGGCGGGCGCTGCCTGCCGCCGAGCCCGAGCGCTGTGACGGCCGAGAACGGCCCCCGCGGCGGGGCCGCGCTTGCACGCGCCAGCTCCTCACCCGGCTGCAGCCCGCGGGCCTCACGGGGCACGTTCCCTGTCCGTTGTTCCCCAAAACCAGCAAACGAAACCCGAGTTACTCAGCGCCAGACGCCTGACTCGGCGTAAAATGATGTATGAATGTTAATACCGTACGTCTCTGCTGCAGCCCCTGGAGACCCTTCTCCCCGCCAAACGCCATCAGCGAAACTGTCAAACGTTTACATCTTCCTCAGCCGTTTTCAGCTGCCCGCACGCCGAACCCGCCAGGAGAGAGCCGCTGCCCCGGCCTGACGTGAAGTACAGGCAGGAAGCAGCAACGCACGGCCGCCGGGGAAGCCCGGCAGTACCGTCATCATTCTCAAACCGGGAACCGCCGCCACCTCGGCCCGAAGCGTGCAGGCCGCGCGCCGGTGACGTCTCCCGGCGGGCCTGAGGCGAGCGGCTCGCGCACCCCACGGGCCGCCGTGAGGCTTCGGCTCGCCCCCCAGGGACGGTTGACAGCGGGGAAGCCGCTGACGTCAAGGGAAGCCGCTGACGTAGGCGGCGCCGCGCGCCAGGCACCCCGCCCACAGCCGCTCGAGCCTCCGCCCCCTGCGGAGGAAAAGGCACGCGGCGGCCCCCACGCCAGTCCCGCCATCCGACGGCGCGCCGTGGGGAGAGCGGGCGGCGTGTCGCTAGGTATTGACGTCACGGCGGCGCGCCGGGGGAGGCGGGGTGCCGCAGAGGCAGCAGCTGGTCGCGGCTCGTGGCGCGAGCTTCGGAACAAGCGGGGGTCTCGCGCGCCCGCCCCGCCCGCGCGCGGCGCCGGCAGCCGCCAGCGGTGAGCCGCCGCCCGGGGGCTGCTGTCCGGGGCCCTCCCGCCACCGCGGGCCGCGCTGCCGGGACCCGGGCGGGGGGGAGTAGGCTGCGAGCTGCCGCCCCGGCGTGGCGGGCGGCCTCCCGCCTCTCTCGGCGCGCTGGGCGGGGGGGCTGGTGGCGCGACGCGGAGCCGGTTGGTGCTGGTCCCGGGAGGGCTGCCGGGACGGGCGCCTCGCCTCGCAGGCGGGAGGGTAGGCCCGGGGCGGGAGGGAGACGGGGAAAAGCGGCTTCAGCCTAGAACAAGGCAGCGCTCGGGGGAAGCAGCCCCCGAGTTGCAGCGCAGCGGGCGGAGCTGCGCTCCCTCACCCGCGTGGGCTGCGGTTCCACCTCTGGCTTTCCGTTGGCGCAGCGTGGAGCCGTTCCGTGCCAGCGCGGCGGGGCTCTTGCGTTCCGTGTCATCGTCTGTCCTGGCTTCGTTAGACCGCCGGCGATAAGGCAGCCCGGCTTCATGGTTTTTTGCTGTTTGGCAGTGGCAAAGCGCATTCTCGGAGTCAGAGGAAAACTCTTGCCTAATTCTAGGGAACTATTTCCTAGTGTCTCCTTTAAACAGTTTTCAGTAGGGGTGGAATTGACGGGAAGGCGTCAGAGGAATACGAGGTGTTAGGCTGCACGGTTTGTTGGCAGAACTTCCTTTTCATATGAAAGGGCAAGTGTTGGCCCTAATTAAAGGTGCTTATTTTCTTCCCACAGGTAGAAGAACAGCAGTTCGAGTTGTACTGTAAAGCAGATTCTTCCCCAAAACAAAGGCAGGGTCAGTGCAGCAGTGGTGAGTTATTTCCTCACATTGTTACCTTGGAAGACAACAACGTGTAAAATACGAGGACGTGGCCCCTAAATGCAGTACTGATGCTGCTTACTGTTTCTGCCTCTGTTCACCTTGCTTCCTGTGTCTCATGGATGAAGTGATGTCTGTAATGTATTTGCCACGGCTTTCAAATTAATATTCACAATATGTGAGAACTCGCTCAATCTTTAGAAATAGCATATTCCCTGTGGGTTTTGGTTTCTTGAAACTTCATTTCAACACCAGTTTTTTTCATTGCTGTCTGCTTTTCTTCCCTCATTCTTTCATTGTACCATTCTGCAGAAGGACATTTAGTACCATATGTATAAATGATGTAATAAAGTTTTTTGTTACCCAAGTTTTACATATAAAAATGTAGAACTCTGTCATCAGAAGCAGGCTTTAACTGTGGTTAAACTGAGATGGTTCAAAGCTGTTTCAGAGCATGAGGGTAGACTGAAACTTCCATTTCTGTTTCAGCTGTTGCACACGAGTTTGTTATAAAGGGTCCTATCATATCTCTTTGAAAATCTATTAAAGTTAGGTGAACTAGGAAGAAATTAAAGGAATGAGATTGGTCTTGTGAGATTGGCCATCCTATAAGCTTACTATTAAACATGAAAAATATTCTGTTGTCTCTATATCCCTTCAGCTTTTTCTATGTCATCAATACTTAACCCTGTGACAGAGTTTCTTTTGAGTTATATGCAAGCAAATCCTTGGAATAGTCCCACTGTCATTTTTTTTTTTACTTCCTGTTCTTTGAGTTAGGAGCTCTCAGTTTGGTGCTTTCCATTTCACCTGAAACACCATTCTTCTCAATATTTTTAATGTAATCTGACTTAACTCCCTTAATATTATTATCAGCCTTGCTCACTGCTGTCCTGTATTCCTGTCTTCTTCTTTGGTCTTTGTTTTTTTTAATCTTTTGTGTCTTCTGCATGCTGACTTTTTTCAGACCTGAGTTTTAGTTTCAATGTTGTGTTTTAGTGAAAATAAATTTGTAGAAATTCTATTCCTGTATTTCTGTCAGTAGTAGTATGGGAGAAAATCCCCTGTAACTCTTTCCTATTTAGACGTTTTTATTTGTCATCTTTACTGTGGCTTAAATTAGGCAAAGCATAGACAGCCTTGTTAATAGATTTATTTTTCTTTATGTAAATTGTTTTTGAATAATCTCAGTAATGACTAACATTAGTCATTGTAGTGATTGCGGTCATTAGTGTAGTCATTAGTGGTTTTAAGTAGTACCTTGAATAGCCAGGATACTGGCAGTTCTTTTGGGTTTACTGCTCAGTAGAAATACCAACATATGGCATGATTGATACAGGTACTATAATGTTAGAAAAGAGACTCACCGGAAAGTCTATAGAAGGCTGGAGAGGCTACCAACTGTTCCTGAAGTTGACAGTATCATTAAAAGCATTGCTAATATGTCATAGTGATATTGATATGAATGCTATTGTTTTGTTACTTGTTTCAGAAGGTGACCCATAAGTGTTTCTTGCAGCTTTTCAGAACAGAAACTTTATTTTTCCTGTCTTCCTCAAAGACACTTACGAGGAGGACAGAGTCAAACATTTCTTGTCAGCAGATTATAGAACTAATAAATAACTATAAAGCTACAAACTGCAGCTTGGGAGGTTCAAGTAAAAACTTAAGACTGTCTTTTCCAGCACATTTGTTTTAAGGAAGTTAGTTGTAAGTGTCTAAGAAGTCTTCCCTTAGCTTCCACTTTACTAAACAAGTCCTCAACCTCTCCTCATAGGTAATTTGCTTTAGACCCCAGACCATCTTAGCAGCTGTGGCCTCTCTCCAATTTCTCCACATCTTTCTTGAACTGAGGAAAGGGAGAACTATGATGACAAAATTGAAGACAGTATTCTAGAAACAGTCTCTGATACTGCTGAGTAAAGGAGGGTAACGTCCCTAGAGCTGCTTACTGCATTCCTCTTAAAGTAGCCCAGTATGTATTTGCATTATCAGTGAGAACACACTGTATGTTGGGTGATATATTACCATTTTCTTTCCTTCTCATTTCAGAGAATCTTAACTGAATCCATTCTTGCAGCTCATTACAGTGGAAAAGAATTTATTGAATTCCTAACAAAAAATAACAGAAAAGTACAGAATTAATTGCTTGGATATGAGTTGTTATACTGCATTTTGTGAAGTCCAGAAAAAGTGAAGTGTGGAGGCATTTACTGATGAAATCTTTTGCTTTGTTCCCTTGCAGATGTATAGCAGTCCTTCATTTGTTTTCATAGCTGACGTGATTTTAGAATTTGGATGCATTTCAGTGTTATGGGAAGAGTACCTGGATACTCTTTTGCCTCTATCAAAAGGATTGACTACTCAGGAAGAACATTAAGCCAGTATGGCAGAACATTTAAGAGACTTTGAATATTCTCTGAAGTAAACTCTGTGTGCAGATACTTCCTTAGAAAGGGAATTAAAGAATGAAGAGTAGAACAGAAGTGAGTCTTGCATTTTTGCATGTGAAAGGAGATGAAGGAGTTCAGGAGTGGGAATGTAAGTGCAGGACGTTGGATGGTAATGATGAAGAGCTGGTGTTGGTGCTTGTGGTTTCTGAAGACACCATCTGATTGTGCTGAGGGGATGGCATTTGATGTGTTGCTTATCTTCTAGGTGTAACTGAGTGGGGTTTTTTCCCCGCCAACTGAGACTTGAGAATATGGTGTTGTCTCAGTTCCGTGCATATTCAGTGGGATCCTGGAGAGCAGCTTTTCCTTGTTGTGAGTGATTAGGCTCTTTTCCCTCACACAAGAAGAAATTCCAGCATGACAATAGGGCCATGCTTGGATTTGCAGCTGACAGTATTGAATGTTTTCTAATTGAAGGAATTTCTTTTTCTTCCTCCCTCACCCAATGTCTGCTCCTTAGTTATGATAGCAATGGGTATGAACCACAGAAAAGCAGCAGAAAGCAAACAACATTTCTGAAATTGCTCCATTTTTATTGTGAAGACACAGTCTGAGATTAGTAAGTAAAGATGGGAAACATTAACCTTACCCAGTGATCAAACTTGGAAATTCTGGCTGTTGTGACTTGAAGTGCAGACCCTGCCTTCCTTCTGAGAAAATGTTGCTTGTAAGGTTGACAGGCTCTACCAGCATTTCTATACACACCTGTGAAGATGGCAGCTATTTAATACTCACCTCCTCTGTTTCATCTTTAGTCTTGTAGGACTTGTTCAACAGTGAGCTAAGCTCTAGAAGTACCTCACAGACTGTGGAGAAAATCCTAGTCCCTGTGATGTAACCTGCATATGATGTAACCCGTGTCCCTCTGCTGTGCAACAGAAAAGCCTGATTTGTAAGAGGTGAATGAAAATTGTCTCTATCCCACAATATTGGAGCCAATATTCATGGGTCTTTGCTGTTCTGTGGGGTTTAGGAGTGTCTGTTTGTCCTCTGTGTAGATTACGATCTGAAGAGGTCCTGACCCAGCAGTTAAAAAAAAAAGAAAAAAAAGGAGGGTAGTGGGGGGGGGGGTCACAGCAAATTAAGATTTGAGAGTTCTGGGTTTAAACTCCTAAAGTACAGCTGTGTTCTGTCTACAGGAATTGATTGCACAAAGGTATCTGTACACAACAGTAATTAAAACTGTGTTTTGGGAGGATCTCATTAACATGAGATATGAGCTGATGCTCTCAATGAGTCAATCATCTTTACAGAGTGCGTGCAGAGGATAAGTTTGCAATAGAAATCCTGTAAGGAGAGACTTTGTCAGAGTTGAAATTGCCTGTTAGGACCTGAGCCTGTGATGGCTCGACGCTGTGAGAAGTCCCGTATCCCTCCATCCTCCCCATGCCGCTTCTGGTGTCTGTGGAACAGTGCACTCAGATGGCTTGGCTTTTTGGCTTCAATTTTTTTGTCCCATTCCATTATCCTGTCATGTTTTGGCCTTGTGGAGGCAATTATTAAGTTGACTCTGTCATAATATGCACGTTTCCTCTACGTTCACTTTGCATTTTGATAAGACAGAGAAGCAAAAGAAGATTGATACACAGGATTAGATCCCAGGAAATTGGGGTTTCTTACATTTAGGAATTAGCTTTACTTGAGAGTTCTCTAGCTGACAGGAGTGCTGAAGCCATCTTGAAGGCATGCTATTGTTTCGTTTTTCTGTATCCGAATCTGGTAATTGATTGTTTCTAATTTTTTAAGATTTAAGAAAAAAATTGCTTTTTTTTCCACTCTAGCGTTAAGAATTATTTTTGTGGGGAAAAAGAGGGTTGCTAATATCACTGCGTTGCATTTTGCTGGAAAGGGAGATCCCTAAAAGCGGCTACTGGTTCACTCTTATGGTACTGATAAGCACCCTAGTATAAAGTCATGAATTTCCCCATAGTAGTCATAATGTTGATTAAAATTGCAGTTTGGCAAACACCTTAAGCAGGCATGAGCCAGCACTGCATGAAGCAGCAGTGCATCTATTTGCTGCACAGTGAAGAAGCTGCTTGCATGTGTTTTGCCTGCCTCTCTATGCCCAGCACATTCAGTTGTCTAGCAGCGTGGTGTGGATATGACTGGGGAGCTTACTCCAAACAAAAAACTCTGCGTTTTCCCGAATCCCTCCAGCTTCAGGTATTTAAGGGGTGCAGGGACAAGCAGGGGGTCATGCTATTTGTTTTGGTGACCATACCTAATTAAATCAGTGTAACTTCTTTGTAGCTAGCTTAAACTGCAAAATCAAGTTTGGTGCGTAAGGATTTGTTTGAAATAGGTTTGGGGTTTTTTTTCCTTTTCACTTCTTAAAAAAAGGAAAATAATTGTAAAAAATAAGACTGTAGTGACTTATGAGAAGAAAGCAGAAACAGTTTAGAGGAATTTCTTAAATGTAAAAGCAGTGGACAGCTGCTTGGTCTGTATGGGTTCTGATAGTAGGTTTGCAATGGACTTTGCAAAATCCCAGCCATGATGAAGATTATTGCCATTTGTGCATCTTGCCATTTGTATTTGCTATACACGGATGTTTTTCCAGTTAATTTTTTGCCATCCAAATCACACAGAATATACTGCTTCCTGAAATATTTTACATTATTTATAAACTTTATCTAAAAGTTGCCCCATCTTCAGGGAGTTTATTATTTTTATCTTCAATTTTATTTTTCTTGGAATAGCCTCATCCAGTGTTGTGTGAGGACTGTTGTCTACATGGGGTCAAAAAGCAACTGTGCAAATTCATGGAAGACTAAATCTCTTGAGGGCTATTCAGTTTAAATTCCCTGTGTCTTACTAGGAAATCCTTCAACCACAGTTTTCTGCAGGATGGGATTATTCGTAAATATCACTAGAAGATTGTCCTCACCTGGGCATCTACTGTGGTCTTTGGCAGAGACGGAACACTGGGTTAAATTAACTTTTGTTCTGACCTGCTAAAGTTGGTTTGGCTTTTCTCGGGGTTTTTTTGAGCAGCAATAGCTGCTCCAGTTTTTAAATGAAAATACAAACTTTTTCAAGAATGAGAAGCATTAATAAAACAAGTTTTGTGAATATTTCTTTTTTATTTTTGTGTTGTTGTTGTCTTTAGACCTGCCAACTAATTATTTTGAAATAAAAATGAAAAAAAGCCTTGCGGGTTTTGTTTGTACTGTACTAATTTTAGTAAGTAAGTCTTCTGATGAAAACTGTTCTAGGTGAAGTATATAAATTTTTAGTAGAAGCACCATTCCCTCCTGTTCTGTGTCAGATTTGAATGTAGCTGAGAAATAATTTAATTTAGCTGATCTTAGTTTTGTAGTGTGAAATCAGTTGTTACATGAATGCTCCATAATCCATTTTTTTCCTCTCAAACATGTCCTTGCAATGAATCTTTAGCACAGATCTGGGTATGCGCTGCAGATTCACTGTTGCTACACGTGCAGTTTTCCTATGGCAACTCATTATTTGGAGAACATTGTTCAGCAAAAGGCCTAAAATCAGCTTCTCTGAAGTTAACAAAGTTATTTATCACTTTGTTTACACACACATGCTCTGCCAGCTTACTAACTTTCAGAAGTTCTCTCTTTTTTGGTTTTCGTCTGGTAATCAAACTGATGGCCTGCTATACTTTTAGTTCGATTGGTGCTTCAGATTTATACTTTATCAGGTCTTGTTTGAGAATGTAAGATAAGACTATTTCTTTTGAAAGTAATTAATTTGACTTCTGAATGGAAATAAATGAAAACTTCATAACATGAAGTGTAGCTTTGATCCTGCAGGAATTGAGCCATGATTTCCTCCTTAGTGCAAAGTCTACACCTACTTTTGTTATGTTTTTTCTCGTATCCTTCCTTTCCTCTCTCCCTTTACTTCACTACCATTTTTAGGTGCTCTGAAATTTTGTTTAGGTCTACTAGGTACTTCCGTGCTAAGGTATTTATACCAGAAAAATCTGAAGATATCTTTTATTGCTGCTTTACTTGTGTATGCTTATTTTACTCAAGTTCATTGTGCTGTGAATATGGAGTTCCTGTTGTGATCCTTACAAGTTCACCCAGAGTTTTCCAGTGTTATCATTATGTTGCTGCTTCCTGGACAATTTTGGCTGTGCAATAATGAAGGCAGCCTAAGGTACTCAAGATATCAAAATATCTGCAAAAAAGAAGAAAGTTAAAGAGATTGCACCTTTTTAAAGACCTCTTTTTACTGCTTGTCCTGTCAACAACATTATGTACAAATTCATTACTCCATGATTATTTTTGATGGAAAAAGGAAGCGAGCAGGAGTTTTTAGTGTAACATCAAAGTCTTGCCTTGACATTGATTCTTTGTGCTGAGTGCTATTACACAGATGATAAACCAGTACCAGTTGGATTTTATAGTCTAAACTGGGGTCCTGGTCCCGTGGATATTAATAGTCTTCTGAGAAGAGAGCTGAGAATTTTAATGTTTGAGTTTCTCGTGCAAAGGTCTAATAATTGCAGGAGGAGAATCTGCAAATTGTTAAGGGTTGAAATGACTGACACAAGTAGATATGAAGAAATAGAAGGTAGATTAGTTTTGCAGGGTGAGGTGGGTTGACCTTGGCTGGCACCAGGTGCCTATCAAGCTGCTCTGTCACTCCTGGCTTCTCTACCTCTGGAGCACCACAGGGGGACGGGAAATGGGGGTTGTGGTCAGTTCATCACACGGTGTCTCTGCCACTCCTTCCTCCTCAGGGGGAGGACTCCTCACACTCTGCCCCTGCTCCAGCCTGCGGTCCCTCCCATGGGAGACAGTCCTCCACCAACTTCTCCAGCGTGAGTCCTTCCCATGGGCTGCAGTCCTTCACCAACTGCTCCAGCGTGGGTCCCTTCCACGGGGTGCAGCCCTTCAGGAACAGACTGCTCCAGCGTGGGTCCCCCCAGGGTCACCAGTCCTGCCAGCAAACCTGCTCCAGCGTGGGCTCCTCTTTCCATGGGGCCACAGGTCCTGCCAGGAGCCTGCTCCAGCATGGGCTTCCCATGGGGTCACAGCCTCCTTTGGGTGCCTCCACCTGCTCCGGTGTGGGGTCCTCAATGGGCTGCAGGTGGAATCTGTGCTGCACCATGGACCTCCATGGGCTGCAGGGGGACAGCCTGCCTCACCATGGTCTTCTCCAAGGGCTGCAGGGGAATCTCTGCTCCGGCACCTGGAGCACCTCCTCCCCCTCCTTCTTCACTGACCTGGGTGTCTGCAGAGTTGTTCCTCTCACATCTTCTCACTCCTCTCTCCTGCTGCAAAAACTGCTTGGGTTTTTTTTCCTTTTTTTTTTTTCCTTCTCAGCTATGTTATCCATGTAGCCCCCACTACCAAAACCTTGCCACACAAACCCAATACACAGTGCACTTAAAGTAGAGAGATAAAAAGATGCATCACTTGTAAAGTATAAAGCAGAGGTTGACCTACTTGTTCTGTTCAATTATTGCTGTAAAGAGAGATGTGATATTGTGGCTTACGGCTTTGAAGTACGCTTTCTTTAACCTCAAGACCTTAAATTTTTAGTCAGTTTTTGTTGAGGATGGTTGGAGACGTAAAGATTGAGAGTTCTTAGATTATTTTTTTTTTCTTTAAATTGTGCAGGGTTATTACTCGTATAAAGAGTTTTTAATCTTGTTGCTAGTTTTGTTGTTAAGATGGTTGTTTTTTCAAAAAATCAAAATTTTAAACCTGTGTCAGAATAAGATGTCACTTGTCTAGCTTTCTTGCCATCACTGTAAGAATTTTACACCTCAGGTTTTTTTTCCTGAAGGTTGGAAAAGTAACTTTTTTTTTTAGTGTTAAACAAAAGTAAATCCTCAAGCCTGTTTGAAGAGTAAATGTGCTTGGTTGTTTGTTTGGAAAACTTACATATACAAATATTTAATGTGCATTCGTATTACAAAAAGTTCACATAGGTTATAAACAAGTTTTTATAGACAGAAAACCAATTTTGTCAGACTTCATAGTTGCTTTTATATACATTTCTCTTGAATTTGTTTTAATGCTGCTTCTGTGGTCATTATAAATTAATCTCTGTCATCCAGAGAGCAATGTTTTCTTTTGTATGCAGTATAAGAATATTTATATTGGAAGTTAGGCAATTGGCATTCTTAGTTCAGCTGATTAGCATTTTATATGCTAAATAGATAATGAAGGAGCACAAATATATTGAGGAAAACTCAGTTTCATTTAGGACTCTGTGAAATGATAATTCATTCTCTTAATTGATATAAAATGTCTAGAGCAATTTTAATTGTAGAATTCAACTATCTGAAATGTGTCATTTTGTCTTTTGGGGGAAAAACTATTCAGAAAATATGAAAATGTTAATACTCTGCATCTTTGCCTCCTTCAGACAACCCCATGGTTTGCTCTGCCTACAGCTGAAGTCATCGCTAGTTGCAGTTTTGCTCTTAGTTTGCTGTGCTTCATAGGAGGGGTAAGTGGTTTAAAATCAAAATATTTCCCGTAATTCCTGAAATCTAGTAAATGGCCTTATAATGATAGACTTAGTGCTTGCTTTTTCTGCTGAGAGATTTCTGAAAGCAAAATAGTTTAATCACTGTGCCTTGACACTGCCTGTGAGTGGGTGTAATGCTGTCTTACACAATGTAGTCTAATGAAAAATGAGCGTGGGGTGTTTAGATAATATGAATGGAAAATACCTGTCTATATTTGCTGTCTTTTTTTTCTAAGCGTTTTTCTTCCTTTTTAAACGTTCTCAGATTTTCATGGATCTCAATAGTGCTAGCACTATTGTTTTGCAAGTCTTGACCCAAGCTACTAGTCAAGATACTGCAGTGTTGAAGCCAGCTGAGGAACAACTGAAGCAGTGGGAGACACAGCCAGGTTTTTATTCGGTGTTGTTGGTAAGATACAGTGGAAAAGCGCTATTAAGTAAACTTTGAGTAATTTGGAGTATGTGGCTCTCTAGAATACTGTTGAACCATGACCTCTGGCTGAGAAAAGCCTTGAGTCATCATGGTCCAGCTACTAGTGTCCTTCTGCTATGCAGTGGTAGGCATTGTCATCACTGTGTCTTAAAGCAGGATCTTTACCCAGACATTCAGGAGGAGGAGATGTCTTCTAGTGGCATGACGGGGTGGGCTCTTGTGCTAAACCTGTTGTTGGCCTGTTGTGGATTCTAGATAACAGAAGACCAAGAGGACCTTTGTCAAAGGAATTATCTTTACTACCCCATGAGGCAGGGACACTTGTATATATCAAGGCAATAATCACCTTGTCTTTATTCTGGAGGTGATGTATTATGACTTATTTCACAGAAGTTTCCCCATGCTTTTCATTGCACTAAGTTTGATACCCAGCTGGGATTGCTTTCCTTGTCAGTGGAGAGGGACTCCCAGGGACATTATCTGACTGGGCTGGTAGTGAGGTTCCTGAAATGGGAAAGGTGAATACTTCTAAAGGTGTTACGACCATTGATAAGATAAATGTTTTAATGTGGTGCAAGGTGATGAAAACATAGTCAAAGAGGGAGATCCAACTGTTTCAGAGAAGACGCTCAGAAGTTAAGAGTGTTGCAATTCTCAGATTCCTATGTGTACATTTGTAATAGTCTTAAAAACACAGATAAACTGCTTTTCCTACAAACATCTGTCTTCAGTGCGTAGGATGAATGACTTAGCATTGTGGAGTGACATGTTCTGTTCTCTGTAGACCCTGTGTTTCACTTGTTCGGAAGTTGAAGGCGAATCAGGGGATTTAGGGAATGGGGAAAAAATCTGACTTTTGAGCTATCAAACTGCGTTTTACTCACTGCCTTTGCCATACACCACAGTGTTTCTGTGGTGATAAATGATCTTGTTAGAAAACAGCAGAAATTGCCACTGACTGGTCATTCTTTATCTTCTGGATGTTTGCTGTGAGGGCTTACAGCTCAGGTTGTAAACAAGTTGAGCACTCACAGGTGTAACTGAATTTGATGTGAGTTAGTTTTAAATATAAGGGCTAAAAATGCAGGGTTTGAAAGGATCAAATACTGTTAATTCTCTTAACGTGGTTAAGTAGCCCGGTTTGGGGACACATCAGCCTTTCTTCAAGTGTGAAATATAAACAGTAATCTTCCAAACTAAATAGAAGTAGAGAATCTGTACTCCTTTGTTTGACTTGATTATGACGGGGGACTTCCTGGGAGAGAAGCTAGTTGGCATCTTCTTGGTGGAGCAGAAAAGGGTGGGGGGAAGCAGGTAATGATAAATGGAGAGTTGGCAAGACAGTTAATCTTTATGGGATATGGGAAATAATAACTTACTGTCAGGCACATTTTCCTCTGGGATGATCAGAATAGAGAAAATTCTGAAGAGCCATGAAACATACATCTTTGAATCTACAATTTTTAGTACGTAGTGGAGTTACTAATGTTAGTCTCTGTGCTTCTCTTTTGAAGGTGTTATGCATCTCTCTTTTGAAGAATAGAGCTGAAAAGCCAGAGATTGAGTGGCTGTTTTTGAAAAGCAACCTCTGTTCTTTACCAGCTGTATCAGTTTATGTATTGTTTAGTTCCATTCCTGTTATTTCTAGGACAGCATTAGAGTATTGTATGAAAAACTTTGTTTTGGTAAGCTCATACATAGATACAGAGTATATTGGGAAGCTCCTACATAGATACAGAATGTATATAGAGGTTTTGTTGGTTCTTGTGTAGATATCTTGGCCTCCTTGTTGCATTTCTTATCCAGGCTGGCTCTAGTTTTACGGTGTTTTGATTTGAGGAAGCTTTGCTTCCGCTGAATATTTTAGCAAGGAGGGGAATTGTAATTAGAAGGCTCAATGGAAGCTTCAGAACGAGTAGTTTTCTTTTTCCATATTTCCATTTGTTTTGCAATGCTTTTCACGGATATGAGGCTAAAGCGGTGTTTGAAGTTTCCTCTTTGTATTGTAAAATGCTTAAGTTGCATTGGGAAAGGTCAAATCTTTCAGAGATTCAGTCCTTCCTAAATGAGCTTCAGGAAGGGAAGATGTATTACATACAGATTCTTTTCATGTTGTGTGGTGTTTATCAGTGGGCTACAACCTTTTTGGTGTTTTTCTAAAGGTTGCTAGTTTTGGAGTCGGTACCTTTGTTGGCATGTAACTCTGTTTGCTTTCTACTGACTGGAGTTTGTGAGGATTTTTTCATGTTGGGCATTACATCTAGAAATCTCTTGTAGAAATGGTTTGAGAGAATGTTAAGTTTTGAATTCATAGTGGAAACACTTGATGAGGTCCCAGGTGTCAGTAGCGCTGAGTTCTTTGAAGGGTTTATTTATAATTCTTCAGACGTGGCACCCAAAAGTAGCAAATGCTCTTGACCTGAACCCCTGCATTTTTTATGTCTGTTCTTAGTGGCCTTCTAAAAGCAATTGATACAAGTGGTGCGCTCTTTTTCTACAGTGCACTGTATAATAAGACCACTGAGTTCATGCCTATTTGCTCGCTAGAGGAGGGAGTAGTGTCTCACCCCTTTGAGAAGGATCCATCCGATGCAGTGGAAAACAGGAGGAGAGCTGCTCTTCAGAGTAGTACCTGTGTTAAGATTCAATAGCCTACCTTTATTTTAGCTTTTCCTGGTTAGTTAATTTTACAACATTACTACATAAAATAATCCTTCTGTGTTTGTATATACATATAGATACATAAAAGTGTATATAGACACATACAGATATGTCTATAGATAAATAGATTTTTAGAAGTGGAAATGCATTTCCTAGAATAAGCATATACAAGTTTGAGAGTTGCTGTCCTACCAGGTCACTGTGTTTTGCAGTCAACATGGGTAGTCAGGACAATTCTCGGCGCATGTCAAGATAACATAGAAATCTCCTGAAAGGTCTCAGAAGTCTGTGGCACTGCACAATGCAGAATAGTTTCTTATTCTGATCAGAATCTAGCGATGTTATTAAAGAGTGTAATAACTGGATGATGCTAGTAATTATTACCATTTTATTTCCTGCTCAGCTAGACTAGATTAGAAATACATTTGCCTTATATGTTGGGTTTATTTTTTATAAATCAAGTATGAGGGCTAGTGATAAGCATTTTTGTAATCTTTAAAAAGTAATGTTTAACACAGTTTCACTTGTCTGTCAAATGCTGATTAATGCATTTTGTTTATATACACCTGTACATACAGAGGTGTGTGTATTTACACATATGTCAGTGCACGTGTTAATAAAATTTCTATCCTGTCTGTGGCGTACTGAGCAATTTTTAACTTAATCTTTTTTTTAAACAGAATATCTTTACAAATCATAGCCTGGATGTGAATGTAAGATGGTTAGCTGTGCTATACTTTAAAAATGGAATTGATCGCTACTGGAGACGGGTTGCACCACAGTAAGTTCTGATTTTCTTCCACTTCACTTTCTACAGTAGGTTTTGTTACGCTTGCCAAACTGGAAAAGAGCAAATTCCTTGGTCAATAGAAGTTACTTCAGAATTCATGGTGAAACTGATGAAATATTTCAACATTAGGACTCACTAATGGACCAGTCTGTTTTCATATTACTTCTTACAACTCTGTTCATGTTTTGCTTTTTAAAACTGAGTTAGAAGGCTGTTTCATGGAAAACAGATTTTGAAGTGACATGATAAGCTTCATAAAGTTAACACCTGGACTTTATGATATTGGCAGACGTGAAAGGTAGGAAGTCTCTTGGAGACATTATGAAGGAGCCATTTCATTTAAGCTTATTAATAATTCATATTGAATATGTATTTGAGAAGGAGGAAGTAACTATCTTCATAGCAAGTTCTGGTCTTCATTTTCTGTTGTCCAGATATGTGGGTTCTGATAATGCATGATAAAAAGTTCTGCAAAGAAGCTAAAAATCTGACCAGTATTCTCAAGCACCAAATAATTTACCTAAAAGTTATGAACAATGCCATTATAATTTGTGATATCTACAGAACTGTATGCCTCTTCTTGTTCTATGTGAAGTTGGGGTTTTTTTTCTGCCTGTAAAAAGTGTAATTTCAAAAAGGGTTTCAATTTTTCTTCACTGTTTTCAGGAACTAAGATGTGGAAGTGTTCAGTCTGTCTGTTAAATACTAGTCATATAAATAGGTGGGACATCACTGTCAGGTTGCGTAGGGTGCAAACTGGATTTTCAGGTCCAGTTTTTATGGTTCATGAATCTAAGCTAGTTCAGAAGGTATGGCATGATTTTCATTGTGTTCTTTGTTTGAGATAGTTTAATGCATTTTGCCTTACCTTGCAAGCTTTTCTGAAGATCCACCAAAAGAGGGAAAAGTGATGAAATTCTGCATCTGTAGGGCATCTTAAATAGTAGTACTCCTTCATTATTACATAAAGCACTGATTTTTTTTTTTTGTATATGTGGATGATTGTGATGCATCTGCAAGCATTCAGATTCTCCTTTATACAAGAGGAAAATACTATCTTTTGTATGGAAGATGGCATGTACCTTTAACATTTCTGGTTTAAGTGATGAGGTAATGCTGCTTACATTACTGGTACTTAGCAAGCACTATCTGAAGCAATTAAAATATATTGTTCCAATTTGTTAATATTTTTAGATAGGTAATAGTAGCACTTCTGGTGAAAAAAAACATGGTTCATTTCCTGCAGAAGTAATGACTACAATTTTACTGTTTGAACCGAGGTAAAAATTGAGTAGCAGTCTTTCGATGTACTTTTCCTGTTGCAAATTTAATGTGATTTAAAAAAAATTAATAAAATCATTGGCTATTATTAAAGATTCCATGGGGTAAATCTATATTAAATTTCCAGTATAAGTCCAGTTTTTCCCCATTTCTAATTTTTCTATCACAAATTTAACGCAATTAATGTATAAAATAAAGATTGATGCTATTAAAGATTCTGTGTGGTAATTATGTATTAAATTTCCATTCTGTCTGATTTTTTCTCTATTTCTAATTTTCTTTCTAAATTTCTCATATGTGATGTCTTCTCAGTATTTTGCAGTCACCTGTATTGCTTTTCTCTTAGCAGAATATGTTGAGGGCATTTTGAGAAATGCTACTTTTAAGCTGTGATTTCTCAGTTGATTTCTGAACCAATTGTGTTTTGCATACCATGATTTTTGAAGGCTTCATTGGCTTTTTAAAGGCTCTATTTTTGTTGTTGTTGCAAAATTTTCATCTTTTGTCTTGTCTATCACATCAGCAGCCATCCTATGTCCATCCATGGTGGTACCTCAAAGCTTGTTCCGATCTGCCCAGCCTGTTTGGTAGAGCAGACATTGAATTTGGAGGTGACTGGTGTCTGTTGCCTCTCAAAGGAAAGGACAGATTTTATACCTGTCTTTTTCTCAGTGGGATGCTAACTCAGGTCTGTCTACTTTACTTAGCTGTTGATTTTCACAAAATGTAAGGGGAAAAAAATCATACGATTGATATTTCTGCTCTTTGCCAAATGTAGTTGAAATTTACTAAGTAGTTTGAAGAATTATGAGAATTGGAGGTGGGTTCCTGCGGACAGATAATACGTTCATGTGTCCTTAATTCCTTAGTAAATCAGTGCTAAAGATGGTTTCTTTTAGAACAATTTGGCTTGAATATTTATGTACTTGTAGAGGACTTTCAATCACCAGGAACTTTCCCGATCAGTTAAATGCCTCTGTTGTATAAGTGCGCTGAAGCTGATTTCATGTGAATCAAGCAGGACTGGCTTTGCCCTTCTGCTGAGCGTTCGTGGCTTCTCAGCTGCTACTACTACAAAGCAGGAAAATGTTGAGATCGTGAATTCTTTGGGCAGTACTGTAACTGTTTCATTTTGCTAAAATACATAGCTACAGAACAGTGAGTACAAACAAATATTTTTTTCCTTTTTTTTAAGTGAGCCTTCTGAAATATTTTGCTTTTGGTACATGTTCACTGATGCTGTCTGTCCTATTTTTGCTGCTTGTTCTCCTCGTGCCTTCGACTTAAAACAGCATTTTCCAGTGAGAGTGATTTTAGAGATGGGCCTATGAACTCTTTCCCTCATGCTTTCTCAGGCAGCTTTCTGGATTGCCGTCGAGAAGAGCCTAGGGTTGTCATAGCCACTTTTCAGGGGCAGTTTTGCCTGTGTTTTTGAAACTGTTGTCAGCCTCCTCAAAAGGTGGTCGATCTCACTTTGATTTTGCACGTGATTTTGGTTTCTTCAGAAGTGGCTTTTCTTGAATTTGAGTGTTGTTAAGAGTTCCTTTTCTTGAACATGTGTTTGATTTTACAGATAATTACTGTTAAATCCTGTCTTTTGTTGACTTTGTTCTCTGATTTGATTACTGGCTTGGCAACTTTAGTAATACTTCTTAAATCCATGTTTTTATTCGTTTGAATGATAACTAAGAGTAACTCTTCAGATTGGGATTTCTGGTTTGTGAAGTACTAGACTTTTTTAAAAACAGCTCCAAAATAACTTAAAATATTTGGATACGTGTTTCCCCATACCAAACACAGAAAAAGATCAGAAATGTGAAATTGTGAATTGTGAAAGACTACAACATATATACTTAGAAGTTTTTCTCTAGAGGAGCTTGTTTTAAATTTTGATTTGGTGTAATTCAGTGCTGAAGGGAAATAACTTGTTGCATGGTACATATTCTTCATGACTTCTAGCCTGCTTTTAGCTTTTGTATGGTGTCGTGGGCCTTTCTTGTGATGTATTAAAGGAGGATAAATCCGCCGCTGTCTGTGGCTTACTTGTGCAGGGGGGTGAGCCTGTGGCAGGGGGATCCAGTCTCCAGTGGGTGTCACTGTCGTATTATTATTGAAACAGTAAATTCCTCCATCTGCTTTCTGGTGAGCCCTTAGAATCCCCGATTCCTGTCACATATCGCAGTACACCACTTGCATCTGTATCGTTTCCTAGATTTTTATTTTTTATTACTCTTTGCCAACTTTGATCATAAACTTATATATTTGAGGTGTTCATCCTTGCGAGGCAGCGTCTTTTCCTTTGTTTTGTTTGTAGTGGCAAAAGCATAATTACGGCATTTTTACTTATAGAAATGAATTGAATGCTTGCTGCTCTTGGAATATGTGTATGGTATGAGCAATATAATTATGAAAAAATAGTTAAGGCAAGGGGCCTCATGAGCTCATGAACAAGGTAAATGAAATAATGTAGTGGAACAGGTTTTATTTTTCTTTACAAATGAATTTTTTTAGGTGCTTTCTGTCATCCTTGAAAATAAATTATTGTACAAGCTACATTTAATTGAGATTATATTTCATAATTGTATTAACAGTAGCTTGCAAGTTTTAGAAGTGACTTAGAGTATGCCTGTAAGTGTATATACTGCATTTTTGTAGTAAAAAAAAAAAATCAGAGAAATTTATTTCCCTAAAATGTCATCTGGTGGCTTTATATTAATAACTGCAATAGTTCCCTGCAGAAAAACATTTACCATTGCAGGAATTTTTGTGAATTTTACCCAAAATGTTTTTAGGCTTAATTTAATTTTACATTTAAATATTGTACAGCCTAAGTCTTGATAAACAGTCATTTAAATGTGGTTCCTGAGTGCTATAAATTACCTTTGAAAATACGACATAGTGTGCAGTTCTGAGTCACCAATGAAACAATAATTTCCCCCCCGCCATCCCCTTGTGTAACATACTTAGAATAAGTCTTTGATTTATGAAATAGCAAGCACTTGTGTTATATACAGAGGCAGGGGGAAAGTGAAAACTACAATAGTGTTGCAAATGTTTGATCTCAGGGTAAATCCTACCTCTGCTTTTTATTATTTTGAGATGAATATTTAGTAGTTGTCTAGATCTGTTTTAGGGAGCTTTAGGCATTGTTTTAAATCTCACTATATACATCTAGTAGGTTATTATCTGTGCCTGAGGTCAGACAACAGGAAGTGGTTATGTTGGTGTGTTTAATCTTCTTAATTTCCAGCCACTAGACTTCATTGAGATGTGATTGCATGCATGCTTCTATATCACTGCAATGTTAGGTGACACAGTTTCATCTAAAAAACCTTGCATGATAATCTAAGTCTTTTTATGTACAAGAAACAGCTTTCTAGGTGCTATTGGCAAATGAAAGTGGTTGAGTGGGGGGGGTGGGGGGTGGTTCTGATTGTATAATCTATAAATACCAACAAGGCATTTTTAAAAGCAGTTTGTTATGTTTTCTGCCTGGAACGTAAAAGAAAATTCAGTGGGTCATATAAAGTCTGAAGTAGTGCAGGAGTTACAGTATAACATAACTTCTAGTCTTAAACTGATAGAGAACACTTAAAAGGAAGTATAAAGATAGTGTAAAGCTTCACTTGAATGAAATTTAACCTTTATGGCTTAGAATTTATCCTTTCTACTAGTTTTCCTTGCATTTTTGAAGACTATATCAATATATTTATCACTCAAAGATATAATTTTCAAAGGATCCATATTTATAAGTGTAGCTATGTGGCCTGCTTGTGGAAGAGGATTTGTCATAGAAAAGGATGATTGTTTGCAAAAAGAGCTGTCATGTGATACCATGATTACCTTATACTGGGCATCTTTTTGTCATTATCTGTTAGTGTACATGGGAATAGTCATACTCAAGCCATCAATCGCTGCAGTAATAACTGTATAATAACAATCAGGTTTTAGTTTGTACAGTTTTCCCTTATTTTCTTAACATATCTGGGTACCTTACTCTGTGAACTTTCTCTTTACAAAGGTCACATCAAAATCTGAGGTTAAAAGGCCTCATAAATATTTGTCTCTTTCACTGTTTCCTCTCTTTTTAAATATCTTTGAGATAGTGGAAAAACAAGGGATGTTCTATTGATAGTTTATCAAACTGAAATACATTAGTTTCAAGAAAATGGTGTGTAAAAGTAATTTTTGTCCAGTCAAGCACAGATGCACAAATGGGAATGATCATTCTCTGTCTAGTAATAGTGAGAAAATAATTCTAAATATTAATTAATAGTTGTTTTTATTGAAAATTAAATTATGTTCTAATAAATATATCCTCACAGTGCTCTTTCTGAAGAAGAAAAAACTACATTGCGTGCTGGACTTATCACCAATTTTAATGAGCCAGTGAATCAGGTTAGTGGTGAACGATTAATTATTACTCTCCCAGCAAATGGTTGTATTGGTATATAATTTGCTTTCTGTCTTTACAAAGTGTTTAATAATAATAGTAAAGTTGACGAGTTGCAATTTACATGTTGCCTTTCAGACAAACTTTATGCTCAAGCAAAATCTCTTTCCGTAGATGATAATTCAATGTGGTTTCTCTCTGGTTTGTTTTTTGTTGCAGTGGCAGTTTGTTTTCCCTCACTGTTCATGTAACCATTTTGTGAAGTGTTTCAGGGAATGAATGTAGCTTAAAAATAACTTTCTCTGCCTGTGGGATTTTTCTTTTTTCAGCTGTATCTGTTCTCTGATCTGACTCCCAGTATATCCATACAAGGAAGGGTGGTGATGGCGTTAGCAGGAATGAGGTCTGAGAACGCTGCTGCATAAACCCACCTAAGCAGTAGTGCTGTCGCATATCTAATCACAGCATTGATGAATTTATGTAGGCATAATAAAGCTTCAGTATGATAGTGTCTTGTCTTACATAAAGTGACTAATTTTAAGCTGTTTTGACTAAAATAAGGATTTATTGTTAAACTGAGAATAGAACTAATGTTAGGGGCTCAGAATATGCACATGCTAGATGAATGTCTTCCTTCTGCTAACTCATTCTTGCTCATGTAAGTATGAGATTCTGCAGTGAAGTATTTGCTAATATTTTAAGATAGATCTTAAAGAATTTTTCCAAAAAAATATAGAAATTATTTGCATAAGGTAAAGCTTAAAAAGAAAATGTGTAGCAAACAAACTTCTGTTCTGCAGACAGTTCAATTTCAACTTTTCAGGATTCTTCGATGGGATTAATGTTATTTGTAGGATTAGATCAATGTGTCAAAATTAGGGTAATTTAGTCTTTGTAGAAGACCTTTGTGCAATGACACTTTTGACTAGAATTTAAAGTTTTATTTCAAAGGCAATTTTTTAAAATGCAGGTAGACATGGAAAATATCTTTAGATTTGTAGTGCAGGTATAGTTTCAATGTAAGAAATAGGACTAAATATTACTTTTTTCTTTATTTCAACCAAGAGGAACCATGAAGTATGTCATGTTGGACCATAAAGCGTTTGTCATTTATGCTACTACTAGGTAGTATAAAATTTATCAAATGTTTAATTTTGAAGTGGTTGCATGGTATTTACATTCTAAAAACCTGATTTTACTGCATTGTGAAGAAAACAGTTCAAACTTTTTATCAGTAATTTTTCAATACCTCCATTAGTATTTAATCAGTTTGCTTGCTAAGACAATAGTATGGTATAAATTATAGTTATAAATTTCACTGCTGATGAACAGTTCTACAGTTCTGTGACTATAGTTGCAGGTTAAGATAGGAACCTTTTTAACTGACATCTTGAAGACTTGTGGCTTTATGTATTTATTTGGGTGTCCTTATGATATTTTGGGGATGTAGTCTTTTAAGATATGGAGGATTTTGTTTTATTTTATGCCAGCAGCCTGCTCCTAAATGGTTGCTCAAACAATTGTTGTGATATTGAAGTATGTGAGTCCATCTCCCCTTCTTTCTCCCTTATTCCCCAATCTGTGTTGTAGATATCTTGAGGTTTCCTTTCAGAGGCATCTTTCATTTAGTCCCTTAGTCTGCTTGATACGCCTGAGTTTTGATATCTTGTGTTCCTGATGAGTGCTCTTTTCCAGTCGCAGACACTTCATAACACAGTTGCTATCTACTTGTGCTTTCTGCATCATTGAAGGGAGCAAAATTATGACCCTTGTATGTATAAAAAGAAAAAAAAAACAACAAAATGAACCCAGCATAAAAGAATTAGACGTAGTATTGAGATGTGATGATATGAGCTGACTTCCAGGGGAGGGGGAGAAAAAAAACAGAACATACCATATGTTGGGAGCATAATTTCCATGCCTTCTGAAGATATTTACCATATGGAGGGAACAGAGGAACAAAATACTCCCTGAAATGTATGACAGCAGTTTTTTTCACTTAAAAAGCCAGTCCTCAAGGAAAAAATACTCTTAGCATCCCTGGAGAGATTGCTTCTTGTATCACATATGGAGAAGAGTGTATTTGCTCCCTCCTGCCAATCGAGATCACTTGATCCGAAAATAAATAGGACTCTAAGCTCTTCCTTGCAAATGTTGACGTCAGTTTTCTGAAGCAATTCTTCTCCCTAAGGAAGTGGGTGGGAGTGAATATTGTAGGAAGTTTTGTAGGGTGGTCAGACTTCAGATGAAACAGCTAAGAAAGCAGTAAAGGAGGGCATGGCTGTAAGTCACTTAGGTTCCTTTCAATGGCATAAGAAGGTGTCTTCGTCCCTAAGCTGGAAGTGTGGTGGTAGTTCTAAGGGTATGTTGAAGGTGAGGGCATCTGCTTTGTTGGAAAGGTCCTTGATGGGACAGCCTCAATGCGAATGGAATAAGAACGGGGAAACAAGAACATGAAGTTTTTGGATATTTGCGGTGGGGTTAGGAAGCACTATACAAAATTTATTAAGGAATGGTCAGGGGAAGGGAGTTGTGGAGCAGCAAAGGGGGAATAGACAGAAACAGGGTTTAAAAAGGGCCAGTCATGTGTAGACCACGGCTGCTCAGTACCTGTGTCTGAATAAACCCTAATCTCCACCGTCTATCTTGTCTTCTGCTTGAGCCCCTTAACTACCTTTCTGTGCAATCTCACTGTGTCTGTCATGTGTGTGTGCTGCAAAGACTAGGTGCCAGCTCCTGGCAAGACTGGTGTAAGTGGGATTTGGTGCCAGCAAACAAAGTCGGATGGTGGGGGTGGTGTAGGTGCCCATGGCCTCTGGTGTAAGGGTCTGGAGCAAGTCGAGAGTCTCTCAACTCCAGCCACTGGGACGGGACCACAGCTCACAGGCACGTATGCATGGGAGGGCAGGGAATGGCTCTGCAAAGGCTAAAATTGAGGTATAGCAGAAACAAGCATAGTGTGTATTCATCAGTCTGTGTGTGTTTGTAGAAAGCAATAGAAAAGATTGCTAAGTAAAAAAGTGGTTCCCAAACATCTGTCTCTTCATTTATGTGATTTCCAGAACAAATAAATTTAGTAATCTTTATGTAAAATTTAAACAAGGTAGCCAGCTTAGCATTTTATGTAAATATTTACTATAAACATAAAATAGGAGACATTTTTTCTCCACATTGATTTGCATTCAGCAAACTTAAAAATAGTTTGAGGAAAAACACACAAAAAATCTAGCAATTCATACTAGGTTTTTTTTAATTCAGATTTTATTTGGTTGTTAATTTCTGCATTGTACGTGTCCTGAATGTTTTGTTTTGCTTTTTTGCAGATAGCAACTCAGATCTCTGTACTGATTGCTAAAGTTGCCAGGGTGGACTGTCCAAGGCAATGGCCAGAACTTATACCCACTCTTCTAGAATCTGTGAAAGTCCAGGATGATCTTCGACAACACAGAGCACTACTTACCTTTTATCATGTTACAAAGACCCTGGCATCCAAACGGCTTGCTGCAGATAGGAAACTTTTCTATGATGTAAGTAATGTGATGCAATATTGTAGAACATGCAAACCACATATTGGACATGCTTCCCACTTCCTGTGGGTAGCTGACAGTGCATTAATGTCAGTTATGTTGACTTTAATGCCTGCCTTTGAAACAGAAGTGCTCTTACTTTGGTGGGTATATGTACAATATTAAATAACTGGAAGTCAGTTTCTAAGTGAAATGTTTTGGAGATCTTTATTAATTTTGCATGCAGCTTGAGTGTTATAATAACTTGCATTAAGAAGCAGAGTTTCATCTACAGAACCATATCTGTGTATCAGCCTTATATTATCATGCTGTACAGCAGACCTTACTGAATTTGTAGTGGTTTTGGAAGTGTGCTGTGGATTCATAATTCAGTATAGTCTTTAAAAAATGTTGGGGTTTGGGCTTCCATATTACAGTATTTTTGGCTTTTATTGTCAGTGGGAATGTGTTTGAAGTTTTTCCAGACCAACTTCTTTCTCCCGGTTAATTAAAAGGCAAGATGTGAATGCAAATGTCAAATCTTGTCTCATGTAGCTTACCTTCTCCATTGTAAGAATCCACTGATAGAACACAGATTTACCTTTGGCTGTAGGCTGTTGAATCTCCCATCCCATTTGGAGTCAAGCAATGATGTAGTACAGTTAACTGAATTCAGTGGGTTAAACATTTTTTCCAAACATGTTACATTTGAATTTACAAAATTTTATTTTATTCCTCCATTTTAAAGAAAAGATTGTAGTGCAGATAATGAAGCCTATTTCTGAAGGTTTACCTATTTATCTATGTAGAAAAAAATACTGGCTGTGTAATCTTTAAGCTGAAATTTTAATTGTCAGGACTCTGAGGAACTGAAGGCTGGCTCTCATAATAGGACAGGACTGAAAGGATGATATGTTGCTGTGAGATGTGTGTATAGATGAGCAGTATTTTCTCTCTCTGCCATGTGTAGGTATGGATGAATGTAACCTCCATATAGGAATTTTGTTTATATTTTGAAATCTATTAGGCCATTATACATGATCTGTATAATTGAACAATACAGGTTTTGGTATATTCACAGATATTAATTCCAAAGCAATAAAGAGCAAGCGAGATAATGATTTCTTTTCTAGAGCTCTCCTAAATCAAGATGTTGCTTATACAGCCCGGTTGTGCAGCTGAAAGCATCACTAATACTCAAGGATGTAGCAAAAAAATCAAAACCTAATCCCAAAGTCTCACCTTCATAAAATAGCCAAATCCATACCATCTCAACAGAGGGACAGAAAGGAATTTATACGTAGTAAGATCCAGTATTTGTTGTTAAAGTTGTCATGTCCAACAGTATCTCTGCTGTATTTCCACTGTCTTACTAGGTCCAAAAAGAGCTGTTATCTTCAGTCATTTTTATGTTTTCAAGAAATTCATTAAGTTCGTATGAACCTTTTGCCTTATGGAATGCCATTTTTCCAGCATGGTATTTTCTTTGTATATTCTTTTATTCATAGAGTGAGACAACTTCAGACATGCAAAGAAAAAGGTTATAACAATTTTTTTGTTTTTTAGATTTGTAAGGCAGTTCTTGTCAAAAATATCATTGAAATTTCATTTTAAGGAGCATACTTTTTAAGCAGGCTTTTTATGCTTAAATGTTGGGCTTTAACTTGTGCTCAGTATCGAAAGTTCCTCTATCATCAGATTTGACATGAATGAAAATTTTCAGTGCATCCAGTTTCACTGTGTTGGGAACACTATATGTTCACAGTTGTTTGAACTTTAGGTAGGAAAAGGAAATTTTCTAAGCATCTGGCACTATAGGGTTAACGTTTTTCTGGAAAACATGTTTCGATCAGTACGACTCAGTACAACAAAGCAGCAAGTGAAACACTCTGGCCTGTGATATACAAGAAGATGGATTAAATAATTTAACAGTCTAAACTAACCTTTAAAATTTAGGAATTTATTATGCTATAGCCAAATTCAGGACATCAAATATCTTGTTGGTCTTTCTTCCTTTTGCAGCTTGCATCAGGTATTTATAGCTTTGCGTGTTCCTTGTGGAATCATCATACCGATACGTTCCTACAGCAAGTTTGTGCAGGGGATGAAGCTGCAGCCACAAATTCACTAGAAAGAACCTTGTTGTCATTGAAAGGTAATAATACAGAATGATATTAAATACAAGGAATCAAGTAAATTTCTTCACAGCAAACGGGTAAGACCTCTATTGTAAAGAGTTAGCATTCTCCGACAAAACCATGCTCATTGGGAAAAACAGTCTTGGTTTATTTTACCTGTACGTTTAGCAAGGCAGGAGGAGGAGGTTGTTCGCATGAAAGGGTGAGAAGGTACTCTTGTTTCTCAGTATGTACCATTCTGATCTGCGTGCTGTAAGAAGTCAAAGTCTAGGAAGTGGGAAAGTGGAAGGCATAACAGGTCTTAGTTAATGCGTTGTAATTCAGGCTTACATCTGTCTGTCTATAGGCAGTTAACTGAGGAAGCCGATCTATGAATTTTGTTGCGTTGAGTTCACCTTGTGTTCAGTGAAGAGGTAGCCTTAGCAGTCAGTTTAGATTTTAGGTGGTTGCTCAAGTATTTATCAGCAGGATGACTACATATCCTTGCTGTACTTTGCTGCTTTGAAGAATTGAGATGTTTGTGTGCGGTGCTTGCAATGTAGGTAATACCAGTCTTGAATTGTTTCAGAAGGTGTAGCATGTGGCTTCTATGGGTTACTGGCAGCGATAAACCTGAGAAAATTTGTAAGATGGCTGATGGGCCCTAGTTGACTGTACTTGGCCCTTTTCCTACTGCAGAACCTTTCAGAAGTTGAATACTTACAGCTTTTGCAGATTTCTTCTTGATTCAGCAATTCTTGGAGTTTTCTTCATTATTTTACATGTGATGTACTGAATTTTGAAGTAATTTCAACAACATTAGAGTCATGTTAAGTATGGTTGAGATATCCAAAGGCCCAAAATTAAATGTATTTTTTAATATGGAGAATTGGAAGAAAGGCACAGCAACTGTAATTGTAGGTGTGTTCTGAAATATGTTGGAACAAAGGCTGAGAAATACCTACACAAATAACTTTTTATTTTCCTAGTGCTTCGTAAACTGACAGTCCATGGATTTGTAGAACCTCACTGGAGTGCAGAGGTGATGGTAAGTGACATATATCTGGTCCTAGTTCTAGATTAGAAATCTTTTGTGATTATTTCAGGTATTGTTAGAGCTACATTTAAAAATCATTGCAAGGCACACGTTTGTGTTTATGTAAAGGAAGATCAAGCGACATGCTCTCACAGTTGTCCTCCCATTAGTTGAGAACTGTCAGATCCTGGATAGATCTTAAACACTATGGCACCAATGGCATGATCTTTAAAAAAAGAAAAGGTACCCCTTCCAATTTACATGTCACATAATAGTGATGCTCCAGTTGACTACTGGAAGATGCCTTATATGTACTTTCCCCTGTCATTTGAAGAGGATGTTTTCATTTAATGATGAATGTAATGGCATATTTGTTGTATCAAATTCTATTGGTAGAATTTCTCTGAGATGAAAGCCTGTGGTATGCAGCCCATCCAGGGGGAGGGAAAAAGAAAGAAAGAAGAAAGAAACCCAAGCATCTCCCTTAACCCCAGACACTGCCTGCTTTCTTGGAGGAATTGATTACCTATGACGTACATAGTAAACTAGGAAGTTGAGAACAGGAGAGAAATGGATAAGCAGATTATAAAACATATGTCTATATTTACCTATACCTTATTCTACTAGAGATGCTGTGCTGTTTGTGTGGTACTAATAAGGTTGGTTTAGATCATCTATGCAGTCTGCTAGGTAACTGATTGTTTCATGAGGAAATTGTTTGTCCAAGATAATCAATTAGTTCAGTTAAAAGTGGTAAGGTGATGTCTGAGCTAGTAACATATCTGAACTGGCTTCAGTTTGATTAACTTTCTTCTCCTACAGTGCAAAATAAGCTTCATCTTTAAAAGACACACAAACTTTATATTTTTCAGGGTTTTCTACATGCAGTGTTTGAACGACTAAAACAGTTTCTGGAGTGTAGTAAGTATCTGGATATGTTTTCTTGTATTGGTTGTTAAATATTAGACGCTGCATGAAAACATAATACAGTTGAGTGCGTATCAGTAATCATTTAGGTGCAAGATATTTTTTATAACTGCAAAGCGATTACTTTAAATGCTGCTGAAACTGTCAGATCATCTTGAGTTTTCTTCTTTGGGAAAATTTTATGTTTTTTCTTTTTCCTGGAGTTTGTCATGTATTTGGTAGGTGTCAAATGGGAAATGAAGATCACATCCAGTTTTGTAACTGGAAGAGTAGTAGTCTGAGACAGGCAACCACAGGTTAACACAGTCAGCAGAAATACAAGCATAATTGGCAGAAGTTAGTGCTTTTGCAGGGAAGTTACCTGAAGCAAGCAAAAAAGATGTTTGGTAGTGTTGCATCTGAACTCGCTTGTCTTTTCTTACTTATACACTTGTAGTAGACCTGGTGCAAGCCATTCGTTCATTTGAAGCCTGTCAGGTCATTCTTTTAGGATTCAACAACGCTTTTTCTGAGAATAGATTTCTAAACAGAGTAGGAAGAATTTTTCCTTTTTATATAAATGAAGGTACTTGGCTAAGGAGCGTGTATTTAAGTGAGAGGGGCTGATCTAGGCTCTGAGCCTCGTTTCTAGAAAAGATGGAAACTGCCACTGTGTTCAGTGCCAAAATAAAATACCTTTTTAGCTCTTCTAAAATGCAGACTGCTTTGCATGCAACTGTTTGGCCCTTCTACTATACTGTAGTCATGCTCTTTCTGGCCCTTCTTTAATTTTTTTTTTTTTTTTGCAAGGTAGTTGCCTAACTTTAATAGACTGAATTGAAGGCCATCCTAACCTGAAACATGGTCGTTATCATAGTCCCTTGAACGTGAGGACTGTGGGGCTTGAAAGTCCTAAGATAAGAAATGAGCTAAAGCTTCCCATTGCCACTTTGCTAATCAATAAGTTGTTTTGCAAAACCAAGCACGTTGGCCTTACGAGATTAGTGTTTTATTATATCATGATTTTTGCCTGTATGCCTTCATTATGGCTTTTTTTGTTCTTTTTTTTATAAAAGCTTTATCTGCTTTTTGAAAATTCAGAATGTTTTCCAGTGACCATAATCAATAATTTTTTAAGGTGGAGTTTCTAGAAAAGCACATACTATTATGTAGTAAGGATATACCATAATTTTAATAGAAGGGCATTTTCATCTTTTCAATGCTTTTTTACTTCTTGTACATTCTTCTAGCATTTGTTTGCATTATTTTAACTGTCTTTTATTATTGAGTTATCTGTAATGATGTCCCACTTGTTTTATTCTGGTCAATTACAGTGAATTTCATTGCAGCAGAGAGAAATGGTTAAAGATCCCTCCCAGTACTTATTACCTTGAATTTGACTTTGAATTTATTCTGCCATAGAACTTATTTCTGGCTGCCATGATCCCTGAACTACAGCTAAAACAAGTTGTTCTCCAGTGTTAATTTTTTAAAACTTAGCTATCCAGAAAGAAAAGGAAAGTCTAAAAATTGATAGTTGTTAAATATCTGATTTTACCAGGTAGAAGTATAAGGGCAGAAAATGTATGCAGAGATCGTCTAGAAAAGACTATAATTCTGTTCACTAAAGTGGTAAGTAAATTCTCCATTCAGTTACTGAATAGTTTACCATTCTGGAGGAGCAGTCCCCATTCAGATATTTGCATGTCTTAAAGCCAATAGGTTTCAGGCCTTTTAAAGAAATGGAAGGTACTGCAACTTAAAACTTGTGTTAAAAAATACATTTTTGTGCTTTTTTTTTTAAAGACAAAGGTGTCTGTTTACTCATGCTGACATAAGTTGCAGGAGTGAAAAATACTTGTCCTTAGCTCAAAAAAAAATTAATGCATTCCATAAGTTATTTATCTAGGATTTTGCTTAAGAAAGAATTCTGAAAGTTTTGCGAAAACATTAGTATCAGCATTGATGAATAAAGATAAACTTTCCATTCTGTCTTTTATAAGTAGTTAGATTGTTATTTCTAAAGCCTTGTTAATTCTATTGAATCACTGACCACTTCTAGTTTACTGAAAGAAAATTAACAAAAACCTCTTACCCTGTGTGACTTGTGTATTATATAATGTATTTGGAGTTGTGAGCTAATTCTATGCAACCATTAATTGCATATATTATCGGAAGGTAATTTTAGCATTGTCACCTTTTTTAAAAGATATAAAACCTACAGAATTCCCATTGTTTTCAGATTCTATCTTGGGGCCATGGATCTTACTTAAATATTCAGCCTAATTGTCAGAAGTGGGAGGCTACCTGTTGTCTTCACCAAAATTGCACTGAAGGTGCTCTGACCCAGTATTTTTAGCCTTTGTCATAGAACTTCTTACTTTGAACTACCAAGCAAAGTATGTGAGGCATGTGCGTCTTTTTTCATAGATCTGAAGAGAAAAAACCACTTTAATAATAGATAATTGCCACCTGTAAAAATTCAGATGCAAGAATTTAGGCTTAGGCATTTTTGCAGTAGTAGAGGAGATTAAAGTAATTGACCAGTGCATTCTAGACCACTCATTGGAAAAACCAAGCTGGAGAAGCAAGTGCTTGTATGGCAGTGGAGGAGGAGAAAAAGAAAAAAAAATGTTATTTCCCTCATGCCTCTTTTACTTACATTAATTCTAATGGGGATGAATTACCGGCTAAAATGTTCAGGGTTTTAAGTGTGGCTGATATGTTTTACATACTGTGTTGCTAGCAATCTAGTATAGTTGAAAATGAGTATTGTTCCTTAAACTTAAAGGTAACTTTGAACACAAATCAAGAATTTCACAGCAAAATAATGCTTCATTAACCATTGATACTGATCTCTTCCTAGTTTCCTGTCTGTGTTCAGTTTTCTTTTCTATAATTTTATATAAATTGGCACTTGTTTTTGATAACTAGCTTATGAAAACATTTAATAAGACTTGCACAAAAAGTCATTTGATTTCTTTGTTGCTCTTCTACTTCCTTAATTTTTTAGCTTTTGGACTTCCTGGATCAACATCCTTTTTCATTCACCCCTTTGATTCAAAGGTCATTGGAGTTTGCTGTAAGCTATGTTTTCACAGAGGCTGGTGAAGGAATTGTATTTGAGCGGTTTATTGTACAATGCATGAATCTCATTAAGATGATTGTAAAAAATTATGCTTACAAGCCATCCAAAAATACTGAAGGTATTGCTGCTATTTACTAAAAACATTTTTTATATCTTAAGAAACATTTTGCTAGTTGTTCCCAACAATAAAACTTTAAGACATTCTTTTGACGTGCTTAATGTTTGAATTGTTAGTAATGTACGCTTCTGTCTCTATATTGATAATTCTTATATTCATGGTTAAAGTATTAATGTATATAGACATTGACTTGCTGAAGTAATTTTAAATAGACAAGGAGCGTGACTATCTTTGACTTTTTTTTTAGTTTTCATTGAACTAATTTTAAACAGTATTAAGGTATTGAATTTGGTTTATTTTCATCAAATGATTGGATGTATCTTTCTCTTGAGAAATATTTGATAAAATGAGGTATTTGCTGTAATTAACTAATAGCAGTACTGCAAAAGACAGAAACACAGTGAATTTGACATGCAGATGAATATAAAGCAGTTTATATGTTCTGCTTTCTAGGACTGTGTTTCATTCTGAATCTTCTTACACTGCTTGTATGTACAGATAATGAAATGAAAAATAGAATTGAGCTATATTAAAAAAACAACCCACCAACCCTTCCACATTAGTTTGATATTTGGCAATGACTAGATGACAATTAGCGTTCTCTTTCTAAATCTAAAAAAGTTTCATGATCATACTAGTATGTATCAGATTAGAGAAACCCAGCACTTAAAATTTTTCAGAATATTGATGTATTTCAGTGTTATTCCATAATATTATAATACATTAGAATGTCCTAAATCCACTGATTATTAATGAAAATACTGACTTACAATAGTTCATAGTTGTATTTATAGTAATGTTGTCACTTGAGACAAGAAGAATATAGCACATTCTAATAAAATCTATAGCACTTGACTTTTTGAGAACTGGGTGATTAAAAAAAAATTAAACCAGAAAATTTCTTTTTCTTCATTTCTGACTGACATATAGTGTTTGTGTTGGTTGTACGGCATACACTATTTGGTTTTATTGCTGCTTTTTTAATGAAAGCTAACTCCTAAAAAACCCAGTTCATTTTTAAGATTGTATTTGGATAAACTTTCTGAATAGGTATAAATGAAACTTTGAATTTTGTGTGCTTTTTAATTCAGTAATGCTAAATAAAAAAGTACCAAAAGCAGCAGGTAAACAGTTTTTCTTTTCATCTACATAGTAGCTGAAAACCATTATAATACATTGTGAAGCCCTAATGACCCTTCAGTCTAATTGTGCTATTAGAGAACTCTCTTAAAAGTAAATGAATTTGGGATTTTAAATTGCTTTAAAAAAGTAGCACATGAAAGCCTGTTGTTAGTCTGCCATGAAAATGTATTTTTCTTTTTTTCTCTGAGGATAAGAATTTCTTATCTATTGTTTTCTTTCTAATTTTACTAGACTACTCTTTGATCATTAAGCCACTTAATTATAATTTGGAATTTTCTGTGTTTTATTTCAGATAGCAGTCCTGAAACTCTTGAAGCACATAAGATAAAGACGGCATTTTTCACATATCCAACACTAATGGAAATATGTAGGAGATTAGTCACTCACTATTTCCTGCTGACAAAGGAAGAATTAATGATGTGGGAAGAGGACCCAGAAGGCTTCAGTAAGAAAAATGTTGTATAGTTGGTTGCAGTTTATTTAGGTATTGGTATAAGAGTTTCATATCTGCATTGCCTCTATAAATTGCTCTCAGCAATATTGGCGTTTTTATTTTCTACAGTCTTGTTACATGGACAAATACTGCCTGTAGAGATTGTTTTCATAACGAGATTTCTCGTAGTCTGATATTCACATATCGAAATACTAAATTTTATTTGAATCATAGTTGAAATAATACTTTTTCCTTTTCTTTGTGAAATAATAGCTGTGGAAGAGACAGGAGGAGATTCTTGGAAGTACAGTCTGAGAGTAAGTGTTTCAATTTGAATGAAAAACATTCAACATTTCTGGATGCATTTCTTAATAGTCTTGTAAGTAAGAGAGATGACATTTGGTAGAAAGATATGTTCATGCTTTTAAAAGAAAATCTTTAGCAAAAGATATTTCATTAGAATTAGTATAAATTAACTTTGTTCATTTATCAGTTTTCAAATATGCTGAAATACACTGGAAACTATGCACTTCGTATTCTAAGAGGGAGGGAAAAGGAGTTTGCTTCAGCAGTTGTATAGTATCTGATGGTTATTAAACCTAGTAGTTGTCTGTTCTTTAAACTGGTAACCAATATTACCACTTATGACTTTGTTAGTAGGCATAATGAATGAAGAAAGTTTCAGATACATCTATATTAGCATTTTAGTTCAGATCAAGTGTGCGCTGTTGTAGTGAACGTCCCAATTATTGCTGCTGTGATTTGCTTTGCAGAGAGATCTCAAAGTTTATTTGCTGGGTTACTTTAATTTTAAAACTAAAAACCTCAATCCCATGCAACTAATGTGTTCCAAGTGCAAATGGGTATTTAATCCAGATGACTTAACTTGAGCTAATCCAAAAAATCCATGATATACCTACAGTGTGGTCACTGGGTCCTCAACAACAGCTGTTTCACCCCACAGGTCCATTGTTCTCCTACCGCAGAACTGACTGATATAGATACAGCCATCAGAGTCTTGCTAGAGTTAAGCATACTGTGTAGTAGGAAGAGTGGTATTTCATATAATACTGATTTTGCAGTATATTGTATTTTAAATGACCTTTGGTGTGAGATTCAACACAAATTTTAGCATAAAATGTATTTTAATTGCCTGCCTTTTAATTTTTCAGCCATGCACGGAAGTTCTTTTTATTGATATTTTCCATGAATATAATCAGACTCTTACCCCTGTGCTCTTAGAAATGGTTCACAGTCTACAAGGTAAGTTCTTTAAAAAATAAAGGAACTGTAAAATGTAGAATTTTTTGTGTTTGCTTTTGTCAACTGGTAAACAATTTTACCTTGTGATACCTAATTTTATATAGTGCATTCACACTGTATTTTTGAAAGGATATGTTGATATTTTAAAACTATTTCTAAACCTACTGTAAGGAAAATGCAAGAAGACGAAATCCTAAGGATTCTTTACTATTTATCATAACTATTTTAGATGACTGCCAAAGATTGGGGCATGAGGTTTCAGGCTTTCTTGAGAGTGGCTGACAAGCTTAATAAATGCTGTAGGTTGTTTTTTACTTGGAACTTCCTGTTCAAATGTTGCAAGGCAGTTTATGGTGATTCTGCCATGTCTCTGCAAAAATCCCGGGGAAAAAAATCTTTAAAAGAAGTTCAAGTTACGCTGTCATTTTGGACAGTCTAGAGGGCTTTCCAAATCTGAAGAATCTGCTTTAAAAATGTAGTCTTTTACTGTATGAAGACTGAAGTAGTCATAGACTGAGGAATGATTCAAGTTTTCTTCACCCTCAAACTGAGTTTTGTAGTGGCCATGAAAGATAATGAGTGGTAGCTGTCACTTTGTTTTCCCTGTCTTTTCAGCTTAGGTTCTTTTCCCAAATTGTATCTTACCTGACTTACCTTATGTTGTATTTGTACTTACCAGAATTGATCAGTGCATTCTATTAAATAGAAATAAATATTCATTTTCTGAAGGTGGTTTCTGACTTCAGAGAATCTCTTCATAAAATACTTTGTGTGCCTAAGTTTCAGGGTGGGCTTTCTGTGATTCTGGGAATGGTAAAAGATTCCTTACAACAGCATTGACAGTTACTTTGTTTTCCAATAATTATGGCAGTTAATACTTCCATGCTAAAAGACACATATACACTTTTTTTTTATTTTTTACTCCTGAAGCCCCTAGCAGCCTTTTCTGGATGTTTTCAACTTGGGAGTTACCGTTGATGTACTAGATGATATTAAGAAATCATTAATTCCTAAGATTTTTGAAAATTTGTACTTACACGTTATAAGTACACATGCACACATATATAAAGTATATAGAAACTAGGTGTAGGACTCTATTAGAAATGGTACTGTGTGGTCAACAGTCTTCAGCAATTTGTGGGTTTTGAGTCTGTTCATTTAAAATACATGCTTCTGACTTGCATGTTGCTGTTAAAAATGTACAGATCCAAAGAAATCAGTCAAAAATAGGGTATGAAAGCAGAGATTTGATTTTGGTGTATTCACTGAAGAAGGTATTGAAATGGAAATAACTGAACTTGTGAATAAAACTAAAATAGCAAAGCAGTCTTAATTCACAGCGTACTTACTTAAAGTGTAAAAGTGCAAAGTTGCTTGCATTCTTGGTTTTAGATACACTTTTTTCTTTATTTTAACTTTGTCTTGTAGGGTCTACCAACATGGAAGATACCAGTGCTATACTGATTAAAGATGCTGGTAAATTAAATTTACTTTACCTTTGAAGTAACAGAGCTGCTTTTGTGTATGTGCTTGACTTCTTAAAAATTATATGAAGAATTTGCAAGTTTTTTTAAGACATTTGGAAAATAGGACATAAATTCTATTTCTCTTTGCACTTGGTGTCAGTCTTCACTTTTCAAAATGCTTTTGTAGAAATAAGGTGCTTCTTTCAGCTTTTTTGTGAAACAAACCCTTAGACAATCTCCCTTACTGTCCTGTCCTTTCCTCTCTGCAAATAAATGAGGTACTGGGTTTCCATGGAGATGCTTTATCTGTTTTACAAGTAAGAAGATTTTATGGCAAAAGAAAAGAATTGTCTAAGACCTCTGATGGAACCATTTTTTATGTTAGAATAAGATCTTCACTGTTCTTATGGCTTTTAACTATTTTCAAGAGTTTGAATTTTCTTCTGTAATAGCTTTCTTTTACTAAAATTTCTTCCAGAGTTCCCTTCACCATGATCTGATAATACTGTTCTTCAGAGAGATATGCTTTAGTTTTGTTTTCTGTATTATGTTCAGGTTATCAAAAATGTTTTTTGAAACTTAAATTAGTCTGGTTATTTAATATTACAAATTAAACATTTAAGCAAACAGTAAGCATAACTTTTGTTTTTCCTCAGTGTATAATGCAGTTGGACTGGCTGCATATGAACTATTTGATAGTGTGGATTTTGATCAGTGGTTTAAAAATCAACTATTAGCAGAACTACAGGTTTCTCATAACAGGTAAACACCTTGTTTTGTTATGCCTTTATCATTTAAATATGAACTGTTGATACAAATCTGGTACGATATAATGTCTAATAATTGCAGAATTGAAAATTAATATTTAAACATATCCAGTAAACAAGCAGAGGTATGAAATATGTACAGATAACTGATACAGTCACAGAAGTAACAGTGTTCCTGACAGTTTCTGTTTATGTTTAAATTACTGTGTGGTGGGTACTTCCAGGGTTCTGTAAAGATATTGTAAGTCTGTCCTCTTGCATGTATTTGAGCTGACTAAACTTTCTCAGGGCAAACACCTTTGCTCGTTTAGAGAAAGATCTTTAGGCCTCCTGAGACCCCGGAGTCCTTTAGGCAGCAAAGTCCAACTGAAATATGTGGGAAATAATCACTGTAAAACTGTAGCTTGGCCAAAATAGTGAGTTGTTCTCAGGGGTTTAAATACAAACCCTCTGTAGTATTTTTCACTTAATTTTGCCAGCACTAAAGTGAGGAAGTAAGGATTTGGGTTGTGTTTAAAGTGTGAATGATTACAGGCTGGTTCTACATAAAGGGTATTATATAGTCCATCTGCTGTGGGTTTTCCTTCTCACCAAGGTCCCCTTCGCTTGGCTGGCCCTCACATGAGTACCTTTCTTTCGTTTAGCGGATATCATAGGGTATTTTGAAAGATAGGTTTTGACATCTCAGAGCAGTCCATCTCAACTGCTGACTAGAAGACGGTGTTCCTCAAACTTCACTCTTCCCTCAGGGGAAAGACAGTGACTGCTATAGCTAATCCTGATCAGAGGAGTTCCCACTCACCCTTTGACTCTGAATAAGTATGTCCTGTTTTTCTCATCAGAGTCATTGGCAGTGACTCTAATGTCCTTTGAAGAACTTTACTATCTTTTCTACATTTGAAATTCTTCTTACCTGATTATTATCTGAAATATAAACTAATTTCTTTGCTAATACCCTTAGGAGCTACTATAAATTGTAAATGCTTTTCCATAATGTGTTGCCAGCCAGCTTTTTTTATTTCCACATGTCAGTTATAAATACTTTCTTTACCAATACAGTTCAATTTCTTGTAGAATGGAAGATCCTGTTAAACTTACAAATACTAAAATGCTTCTTTTTGTTACAACACACTATTTACTTTGAGATGTATAACCTTACTTCAGAGCCACAGAAGAATTGCCATGGTTGTTTACGTGGTGTCTCCAGGTTTTACTCTTTTTCTCACTGGTCTTTTTTTTGTTGCTGTTGTATGATCTCTCAACTCTACCTTGCTATCTACCAGTGGCCAAGCACTCTAATCATTAGGCTAAATGTCAGAAGAGGAGGGAAAAATGAGAGATCTGGTATATATGATTGATCCTTTGTTCTTGTGCTGCACCACCATTCATCTCTGAATAAAGCTGCCATTGTATTTGTAGTGCATGTTGGATTTGTAGCATGTGCTGGCATTTCTATTATATCCACCCATATAGCATAAGTAAAACTGGCAAAAGTCTTCTGTGGTTGATATAGTTGTATTTACAGTAGGGAAGACACCTGCACTAACCATTTGGTTGGCATGTGTGATATCCCAGGATGAAATTCCCGTGGATACAGACGCTTGTAGTAGAAATCCTCCAGAAGTTTGAGGCCTTGTTTGTGTTTGCTTGAAGTATTTCTACTACCAGCATCATTGGAGACCACCACAGCAATAAGGGAGACAGTAGTTTGAATGTTTTAGATAAAGTGGATTGGAGAGTATGATCAGCTGTGCCACAGAATGTCCCATGGTGATTAGCATGCTTGTTCAGAAACTGGTTCATGTTTGGGAACACAAACCTGTGTGTTGTCAGCAGTGACCTAAAGTTTGCTGTGTTTTGTGTTCTTTGAATGTTTTGTCGTCTGTTGATAGTGAGATTGACAACTGTGACCATAGCAGTAGGACAAATATGAGATTAATGAAAAAATACTCTTAAAGATTTTCAGAAACTTTGCATTGCCAAATTTATCAGTTGCCATAATACTTGGTTTTTACTAAGGAGAAACTCTTCTGTAATATGAAAACAGTTTACTGAATACAATCTTTTGCAACAATTCAATCTTAAACCAAATTTTCCTGCTGAGAGAGAAAGTACCGATGTGATACTAAGTATTTTGGTATCAAGAAAGATACTTTTGATTTCAATGTCTGAATACTGTTCAGGCTGCTTGAAGCTACTGTCCTATGACTATTGCAACAGAAGCTGCCTTATGTTGGAATACAGTCACTTTCCCATGTTGGAATATGGTCACTCTTCCCATGTGAGCTTTAGGTCCTGCAGGTTCAATCTGCTTATACTTAGTCAATGTGTGCTCTTAGCGTAAAAGCTAATGATGTTCTAAGAGTTGAGCTTTTCCCAGAAGTAGTGAATGTGCAAAGGTAGGACCTCAAAAATGAGCACCTATGAGCAGAAGAATTTCTAGAAACTTAAGTCCTTTTAAAAAAAAAAAAAGCAAAACGCAAACACGCACACCTCAAAAACCCAAAAGCGTGCTAGCTTTTCTTCACCAGAGAGAAAGAAAGGAAGAATATAAAGATGCTGGTGAGATATATGTATTCTACAACAGATATCACCAGACCTAAGAATCCTTGCTGTCAGTAGACAATCGTGTACTTCTGTCATTTAAAACTTTTCTTTCTGTGATAGTGGTTTGAAAACTATCCAATGCCAATCTCAAGAAAAACCTCTTAGATTTTTAATATGCTGATTTTTACAAGTTTACCTGTAAGGCACGAGCATTCTACAAATAGAAAAAGTTGTGACATCAGAGTTTCTCGAACAAATAGAAGACTGTGTTAGTAAGGCAACAACTTGTGTAAGTCATGCTTCATCATGGGTTGTTAATGCTTCACTGCCACTCAATAAATCTCAAACAACACTGGAATGTTATTCCTCAGTAGCTTTGTGTTCCAGTCTAATGAATTGCTGTATGCATGCTACTTTCACAACTTCTGTGTTCTGTGAAGGTATGCTTTGTTAATTATCTTACAGTTATGGAAATGTTTAATAAATCACATTTATTAAATGTAAAGAAGATTCTGTAACTTCAGTTTAAATTACTGTCTTGATGGCTTACAAGGCAGAATTTCATCAAATGAAAAATACATTTAGGATAACAAGGCAAAATAATTTGTTACTTAAATTTCTGTGAATAGGGTTCATCTTGCCTAACTTTATATGTCTGCAAGTTAAACATTTAAATCTAGGGTATTCTTCCTGAGCAGCTTTTATAATCAATGGAGAAAAGTAGCAGCTTTACAGAATGCTTTATGTTGGGCAATTCAGCTCGTTGTTCTGGTTGTTACTTCTTCACATTGACTCTAAAGCTGTTTGGTTTATACCCTTGTTGCCACAGTAGTGTGAGATTATCTAATGTCAGTTCTTTCTGAGAATAATTTTAGACTGATGACATGAAATATTTGGGCAGTTGCTGTAATTCCGTACTTAAGTTTGCATTTTTAAATTGTATCTGACCTAAAATTTTTAGCATAAAAAGAATGTCAAGGAAATTGCTGGAAAGTGTGGTGAAAGCAGTAGATGCCATGATGGCAGTAATAAATATAAGATTTATTTTTAGGGGTTTTTATTGTTGTGCTATGTGCAGAATAAACTGTATCTCTGGTGAGACCTTCAACGTTCATTCATTTAGGATGAAAGGTATCCTTTTTTAGACTAATTTGGTGTTTCCAGAGCCTTCTAGTGAAGAATTTTGATGAAAAAGATTTCTTCATTAAAGTTCTGAAGTTGATCTTGGCAAACTAAGTCTTTTAATAATTGTTTTAGGGAATAATGTTTTCCTAGTGATTCTTAGATTTCTTTTTCATCAAAGTATTCTAGAACAGCATGTGTAATGAGTTAAAGAGTACAATTTTTTTTCCCCACTTTTAAAGATATAAACCAATACGCCGACGAGTAATTTGGCTGATTGGACAGTGGATTTCTGTAAAATTCAAATCAGACTTGAGACCTATGTTATATGAGGCAATTCGTAACTTGCTTCAAGACCAGGACTTAGTGGTAAGTATAAGTAATGTTTTGGATTACACATTTGTTCTGTAAACACTGGCAAAACATAAATACCATACGTTATGTAAACTTGATTGAGAACATAACAGCACACCTTAAAGTCTGTTGTGTCTTGCAAAAGATAATCTGTTATGGGGGTGTTTAATTGTGGAGATGTTGATCAGTAAGGTCAAAGATGTGAAACGAGCCCTTAAAACTTTCAGTAGGTGGAAAAAGAATGGTAGCAGCAACAGTCTGTTTTGTGTAAGAAAGTTGTGAAGTCTTGAGATAAATCATTTATGAGCAAATGAACACTTTATGTAGATAAACTAGGGTTATTCTGTGAGCAGTCCCTGCAGTATACAGTATTATTTAAGCACCAACATACTTACCTGCTAACAGAACATGATAAATGGCATTGGTTGCTAAGCTGGTTAAGTACAAGTCTGTGGTTTTAAGCTACAACTTCAGTTTACCAGCAGGTGAGGTTGAGCTGAGAAGCTGGTTTTGTGATTGTTTCTTTTGTTTTTATTTTTAAACAGACCTAGCAGCCAACAAATAAAACAAACCTAGCTAGTTTGTTAGTTAAATATTAGTAATTGGCAGTCATAACAGATATTTCTGTCATTCCAGACAGCTTTAGCAGAGCAGGATGTGTTCCTGTATCAATTTTGTAACTGTTTTCAGTTAATGCTTTCTAAGCATCTGAACATCTACCGGGGAAGAACGTGCTAGCTTGTTAAGTTTATTTGATTCTGTGCTTCTTGAGTGACAGCAAGCCATGACATAATCCCAAGTGAAACTCCTTTTCTAGTGCAAGAGGTTTTATCGCAGGTTAGATATCTTATTGTTTAATTCTTTCTTGATCTTCATGAAGGTTTTGGCTGAGTAGTTTCTCCAGGTGGAACCACTTTAGCAATGCCAAATAAACTGTGAAGGATACTAAAATGAAAGCAGATGAAAATGTTTGAGTTGAACTAACCACACTTCTTAGAGGACGACAGAACACATAGAATGATTCAATTGCTAAAGAGCAACTGGTTTCATATTGTCAGATACTATGTTGATAACCAAAATGTTTAATGGATGTGTTTGTGATGCTTCTTGACTTTTGTCTTTCAGGTCCGTATCGAGACAGCTACGACACTGAAGTTAAATATCCTTTTATTGGCAAAGATGTGTGATTAGCTCCTAATTCAGAGTTACTGTAACATAAACAACTTTAAACTTACTACCAAATTCTTCACATTATAATTTTTGCATATCCATGGAATATTTTCTTATTTGAGTCTTGTATCCATCTGCAGTCTGTATTATTTTTCCTTAATGGTTGTTTACCTGTAGATGACTTTGAGTTCAGCACCGACCAGTTCTTACCGGTAAGAGCATTTATATGGGTATATTCTGATGAGCAGATAGATCCATAGAGGAAAGCAGGAAAAAATAATTTCCAATTTCATTTTAAACCACACTATTTAGTAATCAGTGTGTGTGTGTTTCGGTTTTGGGGGCTGTTTTTTAAGTCTTCATAGGCCAAAACGTGTAAAGACTCATACTGCTGCTTTTAAGGTTGGTAAGGTGCAATATACAGACAGACAATTCAAAACCTTTTAGTATTATGACTATTACAGCTTTCTAGCATTGTGTGTAGTACTATATGTACTATGTGTTACCAGATGCTAAGTTTCTTTATGCTAAGACAATATGAATGCAGTCTTTAAAAAATGTTTCCGCACCAATGTGACTTTCCAGTATGCCTGTTTCACACAGTACTTTCCAACCTACTGTTTCACACAAATAATAAATATAAATATGCGGTTAAAATAGTGCCTTAAAAACATAGACTTTATTGGTCTCCTATGTTTGTGTTCTTTACAGTGGTCATTACTGTTGTCATTAAACAATGAAATGTTAGCTATAAATACAGCAAAGATTTATTTTGATTACTCATATTTAGCAGGTGCTTTTTCTTCTCATTTGATTATGACTTCCACAATAACTGCAACTCTCTTGAGAACAAACAAAACAAAAATGGAGAGTGCTTCTAAACTGTAAACATTGGAATTGTTTAAGCTGTCTTTTTCAATTCAATATATAAATTTTATCTACTGACCAAAAAGATGGAAAACTGTGCCTTTGCTTTGACTCTTAAGAAAGTGCTCCTCCTGAGAAGTGGTCTTTGGCTTATAGTATTTTATCTGTGAAATCATGTTTGCACTTAGCAAAACATGAAAATTATATATTTAAACTGATCACATTTGAACTGTTACATAAGAGCATATCTGAGGGGATTTTATCCTGTTTAGGCAGTGTTTGGCTAATAAGCATTTTTCCAAATGAAAAAGTAACATTTTGTACACTTCGTAAGTGTCCTTCAAGGTTCATAGATGTCTTACAGTTGTAAGTGTACGGGGAAAATCACCAATTGATGTAATCAATTGTATTTTTGAAGGTCTAATCTGTAGTTTGTTTTTCTTTTAGTATCTGGAATCCATGTTTACACTGCTCTTTCAGCTACTTCAGGAAGTAACACAATGTGACACCAAAATGCATGTTCTTCATGTTCTGTCTTGTGTGATTGAAAGAGTCAATATGCAGGTATTTTTTTATAGATTTCAGTGTTAGCTTTGTACTAAGAATGCAGAGGAGGGCTTGATGTTTTTGGCTTATACAAAAATAGTAGAAAAATGTCATGGATTAATAGACTGGTTATTGTTATGATAGATGCCTCCATTGTTTGCATTACTTGATTCTCTTTTCACTTTTCAGTTCTCATTTATCTTTTGTGTAAAATGTTCTTGCTCAGTTACTACTTCTTTTTGTTATTTACTTTGTATTTATTAACCCATCTTTTAGACTTCAGAAGGACTTTCACTGTTTATTGCTTTTCTTGCAATTTTCTTTTTTTTAATTGTAAATTATTCTAATTGTCTCATCTTATATTTGAACAAGTATTTTATTAAATCTTATATATTAAAAGAGACATTTTGGGGGACAAAATGCTTCATACTTCTAGGGACTGTGCAGTTAAATTTGTAATCTTTCATTGGCACTGATGGATCACGATTGCCTCTCAGCAGCACTCAACTGCATGAAAAGTTTCAAGTTCACATTATGAATTTTGAGTGCTTCCTCTTTAGTGTTAAAGTATATTCTTTAGCTTATACATAAAGAAATTGAAGATGTTTTTGCAGAATTAAAAAATAAACTGTTGACTGCTTTTATCTCAGGTTTGGGGGTTTTTTTTGGTATTACGGTACTAAGGACAGAGATAATGCACGGTTTTGAGCATATCTCCTCTTTCTACAAGTAATCCTGCCTGAGACCCAAATGAGGCTTTACTAATTGCCCTTTGTAGGAAAAGTCAACACAACAGCAGATTTTCCTGCATTTTAGATCAGCTAGAGAAGCAGCAGAAAAAACAAGTTGAGAAAGAACTTCTGAATCTGTTTGGGTTAATTCCTAATTAAATACTTTAGAAGACAAATAGATGAACCTTTTAGTATTGTAGAACGTTACAGAAATATTTAGGTTGGGACAAACCTCTGGAAGTTATGTAATCCAACCCCTGCTTAAAGGATGGGTAACTTCAGAGGTTATTCAGCTTTTTTTTTCTTTTACTGGGACTGTTTCTGGTCATCTTAAAGGATGTCATTATTTAGGAATCCTGTCTAAGTGGAGAATATATTAATATGAAAATATCTCTGGTTATGAAATGAAGCATTTTTTTGTGTTCTGTTTACTTAAACCTGATTGCTATACACAAATGTTATAAGAAATACATTCTTTTCAAACTACTGTGCAGTCAGAAGTTATTTCAGTCACAGAGTATGGAATGTGGTGTTTTAGGAAGAGGAGAGATGAGTAAATTAAAGGAAACTGTATTTTTACTGTGACAAAAGCAGCTCTTAAATATTTCAGAAATTGTGCTTGGAAAAAAGTAATGGCCTTGTTTCACACATTAAGAAATAAATTTGTGTTCTCAACTTCAGATACGACCATATGTAGGATGTTTGGTTCAGTATTTACCACTCCTTTGGAAACAAAGTGAGGAGCACAATATGCTGCGATGTGCCATTCTAACCACCCTAATCCATCTTGTCCAGGTAAGGGGCCAGAATCACATAAATGTTGTCAGTGTCTCCTACAGTTCTTTCTCAGACATGCCTACATGTTCTGTGTGTGTATATATGTGTGTGTGTGTATATATATTTGGGCAAAATTAATGTATTTTCTCACAACTAAAGAAATATAGATAACTTTTGGTCCCAGATTTTGCCATGTAATGTTAATAGCTATGTTGACCAGCATTGTATCTAAATGGAAGTTGCTGGTAATCTGTAGTCAGATAAACTAGTTTTGACCTTTTAGACTCATAGAATCATTTTGGTAAGAAAAGGCTCTTAAGATCATCGAGTCCAGCTGTTAACCTAGCACTGCCAAGTCCAGCCACTAAACCATGTCCCTAAGCACCACATCTACATGTCTTTTAAACACCTCTAAGGATGGTGACTCAACCGTTTCCCTGGGCAGCCTGTTCCAGTGCTTGACAAACCTTTTGGTGAAGGAATTTTTCCTAAATATCCAATCTAAACCTCCCCTGGCATAAACTTGAGGCCGTTTCTTCTTGTCCTGTCACTTGTTACTTGGGAGAAGAGACCAACACCCACCTGGCTACAACCTCCTGTCAGGTAGTTGTAGAGAGCAAGAAGGCCTCCCCTCAGCCTCCTTTTCTCCAGGCTAAACAACCCCAGTTCCCTCAGCCACTCCTTGTAAGACTTGTGCTCCAGGCCCTTCACCAGCTTCGTTGCCCTTCTCTGGACACGCTCCAGCACCTCAGTGTCTTTTTTGTAGTGAGGGGCCCAACACTGAACACAGGACTCGAGGTGTGGCCTCACCAGTGCCGAGTACAGGGGCGCAATCACTTCCCTGGTCCTGCTGGCCATGCTAGTTCTGATACAAGCCAGGATACTGTTGGCCACCTTGGCCACCTGGGCACACTGCTGGCTCATATTCAGCCAGCTGTTGACCAGCACCCCCAGGTCCTTTTCCACCAGGCAGCTCTCCAGCCACTCTTGCCCAAGCCTGTAGCGTTGCCTGGGGTTGTTGTGACCCAAGTGCAGAACCTAGCACTGAGCCTTGTTGAACCTCATCCGTTTGACCTCAGCCCATCAATCCAGCCTGTCCAGATTCCTCTGCAGAGCCTTCCTACCCTCCAGCAGATCAACACTCCCACCCAATTTGGTGTCATCTGCAAACTTATTGAGGGTGCACTTGATCCCTTCATCCAGATAAAGACATTAAAGTGAACTGTCCCCAGTACTGAGCCCTGGAGAACACCACTTGTGACCGGCTGCCAACTGGATGTAACTCCATTCACCACAACTCTTTGGGCCCAGCCATCCAGCCAGATTTTTATCCAGTGAAGCTTATGCTTGTCCAAGCCATGAGCAGCCAGTTTCTCCAGGAGAATGCTGTGGGAAATGGTGTCAAAAGCTTTACTGAAGTCCAGATAGACAACATCCACAGCCCTTCCCTCATCCACTAAGCAGGTCACCTTGTCGATCAAACAGGGCCTGCCTTTCGTAAACCCATTCTGACTGGGCCTGATCATCTGGTGGTCCTGTATGTGCTGTTTGATGCCACTCAAGATGATCTGCTTGAGTGGTTTTGATTCTTGATGGTAGCCTGTCTTTTTCCTGTTATTCTATACATGTACAATAAATGCCCTAATTCCTCTAGAGGCTTACTGTAATACCTTGCCAGAGAATTTTGAAAACCTATAGAAATTATTAGCTGCTTGCTTTATCCAGAGATAAACTGAATTTTGTATCAGTGAAGGAAAAGATCTTGGTATAACTAAATAATTCTTGAACTTGAAATATTTAGAAATATCTCTGCTGTTTGCAGTAAAAATTCAAATAAAATGTAGTATGTTCCTGAGAAAAGATTGACAAATAAAATAATGTGTGGTTATATTGCCTGCTATTAAGTGCTATTAAGCACTTCAATATGGATTATATGTCATCCCACTTTCTCCAACCCCACTACCTCTCAAAAAAGATGTTGTAGGAATAGCAAAGATCCAGAGAAGTGTTCCTAGAATGTAGGGCGTCCATACAGCAACAGACTGAATACTCAGGCAATCTTGCTCTTGTGGAAAAACATGATTAAGAGGATAGTGTTGTAGGGCATAACAGTGGAGAGAAAGTGGAAGGGGTGTGACTAGATGTTACAACTAAAGGAAAAATTAGGGTTCATTTAAAAATGGAGTTAGTTCAAACAAAGAGCAAATATATTTTCACAATAAAGAAATTATGGAGCTGCTTGTTACTAGCCCCTCTGGAGGCCAGAAGTACAGGTGGATGCAAAGAGATTAGACATATTTATGGAACATTCTCTTTCTTTTAAGACAAGTTTATTTAAATAAATAATTCCCCAAATAAGACTTAACTTAGAAACATCAAATAATTTTAAACTTAACAGTTTCCAAATATAGTAATTATGCAAAAGCAGCATTCAACTAGCCTCAGTTCTCCTAAGTAGTAATATTACAATGTTACACTGCAGTAGTTCCCAATTTAAGAATTCCATTCCTTTTGCGATTAGTTTAACTTATGATTAGTTTTTACAAATGTTATCTTTAGATTATTTTTAAAAATTGGGTTTTCTTATTAAATGATTGCTGAAAAAATTCTTTACTTTGCATTCTTGGGAAGACATCTTTGTGTGTGGCTCATGGATCATGTAAAAAAATAAATCAGTCATCAGTCTGTGAATCTTTGCATAGCAATGAAAATAAACCCTTCTCCTGATTCTTAGAATATGTCAAAAGATTTAGGATGTGGTAAGGTCTGAAGAGAAATTCTTTTCTGGATCTTTAAAACATTTTATTCAGCATTTAGTCATTTAGTATTTGAGCTCTGACTTTTCCCAGAAGAGAATGACCAGGGAGTGTTTTTATATATATGTATTGTTTATCATTTTTTCTTGCAGACCATTGATAAACAGCTTGTTTTCAAAAAAAGTTAAGTAATTTTCTCAAGATATTTTTAGAGAAAGCTCAGGAGTATCAGACTATTTTGTTGTATGGAGCGGATGCAAGTTCAACCTTTTATTTCTTGAATTGATGTTTACAGTATGCAAATAGAACAGCATCACGGATCTCTTTCAATGCTATTTTCAAAATGCTTGATTTGAGGATTTTGAAGTATTTAACATTTTTTAATTTACTTTTTTAGGGACTGGGAGCAGACAGCAAAAATCTCTATCCTTTTCTACTTCCAGTTATTCAGCTAAGTACGGATGTTTCTCAGCCTCCACATGTCTATCTTCTAGAAGATGGTTTAGAGTTGTGGTAAGAAGTGTTCTGTATCAGCTTCTAATTTTTAAAATGTTATTTTTATATCCCCAGAAGAAAAAAAGATTTTAAAAAAGCTTTGACTGTATTGTATGTTCTTGTTATCTTAGCTTGACATCATCTATATCATATCTTCTCTCAGAAGAGATGAGGTTAGGAAGTTAATAAAAGAAACACAGTTAAAAATAACTGAGTAGGTAATCCATTTTCAGGCAATTGATAGTGGGGTGCAGTTCTGTTGTGATAATAAACAGCAAGACAAAAAGTCTAGACTCGCTATAATGTGGGTGCTAAACTAACAATTTGACGCGCTTGACTTTGGGAGCACAATGACCCAATGATTCTCAGAGCTAGTTGCTGGAAGAGATGGCATATTCACAAGGATAAAGTGTAGAAGTTACCTTCCAGATCTCAGGCTATTTGATGACTGAACATAAGAGAAGGGGCACTGTGATCAGTTTGCCATGAGTCTGATTTCTTTCTGATGCTGCTGACACTGTAGGAGGAGGAAACTGTACCCGGACCAAATTCAGCACATCTTTCCTGCAGAATAGGAATATATTGAGTTTGTCTTGAAAGAGTGAGGGATTCCTCTAGTCTAAATTGTAGATGGGCACTTGAATTACAAATACTTAACCTACGAATGATCTGTTCTGTGTGCAGTAAAACTAAGTTTTATAATGCTGGTGGTGGTGGGGCAAGTCGAAGTGCAAGATGCTCACAAAATTTAAGACAGGGACCTTTTTAATGTGTCAGTTCAGAAGTTTTATATCTTAATAATACTGAACTTGAGGTTGTTATTCTGATGCCTAAGCAGAAGAATGATATTTTTAAGACGTCCTAAAGCATCAGAGGAATCTGGATGGAGCTGCCAGAAACAGTTGGGACTCTAATGGCTTCTTGAACCAAGAGCAGGAGAACAGCTAAGATACTTTACATAATTGGAATTGTTATTTAAATACAGTAATCCCACACCTAAGATCTGAGAACACACTGGATATGTTGCTGTGGTTCTAAGTATGAATTTATTTTATAGCTACTGTTTTCAAACCTCAGGAATTTTAAATTGTTATAAACAATGCTGAACATATAGTTATGCTTCTATGTGTGGTAATCAATGCATCATTTCAGACCTTAAAAAAAAAAAAACCACTAAAGGTTTGAGCTGATTTCCACCACAGCTGCTCCTTTGAGGTGTAAAGCACTACATGTGCTGTTCTTTACAGCATGAATATTCCTCTCTACCCACCTTCTCTGGAGATTATGTTGTCCTTACAAAAAGACACTAGCATGTTTTTCTTTCTTTTCTTACCTTAGCAAGACCCATGCCTATACTGATGGGTGTGTTGTAAGGACTACTGCTGTGCTTGAAATATACTTCAAGTAATTGTTACACATTATTTAAGTATTGTATAGTTACTAGAAGTTACAATGTTTTTCATCTGTCAAAATGATTGCACAATGTTATTCATAGAGCATGTAAAATACTTTGCCTAATCTATTCTTAGGTTAGTGACATTGGAGAATAGTCCATGCCTTACACCTGAGCTCCTGAGAATATTTCAGAATATGTCTGCCCTTCTTGGTAAGTCTTTTACTAATAAAAATTCTGGTTTTTTTTTTCTATTGCTTGTGTTGTTCATGCATTAAGTAGTGCTGCTGTGGCTACAAGAACTAAGGAGCCTTGCAAAATTGTAACTATTAAAAAACGAAGAACAGGTTTTTATTGTTTGACTTTCCCATCTTCTTCATTATCTACTTACCCTACTTCTGTTACTAAATTGAAGTTGCTTTGTATGCAAAAGATAAGACAAATCTGTTTGTTGTTTTAGAGTCTTTTTTAAGAAGTTCCTGAAATTTAACGCCAAATGTGCTGAGTTTTAGTCGTATCGATTATATGGAATACTTGCCTGTTCTGCTTACAACCAGAATGATGATTTCTAGTCTGAAGAATTGAAGTTTCCATTATTAGCTTTTTTCATTATTCAGTTAATAACTATGTAGGATGTTTTCAAACTACCTAAATATGTCTACAAGTGTATTGGTCAAGCAGCACTGAAATTAAAAGCAGTAGTTTTGCCTGAATTGTTGACAAAAGATAAACTTAATGAGTATTAAGAATCAGTGCTTAGGAAAATAGTGATATTTGGGGTGCTTTTGCTTTGTTATTAAAGGGAGTATAAAGATTTTTTTTGTTTATTATGTAAATATATTTTTTTAATGAAATCTTTAGTTGTACTTTTGTAGGTTGTGGAGCTAATATAGCAAATGGATTCATTATTTAGAGGACTTTGTTTATAAAATTACAGAAGTTAGCTTTTTAATTTATTGTTGTTTTCATCACTTAATATTTTATTCTGACTAAAGGTCAGTAGAAAGTTACATCATGGTGGGTAGGTGCGAGATGATGTCTTCTATTATTTCTCTGTGTATACTAGATCTCTTATGACAAAACTTCTCAGGAAAGTAGTGTTTCGTAGTGGTTTTAATACTTAACTCCAGAGTTACCTCTTAGGTTCTGTACCTGCCAAATACCTTTTGTCTTCGTTCATATCTACACATGTACCCTTCCTCCTTCTTGTTCTGTGTTAGTAGTAGATAGTATCTGCCACAGGAAACTTGTACTATGCAAATGGTTGTGATTTTCATAGTTGTGTCACACTGATCTGCTTGAGTTAAATTCAGAAATACTATGTGGCTTGCTTGCATTTGCTGCTGCTATTTTGTCCCCACCCTGTTGTCCCTAGTCCTCGCGCAATACTTTCCAGGGTAGAGAAAAATATGAATGGAAACTGTGGCAGTCTTTTCTAACAAAAGGTGGAGGTATTCAGGAATATTCTACACTTGTAACAATTTCCTTACTTCATGAATGAATCCTGGAGAATAGTGATGCTCTCCTTTGGAAAAAGTATATCCTCAAGAGAATGTTGCTTGTTCTGAAAAATGAAAGCTGTCGTATGGTGCTGGTAGAGCAAGTAGTACAGTTAAGCTAGGAAGGTTTTCCTGAAGGTGAGGCTTCAGACACACTTATATCAAATTGGTTTTTCTGTTGGGGATGGGAGGGGTGAGTGGCAAAAACACAGCAGCTGATGTGTAATCATAGACTGGTTTCCTCTTATAGACTTCTGGTACTACTTGACTTACTGAGCTTTTTTCCGAGTGTCATGTTAATCAAAAATTTTCATTGCTGTAAGCTGAAATGGTGCATATTTTGCCAGAAAGTGGAAATCATTCTGGTATGCTCTTTGCCTGCAATTCTCTTCTGTTTACATCAGGAGAATATAGCTGGACAGCCTCCACACAACATAGACATTGCACTGCGATGTTGAAATAGAACTTCAGTATTGGATTAGTGCTAACCTTATTTTAAAACTTGGTAGCGATAAAAACAGTACAATACTGCCATCCGGTACCCCTCAAACAGCTACTTCATTTCTTCAGTATATGTGAAGTATCACTTCTTCAAATAAATCCAGTGTAACAGCACAGTTTAAGCTACAGCTCCTTGCAGAAGAAATGTATTGATCAATGATGATCAACTGTGCAAGTTAATTAAATAACCGTTCAGTCTGAGTTCCGTAGTACAGTTTCTCCAGTATACAAGTTGGCAGTATTCACCTGAAACTTTCAGCACTTGACAACAAACACTTCCTGTCCTTCTCACCACAGTGATGTAGCTGTCAGTACAAGGTGTTGTAACAGGGAACTCTGCTGTTTTCAGTTGGACAAATGCAGGAATCCATTCAAATTTTGAGATCCTCAAATTTAAAGTTTCAAAATTTCAAAGTCTTGTGTGCCTTAACCGTCTGAGAGCAAAACAGAAAATCTCTCTGAGACTGGTTCTTAGTTCAGTCTTAAGTTATTAAAGTGGAAGCCAAAGGGCAGATATGGCGAAGGGAAGTTCTGAGTAGATGACTGCCATGCTTTTGTCTTTCAGAGCAAGGTGGGGAACTAGCAACAAGGTGCTCCAGAAAATGATATTGTTGAAAATAGAGTGTAAGGAATATAAACCTTCTGACCTTTAGTTTCTGAATTTACTCTCACTGAATGAAATTACTCTAATATACAGGTAACATAACTAGTTTTCTGGTGTGTTTAACTGCTCCATCAGCATTTAAGTCCTTCAGAAAAAGTGTCCTATTGGAGGTAAAAATGGTTGAACTAAGAGGGCTGAGAGGGACAGAAGTTGTTCAGACGTGAGATTTTTGGATATTAGAGGTATATAGCAGACCCTGTCCTGCTGAAGAGGAGAAAACAGATGTGGCAAGAAGTCATCAAACTAGAAAGGGAGAGAAGATGTTTTATCTTCTTCATGGCCAGATTATAGCACTTCTAAGAAATAACATTTATTCAAGACTTAAAAGTATTCGTATACAATAATAGGGAAAAAACTTCTGTGGGAACTGAACAGTGTACGTAAATAGATACAGTGCAGCTTTGATGACTCGGACCCAAACGGACTGTGGAAAATAATATGGATAACCATTTACAGATTCACAGATTGGTAGCAGTTGGAAGGGACCTCTAGAGGTCATCTAGTCCAACCACCCTGATCACCAAGAGCATGTTGCACAGGATCGCATCCAGGCAGTTTTTGAATATCTCCAGAGAAGGAGACTCCACAACCTCTCTGGGCAGCATGTTCCAGTGCTCGGTCACCCTCAGGGTAAAGAAGTTTTTTCTCACATTGAGATGGAACTTCCTGTGTTGCAGTTTGTGCCTCATTGGCCCTTGTCCTGTCTCTGGGCACCATTGACTCTTCTCAAGTCTGGCCCCTTCCCCATCCACCCCATAGATATTTACAAGCATTAGTAAGATCCCCTCTCAGTCTTCCCCAGGCTAAACAGACCCAGCTCTCTCAGCCTTTCCTCATATGAGAGATGCTCCAGTCCCCTAATCATCCTTATAGCCTTCCGCTGGGCTCTCTCCAGTAGTTCCCTGTCTGTCTTGAACTGGGGAGCCCAGAACTGGACACAGGACTCCAGACGTGGCCTCACCAGGGCAGAGTAGAGGGGGAGGATAACCTCCCTCGACCTGCTGACCACACTGTTCTGAATGCACCCCAGGATACCATTGGCCACGAGGGCACACTGCTGGCTCATGGAGAGCTTGTTGTCCACCAGGACTCCCAGGTCCTTCTCCACAGAGCTGCTTCCCAGCAGATCAACCTCTAACCTGTACTGGTGCCTGGGGTTGTTCTTCCCTAGATGCAGGACCCTACACTTGCCCTTACTGAATTTTATATGGTTCCTCTCTGCCCAACTCTCTAGTCTGTCCAGGTCTCGCTGATTTATATAAAAGTAGACAGTATGTTTATGTTTAAGGAGGTACAGACAATAGGCTGGATTGTGTATTGTTCAGGTTGTTGGTTATTCATTGTGTTATAGCTTTTGCTTTGCATTAATTGCCTCTGTGGACAAGGTCCTGTGGGACTTGATTGTGACCGTACACAATATTTTTTTAGAAAATTCAGGAGGTGTGCGGTGATAGATTGCTGGTTCTGATTCAGGAGCATCTAGTGTTTCCCACTGGATTTGGGAGTTTAGCTTAAACATCAAAGTACAAAACTTGATTTATGATTTCTGTGTTATAACAGAATGTCTTCTTCGGCAAAGTGACATAAGACTGAAAGAGATGTACTGTGTGCAAGTTATGTCTGGTAGTTTTTGAAATGTACTATGAATATCACTTAATAGAAAGGTGTCGTTGTGGAGTTTTTTCCTGTCGTGAATGCATGTTTACATGACTGAATATATCATCTGTTTCACAACTTTTTTTTTTTTTAAGTGCTCTTAAGATGCTTGCCAAGACTACGTACTGCATAAGGACTTGCTTGTACATCATTGCTTCCTGGCCCACCAGTAATACCTTAGAAACCTGAACTTTGAAGGCCTCTATGCTGCCTTCTCTCATGCTTTCTCTGCCTGTTGTGGTTTAACCTGGCAGGCAGCTAAATACCACACAGCCGTTTGCTCACATCTGCCCACAGTGGGATGGGAGAGAGAATGAAGAGGGAGGGAGGTAAAACTCATGGCTTGAGATAAAGACAGTTCAATAGGACAGAAAAGGAAGGGAAAATGATGATGATAAAAGAATATACAAAACAAGTGATGTACAATGCAGTTGCTCACCACGTGCTGACTGATGCCCAGCCAGTCGCTCAGCAGTGGGTGCCGCCCCCAGCCAACGCCTGATCCCCCCCAGTTTTATTGCTCAGCATTATGGTATGGAATATCCTTTTAGCCAGTTTGGGTCAGCTGCCCTGGCTGTGTCCCCTCCCAGCTTCTTCTGCACCCCCAGCCTCCTCACAGCCAGGGCAGTATGAGAAGCTGAAAAGTCCTTGACTTAGTATAAGCACTGCTCAGCAACAACTAAAACATCAGTGTGTTATCAACATTATTCTCATCCTAAATCCAAAACACAGCACTATACCTGCTACTAGGAAGAAAATTAACTATCCCAGCCAAAACCAGGACGCTGCTGGAGCCGATTTGTCTTATTGATAAGAATAAACCTTCAATGTTCCTTGACTTTCATTCCTGATTTAAATTTACAGCCCAGAGAAGTAATTGCTTGCCTTTGCTTCTCCTGCATCTTTTAGGAGATTTTTTTGAAACATGCTTATCTATTGGCAAGCAATTCCAATGTGTGATGCATAAAAAATTGGCTTAAGATTTAGTTCAGAATTATTTTTAAGTCATTCATTCATACTAGGTTTTTCATTATTTGAACATGCCTTTGTCATGGCTATGTCACAGGCCTGTGGCATATGTCACCATAGGTATGTCAGTGCCGTGACATCTCTTCAATTTTAACAGTCAACTGAAAAGGGAAAAGTAGAGAAATAGTTTTTATTTTTCTTTTTTAAGTAGTCTGAAAATAATATATAGCTGTTCCTTTGCAGATACATTTGTCCTTCTGAAAAGAGCTTTTTACATCCATTTCAGGATACTACTGCTTTTGGAACTGGATGTCAGAGGAGTTGTACAAATCCATTAGATTTGTCTTTTAAAGTAATCAATTCTATCCTTAAATCTTAAAGATACAGGAGTAGAATGTTGCATTTGATACCAAGGCATGATTTCATTCGCATAACTGACTTTCAAAGATTGTGGTGCTGTCATTGATGTACAATAATTGTTCATAGCATAATTGTCAGATTTGGTTTTCATATCAGTACTGGTGCTAATGTTTAAATTCTGTTGTAATATACTTGTCCTTGGAGGGGTTCAGAGGCTCTGTAATCCATCTCTCGGTGCAGCAGACTGAATAATGCGAAATGGAGGAATACATTAATTCTCTGAGGATGGATGCATTTTTGCACTGAGATTGCTTAAAATGACAACTGAGTCTGATATAATTTCAGGTTGTGAATATGGTCAAAGTTAAAACATAACAATTTCAAGAAACATGAGGTGTAATGTGCCTGTGCTGTACTTGTAAAGGTAATGGCAAAAAGCAGGTTACTGTCATAATTCCTCTGATCCCAAACAAAATGCAAAGGAGAGCGTTAGTTAATTTAGAAAAAGACATGTTTGATTCAGGGAAACCTGGCAAGGGAATTGATGCACAATTGTTTTTTAAATGTAATCAGTTGAAGGTAGTGTTTTTCTAGAAAAATGCTTTTACTAAACATTGAGCTTTAAGCATAGATGAATGACCTGAAATCCTGTTGTTTTCACAACATCTGTCTTAATCTATTTTTTCCTTCTGGCCTGAAATAACTTACTACTTGCAGGTTTGTTACTTGCACTTTATTACCTTTGTGTCAGTTATCACAGAACTGCAGAATGGATAGTTATGGAAAACCTGGCAGCACTTCATGTTTCTGTGACCATTTCTTTACAATTTGTCTACTGCATCAGTGTCTGAAACTTAAAACATCGTTGTATCCAGTGAGGAAAAAAAACGCAAAAACGACTGCAGACTTCTAAGGATAATGCAGTAACTTCAAGAAATGCGTAACACTACTAATGTGCTACTAAAGCTAATTTATAGATGTATTGGAATCTTTTGATGAGGATATTGGATGGATAGGTGAAACATCATCTCTTTTCAAGTAAAGATACATAAGTATTCAAAATAAGTGATAACAAGACATGACCTGGCCAAGCAGCGAGATCTGAAACTAATCATGCTTTCAAAGCTGTCCAATGGCCATGTCAGATAACAGGAACATTAATGTTCCTGTTAATGGGAGGGAAAAGAAGAGAAAATGCTAAAATTCCCCAGAACTTTTTGATGTTATAATGGAAAAACATAGTTTCTGTAATGTGATTTTTTTTTTTTTGGTGGAATTTTTTCGGTATAAGCATCACTAGGTGTAAGCCACACTTTCATACAGGCTACATTCATGTAAGCCATGCAAAACATACTGGGTCTTAGCCGGCTGCTGGTGTTAGTTTAATCTGGTAAGGAATTTTATTTAAAACTTACATAAAAGTATTTTTCTGTTGGCTCTCCATGATGATTTTATTGGAATATTAATTAAAAGTGGTGGAGCAGAAGTCCACTTACTTTACCAAGAATAGTCTGTCTCCCAAACTGATTTTAAGAAAATTTAGCAAGCCCCGTGAGGTTTTTTGGTCTTCTGTTTTGTTTTCAGACAATGAGGGCTGTTTGCTTTCTGCAGTAGTATCAACCTCCATGTAACACTTTGAAACCTTTTTGTGGTAGGTTGACCCTGGCTGGGGACCAGGTGCCCACCAGAGCCGCTCTCTCACTCCCCTCGTTCACTAGACAGGGGAGAAAAGGCATAACGAAACGCTTGTGGGTCGAGATAAGGACAGGGAGAGATCACTCACTAATTATCGTCACGAGCAAAACAGACCGAACTTAGAGAGGGAATTCATCTAATTTATTACTAAGCAAAACAGAGTAGAGGAATGAGAAATAAAACCAACTCTTAAAACACCTCCCCCCACCCCTCCCATCTTCCCGGGCTCAACTTCACTCCCGGCTTCAACCTTCCCCCCCGGCTTCAACCTTCCCCCCCTCCAGTGGCGCAGGGGGACGGAGAATGGGGGTTACGGTCAGTTCAGCACACGTTGTTTCTGCCGCTTCTTCATCCTCAGGGGGAGGACTCCTCTCATCGTTCCCCTGCTCCAACATGGAGTCCCTCTCACAGGAGACAGTCCTTCACGAACTTCTCCAATGTGAGTCTTTCCCATGGGGTGCAGACCTTCAGGAGCAAACTGCTCCAGCGTGGGTCCCCCACGGGGTCACAAGTCCTGCCAGCAAATGTGCTCCATCATGGGCTCCTTTCTCCACAGGTCCACAGGTCCGGCCAGGAACTTGCTCCAGCATGGGCTTCCCATGGGGTCACAGCCTCCTTTGGGTGCCTCCACCTGCTCCAGCGTGGGGTCCTCCACGGGCTGCAGGTGGAATCGCTACACCCCCTCATCCTTCCTCCATGGGCTGCAGGGGGACAGCCTGCTTCACCATGGCCTTCACCACAGGCTGCAGGGGGATCTCTGCTCTGGTGCCTGGAGCACCTCCTCCCCCTCCTTCTGCACTGACCTTGGTGTCTGCAGAGTTTCTTACATCTTCTCACTCCTCTCTCCAGCTGCAAAAGCTCTCTCTCTCTCTAAGTGTTTTTCTTCTTAAATATGTTATCACAGAGGCGCTGATTGGCTTGGCCTTGGCCAGCGGTGGGTCCATCTTGGAGCCGGCTGGCATTGGCTCTGTCAGACACAGGGGGAGCTTCTAGCAGCTTCTCACAGAAGCCACCCCTGTAGCCCCCCCCCCGCTACCAAAACCTTGCCACGCAAACCCAACACACTTTTGTTTTGCTATGAGTTGTGTTTTTTAGATGTTCTGGGGCAATTTTTCTTAAAAAAGGTCTTTACAGGTACTGCCTGAGGACGTGTGTCTCTTTTTTTTTTTTCTCTCTTCAAACTGCTGCTGTATACCATCTCCTGTGTGTATCTGTCTCTTAAACTGATATGCTGTCCTTACTGAAATACTCAAGATATTGCCTGAAGCTCAGTGTGTTTCAGTCCAAAAGCTCAATGCCATTTGATGTGGAACCTGGGTCAGAAGAGCAGAACTGCAATCTTTATTTCAGACTTTCTACTCAGCATTTACTGACTCAAATGTGAGAGATCATTTATCAGTAATTGCAGGTCTCTTAAGTACGTGTTTTATTTGTTCTGTCTTTAATATCTTCTTAGCCCATTATCACATCTAAAATTTGACTTTTTTTTATCATTAGGATTGGTTTTTGAGGTCACAGTATTTCTTGTTGCTTCCATTTGGGAATATGAAAGCTGTTATCTCTCTTTTGTTATTGTCTCTGGCAGGGGACAGAACCTGAATGGTACTGAATCTAAGATAATTTAGGCATCTGGCACTTTAAAAGCTGCATGAGGGAAAAAGACTTTTGGAAGTGAATCATTTTAGTTGTACTTCAGTTTGGTGATGAGGTTCTGAACTTTGATTTCTTTTTTTTCCAGAGCTGAGTTCAGAAAACCTAAAAAATTGCTTTAAGATCATCAATGCTTATATTTTCTTATCATCATCTGAATTTTTACAGGTATGTAAAAGATTCATATTAGCACCTTAGTTCCCTACTGGCAAAACATTTTTTTCTGTCATGTTGGAAAACATTATACCCACAAACATTTAGCCTCTTATTCATTTATGTGTATACAAGCATATTGTTCTAATGTTAGCTCTTTATGGCACATGATGGACACTAAAATCAGATTTCGGAAAGATTACTATTTGGAATTGTTTTGTGGATTGGCTTATTACTTTGGTACCTGAAAAGGTCCTATGCGAGGTAGTAATAGTTACTTTAATTGTCCTAGCATATTAAAATTATGATCATAAATTCTAGTAAGAATTGAACTAGAGATATTATAGCTTGTTCTCACACTTTCATTAGAAAATTTCTTGAGATTAATTGTTTACAAAACCTACAATGTTAAAAAAAACCCAAGATGCTTAGATTGGATTTTAATTAGTTCAGGAAAGACAAGCATTTTAGCAAATACCAACTTTGAAGGGAAGCTGGGTCTTTGGACATATGTAATCCATAATGTGTTGAGTTTTGAAATGTATGTGTAGATATAAAACGTGTTTGCATATGTCATGGTTTAACCCTGGCCGGCAGCTCAGCCGCTCACTCATTCCTCCTTGGTGGGATGGGGGAGAGAATCTGAAGAGTAAAAGTGAGAAAACTCGTGGGTTGATATAAAGACAGCTCAATAAGTAAAGCAAAAGCTACGCGCACAAGCAAAGCAAACAAGGGATTTGTTCCCCACTTCCCATGGGCAGGCAGGTGTTCAGCCATCCCCAGGAAAGCAGGGCTCCATCACGCATAACGGTGACTTGGAAAAACAAATGCCATCACTCTGAACATCCACCCCCTTCCTTGTTCCCCCAGCTTTATATGCTGAGCATGACACCATATGGTATGGAATATCCCTTTGGTCGCTTGGGTTCAGCTGTCCCGGCTGTGTCCCCTCCCAACTCCTTGTGCACCCCCAGGCCCACTCGCTGGTGGGGTGGTGTGAGGAGCAGAAAAGGCCTTGGCTCTGTGTAAGCTCTGCTCAGCAGTAACTAAAACATCCCTGTGTGATCAACAATGTTTCCAGCACAAATCCAGACCACAGCCCCATACCGGCTACTATGAAGAAAATAAACTCTATCTCAGCTGAAACCAGGACAGTAAAATACCTTCTCTTTCATTTAATTTCAGATGTACGCTGCTGACTTATGCCAGTCATTTTGTGAACTTTTGGAGGACATAACTACTGAAGGTCAAGTTCAAGTTTTGAAGGTAGAGTGTAATAAAAATAATACCCAGATATTCAGGTCTGTACATCCTTTATTCTTCCTAGTGTTTTGTCAGGTTTCAAGTATGATGAATGTAGGACATGTAGAAGAAAACAATTTATTTAGCACACATTGACATTGGAGTCAGTGGTGTTTTAAACTACATATTCAAAGTGTGTGTATAGAGAGTGTGTATATACACACATGTATTTTTTAAAAATAATACTTTTTCCCAAGAGAAGGTTAGTATAGCCTTAAATAGAGCAACCCAAAAGACGATCACCGAACACTGTATTCCTATATCCTCTCTGTAAATGCTTTCAATTACTTTATGTGATTCCAAAATGTCCTTAGGCAAATGAGTTCTGAGCTCATTTGAGTCCTCTTTGTATGGATGGAGTTAGATTAAGAGTCCCTGGTATCTTTCCCATTTGATTATTTTCTAGATTACTCGAGAAAGGTGGTTAGTGAGGGCTTGGATCTTCATGAAAAGTTTGTTCTACAGCCTGGCAATAGCACACTTAAACAGCCAGATGACCAATCACTGCATTGTGAAGATGATGCTATGTATAGAAAATATTGAGAGCACTGAGTTGCAAAACAAGGATTGTATTTGGGTCAAAGCAACGTGATTTAATCTTTTGCTATCGGTGGACTCATGGAAGTTGTAGAAAGCTAATCAAAGTTATTTATTCCTAATTGAATTTTAGAATGGAGAAAGGTACCACAGTATAGCACAAAAGTTACTTAACTCTTCTAATTACAAAATAAAAGGGCAAAATCCATCTGATTAATGAGTTTTAAGAATTGTCCTAATTCAGTTTCCAGCTTGGTTCAGAATTCAGAAAAGATTTCATTATTCTGATGAAAATGCAACATTAATAAATGATTCAACTTAAAGTAAAAATCATACTTGTGTTAATAATCTAGGTTCATTTTCAGTGTTTCTAATCAAAATGTGCAAAAGTACTATCTAATTGCTGTGTCTAGCCATCCAAATCTGAGTTTTGTCTAGTACCCTATCAACCAGTATTGATACTTTTGCTAATACAAACAACAGTAATAATATTATATTTACTATTTTTTAATATTAGTTTTCCTTTTCAGTATTCAATACCAATAAGAAAAATAGTTCGATTTTTGTAACTGCACATTTGAAAAACTGACAAGATAAGGGTTAAGTAACAAGTCTGCATAAATATGTGTATTGTTATAAAAGCTGTTTAGGTGATTTGATGATTAAATAAGCACCAAATGATCAAGATTCCATTCCTCCCCCCCCCCCACCCCCCTGGCCCCGCATTTCTGTATGATCGCCAGAACCTAACAGGTTTAGAGCCAACCTTTTCCAGTCTTTACTGAATGTTGTATGTATGTGCTCTCCATCACGTTTCTTTGTGGAGCATACCTGCACTTATACCATGACATAGTATTCAAACAGTCTTTACTTTTGGCGTAAGTTTCTATTGTAATTTGCTATTTAAGCAACAACTGCTTAAATAGAGTTGCTAGAGGTTTTTCAAAGTACTAAAATGAAATGATGCTGCTAATATAGTATAATTTATCCACACGGCTCACAGTGTGGCCTTGCATTACACACAAGGTTTGTCCAGTATACTTTGAACACTTTCCTAGTATGCCTGCTTGCTCCCAGAGGGATAACTGAGCTATAATCCATGTGAATATTTTTACAAAAAGGAAAGTGTTTTGTCAGGCATCACTATGCTGACTTGTTAAACAAAAAGCCCTAAGATAAATATTGGGAACAGAAACACAGAGGAGTATTCTCTGAAATATTTTCGTACAAACAGCTTTGGCTGGATTGAAAATTGACATTAGAACAGTAAATAAATGGATAAGGTTGAAAAACACTGATTTGGACGGATGAGATGATTTATTGCAAGATTGCTGAGGCTTGATGTAATTTGATGTTCTAATTATCCGAGACAGACAATAAAAGGTTTGAAAAGACTCTGTACAAGGAACAAATGAGTTAGCCAAAACTCCCAGTACTTGGAAAAGATGAGTAGGGGAAAAGTTATTTTCACTTCCATATAACAGTATATTAAAGGTCTACAAAATTGAGAGGCATTTGAAGGAGTTAACTGCTTACGATCTCTTTCAAGGCAGGAAATGGTGAAGAAAGCTAGGGGACTGGAGCACCTCTCGTATGAGGAAAGGCTGAGAGAGCTGGGTCTCTTCTGCAGAAGACATGACTGAGAGGGGATCTTACTAATGCTTATGAATCTAAAGGGTGGATGTCTAGAGGAAGGGGCAAGACTCTTCACAATGGTGCTCAGTGATAGGACAAGGGGCAGTGGGCACAAACTGGAACACAGGAAGTTCCATCTCAACATGAGGAAAAACTTCTTTACTCTGAGCGTGACCGAGCACTGGAACAGGCTGCCCAGAGAGGTTGTGGAGTCTTCTTCTCTGGAGATATTCAAAACCCACCTGGATGCGATCCTGTGTGACCTGCTGTAGGTGATCCTGCTCTAGCAGGGGGTTGGACTTAGTTGATCTCTAAAGGTCCCTTCCAACCCCTACCAGTCTGTGATTCTGTGTAAATAAAGGGCATTAAATGATACTAGTAGGAATGAGGTTCAAAATGAAAAATTTAGGGGGGCACTAGACAAGAGCACAGAAGAGTAGTTCCTTGTGGAAGACCCTCCGAGCTGAAAGTAGGTGGAGACTGAGAAGAGTGTTTAAGGGAGGTACCTTTATGAAACCTTTATATGCTTTATACACATCAGCGTATAGGTGTGTGATCTCTGTCTTTACTACCCATAGGAACAAAGAGGTATCGACCCATTATTCTCACAGCCTCTTCCCTCTCCATCTTGGTACAAGGGGAGAGCCCAAACAGCTGGGCGAAATAAAAACTGAACACCATGGGGGGAAAAAAATTACTTCAAGGAACTGCTCGTGGCAGGGGAGAGGGAGAGGGGAGGAGCTGAGAATCAAAGGGTGTAGAATGTAAAAATGGGGAACCAGAGCAGGGTACTGAGAATAGCACATCTGAGAGCACTTGTGGTTACTTGATCACTTGCAAAGAGATGGTAGGTCCTAATTAATGGTTCTTTAAAAAAAGTGACAGGACAAAGGTATGGAAATAAGCCTTAAACTGCTGGTACTCCTCCTTGCAAACCCACCTCATCAAGCTGCTTTCCCTGCAGCCTTATCAAGGTTCTTCCAACCCATCTCATCAGCTTTGCCAGGGCCAGGAGGAGGCTGGTGAGGAAGTGCTTGGCTAGGTGGGTTTCACTTGGCGTGTCAGTTTTCATCAGGTCTGTTACGCAGATCAGGTCTGCAGGGTACTTCACTAGAATATACTTTTCAGCAGTCCTGAATTTTGCTGGTATTTAATCATAGACATCCTACCAGGACTTTATGTATAGACCAGTATATGTAGTTTTAAAGCTTCAGTTAAGATTTTTAAATGTACTTTACTAATTGTCTAATTCGCTTTTGTTCTTAAGGTTGTGGAAAATGTCCTAAAAGTAAACCCTGTTTTGGGTCCTCAAATGTTTCAACCACTTCTACCGTCAATATTCAGGGGGATTTTAGATGGGGAGGTGAGTTATTGTATAACTACTCTCTACTTTTCCCTTTGAACAGGAAAGTACCTTATCTGTCCCAGTTTTCTCATAGTGACGTTGCATTGTCTCTTGTTTTAAGAGCATGTGATAGATCTTTTACAGTCATTTTAAAAGTCTGTAAAAGTAATATAGTAGCACAAGAGTTAAAGCAACATCTCCATCACTTATTTTGTCATCTAGTGTTGATTTTAATAACACAAATTTCATTCTGCCATTCCTTTACTATTAACACTGATACAGTGCTTAGTTAGAGCCTTTGTAGGTGTGGGAGTTTTTTGTTGGGGCTTTTTAAAGATACTTTTACTACTCCTTTTTAAGAGTACTTGCACCAGAGAAAAACAAACTGGACAAGGAGAGAATTGACTTGACCTTCTTTTTCTAACGGATACATCTAATATGAAGACCTGAAGGATGTGAAAATGCTTTATGTGAGATAGAAGAGGCTTTAAGATATTGCTTGCTTAGGTGTCTTAAGTTCTCCCTTTTCTCTCTCTTTGCCTTCAACAAATTTCCATGTTAGATAAGGAGTAAAATCCAATGTGCTTTAACTGTGTTGAACCCTGCAGTACTAGCAGGAGAAAAAACAATACTTACCAGCAGAACCAGTGGGTGGAATTCCCTGTGCTTTTGACTTTTTTGAATGAAACCTTTGCTTTTTTCAGAGTTGAAGACTTTCAAAAATCAATATTTGGATCCCATTATTATTGAGTTAAATAAGATATTTCCATGATTAAGCCAAGTAATATTACTTAGCAATGTATTTTTTCCGTACAGAACAAAAGACAATTTGTTTGAACAGTTTGCAGTTTAAGACGACACAAAACTGGAGAGCAGATTATTAAAATGCGTTCTGATCTAAGAGTGTACTAAATTAATTGCTCCCTATTGAAAAAAGGTATTAATTTGGGTTAACATTTTCAGGTAAATGTTGGCATTTTATTTTTCAAGTAGGCAATTCTACAAAATACTTATTGTTAGATGCCAAATTTAATACAAAGAAATCTGTAGCTTCTTCTAAAATTGAAAGTAATAACAAAAGGTAATAAACTAATGAGCTTATTACTGTATCCACTTAATTTTGAGACACTTCCAAATTAGTTATTGGCAAATGTATTATAGTTTCTCTCAGTGAAATACGTAACAACCTCAGACATACTAAGCACTTCTTAATGTGACTAAAATTGTAAACAGTAACTTTGAACCATGATCAACTTTGAAAGTAACTTTTTAACAGTACTATATACTGTTTATTCCTTAAAATGCAGTTTTTTAAATTTAAAATAAAATCACCTTGCAAGTTGTCTTGGCTGTTCGGAGGAAACTGAGATGGCCATAGTTTTCCTATTGTAAGAATCAAGAAACTCTACTAATGATTGCTCGCTCAGTCTTGTGTTCTTAGAGGCTTTTAAATTACAATTTATAATTTCAAATTTAATGAAATACATAAAGGATGCATGCAAGTATTTTCCATGTATTTCTGCTCTATATGTTAAGTATTTTTCACTTCATTAAACTAAGCCCTCTTTATTTTGGTTTACTTCTGTTTCAGAGATACCCAGTGGTGATGTCTACTTATCTAGGGATCGTGGGTAGAATTCTACTACAAAATGCAAGTTTTTTTTCATTACTTTTGAACCAGATGGCATGTGAATTGGGACAGGAGGTAAGGATTTTTGTCTAGGTATTTCAGCTGGATTGCATGCGGAAGTCTTGCATTCTTTTGACCTGAAAGAACTTTCCCCTCTGTTTTCCATGCTTGTTCCTCCCCAGTCCACCTTGGAAAGAGGCCCATTCCCCACCTGTGGTCCTTCCCCTGAACATCCTGTAACAAGTTTTACATATTCCACAATTACCTTAAAACATCTCATTAAAAGTTTTATACAATCTCTAAATTATCTTCCTGCTGCATTCCACAATAAGCCATATAAATCTTTAGTATGCACACTATGGCAGGGTGAGAGTTTGTTTCTCTGTGCCATCTTGATGGGTATTGCACCAGGGATAATGGTCAAATCATTCTCTGGTGAGTTTCTGGGAGTATCTGGTTCAGTGTACTCCAGCGTCACTGATAAGGTTACTGATGTTCTTTCACTACAAGTGTTCTATTATGTCTTTAAGTGAAATTTTAGTAATTTTCTTATCCTTAGGTATAATACAGTTTTCAAACAGGTAAAGACAACTCTTGTCTTTTTATTTGTCACCAGTGAAGGTAAAGCAGAGTAAGTTCACATGCTTTGTGTGTATTAAACTGTTACAGGAAAACTGAGTAATTCACTGTTCTGAATCAGTGCTCTGTCCATGAATTTAATGCATTTCTAACTTTTAGGTTACAATTAATGGTAGGGTGGTGGTTCAGGGCCTAGAAGCACCGTCAATAGAAAATTTTAAAAATACATGTTGCTTGCTACTTCTGTTAAGTATGTTTAACTGAATAATGTCTTTCCAGATTGAATAATGTATTCAGTTGGTAGAAAAATTAAAATTAATTACTTTCTAAATATGGTGACATACACTTAAATGAAAAGGAACGTTCTGTCTCCCATTGCAGTTGGACCAAATTCTTGGTAACATGATTGAAATGTGGGTTGATCGGATGGATAACATCACTCAGCCAGAAAGAAGAAAACTTTCTGCTTTGGCATTGCTTTCGCTTCTGCCATCATTGAATAGGTAAGCAAATGTACAATGCCTTAAAGGCTCCAAGGGCCCTTAAGGTGGTTTTTAACGTATTTTACAATTCTACAGATAAATATTCCAATATAAGTGGTTTTATTGCCTCTTTTTTGCCAAAAGAAACTTAAAAAGAATTGTCATGCTATATTACAGTAACTTTTTATTTGACTTCATAGCAATATAGTAACCTTTCTTTTATTTCATAGAAAATGTAATTTACTAGAAGTGAGGAAACAGCACTGTGTATTTTATTGTCCATTCTCATATTAATATTAAACTAGCTGCTTGTCTCATCTGTGATTAACTAGTTGCTTTAGTTGGCTTGTTAGTACTTTGGCGTCCCTTCCAGGGAACAATGTTTGTTCAGTTTTCTTTCCTGTTGTGGGTAGATCTGAACTTTCACCCTCGTTTTCCCCTTTAGGACATTAAATTAGGAAGAGTTGCATTAAATTAGGAAGAGTTGCTGTGAAAGGCTGTGAAACAGTTTTTACACCACAGATTTCTATAGCAAGCAGCTTTTACTATTGTTGATTCTCTAGCCGTCATCATTGCTGAATATACGTGCAAAATGAAAATGTTTATTGAAAATGCTGAATAGCGTTACGCTCACTGACTTCTATATCGTCACTACTAGAATTCCTATATAACACATGTTTAGGTGAGAGTTCAGTCTGTACTTATCTTCAGATTATTCTTGTCTGTTTCAAAGTCAGGAAGACAAGACTGTGTGACTTCAGTCTGCTGGATTTCCTGAAAAGTCTTGTCTAATGGGAATTTAGATGTTGCTCACAAATCCTAAAGCTGTGTTAGTATCTGCAAAGCTCTAGAATAGGTAGTCACTACCTAAACAATCAGAGACCTCTTATATGTAAAACTTAGAGGCTTCATTGCTTTTAATGTGCACAGGAGCTGTCCTTTTTTTGTCCCAGATCATCAGGACAAACATCTAGTCAAAGGTGAACCAAGCAGCTGCTTTATGAGAAAGCTTTTGTTTTTTTCAGTAAGTGTAGCAATGTTATATTACTTAGGAGTATATTCAAAATGTTCTTAAAGGTGTTATCTAAAATTTAAGGTGCTAAACTACATGTCTGTCTGTCTTGTGAAGTTTCTTTTAAAGAGAAGAAGGAAAAAAGAAATTGCTTTAGATAATCGTGTTATTTTGAACTACCTTCAGCTGCTCAAAATTTCCTGCTGTAAGAGCCAATTATTTCTGGCAGTCCTTAACATAATAAAACCTTCAGCGAATGACAGCTTTATTTTTCAGATACTCAAATCATTTAAGAAGGCCGCTTCTCAAATAAAAAGCCTCTCTTTAGTGGGCATATTTATGTCAAAGCTATGAAAATTTTACTATATGACTGATAGACTGCCAGGGCCAAACATACCTTTAGACAGAATGTGTGAAATTGATTCTGTCAAGTGATTGTTTCTTCTACTACTGAACAACGTGACTCATTTTGGTTTTGCCATTTCATAGGGATTATATTACATATGCTTGCTGCATCTCATATCTGAAACTGTTGTTAAAAATAAAATTTTTCAAAAGCAGGCTTCTCTTGCAAGTCCTTTTGCAATGTATAAGCAAAAATGTTTTAAATATAACACAGTATTTAAACAAAATATTTTGATTCATATAAATGTTTTCAAAAAAAGCTTAAGAAATTTTTCCTGTTGGACTACCTCACTAACCAGGTCCTTGATAAGTTATTACTTTGGACATCAAAAGCCAGTTCAAATTTCTCAGTTGCAGAGACAGAACAGAATTTTGTCTCCTGAGGATGGCCATGAGTTGGGCTCGCTTGGGAAGGCCAAGCTGACGGTGGTACGATGGTCAGGGGTGGTACCAGTAGCAAGCTCAGATTGTCAGGATTCTGCTATAGGGAAAACAGGCATCTGCACTGTGTCCAGCATTTCCTGAGGATTTTGCTTTTTTTGCCAGTTGCTTCCTCTAGCCTATAGCTGGAGCTGTCCCAAAAGCATCAGTTTATTTTAGAGAGGAAACGGAGGAAATAGACAAAAGTACTAGGGAAAAATGAAGATAATGAGTATTCTCATTCTTCCCTCAGAGTTGCTTTATGGACAAAATGTTGGGGAAAATACTAAGGAGTAACTTTTTTTATTCTCCCTCTGAGCTCTATACTATTACTTCATTGCTTTTAGGTACTTTTCTAGTTAGTGGTCATGTTTATACATATGTGGACTTGGGACTTTCTGCTTTTTAGGGGAAGCTAAAGCTTCCATCATTATTAATTTAAAACCAGTATGGCAAAATTAATTTCCTGTTAGAAATAATGCAGCTTTGACAGTGTCACGGGTGAAAAATTTTAGAGCAGATAAGATGGGAATCGCTGCAGAGCAGTTGTAGTTCATAGTGGTTCTCAGGCCAATTAGTTGGACTAAGCAGGTTATATAGTGACAGTTCATTAGCCAAACTATAGCTTTCTTGCCTGGGCAATATCATCCAGAGATACATGCAATGTCATGTCTTTAGTACCAACAGTACCATTGCATTTTATCATGTATGCATATAATCTTTTGATCCAGCATCCTGTTTATCTTCCTACACACAGCTGCACATTGTGTTAGTCTTTAGAAATTCATATGAAAAAAAGAACAATAACTGCTTCTTTCCTGATTAATGTGTTGCAGCACCTTTTGACTTACCAGTAATTTCCTGGTATCACTTGGGGTTTTTGCATGAACTAAATGCTACCTAATTATCTGCATTTGCTGTCTGAGTCTGGCCATTCAATGTTAGCATTTTTTGTGTCTGATATATGGATCCATATTTTCCACATTTTGTACTCCTGCTGCGTGTTTGCCACTTGTATTTTTCCACATGCGTTTTCATTCATTTATTAAAAGCTCTTGGTACTTCATAAAAAATAAAGACCTTTGTCTTTAAACTGGTGTATATAACAGTAGTAACAAGGTTTAGGCATTAAGGATACACTTGTGGAGTTATGGTGTCTCCATGCTCAGCACACAAATATGCATGGACACGCAATAGCTAGAAGAATGAGGGGTTTTTTGAAAAACATGAAAGGACTTGAAGCTTGGTGGAGGAGAATCATATCTGAGCTAGGGTGTGAGCCATGAGAGGTGACAGCAATGGCAACCTGGATGAGTACATTCACAAATGTCCTAATTTCCTGGTCTAGTTCAGTCACACTCCAGTTTGTCTACAATCTTAATGGCTTGTTTGTGAATTTAGAGCTTCAAGAGTACTCTGCTAGTACAGTAGATGTAGTTTGGTTTTATTAGATGTTCCCTTGGTCCCCAGAATAGTGCCTAGTGAACACGGTCAGGAGCAGCAGCCTAACTTTTTTTTAGGCCATTGTGGAAAGGATGTGGGCTCCCACCAATGTCTCAGATACACATCTTTAGCATTCTTTGTATTTCCTGAGACCAAAGTGGCTAAAATTGTACCTCTTGCCCTTCTCATACCTATATATATATATATCTGGAAATAATCAGCTTGCTTACTGTGCTTTCGTCACTTTTTATAATATCAGCATTACAGTGTTCTGTAATGTCCTTATTTTGGGATATTGAAAACTTTTAATGATTTATTTAGCAAAGTAGATTTCTCTCTTATTCCTCCAGTTATTATCTGTGTCTTGGTAGGACACAAACAATACTGAAAGATGCTTACGAGCGATAGGAATATTTTAGTCTCTAATAGGAAATATAAACAGAATTTGGAAAGATAACATGTCAATGATTAGCTTAGCATGGTGTGGTACCTAACTGTAAGAATGGGTAGAATTTGCCACCATGTTGAAAGCTAAGCTCTCCCCTTTTGCTGGTGTTATCAATGCTACGCCTATCATTCCGGAATGGGAGGGTGCCAAGTTTGCTTTTACTCAGTCAGTGCTTTCCAAAATAGTCTGCTAATTTTGGTACTTGAGGATAGGTTCATTATTGGTGGACCTACCAGTGTAGAGTGGTACCTCTCCAAAGTAGAGGAGACTTCACTGAGCTTGAAATATGAAGCACTTTAATTGATCCTGTTGTTTTCCTTTAATTAGTGGTACATGAGTAATATTTCCAGATGCCATTGTTAATTTTTCCCTGTTGAGTCAAATGTGTTTGTCTGGAAAATCTATTGTGAGGAAAAGGTTAAAAGCCTAAGAGGTTCTCCAGGTTGTTCTGCTCATTTCTAATTGTTATGTAAATGAATGTCTGCTTTTTCCTCACTGTGTATCAAATCTGGTATGTCAGCTAGTATGAGTTCTGCCAATTAGATAATTGGCATTCTGTGAGTATAAGTACTTGCAGTATGCAATTATAAATCCTAATTAGGTTATTACAGAAGTTTTTCCCTCTGTCATTTGTTAAAGTTACTTTGTTAGAAATTTAATTTTCCTCTCAAGAAGTTGTCTATATGTAATGTTAGGAAATGGCAAGAAAGAGCCTAATAACATGTCATGTTCTCCTTCAGGGTAGTTGTGTTCTCATTTATAAAGTCAGAATTTGTTACATAACTAACTGGTACATCTTCCTTTCTTTATAGGGAAGATGGTATGAAGGCCTTTCCCTATCTTCGCCCTTTTTTTATTCCTCTAGTCAAAGCTGTGCTCACCCGTCTAATAGACTATTAGTATTAAAAGGAACTCTTTAAATGATGATTTTGCAGTTGTCATCTCTGTTTGCCCTTGGATTTGTTTAGTTTTTCTGCCAGGTAACAGTGCAGTTTTAATGATATGAGTGAAAAATGTGGCTTTGGTCTGAGTATCAGAGTCTTCATTTAGTGTTACATATAGTACCACAACTTCCTTAATTGTATGTCACATCATAGCATTGGCAAGAGGATGCACCCTTTAAACTTTCCTTGTTAACAATCTCCATTAATTTTTCTTCTGCACCTGGTTGTTAGTATGGACTGGTCAGGAACAAATTATCATTTCTGCTAAGACCCCAAAGGCTTGTTTACAAGGGAATATGTACCAAGTGATGGCAAGGGATTATGTCACTAAATGAAGCTGAACTGCTGCAGAAAACAAACTACGAATCATAAGGAATTGATTGCTGCTGATACCTTGCTTTTGTTTGTGGCCTATGTAAAGAATTTCAGAAGTTTCTCCTAAAACTCTTCTAAATACAATCTACCCTAAAATTGAATAATTGTATAAAAGACAGCAAAAGATAATCATGGGCTAAACTTCAAACTTTTTTTCTTTGTAATGTGTTATTGAATAAACAGTGACTAAAGTATAGCATATTATTAATAATGTGTAAAAATCACAAGATTTTAACAAAAAATTTGTAGCAGCAGATTTGTAGCTGGTCTTCCACCTGAGTTTGTTCTGAGCTGTTTTGGTGCACCCTACTTATCTTTCTGCCTGATACTCTGTGAAATTTGAGACTGTGCCTGACAGCAGCTGAGATTTTTGGCAACTTTTCTTAACAGTGCCAGACCATTATGATAAGATACCAAAAATGGTTAAGACACAACTCATGTCACTACAAGAACTTGTGCAAATAAGTATTGTCTTAAAAATAAACATTTTAACAAGAAAGTGAGGGTTTAAAACAAAACATCATGTTTTGATATTAAGGAAGTGCCTAGTGTAAAGAATGTTTGTATTTTTGAGGAAGAAATAGCTTTTGTGTTTTCTGTGTGGGTATTCTCTAGTAGTTTTCAGGAAATGCACTAGTTGTTTGTTTTCTCTTTTTGTAAAATTTTTAGAGGCTATTAGTTGCTAATGCCAATTGCATGCTCATCCTGTCTCCTAAACTAGCAGGCAATGTGCTGCTGAAAGCTGTACAGTTGGACTTAGTTTTGAATCAATTTCTAGAAGGTGAATTAGTTTTTGATTGAAATTAGGGAAATTACTTTGCTTTGAGTTTTTTAAACCTTTTGGTTTGAATTGTATTCATATTGAATACATTTCTTATTGCTTTTATAATTTGAACAGAGTTTATTAAATATTGCAGTGAATAGTAAAGACTAAAGCTATAAATATCGTTACTCTCAGCATACCACATCTGTGGATTTCATTGATGGCTAACCTTTTTTATGTTATTGTTTTGTTCAGACTTACTGCTCGCTCCATAGAAGACTATTTTTTGTCAGTTTGCATGACAAATGCACTTCATTGGTGCAATAATTATTTACTACTAGGTGAGAAATTTTCTCTAACAGTATCTCAAAGTGAGCTCTTAGTTTTGTAAGAGCTTTCTGTTGTATTATTTTACTAGAGTCTAAAGCCAAATAAGATATATAGAAGGGAAACTTATTCTATACTTTTCACTTCTTACTGTTTCTCAGGATGTTGCAAAACTTGATTGATAATTTAATCAAAAATAATAAATGCCAAGGTTAAAAAGGTAAGTAAGCTACAAAGCTTCATAATTTTGAAATAGATTTTGTGATGTATGTTTACATATACAAATGTTTAGTACTGTGGGTTTATTAGGAATGTTTTTGGGTTATTAATTTGGTATTACAGTTTCTGTACCTGTGTCTCCCCTTTGTAACTATCAGTTGCTGTTATGAGAGTGGAATAACACTCTGTGAAAAAGAGAAAATTTTCAGTAACTGAAGCAGCGAATCAAGAATTTTACTTAGGCAGGAATATGAAATACAAGAAGGAATACGCAATATTTGAGATAATCAGAATTTTTGAGATAATCTGGATGATAACGAGAAAAATAAAAAAGGGTTTTGATGTCTGATAAGTTAACATTAATAAGGTGACGACAGCAGGTGTTACGGGATATAGATAGGTGAAATAAGATTAAATGTTGATCTGTGTGCTACCCAAGCAGTAGGTAAGTAGCTGAATTACTTTGATTTGTTGTGAGCAGAAGGTGGTAGGTATTTGAAAACAAGCCAAAAAAACTTGTAGCATAGTCCGTCCACCTGTCGAGAATGAAAGCAGAAGGAAGGAAGACCTGCTAGAGGAGGTACTTGCTAAATACACAGTGGGAGGGCAACAGATAGTTTCACTCTTATAAGCTCAAAAGAATAATTGCATTGCTAAAAATTGGTTTTCCACTGTTTTGTGAGCTTTAATATAATTTTGTAGTGATGACAAGAATGAAATCCCTCTTCAAAAATTGGTTTAATATATTTTAAAGATGGGTAACTTTAGAACCTTTTTTTGAACTTGTCGCGTGGTTTTCTGCTATACATAAATTGGAGTTGGGTGACTATTATGCTAGCTAGCATTCATAACCTGAATTATGTTGGCTTTAATCTAGCATGGATCAGTGAGAAAATAGAGGTGGTTTGGAAAGGCTGCAGCAGGTGCAGTGCTTGTGTGCTCTTTCAATTACTTTGACCTGTCATTTTAGGCACAATTTGACAAATTGCTGTTGCTGAGACTTGATGCTTGTATTGACAAGGAGTCATTGTAGAATGAGATTTTACTAGTGTCACTGCTGTTTAACACATTAACTTTGTCAGTGTTAGCACATTAAGATAAAATTCACTTCAAGATTCAAAAATAATATTCTATGTCGCCATGTAAAGTTGTATTTAGATATAAACCTGGTATTTCTGTCACTGGAGAACAAAATTGGTAGTGTATGAAATATACCACTATTGGAGCTGTCTAAGCTTGTTTGAAAGACATGTTTGGGGTTTTCCTGTTTAAGTATTTTCCTCACAGATTTCAACTAGTAATGAATTTTATTAAATACAAGCCAGTTTGAGAAATACTTATCCAAGTTATATGTGTATTCCAGTCTTTTTTTATGGTTTTCCCCAAAATGGTATCAGTTATGTGGCATGTTATTTTGCCTCTCATTCTTAACAGAATATTGCTTTCAGATACTCTAAGAGTGTGTGCTATTAATGAAGCAATACCTGGAAATTACAACCTGAATGTATCTGCAGGCCTCCAGGTGCTGTATTTACAAAGTGCAAGACAGGATTTTCTCCAGATTTCCTAGTGCAAATTGAGAGGAGCCATGACCTGGATTAAAATTTTTCTTCCTCATTTTGTACATGGGATCTGAGAATCAGAAAGGTCAGTGATGCACTCAGAAGCACAGTGGCAGTTAAGATTTGAGCAAGATTTTTATGAATATTGATAAGGTACCTTTAGTACAAGACCACAGAGACATTCAGCCACTTACTGGGCACCAGCTTTCATTTATCTGGCCACTACTCTCTTGGTTTCTCCAAATTTCCATGTTATCTGATATCCCATAGAACTTTGGTGATTCCTTCAGTCTTTCTAAATACGTTAATGCTGACATTTTGCAAAAAGGGACATCTATTAACATTTGTCTTTTAAAACTTTTTTTTAGATTGGATCTGTTGTCTTTTAGCCCTATGGGGTTGTTTCACGCAGCACGATTTGGAAGGAATAATTTTTCATTATTTCTTTACTCAAGTAAATATCAGCATAAATAAGCTATAGTAGTGAAGGATAAGTAGGAGATAATTTCCTGTTTGAAGTAATTTTTCATTTTTGGTCAATCTCTGTTTTTCCCCTCACCTGACTATATTTGACCTGGATAACGTTTTTCAGTTACTCTTATTGTTGTCTCCCCCATATCCAGGATACTTCCCTAATCATCCTGGGAACTGTTCAAAAGTATGCAGTGTTTTTTCTTTAAGGAAATGACATGCCATTATATTTTACTTATCAACAATTATGTTAAATACTGTGGAAAAAATTAAAATGTGAAAATAAATAGTTAAATCTAAAGAACAATTAGTTTTCCTATTGGTTTAATGGTCTCAGAAAAAAAGAACCAAATGCAGTTCAAATTCTGGCTTGTAACAGGTACAGGCTTTGTGTAAAGTGGCCCATGGACCAATTTTACTGGTCCTGCTGATTTCTTAGTTTAAATATTGTAAGACGTATTGACTCTGACAGAATTGAAGGTCATTAATTTTTGTCTCTTTTTAAAAAAAACCCAACACATTCCCCTCCATCCCAACTCTAGGTAGTTTTAGCCGGCTCAAGTTGAAAAATTGAAGGAGTATTTCTATCGATACTGAATGTTTTACAGGTTTCAAACATAAAAAGCCAGTTACATAGAGTCAAAACCATTTTTTGAAAACTTCAGAAATGTAAGTTTCTTTTGGCAGAATTTGGAAGAAAGTCTCTTCAAAAGCATGTGCTTGTCTATTCTGCTTCCTTTGCTCATGTGCTTTGTGCATTTCAGCTTGGATTATTATAGACAAACACATTTGGGTGATATTTTGCCCCTTATGTGAACTCATGCTTCCTGTGTGAGGTCATTATGGCTGAAGTGACTTGGTGGTGCTGCTGTTGTGTCTTCTTGGCTGTGGCTTCTGATGAGCTTTGTCATCTTCATTTTGCTGAGCAGAGGGTCTCATTATACAGTATGAATCGTGATTTTTATAGTTAGATTGGTATTTGTAGGCTTAATCTCTTAATTTACCATCTCATTCTGTCCCCTTCCCCCTTTGATGCTGTGACTGGACTTTGCAGGTATTTAGTTCCTGTGATGGATAAACTGAGGATGTAATCTCCGGTACTTAAGCGAGGGGGATATTTATAGCACACGTTTGCGCTGTTTATCTGCACAAGGGACACTGCAGGAAACGAAAGCTGTGGACCAAGGGTGTGGCAGTCAGAATATACATAGTCCTCTGTGGATAAATTGGCTTTGAGAAAGGCAGCCAAAAGGGAGACTTAGCCTGGACCAAGTCTGAAACACAACAAGCACAGAGCAGTTTAGTACTGCATCATGAGGTTCTCATCTCTAAGATTTCGTGGGCTCCCCAGGATTGCTGCGCAGGAGGCGGGGGCTCTGCCCTGCAGACCTCCGTGCTCTCCCTGTCTGCGGTGCGTGCGCGTTGGCTCTGTGGACAGAGGTAGGGCAGTGTCTACATGTTGCTATTGATTCAGTAAAACGTTTTGGATTCCGGCTGAAAGATAAAGGGTTTACAGATCATGAAATAGCACTGTTGCAAGTAGGTATGCTTTATTCTAAAAGTTATACCTAACTTGGATAAAACTCTTCTGAGCTCTTCTAGTGAAGAACAGTAGTTTAAAAAAAACCAAACCCGCAACAGTTACAAACTAAGATAGTTCTTGGTTTTCTAGAAACAAATCATTGAGATTTCCTTTCCAACAATACTTCTGAAGCACAGATAAAATGGCTTCCTGTCCCAGGGTTTCCTGTATCCATGGCAACCTGACTTTAACCACTTCTTTCTTAGTTTCCTGAGCAAACAGTTGCAAATCCTGGGGCAAAATGTGAGTGCTCTGTTACACGGCAATACTGCGCTTACAGAGGTTTCACAGATGAATATAGTCAGTCAGCTTGTAACTTAGCCCAAAGAACTACAAAATGGCAAAATATCAGAAATAATGAACTTCAGATTTGGGGTAAGAAATCGCTTTTATTTATTTTGAATGTAACTTAGCTTTTTGAAAGTAAAATTCAAATTATAAATGAGCTGCCAGTGAAAGAAAACTTCTTTCCAGTTGGCATTTCTACTTCAATGCTACTGAAACTTATCCTAGTCATTCTTAACTATAGCAAATAGTTAATAAGCAGTATTTTGAATTTGCTAGAAGCTGTTATTTTGGCAGCTTAGTTGCTTTTATGCTGCAACCAATTAAATATTGTCAGCCTAAGTTGGCAGTACATTTGTTTCATTGTTTGTTTACTTTGAAAATTTTTTCAGGGTAGTTCAAACTTATAAGTTGTATTTTTAAACTGCTTATTTGCCATCAAAGGAGAATACATAAAATACCAATCTTGAAAGCAATGCTTATATTTTAAAGACTGTACACAGAATCTTCAAACTTTTGAATTAACAGTATTTATAAATTTCTTTTTATCTCTACTAGCGAAGTCAGAGATGAGTGAGAAGGCCAAAGACAGGGATATGTGTGGTCTGCAAAGTTCTCCACCCTGCCCGGGAGCATTTCTGTATATCCTTAATTGTTTTCTTTTGTTGCTGCTCCAGAAGGAATCTGTTGGCTGTCCAGCTGCTTGCCAGCTCTGCACAGGGAGACAAGTTAGCTGTCGTAATTTAGGGCTTTTGACCATCCCACGGAACTTTCCAAAAACGACCATTCTTGTGTACCTTAGCGGGAATAATATATCGCGCGTTGCTCCAAATGAACTAAGAGGCCTTCAGAAGCTTGCTGCGCTCTACATGGATAACTCTGGTATTTCGTACGTGCACCCAAAAGCTTTTGTGGAACTCCCCAAGCTGTGCTACTTGCATCTAAATAACAATAATATTAAACGCTTGGATCCGGGAATCTTTGAAGGCCTTTCCAATCTTCATTGTTTATACCTTCAGAATAATCAAATAGCTTTTGTTTCCAGAGGATTATTTAGTGATCTCCTTTCTGTTAGATATTTAACACTTCAAAGAAATCGTCTCAGTGTCCTTGGAAGTGAGACTTTCTTGGGAATGATAAGTCTTCAAACACTTAACCTAGCCAATAATAAGATTTCACGGATATCAGATTCAGCATTTCGTCATCTTGAAAACCTTGCATATTTGTTCCTTGAAGGTAACAACTTAACACTTGTGCCATCAAATGCTATTGGAAGGCTCAAAAATCTTGAAAGACTTTCTTTGTCTCACAACCCCATTGGATCAATACATCCTTTTGCATTTAAAGGACTTAACAAGCTTAGATATCTGTCTTTAAAAAACGTAAAACTAAAATGTATTGCTGTAAATGGATTTTTTGGATTAAACAACTTAAGCCAGTTAATATTAAGTTATAATGATTTAGAAAATATAAATTCCAGCACTTTTACTTTATTGAACAATTTAATGTATCTGCAACTAGACAGAAATAAAATAACCAGTATTGGTGATGGTACCTTTGAAAAAATGGGGCAATCACTTAAAATACTCAGTTTAGCATTTAATAATATTACCGAGTTAGAACCTGAAGTGCTCAAGCCCTTAGTGTCTTTAACTCACCTACAGGTAAATTATAACCCTTGGAACTGCAGCTGCAAAATGCTTGGGTTACTTAACTGGCTAGCATCGTCTCCTATTTCTGTAAAAATTCACTGTGTGAATCCCCTGAGTTTGCGTGGTCGACCTCTGCGTTACATTAAGTGGGCTCAGTTTGCAAACTGCCGTAGCCCCACTGCCAGCCCAGAAGCAGCCTGGAGTCAAGGGTCTGCAGGTGTCCCTCACAGCGCTACCACTTTGCTGATGGCGTGGCACAAGGGAAACAGGCACAACACATTTGAACAGCTTGAACAGTTTGTCAATGCAGAAACTAAATATGTTGCTTTCAGGGAAGGAACCACAACTACATCTGCTAACCTGTTGCCCTATGGTGAAAATGCTGCTGAAACTCCATCACAGCCAACTACAGTGTTAACAACATTACCGGTGCAAATACCAGCACAGGCTATACCTGTTAACAGAACTGTAGAAGAGAAAAGTTTATTTCCAACAGATGCTGCTCCTGTATCATTAAAAACGTCCTTAGTTTGTACACAACAGGTTGAAAAGCTGAGTCAGGCTTTTGACATTTTACTAGCCTTTTTCATTCTGGCTTGTGCTGTGATCCTGTTCTTAACCTGTAAAATTATTCAGTTTAGACAGAAACTAAAGGTGCTGGAAAACTCAGGGGAAAAGAGAATAGAATATTATGGCTTTTATCAGCCTGGCAGATACAACATAACTGACCCAGTGCAGTCTTTAACTCAGAATTCAATGGGGCATTCAGAACTGGACCAAATCAGGCTGCTCAAGCGAACAGCATCTGAAAGTCAGGCACAGGTCATATTGTTTGAACACTCATCACTGTAATTATCTCATTTGATTTGTTAACTTTATTGTGATATGAAATGCCAGGAAATCAAGAACTCAATTTTCTAAAAATACCTTCACTGATTAAAATCAACTGATTGATAGAATTGTGGAAAATGGTATAATTTGGGTTCTGCATCATCACTTGCTTCCTATGTTTTGAAGTTTATTGATTTTTATTATATGCCATTTAAATCTGACATGGATAGGTATATTATCCTCTGTCCCTGTTGTAGGGGTCTTTCACCTATAACTCAAGTATATGTGCAGTATAAAGCACACATATATTTATTTTTATTTTGCAGTACTTAATGGTATAAGTTTCTATAGAAATTCCATGGCTAACTTGAAGCTTGCAGCAAGCAAAAGATCAGTTTTTAGCAAGATCATGAAGCCAAGAAATCTGGGGGAATGAGGAAAAAAACCAATGCTTTGTTTATTTATTGTAATCTTCTCTGCCTCTTAATCATCACAATGGGGAAAAAAGCAAGAATATTTACATCTAGCATGTTCAAACTCTCAAGGAAAAGAAAAATTTAAAGTAATACAAACTTTATTCGTATCTGTGACATTTTAATATACAACATTATGTATTCAGTCTGTATAATGAATATATTAAAGTGAATTTTTTGTTAGTGTGTATCTGTATCATTTTATAATGATATCTGAAACTGGAGTTAATAGGGAAACTAAGTTTCTGTTGCATTGAAAAATTGACTAAGTTTATTATGGCTAAGGTAAGACAGCTGGTTAATTATTATCAACAAAAGATATTTTGTCATCTGTGTAGTAATAGTTTGAGGGAGGTTTTGGCTAGATAAGAGGTATAAACTGAAGAAATATGCTACACTTTAAATACATAATTCTAGATTAATTGCTGAAGATATTTACATATTTGTGGTAATATTTGGAAGTGTCAGGTCAAAGTACATTTTCTTAGTGAAGACCTAATATTAGGCTTCATCTTCAGAAGATGGATATTATTTTACTATGTAGTTTGCATTGGTTTTAACTTTTTATTTCTATTGTGACTATTGATGTTCTGTTTACAGTACTGTCAGGTTATGTTTAGTGTGTTGTAGCTTTATTTTCAACCTGAATTTCTGTGATTTTTTTTTTCCTCATTGTTACACCAGTAATTCAAACTTTATTCAGGAAAAAGTCATAAAAATATGTTCCAAATAGTCTAATCTTGTAAAATTTTCAGCTAGGTGAATAGGACTTACTTTTGTAGATACTCTGTGCCCTAGAGACTTCAACCACTTGGTTTATAAGCAACACAATTTACAGTTGGATCGTTTTGCTCAAGGAAGAATAGAGAATAATGTTTTGATAGCCTGTCCTCCATGGGGTGGATTGAAGTTGTGTAAAAGTGTCTTGCTGTTCCAGGATCCAACCTGGAGACCAGGGCATTCTCCATATAAACCACAACTGCCCTCACAGTTCTTTTTGTAGCCATGTAACTCTTGTTCTGCTGATGTAGCTCGCATGCCTGGCCGTGTTCTGCTGCTCCCTATCATCCTGTTTGTCCGTCTCCAGTTCATGTGCAGGAATGACACACATCAGCTGCTACCAGTACATGGATAGACCTTGACTGCACTGTGTGGCTGTGAATGTGCAAGTGTGCCTCTGTTGTTGCTTGTTATCCGTGTCTCTTGAATGTGATGAAATGCCAATTTACTATATTGTAGTACTATATTTTACTGTAATTTACTGTATAACAGATCAAATACTTTTATGGAACACTTAATTTGGCTACTTGGGCAAAAGCTTAAACTATTTTGGATCTTTTGAGTAGAAACTTTTTTTTAACTTTCTACTTGTAGATCAGATGTTAAATCTAATGAGTAAATGGTTTTTAAGGAAGGAAAACATTGACTAATTCATGCTTAATTTTTTTTAGGTGGCTAATTCGTTATGGTCTCTTTCTCTTTAACCCATTTGTGTTGTTTTCTGCCACTCCTACATAATTCTTCATGATTAGTGTTACATTTGTTTTCATTTAATAACAGCTGCACAATCGGGGATTGCACAGTAATTAGTTCTGCAGTTTTATGTGCTATATTTCTAATATTTCAATTTTCTATGGACACCTTCAGAAATAATAGACTTAACTAGCTTCCACTGAATTTTAAGTTTTCGTTGCTATAAATGCCACTGTGCCTTTGTTAGAGAGGAGACTGGGCAAAGATTAAGACTGAACAAACCCAGTTCTTGAAGAAATCAAACAAGGGACAGCTCTTGTTTTAGGCTCTGATTTCCACAGCTGCTCTCTACTGAAGAGCACGAGAGGTTCCCTCTGAAGGCGCATCCTTTCCACTGACAATCTGCTGTAGGAGTTGTTTTTGCCAGGTATGAGTCTCACCATCTGGAGTGATGGAGAATGAAAGGAAACTGATGCTGTCAGAGCTGTTCATGCAAGCAAGGAGTTGGGGCAGTTGGAAACCATCCTTTGGAGTGGAGTCATCCTCGAATATCCAGCTTGCCAACAATGTGAATTAGACTAATAAGAAATTGAGAGAATCATTATGCATTTGTGGGGGAAATACCTTTCTTTTGCAGTTAGTAGCTTTTGTATTTAAATGTTCACACTAGGAGACAGATCCTTTCATGCACAGATGTGATTCACACATCTAACTATTAAAATCATTAGAGAATACATTGGAGGACTTAGTTGAGTCTGCCCTCATGAAGTAAAATGGCACTTTACGGTCATCAAGTTTGTGGTCAGCCATAGGCCTCCCCTGGAAATGTTGTCTTAGCTGCGGCATGACTGTTTTATGAGCTCCTTAGCACTGTCCAGCTCCTACCATGGGGGATGTGTGTGTGGAATAATCATTTACATTGCTTACAGTATGTGCAAAATAATCTCCATTTGTCCCATTCCACTTCTTTCCTTGGCTAATGAGATAAGAATAAAGAATTAATTAATCTTTCTGAAATCTACTATATGCTAGTAAAGATAGGAAATTAAGCTTTTCCTTTTTTTGGTGTTTACTGCTTCATCCTGATGAATGCAGAAGAGTGGAAAAGATTTTCTTTTCTTCCTTTTAATGTCTGAAAAAGTATGTTTTCCCATAGCAGACATGGGGACCATTTTATTTAAGTATCCTTAAAAATTAATCATGATACATGTTTTATTAAGCTGATGATAAAGGTTTATTTACAGTGGCTATCTATGTAATTGAAATCCAAATTCTGAATTTTTGCGTAAAACCTCAGGATAAAAAAAAGTTGAATAGGTAGCTGAGTGTATTAGAAATGATAGACAGAATGAGAAAAAACAAATATTACTTTTTTCAGAACAGATATGGTCTGTTTTTTTCCTTTACAAATCTTTTATTTGACAAATTATGCAAACTTTGAAATAAAAGGTTTGAGATTATTCATGTACAAGCTGCCCTAAATGTTTGTTACATTTTGTTTTTATTATAGGCAAGGTAAGTTTTATTTACAGACAGCATAAAAGATCCTTTCTGTAATAAAAAATGACATTAATATGTGTTAATTGCATCTTTGAAACTGGAATATTTTAGATCCTAACAAGTTTATAGAAGTTACTAATCCTCTAATTCTCGGCCTGTCTTTTGATAATTTTTGCTGCATATCAAATGAGGTTTTCTCTCAGTAACTTAAGGAAACTGGGTAGTTATAAAAGCAGTAACAAGTTGATGCTGTTGTTTGCTCCATTGCTGATCTGGATTACCTACAATTCAAGGGGGAAACTGCTTAAATGGTGCCTTTCTCCCGAGTTAAGATTTTAGTATGGACAGTATTAACTGTTCCATTTTGAAAGTTCATCTAAATACAAGATCCCAGTCTTTTCTCAATCTACTCATATGGCTTTATAATGTATTTCTTGAAATAAGCAGGCTAATTTTAGTCTATTTAAAAAAGTATTACGTTGATTTGCATGGCATGCTCGCTCTCTTCTATGAAAATAAGGCCTAATGTGTTTTATATTGCCACTGAACTTTAATTGTTTCTTTTTTTCAAAGCACAATGAGCCTATACTGTCTTTATTTTTCACCAGCATGTGTCTTGTGTTCTAAAAATAGTTGCATTGTTTAATGATTCCATACTTGGTAAACATTTCAGTGAGCCTTCGGTAGGAAGAAACATCATGTCCCATTTAAAGGGAAAAAGAAGAAGGGGGAGAAAAGAGAAGGTATTATCTTTACTGAAAGCTGCAGACAACAGTCACCCCCTTTTGAAAGGTTTTCTACATTCTTTAGCTTTGCTTTCTTCAAAAAAGAAAAATCGCGATGAGTTTTCTATCTTTCACTGAAGAAAGACGTAAAATATAATTCCTCATTTATGCCATAAAGTAACAATACCCTCTCCAAGTAAACTAATGATTTCTGTATGCGCTTTGGAGCTAACTATCAACAACAGTATTTTGAGTCTTCAACCACTATCCTCAGTTTCTTCTGGAAATATCACAGATCCTTGGAAGCACAAATTACTGAAATGTGGGTTCTTCCTATCAGTCTGCAAACTTGGAAGAAACCCATAAAGTTAATGAGCAGTATGCCTACAGTATTTATTTATATGTTGGTTAATTAAAGTAACCTCCCTGAATAGATTGACCATAATTAGCCTTGCAGCTGATGAAAAGGCTATGCCTTCATTGGGTCAAACACCTTTCTTTTCCCTCCCAGTATAAAATTTCAGTGGCTGTTAGGGATTCTTCATGCAGCTTGGAAGGAAGAAATAGAACTACCAGGTAATGGATAGCAACCTGTATTAAGTAAATAGTGCATACGTAGAGGGCATGATTTAGTTCTCCAGGGTGTAAAGTGTTTGCATTTGTTCTCAGTTGACTGCTCCATGTCCTCTACTGACATGAATCTGAGGACAGCTGTTTCCTTTCTCATGTTGGAAAGTATTAACCACATTAATGACATTTGCCTAGAGATGTGTTTCAAAATAAGTATGAGGCAAAACAGCTTTAATGGGAGGTGTGCCAGGCAGGAACCTCTGGCTCGAGTGAAGAAACCTGCTCTGTCTCTGAGGGCTCATTCTGCAGGCTGCTAAGCAGGCAGCGCTCCCTTTCTCAGCAGTGCTGTGTGCTTGGCAGGCTGTTTGCTTGCTGTCTGCAGGACTCCTAGAGATTCAGTCTCCCAACATGTAATATTTTGCTGTTCTGAATGAGATTGGGAAGCTTTTTGGCAAGGGAGAAAGTCTCTTTTAAAATATATACTTGATGATAATAAGAATAAGCAAGACCAGCTTAAAATTGTGCCAATTTTCATTTTGTGGAATTTAGGACTTTCAAATTTGATTATGTAAAATGCAGTTCAGATCCTGGCATTCGACAGTAGCTGAATAAAAAAGGGAACAAAAATAATCCTTTGGAAACAAAACGATGACTTGTATCATAATCTTATCAAAACCAATTTAAAAGAAATATTTTATGTGCTTATTATTCTAACTTAATATGCATTTTTTCCAAAGCATCCATTGCTATATGAAGTTTTTTTTATCCTATAGATCAAGTTTTATTGTATGTCTGACAAGAAGTTTTTGAAATCCAATAACTAATGTACAAGGAGCTACAGTTTATCCAGTTCTTCAGTTTTCATCCCATATAAGAAAAGGAAATTAACAAATACTAAGAAATAGATTTGTCTACTTTAAAACATAAAGGATCATACTACAATACATGAACTTAACATTCAGTATCTTAAAAAAAATATAGTACATGTCTGCTTCTGCCTGCTAGACAGCAGTGGCATCTTTTGGGGGAAAATTAAACCTGAAATTCCAAACAGGGAGTAACAAAATGCTTCAGTCAATGACAGTCCCAGCAAAAGACTTGTAGTTTACCATCACCAGTTAGGCCATTTCTGTTTCTTTGCTGCTTGTAGTTGGAACTTTTGCAGTCTTCCCAAGATCTTTTCACTTGCAGTATATCTTCACCCTTTTGTAGTTCACAGAGTAGGAGTCTATGCACTGCAGTCCCACAATAGCACATTTCTGGCATTAGACCTGCAGTAACAGGAAATTCAGCAGAAACAGCAGTCACAGCTGCTTTCCATTAACTAGGAGCTGGTGGCACCTACTTTATCCACCATGGGGAGATCATGTTTCTGTGCCCTTACCCTACACACACATCAATTCTCAAAGCAGGGGCAAGTGTCTAAACATGGTTAGTGTCATTTTGGGCATTGCAGGGGAGTATCCAGTGGCCTTCAGCTCATGCTGGGGAAAGATGCTTATCTCTTAAGTCCTGAGCGATACCTACCAGCCCTTTGCTGTTGTCTTAAATAGCCTAGTGTTTCAAATGGCAGGAGGTGCCTGCATTTAAGCAGAGAAATCTTACCCCACCTTTCTCTTTATAGTCAGGGAAGTGGTGCTCCTGTAGAACTGGGTGCAGATATTTTTCACCATCTATGGGGAGTCATTCAGCTGCCTAGGAGAGTGAAGAAATAAGGCTGGACTGAGAGAATAGGGGAGTGTACCATCCTTACAAGATGCCTTTTGCTCAACGGTTTGTGTGTAGATTTTACACTGAATAGCGATGTGAGAAAATGTGTAAATGTGTTAGGAACAGAAGCCAGTATTCTGACGTCCCTGCTAGCAGGAACATGCCCTCCACACTCAGCTCTTGAGTCCTGTGCTAATGTATTTTTTCTTTTATTCCGTTTGCAATTATTTCTAGGTTTTCGACAGTGGCATATGAGGTTTTATTCTACTTAAGCATAATGTTTCTTGCGTATTTTAAGCCTTTGTGAAATTAAAAATATATTAGATTAGCTGCTTGACAGCATGCTCAGCTAAGCACTAAGCAATGAAAATACTGCTTAGTAAAAGTGCTTTACAGTTATTGAGCAAATTTCCTGTTTAGTTCCTTTAGCTAAGTCACTTTCCTGTTCTTTTCCAATGTTATCTAAGATAAATTTTGTTCTTTTTCCAGTGTTATCCAAGATAAATTTTGTGGTATCATCAACATTTCAGTGGAAGGGTTGCATGATGTTATGACCGAAGATCCTGAAACAGGAACATACAAAGAGTAAGTGGAAAAATAATTAATTTTTGTGGGTTTAACTTTAGTAGTACTGTTTTATATGTGGTGTTTTGATTGGAAAAATCTGTAGGCAGTTAAGACATGCTTGTAAGAGTTCTGTTGTCACAAGAGTAAATGTTTTAGTAAGATAAGAAATTTTTGGTCTTCAAACTAATTGTAATGGAGGGAGGGCCTAGAATGACAGTCTGTATAATTTTATATTGTTCATTAAGTTATCTACTGAATGATGTCTTAAAATGTCCATATGCTTAGATTTACTTTTTGCTCACTTGACTATTATATCTAAAATTGCAGTCCAACAAACTTGTATGTTGATAGGGTGGTAGCTCAGAGTCTCTTTGAGTGTAACATCTGGAGTTTAACCAAGACCTTTTCCTAAATGCCTCAGCCTTGTTGAGTGCACCTAGTGTACAATACTTCGTGGCCTGGAGAACTTGAGAATCTATCCCACAAGGATACTTCTTCAGTTACTCCTCTTAGCACATCTGGTGCTACAGGGCATATCTCAAAAGACAGTTTCCAGAACTGGGAGCAAGAGTTCGTTGGTGGCAGGGGTGCTGAGAGTGCACTGCACAATGCTCATTCATCTCCTTCTAACTCCCAGGTTAGTGCTAGTATTCCGTCAAAGCTAGAAAAGTTAAAAAAAAACAACCACTGAATAATATGGATTTTTTTTTTTTAGGACAGAGATCTTAATGTTGTCTTTTTTTTTTCCCTGTAATAACTACATACTTTCAGAATGATGGAGTTGTAAGACATTAAAAACAGGTGCTCTGCAAGATGTCCCTACAGACACTATATTCTAATAACAGTATTTACTGGATGCTAGAATCAAACATTTTCTAACCTTCAGATAATTAACCTGGTAATGGAACAGACTGTATCTGAAGTAAACAATTAATTGCTTATGGGGATGTTTGCTGGCACTGAAGCCAGCTGGCACAGAGCAGCCTGCATGTAAACTATTAAGTTTTCCTCCACTTAAAACAGGTGGTACGCACACAAGTGTGCACTGATAATGGTCCACACTCACACTGAGCTTGACCTGTGCTCAAGAATTGCTTGCAAAAGTGGTTTTTTGTTTTTTCCTAACTCTCAGTGTAGAGGACATAACTCCAAAGTCTGGGAATGTGCTTTGGCACTGTATTTTATTTACTATCTGAGACAAGGTTACAGGGTCCCTTCTATTTCTAAACATGTTGCTTTGCCAGCACTTGTTGAAAAGAGTTCTCACAGAGAAATAAATAAAACTTTGCCCTAGTTCATTTTATATTTCAAGCTTGAAGTCTTGTAGAACTTGTCACTGTACTTTTCCAAACTCTGGACATTGTCTTTGCTTTATAAAATATAGGCATACTGAACCAAGGACATATTTCTGTTGACAGATACTGAATGGGCTGTTTGAAAGATTCTGACATTTGTGTTACAGATTTTTGACATCATCTGAAAGTAAATAAAGTGAGAGCACTCATCTGGAGTCATGTTCACTATTCCAACTCTCCAGGTTGAAGAAGAATGAACTAGTTCAGAAAAAAAATGGCGTACTCCACTGATTATTATGATATCTAATTGCTGTAGTGCAGAGACTAAAACAACGTGCATGTTTAGCATAGGAAAATGAAGGCTGAAGCAATATAGAACTGCAGCCACTAAAGGATGAAGAGGGGATCAACATGCATAGGGACAACAGAAAAAATTAGGTAACAGTGTTGGCTTAAGTGTTAAGCTGACAATGAATAAACTCAAACTGGAAATTTTGAAGAAACTGTTCTAGTTAAAGCAGTAAGATTTTGGAAGAGCCTTTCCAATACAAATGCAGAGAAAAAGGTCTTACCAGGTTTTAGTTGGAATTTTAATCAGGTTATGCTCAGATGATTACACAGTGCCCTGGCTTACAATAACAAGGGATTACAGTCAGCCAGGTTTCCTAGTGTTTATGTGTTGTAGTGATAATTACAAGAAAGCTTTGAAGACATCATATTTTCTGGAAAGGGGAGCATTCTGTTGTTCTAGTCCTGGCTCAGCAATATTCACATTTTTTCCAGCTTTATCATCTTCTCTTTTATTCCCTCCTCTCCTAGTTTTTTGAGTTGCTTTGTGGTACCCAAAATTTATCAAGGTCTGAAAAAGTTAGTTCAATCTTGTATGTTTGGCAATTGACATTTTTGTCTCCTTTTTCTTTAATAAACTGAGTTGCAAGAAATCATGCCGTTTATGAGAAGAGGCATGGGATTTGCTGTATTATTTTGAAATAACTAATCCCTTTGCTGGAAATGGCTTCTGTGTTAGCATTTGACCCTTTTGCCATGCTGTTTAGCAAGTGTTTCATACAGCTCTAAACACATTAATAGAAAACTGAATATATAAACAGACTAAGTTTGAACATTTTCACATAAAATCACAACTTTTTTCATTTTAGTAACTTCAAAGCAGTTATTCAACTTACCTGCAGGAACATTTCACTTGCTAGTGGAATGCAGCAATTAAAAATGCACGGTAGTGCAGGGCTGAAAATGAGCAATAATGTGCATGTGTCTTGGTGCTTTGTAATATGTGGATTATGCGTCCTTGCTGCCATAAGACATACCTAATACATGGTGGCAAGTTGTTGACACCTGAGTGATTTTTAAATCCTTTGGGTTTTTAAAGCAGACTTTCTAGGAAAAGTTTGGTAAAGTGGTGGACTATTTGTGTATTCTTTCAATATAGAGAATGTAAAGTGAACAGAACACATGTTTTGCTATAGGATAACTTTCACCATTGTCTTTATAAAGCCCATTCAAACTGTTTCAAGAGACAAAAAAATCTCTGGCATTTTAAGTATGTTTTTTAATATATTTTCTGGTTTTATACTTACTGCAAAAATAGTAGTTGAAATATAGCTGTTATTTGTGCATATTGGTACCTACTAGTTGAGGGTAGAGCAAAACAAAAAATAAGTTTAAAAACTGCTTTACCTGCCTAGAAAAAAACCCTTTAAATAAATGACTACAGAAGCTAACTCATTTCTGTCTACCTAAAACATTATTGTTCAATGTCTTGCAGATTTTTGTTTCTAGAACCAATAGCATATTGGTTTTCAGGTTCTCTTGTTAAAAATGTCACAGGAAAACATGAATGCAATGAGAAATCTTTGCTAGTTTTGTGTATATGCCACTTTGATTTTCATGTTGATAGGATACAGAGTGCTCATATAGCACTTCCTTCGAAAGATTAGAAAATTCTAGTTAGGAACTATAGATTTTTCTATATTAATTTTCTTAAGCCCACATAGTCTGTTTTCTGTATGCAGAAATACATTTTTAATCCAGAACTTGAGCTAAAATTTGGAGGATAACTGAGACTGTTACATGGGTATAGGTGACACAGAACATGCATTCAGGCTTCTTTATATTCAGTGTTCTCAAAAAAAAACACCTTGCTAACAGAGATTGCCTGACTTTCATCAAACTCCCTTATATCTGTCCTGTTTTTTAAAAGTGCTTTAAAATAATTTTTAATGATAATGTATGTTAAAACTATTCTTATTCCCATTCTTAGCTGCATGTTAATGTCTCATTTTGAAGAGCCCAAAGTTACAGAAGATGAGGAACCTCCCACAGAACAAGACAAAAGAAAAAAAATTGTAAGTTTTAGATCTGTTATTCAATTATAGAACTGATTATGTGATTCATTTGTCAGACTAAATTCTTTGCCTTTGGATTTGGTTCATCTATTGTTCTTGAGTCATCTCCTGAATTAAAAAAGGAAAATGCTTTGATGACAAACTTCGCAGCCACAACACTTATGCTTCTGCTTTCCTTCTGAGTCGTGGAAATTGTTGCCAAACTAAACATCATCTGTTCACAAAATCTGGACATTATAATACTAAGACACTCTAAAAAAGGTTTATTGAAAAACACAGGGAGCTAAAGATTACCAAAATGTCATGGCAGGACAAATTTCTCATTTAGAACAATCTTTATTAGATTGTGTATTCTACCTGAACAACTGTTGATTCATATTCTTGCAGAGAACCTTTTTCTAATGTAAAGAACTCTTAATAAGGAGCACTGATTTAGATGAAATTAGGATTAGGTACAATGCAATTGTGCTATTTTTGTCCAACCTAATCCTTGAATGTGTCATAGTTTAACTAATTTTTGCAGGAGTTCAGGGAAACTGGCTCCTGACACAGAAAACTGCAGTGTGCGAGTGCTGTGGAATAAATTAGAGTCTGAGCTGCTTGGCATTGAGTAATTGCAAAACATGGAATTGGGTGATTGAGTAGATGCGTGTAGCCCTGTCACACATTTGCTTTAACTGATCTACATATATCCAAAAGAATATTTGTGGACAGTACTTTAGTCAGTACTTTATTTTTTCATGTAGCAGAGGAAAAGAGTTTGGATGGCTTTTGACAGTTTGTTTTAATTTGGGGTTTATTTCCAAATGATAAAGGTCATTTGGGTAGGTCACTAGTGGTAGAAGTGTCAAATAATAACCAGGATTGTTAATCATGGCTTTGAAAGAACAGCTAGCATTTGATTTGAAAAACTGGATTAAAACTAAAACATCATCTATGTACATTCTTACCCACCTGTACTGGAAGTTTCTTCCTCTCTGTAGGAGCATCAGCGCACACACTCAATTCATGTGACATTTAAACAACTGCAGTAGCAGATACCTCCTCTGGTGAAACAAAAGCGTGAACAAATATTTGAAGTGAGAAGAGGAAAAGCAGGAACAATGTAAAGGGAATCTGCAATTGATTTAAGAGTTTCTAGTCTCCTGTCTGACTTCATTCCTGCAAGCGGTTTCTACCCTGTTATGTATTTCATTGCTGAATCAGCAGCTTGTATCGGGGTTTAGAGTTTAAACCTCATAAAACAATAGTGCAAAGATAAATGGGATTTTCTCTTTCACAATAATAATGGTTTGCAACTTTTAAGGCTGTTAATACGAGAAAACAAAGATAAACTGGCATGGTCCGTGCTCAGTATCACTTCCCAATGTTTGCACAGGATCTAGATATATTTATTTAATCTATCCCATTATCCTGTCATTGGTACCTCTTTTTATTATTATGCATATGCTGTGGTTCAGCCCCAGCCAGCAGCTGAGCACCACGTGCCGCTCGCTCACCCCTCCCCCCACGGCGGGCTGGGGAGGAGAACGGAAAAACAACGGCAAAGTCTCGAGGGCTGGGATGGGGACGGGTTACTGGGACAGCAAGGGAGAGGGAAACACTCAGCAGCAGTACTGGTAACGGAATGTTCGCCATGGGTGACCACAGAAAGCAATTTACCCATCCCACAACTCGGCCTGTCCCTGGCCTGTCCCCGACCAGCCCCCTTTTATGGTGAGCATGATGTCACATGGTATGGAATAGCCCCCGGCCAGCTTGGGTCACCTGTCCTGGCTCCTGGTGAAATTAACTCAGTCGTAGCCAGGACAGCATAGCTGATGATTACTAAAGAGAGTTTTAGCTAGAACAGTGCTTTATAAGTTTACGATAATTTTATGTAATTGACATTTCCAGATACAGCTGTATTTTAGTCTCATTGCAAATATACTGAGGAAAGTGTAAATAGGTGGAGAGTGATTCATGACCTTGCATTGCACAAAGTGTGTAGACTTCAGGTGACTTATTTTTATGTGCCCTTAACATATGTTTTTAAGAACTCCAATATCATTGTCCAGAAAGGGAGTTAAGCTTTTCCAACTCTGCTTGAAACTGTGGAGAGGAAAAATGAAGATTTTGATTGGAAGATAATAAAAATCTATCATATTTAAACTTGAATTATCCATGCTGGTACATGTTTTAGTAATGCTTATATGTAAGTATAGAAGGCTTGGGCTTTTTTTTTTTATTTTACCCCACTGTGGGAAGAAACTAGATGAATCATGATTTCATATCTTCACAAAAATAAATGAGCTACAATGTAATAAGCCAAATTATCAAGTTTTATGTGATAAAGTGGTTTACCAATAGTAGTACTTCATTGTTTGGGGTATAATTTCTCCTTATACATTTAATCTATAAATTAGCCACAGATCTAATGCGAGTCCTACTGAAATCTGTTAAAACCTTTGGTATTAGGAGCCTGTCTGACTCCATTTTATAATCATTGTTAATAGTAAAATATACATTCCCTCCTTAAATTATTTTCCCAGTCTTTCCCAGAGCATCACAGTCACGAGATACTAACCATCATGATAATTACGTATAATTTTGTCCCACATTCTTGCTCCCTCTTTAGTATCAAAGAATCCATACTTAAACTGAAGAGAATCTCTCAAGTTCTGGAACTCTTTCAAGTTCTTGAAAATCTTTTCAATGATTTAATTCAGATATCACCAACACGCTTCTGAGTTTCATTAGACTTTTACTACCTGGTCTTGTGTTCTAATGCCATTCCATTGGCTTATGTTGTTGGTTGTTGTGATTAGATCATTGGTTTAATACAGAATAATATATAATTGTGTATTGAAAACAGTGTGATTTTTTTTTTTTTTTACTGTAATGTAATCTAAAGATGCTGAGGAAAGATCCACCTGTCAAATACCGGTTCAAACAACTGCAGAGTGCCATTGATGTTGGCAAGCAGAGTTGGGAGGGATGGGAAATGGTGGTTCTGTAAAACCTCTGTACTGCTTTTCTGATTCAAACTGCTGTTTACAACCAGTGAGGTGGAAGATTAGTTTCTTCAGTCCACCCTCGCCCACCCCTCCCCCAAGATAATCACCCATGTCCAGTTTCAAGATCAGTTTGTAAAGTAACTAGATTCAAAAGCTACTCAAATTGGATTTTCACTGAGCAGCGTAAAGCACATTTCAATAATGTCTATTTCCTCACCAAACTTCAGTTTCCTCTCTGAGGCTGTTTTGACTAAGAAACTGGTGGAATTTTCTAGGATTTTTTTTTTTTAAGTGGAAAATAAGTGTATTTTGCTCTTATCAGACTCAGGAGCATTTCAGTCAAAACAAAACAAAAAACCAAAAAACCCCAACAAACCCAAAACCAAACAAAAACCCCACAAAAACCCCAGAAACAAAAAAACAACCCCCCCCCCAAAAACCCCAAAACACAACAAAAACCACCCTCTGGCCACACATCTAGGAATTAAGCATACATACTTATATTCAAAAATATAGTCCCTGACCCAGTGTTTACAGACTCAGTAGCCAGTGTTAATACTGATAGGGTTTTGTTCCGTGCTGGACTGATATTGGATGCTCAGTGCTTAGCAAGCTGGAGACTCAGTTTTCAAGAGGATGATTTTTTCTCCAAAAAGCAAATAGAATAATCTGAAAACATCTAATGGGTCTTCTCTTAAACCAGATATTATTTTAATTTTGTCATAAGGAAAATGCAATGAATAAAGAACAGTGCTTACTGCTCTTACAAACCCATGATTTTGCTTGCTTATTCAGCAAAGACTTTAGCTGATTGTGTAATATTGTCAACAAACTAATTATACCGAGCTATTTCATTTGTTTTGTTAGTTCTGAATACAAGTTCCAAAAATGCAGAGTGAAAAGAAAGTGAATTTATTATTATCACAGGAAACTCTTTAATTTACTTGAAATATTTTTGACATGACTATCTGAATAAAATCAAATTAGTGTATTAACTCCTTAATTAAGTCTGAAGACTCTTTAGTCCCATGTGGCTTATGGATACTAGATGCTGCTTCTAGCAGCAAGCATTAACCATGCTACAAAAGTCCCTGCTGGCTTGCAGTGCTGCTGCTTTGAACTGTGAGGGATGGGTTTATGCTTGTTGCAATAAACTGTTTTGTGCAATTTCTCTCTTGACCTGATAGAACATATGTTGGTAAATATGCAGCAGAAGTGTTTCAGTTACATTCCTATCTAATGGAAAGACTACATAAAACTTAAGCTTCACTGAAGTTTTATGAAAAAGAAAATGTGGAATTATAATACTTCTAAAATCAAAGTAATTATGTACCAAAGTTGCAGTGCGTATAGTATCTTATTCCTGTAACTCCCAGCATTGTGCAAATCTGGCATCTCTGTTAGGAATAAAAAATTATGAACTTTGAATTATGTAAAATACTAAGTTTTGTCATCTTCCTAACTTTGGTTGTTTTTTCAAGATTAATTACTTTTCAGTAGCATTGCAGAGATGATTCAGACGATTATTTGGAAACCCATCATCACCTCCTATGAGGCAGGTGCTAGAGGGTTAGCACCTCTAAGAAATGCTAGAGAGGATCTCTATAATTATTATTATAAGAGATGCTAAAGATAGCTCAGACTTGAAGTTCCAGCAAGCTTTGCAAATAAGCAAGGATTCAAACCCTTTATTTTCAAAACAATACAGCACTTTTGTTCTGAGGATGTCACTAACCTTGTCAAATCTTGATTAGAGTAGCTGTGGTTTAGAAATTTTATTAGAAAAGTCTGTTTATATTCTAGAGACCAGATTACATCTACTGAGAAGAATTATTACAGAATTTTAAACTATTATTGCAATTACTGCCCTTTTCAAAAGAGTGTAAAGTTAGGAACAAGTAATAAAAAGATCATATCTTACCTTTGAAATGTAAAATAGCTGGATAGTAGAAAGTGTTGAAGGACTGAAGGGTAAAAAGCCAATATTAGGAATACTGAGGGAATGAACTGCAATTTGCAATATGAAGGGTGAGGTGGCCATAATAAGAAAGAAGAACTTGCAAGCACTGATGGAACAGGCTAAAAAGTAATCTGCTTTTTCACTGGAGTTCATAAGAAATAAGACTAACTTATTTTTTGTTGTAATTATTGGTTTTGGATGTTTTACTGTGTCTTTCATTTATGTGGCTGTTGCAATCAGTATTTCCCCCTGTTTTAGGTATAATATTGCTTAATAAATAAGTAAATAATCTTAAGGTTTAATGTCTTCCATTCCATATTAAAATTCAATTATTTTTTTTAATCATGCCAAAAGAGCAGTTGTGCTAGTTTAATATGCCTCATTTCTTTGGAAATAGTAGTATAGCAGGGTATTATGAGCTCAGAAGTCTCCTATTTCAGTGGGCTTTGAGATCTGGCATTACATTTTATGCTGGAAGGTCAGGAAACAAATAGTAGTGTTGTTTGGTTTTGATACCAACATGAACAGATCACAAGTCTGCAGTAATTGCCCGTTTATTTCAACATCCTCCTTTATGATGTGGCAAGCTCCAGGTGTCCCTGCTTCCCGTCCCCTTTCATCCAGCCTGGTGGAGTGAGGGACAAATGCTATAACTATCCATGTCCTTAGCCTGCCCACACTTGTATTCTGATATTGAAAATAGGAATAGGTCCTCTGTCAATGTAACCATTTCATTTCCCTCTTTTTGCTTTCATTAAGAGCAGTTAACATGTGGAAGACAGTGACAAATACTCTGTCCTTTCCTGCCCAAGAGAAAATTGCATAATCCAGCTGGACTGATGAGGTTATATAGGTACTACTACTGAAATGTGCCTGTTCTTTATACATATATGGACAGTTTATTTTAGCTGTTGTTTGTCACATAATCTAAACTAGTTCAACTTTTTCAGTGTTTTGTTTCCTTACTAATAAAATATAACTGACCATATCTAAAGTGTTTCTTATCATGCTAACATCTGATGTGGTTTTTAGGAATTATGGGAAACTCGTTTGGCAGTAATTAACAAAGCAGCTTTGAAATTGTTTTATCTTTTAGAAGGGTGAAATCTTACAGCAGACTGGATCCATGATTTGAGACTGTTTCAAATAGTTTGGTATTTGCTTTTGATAGTAATTAATTTGATCTTTGCTTTACAGGTGTTTTTCCTCTTGTTTCTCAATTAAGTGCAAAGAAAAGCAGAAGTTTTTTCTTGACCTGAGGTTATAAGAGAGATGAGTAAGATGCAGAGTATTTTTAGTGTGTTGTTATATATTTTTCTCTTAAATGTTTTCCACAGCTTGCACTGAAGGACCCTGTACACACTGTGTCATTGCAGCAGTTCATCTATGAGAAGCTAAAGGCACAGCAGGAATTGCTGGGAGAGCAAGGTTTTCAGGCACTTATGGAAACCGTGGATACAGAAATAGTTGCACAGCTACAAGAATTTTTACAAGGCTTCTAAATAAGCAGAAACAAGTTTTTGTATGTCCAATTTCCCTTTCAAAACAATACAAAAGAACTCTAGGCTTCCATCTTGTATGGAAGAACCTACTGAAAGCTGAAAATAACTTGTGTTTAAAAAAAATAAATGTTTCTGTTGTTGCTATTAAACTAACTTTGGTAATGCTTTATTTTTTAATATATACTATGGGTTTTTATCATCAAAGTAACACTTCTATGATTCCTTACATAGTACATGCTGTCCTAGATAGTAGTGGTACCAAAAAAATGGTACTGGCTTTTTGGTTCACAAAGCTATGTCTTAAACTGAGAGGTCTGAAGGAACTTAGTAACATATATTAATGAGAACCATCTATTAATCCTGCAATATAATTCAGTATCAGGAGCTGCTTGTCTTGCTATTGTATGCCTATAACTTTCTCCCCTTCCTATTACCATTTCTTGACTGTACTTTTCAACCATACAAGCAGAGAGAGTTAGAAAAGCAGTAAGACTGTGTGCAGATACATTCCTTCATGAGAGAGAGGAGATAATTCCCGTTTGAATTGTCTCAGATAAAAAGAAACTTGGATTGTAATGCTTAAATTGTATTTGAAGAGGTGTTAGAGAATATCAATGCATATCTCTACCTGAAGATGTGGGTTTTCATTTTTAATTTCTTTATTTCTATTGTGAAAAATTTCTTGCTTTTTTGAGTTCCTTCTATCTCACTTTTAGCTGTCATAACACAGAGAAACTCACCAGAGACAGATGAGTAATTAATTCCAATTAATTATTGGCTGTACCTGGACTACTTAAAATTGCTGTTGTTCAGTATCTCTATTCTTTGCTTTTTTTCATCAAAGGCATATCATCAGGGTACTTCATAATTGTTACTGAAAAGTTTTAGACCAGATGGTCACAACTGAAATAATTATTTGCAAACATGAGGCTCACTTGGAGTTTTAATTATTTATTAGTTAGCTGGACAGCTGCAAAAATGACAGGGTAAAACTGCTCATTTCTATGTGCCTTTGTCTTTCATACCTTGCAGGTGGGAGAGAAGGTTCTTTTCCATTTTGAGATTTTCCTTTTAAGTTCTGATCTTCTACCTTCAAAGTTGAAGTGAACTTTGTTTGCTTCACTAAGGGGTGATTAAGCTACTAAGACAGATATTCTCTTTTCCAGAGGGGATTAGCTGTTTAAAGACACCTACATGCTTTTGATAATCTTACCAGATAACCAGATGCTTGTGAAATCTGAGCCTTTTTCCTTACTGACCCTTTGGGGAGTGATTTGGTTTTGAAACCTTCCTTCTGTTTGCAGAGGAAGTGTGACTGTTCCCTGCTTCTCCTTTGGCTTCAGTGGCAGAGGCTGCTGGGGCGCTTGCACCTCTTAATTCAAAATCTCCCCTGTACCCAGCAGCCAGCATCTGTCTGCAGAGGTTGCTTGATAACTCATCGTTTCCTGCTTTTTACCTTGGCATACAGAGGTTTGATGGAAGAATCGTTACAATTTGTATGTTATCTGCCTGTCATTTCCTCAATCATCCACCAACATCAATTCTCACAATTAGGAATTTTGGCTGGTTACCTTTGCTGTTGGAAGGGAAGGGGCTCAGTGTGCTAATGGTCCCTCAAGCTGTGAACTACATTTGCCAGAACCTGGCGGCATTTGACTGAAATTGCATTTGTTGCAGAGTTAATCTGCAGAGACACTCAGCTTTTAGCTCAGTGTTACACCAGCACAGATCTGGTCAGCCTCACTAGCTTTGACGCTGCATGATGTGACTGCATGGTGTACAGAAAAACCGTAGGTGGGGAAGCAATACTTTTCTATCACTTTTTATCGAGTTGGTAAAGTCACTTGTGCAGCGCCAAATGGTGCTCCCTGATGTTTCAGAGGGAGGGAGGACCTGCTTACTGAGGTCCAGCCCTGGCCAAAAGGCTGGTCTTTGCATTTCTGCTGCATGGCTGGGCCTCCAAGCTCTGTGTGCAGCATCTTGCACTCAGGTCAAATTTGTCAGAGTGGCTGCTTGCAGCTGAGCCAGACCTGCCTGCCTGCATCATTCTCTGAGATACTCAAGCCCCTGTTACCTCACATGCCGGAGTGTTAACTGCAATTTATTTTAGTGCATGGTAACTAATGTTGGCACAGGCTCTCTCAGGAGTGATGGACATACTTTTGGCTTATAATGGCACGATAACATTGTGATTAACATTCTGAGTAATGTTTCTGAATAAGTGTGTGTATTCATTTTCATGTGCATTAGGGAACAAGTTAAATTTGTCACTAGGTATTTAGCTTTTTATCTTGGAAGGCTTTACTCAAAGGCCTGGACTATAAATGAAAACAATTACCATCACCATGAGTGCTTATATGACAACCGCTGTCAGCACACTGCAAAACAAGTGCCTGTCTGTGCTCAGCAGTGGTCTAGTACTGAGGAAGTGGAGAAATTTCAGCTTAAAACAGCAGAAAAACTCATATATAATATCCATGTATATTAAATTCTTATATATAGGATTAAATTTTAACTGGAAGGTTGTGGATTAGGACTGAAGCAAGCTTTAGCCCTTCTTGTTGTTGAAGTTTCTGACTTTAGTCTCTTTGAAGAAGGGAAACCAAATACAACAAATTGCCTGACACTGAAGCAGTAAAATATAGTTTCTGAAATTCTTGTGAGGAAGGATCTTTGATCCTGTTGCCCTTTGAGTTTTGTTTTTCAAGGGAAAAAATAATTTAGTATTTTCTTTTTTTCCTGCACCACAGTTAAACTCCTGAGGCTTACAAATTTTATCAGTTTACCTTTCAGAAGAGGCAATGACTGTGTTGATGACAAACTTTTTCTGTCTCTGATAAGAGTTAAATGTCTTTGAAGGTATGCGCTGAAAGAAACTGAGAGGACTAATGCTTCTGTCATCAAAAAATTAGCTTTGGTGTATCAATGACATGAACGCTTTTAGGCCTTAGGCCTAACTGAAGTGTTAATAGCCCATCTAAATTCATTGCATTTTGTTGAACTTGTTTTCAGCTTCTAAAGGTAATTTTATCCACTCTGTAATTTAATCCTATTAGATAGTCCAGGTGTTTGTCTCATACAAAACAATTACTGGAATAATTTTACTTCTATAAATGCTTTCAGGTTAGATTCTTGAAGTATGATCGATAACCTTAAGTACAATAAACTTAAGGCTAGATAACCTGAAGTATGATAGGTAAGCTTAAGTATGTGAAAGCTCTAGATTTACAAAGTAAAAAGAAAAGATATGTATAGGTGTGTGTATAAAATGTGCGTGTGGATAGGCGTATATCATGTGTCCCTGGGGCCGGGAGGTAACAAGCACTCGTGGTTCACCGTGACGGCCCTGTTCCATTGGGGCCAGTTGCGTCGCTGCGCGGGCGGCCAGGCCTGCCGGCACCACTGCCATGGGGCTGCTCCCTCCGTCCTCATGGCAGGCGTCCCGCTGCTCTGCTGAGGCAGACTAATGCTCCTGCCACACTTGCAGCGGGCAAGGGAAGTGGTCTTGGGCTGTTTCACAGTGTTGTCTTCCTTGCTGGAAGGAAGGCTGTGGCCTCCTACCTTCGCTTTGGTGAAGTGATAGAGGGTTTTTTGCGTCATTTGCAAACATGTCCGAGGGCCAGGGCATTTCCCCATAACCTCCACCACTGTGGTGGACTGGGAGGGTGCAGGGAGAGTGCACAGCATGGTGGGTGCCTGTAGATGCTGCAAAGCTGCACACCATCCCAGCAGCCCATTTGGGCGAAGCCATTGGAGAAAACCCCACTTCTTGTCAGGCAAGCGAGTGCTCGCTGTGTCCCTGACAGATGGCAGGACAGGTCCCTGACGGCCATGACTTGATTGAGAAGGGGTTTGGTGGTTCCAGGGAAGCTTCAGAGGATTTGCAAGAGGAAAATTGGGTTCCTGCAGTGCTCTAGTAGCTCAATGAGGAAGAGCTGTTGCAGTTGCTCTGCAAGTTGCATTATCTCAGCTAATACTGCCCTGAAGAAAAAGACATTATAGCGCTAAGATTTCATCCTTCGTCTTGTGAAGTTGTCTGTTTTCCAAGGTTTGAACCACAATTTTTATTTGAAAAGGGACCACTGTATAGTGTTTACTCCTTAGCAAAGCTGCTCATGAAGATCCTCTTTGATTTCTTACTGGTCACAACGGGTGTTCAGACGACATCTTCCAAGGTACCAGGAGTGATGGCCAAAGTCCTAAGCACAGTCAGCTCGTAACTGCAAATTGCAACAGATGGGCTCACTTCTCTGATGGTTCAGCAATGATAAAACCACTTCTATAGATCATATTAATTCAGACATGCTATCAGAATTACAGTCAATATCATTCAGCAATGTTTAGTATGTTTGACTTTTTAAAAAATTATTATTTAGTTCCAAATTCTTGTGATGCTTCTAAATTGAAGGTCATGGTGTTCTTTGAACTGCTGAACATGCCACATCTTCACTTAGCAAAAGCAACACCTTTGTAATAAAGGTACACATTTTGAAGGCTTTCCAAACTCATTTACTTGTCTTGCTTCAACGCTGCTGCTTCAAAAAATAAAAATTACTAATTTTAAAATGTTCACAATTTCCATCATACTGCTAGCTATGATTAATAATGATGACTAATCAACACATAATCAGATTTGACTGGTTCTGTAGAAACATTTCATAAGATACAATAGCTTGTTCTTAGCAGATTTTGCTGACTCTTAGGGAAAATGAAATTGACTGTAGTCAACCCCCTTTAAAAATTTATTGGGGGTTCATAAGGAGTACTTAAAAATGTTACATCCCTTGTTCTCCACATTGGCTAGGCACCATTTTGTTAGGCTGAGTGTGTACTACCGCACTGACTAGTACATACTACTTGCTTAAAAATATTGATCATGAAGGAATTGTGTCGTCTTTACACAAAATGGGTGATCTGTTTCCAAAGAGTGATCTGAAATGAAGCGAAAAAGAGCAAAAGTGAATTTGCTGCAAACAAGCAAATTCCACTACCAATATGTAAATGTAAGTAAAGCATGCCCCTTAAAAGTTGATTATACAAAATAAAATCACATCCCACGTCAAGGTACATGTCAACTCTGAAGTCAGCCATGGCTGTTGGCAGGTGGCAAACGATGTCTCCTGGGCTGGAGCTGTGCAAGTAACTGACTGTTTTGTTCTCTTTCTGAAGAAGGGAAAAATGATAGGTTGGCAAAAATATTCTACTTGACCCAAGATGTAATGTTGTATTTTATTCTTTAGATTTCTTAACCTGTTTTTAGTAAAATGCCAACCAATTTTGAAGCCAAACTGTCACTTCTAAACATGTCAAAAGCCTAGAACATTTAAAATATTCTTAAGTAAAATGATTTGCTGAACTTACATATTGTTTCTTACTACCTGAAAGTACTTTTCAGTTTCTGCGTTTTAACCTCTGGAAAGTTTATCCAATTCTATTATGGAATGTAGTGCTAATGAAAGGGCATATTGGTGTTTAAAACAACAACAAAAAATTAGTCATGTTGACTGTGATTGCGGGTTGTCATCACTTCCCACAGCAATTTTAACTGCTTCCTAGCAAGAAAGATTATTAAAGTAACATTTAAAAATAGACAGAAAATGATTAAATGAAGTGAATGTTTGACCCAAAAGTTACCTCTGATTTTCTAATTTTTGCATGAGCAAGATTATTGGTGTTAGGGAAGGTAACAGAACACTGCGGGGCCTGTCTGGTGGTCAGTGGTCTAAGCTAAGAATGGTTCGTAAGTTATTCAGGAAACCAGCTGAATCAATCATACAGCATAGACAAATAAGAGCTATTAACTTACTGACTTGAGAAAATTGGAATGCTGATAGGTAAATTCTGAGCAGAGAAAGTCTAAACCTGGTTATTTTGCCACATGGCAGTGTTTCAAAAATACACCATGAATAATTTCTGAAGTTGTTCTTCAAGTATTATAAACCAAATAGTCTTTCAGCTGGAAATATTCTATTTATTGTAGTTATCATTTGAGTTTCTTTTTTTAAAAAAAAAAGTTGGCAAATGTGTCTTGCAGATATTTTTCCAGTATACTGAGGAGAACTAGAAACTCTTGTACAGCAGGAATGTGGGAATTTGTACATGCATACAGAGTTTAGGACTCCTGACTCACTGACTGAACTTGCAAGGTAAATGTTAGAGACCTAGAAACATCACCTTCACCTTCATAGTCCACCCACCCGATCTTTAAACATCAGGCAGATGTGCAAGGAAGCACACAGGCATAAATTGTATATTCAGCAAAACGTTTTTGTCACGTTCAGCTGCTTAAATGCTCTACCTCATGTTTTCCCACTCTCTGTACTACCAGAAATTGCCTTCTGTTTTATTATATCTGTAGCAAGTGCCTGCTGGTTCACTAGCACTTGTGTTTTCCAGTTTTTAAATATATAAATGAAATCCTTGTATGCATGCGACAGAGCACTCCGATCAGGGATAAAACAGCCAGGAGATTGATTAATCCAACAGCTGTGGATGTAGGAAGCAGTGAGAGTGCTATATTCTCTTATCTGCTGTCAAGGCTGTTTATGCACTTCACTCTGATACTGTAATGCAGCATGTGTCAATATTCTCTGGATGTCAAGAGTCCTCTTCTAGCTTTTTCCTGCTAGCCATGCTCATTTGTGGAAGCATTTTGATGTATTGTCTCACTTTTGAAATTATGCTCAGAGCCCTGTGAGCATATTTGTTCTGCTCCGCAGCATTCCTTTCCCACCTTTGCCTCCTGAAATACCTGTGCAGAAATCAACAAGTTTATTTGTGCCTCTTTCTTGACGTTCTGCAAGCACAATGTCAAAAGCGTGGCTGAGTGAGAGGAGCTGGACTTTTGGAAAGCTGCAGCACAGAGGGTGGTAAGGAGGCTGGGTGGTTGTGCAGAGATGAAATTCTAACATGGAAATAAGTGAGAGGTAGAAAGCAAGAAGGTGAATAAGCAATTTTCAACCTGGCAAAAAGTTAATAGCAAGATGCCACAAGGTTCTGTATGAGGACTGATGCTTATCAAACTTTATTTATGTTTTGGAAGCATTGATGAATACTGAACTAGCAAAAATTGCCAGTGAAATAGGAACTGCAAGGAACGTAACTGAGCAGGGCAGTGTAGCAACGCAAAGGTAGGTGAAGCTTCAGTGCTGGGAAGTGCTGATCAGCCTTGCCACAGATGTTCAGTCAGCCTTTGTGTCATGTTTTCCTTTGGGCCAATGAAATGGAAACCTGGAGGGTCCAATGGCTGAGAGAGAGAAAGAGAATTTCAACAAGCTCATGCAGCTGGAAATGAGATTTTGTTGGAAGGGACCTCTTGAGGTCATTTAGTCCACCCCATTGCTCAAGCAAGGTCAGCTACAGCAGGTTGCCCAGAACCACATCTGGTTGAGTTTTCAGTGTCTCCACAGATGGAGACTCCACAGCCTCTTTGAGCAACTTGCTTGATCACTCTCACAGTGAAAAAATGTCATCTTGTGTTCAAATGGGATAGCATGTGTTTCGATTTGTGCCCACTGCCTCTTGTCCTGTCAGTGGGCACCACTGAGAAAAGTCCAGCTCTCTCTTCATTCCCTCCTGTCAGGTATTCGTACATGTTGCTAAGATCCCTCAGGATTTGAGAGTATCTTACTGTGGAGAGGTTTCAGGGGGAAAATTGCAGAATAAATGATGGACTGTAAAAATTCTTCCTCTAAGGAAGGTGAAATGGTGAAACTCAGAGGATCTTAAGGTTATTTGCTGTAGAAAAGAAACAGAATTTTTGGTCAGAACAGGAACTGCTCAGTGTTAGGGTATGGAGACTAGATGGACCCATAGTAACAAGAGGATGTGGATTTCCACAGACTGGAGGGGTCTTACAGAAATTCTGTAAGTAGGAGGAAGTAGAAATATCTGAACCTTGATAAAGATGATATTTCAGAAGCAAGACCAGAGTGAGGTAAGGACCTCTTCAGGAAAGGTGAAGTGGTATTTTATTTGGGTTCCTTGTAAATGGAGGACTTCTGATGTGGGGAATGGGATTTGGAGAAGACTTTCTCCCTGGAGGCCTGCAGCTGACTAATTGTAGAAGGAATGATTTGATCTCAGAGAGTTTAAGGTTGAATTTGTTCACAAAGTCTGCGCTGAGGTTGAAGAATGAAAGACAGAATAATTTTGTCCTGTTTTCTTAAGTGAACTTGCACAATTGGAGACAGATGAACCCTGAATCTGTTGTTTGGTTTGGAGGCATCTCATATGCACCCAGCCATGCACATACTTGCATCACAACACAAAACAAGCATTGTTGGCTCAGACCATTTGTAAAACAGTAAGGAAGATATTTACCTTAATTTGAGATGTGAATATTGACTATTTCTTCATGACAGCATGAGCATCCCCATGGATCTCGCTATCTCTGGAGTTCAAGGCCCTTATTTTAATATGTAAGGATATAAGCATGAATTAAACACCAAAGACACGTTGAAATGTTTAATGTCTTATTGCCCACAGGTATTGAGTAGAATAACCTGGTTTAATTTGCAGTTTGTGTAAAATCTCTTTGTAAATAGTAAAATAATGACATAAACTGGCTTTAGAAACTTATCAATGATATTCTGTTCTGTCGCTTTCTCACTATTTCAAAGTAACATTGGAGTGGTACAAAACATTTAAACCCAGCAGATCATATCAGAGGCTGTTCTATTTTTACATTTTATTTTGAACCTCTTTTATCACTTATTGTGAAGGGTTCCAGCATGCTGCTTCTGATTGACCACTGTGTTACATTGGCATTTTCCTGTTCTATTTACCAGATTCAAAAAAAGGAAAAAAAGAAGTTGTTGGGTTTTTTTTTCTTAGAGCTACCTTCAATATGTAGTTCCTAGGCTATTGTTAATATGCTTCATTGTCTTTACAGATACATAGAATAAGCAAGTTAGCCAAAAGCCGTGACTAAATAAACACAGTGGCATTAGAGAATCCTGGTGGCCTTACATCTTGGGAGACTTGGATGGACTAGTAGTTAGAAATTGAGGAGACTATTTTCTCAGGCTTTCAGAAATATTCTATTTTTGCTTCTATTGGTGCTTGAGAATGATTCCGTGTGCACCTTTTTATTTACTGAATTTTTAATCTAGTTGTCTCTGGCCTGGAGACTGGGATGGTAGCATGGACCTTACAGTGTCACTCCTGCAGATTAATTTTGTCTGAATTGCATATTACGGCCAGTGATTCCTCAACAGAGTTGGAACACAACTCAGTTATGTTCTCTGCTGCGTGGTTTCTCTGAGCAGCTTGGGGTAGGACAATTTCAACTGCCTGCTTACAGAAAGCAGGTGAGTACAAGATACCCTCAGTAGGAGCTGAAGAGAAATGGACTGTCTTAGGGAGGAAGTGAATAGAAAAGGTGCATTCTGGAAGAAAAGTATAGCGCAAAAGAAAAAGAAAGAGGAAGGTGATGAGAGTTGTCATGGGAACAGAGGTAAGAAGTGAATGATACCAAACTCTGAAAATGATAAATACAAAAGGATGGAAAATACAAAAACCACAGGCAACAGCATCAGATTACTAATGTTGTGTTCAGTACACATTAGTATGTTTGCATGCCCTCACCTGTGTTTCTGTGACTGTTACCAGAGCTCCCCCAGTGAAGTAAGCCCTTGAATCTTGCATCTGAGCACGTTCAGAAATTTGCCAGAACTTCTCCAGTTTTGGAGAAAGAAACTATTTGGTGCTTAGTGCCATCTTCATACAGTAGCAATAGAAATCATGCCATATCAAGTTATCACTTGGCAGCGTTGGTATGCTGTTTGTGTATGATCCCCTTCTGTTTTAAATAGGACGTACAATGCATTTGCTTAATGAACTCACACCAAAGGTCTATAGAACTGGAGATTCAGAGCTTAACAGCAGTAAATCAGTGGTAAGTCACCAAGTGACAATAACACAATTGTTCTTGATCATTTTCTCATGCCCCAAATACAGATGTAAAGACTTACTGTAGGCATCACCAGTGAAAAAATGTTGCTTTGAACTATGGGTTTGATTAAGTAAAAAAACCAAACAAAAACCAGTAGGATATTTGCCTCCCCCTTCAGAAAGTGTGTTTTGTGTGATCTTATCTCTGGAGTTGTCAGTCTACCAAGTATTAAATTCACTCAAAGTTACTTTAACACTTCCTTCAGCAGAATTGATATTGAAATTTATATTATTTCCCCTTGCTTACAGTTATGTTTGCACTTCAAAGTCAATAAAATCTTACAGTAATAAAATCCTAAGCAATCCTAAATCCAGGCAAGTACAATGTACTTCATGTGCAGCTTTGAAGTTAAATTGAAATTCTAGCTCATCTTCATTTTGCAGTAAATTGGGATAAAATAGTTAATACAAGCTGTAGAGCCCATAAATAGGACAGATTTTAGTCAAGGCTCTACCATAAATAGTCACACAATTTAAAGTGAAAAAGCTGTGATAGTAATAAGCTATCACTGTAAGAAATTAAGGACTGTAGTAGAGGTAAATGATACCTAACCCAGGGCATCCATTCCTCTCCAGTCTGTCTTTTACAATGTAAAATTGCAAAGCGTGGGTCAGGAATAGACAAATTATTCATGCTTGGGGTAAAGACTGGAAGGATTTGGTTTTTCCCCACTGAGTTGTTTTGGGGGCCATAGAGCAGAATAATTATAATTTACTGCATGGATAATGTCAGTATTAGAGAACATAGTGAGAAACAGTGCACAGATCTCGGTCCTACCAAGTGGAGCCTTAGCGAAGTTTTAAGGCTCCAAGATGGAGTTGGCTGTCCTTGCTCCTGCAGAGCTTAGCATCCTGTCCTGTGCTTCCAGGACTTGAGTTCTGGGGTCCTGATACCTCTGTGCTGGATGCAGCCTGCTGCTTTGTGCTTTCCCAGAACCTGGCTCGTTGGTAATGGGCTCTGCAAGAACCAACTCAGCCATAGCAAAGTCCACGCTAAGCCAAAACTGATGATCTCTATTGCACCAAATCTGTCTTTGCTAGAGGTGTCCTTGGTAGATTGTATCTAGCATTCCCAAGTCAAGAAAGGTGACCAAAAACACCGTGTTTGGATTTGCATGTGTTAGGGTAGGTTCAAACAAGGCCCCTCACAGCACTGAAGCAGCATTAGCGCTTGTCTGTCTGAATTAGCCTGGAATTTATAAATTATGCTCAAATTACTTCATAGCTGAGCTAATAAATGTTGCCAGACCAAGCTCAATCAACAGTGTGGCAATTCAGATGTTTCTGCATCTGCTGCCTTCTTAGTCTGCAGCCTGGATGTTCTAATGCATCACTGAAAACGGTGTCACAGCAACACTAAGGCCCAGCTAAAAATACTTCGGTGGGTCTAACTTGTCCACAGTTGGACTGCACTAGTAGAGGTGCAAAGGATACAGGGGTCTAGGTAGCATGAAGTGTGGTCCCTTCATTTGTAGTTCACCCAATTCTGTTTGGGCTTATCTTGTTTTTAGAAAATGTACTGAAACTTGGAAGTCCAGCTCTGTACTGTGGCTGCTTCTGTGTATGGGAGCTGGATGGGAGGTGTGTGAAGAGCAACCATGATTCGGCTCCCAAGGTGGGAGGCTCTTAGTGGAGCAACACAAGCCCTGTGAATTGGATGAATAGTGGAAAAAAAATTAGAAAACTGCTTCATGCTCACTCATACTGGCTCTGTGTGGAGCTCTGACCATACATATCATTTATTTATCTGCAGTCTGAGTATTTTACTCATCGCTTATGCCTGCAGGACAGGCAGGTGTTGGGCATTGTGGGCTCCTGCTAGGCAGCATCAAGGGCTTGATGTTGTATCCCACCATGTGGTGCACTCTCAGTGCAGTGACAGAGGTGGTGGTTAAGGCACTGCAGACAGAAATGCTGCTCTTCTCATCTTTTTCTTTGGCTCCAGATTCTTCTTGGGCCTCGTCACTGTTCCAAGGCATAGTATGTTGTGTTCCTCGGCGTGTCACACTTCACAAGTGAGGGTTGTTACTGTTCTAGTAAAACAGCCTAGTTAAAACTATAAGGCTCTTCTCTATTTGATGCTTATTGCTTTATATCACATTAAACTGACCAGCAAAAATGAACAGGTGTGTGCTAACTCAAGTGCTATTAAATGATGTGGCACTAACGATGTCTACCAAAAATACCAGAAGTACCAAGGCAAATTCCTCTGTTGATTAAATTGCTATAATTTGGAGCAGACTGTAAATTACAGGCAGTGTGTCTGAGTTAAGGGGTGACATATGCATTAGTCCTGGGTTTAGCTAGCTGCTGTAAAATTTGCTGAAAGCATATGTTTGCCTAGTGACACTGTGCATAAAAAGAGAACAACCTCTCTGTAGTTGGAGAGTCTCACTTGAACAAAGCTTCCTGCTTAGGGATCTGAAGAAAGGAACAACAAAGCAATATAAATGGGATAATGGCAATTTTTAATGGAGGTACACAGGAGGAGGAGGTATAATCCTGTATTGAGTATAATTATCATAACAGATGATAGCACATCCTAACAGCATGATACAGATTTCTGTCCCTGTAACTGATGCATGGAAAGACACAACTAGTAGCTGTCTCTTGGGGTGGAATGTTTCTGAATACAGAATGACAATTATACCTGAGACGTTATTACTTTTGATGTTCAGGAAGGATGGAAGGGGATAAATCTACTGGACTAGCTTACATTAGCAGGCTTTACCAGACCTCTTTATTCAACTCTACAGCCAAATACAGGTAATGCCATTAACCCCAAATACTGCCAATCTATCATATCATGTGTTCCATTGCACTACTGCTGTGCTGCTTCTGTACTAATATAGAGGCCGTTACCGGAGATGAAGTTCTGCTTATTAAACAAACACACACCACCAACCCCTGCAAAACAGCAATGTAGAAACCTATACATACTTTCCTCTAATACTTTGTTTCATAAATTAGTAATTTTTTCATATATGGTAAAAGTATGTGATGGCAAATTGTCTCATGAAGATTTCATAGGCAGGAGTTTGGGTTAGTTCTATTATTTATAAGTAACAATACAACTGCTTTTTCTGAGATTAATTTTTTGAAAGAGGCTAGTAGGATGCAAAATATATGTACTTAGTACTTTTTTTACTTTTATCAAGAAGGTCAGCTATATTAGTTGCTATAAATTAATCTATTCAGAATGTATAATTTTTTTGTTTTAAAATTTGTGCAAGTGGCTTTTAATTCCTTTTCTTTCTGTAGTGATGTAATCACCTCAGGACTTGATATTTCAGGACAAAAAGCAAGTTCTGTGTTTCACATGAAGAATCATAGTTTGGGTTTTTAATTCAAAATAATTTGTGAGGCACTGCATTTTAAATTTGACTCTTTTTCAAGACTAAATTGTGGGAGTTCCACATCCATCCTTGGACTAGAGTTATATGCAATAACAACTATCTGCAGTGAACAATGAGAGGTGGATTGCAGAGATATATATATAGCTATAACATGTATATGCTTGCAACACCTGAGGTAGGATTACCCTTGTAATCAGAGAAACAACAAATGCAACTTAAGTTTCTAAGTTTAACACTACCCTTGCTCCAGCCCTCCTCCGGTGCCTGAAGTGGATCCCAAGTTATTGGAGGATCACTGTGGATCCCAGAAGTTTGGTCAGAATATACAAAGAATATGCAGTTGTGCTTGACGTCAACTTTTGAAATTCTTCGTATGTTTATAAATCTCCTTTTTAATCTTTAATTCCTGTCATCAGAGATTTCCTATTTCATTGAGTTGCACAGCCTCTTTGCACACAGTGTGGAAAAACAAACTATGAAAACTATGTAAAAGATACTGAGATGTCTTCTCTAGTGGCATGAGATATTTCAGCACACAATGAGAACGCAGCTCTGAGTTTTTCAGCGGAAGATTTCAGCAATTCACTTACTGGACTGCTTGCAAATGTCAGTCCTCTGAGCATTGATGAGGCAGCAAGTAGGTCGAGAACGAAGCTTCTGATAATTCTGGCAATACGTTTGAGGTAAATATGAGGGCCGTGATGGGCAGGAATAAGAGATTTCTTTCTCTTGGGAAAATATTTGTGTCAGAAAAAGCATCAGGCAGTGTGAACTAAGCTGTTCACCAGCTGCATGTGCTGTTGAGAAGCATGCTTATAAACAATAGCCCGAAAATAGAAGATTGTATCCCACAGGATACGGTGGGCACTTTGTCAGCCTCTGCAATGTTCAGGGGGGATCTGTTTTGTGCAGCGTTAGTGATAAAGCCTAGATGAAGGCTGGATGCCTGTTGAGTCTACAACTGTCACAGATCAAAGAGATTGTGTCTTTTAGGCAAAACATTTTAAATCAAGTTGTCAGGCCTTTTTTTTTCCACACACCCCCCCCCCCCCCATGCATTCAAGAGTTCATGATGATTGAGAAGGTAGTCACCATGAAGAGTGAGTTGGTTTGCATTTTTAGAGAATCATTACTCAGAAACCTGAGACAATGTATGTATTCATACAACTTTAGAACCAGTATGTGGCATGTCTGAAAATAGTTTTACTTTGCATAGTATTTTTTCCATCATAAGCTTAGCAGTATGCAGTATTCAAACCAGAACTGTCTCAGTTTATTTTTTTGCTATGACGCATCTAGCCAGTCTTTTGAAATGCGTAAATACTTTTCATGTATACAAATACCTGTGAAGCTGTTCTTAATACAGGCACAAAGAGTGAGATGAGCCTTGTGAACTGTAAATACCCCAGAGTAGATATGCATACATCAGAGTTGGTCATCTTAGGTCCCCAGAAAGGGACAGTCTGAAATAATTCAGATAAATCAGATGCAATAGTAGTAGTTTCTCTGCATTAGCAGTACAGTAGCCTAGATGTAGATACGTTTGCTTCATGGGGGAATGGACTATTTGTACTTAGGGGAATGTGAACTAGTTTTTTGCATATTATAAAATATATATAAAGGCTGCAATAGTCTTCTTTATAATTCATTGATGCTGATGTCTCTCCTGAAGCTGTTTAAACTGTTCTTTCATGTTCTCCTATGGCTGGTGAAATCTCTGAAAAGGAAGATAAAGCCAGGTAGCTTCAGCCCCTATTGACTGCATTCCACTGTTTTGCTCTCTGGCCATTAAAATGTATGGATACAGTTTTCCATTTCCATTTTACTATTAATGCTAATTCTACATTTGCAAAACTGTTGTTGTATAGGCAGAAGTAGAACTTGCAATCATTTGTATCTGCCAGGTCTGAAACTAAAAATTAGGCCTCCAAAAATTTGTCAATAAGGAGAAATTGATAATCAACATGTTCCAGGTGCATCTTTTGCTATACAGTTTTATTAAATCCTTCCTTGCTGTGTGTGAATCTTAGTGTTTTTCATAATTTTGTCTTACCTCAGAACAGCCCAGTCACTTTTGAGTTGACCTGCAAGTCTTACCTTGCAGAAACTGGGATTTTCTGGGGCCAGCACCTCTGAAACCTGCGCAAATCTTAAGGTACTAATATAATAACAGCGGACGCTCACAGTGATGAAGCATATTCTACCACTGAGCCAAACATGAGGCTTAAATAAAACCAGCTTCTGTTGATATAGAGAGATTTCTGCAGTAACTTTACTACACTTTGGCTGCTTCATCTTATTTTCTTTTTCTTTTCTGTTTCCTTTGCTTTGAGTCCTCTCCTTTGTAAAAAGGAGAGAAGTAATCTGTATTCTGATGGCAAGACTGATGGCTTGAAGGGTTTTAGGAGGGTTTTAATCTTCTTCAGTGAACAAAAGCTGACCTTCATGTGTAGTAACTGTTTTTCTTGATAGGCTTTTAGTAAGAATATGATAGTATTACAGAAGATTGTGTAATGATGACAAAGCTTAATACAAAGTGCTTGTGGAGATACAAAGATGATGCAATGGTTTGAGAATGCTGTGATTTGAGTGAGCTTGTGAATGAAGTCAAGAGAAATAAAATGTCCTTGTAAAAAAAAAAAAAAAAATCAGCTGAAAAATTCCACTTGAGATGGTGGAATTTGTCATCACTTATTTGGGGCAGTGTGTTAATATAATTCTTAAAAAAGGACAAGCAGGAGAATTTTTGAAGGTTTTAAGTTCAGCTCTTGTGTTCCTCTAGAACCTGTTGACACTTGTCAAGTATCAGTCTTTCAAGTTGAACCTGATGATTCTTGTCAAGGGCCAATCCTTTAAAAAACAGTAGACACTTTGGACTTCTTACTATTTGCAGCTTTTCTGTAATAATTGCAGTGTGTGTATGTGCATATGTTGAGTGGGAGGTTCATAGTTGTTTCTCAATTACCTATTATGAACACTTCTATTTTTATAATATTGCATTAATTTGCTGGACATAGTTCTGCAAGTTCCTAAACCACTGTCAGTGCCTTCACTTTATTCTGATGGGTTTTGTGTTATGGAGGTTAGAACAGGAGGCAGAGAGCCTTAAACTGGATCTTGGTCTCATTTTTTGTTATCAAACCTCAGGAAAGTCCTATTCATCATCTGCAGTGTCCAGTTAATGGCTTAATGACCACATGGGTTATATCATGTTCTGAGGTTAATTTAATTAGTGTTGATGATGTGGTTTAAAAAGATCAGAGTAGCCTCATTTTGACTAAATGTAGATATATACAAATATCTATATAGCTATAAATAAAATTTTCTTGATTGTTCTAGGATTCAAAGGTGTATATATATGTATATATATAAAAATCATTACAGAGATCAAATGCTTTTCTACCATCTGGTTTATCTGATGTCATAACATGATATGGGAGGAATTTTAAGAATCAGAATCGTACGGGCCAGAGGTGAATCCTCTGTGTTTCTCTGTATTCACTTGGGCTGCTGGACTCCGCTCATACTGTCAAACACGTTCTAGTTTGCAGCTGGCAAAGAGCGGGTAGGTGTGAGACTGCCAAACTAAATCTAGATGTTACAGAAGTTAGCACTGCAGATGGCACACCTCCTTATGATTACTTTGGCTTATTTATGTTAAAAAGGGGGCTGTGCATGGGGGAATGGAGATAGAAAGTGTGAGGGTGGTAATGCAGTTGTCTAGGAAACAGAGGTCATAAAGCTGGAAATTATGGGAAAAGAGCCAGGCTGATCCTGCTGTACTATCTGTGCCTCCACATTGTCACTTTGGTTCAGCTGAAAGCTCACTTAATTGGTCTGCGATTTGGGTTGTGTGTGTTTGTTTTGCAAATGGCTTTGTTCCTGCAGCGCTGCTGGTACAGGGAGGGAGCAGGAAGCTGTGGGGTGGGACAGACCCCAGCTGGGGTTTTGTTGTCCCTGTGCTTTCAAAGTCCCTTCTAAATGGTCCTCTCTGGATTAATTAAATCAAGCTAATGCATGGTTTAAGGAGCAGTTCAAAAGTTTGGGACACTTTCCTGCTCCTGCTGAGATAGCTAACATCCCAGACTGACTGCCCTTCCTCCAGGTGCGCTGTTGCTGTCCAAGAGAGCAGCGAAGGCCGATGGCTTTGGTGACAGGGATAGCTCCCTGAGGGTGACTTTGGCTCTTGGGTGAGGGCATGTGGTCAGCACTGGAGCTTCCTCTGGTGCTGAAACTACACTTAGGAGGCAGTGCTTGTCCAAAAATACAGACTAAACAGGACTTTTCCTGCCTTGCTGTTACCATGCACATAGTTGGGAGGCCAGTGTGCTGGGTACATAGAGAAATACTGCTTACAGTTAGGTTTTCTGTTCGCTTCCTTAATTCTCAAAGGCAATTTCTCTTATGGGGCTGAACCTGCCCCTGTTACTGTATCTGGAAGTCCCTTGCGCTCCCTATCCCCCCTTTTGCTCCCAAGTACAGTCTCGTAGTGGGAAGCTGTCTGTTGCAAAGTTTGGTGCTTTCTCCACACACATCTGACCATCAAAACATGTGAAGCTTATGTCATGCTTGAAGAATTTAGTTGCAAAAAACCAAATTCTTTGCCTCCAAAAAATAAACCTGGAAAACACTAGTTCCCATTCGTTCATATCATTGCATTTGGAAAGGTCTAACCAGCAACTGTTGTTAGAGATGAATGATTTTTGTTGTTGTTAATGTGAAACTGGTAACATATTTGTATTCAGTAGGTTGTTTGTGGGTTAACTGATCCTATGTTTCAACTCAAGAAGCTGTGGGTTCTTCATTGTACCCCAGGTATAAATTCTAACTTTCTTGTGCTCAGAAATCAAGCATCTGCATTCATTAGGTATTTCAAGTGTTATGCTGACTCTTTCAAAATGCAAAATTACACTGAGAATTGTGTCTTAGAATTTTGTCTGAGAATTACGTCTTTGGTTTTATGAGGATTCACCTAGATCAAAGCTAGAAATTTCCCGCCAGGCGTTTCTTAATTTTGTGAAGCCTACCTTAAAAGCCTCCATTCAGTTTAGTTTTCTGTAATTTTAACCTATTTGCATTGTCTGAATGATAAATTTGGTAGATATTCTAGGTCACTATGTCCCTTCATTCTGAAGGTACATTTCTTCTGATGTACTTTACCATCTTATATTTCCTATAATATATATGTAGATTAAGTTATTAATAAGTGAAAACAAGATTAAATGTATAAACCACAAACCCGAACAAAATACAGAAAGATATGAAGCGTCTGAAGCAGTTACACCTCATTTCTTTTCCAAATTACTAGTTTAAAGGACAGAAGGTATCAGTACAGAAGAATTCAAGCTCACTCAAAAGAACTTTGACTTTTTTTATTCAGCTCAGAAATATAAACTGTAGCAATCATTTTAAAAGATGAAAATATTACGAGACAATCACCTGTCCTTTCCTTACCGTTTTTCTGATAAACTGAGATTATGATTATGAGAGAGAGCAAATAGTTCTCTGCAGACAAAGTACAAATAGGTTTTACTGTTCCAAGCCATTTCTCCTCAGTGTGTTTCTGACCCTAAAGGTGAAAGAAAAAGCTGCAACAATAAAAATAGCAAGAGCAATTGCACAAAGCACTGGCAAGGATATTGAGTTTTCAGGGGAATTAGCTGGCATGAATGAATAGGGCATTATAGCTCTAATCTCTATGATTGTGAGCTTCTCGATGCTGTTACTTTGCTAGCAGACTCTGGATGAGGTGTTTGGTTCAGAGGTTTAGCATTTCTTGACCTTTCATTGCTCACAGACAAACGAATTCTTTACCCACCTGTCTCGTCAGGATGAATAAGGGTAGCTTAAATTGCTGACTACCACCATTGCAGATAGATTCCACATTAGTGGTGACTCTGGACTTGGAAAACGAGTGTGATTGGAAGGTATGTCTGCAATAAAATTTGTTTGTCTAGCTATGAGGATCAAATCTTAAATTTATATACCCATTTTTCAGATATGCCAATTACTTTGCAGTTTACTTTGTGATGATCAGTTTTCAGTTGTGAGAACTAGACTAAAATTAATTTTACATTTAATTAAGCATGATTTGATCACATTAATATTGAACTTCTTGCCAGTGCTAACTGAAATCAATTTATTTCTTGACCATCTTTTATTGGCTATATATATATGTTTACAATGTTACCTGTGTGCATGTATGTACGTACAGATTTCTCAGTTTTCTGTGAATTTTTACTTTCAGCCAATGTTGATTTCATCATGGATATTACCTTTTATGGCATATAAGGCTAATGGTCTCTTTCCAGGCAAAATGAAGTAGAGGTGTGAGATTCTTTGGCTTGTTTTCATTGTCCAGTGGCCTGAAATATCTCTGGTCAACAGTTTTGAGTCTTGCCATTCAGTTGGCTTTTTCTCTTGGCCTGTAGATCTGGAAGAAGAATTACTACAAGCTTCAGAAACAGAACACTGAATTAAAAAAATTAAATGGATGTGATCAGTGGTTAATTTGTATACCCTTTGTGTTAGTGGTTTCTTCTATTTTAACTCTAGGTTATTCTTTCCTGTACGTGTCAATACTGGGTGATATCCAGCCTTCAATGTCTGTTCCTTTTTTATATTAGTTTTGGTCAAAGATGGATTCATTGTGTTAAGGCAAAATTGCTAGTACTTTCTCATCTGCAGCGTGTTCACTTGACTTACACAGCAAGGGAGAAGCAGTGCAGGTTTATCCAGCTGAGGGAGCAAAAGCACTGCTTGCCTTCTTCCAGGTGCATCCTTAGAGTGACCGTAGTGTCACCATTGCTGCAGTGATCATCTTTACTGAGAGCAGCAGAGCAGGCCCTGAGCACCTTGCTCTTGTTCTGCTGCAACAACAGAAATGTGATGCTAGGATCTGTCACATAAATGTTAGCCAAGAGACTGTCAGTGCTTGCCACAGGCTTTCTGTGTTCCTGCTGGCTGCGCTGGAGCTACCCTTGAGGAAGACACATAGGTGTCCTGCAGACGCAAGGATTGTGAACATCTGCTCTATGGGTGCAGGGGATGACTGTATGTTTATGAAAGGATGACTTGGGCTCAGCTGAGTTTGGAGGGCAAGAATTGTTCACAGGTTTGTGATAAGGATTTTGTTCCAGTAAGTCCATCAGCTGTCCTATTACTCTTTCTACTGGAGCGTTGCTGACTCCACCAATACTTCCTTGCATGGTGCCTTTCTCTCCAGAGAGCTTGTCTCTGTGGTGAGGAAACCATTTCCTCAAACTGTCCTAGTATGTGTTGTGAGTGTAAAGATTATGATATGTCACTGAGCAGCCCTTCTTGGCGTAAGTTCATTTGCAGGATTGATTATATATTTGCCACTGCAAAACACAAATATGAATCAGACTTGATGCAAAGGAACTAAAATAGTTAATTAGACTGAGTGGATGTTATGGTGGCTTATTCAATAGAAATATTTCAGTTTAGAAAGTATTTCTTTATTTGTAGTTATACAATCAATTTTGCTGATATTGGAAAAAAATTGGAACTTAAGAAAATGGATAATGTACCTGAGAGTTAATCCATACTGTATATCTAAGGAGATAAATCTGTCCTGACAATTGTCGGTAGTACTTCAGCTGTGATGAAGAAAATATATTTAAAAATTCTCTCACCATTTACTAAAACTACTGATTCTTAATATTCCTGTCATAATTCTGGAATTCTATTAGCAACACTTCATTACGTTTCAGTAGTGTTTGGAGAGTTTTCTCCAAGGATTGATCCAACACTGTAACTTCCCTGCTTTAGGGCAGGACCCAGCTCAGGCTTTGCTCTGTTGGGAAAGAGGAATAAAAAAAAGGGAGGAGATTCTGGTCAGGAGCAGGTGGTACTGGGGACTAGCCCGCTGCCTTGACAGAGGAGGTGGGGGGAAGTGGAAGAAGTGAGAGTCCGTAGCTGGAGAGGATGGTGTTAGCTCCACCGTCGCTCCTGATGTTCTTGAAGTTCTGTGTCAGCTCCTTGAGGCCACACAGTATCCATGTAATCATTTAAAATTATTTGCATTCAGGCCAGGGTTAATGGAGTGTGCAAAAGAAAGTTCTTAATTAGCTGTTCACTAAGCTTTTTACACTTTCCCTTCAAGTCTATCTCAAATGAACAATAGTGTATTCCACACTGTACCCTTAAATCTTCAGTATTACCAAAATATATATGTTTTCCTTTGAGATCTTCTCTCCAAAGGCTGTGACATCTGTGAATTGAGCAAGGTTACCTGAGGAAGAGAAAAACCCAAATATCTAATGTGATGCAACCAGGAGTTAATCAGCTGCAAGACATTAAACCCATTTCTAACTCCAATTTTCAGAGATTCATAGAACAAGCTCTATAGGTACATGAACTGGAAGATTTGTAATACTGTTAACTTCTTAGATTTTGAGGTGCTTATTTTTTCATCTTTTGCAAATTGCATCTTCTGTGACTCCTGTTAAGGAAAGTCAGCTATCTTCTGTTCTTCAGCTGATGCCAAACCTACTAGCTCCTTTTCTTCCTGTTAATAACCTTTTGAAACTTAAAGACATAGAAGTAATGCGTAGAAATATCAGCGTTTGGACGTTGTGCTGGTTTTGGCTGGGATAGAGTCAATTTCCTTCATAGTAGCTGGTATGGGGCTGTGTTCTGGATTTGTGCTGGAAACATTGTTGATCACACAGGGAAGTTTTAGTTACTGCTGAGCAGTGCTTACACAGAGCCAAGGCCTTTTCTGCCTCTCACACCACCCCACCAGCGAGTGGGCTGGGGGTGCACAAGGAGTTGGGAGGGGACACAGCTGGGACAGCTGACCCCAAGCGACCAAAGGGATATTCCATACCATATGGTGTCATGCTCAGCATATAAGAGGCTGGGGGAAGAGGAAGGAAGGGGGGGACATTTGGAGTGATGGTGTTTGTCTTCCCAAGTCAGCATTACACCTGACAACACCCTGCTTTCCTGGGGATGGCTGAACACCTGCCTGCCCATGGGCAGTGGTGAATGAATCCCTTGTCTTGCTTTGCTTGTGTGTGTCTTTTGCTTTACTTATTGAGCTGTCTTTATCTCAACCCACGAGTTTTCTCACTTTCACTCTTCCTATTCCCTCCCCCATCCCACCACAGGGGGAGTGAGGGAGTGAGCAAGCAGCAGTGTGCTGCTTAGTTACTGGCCAGGGTTAAACCATGACAGACATGTGGAGCAGAAGCTTATCTAACTTACAATAATGAAGCCCAAAATCTGAAAAAATAATGCTTCCAAATGGGAAGCTCACAAATTGTGCAACTCTTCAGTAAATATTATGGTACATGAACATTTGTCTGAGGCTTTAGAATTTATTAAAAAAAAAAAATGGTCAGGGGAGGAATAAAAATAGAAAGTTTTCAGACCAGAACAAAAGAATTTGTGCAGAAAAGAGAAGTGAAAACAATGCTTTCATCATTGTCTGAAGTCTGCCCAGGTAATCTGCCAGCAATTGTGGTGGTAAGCTGCTGCAGTATCAAATGAAAATTTGGCCTGATATTCTTCTCATTTGGAAAGTGCCAGGTTTTATCTTCCAACTTTCTTCTACTGCCACTGAGGGGACTGCAGATTTACTGTTTCTCTTATTATCCTACTTGCTTATATAGCTTTTTGGTGCGTAACACCTACCTATTATACTCCTATGTCATTGACCCCTTGGTAACTGTAGATAATGAAAGTGGTGCTAAGAAGTGTTGGGCTAGGAGATGACTGAGATTGACATCTCCCCAAATACAGCCAGTATAGGTGGTCTTCCTCAGCTTTTTTGCTGTCATGAGATGAATTTGTTTGTACAGCTTCTGCCAGAGCCATGACTGGCAACCAGCATAGCAATGTTAATGAGGTGCAGCAGCTGAAGTCCTATACTTGGCATGGATAAACCTGCCTGTGGTGATCATTTTGATTGTAGTTAGTTGTGACTGTACTTAGAATAAACATTGAAGAGTTTTGTATGTCCACTTTTCTTCAGTTACTCTGTATAGGTGTCATTACATGTTCTTCTAATACAGACTGAGCAGCCTTCTATTTCAAAACTGCTGTGTGAAAACTGATTAAAAATGTCACTGCTTCATATATTTAATTTGAAGTTCTTGTAATCATGATGGACCTTCATTACATATTGAGTTTTTGAAATGCAGCAGTTGTCTTCCCTGTTCTGAACCTTCTATCAAACACACAATCTCTGGTATAGGTAGATTTATTAGCAGTTGTTGAGACTTCACCTTTAAAAGAGATAAAATTATCAGTAGGGAAATTAATTCTGATAGCTTCTGTCATTGATTTATTAATAGTAAGACCCATTGGTTTGGCAGAGCTTGCAAGACCATCTGTCTTTTTGTGCATATCTTCAGCTAAGTTCTTTTCTGTAGTAAGAAATCAGACTTGGTCAAGTGAGCCAGCTCTGCCAATATGTATTTTAATTTTTGTTTGAATATTGAAAACGATAAGTCAGTTGTGGACAGAGGTGATGTTCACCTACACTTTTGAAAGGATTAGTTAATAAGAAGGGGTGATGTCTTTAGAGATCTTTCACTGGTTGTGTGCTTGCTTACTCTACCTGTTGGCCAGCTGTCCATGCCAGCAATGCCATCTCAAGCTATGTGTGTGTTGAAAGTAAAACATCAAGGACAAGTTATTAGGTACAACTTAAGTATAAACAATGTTATTAACCTATAGCATTGTGAAACTGAGTGCTGCCTACACTGGACAGAAATGCCTAAATTGGAATTTAATGATAAATACCTCTTTTCTGGTTTTATATCCAGGAAAAACCTAGCATGCACAGATTTAAGCATGTCATAAGTCCTGCTGGGCTAAGAAGTGGGATATATTGGAAGATTCTTAACAGGGAATCAGTATAATGACTTAAAATTTCTTTGTGTTTTGTTACATGTAAATTGCACCTGAATGACTTTATATATATACATATATATATAAAATATCTCATCTTCTTTCCCCATCTTTTCACATTTGTAAGCATTGAGTAAAAACCTGGTTTTCACAGGAATTGAAACTCTCTTAGTAATTGTGCCACCAGTTATCATCATGGCTCAGGATAATAAGCAAGGAGGCAGATGAGCTGGCAAAACAAGGTAAGTAAATGATCCATATTTTGTACCTCCACCTCCAGAGCCCTGTGCAAAATGAAACAAATCAGGTAAATTTATGTATACACATAAAACTCTGTATGATGTGGTTATGAACAGTGTGTTCTGTGCTTCAGTTTTATATGGCAGCAGTGGCACTTGAAATGAAAACAGCTTCTAAAAATAAATGTCAGTGAGACCTTGAAATAAGAATCAAATCACAAGGGTGCCAGTCAGTTACTTTGCTATTATTGAGGAGCTTTGCCTATGTGGAAGCTCATGGATTTCAGACATTTGCGTGAAAATAAAACCAGTTTGCATGATCTGAGCCCAGCTGATTGCATAAATTTTTTTTTTGCATGCAGACTGCTGGTCGGATGTCCCTAAACAAGCAGAATGCAAGAACTTTCCTTTAATGCCCTGTGAGAGGTCTCCGGCAGGCATTATTAGCACATCAGTCTGAATTTACTACTTTGGGGAGATGAGGTGGACCAAACGTTCCTGCCAGCAGTATTTTTTTAAGATTGGTGATCCATGGTGAGTTACTGAGAACCATTTCACAGTTACAATGTGCCCCATGTCCTGCACATGGAAATGGCTGGGACAGATGAGATGCCACACAGTAACATTCATGTGTTTCATTTTTATCTGTTCCTGAGAGCTGCAGGAGGAAAGAGCCACATATAGGAGATTAAAATGATTTGTGAGGAAAGAGAACATCCATTCCCAACTATATAACTGCTTTTGTCTTTCCAAGTGGTGTTTGGTTGGTCAGTGAGAGGATTTGTGGCAAAGCAATCCATTGCAGTGCGTTCCCCACAGTGTTATATTGCTCAACACATAATTACCATTGCCTTAAGTTCATGTAATTTACTGACTCACCCTTTCCTTGATGGGGAAAGGATGCCAACTTGTGCTGGAGCAGTGCAAGGTAGTGTATGTCACGGCTGTTCTGCTGCTGGTGCAGGGCTGGGAGGAAGACCAGGAGCATCAGCGGCAGACGTGGCTGCAGCTATTCCTGTCTCTGGAGGAATGCGTGCATTTCTATTCCAGCAGATTTGCCGTGTGTCTGAAAATGTCCTTATACCTCATCATGGTGAACATACGTGTCTGTCTTCAGATGCCTTCCCATTCTCCTGAGAGCACCTTTTGGAAGACAGGCATGGCTTCTTTACCCTTGCGAGGCTGAAAAGCTGCAGTCCAGTCACTGAGAGGAGACAGCAACCGAGTGCTGGGACACAGACCTGGGTACTGTGTGCTTCTTTGTGGGAACAAGGCAAGCCCATATACTGACCCATTTTCTTTTTGCACCTATAATACATGCGTGCATAACTTGAAATTTAATATGATCAGTAGTTCAAAAATAACTTATAAATGTACTATTTATTTAACTTGGGGTACATTGTAGATAAAGACAAAATAAAACTATAAAAATCAACTTTATTTCCTATTTTATAAGACTTTTTTTTTTCATGCTGTGGTAAACATTCACTAGCCTTCTTCCTAGTGGAAGTTTCTGTCAAGCTGCTCTTCATTTCCTGAACTAAACTCATCTCTTTACCTACTTACAATTTTTTTTTCATCAGGCTCTCAAGTTGAGCAAATCAGTCTGTCACTCTCTTTGGCATCTGGAAAACAGTGTTTTTCCTAGCCACTATGTTCTGACTTTTCTGAAGTTGTGAAACAGGTGTCTTGCCTCTAGCAGTGATTTGTTTTCCTTTTCTGTTGCTCTTCAACATGCTGCTTTGATGCAGTCAAGTGGGATGGTATTGTACTGGTTATAATAATAAAGACTAAAAAATTCTCCTATTTTCTCCATGTTTATCCTTTAATCAGAGATTAGAATGCCAATGGGAGAGGCTTGGCCCTACTAAGTGGTTCTCCAAAGGCTGGAGCTCTGAGGAGTTAGAAAGTAAATGTTTTTCTCTAAGGAATTTTGGTTTCGTTGTGAGTGTACCTTTCTACTATTGTTATTTTTTTTTTATTAATGGGTTTTAAAGCGTGTGTACCTATATGTAGATTTATGACATTACAAATCCCAGTTCCAGACCTATGTTGCTTGTATCTACCAACAAAATGTTGTAGAATAACTTATAAAAAATTCAGTGTGGGAGTTACAGGTAAAATACCTACTTTGAAGGAGAATTAACCCTATAAATCATTCAGTAAGCAGCAAGTTTGATGGGCTTTGCCACTTCTTCAAGATGACTCAAAGGAAAAAGCTATGTTTCTGTCTTCAGTAGAATATTAAAAATCAGAATGGAAAATAGTTGAAAGGGCAAGTCTTTTCCAATTAACCTTTTGGAATTAGAAACTACTGATGATATAAAATTCTCAAAAGCTGAAAATTCTAGAGCTTTGAGAACTAGAGGAACATAGGAGGGGTCCAGCTAGGGAACATTTGCTTCTCTGAAAAGACTTCCATGCTATTTTAAAACCAGGTGTTTTAAGGGATTAGCACATCAAAAATAATTTTTAAACTAAGATCTTGTCTTGTAGCACAGGTATGTATTCCTGCACATATTCCTCAACCTTTGCTGAGAAGCACCAGACCTTTACATTTTAAACAGCTTTTTAAGTTGGCTGTTTGTAGATTTGTTGTATTTGTTGTTTAGAATTCTAAACTACTTCGATTTGATAATTGTTTTTGTTCTGCTGCTGTGGCTTTCAGAGATGGAGCTGACTTTATAATGTACAAGATAAATGTTTCTTTTAGTTTTGCAAAATACATTTTTGTAGGAAAAAACACATTTTGGAGATTTCTTCCTTGTTTAAGACCCTTCTTACCAGAAATGTGTTATGACAGTAAATTTATACCAAATATTTATCCTTATTGTGTTACTCTGTCCAGTAATATTTTTAATCTTAAGACAACCCTCTTGTTGCTGCAGAGCAATGCTCTAAATAGGGACTAGTTCCTACAGGCTCATATTTTCAAAATATATTGTACTTTGTAACAAAGTTTGAGTGTGAGCAGAGGATTCGAAATGTCAGAAGTTACTGGTGGTTTTCAAGAAATCCTCTGACATTTCCTTTTAAGAAACATTTTCTAATTTTCTTTTTGTCCATCTCATAACTTTATATTACTGTCTGTATTCTACTGAAAATGTGATTCTAGGTACAAGTGCTGTGGTCCCACTTTGCACCTAGCTTTTCCAGCAACAGATGGGTGAGTGGCAGAGAGAAGGACAGCTACAGAAGTGAAGCTCGATGAGGCACAGCAAAGGCAGCTTTTAGCAGAAGGAGCCCTGAATCTGAGCTTGCTCACTGAAAAACTGAGATGAGATGTTTTACGAGGGGAAAGAAGATTGAAGGGAAAATTGAGTAGAGAATTCTTATTCGAATTCTTATTCAAATTCTTACTACAGATTTCATAAAGTCAATTAGATTATTTAAAAAAAAAAAAAAAGAAAAGAAAAAAAAATCCCCACAAAATTAAGAAAGCAACCCATTGGTGTAAGATGATATATCCAAGGTCACAGCTCTGCCCATGTTTTGTTTTGGTGGTGGGGTTTTTTGTTTGTTTGTTTTTAACAGAGAGGTTTTGGACTTTGGAAGATTTTAAATGTGCAACTTTTAAAAGCTGAACAGTACAGAGCAGGCAGATTTTCAGTTGGAAGGTTTTCAAAGGCTCTTTTCCTGACTGCTCTTTGCATTTGCATTACTGGCACCACTAGCCCTGGGTGTTCTCACCTGCTGCTCCCTCCATTTCTGTTTTGGTTTCTATGCCATGAAAGCTTACTCTCATGCTCCCAGCTTCCTCAATTCTAAAGACTTGTGTAAGAATTATAAAGAAGTATATTTTCCTTATATAACACTTATGTAAGACTTATAAAGAATTATAAAGAATTTATAGTCTTGTTGGAACAATAAGGTTACAAAGGGAATTAGCTGTTACTGGGACTTTGATGTAGTGCTGCTAGCCTACAACACTGAGAAATATGAGGGGGTTATGGTTGCTTATTCTTAAGGCTAAATATAGATTGCTTGAAGCCCTATGATTTAGGTTTTTTTCTTTAGTGTTAATGCAAAGGCAAAGTCCATGGGTTCAAAGGCTGCCATCAGAGAGAAGCATGTAGATTTGACATCTGATTTCCATTTACTGTTGCCCCAAGGCCGCCTTGTTCAAAAATATTTTTCACATTCCCAGGACAGGAATGCATCGCAGACATTTGAATTTGGATACTGGTTACTAAATAATTTATTTGCACTTATTCATCCCCAGCATCAAAGTCTCCATTCCAGCCATTGTAGTGGGGCAAATTGTTTTTATAACAGATGGCTACACCATATGTCCAGGGAGTCAGCTGAAGGTGGTTGGATTTTTATTGGAAATGAAATAAAATTACACAGCTGCACTATTTATAAAGGCCTCTAAAAGTTTGGTCTCAGTAGAGGTTGTTGAGAAGAAGTATAGATCTACAGAGATGTTTAACATAGTAATCAGACGTTGATGGCTGTAGAGATTGTGAACAAAGAGAAAGATTTATTGCATCTGGTTTTGTGTTTTGCCAGAAATATAGATGACTTTTCAACAGCAATATTTCTCCAGATATTTGACCTTTCTGAATATAAAGAAAAAAAATAATAGAGAAAGTAAGAAAACTTAGAGTCCTGCAGAACTGAGCTAAACAATTCAAGTTAAAAAGGCTTCTTTCAGAAGGGAATATTAAGTGATGTCAGCAATCAGGATTAATGAATTATATCAACGTCAGGGTACTCAGTTAAAGCTGAAATGCTTTCATCATTGTTTAATTTCCAGATTGTAAATACTCTAAATCAGAAGTTCACACCAAAGTAGGTCCTGTCTTCATTCTCATTCTTCCAGTTCTTTCTAGTCAGTCAGGCCATCATTTGGATTCTTGCTCTAGTCTTTTTTATTAGTAGAAAAGAAAAATTTTGGAACCATTGTATTCATTGTCAACTGTATCAGACTATGATGTGCACAATACTTCTTTGTGGTGCCATTTCATTTTCAGAGAGTTTTGGATCTCTTTTCATGATTTGGAGTAGCAATGTTGTTCTGCCTTATTCCACCTTTGAATGACTTTTCTTTATAACAAAAAAATAATTAAACCAAATAATTAGGTACTTGGAAAAAAACAGCAAGACACAGTTTTCTTTTTTCCATGGGGATACTGGTTTTTTTTCAGAAACTTAAATTTCCTCTTCAGTTAAGAAACTATTTGTAGAAATAAGCTGATGATTTTTAGCTGTATTTCTTAAAAAAGGGATTGTCATTGAGAAAGAATTGGTGAAATTTTCTAAGATGTTTGGCTTTCCAGAAGCTTAATCAATAATGGTCAGCGAGCACTTAGGACTCTGACAATGAGTGTGTCTTATTTAAATTACTGAATAACATGTTTTAATAAGGAATCTACATTTGATAATAGGTAATAAAGCTTATTGTGATGTCCTGTGACTAGAGCATTTGGCAAACATCAGCTTTCTTGTGTATCTGCTTTCAGAGGAACATTGTAAGATGACTTATTTGAGTAAGCAGGTCTGTCAGATTAAGTGGAAATTCATGCTGCATATTGAAGTATCTATGTGCCTTGGCAGCTCTCTCTCCAGGGTTTGTATCACTTCTTGAGTTCTGAAAGAGTGGACATGTAACACTGCAACTTATGTCACAACATCTGGCTGTGGTTCTTGGCCTCTGACAATATCACTGAGGCTTTTTGTGGTAAGGGAGAGCTTTCCTTCCAGTGCTACCATAAATACATTGCCCGTGTCCAGAGGAACAAGCCAGTGCCTGTATATTGTTCAAATCCTGTTTCAGTCTTGCAGAGTGGATATATTAGTAGCATTGTTACACAAAATGATTCTCTAAACTTCCTTGCTACCAGACTTCGTCCCTGGCTGAGCAAAGTTGGATTTATTTGAGTGCAAAACCAAACTGAATAGTGATATCTAAACCTGCCTGGAACTGAGCCAGATTGCAGAGCTACTGCAGAGCCTACAGACAACTCTTCTTCCATTTATTTAAATTGTGTAAATAGCAGGTGTTTCTACAAGATGAAAGCTGTTCATCCCAAATGGTACCAAATAAAATGTGAAAATTTAGTTTGAGCACCAAACTTTCCAATACAGATCGTAGTATTCTGTGTGTAAATTGTACCCTGGTAAAAGTCCACAGCAACTTTTGAGACAATATATAGTGAATGGTACTGTCACACTGGCATATACTGTGCTCAGTGTTTCAAATGAGCGTCCTGGCTTTTCTGATTATTCTTCTGCACATAAGGGGTAGATAATGAATAAAGACTTGCAGCTAGGTAGCATTTCACAGGTTTGGAATCATGTTTCTTCCCCATAGCTTATCTAAAGCATCTTTTCAATTGCATGTTCTTCAAGCTTCCTCTTAAATAAAATGTATTGGCCCGCATTTCTAGTGCGCATACCACAGCCCACAGCACCTTTCTGGTTTAAGTTACACCCAGATGTAGGTAAGATACACTCAGTAGAAATCTTTTTTTTTTGTTCATATGCCTCCCCTGAAGAAAACTTTACACCTTTTCTCTATGTAAGAAAAACAAATCCACTTGACGTGCAGAGGTTTTTTAAAATGCTAAATGTGAGTTATAGCGTGGGCAACTCCATATTCCATCAATATATATTACTGATAGATTTGTATTAAACGCATCACAACCACAGTTGTGAGCTCCATCATGCTATGAACAATGCAGACACACAGCAACCACCCCCCCACCCCCCCACCCCCCCCCCTGTTTAAAAACACATTCTTTTGTCTAACAGGGATTGAATTCTAAATACCTCATATGTGAGGGGATTTTTGATGGAGTGCTAAAGAAACCAAGTCATGTCTACTCTGCAGATATGGCCAGTAATAATATAATATATATATATATATTTAGATTTTTCTTTGTATAGGAGAATTCAAAAGTTATTTCAAAGAAAATTGCTAACCTATCTTGTAGAAGGAGAATAGAGTGGGCAGAGTTTGAATCGTCATATTTTCAAACCTTTAAAAAAGGGTCAAAATCTGTTTAACTTTTGGCAATGTGTGTTTCCCATTTATGGAGAACTAAAAGTTTAGGGTATAAACTGCCTTGGACAGGGTACATAGATGGTAACACTTGAATCGGTGTTCCTTCTCTTGCACTAGTGAGACCAGGTTGTTGGATAGTTTTTTGACAGTTCTGGCCCATAATGAAAATAGTGCAGCTGAGGGAAACACCTGAGAAATACAGTTTAACTGAGGATGGCAAAATTCCCCTCTAGAGTTGTTCAGAAGAAACTCTTAGAAGGATGTGAGCTGCTTCCAAATAGGTATCCACTGTGGTGGAGTAATTCCTTTATTTTCTGTGAGGGCATACAAAGCTCTGCATTGGTCTCACTGGCTTTCTGTCTGTCTTCACTTTGTTCACACGCCCAAGGAATGAACACTTGCCATAGTAGTCTCATGAAAAAATAGGTCTTTTGTCGCTGTGGGTTTTTTTATGGTCCTGAAAAAATATTCCCCTTCTTTTTCCTGTACAACCTTGTGACATGGTTTCCTTGTGACAGTCCTCCACCAACTTCTCCAGCGTGAGTCCTTCCCACAGGCTGCAGTCCTTCACCAACTGCTGCAGCGTGGGTCCCTTCCATGGGGTGCAGCCCTTCAGGAGCAGACTGCTCCAGCGTGGGTCCCCCACGGGGTCACCAGTCCTGCCAGCAAACCTGCTCCAGCGTGGGCTCCTCTCTCCATGGGGCCACAGGTCCTGCCAGGAGCCTGTTCCAGTGTGGGCTTCCCATGGGGTCACAGCCTCCTTTGGGTGCCTTCACCTTCACGGGCTGCAGGTGGAATCTGTGCTGCACCATGGACCTCTACGGGCTGCAGGGGACAGCCTGCCTCACCATGGTCTTCTCCATGGGTTGCAGGTGAATCTCTGCTCTGGTGCCTGGAGCACCTCCTCCCCCTCCTTCTGCACTGACCTGGGTGCCTGCAAAGTTTCTCACATCTTCTCACTCCCCTGTCCGGCTGTGAAAACTGCCTCTCCTTTTTTTTTTCCTTCTGAAATACATTATCACAGAGGTGCTACCGCTGTCACTGATTGGCACGGCCTTGGCCAGCAGCAGGTCTGTCTTGGAGCTGTGTGGCATTGGCTCTAGCAGATCTAGGGGAAGCTTCTGGCAATTTCTCACAGAAGCCACCCCTGTAGCCCCCCTGCTATGAAAACCTTGCCATGCAAACCGAAAACACCAAAAAAGAACTCTAAACTTAAAAAAAAGTGACAATTTCCTTTAAATTTCTCTCCTAAACGCTGAATATGGTCTAGCTGTTCGTGTGATCATGATACTTAAGGGACTTGTACATATGAATTCTTAAAGAAATTCAAAACATGTCAACACCTACTCTTTGGTGAATAAATGTCCAGAAAGTCTCTGTAGAGTTTCAGGATGCTGTTCTCAGAAGAGCATGGATATGAATCAATATACAAATCCAAGCTGCATTTAGAGACACTGAGAAGCTGGGTTTGGGTGGAATCTAATGACATTTCATAATAAAGCCATTGCTTAGTACAGCCATTGCACTGTTTATTCACAAATGCTTCTTAGCAGTTGGTGATTTTATCTCACTGTCTTTTGTCCTCCATTCCTCCAGGACTTTATTGCATGTTAACATTGATTAGACTATTAGATTATGAACTTTGTGTTGGAGCATATGTCTCATTATATACTTGCATGGTATCTAGCACAATAGGATGTGAGCCCACATAATTTCTTGGAGAGCTGAGAACTTTTCACATCATGATTCAGCAGTACAAAAATCTGATAAACGTGGCTATGTTTTCGAGAATTAAGAATCACCATGCATAAATATTTACAAATGTTTCACTTACATTTCACATACTTTGCAATGTAGTTTGGGTAGATTCTGATTGATCAGAAACTGTCAAGGAGGGCAGTGAGTCCTTTGTACCCACTAAATATAAATGTGCCTATAGAATATAACCTCTGAAATTATGTAAGATCAAGGTAGCTATGTTACAGTTTGTACAGAGAGTTGTTTCTAGAATTTCAGTTCAAATTCTCACAACCAGGCTTTACATTCCTGGAAATGCTCATGGGCAGTTATCATGAGAGCACTGTGGGTGTTGCTGTACTTATATTGATATCAAGATTCCATTAAATCCCTATGTGCAGGTATTACAATCCTGAAATAGTTGAAGTTAAATCCCTCAGCTGTCAGCACCAGTTCTCCTTTACTGAAAAGAACCCTTGGGATGATGGCTAATACATTCAAAGGACATGAACAGTAAAAATCCATGTTAAAAACCACAGACAATCTTGTAGCAAGTTCTGACTGGAACTGTGGTCTTGGTACTTGTTCACTATTGATTTTTACCTGGTATGGCATGAGCAGTAAGTATACAGTGCTCATGATTGAACTTTGTTTACAAATACAGTGCAGCACAGAGGGAGGAGGTGTAGCTTCTGCTTCACTATCCTGTCAGTATGGCTCATTTATTTTCAAGGTATTAAAATAATCACTTTCAAGGGCACATTGCAAAGCCTGTTTTTGTAGAGAGAAAGTTGGGAATAAGGAACAGCTGAGTGCGCTCAGGTTGGGGACCAGTAGTTTTCAAGCGTTTTTTGAGTCAACCTATCTTGTGATGTCTGTTCTAGCTTTGTTGGTTTTAAGGGGAAAAAAAGGGTAAGACCTAGCAAGAGGCTGTAGGTTATCACTGTGCCCTTGCCTTACTAAAAAAACCAATGGATGTTAATGGTTACGCAGAGCAAAATGATGATTTAACCTTTCGTTACTGGTTCAAGTTTCTTAAGATTTTGATTTTAAATTTTATTATAATATCTAACACTATATATTATTATTTATCATAAGTTATAATAGCTATCATATTCTAGTAGTGCAGATTACTCAGTTCTGATATAGGTGTGACACTTTAGACTGAAGTATCATCTTGCAGTGGAATATGGCAGGGGTCTCAGTTCCTGCCTTTTCCAATATGCCCTTTTGAAGGAATGCCTCAAAGTAATTCAGTCCATATTCATATGCAGTTGTGCTTGTATCTACTAATACAAATGTTACACAGTTTTCCACACTGTCTTTTAAGAGTTTCTTGGTGTTACTGTGAACTGTTGGGAAGGAGTCATTTCAGATCAGAGATTTGTCCAGATACTTTCTCTGAACAGCAGTGTCTGCTTTGGGTTACTCTACTACAACAATTCTTGCTAAGTTGAGATACTGAGATTTGAGCCAGCTAGTATTCACTTGATGTATGCCAGAGAAAACAATTAACTTGTTCCTATGTTCAGCATAAATGTGGTTTAGATTAAAAGATTAGAATAAAGATTTGAGAACAAACTTTAGGGAGCTGCTGGGAATTAAGTTCAGTATTTGATCTGTGTTCTTTTTATTGTGGAAATTATAAGACATTATTTTAAAAAAAAGTAAAAATATATTTTATGAAATAAATGAATGGGTGATAGATGAATGGAATGCTGCCACCTTAGCGTACCACTTCTCAATTTATTTGTCTTGTTTTGTTCACAAATGTCTTCCTATACGTGTATATGAGAAGTATTAATGATTTAGGGTGTTTTGTGGTTTGTGGGGGTTTATTTATTTATTTTTTTATTATTTTAATATTGGCAGAAAAGTATGCTGCTTAGAAAGAAGCTTTGATACTTGAGCTGTATTTCTCTGGGAGTGCAGACCTGAAGCAGGTAAAATGGGGTGGCTGGGAGAAAGACTGGTAAGGTAACTACAGTGGAATGAAGGCTCAGGGCACACTTGATGGATCTCATTGCTGCAGCAGCTGTGCCTTTGCTTCTTAGTAGATGCCCCAGGACAATGAAAAATGGTGGAGAGAGCCTGAGAGATGGTGATATGGTACCCAGGAGTCCCCAGGTCCTTCTGCTCCCCTCTTCGTACTGCCTTCTCCTGAAATCCAGCCTGCCTCCCACTGTGATCCCTGGGCACCCTGGTACTGTTTGCCCTCCAAGGCTGAGAACCGTGGTCTCCTGGGGCAGATGCTGTAATATGAATGCAAAGCACTTTAATTGCTTGGCTTTCCAATTAGGGACGAGAGATGTATATGTGTTATCTTTATCAGATGCTAATGTCTCATTCATTTTCTTTTGACCAAAGGATGGTCGGTATTCATTTTGTGTTATCAGGAAATCAGTTGAAGTACTAGTCCTAGTGAGGGCAACAGTCATTATTTTAAGGGGATTTTTTTGTGTTTAATTTATAAACTCCAATGAAAGTTAGATAATGAAGTGATCAAGCATATTCAAATAAAAATACTTTATTGGAAAGACGGCTAACTGGTGAAATCAGAGCACTACACGCTCCTTTTGCAAATAAAACCAGAAGCCCAAACCATTACGACAGCATGAGTGATGGTACATATGCACCACCATCCCACCACACCCTATCCCCACCCCTGTTTGGCTCTCTTTTTGCCAATATTTTGACAGTAAATTTGGAATTAAAGCCGTTAAATTATTAGGAAGAAACTTCAGGTAAAGTGTTTTGTAGAACACTACACCATGTTTTACAGATTTTTTTTCTGCATAATGGATACTCTTTTCTGTTTCATTCTGTAGGATTTTTTTCAAGGCTCAAGCCCTCCTTGGAATTTCATTTTGATAAAAAGCATGTACAAATAATTCTGAAATTTCAATGTAGCTACTGAAATTCACCATGATAAAACCTGAAGTCTGTGCTAAAGCGTTTGCATTGGCAAAACTCCTACTGACACCTGTGAGAGTTTTATTTGACTTAACACTTTAGGGTTTGATTCAAGAAGATGAAGAAAATCTATTACTGATATTTTTACTTTAATTCTGATCTGTTCAAAGCAGGGCACATCACGTTTCCTGTTGTCACAGATGAGTGGAATGCACCTCACTGAAAAGAGAGAAGCAGCAATATGTTTTATTGAGGTGAAAGAATAATTCAATAGAGTTCAATAAGTTCAATGGAATTTTAAAAAGTTTAAGTGGTTTGACAAGCTTCAATAAGTTTGATAGCAAGGTTCACCTTATTAATTACTGCATGGAAAAAACATGCAAAGGAAAATTGGGCTAGAATCTAGTCAGAATGATTCACCCAGAGACTGGAGTCGCAAAGAGTAAGAAGGACCCTTCCGTTGAGTCACAAGGTTCAGAGTAGACCCCCTTGCTTTCTAAACTCCTTTTGGAGTCTAGGCATGGCTGGATCCAATCCTAGTCTCAGATTTGGTCAATGGTTTATGTATAATGGAATTATACATACAATATTTATAATAATATCGAATAGCTACATGGGTTAGTAAAGTTTCATAGTATTAATTCAGTTATGATACCTCCCTTAGTAAGAATCCGTCGTGGGTAAGGGATCTCTCTGCCTTAGGTAAGTAAGGATCTCTTAGTGTCAGGTAAGGAATGACTCATCTTGAGAAGTGTTCCTGCTCCAGGGGAGAGTAACCTGGTGTGCTGTCCAGCTGCAGTTCAGGGAGAGCTCAAACTGGGCCCATCCTCACAGTAATATTTATGGAGTGAAGCAGTTGGCAGCTAGTCAATTGTATAGACAAGATAGATGTCTTTGCTTTAGCTCTGGTATCTTGTTCTGTACTTCGGTTATCTTGCACTTTTGGGTTTCAAAACCACCTTTCAAAATATTTTTCAAGACACCTTCACTCCCTTGTATGTGAGCCAGGGGCTTTCCAGCTCGCAAGTTGTCATGGTTTAGCCCTGGCTGGCAGATCAGCCCCACGTAGCCGCTCGCTCACTCCCCCCACAGTGGGATTGGGAAGAGAATCAGAAGACTGAAAGTGAGAAAACTTGTGAGTTGAGATGAAGGCAGTTTAATAGGTAAAGCAAAAGCCGTGTGCATAAGCAAAGCAAAACAAGGAATTAATTCACCACTGCCCACGGGCAGGCAGGTGTTCAGCCATCCCCAGGAAAGCAGGGCTCCATCATGTGTAATGGTGACTTGGAAAGACAAATGCCATCACTCTGAACCCTGCTGCCCCCCTATCCTTCCTCTTCCCCCAGTTTTATATGCTGAGCATGACGCCATATGGTATGGAACATCCCTTTGGTCAGCTGGGGTCAGCTGTCCCAGCTGTGTCCCCTCCCAACTCCTTGTGCACCCCCAGCCCACTCGCTGGGGGGGTGGTGTGAGAGGCAGAAAAGGCCTTGGCTCTGTGTAAGCACTGCTCAGCAGTAACTAAAACATCCCGGTGTGATCAACAATGTTTCCAGCACAAATCCAGAACACAGCCCCATACTGGCTACTATGAAGAAAATAAACTCTGTCTCAGCTGAAACCAGGACACAAGTTCACCCCAAGGACATAAGGCCTGTGGCTCCTCAGTCAGCCTGAACCAAAGTATGTCCAGGAGCCAGGTGTATCCATCACATTTGTGCAGAAATGTGTGATCGTCAGCAGCAGTGCACTGACTATTGCCCAGGGCTAAAAGATGGAAGTAAAACAAGAAGGCACATGACATGGAATTTAATAGAAGGTTAACTTCAGGATAGCTTTTCTAGCAAGATATAGTGATAAAGATGCTGTGGTTGTGAATGCTAAGGACTTCTTGTATGTTGTCTGAGTCCAGCTCAGATGATAGACCTTGATACTCTGCCACTGAAAATTGTGCTTGAACCCAGTGGTGCCTTGTGTGATAAAGCTTGGGACCTGCAATCAAAATTTGCCTTCAGTTGTCTCTGCACCTTGTTCACAAGGTAAACCATTGTATTGACGCACACAGGACCCGTTAGGACTCTGTTGATGCACACAAGCAGGATATAAGATGGGAAATGAGGATCTTCTGTAGAAGTTGATTTTGGCAGAAACCCACAGGAGGAGAGAGACACAAATTCTAAAAAATGAGAGGGAGTTCAGTGGTCGTTAAAATTGTCTGTGGTTTCTTCATCATATGATAATATAATTCCAAAATAGATAATCTGCTGAGATTTATCAGACATGAAAGAGGGCTGATAATTATTTAAAGTAGAAAGTCTGACTTTTAACTTCACAGAAATGTTCCTGAAACACTGTAGGTATTGGTTTGATTAAATTATAGAAAATTTAATTATAGAAAATGGTGGGTTTGATATATTGAAGTTTATTGCTTGTTAATTGCTATATCTCATGCTATTAATGCATGATATTTGAATGGATTCAGCTTTAAAAAAGAATTCTCCAGTTCCAGAGATTGATAATTATAGTATCTCAGATAACTTCACTATACATAAAGACTTTTTAAATTGACTCTGTAAGAAATGGACTTTGCCTGAACTTTGACCAAATCTGCCTGAATTCCTAGAAAGATCTAGATTATTTTAGTATGATCTGGGTATGGAAGTTTTTAATGCCTGGAGTTTCAGAGAAATTTAAACTTTTATATAATTTTCAAGTTTTCATATCTTTGAACTGGTTCCTTTTCAAAATTAGCATTTATCCTTCTATTACATTTATGTTATTTTGCTCATCACATTTTGTATTGGGAGATGTTCCTACTAGGATCTTCACTTCATTGAATAAATGTTAGGGTTTGAATATTTTGTCATATCACTAGAGAGTTTTTGAAAAAAGGCAGTGCCTGTGGTTTTCATCAGCTAATCTGTGGTAAACTTTTGATAACCATACAGCTTATAGCTGTCCTGGCTTTTGGTTGGTATAAAGTTAATTTTCACAAGAAGCTGGGAGGGAACACAGCCAGGACTGCTGACCCAAACTAGCCAAAGGGATATTCCATACCATGTGACATCATGCTCAGTATATAAAGGGGGCTGGCCGAGGAGGAGCAGTGGCTTGGGGACAGGTTGGGTGTCTGAGCTGGGTGAGAAAATTGCACTGTATATCACCCGCTTTGTATATTCTAAGTACTGTTGTCGTTATATCCCTCTCCCTTTGCTGTCCCAGTAAACTGTCCTTATCCCAAACCACCAGTTTTACCTTTTCCTTCCGATTCTCCTCCCCATCCCACCGTGGCGGGGAGGGGTGAGCGAGCGGCTGCCTGGGGCTAAACCACAACAATAGCTTATATCTTCGTACTCACATTTTTACTGATGAAGAAAGTTGTGCATCAGTCTTCCATGTGCAGTTACATTTAGTGTAGTGAAACTGCATCTAATTTGCACTTGTGTAGAAAAACATCAGACCCAAGGCCATACAATATCTGTTACTTTCAATAATGGGATGATCTCTGCAGAAATCTCATAATTAGACTGTTGCTTCTCAAAACCTATAACTTTGACCCTTGTCTGTAGACGTCTTTTGGCTTTCTGTGTTATGTTCCCTGTTGATTCTTGGTATAGAGTGCAGACTATAGCTTCCTGCTACATCAAACTCTGTTTGACTTGAGCCAGGAGGAAACTTCCTGATAGGTTCTGTCTCTGGATCAAAATTCCTGGTTTAAATCTGTCATGGGATTATGTGAAATACAGATTAAGTATGGCTACAGCAGGTAGCTGTGCAATCAGTTAAAAAAACAGCAACAAAAAAAGTGTGTTGGCTAGGCAGGATTTTAACTGCTTTGGTTTGCAGCTGTCACAGCCCCTAATTTTCATAACAAGGACAGGCTTCATCGATAAAGATGCTTTGTTATTTTAACACACTTTCTATTGCTGATATTATTCAGGCTAAAATAAGACTGATCTTTAACAAAAATAAATTTATTCAACAGGGATAATAAAATAACTTCAAAGAAAATGCGCAGATTTATTCATATTCATAAAGACTTGCTGCTCCCTGCACATATCAGCACGAGTGTAGCATTCTCGTCACTGAGCCGTATTGCTGCGGAGGTGTGCAGTGGCATAGGAAGAGTCATACAGCCATGTAAGCACTCCATGCTGCAGAATAAAAACCAGAATTTGCGTAGAATGTGGCCCTCTGCCTACTAGCCATGAGAGCTGTGCTTTCCAGAATGAAGGATAAGTGTTTCTTCCCCCTTCAATTTGTACTATACTTAAGTTCAAGATGTTTAATTGCTTTAACTTGTTCATGAATACTGTATGCTTATCAGAATTAACATAGAGCATAATGCTGAAAGGAGGGAGTTGCAGACTCAAATAAAAGCAATTAGCCATTTATGAAGCAGCATAATTTTTTAAATTCAGATCCAGCTAAATTTCAGTTTCACAAACACTGAAGAACCTATAGCCAATACAGAGTCATTCATTTACTATGCATGGAAAAGATTTCAGTCATCCTTTTCTGAGGCTGTCATCAATCTCTCTGATGTGCAGACACACAAAATTTAATAAAATTTCTGAAGCAGACAGAATGCTCTTTAATGCTCCAGGTAAGTAACAAGATGTATTTTCTTGGAGATTATAGATACCTAATTATAAGTGCAATGCTATGAAATCAGTGAACCATTATTATTTTTTAACAATGGGTGACTGTTAAAAAAATGAAAGGTTGTTACTTTCAATAAGAGTTAAGAGAAGAATGTAAAAAAGGGCACTTAATTATTTTAAAAATTGAAAACCAGTATAAATTGATTGAGTCACCACTCCTGGAGGTATTTAAAAGAGGTGTGGATGTGGTGCTTAGGGACATGGTTTAGTGGTGGACTTGGCAGTGTTAGGTTAATGGTTGGACTTGGTGATCTTAAAGGTCTTTTTCAACATAAACTATTTTATGATTCTGTGAAATATAGGGTTGGCTTGCTAATGAGCAATATAATGTGGAGGTTTTGAATTGAATTTTAAAATGGCAACCCTTAAACTGTATCAATGTATGCAGGATGCCCAATTATGCAGAGTTAAAATAGCATAGGTTTCATCAATAGTATATTCCTCTTTGTGTTTAGAGTCTGCTTAATTTCTGTGTGGAATAGCACTCAAGAAGACCACTGAGAATGGAGATGAATCAGAACATGCCAAGCATCTTGCATTGTCATAGGATGTAATTCCATCTGGCCTTGTTGTTTTCATAATTAATTATTGTAGTTCTTACAGAAAAAAATTGTCAGATGGCTTAATTAGAATAACTGTATAATTTCATTTGCTAATGAAAAGAAAAAAACATCAGTGGAGAGTAAGCAAATTTGAGACAAAGAATAAGAAACAAGGAAAGGAAATTATGGTGAAATTAAGCATTGTTGTGTTCCTCATTTGTTCTCTGACTGCTTAATAACGGTAACTCTAATCTGCAGCCCTGTACACATTAATAATGCTGTATGCATCCATTGCCCGGTGCTAATTTACAAGGGAATACTTACAGAATGAACTAATGAAGGAAATGATAAATTAATTAAGAACTTGTTCTTACAAGTCAACTAAATTGCCTGCAAGCAGATCTTTGAAGTGCTCCTTTACTAAAAAGCTGCTAAAAAACAGGGTAGTGTGTATGAGAAGCACATCATTTTTCTTCTCCAAAATAAGTTCAGCACAGAAGGTATTTACGCAATTCCTATTCCTCTCTCCCCTCAAGCTCACTGTTGTTCTCGTTCAGCTAATGTTTCTGAAGGAACTGGAAAGAAGCAGGTATGCTCTACTGAGTGCTATGACACTTAAAGTAACTCTTGGTTTTACAAGAGGTTTTCAGAGGTTGCTGGTGCTGTACAGTAACGTGTACAGAACATTGTACCACCCGCTATTCTGATTTTAAGAGGAATAAGGAAAATGATTCAGCTTCATAATTAACAATTTCCCTTGCATGCAGGTGTTCCTTTTTCATCTGATTTGCTAGCTCTGAGATTTATGAACTCCACTGCACACAGCAGCTGCTGATACGGGCTGCAGTCATCGAGTTGCTCTGAAAGGTTGTGCAAGGATACATCGAGAAACACAAGAGGAAATTGAAATGGCAAGACTTTGGAGAAGGTTGATGAGTCGGTCTGATAGATCCCACTCCGGAGGGAACTGTAGGATGTGCTTTTGCAGTAGGGAAAAATAGGCAAGCAACTTGGAGAGAATATTAGTAATGGCAAACACATTTTCTTGCTGCTTATTAATATCCCTTCTGAATGTCTGTGTTAGTGACTGTTAGGCCATTTAATGACATTTCAAGGAAATGCAAAAAAAAATCTTCTGTTGTAACCAAGGGAACGTACAACTAAGGGATCTCTGAAGTTTCAGGGTACCCAGCTGCTAAGAGCAATCAGATTCTCCTTTCAGGTACCTGTCAACCATATGCATTGCAGCAAGGTTGTTTATGAGGGGTGGGCTCCTTAGGTGAGAGGTCTGCTGTGCAAACCCCTTGGACTGCTGCTTCTCAAAATAAGCTTTGCAGCATGAGGATCAGAGGTTTCACGATGCATCAGTTCACAGCTGGGAGGGAGCTGTGACTTGCAGGGAGAAGGAGGACACCTTCCCTTAGCCTTGTGGTCTGACTTCCCAAGCAACAGGCAAGACTGGCAGCATCAGGCACCCACTGCTGAGAGCTCAGCTACCACCCCTCTTTGGTCCTGCTTAGGTGGCTTCTCTCTCAGAAACCAGGCTAAAGATGTAATCTCTCTCCCCAAAGGATTCGAATTCAAGATATGCCTGTTTCTCAGAAAGCCATACTCAAAGGTCCTGTGATAGGACTTTTGAAATACTTGTTTTGAGGGAAAAAGAATGCAAGGTAGCAGGTCCCCATGTGGTGGGTGTGAGGCTTTGGGGAAGGGACTTCTGATGGAGCAGGTTGGCGATATGAGCCCTGGGAGATGCAAATGCTGCTAGGCAGCAGGAAGGACTGTGTGTGGCATGCCCACACATTTTGCGGTAAGGCAGGCATGGTTTCTCCTTAGTGTACCCCTCTCCTGCTAAACTTCTCCTCTTCAGACAACAATCTTTTTCTCGCTTGCTGCTGATGTGAAGTCTGTTCTTGTTCTCTGTGAAAGATGGTACCAAGAAGCAGCCAAATGAATTGCTGCTGTGTAGCAGGCTACTTCCCTTAACACAGTTTTGTGCAGTATATTATTTTTCAATTGAATTCCAGTAGCATTAATTTGAAGTCTTTTCATACTTTTTTCTTCTGCTATAGGATCGAAAACAATTAGAATGAAGTCATCAACAAGAAAATTTTCAGTTTGATGAAAAAACATTTTGGGAAATCTATTTTCATCATTCATTGGGAATGGACAGAATTATTTTACAGCTTTGCATATAAATGTATTGGCAAGATGTGATTAGAGACATGAGTGAGAAACTGCAACTAAGCCAGCTATTTAACCCTCTATTTTTAGCAAAATTTTTCTGATATAAGGAAAAGCACAACTTTTCAAATATAAAATTGAAAAGGAAGTCCATAGGTAAGTGTAGCTGAACTGTCAGCCTAAAAATTTATCTTATGATTACCTACAACTTAATGCTGAACTAGAAAACCTAGCAGAAAAATAGAGCTTCTCTGAGTGTTTTTCCTTTTTTCTCTAGTGCGAATCTAATGCTGGCTTATTAAAAGTCAGCCGTAATGCAGTATTTCATGGTCTCTTCAAGCACAGAAGTTTGGCCAGTTTACATAATATTATTATGACACTAAAAATAAGTTTACCTGTGCCTGCTGTTGTTTCAGCTTGGCTTAAAGGCAGACTGGAGTCATCCAGATAAATATTTCTCAGAAGATCGTATCTTCTCTTACATGATCAACTAGAAAAAAAAAAAGTCTACCCACCATAACAATCTTTAAAAAAAAGAACTACAGGGAAAAGATTGGATGACTGTGCACAGTGATCTGGCAAAGATACATACAAGAATCCAGTCTTGTTGCCAATGAGGTTGCAACATGTGGCACCAAAAACAGAATTTTAAACTTAACCTAAAAGTACATCAGCAAGTCATGTAGCCAAGTAAGCAAGCATGATTTTTTCCCTTATAATGAGAATAGTAACAGAAAAAAAGTGGATATGTGGTATCAGGCTGAATAAAGGGATGCTATGATAGAGGAAGCAGTCTTGCATTTAATTTCAAGAGGTGAAATGGAAAGACTGCTCCAATTAATACAAGGTGCCCAGTTTCATGTGCTGTCTTACAGATCATTCTGGTAAATCCTGTCACTTGAGGAAAAGTCTTACTGTTTCTTATACAGGTCACAGTTGTTATTTCCACTGTCTTAAGCTCCCCTGAAGGTTGGCTGCAAATATAAACCCTATTTTCAGCTTTCTAAGTAGGAGAAATAGATTCCAGTTGACAGAAGTCATAAATTTAAGTGATATAGATAAGTCAGTATACCTGGAATAGCATCTCTTTCAATATTGTCTGTGACATCTCATTAATGTTGAGAACCACCTCCATATGCACATATGTAACTGCTTCCTGACTTTCCACTTAGGACTGATTTTGATTCAAACTGTAGATGCATTTTCTAAGCTAGTAGTGGTTCCAATATGTAATTTTACAATGAATTAAACTTTGTCTGTTGTCCCTTCTCCTGGACACCTTAGGATTAATATTTCATGGAAAGAAATAATGTCGGCTTTTCCTTCAACTTTATTTGCTTTGCATTCTTTACAAATAGAGAAGAAAATACTGAAGAAATACAGATATTATTCAATAGTTTTAAGTTATTTAGAAAGTAGCGGGGCTTTTGATTTGGATGACTATATTATTTTGTTCAAGCTGTACCTGTTTTTGAAATTTCTGGGAAATTCAGAAAAAAATTTCAAAGCAAAAATATAATGAAATAGAAGGAAAAGTATTGAACTTTTCTTCATTTTCTAAAAAGTGAAAAATCTTAATTTTTATTATTGGAAGTAGCTTAAGCCTATAAAAACCTTGTTTCATGCTATCACTGCTGCTGGCATGCAAGGATTACATGCTCTAATTTTACTCTTGTAAAAGTTACCAAGAGCTGCTACTTAGTAACGATATATTTTCTCTTCTGGATCAATGTTCCTCTTTTGTTTGCTGTAGTATCCCTAAGTTTTATACAAACGAACTTGTTCTCCATTTCATTCAAAGTTGGGGTTTTTTTTGTTGTTGTTGTTTTTTAATTTAATGTGCTATAATTGTCAGTGAAAGTAAACCAAAATGGGAACAAAGGGCCAGACTTTCCTAAAACTTGATTTTAAAAGCTTTGTGGAAACCTGTTTGGCTGTGCTGCTGTAGTAGATCTGCCCAAGAGCTGAAGCAGGTGAAACTTCAGGGATGACAGTTTTGCATCTAGTATGAGAGCTGGCATAATCAGATTCTTGACCTATTACAAATAATTATAAAGACATTTAATAACTGTTTCACTTTACGTGGTGTTAATTTTTCAAGCTGTGGGACTTGTTCATCACTGTGAGCAAAATAAAAACATATTTTTCATCTTAGATGAGAATTTTCATTTTTCTGGTCTCCATATTCTGGATATAGTTAGCATCCCCCAAACAAGTTCTGCTTGTTTTCAGTATTATACTGCTCATTCAGAGACCTTGTCAGAGACAGATATGATATTGAAAACAAAGTGATTAAGCATTTTCATCTGTTTGACCTTAGACTGCTTATACTGGTCGGTTAGCACCGTTGTCTTCATCTACAGGAGCTGGATTGTTATCATGTCCCACGCTGCCCTGCTATATTCTTCATCTGCAAACTAGCTTTCACGTCCCATGTTTTTTCTGCACTGCTCAACAACTGTTTGGCTGCGGTGCTTTGACTGCCTCTTGCAGTGAGAAAGCAAACCTTGTACCTTGTATAATTAATTTTCTGCTTTGATTTCCTCTCCTTCTTGTTCAGTAAATGAAACTGCTGCTCCAAAAGATATTGGTGAAAATTTAATATAGATTGGGATTCTGATATTGCTAGGCAGAGCTGTCATTTATTCAAAACTGGTAAGGGAGAACTGCCTGCTTGTTTAATTCGGGCTGTTCTCTTCCTCTCATTATACAGGAGATAATTTGAATGATGGGTTCAGTAGGCATGGGAAGGAAGGTGCTGTAAGCTACACTGTGGATGATACTTTGTCACAGCAGCTCTCTCTGGAAAGGTACCTGGCAAGTCCCCAAGCACACAGGGTGCCTGAGCTCTGCTGAGGGGTGAATCACCCCTTCTGTCCCTTCCTTACAGCTCCCACATGACAGTTGCTAGCCTTGACTTACTCTTCGCCCGTAGGTTAATGGTTTACTTCCCTCTGGCACTCTTGTGACCTTTGTCTGTATCCAGTGTGTCTCCAGGCTGTTTCTTTCTCGCTTCCCAAAGTCTCTCCTAGTTTTGTGCCTTCTTCATAACCTCAAAATGGGCTTGCCCCTCATTTCCATGAGAGCCTTCAAAAATGTAAAGCTGAACTTTTTGGCAGGTTTTTAATCTCTGATAACTATTTTTAGCATGCTGAACTATGAGGAGAAGAGTATTAAATATACTTTCCATGCTGTGCTGAGCAGTGAAGGTGGGAGAGCAGATGTTTAAAATGGGCTCACTGGGGAGCTGCCTAAGGCTGGTAGGTGCAGGGAGCAGGGTTTGTTGCTGGACACTGCCCTGAATGTACAGGAACGACTAGGAATGGGATAAGGAGGATCATGCCCTCTTGCCCTGGGGGTTGTGCTGCATCTGTATTTTTGTCTTAAATTGGCCCGTTCAGCTACTCTGCTGCTGCGGAGGGGACGTTGTCTGAGTTCCCTTCAAACAGGCATGTTTTTTCATTACCATGGGAGCTGACCTGCTATTACCCCATAATCTCTGAGTACTCAGGTACCTTATGACATGCATAGCTTTGGCAAAGCTCTTTGTGATTGAGGGATTGGTTGCTATGGGCTGCTTTGGGCTTGTAGTGTTCTGACATGAGGGAATACAACATTGTTTAGCTAATGCTGTATGAAAACTTTCAAAATCCTTTTTATATTAAACTTTTACATTTTATATTTCAGATTATAAATCTACTTAAGGAAGGATAGAATTTAAAAAGCCTTCAGTAGGAAATCTGCAGCATAAATCATAAATATTTAGCTCTTTTATGTGACCATGATGCTGAGGTTAGTAGGAATTGCGAGTGATTTCTCTGAAATGTATTCCTCATCCCCTGATTCCTCAGTGTCTTACCGTGCTTCACTTCTCGCTAGTACCTGCTAGGTGTAACCAGAACTGTTGGCCAGCCATACTTGAAGGGCTAAAAACTTGGCTTTTCCCATGTTATTGTGAAATACAACATAGCCATGGGGCTCTGTTCTGCAAAGAAACTGACTTTTTGGAGCACGCCAGGGTATCTGCGGTCCTGAGAGCACATGGAGTGGTGAGAGGGACCAGAGCAGTACAACCAGATGTGAAGAGGAGCATGGCTGGTTCATACCACTGTCCATCTGCTACACAACATTGTTAAAAACTTTCAGATAGTTAAAAAGGACTTAAATCTTTGGCAGACTTACAGCTCACAGACTGCAGCACATTGGATGAAAGCAGGGTAAATTACGGGGTTTTTTCAACGTTGACCTTGTTAGTGGATAGGATTCAGCTGCTGCTGGGATGTTGGGTTGTAACAGAGCCCTGTTTCGATTGCTGCTACGCAAGCACTTTGAAAAACTTAAAAGCAGCTTTTTCAGGCACTCCCTGAAGCCACCTGAAGTTCCTGCATCCACAGCATCCTCTGGTAAGGCGCTCCACACGTCTATGTACGACCAGTTCTGTAAGCAGCCTCCTTTTGCTGGTTTGGAACCTGGGTCCAGCCACCTTCATTCGACAGTCTTTGTTCATCTGCGTTAGCAGAGCAAACAGCCAGTCTCTATCCACTCCATCTATGATAATTACCATCTTGTAAGCTGTATTATTTCACTCAAGCATACGCCTTTTTCCAGGCTGTCTAAATTTAGTCTGCTCTCAACCATTCCCCTCATGAAAGCTGCTCCATAGTTTTGAGAATCTTGGTTGCCTGTGTTTGAAAATTTTCCAGTTCTAATGCATGTCCTTTGAAGCAGGGGTATCAGGACTGCTCAAAGTATACAAGGCATTGCATTCAAGCAAAGGATTTGTACAGCAACGTAATTGCATTTTGTGTTTTGTTCTCTGCTCTTATCTTAAAAACTCCTGATGCATGTCTTGTTTTTTTGACTGCTACTGGACTTGGAGCTGCTGGTTTTGTGCAAAAGCCTGCCCCAACCACAAGGTCTCACTACTGAGCATTAATGACCATCTCAGGGCTTGTCCTTTTCCTGTGTGCAAACTTCACATTTTTCTGCACTGAATTTTATCCATTTTCTGCTTTACCTCATGCTCTGTGGCTTGATTACTCCTTCTGTTTCCTCTCACCAGGATTGTGCTAGCTCAAGAATAAGGACCAGGCCAGCCCAGGCAAGGCTGTCGTATTTGTGCAAAGCTTTGTTGAATCAAAGATGCAGTTTCCAGAAGCGTCACATCTGACCTCTGGCTTGCTACAAAACTTGTCTACATTTCTCCCAAGAGGGCAATAGGTCTCAGAAGGGATTGCTGCAATTCATCTGCCCTGAGGCTGACTGCAAAGGTGGTGAACATATCCCAGGTGCCACAGATCCAATTAATGGATCAAGCTTCCACTTGATATTAAAAAAAAAATTAAAATTGGTCTGTAAGCCATTGTCATTGATCAAAGAATACAGATAATAAAGCCTCAGGGTAAGTGCAGTGAAATTTCTTTGTTGTCAGAGGGGTCCACCTATAGAGAAGTACTACAGGGGGTTGCCTCAATCTGGAATTTTGCAATTTTAGGGGATGTTTCTAAATTTTCCCTCTGGATTAATGCAAACAAAATACTAATACCACCTTCAGTTTAAGAAACCGAGCTGTTCAATAAATCAATCAGTCTGTCTTAAAAGCATTTTAGTATCAATGAACATTATGTATATTAAGGAACTATGCAGCACACCATTCTTCTGTGTGTATTTGAAATGTCGGATCCTGGAAGGTGACTTATATTTGAACCTATAAATAGTTCAATTAAAATGAGACAGATTGCTTTATGGGACCTGCTGCTCTCCATGTCCAGTGAGAACAGCAGAATCTGTCTTGTTTTGAAAGCACGAGCCTTTTAAAACCTCAGGCACACATGTGCACCTTTGTGAACTCTAGTTTTCTTACTTGCGATAAGAAAAAGGCAGCGAAGCTTATTACTAGCCATTCTTGTGTACATACTCCTGACTTGCCTGTATAGCTACAGGCAGAATACCAAATTTTGGTAAAACTGTGTACTTCAGATGTCAGCAGCATTGATGCCACAGAAAGATTAGGGTTTTTTTTTCCCATTCTGTATTGCAGTTCAGGAGACCGGAGCTCTAGGAATGTTTTCTTCATTTCTGCAGCTAACACATTTTCCATTATGAAATAGGAGAAGAAAATAATTGCTGCCCAGTTTCAAATGCTCCACATGTAAAACTACAGAAGGAGAAATTGTAATACAAAAAACTGATGAAGTGCATCTTACACAATTTCTCATGGTTTGTGCTAAGGACAGAGAAGGCACATCTGCTTCTTTTGCTCACCACCTGTATTGGCACAGGACAGGAAGATTTTCTTTTTATCTTCTACAAGGCTTAGGAGGTCTTTTAGTCAACATTATGTGAATTTTCAAATAAACTCCTCTCTTTCTGCAGCTACTTTGCCTGGAATTCTCCCCATTTGGGATAGCTTACACTTTTTTAGCTGTTCCTTAGAAAGACTATTATATCCTCTTTTCTTGTGGCAGGCAGAGTCTTTTTTTGTTCTGATTTTTGCTAATTATGTGAAGTTTTCATGTTTTCCATTTATGCTTTTCATTCTGCACTTCTTTCTCAGTTTTACAAGTACATTTTCTCCATCTTCCTCTTTCAAGACCTTTCCTACACAGACAGACGTATAAGATCTTTGATAATTAATGGCAGCTCATAATTCATTTTCATTACACTACTGTACAAATCTTGTGAGAAAAACCAGGGAAAGCATAAAGTCGCTCAACTTATAAACTTTGCAGCAAATCTGGTGATTGATGTATCCCTTTGTCATTAATGATCCCTGAGGATGTAATATAAAATTTAACCTAAAATAAGCTAGCAAGGAATAGGGAGCAGGAGTTTATTCTTTATTAACCCAGTCAGATAACCCTCAGACCTAACAGACTGAGATATTTGGGATAATAGCCTTGGAGAGTTGCCCTGTTTCTTGGTAAAAGGTGAATTTTTTGTCTAGGCTTAATCTAATGCTGCAGAAGTCAACGAAGTGGATGGGCCTTCTGTGATGCACTGGATGGTGCAGTTGTGCATTGCATATGTGGTCTGGTGTATCTGCGTGGAAATAACTGTTGTGTGAAACAGGAAGACGGGTGAATGGTGTTACCTTCGAACCATGTACAGAGCAGACAGTTTTGCAATATGTTAATATGTTTTATTTTATAACATCACAGCATATCTGTGATTCTCAGTATAAAAACAGTTAATGGAAAAATACCACTGAACTACATATCTTCCATTACGTTGTACTGTAGCTTGATGTAACTGTATCTCTGTTATACTGCATATACTGGATTCTGACTCAGTAAAACAAAGAACAATTATCATTTCCATACCATGAAACACACTAAGTCAATCTCTGTATATACCTCAGGTTTTACAACCATAACAGTGCAGTTTTTCTGGCAGTGCCTGATCTTCAGTTCAAACAAAAGAAATTTAAAACCTGGGAATTTCCTAGGAAAACAAAGCCAACAGCAGTTCAAGATGCAGCCATGAATTCTGGGCACTGGGTTAACGGGAACCTGAGCCAAGGCCGAGTCCCCAGAGGAACTGAACTTGGCAATTGCTGTGGACCATGTGATAAATTAACAGTGCTATGAGACAGAATAGATTACGATTTAATATTCTCTCTCTTGTAAATGGCTATATCTTTGGGAACATAAGGATATGTGATAAATGAAGGACTTCAAAGGGCATTGTAATTGAATTTCTGACGCATTGTGGCATGCTGTTTATAAAGCACACTCCAAAAGAAGCACCTGGGTACCCTTGCAGCACACTGGAGGTCTGCAGATAGGTTAAGGGGCACATTGCTCTGCAGGGACCTTGGCTGAATGTTTTTCTCCCCTCTCATCACAACTTAAAAGATAAAAGTATGTTTCATTTTAAAAATAGTTTCTGTGCCTTGTCTGCATTCAGTTATGAGGAAAGCAATTAAACTTTATAGATGAGAAAATGTTTTTGAACTTTAGAGGGAGAGAAGGGGAAAATTGTTACAACTTTTTTGAACTACCTCCTCTGTTATTGCTGTATTAAAAATCATCTCTACTGTATGAAAATCTGTAATATTTCATGAAGGTATGTACGTGTAAATCCTCCCTAAACATGTCCTTTACAGCAAGGAAGGCAGGAAATCATGTCTGGTGTCCCCCTGCATCTTGCATTACACCTGCAATATTACAAAAAGTGTATGTGTTACAGATGTCATTTTCTGGCAAAGAGACAGTCACCTCAATATAAACCATCCTGCTTGGTTTAGCCTCCCAGAAAATAGTCACCAACTAAACCATATGTTCCAGTGTATTAGATAAGAACCAAATACGGCTCATGGCACTATACGAGCTTTGTGTGGATCCTTGAATGTATAAGATGAGCATATCTACTGCCATATTCATAAGCTGTCGAGCCAATGCCTTCCTCTGAGATAGCTTATGTAGTAGCTCTGGTCAGGTGATGCTCAGAGATGAGTAGGTCATAGCCATGTTTCTTCTCCCCAGTACTTTGGAGTGGCTGCTGTGGAGGTTTTACCTTTTACAGAAATGTGACATGCCTGTACAGGAGTAGATTGTACATGGGTATTGGTTATTAAATGCAGATAAATCTATTAAGACAGCACGAAATACTTAAAAGGTCAGGAACTGCAATAGTGTTTGCATAGGCATGTTATACAGTATTCAGTGATCAGCAGAGGTATTCAGCTGCCAGCTTGACTAAAGAATAGAAAATTGGTATGCAGTGTGGTTAAGCTTTCTATTTTCTATATTTTAATCTTACGCTTTTCTAATTTATTTTAAAAGTTTTGTGTTATTGTACTTAAGCTGGCAGTCTTGCAGCAATGCTGTGATAAGGGTATGAGAAAAACAGGGCTGCTGGGAGAGGGAATATCCTTTGTAGACTGATCGTGCTGTTCAAAAAATTGACTAAACTGTTTTCCAGGGCCCCTTTAGATCTGAAACAAGCAGCAAATTTCAAATGGCTCTGATGAACGAGTACACAAATATGGGGTGTTTATAGACTAAACATCATAATATTGCAAATATTCATCTTTGAAAATCCCACTTACTCTATTAGATCTTTCAGACAAGAGCACCATTTCAATGAGGTCTTGTGCAAAACCATGTTTGGTTCCAGCAAGCACTTTTTCAGATAATTAAACTTTACAGACCTGCATCCCATGATAAAAGCCAACTGAAAAATGAGAGACTTAAAAATATTTAGAAATCTACTAGGATGTGAGAAAAATAACCACGAGAAACTTCATATTGCGGCATAGGTGAGTGATGTATAATTTATGGGTTTAACAAAAGTATCGATTGTCATCCTGTACCTTAATAGGGCAGACTGGCATTTTCAGGTCTGATGAATTAAGAGCATTTTGAAGAGAAGTTTAAAAGAAGAGACAACAGAAGATGGCAGATGGGATTTCTAAACAAGGGAATTGCTTGGAGGAATTTCTGGAAAGGTACATGAGGGAAGGAAATGTAAATTGGTTGACTAGGTTTATAGAATAGCCTTCTGTAATAATGTTATGGCAGATGGCATGTACAGACTGGTTACCTAAGAATCATAGAATGGTTTGGGTTGGAAGGGGCCTCCAAGATCACCTAGTTCCAACCCCCCTGCCATGGCCAAGAAGCCCAATAAGAGCTCAATATTATATTTAGTTTAGCTTGTATAAAATCTTATATTTATGATACAAAAAACAGCAAGGTAGAAAAGACACTTCATAAGCTCCTGAAGCATTAAAAGGCTTGTTTTCACATGAAAGTCATCAAATCCATAGTGTGCTTTCTTTCCTGAAAATGCACTGTTTGTATTAAGAATCCAAAACTAACCTTTCAAGGGGAATGTAATTAAAACAGTGTAATTTAACATTTCTCTTTTAAGCTCATGACGGTGTGGAATTATCTTTCTAAGTTAGGAACTAAGCTTTGCAATAGATTGCTGTTAACCAGCTATGCAGTGGTGGTGCATAAATATTTGAGAAGTAATCCTGTTCTTGAAATAAGTAAGATTTTTCCCTGGTTAATCCAGGTTATAAATGTTTTAAAGTACCTGTTTCTCTGCTGAATACTCACGGTTTGAAATTTATTATATGGGAGTGCTTTACTTGTCTTAGGCTGTGTTTAAAAACTAAGGCAAGCAATTAAGAGAGCAACCAAACAAATAAAATCCTTTCTAATGACTAGTGAGAGGACATTTGTGTACACAATATTCCCATTCTGGGATGGGACTCTTCATTCAGGAGGCATTAAACACTTACATGATTTTACAATATTATAGAATGCTGTGCAATGCATACAGTAAGTATTGCATTACCAAAGTGCTCAGATACAATGAGAGATATTTATAAATGCAAAAGTGAAGTAAAACACAGTCTCTGCAGACTTTTTCCCCATAACATTTCATGCACACTAGTATTACCCTAGTACAAACACCAAGGAAACAGTATAAACATCACACCTACTCTGCACTTTTTGAGAGAACATTTAATACTGTTTTATGGTAGCTCTAGGGAAGTGGAGTTGTGATGGTGACGGTTTAACACAATCTCAACTGAGTACAGTAGTAATGCTGGCATTGCTCTGAGAATAATCTTCTGAGCTACGGACTTAGATTATGTCAGACAGCAAGTAAAGCAGGGAAAGGGTACAACTCAATGCTGTGTATTCAAACAACAAGAGGATGCAAATCCTTTTGATGCCCTGGTGAGTAGACATGATGTCCATGGTGGCTTGGAGGTAGCTTTTGACACCAGACCAGATAAACCTTCTTTGCACCGCAGCTGCAGAGGTTCACCAGTACCAGTGCCTGCTGGCTGAAGTGCCTTCACCGTGCCCATTCTGTCTATGCTGCACAGGGCACTTTCCTTGCAATTCAGACACGCTTTGTGCTGAAGCTCTGAGCGTTGTGAGTGTTGAGATGAGGAGACAATTGTCGTTTGTCATATTTTATGAACCTGTCACTTTAAGATCCACTTCTGGGTCCTGTCCCTTGCCATATGCAGCTCTAAAACCCAAAGTGGTCTCCTTCAGTACCCAGAAGCCAGTTAATCTACTGGATCCCACAGATCTCTCTATGCAGCAGGGAGTGTGGGTGGATAATAGTTTCCAGATTTACATATATTAGTGGGGAATAGGAAAGAAGATCGGCCTTTTTAGGTGGTTTCATTTTTCTGACTTCTCAGGGATTTTCAGAGTAGGGGGCTGAAAAGCTATTTCAGAAAATTTCGGAAGAAAGGATTTCTGGCTGTACTGATGACCATATGCATACAAACCTGTTTGGTCCCTTGCGATAGTATCGGCCTTGAGGGCACTCCTGGCAATGTTACTGACTGCTGCAAGCCATTCATTGCTGCAGGGTGAAGGTAGGTATAAGAAGACCTCATCGGGTGAAGTCACACAGTAAAGGGGTGGTCATTCTCCAGGAGCTGAAGTGTAACTGGGTTTTACTGGTTCCAGAAAGTGAGAGTTTCTTTGTCTGGTTTTGAATAAAGAGGGAGATTTTGTAAAGAATTGTTATAGATGCACAGTAATATGCAAATGCAATTTTTAAGTAGAGAGTGTTTTTAGTCATTGCAGTCACTTTTATGTATTGCTTCATCCTTTTTGTTTCTTAGAATGAATTTAATTGTCTGTGACAGGAGTCAAAACTATGGCGCTATCCACTGAATAGTGCTATAGATAATATTATGCCATATATGTTAGATATTATTTCAAAACCACTTTGAGTTATTATTATGTTTCTGTAAAAGGAGTGCTTGAGGAGAAGAACAATTCAAATGAATGGTATTCTATGCTCTGAAATGCATCTGTGCATGTATTGGGATGGTGTGTTTTTATGGGTTGAAATGGTGTACTGAAGAGATACAGACATGTCTTACTGCTGCTGGGATGTTTTCTCTCTTGGTACCCTGCTTTAATAAAAAATACAAGTCTTCAACATTTTCCATAAAGAAAGCACAGATATAGAATCCAGAAATAAGGTAATTTCCTCCCTAAAGATGTAACTATCTTTTTGGCACTGTAGAAGCAAAAAGCTTCATGACCTAAGCTAATCATCAGGTAGGGTCAGGAAGACATTTTTTCTTTTATGGTACGGTATCCTCCTCTTGAGAGGGTTGTAGAAGCGTCCTGCCTTTCACTGAAGCACCTGGCATAAGCCACTCTAGGGGAAAAAAGTATGAGACGGAGTCTTAGCTGACCTTTTCTATAAGAAAGCCTGTGATATGAACACTGAAAAAGTCTTTTCTATCAATGAAAATGCAATTTCAGCTTTAAGGAGTAAACCTTTGCAAGACTTGAGGAGAGTCTTATAATTTTACAGGATCTATTCAGAGAACATATTTTATTGACAGCACTGATGATCAATTCTGATGGGAAATTAAAGGGTCGATTATGTTTTCACTAAAGAGTATCAAATTTTATTTCATTTCTGTAAGAACAGGACTAGGTTTTAACTGGTTTTACACTGGTTACACAGGTTTCCTAATAAGCCTTTCTAATCTGAAAATCTATGAGTGTCGAGCTCCTTGTAGATATTATGCTCTTTGTTTTGCCTCATTAGTGAAATTACACATTGTACAAACTCAGAGACCTGTTTATGGAACAGAAGGGAATACATCTTCTATCTTGTCTTTTATATTGGAGTAGCTGATGGGAAAATCTAATCTACAGGAGGCAATATGTTGTAAAAATTAAAATAGATAACTGGATTTCCACTTCCCCTTCTTCCACTGACTTATTTGTTCACTTTAGCAAAAGCTGTCTTAACACTTAAGTGATTGCTGAAGGTAAAGTCATATGAATCTAACTTGCCATGTGCTTTGCTATGTGCTCTGTTGTTTGTGTGGAGGTGTTTTCCAATTCTGTTCAGTATACATTAGATGTCTGTATAAAAGCATTTCTTACATGTCTTGCACAAGTGATGCTAGTGGGCTAATTTGCTAAGGTCTGTCTTATAACAAAATACCTTCACCTGCTGTGGGGTAGGGCTAGTGCAGGTCCTGAAACTTGTTGGGATGCCATGTGGAGAAGTGCCAATGAGGATCTGTGTCCCTAGTAAGTGTGTATTGCATCTTCTTGGTGTACTGCACTGAAGAAAGTACATGAGGCTTTGTGCTGAAGAGCTCTCGAGTTTCTCAACCGTACCTGGTAGTAGAAGGATTCTCAGATAACTTTATTGTCAGGAAGTACTGAGCACTTGAACATTTTTACAGATTAATGGTATGGATTTTTTCATAGATGGCTTCCTAAGAAAGTTGTACTGTTTTTGTAACAGACTGTAAGTCTTCAGAGGTTAAGCACTAAAAAAGGTATTTCTCCACCATTTTAATCTGAATGCTATATAAATTTTTTCTTCGCTTTATATCAGGGAGAGAGCAGACCCACAGTGAAAACATCAGTGGGTCAGTGCAGAAGGAGATACCATCCTGTGGCAACAGGACTTCAACCTAGAACAAATGAACAGTTCTTCTGGCTAAAAGATACACACTTCTATGGCTGGAAGACACTGTGAGATTAAAAAAACCCCAAAGACCTACATAAAGAAATCTTGTGGACTGAACAGAAAAATGTGTTCCTGCAGTTATGAACTGTGAAGCGTGAAGACCCTTTGAGGTCACACAACCAAGAACAAATCACTTGAAATAGCTAAAAAGCAAGCAAAACTCACAGTAAAAATCTTCCGTTTGCTTCCTCTTCCTTTTCTGCTAAGTTGAGATGAATCTTCGTTTTCTGCTTATTGAGCAACTTTTATGGATTACAGCCATTTGTGTACTGTTGGGTGCTCAACCTGAATGTATAACATGTTTCAAAAGAATTTGCTACCTATTTTTGCTTTTATCTCCTGTAACTCTGTTGCAAAAGGCTGATAAAAGTGGTCACCTTGTTCATTCATTGCAGAGAATTTCTAAAACTTGTTGTCAGAGTTTCTTCACACAAGGAGCGAGCAGCCAAGACTAACTAACAGTGAGGGAAATCATCCCGGCTGGGAAATTGTTAATGACGGCTGGCTGATACGCCTAAGAGAAGCATGTTTTTCAGAGAAATTAGAAAGATTTCTCTAGTCTCCACTTGTCATGGAAGATAAATATTCAGAACCGTTTCCTGAAGATTTATACGCAGAGGGTACTTGAACCTGATGTACTGAAGGGTAGATCTGTTTTATTTCATTCTCCTCTTTTTCGTTGGGGGAAGCGTTTCTCTGAGATCTGAGAGGTGTGTGCTATAGCAGCGTTGCAAACCTCTGCGTGGGCTGACTGACGCTGCGAGGTCTGTGTGTTACTCCCCAGCATTTTCCCAAGCCATTCTGCAGGTGTAGTGCAACCCCGCAGGCACGCTGCCGTCAGCCACGCGCGCCCAGGCTGGTGAATCCCTGTGGCTGATGTGCTGTCGTTTTATCATCTCGCTCTCTGCTTTTTGACCTCTCCGTGATTCTCCACCGTAGGGTGTAAGTGTGTGCATCATTTTCTGGTACTCTTCAAGCAGCCTGCGTTCATTTCTTGGCTCCTGTTTCACTGAGGTCATTTTATTCAGTGATTGTATGATATTGGCAAAATGCCATTCTGACCTGGGGCAGTGTGGTGCTACCATAACAAAGATATTTTTCAGAAGCAGAAGGAGACATGCAAGATTTCAAGTTTTTCTCATCTATAAAATGGTGACTTAAAAATACTGGTCCTGAACTATGTGAGTACTCCTAACTAACACATTAATTTCTCTCTGGAGTAACTTACAAATAGTTTCATCATTTAACTTTTCTCATGTAAATTAGGCTGTATGCGGCATAAGAACATGTAGGCAGGCTACACAGATTTATGACACATCTCTGCTACAGGCAGAACCAATTGTACTTCAAAATCAGTAACACTACTCATAGGTGATCTACTATCTATTTGAGAGCTTCAGGATAAGGCCCTAGAGAACGTAAATCTGGGCTTGCTGAATGGCAGAGGGAGTAAACAATTCCTCAAGAGAGCATTAACTCTTCTACCATTTAAGCTAAACTTATTATATGTAAGTGATATATATATATATAGATATACATATGTATCCCTTTGAAGGGAAGCAAGATGGAGAAAATCATATCCTGTTTGAAGCATCATCTTTTTTCAGCATCTATTGCAGACATAACTTGCCTGCTCTGAAGAGCACATTTATAGCCTTGAAGTGTTTCTATCATGCTTTTATGTTATGCTGTAGTTTAGTAATGAACAAAATTTCTGGTTTGAGATTAGCAATGAACATGTTCTCACCAGTTACCTAATAAGCAGATGTGCTGCTCTAATTTGTGTCTCTGCTGATGCACATGATTTATGAAAAGCAGAACTGGTTATGTTGAACCTAGAACGTGTGACATAAGGCTGCCCTTGCAGTCCGTATGCTCTGTGTGTTGCAGTAGCACCAGCTTGAAGCAACTTGGCACAAAGAACCCCAGAGTGTCATATTCCTCCTTTAGAGAAGATGATGGACAACAGGAATAATTTTGCTAAAGGGTTCAGTATAGTTTCCAGGAGAATGACATAACTGACCATGTGCCAGGTTACACAGAGATCATAGGGATCTTTGTGATGCTGCTGCACTACTCTGCACACCTTTCCTAGTCTTGTGTCCTGAACTGCATTATGTTTGTGTGCTGCTTTCTGGTTGTCAGAAAGAAAAAGTTAATATAACAATTATCAGTATTATAAATAATAAAAATATGCTGTGTATCTGTTGTATATCCACTTGTGCCACATTGCTTCTGAAGAAGCATAACGGCCTCTGAATAAGGTCTCATGAAGTGTTTTGTTGACCTACATTCAGGATTCAGCCATACAACAAATTACTGTAGCTGCCCTTATGATTTACAGCTTTTATCCACTTGAGCAAAATGACAATCCTTTATTACTGCCTCATAATAAGCTGTTACTCTCTCTGTTGCTGTATACTTGTCCAGTCTTGGGCTGTCTTTGCTTCAGGATGAAGCAAAGAATAAAAATAATTGTTTTTCAATCAATAAATTTTATTTGTGAATCAGCCCTCAGCTGTTGTGTGCTAGTACGTTTTCTGTTGATAGTTTCTTCCATGCTCAGTCAAGCCATCTGACTCTGAAATGGTTGCAACACTGCCTTTGATCTCACTGATGACATAAATATTCGTGAGTACTTGTTTTTTGCCACCACACGTAAATCTCTAGTGTGACAAGGAGATGGAGGATTTAATACCTATTGCTTAGTTTTAGCACATTTTTGGAAAAATAACCCTCCCCCAATGCACTCTGTGAAAGGGGATGATCTTTCCATTATTTTAATGCCATTTGATGCCACCTTCCAGTTTGTTGCTCTCCAGTGATCACAAAACTTTCTCTCCAGGAGGAACCTGTCCTCATTTTTGTTAATTGTTCAAATCAACTCTTTTAAAATCCACTTGCTTTTAAATAAGAAGGGACTGTTTTTAAAATGCCATCCATTTGTCTCCATCCATGTGGTGAAGCCTACCCCTGTGGATGCCGTTAAAGAGTCCAGAATTGACAGGGTTTTCTTGTGCATGCCTGCATCCTCTCTTCAGGTAGAAAGTGCAGCGGTGTTCAGCCATAGGATAAAATGTACCAGTTAAGTCAATAAACATCCCATATGAAATGCCAGTCACCAAAATGTATTGAACCTTTGCTGTTACACTCTGTGTCCCTAGTGCGTGTAATCCATTTCCTAAACTACTCACTCTGTACCTTGAAACAGGATGCATTTTCCACACACCCTTTTGTGCTGTGGGTTCACCCTGACTCTATCACTTTATTTAGGTTGATTCTGGTTTATTCTGCAGGACCCAGCACAAGCTTTCTTTACCTTTCAATCAGAAGAGGAGAGAATGGCTGGCAGCACCTCAGCCAAAGAAGCCTGGCATGGTCATAAGGTGAAAAACTTTGAGGAAGATGGGAATATAGGAGGACAACTCAGGGAAGTATGTTTATTAGTAAATTACCCTGCCTTTCCCAAGTGTGCGAGATTAGTCAGCATTATTATTTATGCAATGTGTGCTTTAAACAGTACTCGCACAGCCATATTTATGTGGGTGTCTGAGTCCTTCACACAAGTGAGGGCTGCAAGCCCAAGCACCAAGTGCTGCATCAGGTCTGTGTGCCGCTGCTGTGGTACGCGGCTTTGCTCAAGTGGTGGTGTCACTGGAGCTCCAGATGGCCACTCAGCAGCTGTCAGAAGCTGGGATGTTTCTTAGAGATGTGACTAATATCCTGTGGAGTCTGCCCTGATTACAGTGTGCAGGCTCCATGATGGCAGCTTGGAACAGATTTTGGTGCGATGTGCTCTGCCTTTTGACACCCACTGGTGGGAGGTCATTACTCCACTGGATCTCTCAGCAAAAGGGGTGTCAGGAATAAGCTGAAGGGTAATTTTTTACTAAATAAAAACAAAAATAAAAAAAAGGAGTTTATGTCAAGAGATGAAATATAATAGTGTTGCTAGGGGAGATATTTGCTACCTGATTAAGATGAAATTCAGGTTATAGCTGGGAAGAAGTTAGACCGTCAGACAGGCATACACCATCCTGAAAGGATAAATGCTTTTGGCTGCTCTTCCTTTGGTGACATACCCTTCCCATCCACACCACAGAAACCATCATCACTAAGAGCAGCACACCTGTAAGGAAGTGTAGTGATGTGTCTGCAGGCTCAGAAGCTGGTCCTGGGACGATCCCGACAGCCAGATGCAGAATCAGCCGTGCACTGGATTTCCCACAAGTGTGAATAACTTAAACATCCCTTCGTATGGTATGTTCGCTTTGTATCATTGGAAAGCTCTGAAATGTGGTGAATTCAGAACATCGTTGCAAAACCCTCTATCCTTTGACAGCCTGAATAGCAGGACTATGTATGGATTGGCTCTCATGTGGTCTTTTTGTGTATTTCTAGGATGTGAAAATATAAAAAGAGTAGCAATAGAAATGGCTGAGGAATAATGGGCAGAGTTACCATCAAACCTTTAATTTTTAAAAGAAAAACTTCCGGCTTCCTTGTACCTAGGATAGGCTGTCATCCTTCTTTTGATTTTGGAAAATGTGTATTTCTCTATATAACATCCAAAACGTTGCTTTACAGCCTCCTGTGTTCAGGAGAATATCTACCTGCTGTTGAAGCAAATTCTGCACATGCTTACATTGGGGTCTCTGAAAAGTACATTGAATGTTAAACTCCTACTAGGACACTAACATAACTGCTCTGAATCTTGCCAAAGAGACTTGAATTTGTAATTTCTATTGTGAAATTTTGTCATATACCAAGTTCAACTAGTTCCAGTTGTTCATTTTCAGTGAATGCCATATGCACTTCTGTGAAACAGCTCGCCAATAGCAATCTCTCCCAGGGCTGATCTTTGAAGAAATCCATAGGTGGTATGTTAAGGCCGGTGTTCACTTTTCTGTAAGATTCACTCATATTTAGACAGTTCTCACATTGCAGTTTTTGATGCTTCTGATCTCCTTCATTTGAATAGTTTCTCTTTACTGCATTGTACAAAATGCCATAGTTAAATCCTTGGATACATAAATAGAAAATTATAGAATTCAAAAACTGTTAACATAAATAGAATTGAGAGAAGTACTTTATTGAATCACATAGGCATACAGGCATTAAACCTAATTATCACAGTCTCACTCTGAATTATTTTGCTGGGCAAAGCAATTGGTGAATAACATATTTTGCATTTATTTTAATACCTAAGCATATCCTTCTCAGTCAAATGATATAATACAAAACTAATTATAATGAAAAAATAGGACATGAACTTTGTATGTAAAGAAGTAATTTAGTCAAACAACTTTAGTTTTCCAGTTACAGTGAATCTGTAATCTTTTGTATTGTAACAGGAATTATTTTTAAGGGACTCCAAGACTCCTTTGCCAGAGTGCAATCTTCTTTTCAGTGAATGCAGAATACTATAAAGTCCAAAAAAAATGCATTTCTAATTCACACTACATGTCCCGTGGACACAATATCATGATACTTAAAGTTAGTTCTGCAAGGTATGCTTAGCTTCTTGAACAAAAATAGGGTGTGATTTCATTATGGAGGGAGTTTTATGAGCACCTGATGATTACTGCAGTGATGTATTGGTATGTTGGGTTTGCGTGGCAAGGTTTTGGTAGCGGGGGGGCTACAGGGGCGGCTTCTGTGAGAAGCTGCTAGAAGCTCCCCCTGTGTCTGACAGAGCCAATGCCAGCCGGCTCCAAGATGGGCCCACTGCTGGCCAAGGCCAAGCCAATCAGCGCCTCTGTGATAACATATTTAAGAAGAAGAAAAACACTTAGAGAGAGAGCTTTTGCAGCCGGAGAGAGGAGTGAGAAGATGTAAGAAACTCTGCAGACACCAAGGTCAGTGCAGAAGGAGGGGGAGGAGGTGCTCCAGGCGCCGGAGCAGAGATCCCCCTGCAGCCTGTGGTGAAGGCCACGGTGAAGCAGGCTGTCCCCCTGCAGCCCATAGAGGAAGGATGAGGGGGTGTAGAGATTCCACCTGCAGCCCGTGGAGGACCCCACGCCGGAGCAGGTGGAGGCACCTGAAGGAGGCTGTGACCCCATGGGAAGCCCACGCTGGAGCAAGCTCCTGGCAGGACCTGTGGCCCTGTGGAGAGAGGAGCCCATGCTGGAGCAGGTTTGCTGGCAGGACTTGTGACCCCGTGGGGGACCCACGCTGGAGCAGTTTGCTCCTGAAGGTCTGCACCCCGTGGAAGAGACCATGCTGGAGCAGTTTGTGAAGGACTGCAGCCCGTGGGAGAGACTCACATTGGAGAAGTTCATGAAGGACTGTCTCCCGTGAGAGGGACTCCGTGCTGGAGCAGGGGCAGAGTGTGAGGAGTCCTCCCCCTGAGGAGGAAGAAGCAGCAGAGACACCGTGTGATGAACTGACCACAACCCCCATTCCCCGTCCCCCTGTGCCGCTGGGGGGAGGAGGGAGAGAAATGGGGAGTGAAATTGAGCCTGGGAAGAAGGGAGGGGTGGGGGGAGGTGTTTTAATATTTGGTTTTTATTTCTCATTCCTCTACTCTGTTTTGCTTAGTAATAAATTAGATGAATTCCCTCTCTCAGTCTGGTCTGTTTTGCTCGTGACAACAATTAGTGAGTGATCTCTCCCTGTCCTTATCTCGACCCACAGGCGTTTCGTTATACCTTTTCTCCCCTGTCTAGTGAATGAGGGGAGTGAGAGAGCGGCTCTGGTGGGCACCTGGCCTCCAGCCAGGGTCAACCCACCACAATTGGACAAGAAGTCCAAATTCTGTTGTTTTCACATGAAAATCTTCATAGATTTTGTCTTGATACTGAGATGGAGCAGTCTGTAACTGTGGGTCTTTCTGAAATTGTTCCTCTCCTGCTCCTAGTCTGTGGGAGCTCCAAATGGTCAGGACTGAAACTGTCCAGACAATTTAGGGAACAGTTTATTTGTCAGTATTTGTTCAGATTCTGAAAAAAGTACAAAAGCTTCCACTGGCTCATGTTATGCTCAACTTTAGTTGAAATTTTCATGTCTAGATATATGGTCCAATAATAAATACATGTTATTTCAGGCACCAAAAAATGGACTCCCTCCCATGAAGAGATTATGTTGGCTTTTATAAAACTTATGTTCTAAACCCAAGTTTTTCTTCAATAAGAGCAGGATGAGAGTACAACCTTTCCAACATTATAAATTAATGCTTTTCTCTTTCACATTAAATAATTTCCATTTTAATTATTTTATGTATGATATATAGGTATTTGAGTTTACGTAAAAGATACGGAAGTGTAACTACTTGCAGGAGAGTAGAGTTTGCAGCAACTTTGCTTTGTTACAGGATTTTCCCCCTCAGCTTTGTTCTGCTAGCAACACTGGCTCTCTAAACCAGTGAAGAATTAACATTATTAAATCTACTGTAAATGATTCCAGATCAGTCAAGATTCATGATATTTATTTTATTTTCCATCTGTTGCCTAAACATTTGCTGGAGCAATGTCCAAATAAGCTAGTCCATGGAATGCTCAAGCCTCTATCGAAGTTGATAAAAGCCATCCTCGTTGCAATGAACTAGATAGGAAAGTAGCCTGACCATTTCGAAAGTGTGTTAATTTTTCCTTTTGAAGGAAATGGCTCAGCAGACTTGTTTGTTCTTTCTTGTCCCTCATTTCTTTCTCAGTTGTAGCTTTCAGCTAGAAGATTTCCTCCTAACCTCAATCCTTTAATAAAAAGCACAAAAAACTCCTAGACTCCTGATTCTAACTGTAGTGCAAGTGAAGAATCCCAGTTTTGTTGTCTTCCCATGTGAAACATCATCCCTGTAAATCTGGTTGCGAAATCAGAACCATAAAGGATTTTTCTGGTGGTATGGTTACATAGCAAGACATTTTCTGGATAGGAATTGTCTTTACAAATTGTTCCACATTTTCTAGATGCCCTTCCTTGCTGATGTAAATTTATGGATGCTGTTGTTTATGAACTTGGTTACCCACTGTTTAAAAATCTGTTAATTATATCATACTTTGTTAATTCCAAGCTCTGTTTATCCAGTTACTAGGGGTTATTGTGGAGGGTCTTGGGTGTTTAATACTGACAGCTAGATAGGCAGGTCTATCTAAGCCCAGTGTTTTTAGAGTAAGTTAAGTAACCAAAATCCCACCCTGCCAATCTTTCCTTCAGCTCTTCAGAGTGGTGAGTTTTATGACACTGTTGTACAACCATGAGCTTTCAGTGGGGGAAAATAACTCTTTCTCTCTGATGTTCCATTGTATAAAAGGCAAATAATTTAAAGTAAGAAAACAAATGTCCTTTACAAGTCTGGTTCATTCTCTATTCTTTTTTTTTTTTTTTTTTCAACTGGATAAAAGGCATTTACCAGTACCTATTTGCACACAGCTCTCTGAAGTGAAGAACTGGTTTCTCTGTCTACCAGCTACCTCCTTCACTCTTGTATTAAAAAACCCCACAATAGAAAGGTAAGAGAAGACAGAGAGGTCAGGTTGATTTGCTGGGAATGAAGCATGAAGCAGAAATAGTGTAACTTTTTTTTTTCATATCAGTATTCATGCTGCAGGGGTGAGTGTGGTAAAAGGTTACCTATTATTAAACTGAATAAATGCACAAGTCCCACACTTAATATGTTTATGTCACAGAAAAATTCCATTTGTATTTAAAATTAAAAATACTTGCATACATGGAGGATCATTTAAGATAAATAGATTTAATATTTATGCAAATGCACTTCAAATGCTGCTGGTAATATGTGATAAATATCTTTAATACGAAAAAGGTTTTTGTTTTGTAGCCACTCTAAGGCAAAAAAAAAAGCCTTTCAAAATTGTTTATCTTTCTTCTAGGATTGGACAATGATGATTTTGTTAAACCTGAACACCACTAATAAGCCAAGAGCAGACAAAATTAAATGTTTGCCAAAAAACACTTTTTGGAGAAGATTTTGTACTGTAGCCAAATTCCCCTCCCCTTTTTTCTTGCATTTTAGTCTCTGCCTGAGTTCATGCCTGTGACTCCTAGAGGCAGCTGTATTCATTTCTGCTGGGTATCCAGGCTCTTGTTTTTGGTTGGTTTGGTTTTTTTTTTTTTTGCTATAGTTTCCAGAGGCCAGAAGGTAAGTACAAGATTAAAGCAAGCTAAAAATCAGTTGAGTGTTAAAGAGAAAGGGAGAATTTTAAGGTAGAACAGATGAGCAGAGATAAAAGGGTGAAAGAACAAGGCAGACGGCAAACAGCCAGGAGAGCGGCGCCAGGTGGGCAGCAAGCAGGGTGTGACCAAGAGACGGATTTTTGGACTGCTCCAGTCTCACCAAACTGGAGGGAAGGAATCACTGATCCGTATGTTAATCCTAGAGATATTATACCAACGGGTGCTCCCCTGAATGAAGGGACGGATCCTGGGAGGAAATTCTGTCCTTCTTAATTGTATCTGCTTGGAAAAGTAACAGAAATTGACTGCCCATCTAAGTGCTGTTTCTCTGTTGTTGTTCTTATACCACAAATAAATTTAGATGCAAATGAGAACATCAGTAATGAAAAATTACACATTTCTTGTGACCATAAAACTCAATCCATGACAAAAACTAAAAGGAGAGAGGAAGAAGAGAAGATAATAACAGTGGAAAGGAGGGAGAAATAAAATAACGCTCTTGAGAGTGGGGTATTTTAACACTGATGGAAAGCTAGTGGCACATACTACCTACATGGTCCTTACTTTTCACTCCTGTATTTGTGGCAGACGAGGGATATTTGGTTAAATCTGCATGTTCTATGAGGTCTGTCTTTCTTTAAAAAAACGTAGATGAAGCCATATCTACTGTAACTATGTGCCATTTTATGATTTTACTAAAGTTAATGTAATACCACCTTGTGTTGTGGAAGAAGAGCTCCCAGAATAATGAAACTTTTTCATTACATCTATTTTTATATAGAGAGACACACAAGTTAATTTTAGTGCTCTTTATACTAATGTATAGAGTGACTCTAGCTTTGTAACTGTTTATTTTTGTTTTTTTAAAAAAGTTCTGCTCTGAACCAATGTAGTCAGATTGCCACAAAACTGTTTTTCTCCTCACGCCCAAGAACCTTCTCTTGTCATTATTTGTGCCCTTTAGTGCCATAAAATGAGCAGAGACTTGGGGCGGACTGCAGTGCTCAGCAGAGATGTGTTGGCTGTTTGTCATTTAGGAAGATGATAATGTGGTAATATTTGGTGCAGGAGAACTTGTACCTATGAGAAGTGTTGTGAGTCACACTCCTCACCATGAAAGAAAAATAAAAAATAGCTCACTGTTACTGATCTAAGGTATTGCTGTTCTCTTGCTACTAGAAGGAGGCATGATTGTCTTGGGATTTGCTGACTTTTCTGGTCAACCTTGACTCTGTACGAGTGCTGTGAACAGTAAAGCAGTCTTGCTGGGGGTTTTCTCCTCCTCCGCTTGTTTAGGATTTATGTCTTCTTTGCATTAGAAGCCTGTAGTGCCTTATAGCGTCTATAAGGTTGAAATGATGCTCCCACTTCAAACTGAATTTATGATAAAAATCCTTATAGAATTCTAGAAGAAACTGCAAATTTCAGGTTCCTGTTAGTTTACTGAGTAGATTCAAACCAGCATGTGATACAAACAGTTACTATAAATCACTATCTCCTGAACTTCGTGCCATGCAACACAAGGTGAGAAACATTCAGAAAGTTTCTTGTGACCCAAGCAAAAGAATTGCTGTTTGGAAAGCTGTTGGTTGCCCAAAGTTTCCTGAGTGTGGGGCAAGTGAATGGGCTTCTCAGTTTAGCATGGAAGTGTGTCCTGAAACTAGCTAGCTTCTTACTCCAAGTTGAACAGACCACTGCCCTATAAAACCACCAGCATCGCCTCTCTGTCGTAGTGGCTAGTCCTTGAAATATGCTCCAGTTTAGCCATAGGGCCTCCCCAGTTCTACTGGCAGTGGGTTTTTCCCCCTTTTTGTAGTCATTATGTCAATACTGTAACAAAGACTAAATAATGCCTAACAAACACATTGTTCCATTTGCAGAAGAATACTAGATGTGACCTTTTTTTTTTTTTTTTTGAGTGAGTCCGGCAGCCTGTGTGATCTGTGACAGATACATTGATTAGGAGTAGGAAAGCATGGCAGTTTACTTGGAGATATAACCTACTGAAAATGCATTTCCTCTTCTGGATTTTTGTACTTTTATATATTTATGCCCTTTGGGGTTTTACATGCTCTGCTTGCATATTTTTAGAAGTTTTTTGAATCACTGGTCGGCTCTTCAAAAAAGTTATGAGAATAATTTGCCTGTTGGGACCTACCCAGGGTAAAAGAGCAATGGAGGAACAAGCATTAAAAGCCATATCTAGAGATCTATTCTCTACCCAGCTTCACAAAGGTGAATGTTTCCCCTTGAGTTGCTATGAACTTCTGCCCGAGCTGAGATTGAGCAGAAACTGAGTGAAAGCCTTCTTATATTGCCATCATAGAGTAATGGAACAATTCTCTGGGGTCATCAGCAACACAAGAAATTTCTTTTTTGTGGGGGGTGGGTGTCAAAGTTTATTTTCTCTGAGGTTAACATCAGTGCAATCTAACAAGTGAAACCGTGGCATCACAAGAGCACAGATCACCTGTGTGTTACAACATCCAAGTATGTTAAGCGTTAGACGTAAGTGGAGCCATTCGTCTGCCCTGCACGCCAGCTGTTACCTTCCGCTGTATTTGAGTCTCATTTGAGTGCACCTGTAATCCTGAAGTGAATAATTTTCAGTCATCAGTACATTCATCCAAAACAAAATACATAAAGAACCTAATATAAAGTGAAGATTTTACAAGAGGTCGCATTCTGCAGTCTTTATCTGTGCCTCAGCCAGGGACATTCCCACATCAGCTAGCGAACCCTTTCAGAGTAAATTATCTGGTAACAGTTTGTGCCTACATACAGCAATAATCCCACATCCAAATTTTCATCTGTTTTTAGATTTAATGAAATCATTGACAGTGTTACTTGAGCCAGGACCTAAAGATATTTCTTTTGCTCTTCTTTGGTCTTCTCCTGAGGAATTTACAAATGAAAAAAGCAATATTCTTTAGCTCTATGTGCCTGTATTTATGTAGTATTTACATTCAGAATACAGTTAATTGCCTGGGAAATATTAATGCAATGGTCCATCATGTCCATAATCCTTGTGCAGAACTGGCACTAAGGTTAATAGGAGTTAGGTGTGGGAAATAACATGGAAAGTCCTCCCCATGAGTGGTGAGGTTCACTGTAGCAGCCATCCCGACCCTGTGATTGCAATTAAGGATTTGGATATAGAAAGTAAATGCCTCAGGTATCAGTATACAAAGGAAACATTTGATCTGTGTGAGTATTTCTGCAGGAAGCATATTAGTAGAAGAAAAAAGTCATCTACAAATAAACTTGTAGAGGTTTGGAAAGAGACAGTAGCAGATGGCATTTAGAAGAGGAACTAAGTCATGTTGTAACTGAATCCTAAAATCCAGTCGCATTAAAAAAACTCACCAAGTAGCAAATTGGAAAGAAAGACCTTTTTTTCTAATATGGATGGACCTCATAGTACACAATGAAGTGTGAGAACTCCAAGATGCACTGAAATGGAGAAAACCTGATGACAGGGTGTCAGGGATCCCAGTGCTTTCTGATGTGGAGAACAGTGCCTATAGGTAGGGTGCATGGTGACTGAAGATGTAGCACGTGGGGATGCTCAGGAGGTGCAATTAAATATGATGTGGAATGGACACAAGTAATGATAAAAAGAAGAAATAATCAGCTGTAATAAACATTAGGGTCCATTGGATGTCTCCATTGCTCTGTTTCAATGAAGCAGCCGTGCTGTCTTACAGACTCAGCTCAGTAACTCTGGGACATGGTTTTTAGGTTATTCAGGGTTCTGCAGCAAATAACTTATGTTATGGGATAACAGCAATATGCACTGCACTGAAAACTGCCCAAATGGCTGCTATAGGATTTTCCATTTTGGTCAGTGAGGTGATAGGATTCTGGGCTTCCATCCAACCTCAATGATTCTGGGTTAATAAAAATAATAATAACATTGAAATATCATTAAAACTAAGGGTTGGCAATTTTCTAAACAAACACCATTTTATAATGAAAAAAAATGTTTGATGGAAAAAAAAGGTCTCAACGGTTTAACTTATTTGAAATTATTTTAGTTCTCGAGAGTCTGGTTTTCAGTGGATAAGTTATTTATGGGGAAAAAGAAAAATATTTGGGCAACCCGCAAACACAGAACTCTGGAGTGGTCTTCTAGTGTGCTTCAGCTTCTGTAACTATTTAGGGATGCATTGGGGAGAGAATTAGAAATTCAGCTGCCATAAGGTTTAGCTATTATTTCTGCCAGAAGTACCAAGGAATAATGGTTTCTTTTGCCTTAGTACTATGAATTAGAAACACCTTTGTAATGTAGTAGTAATGTGGACTGCTCCAACTGAGGGAAGAACAGCCATAATTACCTGCATCTTTTCTGAAAAAAAGAAAACAACAGGAGGGAGTAAAGATCAAGTTTGATTTGTCTAGGCTATGTTAGAAATTGGATCTTCAGTTTGTAATTCTCTGTCAACTCTTGGTGTCATAATTTCACTGATTTCTTTTTTTCCTGTCCTAAGTGCTGTGTGTAATAGTCTCTGGTTTTGTATATTTTGGTAGGAAGCATCAGAGCTGTTTCAAATAGGAACTTGCTATAAACCCCTAGGACTTATTTCAGAGAGACTCCCCTCCGGTGCAAGGGGGAACTTGGGAGTCACTCGGTTGCAAGCTGGAGCTGTGCCTTTGGGATGTGCTCTGGCCCTTGCTTTGGTCTGTCTTCCTCCCAGATTTATTTTTCAGGGCACACTGAAATGCTACAGGTACAAACAGGCTTTTGACAATCTGTAAAAGATAGGGCAAAGAGAAAAATTCTCATAATGTGTGTGTGACTTGGGCATTTTATTTTATAGATGATCACTGTATTTTTACTCAAATGTAAATGGCCCAGAGCTTAAAATGGGTGTCTGATCTATTATAGTAAAATAAGTAATCCTTTTGAAAAACTTGTATCTAAATTGCAAATTATTTCACATCATCAGGGATCTGGAGCTTTTTTCTTGCTTCCATTTATTGTTTTAAACAAAAGATTTCCATTTATTTTTGTAAACAAAAGAGGGGTTTTTTTCCCCCCCACATTTGGTAGAGACAAAAAAGAAAAGAGAGGAAAAGAGAGGAAAAGAAGAGAGGAAAAGAAAAGAGAGGAAAAGAGAAAAGAAAAGAAAAGAAAAGAGAAAAGAAGAGAAGAGAAGAGAAGAGAAGAGAAGAGAAGAGAAGAGAAGAGAAGAGAAGAGAAGAGAAGAGAAGAGAAGAAAGAGAAGAAAAGAAAAGAGAAGAGAAGAGAAGAGAAGAGAAGAGAAGAGAAGAGAAGAGAAGAGAAGAGAAGAGAAGAGAAGAAAAGAGAAGAGAAGAAAAGAGAAGAAAAGAGAAGAGAAGAGAAGAGAAGAGAAGAAAAGAAAAGAAAAGAAAAGAAAAGAAAAGAAAAGAAAAGAAAAGAAAAGAAAAGAAAAGAAAAGAAAAGAGAAAAGAAAAAAGAAAACCAGAACGAAGCTATTATGAACCTGAGTTGTCCATTTGTTCTCATTATAGAGAGGAAACTGGTCTTGTACCTTGTAAAAGGTGCAGGCAGGAGTAATGCAGATGATGTGCTTGGAGCTTGAAATTGTCAGCCTGGCCTGGATAAGGAACACTGTGGTAGACAGATATTTTTGAACACTGAATTACAGAAACAACAACAACAAAACAATTAAAAGCTTGTGGGTGGTAATTTATTTAAAGCAACTACAACTGTCAGTTCTGTAGCAGAAAAACATATAAGGAATATTTTTGCAGCGCTTCTATTACTCTCACATCCATGGTAGTCTTTTTAAAGAGTGTTGGGGGATTTGAATACCCAAATCCTATGGAAATCAAAGAGGAATTGGCAGTTTAAGAGTCTGTTTGAAAATCTCAGCCCTCTTTAAGAGGTTCCAAAATCCAGAAAGAAATGATAAGTGAGAAAAAGCTTACCCGTTTCGAGAGTCATCGAGAAAAGTCCACTGCTCTAAATAGTTAATCAGTCTCTCCTGTTCGGCTGCAGTTTCTTCTATAAGAAATGTCAATGTTGAAATAAGTGGGAGTCCTTGTTCAGTAGCTCCCACCAATAGTTTTAAAATAGGAAGAGGGTTTATAACAGTGTTCAGCAATTCAGCCCTGTGCTGTGTGGATAATTGCTGACAGTACCAACCCCAAAGGATGTAATTTGTATAGACAATGGTTTTGTATAACCCCTAGAAAAAGCTGCCAAGTTCTCTTGAAATCCCCAATCTTTTGATTATAAAAATGTCTCTGTACATGCTGGGTGCTTAGTTATTAATGATAGTAACTTATTAAAAAAAAAAAAAAACAAACACAAAAAACCAAACAAAAAAACAAAAACCCCAAACAACCAAAAAACAAACCCAAAGAAACCAGAGATTGTAAATATAGCAGTGTTTTATTAAGGTGGCTAAGTTCGTGATGCCATCCACTGCATGGTTTTGATAGAGAAATAAAAGGTAGATTGTCTTTTACCTGTCAGCCATTCATTGCTCTTTCAAAAACATGTAAAGAAGAGTAGGACCGTCATGTTTCCAGTGGCTCTACTATCAAGTAATTCTGGTCAGAGAGGTAAGTGTAAGCCGCTTTGTACATTCAAGAGTAAGTCAAACGCATCCAGAACCTGCCTAGGAATGAGCTGTTGGTGTGCAGCCTTGCCCTCTGTCCTTTCTTGCCCACAGACTTTCTGGTAGGAAGGCTCTTACACCCAGATTTACTCCAGTGGAAACCAGACAAATGTAATGCATCCCCCCTTCTGCAGGAACCTCTGTTGACAGGCTTTGTGCAGCACAGAGCAGGTGGAGGTATATGGAGGAACCAAAATGCGAGATAAGCCAAACTTTCAGTTTGACCACTAAGATGATGTGTCACTAGGCACTGCAGGTGTTTCTGACTGTAAGTCATGAGTCCCCTTCCAGTATGTCCTGGTTTCAGCTGGGATAGAGTCAATTTTCTTCCTAGTAGCAGTGCTGTGTTTTGGATTTAGGATGAGAATAACATTGATAACACACTGATGTTTGGTGGTTGCTAGGCACTGTTTACACTAAGTCAAGGACTTTTCGGCTCCTCATGCTGCCCCGCAAGGGAGGAGACTGGGGGTGCAGAAGAAGCTGGAAGGGGACGTAGCCAGAGCAGGCGAGCAATTGTGCTGTGCATCACTTGCGTTGGATATTCTTTCATTGTTATTATTACCGTTATTGTTATTATTCTCTTCCTTTTCTGTCATATTAAACTGTCTTTATCTCAACCCATGAGTTTTATCTTTTTTCTGATTCTCTCCACCATTCCATTGGGGGGGGTGAGAGGGGTAGTGAGTGAACGGCTGTTTTAGCTCTCTGCCAGGTTAAACCACAACACAATACCACCCTCCCAATCAGCCAAGCAGTTTTTGATGTATTTTCCTTTCACCTTGTATCCCCTATATTTTTGATTATATAAAGTAAACAGCTCTAAGTCCAGCCAGATTGCAGTCACTTAAAACGTTTCTAACACTTAACCTAGATTTTATGGGATTTAAGTTAATTCAGTGCACTATAAATCATGAACACTGACAGAGCCTAGGAAAAACTTTGTGAGAACCCTGTAAGAGCCCTCAATACACAGTTACATGTTTGTCTCTACGTTTCTAGTAGCAATTAAATAAAATTCCTACAAATCTCTGGGAAAATGGAAACTGTTCTTACCGAAATTTTGAAGGCAAGTAGAGAGAAAACAACATCCATTTTTCCTGTCTTCTCTGGATATGTCTTTAGCAACACAGGACAGAATGGTTTGCACTTCCTTTTATTTCGGTGGATGAACTTAGCCATTTGTCTTTTGTCTATAAAGTATTATGCAGTTCCCATAACAGGAAAGAATGTCTTATAAAAATAATATACATTTCAAAAGCAGTATGGAGTACAGCCAGTCACCTTAACAAGCACAGAAAGAAAATCCTCTAGTGCTGAAACAACACTGCTGATTCAATACTGAATAAAGAGATGAATAGGAAATTTGCACATGGACTCTATTTGAGAAGCCAGATGAACAAATTTCTACTTTAGATTGCAAATTGTTTTTAATAAAGTAAAGAAATAGAAGGTTTCATGAATGTATGTGAACTCATCTGCCAAAATGTCATTGTAACATGGAGCAATAAGTGAATGATACAGAGAGAGAAGATGAAAGAGAAATATTACCATAATCTATTGCCTAAAGAATTATTTTTAATCCTCCTCTTGAAAGCCACCAGGACTGAGCCTGTTTCTCATAAGGATCCAAAGAGCATGTTGTCCTTATTTCCAAGCTGCCGTTAAATCTCAGTGTCTTTCTCTCAAATATTTAACACTAGAAAAAGAATTTACTTCTTTCTAGTTTTGTTTTTTGGGGTTTTTTGACCTAAGCAGCCTGTGTAATCAATCACTTTGTTTAGTCCATGAAACTTCACTGGTAGCAGACCAAGTCAAGGCCTGTGCATTTCCTTCCAAATACAAACCTCATCCTGCTGCCTGACTGATGGTGGTTACCATGGAAATACAGCGATGCAGCATCTCCTATCCTTTTCACAGCAGAGACTTTAAACCCAGGTTTCGGGAGTGAGAGTGCAGAAAGAACAAAAAATGCTATTGAATAGTTGGATATTAGTGGTTAACTGTGTTAAGTAGCTAGGGTTTTATTCTACCAGAGTTGTTTGGGGTTTTTTTTCAATGGAAAACACCTCATTTCTATAGGAGTTATTCAGCTTGAAACTCAAAACTGTGATCAGTTGGCACCCAGCCTTTGGTCTTAGAGCAGTAAGAAACGATGCTGGCAGGGGTGGCAGTAGGCTGTACTTCGCTACTCTCTCTGTATCACTGACCACTCTTAAGCTATGTCTGATTGCTGGCGGTGTTTGTTAGCCCATGGAGGGTACCATGCTGTAGCTGGTATGGTTTCTAGGTGATCATCCATCATCCTGCTCAAAGATTAAGGAGAACAATGCTTCCCTGTATGCACAATCCACTATACACACCTGTATCTATATCTAAACCTAAATCTATATATCTCTGAGATAAACCTTAATATTTCCAAGCTGAATAGGCTGACTTAACAACACGAGGGCACAGGCTGTTCATAGTGGAACCTGTGAAGATATTTGGTCATTTAAGTTTTGGGCAGAGATATGATGTTTCTAGAGTACTCTAGCTGGACAAGTTCCTCCAGCATAAGAAGATACACAGTTACACAGTTCTCTCTCTCTCTCTTCCTCCCCCTCCACCCCGGCCCTTTTCTATACTGTTTGTTTGTTTCCCTTTTTTCATATTAGTTCTCCTTTTGGTTATAATCTCTGTTGCAGATTTTATATTACACTTGTGGTGGGTTGACACAGGCTGGAGCCCAGGTGCCCCCCAAAGCTGTTCTATCACTCCCCTCCTCAGCTGCGCAGGGGAGAGAAAACAGAACAAAAGGCTCCTGGGTCGAGATAAGGGCAGGGAGAGATCACTCACCAGTTACTGTCAGGGGCAAAACAGGCTCAACTCGGGAAAATTAACTTAATTTATTACCAAGCAAATCAGAGTAGAGCAATGAGAAATAAAACCAAATCTTAAAACACCTCCTCCCACCTCTCCCTTCTTCCCAGGCTCAACTTCACTCCCAATTTCTCCCAGTCGCAGCGGCACAGGGGGACGGGGAATGGGGGTTGTGGTCAGTTCATCACACGGTGTCTCTGCCGCTCCTTCCTCCTCAGGGGGAGGACTCCTCACACTCTGCCCCTGCTCCAGCTGGGGGTCCCTCCCACGGGAGACAGTCCTCCACCAACTTCTCCAACGTGAGTCCTTCCCACGGGCTGCTGTTCTGCTCCAGCATGTGTCCCCCACGGGGTCACCAGTCCTGCCAGCAAACCTGCTCCAGACTGGGCTCCTCTCTCCATGGGGCCACAGGTCCTGCCAGGAGCCCGCTCCAGGGTGGGCTTCCCACGGGGTCACGACCTCCTTTGGGTGCCTCCACCTGCTCTGACATGGGGTCCTCCATGGGCTGCAGGTGGAATCTGTGCTGCACCATGGACCTCCATGGGCTGCAGGGGGACAGCCTGCCTCACCATGGTCTTCTCCAAGGGCTGCAGGGGAATCTCTTCTCCAGCATCTGGAGCACCTCCTCCCCCTCCTTCTGCACTGACCTGGGTGTCTGCAGAGTTGTTCCTCTCACATCTTCTCACTCCTCCCTCTGGCTGCAAAAACTTCCTCTAGGGTTTTTTTTCCTTCTTAGCTATGTTACCACAGAGATATTACCACTCTAGCTGATGGGCTTGGCCTTGGCCAGCAGCAGGTCTGTCTTGGAGCCGGCTGGCATTGGGTCTGTTGAATGTGGGGGAAGCTTCTAGCAGCATCTCACAGAAGCCCCCCCTTTATCGCCTCCACTACCAAAATCTTGCCATGCAAACCCGATACAAAACTCCACTGATGGATGCAAAATGAGACAAAATCAGGTGGATTTTGCCCTTTCCTCCCTCTTTCTGTCAGCAGTACATCTCTTTTACCTGTGTCCAGAATCAACCAACTGCTCCTGATCCACCAGCTAAGTCATCTATGAAATTATGGTGTTGTGGCTTGGACTGTATCGCTTTCTCTCCCTGTTGTTTCAAGACATGCCAAATGACAAGGGTCGAGAGGCTGGAGTATGAAGACATCCTGCAAAGGACAGCTCTAGGGAAGTAGAAACAGCAGGATGCCATGCCCACATCCAGGTAATGTCAGAAAGCAGGGGCAGAACAGTTTTGTGAACTAAAGGTACTGAGAATATGGGCTGGTTTTGAGACTTTTCCGGGGAACAAAAGGTAACAGGAGAGCATGGGACATACAGACAGAGCACTAGCACTACTGGTGTTAAAGTGGTGTGAATTATGATTCATAAACTATTAGGAAGCAAGGCTTCATCAGTTCTGCTCTCATTAAATGAATTAGTTTTAACTAGCAATACACATTTCTGTTGTTGAGGAAGATGATTTTCTAATTATGTGTACAGTTTTATTGTTGTGGGGACCAAAGAGATTTGGAAATTAAGAAGCTGGTGCTCCACCAGGTAGGAAACACAAGACCTACCCATCTATGTCTGTCTTAACCTGAGCTAAGTAGGAAGGGAGAGGGACAAACCTGTGGGTGATTTTTAGTGCTTTGATCATGGTAATTTGAAGAATATTTTTTTCATTGATATGTGAATTACACCACTATCTATAAGGGTTGCTTGAAAATACAATTGGTCATGGTGGTGACGCTTTCTGGAAGTATGGGATGAAAACGGGAGCAAGTAGCAGAGTTTTCTATATATTAAAAAAGATCAGGACTATTATTATTATGATTCAGTTGAACTCGACCATAACTTGCTTTTGCAGTCAAAATCGCAGGTCTGCAATGGATGGACACAATCTAAAATCCTCAAACTCCAAACAGAAGCTAACCACAATTGTACAAAATTCTGAATAAATCTGTTTTGCTATGCTGGACAGCACCATACAGGAAAACTAGTCAGCGCATTTTGTTCAACCATACATAAGAGGATACCTCTACAGCACACCAGGCTTTGCAAAAAAATTATTTCAGCTTTAACTCTGTGGGAACCAGCAAGTGCTCAATCAGTGTTGTGAGTTAACCCCAGTGGGCAGCTCAGACCCATTGGAAGGATAAAAGTGAGAAAACTCATGGGTTGAGATAAAGACAGTCTAATAGTTTAAGCAAAAGCTACACATGTAAGCAAAGCAAAATAAGGAATTAATACACTACTTCCCATTGGTGGCAGGTGTTTAATCATTTCTAGGGAGGGAAGTCTCCATCACCCATAACAGTTACTTGGGAAAACAAACACTTCTTCCTCCCTCCAGTTTTATATGCTGAGCATGACATCATATGGTATGGGATATCCCTTTGGTCAGTTGGGTTCAGCTGTCCCAGCTGTGTCCCCTCCCAACTCCTTGTGCACCCCCAGCCCGCTCTCTGGTGGGGTGGTGTGAGAGGCAGAAAAGGCCTTGGCTCTGTGTAAGCACTGCTCAGCAGTAACTAAAACTTCCCTGTGTGATCAACACTGTTTCCAGCACAAATCCAGAGCACAGCCCCATACTAGCTACTATGCAGAAAATTAACTCTATCCCTGCTAAAACCAGTACAGCCAGATAAAACGGAGTCTTGTGTTTGAGGTTCTCAGAATTAAACCTGAAACCATCCAGACAAGTAACTGATTTAGACCGTAATGGCAGCGCTGTTTCAAAGGAAATGTAAGCTAATGCAATAGAAGCATTAAGGAGCAGCAAATCATCAAATTAACAAGAATTACAAAAACATCTAAACCTTTTATAGCTTCTGAAGGAAAAAGAAAAACTGAGGGAAAAAATCATCTTTGAATCACCTAGTGCTTGGCATTTCTGCGAGAGAAGTGCACCACATCTTTATGGAAAAATATCATTTTGAAGAACTCGGAAATAGGTCCCATGTAAACTTTACCATAAAAACATATGTGTAAATACTTAGATTATTCTAATCAGTATTCAATTCTAAGATGCAGTCCTACGCATTTCTAGATTAAAGCAAAAAATAATATTGATAGCATCTAGCAAATATTTAGTCACAATATTCATGTGTAATGTAAAAACAAAAAAAAAAGAAAAAGTATTATGAAACAGGTTTATCTAATTTAAAAAAAAAAAAAGAAAGAATACAGAATACAGAATACTATATGCTGTAGAACTGCAGATTCCTAAGAAGAACCTGTCCTTCTTGGATATAAAGAAATGATTCCTCTAAAGTGTCAGAATATAGGGACACATTGATGATATTGCTGAAAGAAACAGTTGCATGTTAAAAGCATCTGCTGTTTGTGTTTGCCTCTGTTCTTGGGTCTGATTTTTAGAACTATTGAATAACTCCAGAGAAAACTGGTAGGTGAAGTTCAAGTTAATCAAACTTGCAGATGATCTGAGAATTCAGAACTGCAGGGTACAGTTGTTCCTGTTGATCATGACTTAAAAAAAGAGAATACCCAAAAGTTTCACAGAGTGATATAGATTTTCTGTAGAAAGACAAGAGCAGAAAACTGTGAAAGGGTTTAATAGTTACCAGCATTACCCAGGACTCTTTATCTTTAACTCTTTAGGTACACCTATTTCTATCCAAATCAAATTTTGGTATTATGAAAACTAGGTTTTCAAGAATTGCATATTAACTCTTTGATTTCACTTGTAAAAAGGCACATTGATTTTTACAAACTCACAGTCTAAGTCCAGGTTTTTATCCAAAGGACAAGAATTATCATGAGTGATATCTTTGCTCCATTGCAAAGCTGTGGAGTGATAGAAAGTAATGGCTTTTGACTAAATTATTCATGCCATCAATATTTCTCTTCAGTACAGTAATGACTGACTTACTGACAAGGGGCTAGTTGCCACTAAAGAATTATTAAAAAAAAAAAAAAGTCAAGCCTTAGGGTAAGAAGAGAGTTTTCTGTTACATTATCTGAAGTTTGTTTTATATACCTGACCAGAAGTGCATCATCCTAGGAGATAATCTTTCAATCTGCAGTTGGCATAACAGCTTTGTCCTTTTTAATGCTAATAACTGTTGCAGTGACATAGCTTTTTCATTGATTCTTATGGAATTTTGTGACCTACCATTATAATAAGGTATTGACAGTCATGAATTTTAATGCTAACCAAAGATTGCTTTACCTGATTTAAGCCTTTTTAAAGAATTCTTATAAGGAATAGACTTCAACAGCCAGACATCTAGCATTTCACTGTCGGTTGGATTGGGGTTTTTAATTTACTATTGTATTGGCTTTGCATGGCAAGGTTTTGGTAGGAGGGGGCTACAGGGGTGGCTTCTGTGAGAAGCTGCTAGAAGCTTCCCCTGTGTCTGACAGAGCCAATGCCAGCCGGCTCTAAGACGGGCCCGCCGCTGGCCAAGGCCAAGCCAATCAGCGCCTCTCTGATAACATATTTAAGAAGGTAAAAACCAGTTAGAGAGAGCTTTTGCAGCCGGAGAGAGGAGTGAGAAGATGTAAGAAACTCTGCAGACACAAAGGTCAGTGCAGAAGGAGGGGGAGGAGGTGCTCCAGGCGCCGGAGCAGAGATCCCCCTGCAGCCCGTGGTGAAGGCCATGGTGAAGCAGGCTGTCCCCCTGCAGCCCATGGAGGAAGGATGAGGGGGTGTAGAGATTCCACCTGCAGCCCGTGGAGGACCCCACGCCGGAGCAGGTGGAGGCACTTGAAGGAGGCTGTGGCCCGTGGGAAGCCCACGCTGGAGCAAGCTCCTGGCAGGACCGGTGGACCCGTGGAGAGAGGAGCCCAGTCTGGAGCAGGTTTGCTGGCAGGACTTGTGACCCCGTGGGGGACCCACGCTGGAGCAGTTTGCTCCTGAAGGTCTGCGCCCATGGGAGGGACCCACGCTGGGGCAGTTGGTGAAGGACTGCACTCCGTGAGAGGGACTCCATGCTGGAGCAGGGGAACGATGAGAGGAGTCCTCCCCCTGAGGATGAAGAAGCAGCAGAGACACCGTGTGATGAACTGACCACAACCCCCATTCCCCGTCCCCCTGTGCCGCTGGGAGGGGAGGAGGTTGAAACCAGGAGAGAAATTGAGCCCGGGAAGATGGGAGGGGTGGGGGCAGGTGTTTTAAGATTTGATTTTATTTTCTCATTCCTCTACTCTGTTTTGCTTAGTAATAAATTAGATGAATTCCCTCTCTCAGTCTGGTCTGTTTTGCTCGTGACGATAACTAGTGAGTGATCTCTCCCTGTCCTCATCTCAACCCACAGGCGTTTCGTTATACCTTTTCTCCCCTGTTTGGTGAATGAGGGGAGTGAGAGAGCGGCTCTGGTGGGCACCTGGTCCCCAGCCAGGGTTAACCCACCACATCGCTGTCATCTCTGGAACTTTGTGTTTCTCCATATTTTAGTTTTCTCAACAGCAAGAGAGTGATTTCTGAGGTCCCAGGCATAGCCTGCCCCACATGTTTTGTGCTAATTAATGTCATAATTCACTGACAACCTTTGTACATGAGTAAACCTTGCCTTACCACCTGCAATACCAAGTACCATGAGTGAGCATTGAACCTTTTGGAGGAGGTTATGAAACTCTGTTTGTGTGTGTCATTCACTGTATTTCTATCCATTTCTGCATTACAAGAGACTGGTAAGTTAATAATTCACAGCGTCTTTATCCCTGAAAAGTCATGACTTTGCCTTGCATCCCTTATTCCATTTCCTTTGTCTGAAGTACACTCAAAATCCTGCTCTTAATCTCTTATATGTCTTAGAATACAAAATCCTCTTGAAACCAGTAGCTGTTTCTACATGGCACTGTTGAAATGAAGTCATTTAGAAGACCAAGTCGTGTTTGAAAAGAGATTTGAGTTCTGTCTTCTTGAAAGTAATTGAAACCAATCAGGTGCACATGTTGGTGCAATTAAGCTTCTAGATCTAAGGACACTGAAGTACCTTTTATGGTGAACTCACATTTCTAAATGGAGTTTCAGCCCATACATCACTTAAGTCATTTTCAAAATGGGAACCATCAAGTTTCCCTGGAGCATTTCTGGTTTTGCTGTTAGCTGGCCGGAACAGTGAATAGTAAACTATGTGAGAATGCATCACTACTTTTACACTCTAGCATCATTATTTTTCTGTACCTGATTCTTCACACATTATTCATACATAGCCTAATGTCTTGTTTCCTCCTTCAGTTGGCATGAACATTTCCACCTCATTAGAGATCACATAACTGCATTAGGCAGGAGTATGTGAAGAAAATAGGAATGAGCCAGAGTGTAAATTATTTCTGTGACTGACACAGAGAGGGATGTGAAGAAACTGGCCTGGAACAGTGGTGAATTTGAAGTAGGAACTGAGCAAACTAAACTTACTAAGAAACCTTGCTGAAGCATGTCTATGTAGATGCAAATTTTACTGCGTAGTTCCTGCCTCTGTAATGGAATTGTTAAAACCCTGGATATAAAGAACCCAGAAAATGTGGTTACAGATTTGAATTTTTAGCTATCTTCCATCCTCTTTATCTGAAATATACTCTTGAAAATTCAGTAAGAAGCTGCAACTCCACTTCTCCTACTCATCTCTTTTTATGGGCATCTTCCTTTTACAGTTGTTTCATTTCTCCCTGACATCCATAATATATGGAACAAATTTTCAGAATGCCAGTTTTGTCCTCTCAAAGGAGACCAAAAAGCTCTGTAAAATTACCTGATGGCTTCTTTATCTAGTCACTCTGTTTCTAGTGTATGTTAAATATTGGATTGCAGCGACTCCCATGTTTGTAACCCAGGTCACGACAGTATGTCCCCAGCATTTTTCATTTGGTTAGAATTTTTTTTTTTAAAAAAGGTACTTTGTGATTTTATTCCTTCTCTGCACAAGAGGAACAAAACCCATATGCATTGTATTTCTTTAGGCATGTTTCTGAATTTGAGAAATGTCTGTTTTAGGAATAAGCATACCTTGATGACAATGCATTTTTAATTGCATCTTGGGTTTTACCTTCATGTTACCATTTTCATTTTTCTGACTTTTAGAGATTTTTAGGCCTTGAAATTTAGTGAGAAAAATAAAGACCTGTTGAAATAGTCCTTAAACTAAATATTTCCCCACACTTTTCTGTTAAAATTGGTTGCAGACAAATTTAAGTTTTGAAATAAAGTTACTACTAGCTTACTCCTTAGGAAATTGTTTGGTTTTAGATAAGGGCGTAATTGCTGACTGATACTGTCAGTTAATGTGTGTTCCAAACCAAACCTTACATTTCAAATCTTCTAATTTAGCAGTTAATATCTGTCAAGACAGAGAAAACTGAGACTAAATTTTATATTCCATGAGTTTTTTAATTTGATTTTAAATTTATTTGGCATGCACTAAATACCTATTATTAAATCAGTAGCACAGGCTGCAAAAATCTGATGACTGAAAATTCTGTGAGCTTCAGGTTTTCTTTTCCAGGCATTTTAATGCTGATTAAACTCACCCACAGAGTTGAAGATACAGCACTCTACCAGATGAAAACTTTCTGAACATAGTAGCAATACTCATGCAAATCAGTTTTGCTTTCTTTTCAGCTTGAGTAATTCATTGCTGCTGATCACATTCATGGCGTTTCGTAGTCTGAAATATTTGTTTCTTGAACCCAAGGGAAAATACAAGCAGTCATTTAACTGATAAAATCTGACCCTTCATACTCAGTTGAGATCACCCGTGACTCTGTGATGGACCAGTTATGCTCTTCTGCTGCAGAGACAGAAGTGCACGAGTTTGAGTCTCACTTTGGTCTCCCATGGTGTGTGATGCTGGAGAGCGTGCTAGATCATCCAGCAAATCCTCTTACAAATGATGATGTGATAGTTCCACTCTAAGCAAATATGATAAACAACCTCTTCATCTCTTTGGGGCAGAGATGAAGTATTAGGCAGACTGTCAATATCCAATCTGCGTGCTTTTATATGACTGTCAACAAGCCACCATTTAAAGCTTTGCTAGAAATTTATATATTTATGTGGAATATACAGCAGTATTGTCTAAAGCTCTATAATGAAATTTCTATTTAGAAATGTGATCTGCATTCAGCAAGGATATGAAGAGAGCATGTACCTTTCATTACAGTAGGACCAGAATCCAGGTAAATGCAACTTTGACTCAGAGGAGGCTAGAAAAGAGCTGCTGTTCGAATTAGCAAATGGTGAAAGGTAACATGAGAGTTTCAGAAGATCGTTTATTTGTATGTTTGAAATCTGAGAGCATGAAGAAAGCAAGAAGAATGTATTTTGTCTGAAATAGCTATAATCAAGGGAAGACATATTTGTCAAAGTTTACTTATATGCATCAGGCCAAGCATGGCTGTTTACCTACCTGTCACTGACAGCAGGATAACAGCTGTTTTTATTCTCTGGCATAGCATGAGGAAATTTTTCTGGAGTTTTCCTGCCATCACCCTCTGAGCACAGCTGTGGTATTCAGGTGCCTCACCGCACACCCTTGAGGAATCAGCTTTGTGAGACACTGAACACAGCAAAGACTCAATGTCCTCCTGCACGTGCAAGTTGTGGTTGCCCCACAAAGTGAGTGGGGTAGGGCAGTAGATAGACGGCGTTTCAGTTCTGCCCAAGGCTGCTGGAGTCCTAACTTTGACCTGGTAAGAATTCTACAGAAAAGCTGGATTTAACCAGGTGTGCATGCTATATCAGCAGGAGCCACTGCTGCCCTCAAAATTCCTAGATATGCCATTGCTCTCGGGAGCTTTATATTGTAAGTAATAATGTGTGTTACCATCAATGAGCTTTTTTTTTTTTTAATTAATCTCAGCAGTTCTTCCTGAAATACACACATTTAATATTCTTTGATGCCTGGTTCTGTAGCCTTAGGAAGCTGACCATTATCCTTGCCTTTGGTAAGGTAATATAAATAGATAAGAGCGGTCAATATAGGTGCACCCAATACAAGCCATACTTATAATAAATATATGTGTGGCAGGTTGACATTGGCTGGAGGCCAGGTGCCCACCAAGTGGCTCTATCACTCCCCCTCCTAAAGTGGACAGGAGAAGAGATTTACAATTAAATGCTCGTGGGTCGAGATAAGGGCAGGGAGAGATCACTCACCAGTTACTGTCAGGGGCAAAGCAGGCTCAACTCGGGAAAATTAACTTAATTTATTATCAATCAAATTAGAGTAAGGAGAAATAAACCCAAATCTTAAAACACCTCCTCCCACCCCTCCCTTCTTCCCAGGCTCAACTTCACTCCCAATTTCTCCCAGTCGCAGCGGCACAGGGGGACAGGGAGTGGGGGTTGTGGTCAGTTCATCACACGGTGTCTCTGCTGCTCCTTCCTCCTCAGGGGGAGGACTCCTCACACTCTGCCCCTGCTCCAGCCTGGGGTCTTCTACAGGCTGCAGGTGGATATCTGCTCCACCATGGACCTCCATGGGCTGCAGGGGGACAGCCTGCCTCACCATGGTCTTCTCCAGGGGCTGCGGGGGAATCTCTGCTCCAGTGCCTGGAGCACCTCCTGCCCCTCGTTCTGCACTGACCTGGGTGCCTGCAGAGTTGTTCCTCTCACATCTGCTCCCTCCTCTCTCTGGCTGCTGTTATGCAGCAGTTTCTTCCCCTTCTCAAATATGTTATCTCAGAGGTGTTACCAACATCACTGATGGGCTCAGCCTTTTCCAGCAGTGGGTCCATGTTAGAGCTGGATAGAACTGACTCTGTCCAACATGGGGGCAGCTTCTGGCATCCTCTCACAGAAGCCCAGCCTGTAGCCGCCCCGCTACGAAAGCTTTGCCATGCAGATCCAGTACAATATGTTTACTTACCCTTCAGAGATGAAGAAATAAATCCAATGTTTCTGGATTTTTTATGTAACTGCTATTGCACGCAACAGTTACAGTCGTATCTAATGCTGAAGAAATAAAGTGGTAACCTGTAGCCTGGTATTCAGGCTGAGATGCCCAGTTGTAACAAAGAATTGCTCAGGTGAAGCACAGAGATGTAGAGAAATGGCATTTCAGAATGAATTCATCAAAGTGGGGAGAAGGTTTCAGACAGGTGAAATGTACCACTCAGGCTCTGATTGAAATGAAGCTGAAGGCATTGAGCCTTCTGTACGTGAACAAAAGAGAGAGATAATAGTGTTTAATGGGAGACTTGAAACGGTTTGGAAATTGCTCTCTAAATTATGTTTTGATTTCTAGACGATAGTTTAATAATAATTGAAATACTCACAGCATAATGATGATGGTAGAACGTGGTCCAGTTGCAGATGATTTCTGGAAGCACTCTAAGGGACAGCGGCACTAAAACCTGGTGCCTCTCCCTCTATTCTCCATTGCCTCTCGCACGTGTATCAGGATAGTTTACTTTGCACGTATTTGAATCAGAAGGGAACATTGAGATAAAATGGTGTGTACAGGAGTGCTTGTCAGTCAGTTTCAGGCAGTGCAAATCCATTAATGGAAAAAGAAGTCACCCTGGGAACAGACACACATACCTTTCACACTTAAGAAGAACTGATTGCCTGATTTAGACTCAATTTTGTTCTGCTTGTAAGGCAACTAGAGAGGAATCGGTGAAATGGGAGACATATTTCAGTCCATGAAGTCTGCTTTTCAACAAGAAAGCAAAAATAGACATGTAAATATTGAGGATTTTTGGTACTCTTTCTGTTGTATGATCATATTTAAGTATTTACTTACAATCAGAGTAACTTCAATGTCTGAGTGGGCTCCTGTTTTGTAATGTAGGGGGAGTGTTTTGTGCTTTATATTATATATAATAATGCCTGTTGCCATCAGTGAGCTTCTTTTTGGATTTATCTCAATCATTCTTCCTGAAACATACAGTTGTACTAAAATAAAACACAATAGATAATAATATAATGCGTTGTGCTGCATTATGGCAAAATATACCATTGTTACATGGCCTACTGCTTGTGTTAACGTAATGTTAAACATGACTTTTTTCTTCGCTTTTTAATAATGGGGATAATTTGAAAACCTGTGAATCCTGTACATTGCAAACCTAATATCCTTAATTTCTGTACAGTTATTAAGGATGAGAACAGATTATTTTTCACATTAAGTTGTTTATTGGTGAAATATTTGCAAAAAGCATCTGTTGCTAAAGATAATGTATTATTATAACAATTTCATCTGTGATCTCACTATCATATCCATCTCAAAGCAGAACTTCTGAGTTTAAAGGAATGCTTTTCAGGAAGGCATCTTAGCACAAAAAATAGCTCTGCTATCAAAAGCAGCTGGCATTAAATGAGCTAAACAAAATTAGCAAGGCCCTGGAGACTTTCAGAGAAATGACTCAAGAAAAAATACCCTTATGAAGAGTGATCAGCAATATAGAGAGATAAAGAAAGCATTCATGATTGATGTGCAGTGCCCTTATTTGGGTTGAAACACAAAATATTAGTTTGGCAGCAGCATTTTTGTTTAATAATTTGGAATATTCTGGACTTGCTCAGTAGTCCAGTGTGGTGGGTTGACCCTGGCTGGAGGCCAGGTGACCACCAGAGCCGCTCTCTCACTCCCCTCATTCACTAAACAGGGGAGAAAAGGCATAACGAAATGCTTGTAGGTCGAGATAAGGACAGGGAGAGATCACTCACTAATTATTGTCACGAGCAAAACAGACCGAACTTAGAGAGGGAATTCATCTAATTTATTACTAAGCAAAACAGAGTAGAGGAATGAGAAAATAAAATCAAATCTTAAAACACCTGCCCCCACCCCTCCCTTCTTCCCGGGCTCAACTTCACTCCTGGTTTCAACCTCCTCCTCCTCCCAGCGGCACAGGGGGACGGGGAATGGGGGTTGTGGTCAGTTCATCACATGGTGTCTCTGCTGCTTCTTCATCCTCAGGGGGAGGACTCCTCTCATCGTTCCCCTGCTCCAGCATGGAGTCCCTCTCACGGGGTGCAGTCCTTCACCAACTGCTCCAGCGTGGGTCCCTCCCATGGGTGCAGACCTTCAGGAGCAAACTGCTCCAGCGTGGGTCCCCCACGGGGTCACAAGTCCTGCCAGCAAACCTGCTCCAGACTGGGCTCCTCTCTCCACAGGTCCACCGGTCCGGCCTGGAACTTGCTCCAGCGTGGGCTTCCCACGGGCCACAGCCTCCTTCAGGTGCCTCCACCTGCTCCAGCGTGGGGTCCTCCACGGGCTGCAGGTGGAATCTCTACACCCCCTCATCCTTCCTCCATGGGCTGCAGGGGGACAGCCTGCTTCACCATGGCCTTCACCACGGGCTGCAGGGGGATCTCTGCTCCGGCGCCTGGAGCACCTCCTCCCCCTCCTTCTGCACTGGCCTTGGTGTCTGCAGAGTTTCTTACATCTTCTCACTCCTCTCTCCGGCTGCAAAAGCTCTCTCTCTAAGTGTTTTTCTACTTCTTAAATATGTTATCAGAGAGGCGCTGATTGGCTTGGCCTTGGCCAGTGGCGGGCCCGTCTTGGAGCCGGCTGGCATTGGCTCTGTCAGACACAGGGGAAGCTTCTAGCAGCTTCTCACAGAAGCCACCCCTGTAGCCCCCCCGCTACCAAAACCTTGCCATGCAAACCCAACACATCCAGAGTGACAGAAAAGGATCTTACTATCACACGAGTGGGATGTAGCGTATTATTTTGTGTCCTGCTGCAGATGTACTGTAAGTTAATGTGTGTGTGTGTGTGCACCCAGGGGTTACTCTGTTGTACCCTACAAAGCTGCAAAAAGGAGCATGGGTTAAGATCGAGGTGGAGATTTGATAGAAATTCACCCCTCATTTCTTAGGTGATCCTGGTAGGGATACTTATTCTAAATTATTAATTTCTCCTGTGACAAAAATCTAATTGCTGCTACAGATTAATCTTCATTGGATGACTTCAGAAAGGACAGCAAATTTCAGCAATGGAAAGTTCAAGCTCTAGACTTCTGTTTTTGCACAGACATCCCGCTCTGACATAGCTCTTCTGTGTCAGAGAACTGCTCTTAGACGGGGTACTTAGTTTCTTTTAGTTTCTCTTTGGTGGCTTTGGTGCCCAGCTAGCAATCCACCCAAGCGTCTCTCCACAATGTCCTTATGAAAGAAATCCAGGCACAGATGTGCACTGGCATCCCACTCCTGCAAACCGTATAGACCTGAGCTATGTTTGCAGTACAGACTTGTACTCGGCTTGCTCCAGTCCTCCAAGCGGGGGCAGGAGGAAGGGGAAAGCAGATCAGAAAATTACTTCTTTTTAGCAATAATTACACATAGTGTTCATCCTGCAGTAATTTAGGAACAGCAAAAATTGAATACTTCACTTCTACAATAACATCACACTGACTTATCACCAAATAAATTCTGTAATGTAAAAATATAAATAGTAATATCTACAAGTATGTTAATGCAGATATTTTAAGTATGCTCGTTTGTATAAACGAAAATTGAGATGTCCATTATTCTGGCAATGTATTTATTCTTTTATAGTCATTGCAATAATTATTTTAATATGGGTGTCAATGAAGAAAAAGACAAATATTCCCATTAAATGCATTATTATTATAAAGGGATTTTTGTCCAACAAATTTCAAAAGTGGGTTGCCAGTGTAAACATGAGGTTATATTGAGAGAAGCAATTAAATTTTCCAAATATGCAAAGTTTAATAAAACCCAAGCTGGGTCATAGTGTGGTCAAAACGAATCATCAGGTCTGAAAATATTATTCCCAACTTTCCCTGCTTGTGTAGAGGCAAATACAGCAATGAATACTTGCAGCATTTTTTTTCTCCAAGCTACCCAGCTGTGTTACATCAGTGGAAGCTGGTACAGATGCACAAGAGGCTTATAATGTTTATTGATGGTAAATGAGTTCCTGCTGCTCACTCCAGAAAGTTTGACTTTTACTGTTGGTCTGCAAAAGTTCAAGGCACAGTTTGTGAACTGGGGGTGTATGTTCCAGAGAAAGACCACTCCAGAGAAAGCGTTAAGTGGCCTTCCATTTGATATTTGTTGCCCTAGTAAATATCAAAAAGCTCCCAAACCTTAAAATATATTCTTTTGGTAGAAGTTTTTTATTTTTGAACACTGTAATAAAATTTTAGAAACAAACTCAGCATCTTTCTCTTATCTTATGCACAAATATTTGGCTGAAAGCAAAATATTGAAAGGAAGCTCAATTTCCTGAGTGAGAAGTTCAGCATAGCAAAGGTCTGCCAAATGAGGGGTGTGGCTCTTTGTCCTATTTTAGCACTTACACTGACCTTTGTAATGTTGTTGATGAAACTATATTAACATCATGAGCTTGAGAGTGACATCGGAAGCTGCACAATATGTATCTGAGTAAATGTAAAGCTAAAATCTATTTTTTTCTAGTTTTCACAGAGGGACCTAGCGAGATCCCTGACAGGAATCCTACATGGATGCTATATTTCCCTTGCATCGATCTACCTCTTTCCAATAGTAGCATCATCATCATCAGACGCACTAGGAGTGTGGGACTTGCAAAATAAGGTTTTTGTCCTTTTCTCTTCCTGCTCTATTCTGGGGACTCTGAGGAATGTGTAAGTTAATAATATGGAGAAAGGTCCTGTGTAACACTTGAATACCCATCACATTTGGGCACTGAGAAAAGAGAAGGTCATAGCAATCAATCCTGTAAGAAACTTCTTTGAATGGATGACACAAAATGGTTATGAAAGGTCATATATCAAGCATTACATAAAAGGGTTACTTGCTTCAATTTGGAAATTCAAAACATTTGCAAAATGTGCTCTCAAAGTCTGTATGTGTGTGTGTGTGTGTGGGGTGTCTGGATTGAAGACAATTTGGCATTTGTGCCATTGACAAGTTATGGCACATTTGAAAGGTACGCAAGGTGTAAAGCAATGACCCCGTACTGGAAACCAAAGAGGAGTGAGTGTGTGCATGCATGTGTGTATGTTTGTGTGTGGATGGAAAGGGCAAGGGGGTCTATGTGTGCCTGTGAGAGTGAAAGAGAGTGAGATGGTAAGAGTTGGCCATATTCATGCTCATTCTCCCATTCTTTTTTTTGCCGATCAGGGAGTGCCAGGAGCCTTCACAGCCCCGTGGCAAGTTTTTGGTTCTGGCACAAGTCCAGTTACCCTGAGACAGGACCCAGGTAGTATAACAAAAAAAGTGATGGCTTTCCTGCAGGAAGTTTTTGCAGAGGCCTGGGCAGTCTCCTCTGGGTCACCGTGGGACCCTCCAGCTGCAGTTCCCAGCACTGCAGCACGGCAGAGCGCAGAAGGCTCATGAAATGAGTCAGAGATTTTGCATGGTGCTCCTCAGTGTAAAGAAGGGTTCCCCGACACGTGTTTCAGATGGGACTTTGAGCTTATTTACAAACAGTGGAAGATTGGTCAATTTGGTGACCTAGCTATTAGTGCTAGGACCAGGCTGAGCAGCAGTAATACTCAAGAAGTGAGAGACGAGGATGTTTCCAGTCAAGCCATTATAGCTCATCTTAACAACCTGCTTTTGTTTTCCTTTGATCATGGGAGTAGGAGGTAACAGGGAAGGAGGTTTCAATGGCAATAGCAAGACATTGTCTTTAAGGCTGCTCAAGCCATATGGGCTCCTTTCATTCAGGCTGGGTGGAGGATGCCTACAGAGCAGTTTGCAACAGAGCCTTGACAGGTGAGGTCTCACAAAGTAGGGATGAAAAATCACTAAATTCAAAATCCAAGGAGCCAGTAACTGGAGTTCAGAGAGCAGCTTGTGGCAACTGCTGTGTCCTTGTCTCCCAGGTGAATGGTTGGTCATTTCTCTGCAGGTTCACTGGTGGGTTTCAGACGGAGGTGTGGACAAAGGGCTGTCTGCGTACAAACCATGAGAGCTGCCGTGAGCCTCCACAGGCATGGGCTTGTCTCACAGTGGGTAGACAGCCCCTCTGGGGGCTCACAGCAGTGTCCCAGAGACAAGGCAGAGCTGAGGTATACAGCCCAAAGAGGCAAGGTCCCAGGCACTCTTCAGCAAACGGACCGAACATATCACTGCGGGGAAGCACGGGATGAAGGGCAGAGCAGGTATCAGCATGACTAATATGAAGGAAAGAACTGTTGAGGGCCAGGTGAACTGCTGTCTGCCCAGCTGATGTACAAGGGAAGCTGCCAAACTATTTGGCATTGTCATTTTTATGGCAGGGATCCTGTGAAAGTATTGCAACAATGATCAAGGAAGGCTGATGGCTTCTGCTGTGTGCATTACACTGTGTGCATTACACCCACTAGTGCTCCAGGATGAGAGCCTTGTCTGCCTTACCTGGGCTGCCGAGCTCTGATGGGCATTTCCCTGCAGACAGACTGTCCTACCGAAAAGCAAAGCACACACATTTTATGTTCAGACTTTGTTCTTCACCACCTGTCACAGGAAGGACTTCAAATATGTCATTTCAGCATCTAGAAAGATACCTAGCAGTGTATTTGGCATTTGCTGTTTACTGCATCTCCTGTTATATGTCCATCAGCTAGAGGGTGATACACAGATAAAATTGACACAGAGATACTGCTTGAGTTAATTTATTTTGAAAAGGAATAGCTTCCGCGCCCCCCCCCCGCCCCATTTGCTATTTATAAGAAATGGTCTTTAATGTTCTCCTTTAGTAACTGACAATACAGATAAACAGAAGGTGACTTACATTTCAAATGTCAAATATATATAGAATATATTTTAATTTACAGAGAGACAATAATCTCATAAATACTAATCACGGTTACAAGATTTTTAGGCAACGTCATGTTGCAAGTCACTCCTTTGCTAAATTCTCCTAAACCTGTCAGTCCTATGGGATGAGCAGCTCCAGGTGCAGGTAGGAATTTCCAGAGGTGAGAGAGAAATATCATTTCAGAAAAAGAATGCATAATAAAGAGAATAAGACTGAAAGGAAACTGGAATAGTGTTCAGTAAAATATCATGAAAGATTTAATACTATTTTGAGATATTTCCTGGCAGAAAGGGTTTTTCTTTTTGAATGCTTGACTTCTACAGTTGCATTGCCATAATCTCTGCTTTGCAGAGATTCACATTCCCATTGCATGTACCTAATTTTCATATCAAACTTTCTCCTTCTTGGTGAGATCCCAGATAGCTCACACCAGCAGCCAGCTGGCTGACCCAGGGCTCTGTTGACCCTGCAGGAGTACAAATACCCCTAAGCTGCCCTGGAGGAAGCAGCCACTGCTCCTGCGAAGAACAAGGGTCCTGTGGAGGATCACATCAGGTGATTGCAGGTCTGTGCAGGCTATGTCATGGAAGAATGCATCCTTTTCAAGGTAAGAGAGCGTCCTTTTCAGGGTAAGACTGGCACTGTCAACCACATAAGAAAATCCATGTGGGGAAGCAGGTTGTCATAAACTTATGGAAGTTCTGTTGGAGGGACCTAGTCAAAGCCATGCTCCAACCTGGGTGAAATTCAGCTTGGCAGGTAGCTCAGGGCCCTGCTCCATGCAGTGGTGGCTCAGCCTCCTTAAGCACAGCAGCCTTCTGAATGAACAGATGGAAACCACATCTTCTGTGGAAATGAAACTGTAACATTAGCCTAAAACAGGTTTCCATCTATTAATGTTTTCCTCTGTGTTGCTGGTTCCAGTAGATTGTAACAGTGCTTTCCAGGCCTAAATAGCAGAGCAAAAGTTGGGGTTTCTCTCTGAAACCTGAATGTAGATAATTAGACAGCATTTCTGAGAACCCAGTGTGTTCAGGCATGCAGATATGATCAGGGCAGAGCATGCTAATATTGATAAGATAAGATAAGATGTGCTGATTTTTGCCAGAAAACTCATTGAAATGCTCTTAATCTTTCAAGGGTAAAACTTGAAAAACAAGATATTTTTAACCGAGATAGAATCATATTCAAACCAACAAGATCAAATGTCCTCTATGTAGGACAGGAAAAAATAAATTGCATTTCACATGTTGAAATCTTTGATACTTCAGTAGTGTTTTTATTTGAAAATTATTTCTCTCATCCTGTGTAGAATGCAATTTTGATCACAATAGCATGTTAAATTGCTGAAAAATTATCATTTTACCTCTTAAGTTGTCACTTTTCCCAAAACAGTTTTAATTAACTGTTTGATCTAGTCATTCATTCTCACCTCCACTGTGTCTATCCAAAACTCTTAACCTATCTTTGCATCAGCTATAACCCCTGGGAAGTAACAAACGCATTTCAACATATAAAGTTGTTTTGGCAATGCAGGCAGAGTAAGCTCTTGTCCTGGTTCTGGCAAGGCTAGAGTTAATTTCACAAGGAGCCAGGACAGGTGACCCAAGCTGGCCGGGGGCTATTCCATACCACGTGACATCACGCTCACCATAAAAGGGGGCTGGTCGGGCAGGGGCGGGTTCGGTGTGGCTCCGGGACAGTCTGAGCGTCTGGTCGGTTGGTCGTGGGATCGGTAAATTGTTCTTTGTTATCACCCATTGTGAATATCTGTTATCAGTACTGTTGTTGATTGTTCCCCTCTCCCTTGCTGTCCCAGTAAACTGCCCTTATCCCAACCCTCGAGGCTTTGCCGTTGTTTTTCCGTTCTCCTCCCCAGCCCGCCGGGGGAGGGGTGAGTGAGTGGTGCGTGGCACCCAGCTACCGGCTGGAGCTAAACCACGTCAGCTCTACTCCTTGAATTCGATAGAGAACAAGGAACTTGGTGTGTGATAAGCAAGAATGATGTTCTGGATAGTCTTGTAATGCACAATTCTGAAATACTTTCTCCTAGATCACCAGTTGTGTAGATTTATTCCTAGCTTCACATAGATAAGGGTTTAATAACATTTGTCTAGCACAGCTATATCTAAAAAAATTAGTGTGCTTTGGTGGGAAGGTTCACTGCATTGTTTGTAACACCTATTGTGAAACAGTGAACTCAAGTACTTCTGGGGGCCCAGTATCCCTAGGGAGAAAAGGAGGGAACTAACCTTTCAGGTGCTGAACACACTCAGCCTCCGGGGGTGATCTGTGAAGAGCACACTCAGACCTCCTCAGCCTCCTCTGGAATTATGTGAAATTCTGCAAGAACTATGCAGGAATATGGGAACCTGCCTGCTCATGTAGTATATGCTCTGCTTTCCAAAGCTGTCAAGAAAACTGGTGAATACTTAAGCTCCTTGGCTCTGGCTCCTTTTCTGCGTCTACCTTTCCACACCTGTGTTTCGCAGGATGCTTCTCCTTGTGCTTGCAGTTACTGTAGACTCCAATAGATTACACAGGACTTGCCCTCCGAGTCCCTCACTAGTTTCATCTACAGAGCTTATAGCTTTAGCGCAGCATAGAGCACGCCTTGTGCCTCACCTTTCTGCTGGTTATGGTCCTCCAAAATCCCCACTCATCTGGCAGCTCAGCTATTGCGTTGGAGGTGAAGGGAAGGAGAAAAAAGTCTTTTGACTCTATATTGGCTGTTAAGGAGGAGGTCAGTCTGTGCTGTCAGCTCCCATGTCCACTGCCTGAGCAGGCACATGCTTTCAGCAGGGAAGGTGAGGCAGGGAGTAGGATTTCTAAAACAGGATCTGAAAAGTGTCCCTCAAAACTTCTCTGCTAAGTGAAAAGACTCCTATGTCTGTGTGCAGCTATGCACAGGATTTCTTGTGCAGCCTTTCAGCAGGGCTGAGGTGCACTGCAGGGTCAGAGCTAGAATTTGCTTATTTAACTTCCTTCTCCCAGATTTCAGTATGCACGTGGTCCCAAGTTATGTGAAATCTGGTGACTCCCACAGTTAGTAGCATTTGCACTTAAACTGTCAGTGAGTAGCTACTATGGTGCTGGGCAGCTTAGAAATTTCAGTAGAAGATAAGCAGGTAGACTATAAAAGTGCACAAGGCTGTAGAGAATTTGTTGGAGGAGAGAAACCCCACCTTCTAGGTGTGCCACAGGTCCAGTGTGGTAACTGTTGAAGAGATACGGCTTCTTTCAAAACAATAAGAGACAGTGAAGATCTGAGTGGATGAAGGAAAGGCTGTGGATGTTGTCTATCTGGACTTTAGTAAAGCCTTTGACACTGTTTCCCACAGCATTCTCCTGGAGAAACTGGCTGCTCATGGCTTGGATGGGTGTACTCTTCGCTGGGTAAAAAACTGGCTGAATGGCCGGGCCCAAAGAGTTGTGGTGAATGGAGTTACATCCAGTTGGCAGCCGGTCACAAGTGGTGTTCTCCAGGGCTCAGTACTGGGGCCACTTCTCTTCAATATCTTTATCAATGGTCGGGACAAGGGGATCGAGTGCACCCTTGGTAAGTTTGCAGATGACACCACGTTGGGTGGGAGTGTTGATCTGCTGGAGGGTAGGAAGGCTCTACAGAGGAATCTGGACAGGTTGGATTGATGGGCTGAGGTCCAATAAGGCTGAGTGCTGGGTCCTGCACTTGGGTCACAACAACCCCATGCAACCCTACAGGCTTGGGCAAGAGGGCTGGAAAGCTGCCCAGTGGAAAAGGGCCTGGGGGTGTTGGTCGACAGCCCAGGTGGCCAAAAAGACCAACAGCATCCTGGCTTGTATCAGAAATATTGTGGCCAGCAGGACCAGGGAAGTGATTGTGCCCCTGTACTCAGCACCGGTGAGGCCGCACCTCGAGTACTGTGTTCAGTGTTGGGCCCCTCACTACAAGAAGGACATTGAGGTGCTGGAGCGTGTCCAAAGAAGAGCAACGAAGCTGGTGAAGGGTCTAGAGCACAAGTCTTACGAGGAGCAGCTGAAGGAACTGGGGTTGTTTAGCCTGCAGAAAAGGAGGCTGAGGGGAGACCTTCTTGCTCTCTACAACTACCTGAAGGGAGGTTGTAGTGAGGTGGGTGTTGGTCTCTTCTCCCAAGTAGCAAGTGATAGGACAAGAAGAAATGGCCTTAAGCTTCACCAGAGGAGGTTTGGTTGGGTATGAGGAAAAATTTCTTCACCAGAAGGGTTATCTATCACTGGAACAGGCTGCCCAGGGAAGTGGTTGAGTCACCATCCCTGGAGGTATGTAAAAGACATGTAGATGTGGTGCTTAGGGACATGGTTTAGTGGCTGGACTTGGCAGTGCCAGGTTGACAGTTGAACTTCATGGTCTTAAGAGTCTTTTCCACCCAAAACAATGCTATGATTATATGATACGACTTCACTTTCAGATTAACACACCTGTTGCTATTTTACTGATATGTGTGTACTATTTTAAATAGACAATCATCTCTTTCAACTAAATGCAGGTGTGCACACATACATGTATATATAAATACATATAATGGATGATAGAATCATAGAATGGTTTGGGTTGGAAGGGACCTCAAAGATCATCTGGTTCCAACACCCCTGCCATAGGCAGGGACACCCTCCACTAGGCCACGTTGCCCAAAGCCCCCTCCAACCTGGCCTTCAACACTTCCAGGGATGGGGCCTCCACAGCTTCTCTGGGCAACCTGTTCCAGTGCCTCACCACCCTCACAGTAAAGAATTTCTTCCTAACATCTAATCTAAATCGACCCTCCTTCAGCTTAAGGCCATTACCCCTTGTCCTGTCACTACACTCCCTGATAAACAGTCCCTCACCATCTTTCCTGTAGGCCCCTTCAGGTACTGGTAAGCCACAATTAGATCTCTCCAGAGCCTTTTCTTCTCCAGGCTGAACAACCCCAACTCTCTCAGCCTGTCCTCATAGGAGAGGTGCTCCAGCACTCTCATCATCTTTGTGGCCCTCCTCTGGACTCTCTCCAACAGCTCAATGTCCTTCCTATATTGGGGACCCTAGAACTGGACGCAGTACTCCTGGTGGGGTCTCACGAGAGCGGAGCAGAGGGGCAGGATCACCTCCCTCGACCTGCTGGTCACACTTCTTTTGATGCAGCCCAGAACACGGTTGGCTTTGTGGGCTGCAAGCGCACATTGCCGGCTCATGTTGAGCTTCTCATCAATCAATACCCCCAAGTCCTTCTCCTTGGGGCTGCTCTCAATCCATTCCTCGCCCAGCCTGTAGTCATGCTTGGGATTGCTCTGACCCACATGCAGGACCTTGCACTTGACCTTGTTGAACTTCATGTGGTTCGCATGGGCCCACCTCTCCAGCCTGTCAGGGTCCCTCTGGATGGCATCCCTTCCCTCCAGCGTGTCGACCGCACCACACAGCTTGGTGTCGTCGGCAAACTTGCTGAGGGTGCACTCAATCCCACTGTCCATGTCACCGACAAAGACGTTAAACAGTGCCGGTCCCAGTACTGACCCCTTAGGAACACCACTCATCACTGTTCTCCACTTGGACATTGAGCCGTTGATCACAACTCTTTGAGTGTGACCATCCAGCCAATTTCTTATCCACTGAGTGGTCCATCCATTGAATCCATGTCTCTCCAATTTAGAGACAAGGATGTTGTGTGGGACAGTGTCAGAGGCCTTGCACAAGTCCAGGTAGATGATGTCAGTTGCTCTTCCCTTGTCCACCAGTCCTGTAACCCCATCATAGAAGGCCACCAGATTTGTTAGGCATGATTTGCCCTTAATGAAGCTGTGTGGGCTGTCACCAATCACCTCCTTATTTTCCACATACCTGAGCATAGTCTCCAGGATGATCTGCTCCATGATCTTGCCAGGCATGGAATACATAAGTATACACATATACAAATGTTCTGCAATCAAGACCCTGTGCATTAACTGCATATGCAAGCACACAAATGGCTGTATAATTTCCCTGCCTATTCCGCCTCGTCCTACATTATGGAATAAGTTTTCATCTGTGTTGCATTACCTTGTACAAAAGGCTGTTCTGCCATCTTCCATCTCTTTGTATGTCAACATACTAATAACTTTTGCTTAGCTTTACTTGCATAAACCCATGAAGTTTCCTGTGTTTTCTCAGGTAAGTGGAGTCCTGTATAAGCTGCTTCAGTTGTGTTATCCCTTTCTTCCACCTTTTTTTTTCTGTTATGGAACAAGGTCTTCATGGAGAGAACTGATTTAGCTCACATATGTGCCCGACCTTCTGGGCATGAGTTTAGTACAATACTCCGTAATAGTGCTGAAGTGTTTCCTTGCTCTAATAGCGCTGTTCCTCGGAGGAACTTGGAAGATACCTGAGAGACTTCTTTCAATGCATGGCAAATGCAGACTGAGTGTGACCTGGTGTATGTCACCATCTCTTAGAATCAGAATGTAAAATATTGGTTACCAGATTACCAGTAACACTGAATTTTGTTGACACATTTTAAAAAAAGCTAGGCAGTTGACGTTCTCAGTTTATTGTAAATCAGTTAATCCACAGATTATGTGTTCATTTCACTTTCAGTAGGAAGGAAGACATCTACACTCTTTATCAGAGCCATACAAGTCTGTGCGCTTGGAACATACCAGGCACGAAAGAACTGAAGGCCAGAAGAGAAGGTTTGGTTTGCTGTATATCTTTAAGTGAGAGCCTGAAGAGAGTAAGCTATAGGAGGTAGCTAGATGCCTTCACAGAGCTAAGAAGATGGGAAGAAACGAGGTGGATGTATCAGATTAATCTCATTTTGAAAGAGATAACAGGGTGAATGATCTCTATCACACAAAACCCCCTGAAGTTCCAATGTTGTCTTTGTCTGGTTCAGAATGTTCAATTGCCACTAATATTATATAAGGTATGTCTTAACTTTGCAGCTTGGACTTTGTGAAGCCCAGATGCTGTCACTGGTGTTGAGTGACTGTGGACACTCTTTGTTCTGCAGATGCCATGGGTGCTACCCTCTTCCAATACTTATTTGATTTTTTGTCTAAAATATTGTTTTCCTGTTCTGTAGTCATCTTCCTCTGTCTTTCTGAATCCCCTTTTTTAATGAAACCACTAATTCGTAATGATTTTTACTCTGCTTGAAGGAAATTCCTTTCCATCAAACTCCGTATATTTCCTCTTAAGGCTTCATTGGCTGTGGTGATTCACAGAAATTAGGGTCTTTTCTGTTAACTGGTTTTTGTTTGTTCCATAGCTTCTCTCCAGCAGATGTATCATGTGTGTTATTGCATATCTGGTTTAGAAATAGAATTTATAAACTCAAATCTGATTCACGGTTTGTGCATAACAGCTTCAAACAGTCACAGCATGAGAAAATATAATGCACTTTTTCATTATGTATTTACTGGAGTTTGATAGATCATTTTTCTTCATGAAAGGCAGGTCTTGGGATATTATTTAATTTTCATTTTGAAAAATTGGAGAAAGTTCAGGAAAAAAATAAACAGAAAAGTCTTCGAGGCTGGGTGAAGTTCAAGGGATGAAGGAGTGTGTGGTGGGTTGACCCTGGCTGGAGGCCAGGTGCCCACCAGAGCCGCTCTCTCACTCCCCTCATTCACTAGACAGGGGAGAAAAGGCATAACGAAATGCTTGTAGGTCGAGATAAGGACAGGGAGAGATCACTCACTAATTGTTGTCACGAGCAAAACAGACCGAACTTAGAGAGGGAATTCGTCTAATTTATTACTAAGCAAAACAGAGTAGAGGAATGAGAAATAAAATCAACTCTTAAAACACCTCCCCCCACCCCTCCCATCTTCCCGGGCTCAACTTCACTCCCGGCTTCAACCTTCCCCCCTCAGCGGCACAGGGGGACGGGGAATGGGGGTTACGGTCAGTTCATCACATGTTGTTTCTGCCGCTTCTTCATCCTCAGGGGGAGGACTCCTCTCATCGTTCCCCTGCTCCAGCATGGAGTCCCTCTCACGGGGTGCAGACCTTCAGGAGCAAACTGCTCCAGCGTGGGGTCCCCCACGGGGTCACAAGTCCTGCCAGCAAACCTGCCCTGGCATGGGCTCCCCTCTTCACAGGTCCACCAGTCCGGCCAGGAACTTGCTCCAGCGTGGGCTTCCCACGGGCCGCAGCCTCCTTCAGGTGCCTCCACCTGCTCCAGCGTGGGGTCCTCCACGGGCTGCAGGTGGAATCTCTACACCCCCTCATCCTTCCTCCATGGGCTGCAGGGGGACAGCCTGCCTCACCATGGCCTTCATCACGGGCTGCAGGGGGATCTCTGCTCCGGCGCCTGGAGCACCTCCTCCCCCTCCTTCTGCACTGGCCTTGGTGTCTGCAGAGTTTCTTACATCTTCTCACTCCTCTCTCCGGCTGCAAAAGCTCTCTCTTTCTATGTATTTTTCTTCTTCTTAAATATGTTATCACAGAGGCGCTGATTGGCTTGGCCTTGGCCAGCGGCGGGCCCGTCTTAGAGCCGGCTGGCATTGGCTCTATCAGACACAGGGGGAGCTTCTAGCAGCTTCTCACAGAAGCCACCCCTGTAGCCCCCTCCCGCTACCAAAACCTTGCCACGCAAACCCAACACAGAGTATCAAAGACTGTCATTAACAGAAAGATGGCAGCCAGTCTGCCTGCTTTCAATATGCAGTATAATATTTGTTCTAGTACTTTTCAGTCATTTCAAGAGAACCTAGGTGCCAATAAAACTAGAGATGGAAGCCAACACACGTTGTTTAAGAAAAAATTACACCAGTGCCACTTAATTTTCTTCCCCACTAGGCTTACAGAACTAGATTGGGGGCAGAAATAGGCACTGGTGAGACTCTTCACGCTGTCTCATAAGACATTGTAACAAAGAGGGACTTGAAAAATGCAAAGATTAAATCAGGATGAAATGAGTACACAAGTTAAAAAGTAAAATACTTGAAGAGAGCTGTCTAGAGGACAGTTCAAATGGGCACTGCAGGTATCTGTCCTGGCTTGTGTCTGGTGAGTGACTTGGAAGGTGGCACCAAAGTGAGAGCCCTTCTGAAGCAGAAAAGAGAACAAACAGGGTTGGATGACAAATAAGCTTCATAAACAGGAAACCTGACATGAAGAAGATGAAATTCAGAGAGGACAACTGCAATGTGTGGCACCGAAAGATGAAAAATTAACTTTGCAGGTGTGGAACTGGTAATAACTGTCTGGGCAGGAGTCCAGCAGGAAAGCATCTGTGGAGGACTTAGTGGGGCTTACACACGATGAGTCAACAGAGTGTTGCTGCTGTGGAGAACAGCTAATATCATCTTGGAAATAGGAAAGTATTATTTCAAATAGCTCCCCCAGTTTTGAGGAGCACACATGAAGGAAAATATGGGCAAATAGAATCTGAGGAAAACCAACAGTAGTGGTAAGAAAAGCTGTCCCTTGAGAAAAAGCTGAATGAACAAACCCATAAGAACTTGTTTTGTTTTCTGATTTATCAAAGATTATTATGGAAGAAAAGAATGACTAATTCTGGTGGGGTAGTACATGACAAAACTGGGAGTATCTGAGGAATAAAAGAATTGTTAAGAAAAAGATTCCAGCTAGTAGGAAACGGTGCACTAGAACAAACTATGCAGAGAAATTATAGAAACAAGCATTTCTCAGAGGTGGCTTGGTTGCAATTTACTCTTGCAAAGGGATGGATGAGATAGGACTTAAAGTCCCTCCTGGCCCCACATTTTTATTACTTTTCTCTCACTGTGTTGCAAAATATGACTTATCTGAGACAAGTCAGAAACCAGAGGTCTGACAGACTGGTTTGGTGAAAAGATGACAAAGAGGAGGCAGCACATGAACACTGGTGACAAGAGAAACTTTCCTACCAGTGAAATACAAGAGGGGTTTCCCTGAGCCCCCAAACCCTTTTTATACCAGCAGAACCAGTTTTTCACCTTAAAAGTAGAATAATCAGCCAGTGGAAGCCCTGTGGCTGCTGCCCACATTGGAAAGGCCAGAGAAAAGGTCTGTAGGGCACTGTTTGATATTGCTTAGAGGGAAAGAGGTCTTCCAGCCTCAGCTCCTGGGGCTGAACAGCTCTTCTACCACTGTGTCCTCGAGCAGCTGCCGAGCCCCCGGGGCTGGAGACTGCAGAGGACACCAAGTCCTTCTTCTTCTGTTCTGGAGGAGCTGCTTTTTGGGGCTTGATACTATTATTTCCTTTTCAGACATGCTGAGCTCTGCTACAGTTTGGGTCACCACAGCAGTGTCAGCTGTAGAGGGGTGTTCAGCTCTGCATACGCATGAAGGGTGATGAGAGCAAGGACAAGGCTGTTGTGGCAGCAGTGGCAATGTTGAATAAAATATGCTTGCAATTTGTAAGGACAGAGCAGCTAACAACCCAGACCTAAGTCTCCATTTCATCTTATTTTCTAAGGCCAAAAATCATTGCAGCTTGTGATACTGGATTGAAAAGTCAATAACAGAGTCAGCAAGTGGTATGCAGAAGCTGCTCTTCTGAACATGAACACGGGTGGCCAAAGCACGTTTCTTTGTGAAATCTCCAAAGCAAGCTATAAATGATGAATGAAACAAACAAACAAACAAAACCTGCTCGCTTCTGCCCATTGAAAATAGGTAGCACTATGCTATTTGCTGTGATCTTTAGCTCTGATACACCTAGAAACATCTAGGTAATCATTAAATTTAAGATTAAACAAGAGGAAGCTTTCCAAAGTCAAATAGCTATTTTTATTAAATTGTTTTCTCCGAGATGCACCTGATACCTGGAGCCCATGTTTAAAATGGGAGGAAAAAAGTCACTTTTTGTCCAGTTTGTATAAGGCATGATATTTCCAGACTCTGTTTCAAGAAAATAATTCAAATTATTCCTACAACTCAGAACACGTCTGACTGCATTCAAAGGTCTTTAATTTCACTTTAATCTTCAGAAATATTTTCAAGTGACACTCTGATCTTAATCTCAAAGATACTGTAGTTTTGGAAAAGGTAACACGACATCTCTCACTTGGTACTTTCCTTGGGAGAAAGGTTGACTGAAAAACAAGAGCGCCATTTTATGGCACAACATCAGACTTCTTTAAACTGAGGCTTTCTTCTGTACGGAAAGAGCCGGCTTACCTGCTCTTCCCCACTGCTGAGCGATTAGCTCTTCTGGCACGACCTCTCTCAGTCTGAGGAAACTGCCCCCTGTTAAATCCATGAGAAGACTCAGTTTTTCAGCCACACACACACACACACACACACACACACACACACACACCCCGGCTCCCCCTCTTCTTTTGTGACCTGGTGATCATCTTCACTTTCAAGGGTTAGAGGGTTTAACTGACAATGCCTAGAAGGTTTTTGCTTGCTGAGACATGATCTCTGCAGCTGTTGGTGAGCAAGTGTTGAGGCTGGTTTATTTCTAGCTGATGTATCCTGGGGATCATAGGTTTATTTGCTCTGGATAAGGTGAAAATAAGTTATATTCGATTTATGTTACAGTTTAAAACACCCTTTAAGCAACAGTAATCGTGTGCTTTTGCTGTTTTGTGTTTTTGTTGTTTGTTTGTTTAAGCAGTTGTCAATGAGCTGCTGAGTGCTTAGCATACTTTAAAATACTTGAGCTTTCCCTTATCCTATCATCTTTGCAATTTTCTCACCTAACCTCTTCTCTTTATTTCATACTGATTCTGCCAGATTTTCTTTTCTAGGATAAGAACAAAAATTCACTGCAGAAGGAATGGAGAAAGAGACCGTGGGATTCTCCCAGTGTAAATAAACAAGCAGGAAAGATTGCAGAGTTGAGGACAAAAGAACTGCTTGCCTGTAGACAGACTCACAGGAAATTTTGAATGCCAGCATAAACCAGTTATTACTAAAGATGAGATCAGGATGGCATCTGAAAGATGCAAACAAGTGTTTATAAGCATTTTCTTTATTGCTGTTGGTTTCTGCCTTTTAGTGCAGGGTTTTTTTCTCATTTCCTGTAAACACCATTTTTTGTTGTTTTGCTTTTTTACTTCTGCTGTCAGTGACAACAGAAGTATTCCACCCGTGAATTTTTTCTACTCTGCATTAGTCTACATTACTCTTCAGGAAACCAAAGGCTGGGCTTTATGTCCTCTTACTAATTGCTTTTCTTGCAGCAGTCAGTTTCCAGTCTCTCGGCAAGGGCATTAGCACAAACTCAGTCAGTCTCAATGGGTTAAATTATAGGCTGTGCACACTGAGGCAGATGGTTTAAGATATTTCATTATTGGTGGGCACATCTAACCAAGCCATTCTGCAGGGATTCAGGTTTACGACTGTTCTCTTAATGAGGGAATATTTTTCTCTTCATTTACTACTTTGTTTTTTAAAAGTCAGGTAAACTCTCCTTGGATTCAGTCATGAGGAAGTACACTGGAAACAGTCTGAAATCTTTAGCATTTCATTATAGCAGTCTCTATTCTGCCACTCAGTATAGAGACTGAACCTCAAATCTTGAGCTGTGTTCTTTTGGGCTGGTGCTCTGCAGCACTTGTATCCTGTCTGGTGTCTTTTCCCTGCTGGGTCTGACACTCTTTGCTGTCCTCTCCACCAGCCTGTGACCAATGTCCCCTCTCTCTGGTCATTCATCAGCCAAGCTCCCCTTTGAACCCTGAGCCTGACCTGGCTTATACTCAAAGTGCCCCATGCCCCCTCCGTGATTCCTGCCTGCAATTGCTTATTGTAACATCCATGACATTAAGAAAATATAATAGCTCTTTGGAGTTATTCCTTTTAGTTCTGTATTGTCAGAAATACAGAACACTGAAGTTCTGCTTCTTTTCATAGCTACCAGAGAAATAAGAAGTATATCTGTGGCACCATTAGCTAGGACATGTGTCTTTGATAGGCACATTTTGCATTCGGATGCCACAGAGGATTCCCAACAAATATTCCTTGCACTGCTGTAGTAACTCACCTGTCTTCCATCAAGAGCTCTTTCTGGCTGGAGAAAGCCTAAACGAATGATAATGCCTTGGCACTTGTAACTCTACCTTTTGTGAAATAGAGGCCTTTTAAGGGATGCTGGTCAAAGATGGAAACACCAATTCTCTATAGTTATGTACATGTGCCATCAGTTCCAGGAAGATCACCCAGTGTTTTCAAGAACTTTTGGCTGGGGACCTATCCTCCAGAATGAGATTTTTGTGCGTTTATGAGAAGCAGCAAACATTGTTGTTCCCAGAAGAAGCCAGTAATATCACGTCTGCCTTCAGTGACAGCATATGCTGAAGGACGAATATTCAATAAGGTTGATGAAAGCCTGTGACTTAGCACTGTATGTTCAAGTGACTCAATGGGAGAAAAAAAGTCATTGTTTATTTGAGTGGTTTTCCACATTTTCAAAGCATTTTGTTGATAAGGGAAAACATCAGCATGCTAAGGGAGATGAGAAACTGTTGTTACACAAGCAGAAACAACTGAGAATCTTGAAGCTGGGTTTGCAACCAAACAATACATAGAAATACCAAAAATGCCTTTATTTTCATTGCAAGAAATACATATTACTGTCTACTGGAGATGCATTCTGGTCTTCCTGCAAAACATAAGAAAAAAATAACACCAAACAAGAAAAAATAGCAACTGAAATGCCTTTTTCAAACTCTGACTCGAGTGACTTCTGGGGAAAGGGAACTACAGGAGTAGATGAGTACAACTGTGCTGGGATATGCTGTTTGCAATGCCAGAACGTGTTGTTTGCATGTGGCTGCGTATTTCGTATACTTCATTTTTTCAAATGTCAGATATCAAATGGACTGTGGTAACTCTTCTCCTCCACTGATACTACCACCATTTTCCACTACAGCCTCCTTTTCCCCATCAGCACTCCAATCCCCGTTAAAATTGCAACTCCTTCCAGCCCTACTTTGGTGGTACAACAATTAGTATAATGAAGAGTTGTTCCTGTCAAAGGCTTCAGATTGGTAACATGATACAAAATTGTATCAAATAATGATTAATTATGATAACTGTTTTGTATCTGATAGATTTAATTTTTCTATATTATTCTTCCATATTGCCCTGTTATCCTCTTTCATGGAAGTGATTTGCAAGCAACAGAGGGGAGCCGAAGTAATTCTGTAAGTGTAAATGTCAGTAATTTTGCCTCTTCTGGAAACTGGTGCTCAGAAATGTTCTTTTGTGCTGCCAGACAACTGGCTCTGCTGACAGACAGGCTCTGCATCTCACACCTTCCCTAGGAGATCATTTGACCAGTTTAGCAGCCAGATGACCCGATGAATTGCAACATAGTACTCCAAAGAGGTAAATGCTGTTAGATGTCAATCCGAATGGGATGCATTTTGGTGAGAGGATGCGAGGTGAACTTACTGGTGATGCAGCACAAGACCACGTTGTTTCCTATTGTTCAAAGGGAGAGAGAGCGCAGGTCTGTCACTTGTTGAGTTTGCTTGCCGAAGAACTCGTCTGTTGAAGGCTACGTACTGAACAGCATAGTCAACAGCTGTTTAAATGATGTGACAAGTTACGGGAATATTTTGTAAAGTCCTACTCTGGCCTTGCAACAGCAACCCTTCTGCTCAGAAAATTGGGGACATGATAGCTGCAGGATAAACATGTTATTGAGCAATTCACACAAAATCAGAGGATTGATGGGGGATTGCACGCATCACATCATTCTCAGATAGATATGCAACTCTATCATAACTGATACAAAAATAGTGCTGAAAATGTTTGCAATTGCTAAGCAAATAATTGTCAAAGTATCCCTGGGAGACAGGAGAAATAAGCCAGGTAAGTGACTCCAGAAAGTCTTACAGTGAGGCAGGATAGATCAATGGCACATCATTAAATCATCTGTATCGCATGATAGCCAACTTGTGCAAATTTATTCTCTCTAGTTCGGATAAAAGAACATCCCTGAAGAAACAGCAATGTGGGGTGAGTACTATCAAATAAAGCCATGCAACCGGAGACCAAACACTCAGGGAAAGGCAGGAATGGCTGCTGATAGATGCAAATGCGTGTACAAATTTCTTCACTGCCATCAGTGCCTATGGTAACTTAAGTTAGGCAACGCTCAGCCATACCTGCATTTTGTCTGTATGTACACATCTTCACAAAGGAGCATAGCATCATGTGTATATCACTGTTTCTTGGGCTCTTGCTGTTAATACCCCTGCCATCACTGAACAATATTTGATATTTGTTACAACTTGAGCTGGGCAATTGATTTTGACCAGCTTGTTTACCAAATTTGAAGTGGTGGGATACTGAAATTCTTTTCAAATATATGTAAAAATTGATGCATCATTTCATATACAGACAAAAAGAAAAAAAGGCATGGAAAAAATGAAATCTTTTGATTATAAAGACTGAAGCGGGTAACAACATATTTAATTTAAAATCAGCAAAAAAAAGGCTTTGTCAAGTCCAACAGGAGTTTTCTTCCATTCCCTATATGACGGCCAAGTGTGTTTTTGTTGCCCATACACAACCAAGGGCAGCAGAGCTCCTGTCAGGAGGGTATTTTGCATTTTCCTGCATGGCTCCAGGCTCTCACTGCTCCAGAGGAGGCTTCCCTCAGGATGCCTGGAAGGCAGACATCCAAACCTGGGGCCACACAGGCCCTCTGAAATCTGCCTGCAGTGTATCTTCCTCCATTGAAATCCACTGCCCATGTACTTCTCTCAAGATTTCCTTTGGGCTTTGCTTATGCAGGTCCCCATGAGCAGTTTTACTTCAGCCCTGGCCTCCCTCTCCCCATTGCACAGAGGGGACTGGAGCCTTCCCTTGATGGAATCTGCCCTTTGACATTTGGAGGACAGGAGTTTGCATGTCACCACGCTGAGGCGCACAACCTGTACGGATCTGGTCCCCAGGGTTTCTGAAAGACTTACACCAAGACACTGACTCTAATGTGCACACGTCCGGTAATACAGATTTGATGCGAATTTTGTAATTAAGTTTTTAGCACACTGAGGGTAATGTAAAATTTTAGAATTTTTGAGGAAGGGACCTCAAAGATCATCTAGTTCCAACCCCCCTGCTGCGGGCAGGGACACCCTCCACTAGGCCACGTTTGCCCAAAGCCTCATCCAACCTGGCCTTCAACACTTCCAGGGAGGGGGCTGCCACAGCTTCTCTGGGAAACCTGTTCCAGTGCCTCACCACCCTCACAGTAAAGAATTTCTTCCTAACATCTAATCGAAATCGACCCTCCTTCAGCTTAAGGCCATTACCCCTTGTCCTGTCACTACAAGCCCTGATAAACAGTCCCTCTCCAGCTTTCCTGTAGGCCCCCTTCAGGTACTGGTAAGCCACAATTAGATCTCTCCAGAGCCTTTTCTTCTCCAGGCTGAACAACCCCAACTCTCTCAGCCTGTCTTCACAGGAGAGGTGCTCCAGCACTCTCATCATCTTCGTGGCCCTCCTCTGGACTCTCTCCAACAGCTCCATGTCCTTCCTATATTGGGGCCCCCAGAGCTGGACGCAGCACTCCAGGTGGGATCTCATCAGAGTGGAGTAGAGGGGCAGGATCGCCTCCCTCGACCTGCTGGTCACACTTCTTTTGATGAAGCCCAGAACACGGTTGGCTTTCTGGGCTGCAAGCGCACACTGCCGGCTCATGTTGAGCTTCTCATCAATCAATACCCCCAAGTCCTTCTCCTCGGGGCTGCCCGCAATCCATTCCTCGCCCAGCCTGTAGTCGTGCTTGGGATTGCTCTGACCCACATGCAGGACCTTGCACTTGACCTTGTTGAACTTCATGTGGTTCGCATGGGCCCACCTCTCCAGCCTGTCAAGGTCCCTCTGGATGGCATCCCTTCCCTCCAGCGTGTTGACCGCACCACACAGCTTGGTGTCGTCGGCAAACTTGCTGAGGGTACATTCAATCCCACTGTCCATGTCACCAACAAAGACGTTAAACAGTGCCAGTCCCACTACCAGCCCCTGATGAACACCACTTGTCACTGGTCTCCACTTGAATACGGACCGTGTGACCATCCAGCCAATTCATTATCCACCGAGTGGTCCATCCATTGAATCCATGTCTCTCCAATTTAGAGACAAAGATGTCATGCGGGACAGTGACAAATGCTTTGCACAGGTTCAGGTAGATGATGTCAGTTGCTCTTCCCTTGTCCACCACAGCTGAAACCCCGTTGCAGAAGGCCACCAAATTTGTCACGTACGTTTTGCCCTTAATGAAGCCATGTTGGCTGTCACCAATGACCTCATTTTCCATGTGCCTCAGCATAGTTTCCAGGAGGATCTGCTCCATGATCTTGCCAGGTACAGAGGTGAGACTGACCGGCCTGTAGTTCCCTGGGTCCTTTTTTGCCTTTTTAAAAATGGGCGTTAGGTTTTCCCTCTTCCAGTCAGTGGGAACTTTTCACCGGACTGCCAGCACTTCTCAAATATGATGGAGAGTGGCTTAGCCACTTCATCCGCCAGTTCCCTCAGGACCCGCGGATGCATCTCATCAGGTCCCATGGACTTGTGCACCTTCAGATTCCTTAGATGGTCTCAAACCCCATCTCCTACAGTGGGCGGTTCTTCATTGTGTCTCTCTAGAACACTTGCCAGTGAAGACTGAGGCAAAAAAGTCATTGATTGCCACAACTTCTCAAAGATGATGGATAGTGCTTACCAAATTCATCTGCCACTTTCCCCCAAGACCCATGGACTTGTGCACCTTCAGGTTCCTTAGATATTCTCGAACCTGATCTTCTCCTACGGTGGGTGTTTCTTCATTCTCCCAGTCCCTGCCTTTGTCTCCTGTGACCTGGGCAGTGTGGATCAAGCACTTGCTGGTGAAGACTGACGCAAAAAATTTGTTGAGTACCTCAGCCTTCCCCATATCCTGGATAGCCGGGTCTCTCGTTCCCTTCCAGAGAGGGCCCACATTCTCCCTAGTCTTTCTTCTATCACTCACATATCTATAGAAACTTTTCTTGTTGCCCTTGATGTCCCTGGCCAGACATAATTCTATCAGGGCTTTAGCTTTCCTAACCTGATTCCCTGGCTGCTCTGACAATTTCTACGTATTCTTCCAAGGCTACCTGACCTTGCTTCCACCCTCTGTAGGCTTCCTTGTTGTGCTTGAGTTTGCCCAGGACCTCCTTGCTCATCCATGCACGCCTCCGGGCATTTTTGCCTGACTTCCTCTTTGTTGGCATGCATCGCTCCTGAGCTTGGACGAGGTGACCCTTGAACACTAGCCAGCTGTCTTGGGCCCCTCTTCCCTCCAGGGCTGTGTCCCATGGTAATCTACCCAGCAGGTTCCTGAAGAGGCCAAAGTCTGCTCTCTTGAAGGCCAGGGTAGTGAGCTTGCTGTGTGCCCTTCTTGCTGCCATGAGGATCTTGAACTCCACCATTTCATGGTCACTGCAGCCAAGGCTGCCCTTGAGCTTCACAAGCCCTACCAGCCCCTCCTTGTTGGTGAGAACAAGGTCTGGCATGGCACCTCTCCTCGTGGGCTCCTCTATCACTTGGAGGACAAAGTTATCATCATCACATTCCAGGAACCTCCTGGATTGCTTGTGCCCTGCTGTGTTTCCCCTCCAACAGATATTGGGGTTGCTGAAGCCACCCATGAGGACCAGGGCTTGTAAATATGAGGCTGCTCCTATCTGTCTATAGAGGGCCTCATGTGCTTGGTCTTCCTGGTCAGGTGGCCTGTAGCGGACCCCCACTATAATGTCTCCTGTCTCTGTGTCCCTTTAATCCTGACCCATAGGCTCTCAATCAGCTCCTCATCCATCCCCAGGCGGAGCTCCATGCACTTCAGCTGGTCATTGTGATAGAGACCGACACCCCTCATCGTCTCCCCTGCCTGTCCTTCCTAAAGAGCCCATATCCTTCCATTTCAACACTCCAGTCATAGGAGCCATCCCACCACATCTCCATGATGCCACTAAGATCTTAGCCCTGCAGACATGCCCATGTCTCTAACTCCTCTTGCTAGTTACCCATGCTACGTGTGTTTGCATAGAGGCATTTCAGTTTGGTTCCTCATGAAGAAGCTGACTTGCTGGCTGGAGTGGTTGAAATTCCTTTGAGCTATTTCACTGCACTATGTTGTCTTCTATCACCTCAGGAGCCCCTGCCTCATCTGGGTAGTACTTCTAGCATACTGCAGTGTGTCCAGCACATCTCTGAGCAACAGGCTGAGGGCCCTCACTGGTACCCTGTCCTTCTAACAATAGTCGCAACTGTTTATCTTGTGGATAACTTCAGGTGTGAGAGATTAACATTTATTCAGAGTTAATACTTGGTATCTACAAATTATATAGGTTACAATACAATATAAATTCTGTTGCTCTAAGATAAGAGAAGACCCATGACCTGTGCAGTGAATCCATCTATAATAGACATTGTAGAGCAATTATCTGCAGTGCTCTTCCAGCAGAATGGGGTGAATCTATGAAAAGGAAAAAAAAAACCAACCAAACAAAACATGGTCAGCTCATCCCTGACTGTGTAAAGACCTACCAAGATGAGCTATACGTACACAGTCAAGCTAAATACTGTCCATTTTGGAGGTTCTCACAAGTAACAGAACAGCTGCAAACAAAACTTTGCTTTCTACTTGTTCTAAAATTTTACTATTTAAAACACATATGTTGGCTTTAAATCAGCAATAACTTATGTTGCTGACTCTCTTCTGAAAAGACAATGTATAAAAGTAAAAATAGATGCTGATTTTACAGGGCTAGCTTTTTACTTGCTAAGCAAAATATTATTTACTTTAAAGTAGAATAGTTCAGTTTGAAGGGACCTACAATGATCATTTTGTCTAACTGCCTGACCACTTCCATATTTAATATGGAAATATGTGAGACATTCAGAAGGATGAGAATCACCAGGTAACATCAACAGCCTCCTGTAAATTAGGAAAAAAAAAAAAAAATCCCTGACACCTTGAATTTCATTAAAAGAAACACATCAGATTAAACCTCACTGAAAACCATTGTGTACTGAAAATGAAACTTTTAGGATCATTGCAACCCTTCAGAAAAGTATTGCTGGCCACCACACACATTTCACATATACCATTTGAAAGAAACTGCAAGTGAAACTGTTTAGTGGGTCACCGAGTATCTGCCGCGGGCAACTTGCCCTGGCCCTACAGCCCATCCAGCCCCTAGAGCATGGCTGCAGAAGAGGAACACTCTCACACCTTCAGCTGTCAGACAAGAAGCAATACACAGCTTCTGGCTGGCATTTAACTCCTTGGTTACCACTGATATCAATTTATGTGTAAGCAACATCTGGGGTTTTTTTTTAGTTAATTTCTCTGAGGATAAAAAAATAAATGAAAGCTCAGTTCTTCTGACCGTTTGTCCCAGCTACGAGTCATAGGAAAGTAGTAATTATATAAAGCAAAAATCTTTGCTGTTATGGCAATAACATTATTTTTTTTCCCCACACCTTTAATTTTTGACAAATTAATGAAAATAGACTGCCAGTTATTTAAAATAATAAAAAGAACTGCTACTGCAGTGAATCAGCTACAAGTAAGGAAGCTAATACCATTTTGGCTTGAAAATGAAGAAAGTAAGATTAGAGACCAAAATAGTATCTTTAGTCTCATTTCCACTGCAAGAATATAGATATTTGAAATCTTAGATATCATCTTTTTCTTTAATTGCAAATTGCCCTAAACCACTTTAAAACCCGAACAGGGCATATGACACTCATAAATATGCAGAATTGCAAGCAAATGAAAGTTTAAAAGCTCTGAGATTCAAAAGCCTTTTTCACAGATTGGCAGAGCAATGCAAAGGATAAGTATACTTTAGAAAGGTCAAAGATCATTCATATTTGTCTTCTCTTTGAATATCTATCCTGGGAAATGTTTAGCAATAAACTTTGATCTCCAGGTGTGCTTCTGACAGGTGGGAACCAGCAGAAGATTTTAGGGTTTAAAACAAAACAGAGACAAGGAAAAGTGAACACAATATGAATATGACAGTGAAGAACATAACCAGTCATCAGCATTTTCCCAGAATTCAAGTTTTTAAACTTAATATCTCTATATAATAAACACATCTATAGTAGTGTCTCAGCTGCAAATATAACCTAAGCATGAAAAATTGCATAACTGAATGGCGTATAATTGAGTGGTGCAAACTCTCCCAGTAATCTTCATAGATTTTTCTCTCTAAAACTTTGTTACTAGACCAGTTTAAAGGAATGACTACTAATTGAGTGTTCCAGGCTTTTATTACTGCTTGACATGTCTTTAATAACCTCTAATAGGCTTCAACATGAGTGTCTTCAAACCTTGACCTTGATCACTCTACATCAGCTATGAAGAACATTTCCTCTCTGGAGGCTGTTTACAAATTGGGTGGCTGTTACAATAACACACATCTCAGCACTACCCAACAGTAACGTGAAAAAAATATTTGAGATTCACCTTTACTGCATGAACATGGTGGACTATTCTCAATAGCTATGCCAAATCAAAAATAATGCTTCAAATTAATTTGGATGAAAAAGCACTTGTTGTGAATAAGCCTGCTCTAGACGTAGGTTAACTCTAACGAGATGTTTCCAGGACTACCCAGGTATTATGTGACATTCTTTCCTCTCAATGCAGTTATTGAGCCAGTGTAACCACTTACCTGTCACCAAATGTGAGGCTCAGAATTATGAATTCTCTCCCCCCCGTGGCCCTTCATGGTCGTGGATTATCTCCAAGGGCAGCCCCAGAACCCATACGTAACACCTCGATTCTGGAAAAAAACAGTTAAAGCTGTCCTTAATGTTTTGCTGCTCTCTACTCACTGTATGTTTGACTGTGATAGTTTAATGATATAATTTCATTCCCTGAGGACAACTGACATTATTCTTGAATTTTTAATGGGCTTTGTCTTCAAATAGAGAAGGTTTTCAACATCAGTTACATCTCTTGTTACAGTTTATGAAAAATCAGCTTCCCAAGGTCATACTGGATTTGAGGAAGATCTCAACAAATTCTTCTAAGGCTAAGAAACCAGACAGCATTAACATGATTATCTCCAGCTTTGGTGGCTGGGTCTGATGGTGACAGGAGACATCTGTCATGTCCAAATGGTGCTGAAAGGATGTAAAAAACACAGGTTTATTTGCATTCCTGTATACTGTTGCTTTAACTGGGCATAGCCCTGTTAATTTTAAGTGGCGCTACCAAGATTAAATTTATTTAGGAGGAGGAACAGGAGAATGTAGTTGGAAGCCATGCTACAATAAAGCAAAACAATAGTTAGCTTGGACTGGAGTTATGATAGCAATTAATCCCCAACGTGTTAAAAAGAGTTAAAAAAAAAAAATCAGTCATCACACAATCCCCAGAAAAGAACACTGAACAAGGCACAGGAATGAATCAGCACTCTCCCATATTAAAATATCCATTAATAAACATCAAAATGTCAGTAAATCCATTTATATGTTATGAATAGATGTAGCTGAGCTAGCTCTAACCTGTCCATCCTGAGACAGAAATGGGATGGGATTCTGGTAATGAGTTTTGAAAAAAAGCTTTATTTTTATTCACTACATGTCAATAAGAATTCAAGTCAAGCCTCACACAATTAAAGCAATATAACACTGCACAAGTTATTGAATTTGTTCAGGACTACTTAATAGTCTGTATATTACAGTGTAGAAAGAATGTAATGTATCCTATCATTCCAAAGTACAGACAAATTTAAAAGGGCATTATTTCTACAAATAGAAAGTGTAACCATTCTTTTTTTAACTACAAAGAGAAAAGTAATTCTACCAAAGTTATAAAGTATGTTTTCTATGAATATAAAACCATAATATTTGTGTGCACAATTTCTCATAAACTAGATCCACATACACAGTTCTGTTCTAGGAAGTCCCAGAGGATTCCCCTGAATAGTTCTGATCATATCTGTATATAAGAAATTCCTCAATATGGAAACCTTCCCTCCTCTCTCTTAAAGAGTAGGGACTGAAACATTTATCTCAAGTTTAAAGACAAGATTCATGAATATGATACTGAAGTTGATTGAGGGAGGGGAGAGGCAAATAAATCAGTTAGAAGGATTTATGAAACTAATAATGTTCAGCACATCCAGTTTAAATTGTATTGTACAAACTAAACGCAGAAACTCTCCGTTATAAATTCAAATTAATTTAATAGATTAGAACAAATTACAAGAGGATTGCTACTGTGATTTGGAATTTTTAAAAGAACCTTAAGAAACAGTGTAGAAAGATTCAACCAGAAAGTAAAATTGTAGGCAATAAAGACATGGGTGTAGCAAACATTCACTTTGCCTTATTTTCAGTCTGCTATTCTCCACTCAAAGTAGAACAAGGCCAGCTGCTGAAGGGCTACAGAGTACTATGGAAGGAATAGTTAAGTATCATCCAGCAGTCATATCAATCACAACAAAATCCCACAGATCAAGGAGAACTGCTGAGAAGATGTGAAATTTACTGTTCAGCTTTAAAGTAAATCAGATCCCTGAACTGTAACTGAGAATTTGAAATGATAGATTTTTGAAGTGCTAAACTTGGCCTGATAAGAGCATACAGATGTAGAAAAGTTTGAGAGACATGTTGTCAAGTCACTAGAGATGCTCAGTGGGTGATGTCCGTTTGCACATGAGACAGGATATGTGCTTATCCGTAGAGACCTTCTGCACTAGCATTTATATCCCTCCACCACTTGATACACAGGCTAGGACTAAATCTTCACCTCCTCTTCTTCTCTGTCAAAAGCTCTGGGAGACATTGTCTGCCTTTCTCATTAAAGGGAAAACGGGAGAGCTGAGATTGTGTTATAGGTGGTCCATCCCACAGACCCTCCAGGTCAAGCTGCAGGTAGGACACAAGGTTTCCTTCCAAAAAACTCGGTCAGAGAGGCTTAGGTCTCTCCTAGGGATCTCAGTACTGAGCTCAGACCCCTGTTAAGTCCAGAGCAAAGCTTCTGTATGATGGCAGAGGTGGGAACAGCAATGACCCACATGAGGCATGGGGAAGAGTGCCACCATCACAGGACTGAATCTCTAGCTGTGAGCTCACACAGACAGAAACTGTCTTTTGCTTGTAAGGGAGCGACTCCACACCAGGCTGGGTGTGAGGATGACATGCTCTGCAATTTATACCTTCTGTACCTGTTGGGCAAGTAACATGAACATATCCTCTCCAGGCAAAAAGTTTTTGCCTTTGTGTGTATGTGCACTCACGGGGCAGTATCTGTGTTGCTTCAATTAAACTAGCTCACCAGGGAATGAGAAGACTAGAAAGCTACTGTTCCACTTCACTTTTGACTAAAAATGTGGGAAACAAAGAAATGTCATCACATGAAAAACAAATCAAACAACATTGTGACCACAAGCAGTCAGTAATATATGCCATCTAATTACAGATGTTATTTTTAATTCATATGCCTACTAGTTTTATGTGCAATGTTCAGCTTGAAAAACTTACATTTTTCTTTCTGTGTCATATATAAGATATTTTTAGTGAATTTCCTACAGTTATTTTTAAAAACATTGTTTTCAGGGTATTTTAACTGATCTTCAACATCCACTCACACGTATGCAGACAAATAATCACCAAGAAAAACACCAATAATCTGAGAAGTAAACATTTGATTTCTCATTTTTTTAAATAAGTAACCTGTGAAATTTTAAAATCCCAATAAATATTTGCTTAAGTTAATATATAATGATTCTGTATAACCTTATGTTTACTGAAAAATACTACAGTTATTATAAAGGCAGTATTTAATTTGAAATCAATATATCTTTATAGCTACCAATCAACATGAAACAAGTTTTTAAAGCAAACACTTAACAAAACACAAAGCAAGATTAAAATTGATGTTGCTGATGTAAATCAAAGACTGGCAAAATCCTTCTGGCAGCGTTACACAGCAATCACTCACGTAACTCCCTCTGAATCTTTCTGCAAGCTGAAGCATTTTGGTGCTGATTTTCAGTGCTCAACAATCTCTCCAGAAGGCACTTAGGAGCAACAATTGTCTTTGCAGTTACTTCCATCACTGTCTTTCAAAGTGATCTTAATGGACGCTGTGTTCTCAGTAAAGGGCTTATATCTCTTCTGAATTCGTCTGCATACCAAGGAAGGATTGTTCTGTCACATCACTGGGAAGCGTAACTCAGTCTCATAGGCAATCAAAACCCAGGTGACTTCAATGTTTTCTTCCCAACACAAGAGATAAGGCCATGTCTGCCAGATCACACTAAAGGTGCTTAAGCACTAACCTGCAGCAGGTCAGCATTGCTCCTAGAGTCCCGTGGTCACAGCTACAGCACAGTACTGCAGCTGGAGCTCTGCGACCTGGTAACTGTACCCCTGCAGAATATTTGGCCAGTTCAGTGACAGCTGTACCCATTTCAATACGAGAAGCAGCACGTTCCTCACCAATACCCAATTCATTTTTTCATGGCACAAAATGCATTCACTTTTCACATGGGCTCCTGCAGCACTTCTTGCTTGTCTTGGTCTTAGATGTGGCTTGGCAACTTCCCTCTTCTCCCAAACCTGCAAACAAGGAACAAGAGCCTACCCTAACCAAAGCAAGCCCAGGTTCACATAGCTAGGAGTCCAGCTATGGACATCATGTCTGCAAAATGCCACTTTGTTGCTGATGGCTGTAGAACATCTCAATAGGAAACAGTGGAAGTGTGCAGTGGAAACCTTAGTTACTGTCTTGTTTTCTAACAACTTCAGCTTGTCAGTAACTCTACTCGCCTCCAGAGTTTAGATAGCGAATGTATGTATTTAATCACAATTTATGTATATTTAGATGATCATTTACTAGTATATGATCATTTTGAATATGTTAATGATGGTTGTAACTTGCATAACATGCCTGAATTAAGAAAATCCATTTTTATATATTTACATTGCATGAATACTACTCCCCAAGAGTGGGAATACTAGTCTAATGCAAAATATCCCACAGGAAAGTGATTGGCATGTTTGATTATGCTTTTGCTTTGTTTTATTTTGTTTTGGTTTTTTTTAAGCCAGAGGCTTTTCTTAAGCAATCTGCCTGCAATCCCCATCTGGGGATGGATGAGGAGCCAACCAAGAGTTTATGGGTCAGAATTAAAGGGAGCGCAGGGACAGGAGACATTATAGTGGGGGTCCGCTACAGGCCACCTGACCAGGAAGACCAAGCACATGAGGCCCTCTATAGACAGATAGGAGCAGCCTCATATTCACAAGCCCTGGTCCTCATGGGTGGCTTCAGCAACCCCAATATCTGTTGGAGGGGAAACACAGCAGGGCACAAGCAATCCAGGAGGTTCCTGGAATGTGATGATGATAACTTTGTCCTCCAAGTGATAGAGGAGCCCACGAGGAGAGGTGCCATGCCAGACCTTGTTCTCACCAACAAGGAGGGGCTGGTAGGGCTTGTGAAGCTCAAGGGCAGCCTTGGCTGCAGTGACCATGAAATGGTGGAGTTCAAGATCCTCATGGCAGCAAGAAGGGCACACAGCAAGCTCACTACCCTGGCCTTCAAGAGAGCAGACTTTGGCCTCTTCAGGAACCTGCTGGGTAGATTACCATGGGACACAGCCCTAGAGGGAAGAGGGGCCCAAGACAGCTGGCTAGTGTTCAAGGGTCACCTCGTCCAAGCTCAGGAGCGATGCATGCCAACAAAGAGGAAGTCAGGCAAAAATGCCCGGAGGCGTGCATGGATGAGCAAGGAGGTCCTGGGCAAACTCAAGCACAACAAGGAAGCCTACAGAGGGTGGAAGCAAGGTCAGGTAGCCTTGGAAGAATACGTAGAAATTGTCAGAGCAGCCAGGGAATCAGGTTAGGAAAGCTAAAGCCCTGATAGAATTATGTCTGGCCAGGGACATCAAGGGCAACAAGAAAAGTTTCTATAGATATGTGAGTGATAGAAGAAAGACTAGGGAGAATGTGGGCCCTCTCTGGAAGGGAACGAGAGACCCGGCTATCCAGGATATGGGGAAGGCTGAGGTACTCAACAAATTTTTTGCGTCAGTCTTCACCAGCAAGTGCTTGATCCACACTGCCCAGGTCACAGGAGGCAAAGGCAGGGACTGGGAGAATGAAGAAACACCCACCATAGGAGAAGATCAGGTTTGAGAATATCTAAGGAACCTGAAGGTGCAAAGCATTTGTCACTGTCCCACATGACATCTTTGTCTCTAAATTGGAGAGACATGGATTCAATGGATGGACCACTCGGTGGATAATGAGTTGGCTGGATGGTCACACGGTCCGTATTCAAGTGGAGACCAGTGACAAGTGGTGTTCATCAGGGGCTGGTAGTGGGACTGGCACTGTTTAATATCTTTGTTGGTGACATGGACAGTGGGATTGAATGTACCCTCAGCAAGTTTACCAATGACACCAATCTGTGTGGTGCGGTTGATGCGCTGGAGGGAAGGGATGCCATCCAGAGGGACCTTGATAGGCTGGAGACGTGGGCCCTTGCAAACCTCATGAAGTTCAACAAGGCCATGTGCAAGGTCCTGCATATGGGTCAGAGCAATCCCAAGCACAACTACAGGCTGGGCGGAGAATGGATTGAGAGCACCCCTGAGGAGAAGAACTTGGGGGTCATGGTGGATGAGATGCTCGAGACGAGCCAGAAATCTGTGCTTACAGCCCAGAAAGTCAGCCATATCCTGGGCTGCATCAAAAACAACACGGCCAGCAGGTCGAGGGAGGTGATTCTGCCCCTCTGCTCCAGTCTTGTGACACCACACCTGAGGTACTGTGTTCAGCTCTGGGGCCCCATAACATAGGAAGGACATTGAGCTGTTGGAGTGAGTCTAGAGGAGGGTCATGAAGATGGGGAGAGGGCTGGAGCACCTTACCTATGAGGACGGGCTGAGAGAGTTGGGATTGTTCAGCCTGGAGAAAAGAAGGCTCCAGGGAGACGTTAGAGCAGCCTTCCAGTACCTGAAGGGGCCTACAGGAAAGCTGGAGAGGGACTGTTTATCAGGGAGTACATAAGGGGTATCAGATAAGTTTATCAGATAGGACAAGGGCTAATGGCCTTAAGCTGAAGGAGAGTAGATTTAGATTAGATGTTAGAAGGAAATTCTTTACTGTGAGAGTGGTGAAGCACTGGAACAGGTTGCCCAGAGAAGCTGTGGGTGCCCCATCCCTGGAAGTGTTCAAGGCCAGGTTGGATGAGGCTTTGGGCAACCTGGTCTAGTGGAGGGTGTCCCTGCCCGTGGCAGGGGGTTAGAACTAGATGATCTTTGAGGTCCCTTGCACCCTAAACCATTCTGTGATTTAATGATGCTATGATTATATAAAGTTAGTATATTACAAAATTATAAGATCTCAATTCTCGCTACGGTGAATGCCAAGTTTTTAGTACAGCCCTGATTTTTTTTTTTTTTTTTTTTTTTTTTGCTATACTTACCTAATTACTCACTTAATTTTCAATATAAACTCTTGGGATCAGATATTACCTGCCATACTTTGACGGTACAATAAGGCATGATGGATTGTTTCACATACTGTGAAAAAAACCCCAAACCCAGAATTGTTACATAAAATGTTATTAAGCCTGTGGAAATAGTGGAAGCTGTGTTTCACTGTCTTAGTGAGGACTATCACAGACTCACAGTAATCTACAAGCAAGTTGTGGTATAGGGAAAATTTGTGCATGTTAATGTAAAATAAATGAGAGGTCTGTCTAAAATGTTAAACTGACTTGTAGCTGAGAAGTGGTTTTGATGCCTGTTTGCAAACTCTTTAATGGTCCATGATCACCTGGAATAAATTCTTCATTCTTCTTACGCTGAGATGTAAAAGGATCTGTCACAATGTCGCCTCGTGCTGTGCCTGGAATCTGATGACGATCAGACTAGCTTGACTCTATACAGAATTAAAATGAAGCTGAGTCAAAGACAGAAGCTCCTCATTTCACATGAAACCAGGCTGAGCAGATGACTTCAATGCCAGTCACTGGCATGGTTATTTAAGTCACCCGGGAGCTGTGTGTATTTTATGCTACTTACCTAATTTTCTTCTTTCCTCCCTCCTGCCTGGAAGTTAATCTGCCCACTATTGCCATTGTGCCAGAAAATAAAAGAACAGCTCTTTTCCAGCCAGTGTCAGATGGAGAGTTAATAATGTGGATCAAATGGTGATGATTGCCAAGACCCTTTATCAAGAAACTAAGTATGTCAAACTGCTCTGGCTGACCAAGGCCTGAGGATCTGCCCTGCTTGTCATCTTGGGTCTCTGTCTCATCATTTTTCCCCATCCTCTCTGCTTGTTGTGAGCCCATAATGCTTCGTGGATCAGCTGAGTACACAGTGAAGTAAAACTACATGGACCTGCCAGTGCGATCATGGAATGGGGGAAATCAAGTGTTTCATATGCTGAAATTGTCAATTGTCATACTCGCTTCTCACTCTTTTATATTGCTGTTTTGTTGTTAAGTCGATCAACACTAGGTTAGAATCTGTTGAAGAATACTGAAATATTGTAAAACCCAGGGAGAGTTTCTAATGTGTTGACTTTGGCCTCAGAGGCATAGTCTCAGGGGTCTTTCTGGTAATCATGAGGAGCACTCTGAGTGAAGTTGGCAGGAAATCAATTCTGAAGTAAGCAGAAGAGTAAAAAAATCACACAGTAATTTCGTGAGGACCAAAAGGTAAATAAATGTGGAACAAGCTATAAAGCAACTGGTACAATGGCAGGGAAAAATGCAAGGCAAGACGGCTCATGAAAAAGATTACTACTTTCCAATCTCTTTCTAATACCTTACTGCAATTAGTATTAACAGAAGGAGCTAAGAAGTTTTTTTTTCATTTTCATTGCTTCACATATTTGTTTTTCAGCCATAGGTTGTTCCTCTCCATCTCTTTCTTTAATTCTCTCATGTCTTGTTCCCTGTCTTATTTTATTTCCTTTGGGCCAAGCTTTGACATGCACTAAACATAAGCAACTTCTGTCGGTCTCATTGGATTTTCCTACTATTCAGCAAGGAGCTGATCTGCAGTTCAGTGACATTACTGTCAGGTTCAGCACGGAGCTGGATCCTACCCAGCGCTCAGCAGTTTTCAGAGCCTATGATCCACTGTTTTAATAAAGTGCTGCAGCTGTGCTAACGCTGTGGACAAGAGACCTGCCTATTTCCATGTCTTATTCAAACATTATCAACAATATCTTTTTATAGCTTTCTATATGTCTTTCACACATGTGGTACCGTGGGACTTGCTGGAGCATTGATTGGTAGATATAATCATCTAAGAGTCTCCTAAGGCGTTAACTAAGGAAGGTTTCATGAAAGTTGTGACTGTTAATGTACAGTATACGTAAGAATGTGTTAGTGGGGCTGGGAGAATGGTATGAGATATAAAAACCTGTGAAGAGGGGGTAAGGAAGATTCATTTAATGAATATAGGGCAGACTTGTAGCCTCTGATAGGGATGGCATATGAATATCTGTATCAGAAAGCACATATGTAACAAGAAAATCAAACTCTGTGTTAATTCTGTGTTTGCCAGAGCAATATGAATTTTGGACCAAGCTTCTTCATGGGCATTCATTTGTTAACACTTTGCTGAAACAAATGTGTTAGAGCCTGTCTTGCAGACTAGGCTGCCACCCCGGTGAGCCTATGGCCATACTTCATGAAGGGACCTTAGCACTGGAAGTTCTGGAGAGCAGATACGTCACCTCTGAGGTCTTTGGGATCTCAGTGCTGCCAATACATGTTTGCTGTTAGAGTACAGCAGCAGCAACTATGACGACAGATTTGTGCCTCATCTATGTATAAATACGGAAGGATTTTCTAAGAGCCAAAAAAGGCCAGAAAAATGCTGCTGAAAATACCCAACACATAGCAAATTTGATTCCAGGTATTGTTTTTGTAACAGTTTTCCCTCGAGAGGATAAGGAACAATGAAAAATAACATTAAATGCCTGTGTTCTTTTGTAACCAATATTACATAAATATAATATATAACCCTGACTGAGTAATTAAGATCATATTGTTGCTATGGGGGTGGCTAGTAAATTCAGTCCTGGTTTCTTTTCACAGCTCTGCTGCAACTGAAGCTAATGGTTGCAGTTATCCCACTCCCCAGGTCTTGGCAACCCATGCAAGTAACACTTTCTTTGACGTTAACCCCTCGCGTTGCCATGAACAGCTGGCAGGTGGATCGCTCTGTGGCAATGGGGAAAAGTCAAATAGGGAAAAAAGGAAACAAAGGACTAGAAAAACCTATCCTCTAGGAGGCAGAGGATCAGGAGGAAAGTTTGTGGATGGTTGAAAATAATAAGCCTAAGGTATGACAGGATGTGTGTGCAGACCTGTGTTATAGTAGCACTCCTGGTAGCTGTAATGCTGTGCATGAAGATCCACTCTTGATGTCTCTGTGCATTCATAACATTCACAGCTCCTGACGGGATGTCTAGGAGAGAAGCGAAATCTGGCCGGGCCAGCCTGGGAAATGCAGTCACTCAAGCTCAGCACTGCAGTCTGGTGAGCCAGCCCACAGGCAGGGGAAATTGCAGAGCTCAGCTTGAAGAGGAATGAAAATAGCAGGTTTGACGCATAGCAAGATGGAGAGGCAGTGGGAGGGTTCAGTGGGAGACCTTGCCAGTCCTTTTGACAGACCGATTTTGCCAGTGTCTCTTATTCTTCAATTTTTCTATCCATAACCATTCAAATGTCTGAATGTCTTTAGCTCATGCATTTCCCAGAAGGATCTAGCCATTCTGATAAAGCGATTCCTGTCCCAATTTCTGCCAGGTCTCACTTTGTTTTCTTTCACAAAATAAAAATTGAGTTTTAACTGGAACATGTCTTTCAGGGTATTGCTAGTTAGAACAAAAAGTTTGGCAGAATGGAAAAAAGTCTGCGGCTTATTAGTTGAGTGGGGCTTGTTAGGAAAAATATTTAAAGACAGAAAATCAGATGAGACAATTTCATACAATATCTCTCATTCATTGAATTGCAAACTCTAGAATAACCAGTATGCATGACTTCCAATTCAAATACATTATCCCATGTATCAAGAAACTTGAAAGGCCTAAATGTTTCTCTAAGCAACAAAAGTATTGTGTGAAAAATGATAGAAAGAACCCTAAATATTTGTTATGAAAATGTTGAAAATAAATTACATGACATTTTTGTATAGTTTTAAATAAGAAGCAATCCAACATCAAAGGCAAAAATAGTTTGTCTAATGCATATATGCAAATAGTCACTTTGAATATAGAATATACTCTCATTAAATATTTTTTAGAACAAAATCAAATTATTTTACAAATGAAAAGAATATGTTCAAGACATCATAATGTATAAAATTTTAGTGAAGCCTATAAATAAATTTAGTTACATAATAATCTTCATATCTGATAACCCTCAGCACATTCCATTCAAGAATCTCAACACATCTATGAGCATGGATTTAACAACTTTTTATTTGCTGTCCTAAATTGCCATATTAAGTAGTTGAGGCTCAGAGACACCATGGCTAAATGTTGTTCTCACTTGCCTGGGATGGTGTTATTGTCCATCTGTGTTCAAGACTATGTAAGACTGTGCTTGAAAAAAAATATTTGCTTGGATAATTTACTAACATGATTGGTTTGCTCACAGGAATCCCTTTACAGTGTTTCATCATGAACTCCTGATCACAGCAGGAGGAGAATTTGATTTTTATTATGCTCAAGGTCACATACAGAGTCCATGGAAGACCTAGGCATGAAGGTATAAGCAGGAGATTTTAATTCCCCATTAGGCACACCCAGCTGCAGTAGAGCTGATATTGAAGTGGCATTAAAAGTCTGAGCTATGTTGCAACCTCAAAGTGAGTGGCAGGCCTGGGATGTCTCTAATGGTGAAATGTATATTAAAAAAAATATTCAATCCTAAAATTAATAAGTCCTCAGTGATATTTAATGTGAGGGCTCTAGGCACCAAGAATGATGGGAACATAAATTAGCTTTACAGGACAATCCTGGAATCCTCTTGCAGTGTTTATAGAAAAGATGTGAAGGTCATTAATGAAAAGTAAAATAATTAACTGAAAATATGCCATCAAGAGAAGCACTAGAATTTAAAAGGAATTGTGACAACTGCATTACTAAAGATTAACTTTACTATGGAAAGGAATTGCTGTCAATCAAGTTGACCTGCCACTACAATTGACATGTAGGGCACCCCTGCCACCAAAGGACTGTTGTCTTTTATTATTCAGCATCTATATTAAGGCAAAGAATAATAAATCTTATTTTAGGGTAGTAGGGGATGCTTCAGTCCAATCCTTTCTCCTCCCACATTTAGGTAATGCTCTACTTCATGTGCTAAAGGGATGTTGATTACAGTCTACATGTTCATTAATCGAATGGAAGAAGCACATACTATACTCACAGAACTGCTACATACTCAGGGAAAAAAATGACTGCAAGCAGGCTGTGAAAGCACGCTCAGCAGAGCCATTGCATTCACCTCCACTCAGGTGCAACATGAATATTGTACAGCACAGCGAAAAGGAGAAAGCAGCCAGCAGCCCCTCACCGTACCCGCGGGGCTGTAAGACAGCAAAGTGGCTTTGTGTCTTTAACAAATACTGAATTAAAAATCACTGATGGCAGAGAGTAAGGCTGCTTTGTAGCCGCTATGCTCATGGTGTCCTGCAGTCTCAGCTCGATGTAAGTGTGGACTGCATCTCCCCGGCTCCCTCCACCAGCTACAGAAATACTCCAGACACTCGGTGATTCAAACTTCCTGGCTTTTCCTTTCTTGACCAATCTTGCTATTTCTGAGCATAAGCCCCTGCTTAATCTTAGACAAGGAGGCAGGAAGGAGGTGGAGGGCAGGAGGAGGGGAAAGCCTGGCTCTTGGCAGCTCTCGCCCCGACTCCTGCACCCACCAGAGAGGCAATGGAGCGAAGGTGCTGGGCAGAGGGGGATGCTGTTTTCTTGTGGAGGAGCAGCAAAGTTAGGCTCAACATCTTCTGGGGAGCAGAGAGGCTCACGCACAGGCAGGGATCACTGATCCTTCTCTGGCCAGTCCCGATCCCCTCTTGGACCTCGCTGGCCATTCCCAGCGTGCCCTGAGCCCCCACAGCCCCTCAGGCACTTTGCGATTCCCCAGCCCTCCGCCCCAGCTCTCCCACAGAGCCTGCTCAGCTGTCTGCAAAACTGCATCTTGCCTTCAGCCCTGGGCGTGCCTCTGACAACCTGTGATGTATGGAGGCTTGAAGCAGTGTGAAGGAGAATGCAACAGGTACAGGAAAACTGAAGGGCAGACAAAATATCTGTTTTCTTGATAACTAAGGAAGCAGATTTAAAGGGATATGTTTAGATTTAGTGGGCTATGCTTTAAACACTTGTTGTTACATCAGAAATGAAATGCTGAAAGAGAGCATGTACTTGATAACCTCCTGCTATTCTCTCAGACATTATATTGCAAAGACATGCACCAAATTATATTGTCTGGTTTGCACTTTATGGGAACAGTTAGTCCTGTTTTCTTTAAGTGTAAATGAAGGAAAGATTAGGTGTGTGGTTAGCTGCAGAAGTTGGAAACAGTAGAGATATTGTGAATGTAGCATAAAAATGGGTGCTTTATAAAAATGGGCAAGTGGACAAACATCCTTTATTAGTTTGGTTTCATCCAACAGATGGTCCAAATGCTTTTTTTTTTTTTCCCCCCAGAGCAAATGTTTTGTAAGTTGTATGTATCAACAAGCCTCATTGTATAGCATGAAAGTTCTTCATGTTCCTCAATATTTTCTATTCTGTGAGATCAATTACACTGAAATCACAACACTGTTATGGGACCAGTCTATAAACTGGGGTTGAACAGAGTACAAAATGACTAGGATATTTGATCTGGAATGGCTTTATCCGCTTTGAATTAAGCCATAGATTCCTGGCATGATTTTTGGCAAGAGAGAGAGACTTTCATCAGTGCTGAAAACCAAGCCCTCCCACTAAACATGAGGATATCACAAAATAAATTTGGGGATTAGAAGAAAATTATAGAGAAAAAGAAGAGAGAAATTCAAGAAATGGTGCTGACAAGAGTTTCAAAATGGCTTTCATTATTGTGTTATTTTGTGGAGATTCCTGGCCATTTCAGCTGAAAGCCTCCATCTGCTATTGCCGTGAAGGAGGGGCTGCAGTGGTTGAGGACCGGCCCATCACCCAAAATGGAGGCCACACTTTGCTCCCCTGGGAAATGATGGCCAGACACCCCATGCATGCGAATGGAGAACCTATCCTGCAAAATTTAAACCCCACAAGGAACTTTGTTTATGCTATTAGATCTACAGGGCAGGCTATGACTCTAGTGAGCAAAGGTATGGATGTAGTTGAAGCTTTGCATTTTGTACTCCCTAGCCGTGTTGTTACTGTTCAGTAAATAATTGATATCTTCATGCAAATGGGATGAGGTTCCTCCATCCACGCCTCTGTGAAATGGCAGTAAGGATGCATTTCCCTGCCTGATCAGCTGCTCTAGGTTCTCCTGTTACTATAGTGATGGAGGCTACAGAGGTTTCCAAATCTGTAGGGAGATTATCTGAGCAATCAAAGAGAAACACAGTATTTTAAGACAGCTGGCAGAGGTCAAGATAAGACCTCAAGAGCTGGCAGGGCACTAGCTGGAAGCAATTTGTTCCATTTCTGGAAGAGGGCTTAGCAGTACAGATACAAACAGGGGGAACAGCCCTGGTATGCTGTGTACAGGTGGGACGGCTGAACCGTTGGAGCTCAGGGATGGGCTGATGAGTCTAACCACACAAGGCGATGTTTGCAGGGTCACCTGAAAGCACTTCCCGGACTCCTGGTTGTCCCGACTATGTCCTGACTCAAAGCTGGAGTGACATGCACATGTCCGCTATTCCTCTCTGCCCTGGTTCCATGGAAAAGAGACATGGTTACGTGGGTAACCAAGCCACAACATATCCCAAAAGGCCCCAGCTTTGACTAGTGGGGAGACCAGAGATGTGGGGTGCCCCTGGTACAGCGAAGCCAGAGAGAATGGTGGTGGAGTGCTCAGCTCTGCCCAGGGAAAGTTGGCAGGTGCTTAACAAACAAACAAACAAGAATCCCGAACTCATGGTGGTACTAATTAGACCAGCCATGTAAAAGAGAGTAGATATTAGTGTTTAACTTTGCAGCAGTTTGTGTAAAGCCACTTGGTGCATTTTCTTAATATATATTTTGGTTTTGAACATTTTTTTCCCTTACCATCCCCCACTCCCTACTTTAATCTGCTTCCTCCTTTTTGCTACAGAGACAAGTGGTGTTGTCCTAGTGCTTGCTGGCACGCTCTGGCAGTCTGCTTTTGTATATAGTCCTTTAAAGGAAACTTTCGCCAATTGACAGAGTAACTGCAATGCTGCTTAACTTCTTGGAGGGAGAGAGAGGGGCAGGGAAGCATAACTAACAGCTTGAGAGCAAACCCTATGGATAGTATGACCCAGTTTGGAACTGGTTCAAAACTATACTTGCTTACACTGCCACTTTCCTAGTGTTATTGTGCAAAACCATGTATTGTCTTAAATTTACTTAAAAACAAATTTGTTTGGAAGACCTAGAGATTTTAGACATTTTTAGGTCAACTAGTCTGAGGTTGTAATGAAAATTTTGCAGCAGTATTTTGCTTTCTTTGTGCCAGTTTTGCAGATTCTCCTCTCAAAAATGAATTTGAGACTAGTTTAGTATGAAGAGTCATCCATCAGACATCAGGACTATTTTAACAGCCTCTGTTGTCACGTGACAAATGCAAAACTTGCAGTTTTCTCTAACACTGGTTTTGCATCATCACTTAATTAGCAGATGATATTTAGGGAGTTTGCTGTCGTGTTTCTCCTGCCTCAAGCTGCCATTGGTAATTTAGCAAAATGCTGAAAATAAAGGATAAAAACTGACATAAACCTAACATTTCTTAACACATTCTCGTTTCATTTGCTGAGAAAAGTAATTTCTGTCATACTGTGAGTATAGTTTCTCCCTTTCCTGGCCCGCTGATGGTGGAAAAGTCCTTGGCTGCCCACATACCAGCAAGAGGAAGAGTTACTGCCTGTTGCAGGGCTACCAGCATCCCAAGGGGAGAATTGCCAACATCAGCAACGTCCTGGTCTTGCCTCTTCTTGGTCTTCCACTTGGCACCCGCAGTAGAGCACCCTGTGCACACACCGGTACATCCCATACCACACACCACCTCTCACACGTGGTGCAGGAGTGGGGTTCAGCCTCAGTCTGACAAATCCACAGGGAGGATGTGCAAAACTCTCTGTGTCTGTCTGACATACCAATGGAATTATGAACACAAATACTGACTCATTTTGCCCTCTTTAGCAATCTTGATTTATTTTAATTATGTTGCTGTCCATCACTGTAAAATTTAGAGCAAAGCTGTCTGAGAGCAGTCTGAATTAACAAAGGTGTCTTAGCGCACGGAAGTTCACCATAAATACTGTTCTTTTGAGGGGTTTACAAGCACTGCTTCCAGGCTGGTAGAAAAATAGCTGGAGCTACATTGTTTCGTGCTTTGTTAGGAAAACAAGAATATTGTCATCAAGTCCAGAGAAGACTCTGGGTGTTTTGGTGAATTTTTAAAGCAACCAGTGAAGGATGACACTGCTGCTAACTATGTAATGTAAAGAGGGAAAAGCTATGGACATGAAAATATGGTGATGTCAGGGAACTTAAAGCTTTTGCTTGGCTGAATTGATTCCAAATATTCATTAGGCAAGGGGAGGAGTCCAGCACATCCATGTTTTCACTTTAGCGGGCTGCTCCCCAGAGCAGGGCACTAAATGAGGACTGCTTAATCTCAGGTGGGTAACACGCAAACCATATAGCTACACTCCTTCAGGGACCACTTGAAGGTCAGTAAAAATGTATCTTATGAATAAGAACAGTTATTTTGGTTTGATCAGAAACACTGTGACCACGCGTAACATCTGAGCGTGCATAACATGCACGCTAATAACCACTGCGAAAGGCAGAGTAAATTGATTTGGGATTAAAGTAATGCTCACACAGTTACCGAGCTTGCAATTGACTTGAAGTGCAGACGTGAGCTGCAAAAGACAATAGACTTAGTTCCTGTTACCCACGTTGCATGTGTAACTGTTTCCATGCCCCTGGGTCTGCTTCCATCGTCCTTGAAACTTCGGTGTCTCTTTGAAAAATGGCTCCTTCAAACTTCAGTTTTGACAAGTAAACAATAATTTAACGTCTTAAATGAAGTTGTACTACGGTAACATTCTTTCAGTTTCACTGAAATGTGTTATAAAACCTTGTGGAGAGAAGCAGCTGCATGTCTGTAAAGAGCCATGAATAATGTATTTTGTTTTGTTTTGTTTACAGAAGCACCTTTGTCAGTTTTTGCTGCATGTAAGGTAAGAAAACTTGTACTGACTCCAAGTACTGCTGTAGATCCTAGCTAGCCAGAAGGACATGGAGCTGTAGTAACAGTCTAATAAAAGGGAAGGACTTTAGGGGTTCTCAAAGAAAGCATAGTTAACTGTAGAAGAGGCACATCCACACACCCTTCAAAGTCTGCATTTTCTTTTCACACGTGTCTGCACTTTTTTCTGCTGGCATAAGCTGCCAAAATATGACTTCATTTTCACAACTGCAGATTGGACTGCAGAAAGCCAGAATTTTGGAACGCTTACTGAAATGAAACGAGGTCTCGGAGCTTACGGGTGGGGATTTTGCCCAGAAGCAGCAGCTGCTGTGAAAAGAGGAATCCCACAGACAAAGAAATGACATCAAAGCATCCATGGCAGGCCCTCCCAGGTGGGTGGCTTCCCACTGGGTGTTTTCCCGCATGGTGGACGGCTGTAGTCCAGGAGCACCCTCTGGCCAGTGGTGTCCCCACCCCCCGCCGGCACGCTGCCTGCGCCGGTGGCTGCACAAGGGCAGAGACCCCCGTGACGGGGTGAGCGACCCAGGGACTCTCCAGGGGAGGACCAGCGATTGCACAGATAACACATTAGGGGTCCCGGTTTGGTTTGCTTTTGTTGGTAAAGTGTCAGTCAGCACATATACAACTGTCTCTCTGCATTTAGCATGGGTCGTTTGTGTATACACACGCGCACAAGTATGTGTGTGTATATATATGTATATATAATGGTATCTGTCTTTCAATGTGTATTTTTCGTGCTTTTCTAACTCCCTTTTCACACAGATTTTCAAACTTCCTGCTGACAGGTGATTTGATGCTAATGTAAAATGTAGATGCAATTGCACCCGAATTAGACCTGCAATCACAGTGGTAGACCGGTTAACACTAAGGTTAATTTCTTCTTGTGAAATTAAAATCATGAAATACAATTTCTCCACTGGGTCTCTAGAAATACTTTTGCTTTGTTGCCTGTTGGTTGTCTCTGTCTGCAAACTTTTCAATCATAACTATTTTATGACAAAATATCAATTTCTAAGTAGTGCTTCAGGCTTAACCACCTTCTTCGTCCTGATTTATGATGGTATTGCCAGTCTTCTGAACATCCTTTACATTTCAAGAGGCAGATATTTAAACTGGCACATATCCTAACACTGACTAAACAAGAAAAGCTATATTCAAGTACACACAGGAGTTTTCCAATAAGCTTTTCTGACTATAAACAGCACCAGATGCACTAGAAGAAGGTGTAAAATGTTAAGCATAAATAGTTGTATAATATCTTGCTTTTTAGGAAAGTTTCTTTCCAAATCGAAGCAGTTTTCCAACTCACAGATTCTTTTTATTTTGTCAGCTATAGTTGCATATATAATTATCCATACTGGAACTGACTTCTTTTTCTGATCCTAGTGTTCATTGGCCTTGATAACATTTGAAGGCAGTGGGGTGCACAGATTAATGCTTTCTTCAGGTTTTGAATGTTAATTGAGGTCAACATTCATATGCCATGCTACATTCAAACCTGCTATACCTAAACCTGTAAACTCATAGGGTTAAGCTTATGGACATACCTACATCTCATTCCTGTTCACTTTCTTAGGACATGAGCATGTGCTCAGTTGCTTTTTTAAATCAGAAAGACAGTTACGCAGTTTTGGATGGCTGAAACGCACGTTTCTACCGGCCACGGGAGCTGCAGGTAGATCAAAATACTCCAAGTTCTGGAGAATTAGTTGTATATAATTTTCTTTTCTGCATATCTCAGCTTAGGTACTATAATATTAGCAAGATTTGCACTTCATTAGTGCTGCTAACTTGAAAATTTCACCTCCTGCTGTAGCCATTTCATTTTACACTCACAGGCTGCCTGCCAGTGATCAAGCTGTGACTTCAGTGACCCATTAGACTATTGATTTATGTGTTCGCATGACTCTCTTATTATCTTGTTTTGATTTTGATCTGTTCCAAATTATTCATGAGGCTATCTATCTCAGCTACCAGCTGACCCAGGAACCGAAAAGTGACTTTGTTTTGCTTTCTTGTCTCTCCTGCTGGCTCAGCTGGCTCGGATGCAAAGGGATTGCGGAGATGCCAGGCAGGACGGAAGCACATGGAAGGGGCTAAATGAGTAAATATCTGAATAGCTACAACTGTGCAAAAATCGTGAATATGTAGAAATGCAAGAATCAAATGAGATGATCAAAATAGAAGGGATAAAAAGAACAGGAAAGGCGCTAATTTTTCTTAAGTTTAGACACTGAGATGGAGCAGGTTCATACAGGTCTGAAAAGCAAGGGGTCAGTCTTGAATTATAATGTGAAACCAGATGGAAACTAGTATGAGGATATTTGAAGATCATGGTGACACTGCCCTGAAGGGACAGAGTAATCTCTTCACAGCATTGTGGACCCCTGAACATGTGCTAAAAGCTGTGATTAAGAGGTGGGATGTAGCGATGAAGACAAGCTGCTTGGTGGCTATAATCTAGTACTGCAATAAGGCAACAGGGAATGCAAATAGACGACGTAAATCTGATTAAAAATGTAGTGACTTCAGAGAAAGATGTGGTCAGGATCTCATGTCTTCCCCTTTTCCTTTCTTATTTACCTTAATATATGTCAGAAATATGCAACATGCTCTGGAAGTGGCTACTACAAAGAGAAACTGTGTTCTCTTGGTCCAGTTTTTAAATTTTTAGTATTCCCTCCGATCTCTGTTTTCACAGAGAGCTACATTCCTGATCCATGCACTATCCATAGGTATTTTTCACTTTGAAAGAATAGACAGACTCTATGCATTGGTCAAGGAAGTGAAATTCATGAGAGATCTATATTTTTCTTCAGGATGAAAAATAAAGCTGGGGACAAGGCACTCTTTTCTGAAATTGTTTTATTCTTTTTGTGTGTCTTGTTACAAGACCATGCCATGTTGCATTACCACCCAATTTTCAGAAAATGATTGTGGCCAGTGAATGTGTGAAGTCCCTTTCTTGCTGTGCTTTATAACAGTTCTGGGACTGGCTGCATACTTAAAAAGGGAGAGAGGAAAAATTTGGGGAATGTAATTTAAAGTATCTTCCCCATGAGATCTAATTAATCTTAAGCATATCCAGACTCTATGCTTTGTACAAGGTTTGTTTTTAAACATTTTAGCAGTCATTCACTAGATTTTTTTTTTTAATTAGATAATTGCTAATAAAAGATTACCATCAAGCAAAGTAAAAGGCCTATAGAAAGAAAGGGGGCATCGTTTTACCATCCACCTGATCAGATAAGCACCATGGCAGAATTCCTGGGAGGCACAGAAACTGGGAACATATCCCATCCAAAATCACAAAACTTAGGTACTGCCGTGACTTTCCTTTTATTAAAAATTATTTTCAGAAATCCTGAACAATGTGGAGCAAAGCCCTAAACATGTTGTTATTTTTTCTGAAATTTCGCTTTGCTGTTCTTCCTGATGTGATATGTTCAAGTCTTATTACTTCCCTGCTCAGTAAAAATGAGAATGTAATAATGTAAGTGCTCAGAAACCCCAAAGGATACAAATGTCATTTTTATCCTAGCTTTCTAGATTGGAAGAACAATTTATTTTTTGTTTATTATCCAGGAAAACATCCCCCTCTCCTTGGCATAATTTGTATTTGCAAATAAAGTCACTTTTGTGGTTCTCTCCCAGATTGCCAGTTATGTAAAATATAGTCACCAAAATAATTATTTACAAATCTCTTTTTTATAATCTCAGCCTACGGCAAAGCTATTGTTTCTGAGGTAGGCAGAGATCCTGTCATGACACAGGGCACATCTCATGGGCTACTCAGTTAGGCCAGTCATACTATTTGAGTATTATTATTATTATTATTATTATTATTATTATTATTATTATTGGAAAGGAAGCATCATAACTGATCTGTAAAGGGTAGAGAGCACACTGAGTATCCACTGAGTCCGAAGCAATTTGCTTCTGCACAGAAGAGAAAGGAGTCACCTGGAGACAGTGAAAAGTATATTTAGTGCTTTGATGTTTAGTGAGCAAAACTCCATTACCTAAAACTGGTTTTATCATGGATTATTTATTCATTAATGAACTGAAGGAGGCCAAATGTATGTATTATTCTTATTAATTGTGAGTCTGGGACTTTAACTGTGTGAACCCTGCATTTTTAGCCATACCAAGCACAGAGGCAGGTTCCCTGAGGCTCTGCAATCTGCATTTCTCTTGGGAGTCTCTATGTTTTGACCTGCACTGTGCCAGCTGTGTTGCACCTCCCTGTCCTCATCAGGCTGTGTTGGCTGTTGCACAGAGCTGAAATGTAAATCTGCAACTATAGCACAAAATTATTTGTATTTCCAAGAGAATTGGGGATTGCCTCTCTCCTGGTACCTGATAGGGTGGAAGGAAGAAGTAGTGGTTTCTGAAAGTCCCCCATCCTGCGCACTCTTGAAGGCTGAGCCAGGCCGTAGCTATATCTTGATTAATTCATTTTTACGGCATTGCAATGATCTCTGTGGAGAGGAAAGCAGTTAAATGGCATGCTAGGGATCACCAAGGGACTTCATCTTGCACGCAGAAAATACAATAAATGGGGCTTTTGTTCACTTTAGTGTTACAAGATCAAGTATGCAGGAACCAGCAGTGAAGAGGAGACATCTGCAGCACTTGTTTCCTTGATCTGTGCTAAGCTCTCAGGTGAGTCCAGCCTCTCTGGAATCAAGCAGAGTGGTCATCATCTGGGGAAATGGACATTAAGTATAGCATTTCTCAAAGTCATGCAGGAGGAAACAGATATCACTTATGAGAACAATCCTTAATATGATTAATATGAGCTTCTTTAATATGATTAATAAGCTTTACATCTTCACTTTGCATTTTTATTTTTAAGTTCTGAATAATTTAGTCTACCGCTTGGAATAGTGTAGCAAATCTCTGTTGATTTTTACTTTGTTCTTATTCCACAATTAGCTTTATCTTATATACTACCTGTAAGAAAGCAGAAAAAGATGGAATTTTCATCCTGAGACTTTCTCTAAAATTTGCCAGAATTTTAGAAATTTTTAAATTTTTTAAAAAGAAAAATTGATGTGTAACCCAAACATTGTTCATCAACATGCAAGGATAACTGAAAAAAGTGCTTAAAAAAAAAAAAAAAGAGAGGAGGTGTTGGCAAGTAATCCACCAATCCACCCATATATGTTTGGTTGATTCAGGATCCATTGATCAGAGAGTGACCTTGCTTCAGTGTGTTATCTGTGATTTAACTGTCTTTAACAGGGCAAATCAAATGTATTTTCAGTGCAATTCTGGACATTACTCAGATGTTTCACCATTTAAAAAACCCACACAGATATAATAGAATCATCAAATCATAGAATGGTTTAGGTCTTGTTTTGGTTTGAGTCAACCCTTTTGAATGACAGACTGATGCTCAAAGACCATCTAGTTCCAACACCCCTGCCATGGGCAGGGACACCCTCCACTAGACCACGTTGCCCAAAGCCTCATCCAACCTGGCCTTGAACACTTCCAGGGAGGGGGCTGCCACAGCCTCTCTGGGCAACCTGTTCCAGTGCCTCACCACCCTCACAGTAAAGAATTTCTTCCTTGTATCTAATCTAAATCTACCCTCTTTTAGTTTAAAGCCTTTACCCCTTGTCCTATCACTACATGCCCTTGTAAACAGTCCCTCTCCAGCTTTCTGGCAGGCTGCTTTAGGTACTGGAAGGCTGCTATAAGGTCTCTCTCTGGAGCCTTCTCTTCTCCAGGCTGAACAACTCCAACTGTCTCAGCGTGTCTCAGCATCTTTGTGGCCCTCCTCTGGACTCACTCCAACAGCTCCATGTCTGTCTTGTACTGGGGCCCCCAGAGCTGGATGCAGTACTCCAGGTGGGGTCTCACAAGAGCAGAGTAGAGGGGCAGAATCACCTCCCTTGACCTGCTGGTCACACTTCTTTTGATGCAGCCCAGGACATGGTTGGCTTTCTGGACTGCAAGCACACACTGCCAGCTCATGTTGAGCTTCTCATCAATCAACACCCCCAAGTCCTTCTCCTCAGGGCTGCTTTCAATCTGTTCTCTGCCCAGCCTGTAGTTGTGCTTGGAATTGCACAGTAGTACTTTTGTGTGAATACACAGTAGTATTTTTGTGATGTAGTGGTGATTGATGATGTGATGGTGATGATGCAGTGGTGATGACATGAACATTAACCTATGCCACTGGTTCACACAGCCAAAGACGTTTTCTGTCTTCCTCCAGCCAATTGCTTTTCCTTGTGCTTCTGCAAAGTGCAATACAGAGGGAAAGACTGATGCCTCTTGCTTCTTCCTAGCTGCTGTAATGGAGGGCAGCAGTGGCTCTTCAGGGAAGCTTCTTCTTCTGGCAGAAATTATTGTTTTCATCCCTGTCATTTCCCAAATATAGTTATCTGCCACTGTTTTTTTCTTCTACATTGGAGTCCCTCCAGATGCCTGTTAGGGCTCTTGGGTCATAAGATATGATGGCCCAAAGTGTCAGACATGAGATGTGTGTAGAGCATATGGATATCATTAGGAGTAAAACAAAAAAAAATTCTGTCTGGAAGTGCTACATATAAGCTATACACACCCCCACAATATAAATATTCCTATAGATGACATAACTTGGGAAGTTCAGCTATGTTATCGTTGCCTGTTTTCACCTGAGTATTGCTTACTATATTGTTTAAAGATCTTACATTTCTTGGTAATTTTTGGCTGTAGGGATCATATGTGGCTGTATTAGAACCACCTAAGGTTTATGTGTCATTGTTGCATGTTTGTCATATTTGCCTTGAAGGATTTTTCCTTGGATAAATTGCCTGGATGGTCACACTCAAAGAGTTATGGTCAACAGCTCTATGTCCAAGTGGAGATCAGTGACAAGTGGTGTTCCTCAGGGGTCAGTATTGGCACTGGCACTGTTTAACATCTCTGCCAGTGACATGGACAGTGGGATTGAATGCACCCTCAGCACCTTTGCCAACAACGCCAGCCTGGAGAAGAGAAGGCTTCGGGAAGACCATGTAGCAGCCTTCCAGTACCTGAAGGGGCCTACAGGAAAGCTGGAGAGGGACTGTTTACAAGGGCATGGAGTGACAGGACAAGGGGTAATGGGTTTAGGATGAAGGAGGGTCGATTTAGATTAGAAGTTAGGAACAAATTCTCTACTGTGAGGGTGGTGAGGCACTGGAACAGGTTGCCCAGAGAGGCTGCGGATGCCCCATCCCTGGAAGTGTTCATGGCCAGGTTGGATGGGGTTTTGGGCAACGTGGTCTAGTGGAGGGTGTCCCTGGCCATGGCAGGGCGGTTGGAACTAGATGATCTTTGAGGTCCCTTCCAACCCAAACCATTCCATGATTCTATGATTTCTGTCTTTATGGAATTTTTAAATGAGTGTCAAGAGTAGAGAAATAAATATCTGGATTGTAATTTATGTTGTATACTATTATTTTCAATTGTTTTCAGCGTGATCCAAAATTATTGGTAAAGTGTGTGGAAATAATTTTCTGTTGTTCCTGAGTCCCAGCTTTCATCTTATCTCACTAATGGTGAGATAACAACAACGATAATAAAAATTAAATAAAAACTAAAATTGAGCCATTATGATTACAGAAGAAAGTCTCCAAACTGTAAAGGATGCAGTCTTGTCTGATTGTGCTTGCAAGAACTGAGAAAGGAAAGAGGTGAGACGTGTTAGCTCTTTCCTTAAGTTTTGGTTAGGAGTACAGTGACTACTTTTGTTAGTTTCTCTGTTCAAAATGCCTAAGCAATTAACAGGGGATATTATACTGTGAATGTCCTGAATACTGGTAAGCTTTTAATACCAGACAACCTGACTGAAGAAGGATGTTGTTAGTTACGTTTGCTCATAGGGCAAATCTTAAACTTCTTTAAAAATTCCATTAAATTAGTCATTGTCTATTTTCATACAATAATCTAGGTTGAAATGAATTCCTGGATGTCATCTAGGTCTGCTTCCTACTCTGAGAAGGGGTAACTTCAGGTAACAGAGAACACAGAAACCAGGTAATGGGCAAGTTGCTCAGGGCTTTGTCCATTCACATGGTGAAAATCCCTGAGGATGGAGATTCCACAGTCTCCCTTCCAACCTTAGGAGTCATCATGTTTTGTGTGAAGTTTTCCCATTATTTAAATTATCTCAAACTCCCTTTTCTTGTTTTTGATTGAATCAACCCTTTTGAATGACAGACTGATGCTCGACATTTTTCTATCCTTATTGTGATCTTCTCACGGTATGAAAATAGGAGCGAATGGCAGCTGAACACCCCAACCTGACAAAGGACTTCTGTCACATATAGTTTTGAACAAGAAATTTCACTTTCCTGTGTTGTAGACTGCATCCAGAACACTAGTGGACAAACTACTGCAGAGAGCCATTGTTTCTGTATCTACCCGTGTATAACCACATCAAAAAGCAGCTTTGATTGCTCTAACCATAACTATTTCAGGTACAGTTCAGAAGGCTTACCAGATTGTCTTATTTAAAACAAGTATAAGATTAAATTTCACCTGTTCTTCTTCTTTTTGTTCCCAAAAAACCTTTCCCAGAAAAACCTTAAAGTCTGTGTGGTGTCAGAGCTGTGTATACTCCAGAGCGGGATATTAATGAGTTCTGCAAAGATGCTGCAGTTTCATTCTTTCGACAATCTGTATTCCCCCAAAGGCTGGAGTCACTGTACTTTGTAGGAGCACTTGGTTCTTCAGAGTAATTCTCACAGTGGTAGAACTGAGTTACAAGAGAAGGTGGCTGCCAATAGGTGAAAGGCATGGGGTTTATCTAACTTTTAATGTTGCAACACAAAGACGACACATACGCAGATTGATGCTTTTTCTGATTCTGTTGTAAAAAACATACTACTGCAACAACTAACAGCTACATGTCCTGCATATATATTCTTTTTATTATCTTTGAAATTTTAGGTTAAATGTTATCTATATTTTCACTTTAAAAATATGAATGTAATTTGTATTTAGTACAGACAGTGAGGATGATAAAGGAATAGACGGTAAAAACAGGATAGTATTTAAAATGAAAGAGTTATCCCTGTGGGTTAGGAGGGATGAATAAAAGTAAGAAATGAGAAATGGAAAGGTCCAAGCCCTCAGCTGATGTACCTTGGCACTAATACCAGGAGAAGCTGTGTCACTTGACATCACTTGAGATCCAGTGTTTCAGAAAAGATGAGTGTGAAATAAGAGGCATAAGTAATTACTTTTGAAAAAGTAATTTGTAAGCTAAAATCATTGAGATAGGCAAAGCTCTGTGGCTTAAAAAGGTGGCTGACGATATTCTTATTTTCTTCTTTGGCGGGGGGGGGGGGGTTACAGAGACGATACAGAAAACTAAATGCAGCCCTTAAGAACTAGAAGAAAGCTGAAGAATTTAAACCAGTGAGTCTGACCTCAGCTTCCAGGGATTTAATAAAAGATTATGTAAACCAGTAAGTCTGCTAATTTTGTCTGATGGATCTTCTGGATTGTACTGGATGATAACTCAGAGAACACATAATAGAAGGGCAAAATCATGGTGAGAGATACCAAGTTTCCAGAAGTTTGGAGATTCTATTTTGGAGAAAAACTGTTACAATGCTGACCCCAGCTAACACGCATTCTCCTCTGTCACATGTCCCATCTTCTTTCTGTCTCTCTTCTCTCTCTCCTTTCTCCATCTGCGCAGGAAATTGCTGCTTCCAAATTACAGTCTTTCTCTTAAGATAAATTTTAGAATGTTCTTAAATAAGAGTTATACCATGACTTACTGAACCCATCTGCCTGCTCATCGTTTTCCTTTTTTCTGAAATGTTCTTCTCGTAGCTTAATATTAAGAAGGAGAAATCCATTTGCATCAATAATATAATGTGAATCTAATCTTAAAAATATGCCTTTGCCTCATCAGATAAACTACTAAGTGAATAGGCATGTTGTCAGAAGAATTATAAACTTTTGATGACAGTAATAGGAAGGAATGGCACATGTTATTTCTTTAACGATTCATATACAATTTTTGCTATTTTACTGACATTAACAATGAAATTAATTTTTCATATGTTGAAACGAGACAGGAAGAGTAATAATGTCAATGCCAATTCCACATGGTTTGTTCCTCAGCCATCTGTCCTGTAACAGTTTGATGAAACTTGCTCCTGGGACTGTCCAAGGCGCAGACTGGAGAGACAAGGGTCACCTCCTCCCCATGAAGAAGTGGGGTGTGGTACTGCAATAGCTCATGAATAAGTAAACACTGCAAGAAAAGTTATTACATAAATTTGTTGAGTGTCTCTGATGAATTGTAAGTACAAGTCAAATGTTTAAAACCTTCAGAGATGCTGATTTTTGTTTAAAGTTCCACACCACAGCGTGTTATTGATTTCATACTTTTCTGTACATTTACAGTAATAACTCCTGACTCAATTACTAATGCTGCACAGGTAAAAAAAATGGAGTTGCAATGATTGATTTTGGATAATTCAGAGATCTTTGCTGAGCTGGCCACATTGTTTGAAAAACTGTTCCCCAGATCTGACACATACATACAGGGAGATTTTATCAGTACTGTGCAAGTCAAGTTCATCCTGACATCTGGTGCTTGAGCCTTGAACTTGGTCCTCTGCTTAGCTCGCTGTGTGAAATTGTCCAAATCCCTCACGTAGTGTGCGCTCAGTCCCCAGGGTGTATCACAGCTGGGACTCCTCAGCACTAGAAATACATAAAATCCGGAGCACATTACAGGAGGAGCCCAGTCACCCTGGTCCATTAGCCCTGCCTCCACATCAACCCCAAGGTAGTTCACGTATGGGTCCCCTTCGCACCAGGACTGTGCTCCCAGGTGCTGGGACACTGGCGAGATCGCACCAGCTCTGCCGGAGAAACCATTTTCTTTAACATGCTTGTGCCACTCTGTGCTTTCAGCTGACGGTCTGCAACCTGAAAGTTGCAGCACCGAAGTGGAGCTTCAAATCCTTCCAGAGCCATGCTGCTTTTCTGTGCACCCTTGTAGGTGTCTGAGCACTGCAGTCCCAACAGAGATGACTGTTCAGGTTACATATGAGAGTTGTGTGGCCCCTGCACCTCATTGAATGCCATCGGCCAGGCCTGATGTCTCCTTGTTGGTGCTGCAATTGACCTGAAAGCAGGGCATGGAGGGTAGATGTTTGCATTGGCTCATATTACGCAAATGATGCTGGGTAACAGTGCTCAGAAATACCTGTGTCTCTGCATTTGCAACCTGAATGCTGTAAACCGGATTTTATTCAAACCCCTTTCTCTGAAGTTACTTCTGTTGATACAGTGAGAAATATCTATAATAGCAGAGGGGTTTTTTTAATGTGGCTAAGAGGAACTAGAATTAGGGATTATGCTGATGCTTAAATTTAATCTGAAATACCTTTACAGTAAAGCACAGGAGAGTCAGTGTAGAGTATTTTGCTAGTATTATGTATATGTATTATCTTTTAATACACTTGATGTATGGTAAGAACATTTCAGAAGTTGAGTGTCATGATTATTTATAAGGTAGTCTTAAAAGCCCATTGGTACTTTTAAATTAATGCTAATTTCTAAATGAACTTTTATTCATATTAGCTGGCTGCTGCTCTTTTTCCTGCAGATGTCTCCTCTCCTTATAACGCTTGGTACAGATAGTATTCATGATAAAATCTTAATGTCCACAGTCATTTGAAAAAATGTTACAAATTGGAGTTTGGGTAGTTGACATTCCAGATTCTTCATTTAAAAAAATTATATTGCACATGCATTTTTTTTTCTTTCTTGATCGTACTTTAAGCACATAGACTAACACTTTGAACAAATGAACAAAGTACTACAAGCATTGGAGGGTTTCCTTGTTTCACTGAGGTGTTGTTTAGAAAGCAAGAGGTGGAATATTAATAGGGTTATGTCTGCGCTGCTCATCTGTGTATCTATGAAGATACAGAAGAACTTAGGAAAAATCCATACTCAATAAAATATTAATTTAATTAAAAAATCCCCATGACAAAATGGGTCATTCTTACTAATGCTGCAGCAACACCAGTTTTCTGGAGGTCAAATTAGTTCAATTAGCTTTTCTAATTAAGTGTGTCAAGCTTGGTACAGAATGAATAAAAGCTGTTTGTTAAAGTTGTTAGACATCCACCCTTAGATTACAGCCTTGTATTGATTGCCTGCAGCTCAGTAATGTCCTAAAAATCTGCTTTGAAATGAGGTCCAGATGCCTCCCGTTAGATCTTACAAAAATACATGTGTTTACAGTATTTTGGAAATGTCTGCTTATTGGTGGCTTAGAAGAAATTTCAGAGAGATTCAGTATTCTCGCTTCAAGCCAAATTCAGGAAATAAAAAAGGACAAAGCCAAGGATTCTCCTTTGAAGTGCCCTGCATGTGATGCTCCCACTGGAGCCTGCAGGAAGCCCAGACACAGATCCCCCTGGCTTCACCGGAGAGCATGGTTGTGTTTTGGTTGGGGAAAGAAGCATACAGTAGTGACCTGACCATGTGTGTGTTCCTCTGGTAAGGATGCTAGTGTGACCCACGTCAGCGTTTGAATTAGCGTGACCCACATCAGCAGGGCATAAGCAATCCAGGAGGTTCCTGGAATGCATTGATAACAACTTCCTTCTCCAAGTGATGGAGGAACCAATGACAAGAGGTGCCATGCTGGATCTTGTCCTCACCAACAAGGAGGGGCTGGTAGGGCTTGTGAAGCTCAAGGGCAGTCTTGGCTGCAGTGACCATGACATAATGGTGGAGTTCAAGATACTCATGGCAGCAAGAAGGGCACACAGCAAGCTCACTACCCTGGCCTTCAAGAGAGCAGACTTTGGCCTCTTCAGGGACCTGCTGGGTAGATTACCATGGGACACAGCCCTGGAGGGAAGAAGGGCCCAAGACAGCTGGCTAGTATTCAAGGGTCACCTCGTCCAAGCTCAGGAGCGATGCATGCCAACAAAGAGGAAGTCAGGCAAAAATGCCCGGAGGCGTGCATGGATGAGCAAGGAGGTCCTGGGCAAACTCAAGCACAACAAGGAAGCCTACAGAGGGTGGAAGCAAGGTCAGGTAGCCTTGGAAGAATACGTAGAAATTGTCAGAGCAGCCAGGGAATCAGGTTAGGAAAGCTAAAGCTCTTTAATGTTTTAGGGTTAGGAAAGGAAGATGAGGGAAAATGTGGGCCCTCTCCAGAAGGGAACAGGAGACTAGCTTAAACTGGAGAAGGGTGAGGTACTCAAAAACTTTTTTGCCTCAGTCCTCACTGGCAAGTGCTTGAGCCACACCACCCAAGTAGAAGGCAAAGGCAGGGACTGGGAGAATGCAGCACCACCCACCGTAGGAGAAGATCAGGTCTGAGAATATCTAAGGAACCTGAAGGTGCATGAGTCCATGGGACCTGATGAGACGCATCTGCAGATCCTGAGGGAACTGGCGGATGAAGTTGCTAAGCCACTCTCCATCATATTTGAGAAGTCCTGACAGTCCGGTGAAAACTTCCCACTGACTGGGAAAGGCGAAACATAACCCCTATTTCTAAAAAGGGAAAAAAGGAAGACTTGGGAAACTACAGACTGGTCAGTCTCACCTCTGCGCCTGGCAAGATCATGGAGCAGATCCTCCTAGAGACTGTGCTGAGGCACATGGAAAGTAAGGAGGTGATTGGTGACAGTCAGCATGGCTTCACTAAGGGCAAATCGTGCCTGACAAATTTGGTGGCCTTCTACAATGGGGTTACAGGACTGGTGGACAAGGGAAGAGCAACTGACATCATCTACCTGGACTTGTGCAAGGCATTTGACACTGTCCTGCACAACATTCTTGTCTCTAATTTGGAGAGATGTGGATTTGATGGATAACGAATTGGCTGGATGGTCACACTTAAAGGGTCGCGTTCAATAGCTCCATGTCCAAGTAAAGAACAGTGAGGAGTGGTGTTCCTCAGGGGTCAGTATTGGGACTGGCACTGTTTAACATCTTTGTTGATGCCATGGGCAGAAAGATCTGGTGCACCCTCAGGAAGTTTGCTGATGACACCAAGCTGTGTGGTGTGATTGACATGCTGGAGGGAAGGGATGCCATCCAGAGGGACCTTGACAGGCTTGAGAGATGGGCCCATGCAAACTTCAGGAAGTTCAACAAGGTCAAGTGCAAGGTCCTGCAATGGGTCAGGGCAATCCCAAGCACAACTACGGGCTGGGTGGAGAATGGATTGAGAGCAGCCCTGAGGAGAAGGGCTTGGGGGTGTTGGCAGGTGATAAGCTCAACAGGCAATGTGCACTTGCAGCCCAGAAAGCCAACTGTGTCCGGGACTGCATCAAAAGAGGTGTGACCAGCAGGTCGAGGGAGGTGATCCTGCCCCTCTACTCTGCTCTCATGAGACCCCCACCTGGAGTACTGCATCCAGCTCTGGAGGCCCCAGAGCAAGACAGACATGGAGCTGTTGGAGAGAGTCCAGAGGAGGGCCACAAAGATGCTGAGAGGACTGGAGCACCTCCCCTATGAAGACAGGCTGAGACAGTTGGGGTTGTTCAGCCTGGAGAAGAGAAGGTTCTGGGGAGACCTTATTGCAGCCTTCCAGTACCTAAAGGGGGCCTACAGGAAAGCTGGAGAGGGACTGTTTGTCAAGGAATGTAGTGATAGGACAAGGGGTAATGGGTTTAAGCTGAAGGAAGGTAAATTTAGATCAGATGTTAGAAAGAAATTCTTTACTGTGAGGGTGATGAGGCACTGGAACAGGTTGCCCAGAGAGGTTGTGGAGGCCCCCTCCCTGGAAGTGTTCAAGGCCAGGCTGGAGGGGGCTTTGGGCAATGTGGTCTAGTGGAGGGTGTTCCCGCCCATGGCAGGGGGGTTGGAACTAGATGATCTTTGAGGTCCCTTCCAACCCACACCATTCTATGAATTTCTGACCTCTTCCTCTATTTTCTGTCTGGCAAGTTGAACTTTGGTGTCTTCAAACCGATGTCTTGTGTGATGTAGGAAGCATCAGCACAAGGCTGGTGTAGGTGTTTGGTGTGGCAGGAGAGAGGAGGGTGCAGGTTTAAGGAAAATGAGGTGAGGCTAGACTCCTGCCATAGGTGCTTTTTGATAAGGACTGACAGAGACAGTCTTGGCGTAATTTGTCCTTACTTTATTGAAGCATGGTGGCCAGCCAGACTAGCTCTGTGCTTTGCTGCCTGTAAGGGGCATGTGCTCTGTGTCTCTGAAGCAATAACTTAGTCATCAGGTCATTCAAACATCTTTGTGCCGCAGACCAGCAACCACTGTATTTATTGCCCCTTGCTTAAACTCTAGCATGCAAGTTCTTTCACTAATGTGATTGCACTTCCTAAAAGGTATATTTTTAAACATGTTAATAACTATTTGTGTCACTAGGGATTTAAGATTTTTATTTTCTTTGGCAAGGATAACAATTTTTCTTGTGTGCTGGCACATTTTTCCTGACACTTCAAAATACAAGAGTTTTTTGTTTGTTTTGACAAGAATTCAACAGATAGTTCACATTAGGTACATGCTAATCCTTTTCTAAGCATTGACCCAACACATCCTTTCCCGATTTATTAAGTCTTGCAATACTACTTTTGACAAACAGTGAAGCATGGCATTTATGAACATCTTGAACAAAGTATTTAATACAGCTTCTGTGTCTGGATCCCGAGAGATAGCAAACTTATCATCACAGTAATAATTAAGCAAAGTATTAACACTGTTGCTTGTGGATCTCCAGAGCAATTGATCAGGAATTGCTAGGGAACTAAGAACTTCCAGTTCTTCAAATATTAATTTGTACTGTAATTAGTAAGACTTTTAATGTTCAAATTGGAATATATACAAAAGGGTATCTTATTGGAATCAAATTTAATCTTCCAATAATCCTATTTTTTTATGCCATTTTAATATACATCGAAAGTTCTTGGTGAACCTAATCTTACTTCGCACATTAACTATATGAACTATTTGACAGTGAAAATGGCAGGAAAATTTTGCTTTGATATAGCCCATAGAATAGAAAAGCTGCTTATATCTCTTTGAAAGACCCATGGTTGTCTATTTTCCAGGCTTATAAATTTCTTTTGCTTGATAATACGATTTGTAAATATTGCTCTTTTGAGCATGGTTTGCAAATTTGCCGTGTTGCAACAGCATTATTGGTAAAGTATGTTCATAATATTTAGTGCATTACAAAATTTAAAGTCAGATTCACCTATTACATTTCAAATGAAAGCTGTTTGATGATGTATCAGCGAATAAGGTCTTTTCTAAGGAGGTCTTGATTTTGAACCACTTTGAATTAAAATAATAATATTTTACAACAAACACAACATTATTAGCATGAAACATTTCTGTAAGTTCATTTCTATGATTTCAATAAGGCATGTTTCAGATTGGTTGTAGTAACATTATTAGTAATTTTGCCTCATCCTACCAATTAGTGTTTCCTGCAGGAGGGAAATTCCCTTTAATCTTTTCTTGATTATAGTGCTGCGAAAAGAACATACCAGGGAGATAAAAATACCCCTTTTAAGGGTAAGAAGCACAATGTAACTGACTTGACCAAGAAAATCCCCTGCTGATTTAAATTTGCCTAAGACTCCAACGGCGTGAAGGCAACCTCCTGAGATTACATGTGCCAATATCTTTCCTTTCCCACTTTTCCACGTTTCTGATAGCCCTTGGGCATCCCCCTCCCACCCCGCTGTGCTCCCTATGGTCTCCTGGATCTGTCGCTGCCTCTGCTGCCAAGGTGGCACCAAGACAAATGCTGCTAGAGGCCATGGGGACAAGTATTCAGGCCCTGTTTACATAGTAATTCTGGCTCATGTGCACCAAATTCACTGTACCCAAATTTAGTCAGCGGCAGAAGCATTTTCCAACAGCAGCTTTAAGTAGCATTGCAGGGAGGGTCAGGTCTCTAAACCCATGAAAGTCTTTTTGTAAAGGTTTTTTTTTTGGATGGGTTTTGTGAGGTTTTTTTCAAGATACTTCAACATTCTCTGGCAAAATGATTTGCATGTCAGAAACAGTAAATTTAATCTCATGTGAGAACAAGCTGTGCCTGTATTTCACCATCAGTTGATCAGCTGCTTAGTTTTTGGAGACCTCAACCTGAAATACTGGAGTTTCTTTAAAATTTAAAGCATATGTAATAATTAAATACTTTTGCAAACATAATAATGCGGACTCTTAAGTCCTAACAATAAAGACAAATTTCCTGAATAGTCTTACTTTTAATTATTATGCTCAAAATTTCCATATTTTCTGTTGTACTCTTGCTCATTAAATGTGCACTCTCGGCAAGACTATTCCCTTGGGTGATTTCCAATATTTTGTGTCAAGATATGTTAACAGAGCAGTTCAATTTGCAGAATAGCTAATTATTGGCATACATTTTGTCCCCTTAGGTAAGAGGGAATATCTCCTGTAAAGAAAGAAAAAGGCAAATTTGAATGAAAAAACTATTAAAAACTACTGTTTCCTAAAGAAGTGTGTTAAGTGTCTTCTGTTGTAATGACTGAAATAGCTAATAAATTGACTATTGAGTCGAACTGAGTATTTGCTACAAGCTGGGGAATACAATTGAGCATTTATGTTGTGATGAAATTTAGTGTCATCTTAATAGGTAGTTTATCAGTTCTGCTCTCAGGTATAATGCAAGAGAGTATTCTTTGATCTATTAAATTGGATTTTCAGCCTTCCATATTTCATATTCCTCAATGTGTTTGCAAATACTTTTGCACACACTTTTATGCATATATGTCAAAAGCATAGAAGAAAAATCTGACTATCATTTTAACTGGTAGAAAAAGATGGAAAGAAGTTTCCATTGAAGAGAAAACTCAAATGAAACTTGAGAAAACCCCATTTTGTTTGTACTACTGTTTCTTTAAGTGCATAAAGCAATGTATACAATGCATATTGAGAAATGGTCTTTATTTTTAAAAGGAAAAGAATATATAGCCTTGAGAATTACAGTGGTGTGAAACAGCAGTAGCTCTCTGCCAGAATGTCTATCTGATGTCAGAGGAGTAGGGTATTTACCAGCCAAGAGACTTGCAGGTCCTTTGTCAGGGCTTAAATAGTTGGGCCATTTGGCTATGGTGCAGTCCTCTCTTATAGCACACACAGACTCCATGATGAAATGGAGTCTAGGGAAGTCAGACTAGATTGATTGACTGTCTGGGACAGTTGTGGAATATTCTTCATTGGAGGTCTTTTAAAAAAGCTTAAGATGACATTTTTTAGAAATTAGATAAGTGGCTTCCTGAAGATCTTTGAGCTCTTTACTTATTTTTAAGTACTCAGATACAGTTGCTATATCAAATTAATTTTTACTACTGACTGCTTGCAGATAGTGATGTGTCATACTTTCCTGAGGTGGGGGTGGGGGAGCTTAGTTTTAGCAATAGTTTTGATAATGAGATCATCCTTAGCTAGGTTTGTAAACATGGGCTTCAATATCTAAATGCAGGCCTTTGCAAATTAGTTGTAGTTTTAAGCTCTTGTCCACCTTAACTGACTTGTGTTTTCCTGTTGACACTGAGAGTTCTGTAACAGAGCTGTGGCTTAAATATTTTCCGAGAAAAAGTATTTTCAAAAGGAGTTACATTCCAGTTTCTTACATTTTATACAGCAAATGAATGTAGTTATTTATCCAGTCATAACTTTCAGATGTATTTGTAGCAGCAGCTTTGCATTGCTCTGTTTTCCTTGCATAACTTAAGAGAGCTAATAAAAATAATAATATTTTCCTGGGGTGGCTGAACACAAGACTGTAAGTTTGCTAATACAAGCACAAGGGAGGCAGGGAATGTGCAGGAATGGGGCAAGTCTGCCCTTTTTTGGCAGCAAAGCCCTCGTAGGCCAACATATGTAGCTGACTATAAGCTGCCAGCTCTAGAGCCGATGCTTGTGCCCTAGCGAAACAGGTTTTGGGCTGATGACCATCTCTTCATGGTTATCAGCTTTCTGTTGTGTCTTGGGTTGCAAAATGAACTTACAGTGCACTTGCATTTCTCCCCTGAACAATGCTCCGTGCAGTGGTGCCCAGCTGAGGGGCAAGGCGGCCGTGCAGCACCACCACTGCCAGCACGTGGGGAGGATGGAAAGAGGCTCTGCTGGGGCCACGATCCGCTCTCTCAACACAAAGCCAGAGTGTTTTGTAGCTTCTTAGTGAAGAGCTCAGAAAGTTTATCATGTGCAAACATCAACGACAAAACTACATGAGCCACACAAATCAGATTTGATTTTTCAGTGACCAAAGTTTCTACATCTGGTCTGGTGTACACAGAAAATTCAGAATCTGTTGCAAAATTCACCTGCAGGTCCCTAACAGGTAACAGGAGCGAGGAAGACCTAAGGCTGTTCCATCTGATTTCCATCTCAGGCTTGGAGGCTAAGTTTATGGTACTGTGCCACTGATAATTGATATGCAGTACTTCAAGAAGGAAAATGAAATGCTTTCAGAACTCAAAAAAGCAAGCTTTCATCTTGCTTCAGTTAGGCTGCATCTGAATACGCAGGCAGATCCATGGCAAATTATTCCCATGCATGCTTTTTGTTTCTTCATGGGACAGTTCATTAGACTACTATAACAGATATAAATACATCATGAGAACACTGAAACCTCTTCAGCTGAGTTTTGGAGGGTATATATCAATTAGTGTGAGCAGGTTATGCTTAGAACTTCAACACTGAGTTGTTCTTGTAGAAAACAAGATTTCACTAACATTGTTAAGTTCAAACCATGGCCTGCAACTGCTTGCATAAGCGAAATACACAGTAGAGCTCACTTTTTAGCATAGAACTACATGTTTCCTCCAAGATATATTAGCAGTAGAGAAGACTGTATAATAACTCACTAGGTGGGAAATGACCAATTTTATTTTTCACAATTAGCCACTTCAAGATTCTATGACAACTTGACATAGTATGAGTCCAGCATCTGGCATTCCTCATCAAATGGAGGGAACATGTTTTTGACATATACTACATAAAAGGCACACAAACACTCTCATTAGTGAAAAATGGGGCACATACTGATTAGTCTGACCCAGTCATGTCACAGGAATGTGTAACTATTAGGGAGGGGGGAAAAGTGCACACACAGCTTATTCGATGACTGGATAAAAGCGCCCTTGCTCTGATTTCTCCAAGTTCAGTCAAACCCCACTGGAGATGAGTAGGAACCATTGCACAGGGAGATCTCAACCTGAAGGATATTTTTAAAAAATTGTCTCAAATTATCCCAGGATTTACATAGACATTTACTGGGTGCAGTCATTTCTACACTGCAGACTGTTACTGATTTATCCAGTCTTATATTGAGTCTAAATTATGCTAGTGCTTCAGAAGAATGCCTGAATACCATTATGCAGACTACAAGAATGTACAATATCTTTACTTAATTAAAATAAATAGATGTGGGCATAGCTGTAGTGCAGGCATCTCCACTTCAGGAGACTATCCTGGCCTTCTGCCTGCAAGGATCCCTCAGGGCTACTGGCTGTGGAAGCTCAAGTATGCAGCTTTTACCAGCTGTTTTAAGCACTCTACCTTCAATACTCTAGTCCCACTGACTACTGTCCTGTGCTGGCAAAATTTTCAGGACAGATGGAGGCAGCTGAAGGACAAGAAAAGAAAATGCCTCTTTCTGTACAGTAAAGCATAGAGATAGTGTGCAATAAAAAATTAATATATGCTAAACAGTCTTGGTAAGTTTCCAGAGCAGAAAAGGTTCTCTCCCCAAGTGGGAATGTAGCCAAGCACAGATGACTGGCATCTGTGTCGTCTTCTGCTTCAGGCATTGAGGTGTGCTAGCAATCCAAATTTATCTTCCTAAAGACTTAAATCAGCTGAAGAAGACATGTTATCTATCACAGTCACTGAATGTCACTGTAGCCCCACTTTAAAAAAGAAAAAAAACAAAGGAGTGTGGTGGAAAGCAGGGAATGTGTTGCCGTACCAGAGAAGACGGCTGCACTCCCATGGAGATCACACAACTGGGTCTGTGGTGGTACTTGCTTTGCCTTTGGCTTCTCCATTAAACTCACTCAACAAAATTTGCGCCTTTAGCGTTAGGGAAAGAATGAAGAAACTGAGAAATTTTAAAGAAGCAATAGGAAGACGTACCAGTGAAGTCAGTGGAAATCATAAAAAGTGCTGGAAACGTCTAATGACCAGGGCCGGTATTTTCAGTGTTGCAGACTGCTGCCTTGGGGAAGTGGGAGCTGGTTCGTGCAAACACTGGACAGAAAGAATTAGACCTAGTTTATTTGCGTTTTAAAAAGTTGTGCCTGTTTTACATCTAGAAGCACAGGAACAGGTTATCAGGCCTGTTTTCTTTCCTTCATGATAAAGAGATGGAGATGAACGCAGTGCTGGCAAAATGACTAGAGCCAGCTCCCCCCACGAGCTGTGTTGGGGCTGGAGCTGAAGCAGGGCATGCTTCTTTTTTCCGATCTTAATGACACCCATCTGGATGCAGTGAAGTGGCAATAACATGTACAGATTATGCCTGTTTAGTTACACAGGTGAGCTTTTAAGGAACTCTGTTATAAATTTGTAAAAATGTATAGAGCAGATCCTGGCTTTGTTAAAGTTGAAAACTCATGTTGGCTTTGACAGAACTGGGTTTTGAACTTTAAAAGCACAATGAAAAAATCATTTGGAGGGAACTGAAATGTGAAGATAATTAAAATTAAATCTTTTTGAGGAAGAAAGGAAAGAATGATTTTGCCTAATAGAATTTTCATGAGACCACGTTTTATGGTAGTAATACTTTATCCCTACTCCCAGATATCAGCTGGGAAGTATAGCTGACAAAACTTAAAGTGCATTTGAGCCTCTTTCTCTTGTTCATTCAACATACATCTTGATTTCTGTGTTGGGAGATTCTAATAGTGTCTTCCTTGTCTCATCATAGCCCATTACCTGCAGTCTGCAAAGTAATTTTCCAAGTGCCTGGATAGCTTAAGCTACATTCCAAAAAGCCAACCGTGTCCTGGGCTGCATCACAAGAGGTGTGACCAGCAGGTCAAGGGAGGTGATCCTGCCCCTCTGCTCCACTCTGGTGAGACCCCACCTGGAGTACTGTGTCCAGCTCTGGGGACCCCAGTACAAGAAAGACATGGAGCTGTTGAAGAGAGTCCAGAGGAGGGCCACGAAGCTGATCAGAGGGCTGGAGCACCTCTCCTGTGAGGACAGGCTGAGAGAGTTGGGGTTGTTCAGCCTGGAGAAGAAAAGGCTCTGGGGAGATCTAATTGCGGCTTACCAGTACCTGAAGGGGCCTACAGGAAGGATGGTGAGGGATTGTTTACAAGGGCATGGAGTGATAGGACAAAGGGTAATGGGTTTAGGATGAAGGAGGGTCGATTTAGATTAGATATTAGGAACAAATTCTCTGCTGTGAGGGTGGTGAGGCACTGGAACAGGTTGCCCAGAGAGGTTGTGGATGCCCCCTCCCTGGAAGTGCTCAAGGCCAGGCTGGAGGGGGCTTTGGGCAATGTGGTCTAGTGGAGGGTGTTCCTGCCTATGGCAGGGAGGTTGGAACTAGGTGATCTTTGAGGTCCCTTCCAACCCAAACCATTCTATGATCCTATGATTCTACGATTCAGGGATCTCAATGAACAGACCCCTAAGTACCTCACATGTCTTTGGATGCCCTTGGCATACCAAACCCATCTGCAAATGAGCCAAGTCTATGCCCTTTCATTGGGCTTTTTATGCTAACTGGGAGGTGGCCTTGAGTCTTTCTCTCTTCCCACACCTACCCCAAATGTGTTTTTGTTTTTAATGGAAATTGAGTCAGAATCATTATAACAGTTTTTTAGCATGAATAAATTTTATGAGGAAGTTATACTCTGTAATTTCTACTTTATTACAAATGTTATTATTCACTGTATGACCAGTCTGATAAATTGTTCTCTTGGGGTTTTTTTCAGACTGTCTAAATATATCTCACTAATACAGTGTGACATGTTTGTTTCTCAGATGTCTTGATCTCAGTAATGTTCTTCTATAAATAAGTTCCATTATGATATCTACTAACATAAAAAATATTTATTTTATTTTTTATTTGTTTAGTTGCTTATTTATTTACCACTATTCTGTTTTTTCACTTCTGCCTGGGTAGCTCTTAAAGAACTCCTCATGTTTCCTGTAGGCGTTCTCCAACCTTATGTACCGTCACCTGCTAACGGGGCAGAATTCCTGCCAGAGGTCCTCTCTGTTCTCTTGCACACTTCAGTGAAAGACAGTAAAAGAGAACACCATCTGCCATAGTTGTATAGCCTTTTGGCATTCAAATCAGAAAAATAAAGCAAAGAAATCAAACCCTTAAATGTCTCAGGAAAGTAAAAGAAGAATAAATATGATGTTTTAAAAATACATATGCATTCCTTTTTATTACACAAATATATTGCTTCATGAGTGGAGTTCTGCACCTACTTTGCATAAATGCAAAAAAACCCCCCAAAACTTATAGTTTCTTGCATTATTAAACTTTTCAAGTGATACAGAATCTTTTGAGTTCCTTACAAAGCCTCACTCTTCTGTCTCAGAAATAGAGAGATGCTGCATGTACCTCTGCTGATAATTAAAGGAAATTATTTAAATCTACTGAATTAAGCTTATTTAGAACAACAGCATGGCCAAGACAAAATGATCAAGTCTGTTGTTTTAAAATTGCTAAGGTGCCTGGAAAAATAAAGATGGCAAACACTGTTGCACAGAATGGTATCTGTCTCAAGCTGTCACACAGACCACTTTGAAATCTGAAAAAGGCTGATTGGTTTTGTTACTGGTCATTACTGTTCACATCTAGACTTGCTGGCTCTGGCTGGCACTGACTGCTGAAATGCTGAAGTGTCACAAGTGGGTTCCTGCTGGGGCTTTCAATGAGATTGTCAAAGAAAAAAAAAAATGTTTATTTTACTTTTTGCTTAAAGCCCATTTTCATGATATTCCAAACTCAGTTCTGCGGACTCTTGAGCCTCAACAATCACCCAAACATCTGGGTACTCATTAAAACTGAAATGAAGATTTTAATCATTTAAGGTTCATTTGTAACTTCCACACAAAAACCATCATCACAAATGGCACTAAGCAGTGCCGGTGTTTACAGACCCTCCAGAGGTGAATGATTTAATAGGTTTTAACCCTCAGCTGTATTTCTTTCAGAAGTGGCAGACAATCCCAGGCAGACTGAAGGACTTATTTGCTCAGGCTTTCCTTTCCTAGGCTTCGTAGGCTGATGCATTTACACCAACAAAATGGCTGGAATGATTAAGTCAGTCTTAATCTGACTTAGGTGTCCAGGCTGCTGATCACTTGGTTATCTTTGATTTATAACTGTTGCTGTAGAAATGTGTTCTTTGCCTTATTGTTTGGTGGTTGTGACCTCCAGGATGAGACTGAATCTGTTGTGCCTGAACTGGGATGTGAATTTGAACCTGACGTTTTTACCTCCCAGCTGGACAGGAGGTAGATGACTACAGTGACTACAGGAGGTGTCGATCTCAGCAACAAGGCAGTGTTACGGACCAGAGTAAAACCAAAAGGGCGTATGTGAATTTAGGACAGTGTATCCTTTGCTCCTGTCACAGAAAGGCTGCTTTCTATCATGTACTCAGATCCTCAGATTTGAAAGATTGCTTAGAACTACCACTGTGTTAGAGCTGACCTGGTATACCACTCCATATTTCACAATTATTATTTTAAATTAATTTTACTACTTGGATCAATTTTACATCAACTGTAATGAAATTGAACATTTCCATTTATGCCATAGATTCTGGCAACTTCTTTTCTGTCATCTTTCTTGTCAATATGTGATGTATTTACATTAATAAAATTGTTAGTTTTCCTTGGATCATTTTCATTTTCAGCAGTACCACTTTGGTTTTTAAGGAAATGGTAACAGCTCTGTCTTTTGTTTCTCCTTCTACTTTAGCCTGGACAATAATTTTTAGCTTTGCTAATGTGTGAGCTCTGTTTCAATTTTCTTTTGAAGCTCTCAGTGTCTCCATTGACTTGAAGGCAGTATTTTGATGATCCTTAATGAATGGTGTTTCTTTCTCTTACAGACCTTCAGGTTTTAAGAAGATTAATTACATCTGCAATACATGTTTTCTTATTTCTTTGTGTGCTGAAAATGATAGGCAGGAACATAATTATGATAGGAAAATTACTTGCAAGTTAAATGCTGCTTTTACATTTACATTAAGGTGATAGCGTAGCAACGGTCAAATGGAGCGTGGTAAAAACATCCTTGCGTGTTCCTTGCAGGTTTTTCTGCGCAGAATAATGGAGAGGGCCCGGCTGTGGAAGTGGTTCATTGCTGTCTTGTGTGACTGGAGACTACCACAAGCTTGTGTGGCAACCTTCACTTAAACACCCTGGTCCTGATCTCTGGGTTTGGTGGTTGCTGTTTTGTTCTATTAAACCTTACTGTGTGTTCCAAGTGAGCTCTTTAATTTTTGCTTGTAGTTCCTCTGAAATACTGGATGCCCTGTAAGGAAAGCTTGGTTTGTGGTCTAAAGGAAGCTGGTAAATCTGAATCAATGAGTCTGGAGCTATTTGGCCATCTTGTCACAAATTCATGTGGTTTTGTTGAAGTGGGTGAGGTAAGCAAGATGATTTGAAATTATTTTATTTTCTGTTGGTTTGTATCTCAAAAGAATATACTTGAAAGAGGGCAAATATTTCTGTATGTCATCTGAGAATTAGACAAAGAGACGAGACTACAGGACAAGCAGTCAACCTGTTCCCACCAGGTTGGAATCATAGAATCATAGAATCATAGAATGGTTTGGGTTGGAAGGGGCCTCAGAGATCATCTAGTTCCAACCCCCCTGCTGCGGGCAGGGACACCCTCCACTAGACCACGTTGATAGGTTGGCACTGGATGTATAGGAAATGCTGTCATGACACTATATCCAGAGTTTAGCAATACTCATGCAAGACTTTATAGGAGGGAAAAGTGATTTTATGTAAACCAAAAACTGAAGCAGAACAAGTTTCCCTAACTGCCAGTCACAGCCTGATGTTCACCAGCACCAGAGGAGTGTGTCCACGAGATGGATCCTGCTGCCAAGTGCCCAGGCTAGGGTGCTCAAGCTGTCCCACCAGCAGCCAGGCATGGGGTGGCTTGTGCCCAGATGTCAGGCCCAGGATCTGCAGAGGACAGAGGACAAAGGACACCAGCTGACCTGTCCTCCTCATGTCTCCAGGTTTTTTCTTAGGTTGGGGACCATATGCAGGCTTTGGATATGCTTTTCTGCACTGTGTTGCAGCTGACAGTGATATTTGCACCTGTTTCAAGTATATTCTTTTGAGATAGAAGAGAATATATCTTCATATGCAAGAGAATACATCCTGAGATACATTTAAACTGCTGGTTTGAAAGCCCTGCTCCAGAAAATTTAGCAAGAAGCAACCTGTTATCCTGAAGAGTTGGCCCTGCTTGTTGATCTGTGCTGAGAGAACCTATCAAACAATATGAACCTGAGGCAGTATCAAAAGGCTGCTAACCTCATGTCTGCTGCTGGGTACAAGGTGACAAGTGAGATCAGACTTCATACAATTCAAGAAAACAAAGGCAGCAATCTTTAAGATCAGGGACAAGCAGTCCACTTCCAGTGTGGCACAACAGACATGCAGTCATGCAACACTTCAGGAGACCTTCAGATGGGAGCTAACCACCTCCTCTTTGTGTCAGCTTCTGCCCTCTGAGTTTTGGGATTGACCTCGTTTGACTTGGAGTCACATTAGGTTACATTTTAATTTATATTATTATAAATTATAAAGAGTAATATATTACTTATGAATAATATCTAAAGTCAGATTAAATGCAGGCAACCAAATATCAAAAATTAAGTCAACCATGGACAGTCTCAAGTCAGTAAGTAACAAACTTCAATGTCAAAAAATACTAAGTGACTATCTGACCTGAAATAGCTGGAGTTGTCCTCCCCCATTCAATATGCAGCATCTTTAACAGCATGGTGAATTGAATCTGATAAGTAACTAGGACTGTCTCCATCTCCTCAAAATAGTTTCTGCTACTTCATCACTTACTTCATGGTTAGATTAACTGCTGTGATATGCTGCGGCACAACAGCCAGCCTTTCTGCAGGGTTTGGGCCCAACAAATTTCTTTAGCAGTAGCCTGCCTGAAGTGCAAACAACATGTGTTTCCAGACTGAAAAGTAGCAATCGGCTAGCCTTACTTTTCTGACACTCCAACTCTTTTCTCTGTGTCTGAGAAATAAAACACATTCAGCTGCCAGATTTAATTAGGGTACTAAGTTCTCTAATGCATTGAGTGTGAGTGTGAGCTTCCTGGGCTGAAGGGCTGTAGCCCCTCCATAAACAAGAGTTAATGCATGTGTATGGTACCACATCGCGTGATGCTGTCCTGACAGTGTGACTGCAAAGTCATTTTGGGTAGAGCTGAATCTACAGCATGAAAATATAAGTATACATAACTGTGGGGTTTTTTTTAGTTCAAGAACTAATAGCAGTGACCTTTTCTATCAGCTGTCTCAGCCCTATGATGCCCAACTTTCCCCGAGCTTTGGAACACTGTTTTGCTTAGCCATGGCTTGACGAAATCTTTTCTTAGTGGATGATTGCTGCTGACAACAGCATATGAAGCAATTTTTGTGTGTTAACATTTCAGAAGTCAAAAGTATTTTTGCTGGGTCTATGGGATAAATAAAAGAAGATTTTTTCCCTAAATAAGGCTGTTGAGTTTTACAAGCTTCCTTACCTTTGAAAAGATGTTAGCAAGAAAGATTTGGTGCAGTGATCAGAAGATGCAAGAGGGCAATGTATAGAGAAGAGTTAACACACAAAGAGACAGCCTGTTTCCTTAAACAGTATATCACATTTTTTGTTTCACTGGTAAATGAAGAATTCTTCAGGGATTTCTCTTTTCAGGTAGACAAAGTGTATAAAATATATATCAGCACCATTGACATAAGAGAAAATCTAAAAGATACCAAAGCAAAATATGTTTCTTATTTATCTTATTATTTTATTGATGTGTTAAGGTTGTATATGTTAAGAATGTAGTACATATTGTACTTTCCTTTGTAGATAGAAGTCCTCAGTGCATTTTCATAATTCTTTGATATTTCTGTCAAAAAGCTGAAATTGTTGGGGCTATGGTTCTTTAGCCTCCTGGCTGTTTTCCATATTAAAAAAAAAAAATAAAAATCACTAAATGAAAAAAAAACCCCACCTTTGCTGTACTTGGTGTTTTTATTATCTCTAGACTTTCTTACCACGAAAACAAGAATAAAACCAAACTACTGTCTAAATTGCTATGCAAAATATGATTAAGCAATCACTAGTAAAAGTTTTCATCCAATTATTTTCTTTTATATGCCACCTAGGATTCAGCAGATGAGTATCTCTTGTGAGAAAATGTCACCCATTTCTGTAAATTTTATTTGAACAACTAGCTTCACTTCAAACACACTGCTGTTTTGACAGTACAATAATGACAAACAAACCAGAAGAGCAAAGGACACCTGCAAGAAGAGGTACAAGAAGTCTTTTATGAAATTTGTACTTTCCAACTCTCTGTATATCATGTACTGTATAAATAGACTAGCAACACATTTTCAGGGCTGAATCTTGCTGCATTTAATTTGTTACAAAGTCCCTTGATGTTTTCACGAATAGATTGCCTACTTGTCTAAGCTTTAATTATTTTCTTCATTTTAAAGAATAATGCTATGAAATCCAAGACCAAGTTAATTAGCTTATACTGAATGGGATGTCTTCACCTCTGCAGAATACACACACACAATTAAAGATGAGTTACTCTGAATATGAAGGCAGGTCAAATTGGAAGGACTTATTTATCATTTCAAGTCTTCTTTTGCCTGTATATTACACATACAAAGTCTGAATTTGGTGTTTGTAAGTGAAAAGAACTGCTGTACTGTTTAGACAAGCATGGCTCTAACAAGTCAGTCCAAGTGCCATTCCAATAAACTAGGGTCTCTTTCAGCCTCATCACAGAGCAGAGATCCTAGGCATGGATCTTTGGTGGCTGCAGGAGAAGGGGTTTTTGCCTCATTTTCAGGTCCCCAAGGTCACCCATTTCAGGAGTTTCCCAGGGCTTCCTAGGCTTCCCTGCCTCCTAGGGAGAAACACTGAGCAGCACCCTCTTCAATTTACTCCCTAGCCACCTAACATAACCAGTGTCCATATGTTGAGAAATACTGGTACAACCACGCTATAACTTTTTTTTAAAAAAAAAAAAGAAAAAAAAAAAAACTTCTTCAGGTGCTTTCATGTAATACTTAAGCTAGCTATACTTCTAGATATTAAATATTGACACAAGTGTTATCTACATGTGTAAACTGCAGCATGATTGACTGGGCTAGCAAATGCATTTTGTTTGGAGTTTGGGGGTTTTTTACTGTTTTTCGTCTTTGGGTTGTATTTACATAACAGTGTTCAACTCTCTGATGAACACATACATTTAAGAAAAATCCACTTTTTTTTTTTTAATTTGTAACAAACTATGGGCTCATTATACTGTTCTGCACAGGCAAACTAGTTTCTGTTAAGCATAAGACTGCTTGAAAGGATGTTTCAATCTGATTGCTCCATCCATGTAGTAATATGTTAGCCACCACAATGTTGTAATTCTTGACAGAATCCCTTACAAGCAAGGATTGTTCTTAATGTTATACTTAGAGTTAGTCTCAGATAAACTGTTTGTTTGTTTGTTTGTCTGTTTGTTTTTTCATGACCACAGAGGAGGTCTAAATTCCATCCCTGAGTAGTGAAAAGGATGTTCTGATCCCAATGATATTTATATTCAGACAGAATCTCCCCCATTTCAGTTTCTCGTAAGACATAGTCAGGTATGTTTGTACTCAAAAGCGTAGCTACAAGACTGAGATATACGGTCAGCTTACAATAATTTAGGACAGTGACACAGGATATGACTCACATTTCCAATGGACACAATGCATCTACCTTAAAATGCACCAGAGGACAGTCTGACTACTGGTTTTATGAGAAATTCTTCTGAATGAATAAGGGTTGTCCCAGATAGCAAATGATATTTCATCTTTATATTATTCATCCTGTTCTGAGTAAGAAAGAATCATCTTTCTTTTCCTGGGTCTCTTTGTATTTCACTGATATGGTTACCTTAAAGTGAATATATTCATGTTTGTTTTTCATGGTGTGCTGAACTAGTTCACAGTGTTCAGTAGTCATAAGTTCTGTTAGAAACATGACAGATGTTGAAAGAGATTGATTTTATTGATTTATTTTTTGTATGGCCCAATCAGCATTATCTTTTAGTACAAACACATTTGAGGAATCTTTGCAAATAATTAAGCTTTTTCATTCTGCAATTTCTTTGTGATACAAAGGAAGACATAGTGTTGTACAGTGTCACTTCCACTGTCCTGGAATGAATACGGTAATTAATTTTCTTCAGGTGGAACAATAAAAAATTATCTCATTTCCTCATGATTACTTCCTCTCAACAGTTATCAGTAATACTTGCGATTACTGAGGGAAGTGGAGGATGTAACAGTGGTCTTATTGAGGAACCCTATTGTAGAACAGCAGGCAACAATTTTAGACATTAGAATTGAAGTTCATCGAAGAGTAATTGCTTCTGAATAAATGAAAAAATTGTAAGATTGCTTTCAGTTAGTCAGATAAGGTAAAAATAGGAAAGAGCTACAGATTAATTTACTCATGGGGGAATTTTACTTTTACCCAAATGGGCAGATTGTGTAGCCGGGGCTGGAGGGAAGGGAGCATGAAAAGGAAAGGAATGGAGAGGACAACACACATGAGGGGAGGGGAGAAATGTGAGAAGACAGCCATTATACCATTAACCAACAACATGAGTTGACTTAAGTCATCTTTACAATGTTGCTAGTCTTCCTCTCTAAGAGTAGCAAAGTGCAGGTTAAGCAGAAGTAAGCTAATTTGACTTTTGAAATGAGCGAGGATGTTATAACTGAACATAAGGGTAGTGTGGTTAATTATAGAATGTATAAAGATGACAAAGAACAATTTACCGATCTGACGACCGACTCACCGGATGCTCAGCCTGTCCCAGAGCCACACCGAACCCGCCCCTGCCCGACCAGCCCCCTTTTATGGTGAGCATGACGTCACATGGTATGGAATAGCCCCAGCCAGCTTGGCTCACCTGTCCTGGCTCTTTGTGAAATTAACTCTATCCTTGCCAGAACCAGAACACCACGTCAGTCCTTTTTGGCGCCAAATGTGGGGCATGAGAAGTCAGCAGTCTGGCGGTGGCCCATGCCACAATGGGACGGGTGAGTCATGGCTGCCATGGAGGTTTGGGACTCACAGCCTTGGCCTGAGAGTGTCCATGGCAGGAGCTGCCTGTGGTGATCAAGGGTGGCTGAACACCACCTGTAGCCCCCCCCCCGCTACCAAAACCTTGCCACGCAAACCCAACACATCCCCCATGAGTAAATTCAACTCAGTAAAACGTCAGAGGATGACCCAATTTTCCTGATGGCTTATTCAACAATTCAAGGTTGAATGGGTGCCAGAGCTGGCACAAGATGCATAACAAGAGTGTATGGCCATAGGAAAGGCAAAAAGATGAAAACTGAGGAGATGGTCCTTCCTTACTTTGGCATCTCTGAACCATTAATTCACATTATTGGAAGTCCCTGAATCAAACTTTCAGAGAATTTCTAAATTTGCTGGGAAAATGGCGTGAGGGGAAAAGAGAGTTGGCAGTTTCTCCACTGGACAGTGAGGAATCATGAGTACTGAACACTCAGCTACGGGGTGGGGGGGGTGGGGGGGCGGTGGGGTAGAGGTGGGGAAAGGGTGTTGACATGGTTAAATCCCGCACTCTTCATTGACCTCAAACCCAAGAGACTTCTATAATGAGAAGTAATTCAGATTATGCTGGATGATTAAAAATATTGTAGAAGCAAAATCAGAAAGGCTGAGATGGAGAATAAGATAAAACTTGCAAGGAATGTCATCTGTAGTAAAAAGGATCTGTAAGGTTGCTGTCAATAAAAGGAAGAGGTGTTCTACCATTCAGCAAATTGTGTGTTTCTGACAGATAACACTGAAGAGGCTAAAATGTTCAATTACTCTTTGCATCTGCCCTCTGTAAAAAAGTTAGCTGCAGCACAGCAGACACTGATAACCAGTAAAAGAGGTAAGAGCTCACCCTCTGGTAATGAAGAGAAATGTTTACACATTGGCTGGGCTTGATGAACTACTGAGATGCTTAAAGAACTGATCAATGAAGTCTCAGGCCTGTTTATGCTTATCTTTGAGAGCTTACAGAGTGCTGGGAGCATACTGCATTTCTAGAAAAGGCAAGAACAGGCCTATTTTTGAAAGGAAAAAAAGAGGACCTGGGAATTACTGAATGGCAGGCTTAATAAAATAACTTCAGCTTCTGAAAAAACACTGAAGCACATAGGCTGTTTATCTGCAGGCAGCTAAAATTTAATAGGCAGACGAGCAACAGCAAACATGGCTTTTTCTAGAATAAACCATGTTAAGCCAATCTAATTTCTTGTTTTGACAAAGTGAAAATCTTTGATGTCAGAGGGGAAATAACAAATGTCAGTTATTTTAATTTTAATATCTTTACTGCTTCTCTTATTGTCATTATGAATCTCCCTCTCTGCAGGTCTTTAAGAAAGGATTGAACTGCTCCCTGCCAGAAATGTTGTAACTACAGTTGATCCTGTCCTCAGGCCAGAGGTTAGTGGGAGAGGTTAGGGCTGGTGAAATCCAGTCTAGTTTGTCTGCATCTCAGAAAAGTTAAAAAGTATATTCAATGACACTTTCACTCTTCACAACAAAATAGGAAATACTATATATAAATATATATATAAATATATATATATATACACTTAGACCTTAAATGAAGATCAGCTTGAATACATTTGATGTGATTGCAAGGTAGTTATGCTATTCAAATACACAGCACTATGAGCAGTATTTCCTATTAACTGAAATGTAATGAAACAGTGTTAACTAGGGCCATCTTTTAGAGGAGCTACTAATTGCTAAGGGATTTGCTTTGTTTTACTGAACAAGTCTAAGGCTGAATCAGCTTCAGTCCAAACAACAGTAACCTGATGAGTGCAAAAAACCTTTTCTCTTTCTCCAAGTAGACATCTAAGAAATAGAAATTTGGAAAGTCCCTTCATGTGTGCATGACATCAGCTCTCCTGAATGCTTAGGGATTGAGGCAGGAAAGCTAAAACAAGGGTATTGATAAGGCAGCATCCTCCCATACAGGACATGTCATCCTGTAGCCTGACTCTTCTGACAAGGCTGTTTTGCCAAGACAGGGAAGAGGACAAAAAAATAGCCCTTGCACAGAGAAGTGCATTATGCTAGCGGTGGTGGGCAGATAGGCTGACCAGCTTGAAGCCTGGAATTTGCCACTGGCAAGTCAGAGGGGCAGAGATAAACCACTACGTAGATAGACCTCCCTCACATTAAATTTCTTTTCTGAGTGCTGTGGATCCTGGGAAAAAATGCACTTGGTTTTAAGGACACCATTTTGTAATCATTCTCTGTACTCTCCATAGGCTGCTCAGAAAGCAGCTTACAGACACCAAGCAGCAAAGGTTAGAAATGATGGGGAAAGTAATTTCAATCTCCTGCTAGGAAGTGATTGTATCAAGAGATGTCTTTTCTCTAAGAAGTGAAGACACGTCTGCTGTGTGGAAGGGGCAAACTCAAGCTGTGCTCACTATGAGAAATGCATGCCCCAAAGTGCACCCTGCACACCTACCCCTGTGGTGGGCACGCTTCAGCACACTGCAGCCCTCTGCTCACATGCACAGTTTTTCCTGGAAGAAGAACCTAGATGAACAGGGCAACAGAGTGCTGCCATGTCTCCTGGCATGAACTACATGGGCCAGGGACACTGGGGACATTCCCTGCCCCTACAGACCAGAAATGTCTTGAACAGGCAGTTTAGCAAACCTTTGCAATGGCCACCCAGAGTCTCTCTTTCTGCAACACCTGAGAGCTCTCTGTCCTGCAGCCCTACTGTTCTGCGGCTATAGTGAAGCATCTCTGACTGTCATCACTAGCTGCCTGAACTATTATTACTCGAACTAGCCTTTTTCCATTTTTTTTTTTTCCTTTTGGACACCATGCCTGTTCATCTTAGTTGTTTCCAAAAGTTATAACGCAGCTATAACGCACTCACTGGCCTGGCCCTTTTCTCTCTAATGAAATTAATGTCTTTCAGTAAAGTGATTAAATCTTACTATGATGTCATGGTTTAACCCCAGCTGGCAACTAAGCACCATACAACCACTCACGCACTCCCCCTCCCCTGGCAGGATACAGGAGAGAATCGGAATACCGAAAGTGAGAAAACTCATGGGTTGAGATGAAAACAGTTTAATAGGTAAAGCAAGAGCAGCGCACACAAGCAAAGCAAAACAAGGAATTAATTCACCACTGCCAATGAGCAAGAAGGTGTTCAGCCTTCCCTCCATCAGGCATAACAGTGACTTGGGAAGACAAATGCAATAACTCCAAATGTCCACCTCTTCCTTCTTCTCCCTCAGCCTCCTATAGGCTGAGCATGACATCATATGGTATGGAACATCCCTTTGGTCAGTTGGGTTCAGCTGTCCCGGCTGTGTCCCCTCCCAACTCCTTGTGCACCCCCAGCCCACTCGCTGGTGGGGTGGTGTAAGAGGCAGAAAAGGCCTTGGCTCTGTGTAAGCACTGCTCAGCAGTAACTAAAACACCCCTGTGTGATCAACACTGTTTCCAGCACAAATCCAAACCGTAGCCTCATACTGGCTACTATGAAGAAAATAAACTCTATCCCAGCCAAACCCAGCACATGTAACAAGAGCAATAATTATAAGGTTACTAGAACGCTATATGAGCATTAATTAGTATGGTATTGATTGAAGAATAATTCCTGAAGAATCACGAGAAGCATTTAATAAAGCTAATGATGCCTGCAGGTTTTGAGGACTTGCTTTTTGCCACCAGTATAAAAAAATTAATGTAATAGTGTATAAATCAGTGTCCTAAACTCCAGCATGCTTTTAATTTTTAGTCCTGGTCTATATGGTATGCATTAAAAATCAGTCAGTAAAAATGTTTTAAAATCTCAGTGTTTGGTTTCTGTCCTTTTAAAACCATATCTGTTCTGTCTCTTCAACCCCAAACCCCATATGGACTAAAGCAGCAATCTCATAGTACCTCCAGGCAGAGCTCTGGTGGAAAATTAACTACACTAGGAAACACAAAACAGACTTTGCTGAAAAACAATGGTGTTGCCTGTTACCTCTGTTAAGATTTTCACTGTGTATAAGGCAAACTGGCCCTCTGGTTTCAGTTTTTCAAGATACTTAAGCATGTTCATATCTTTGATCATACATAACTACCTCTCAGATGGACCTTTACTTCTTAATGCCGCTCAGCATAAAAGTCTCATTTGGAAACAATGAATTATTTGATTGGTTTTAAGCAAGGGTTCATACTTAGTTTAAAGTAAAAGAAGGAAAACAACTTGTCAGAGGCATAGAAACATCAGGAAGGACTACACAAGTTTGCTGAAATTCTAGAAGCAATTTGTGTAGGAGTCTCCTCACAGGAAGATGCTTAATTACATCAGAAGACTGGAATACAGACATTCACTAAAGCAATGTTTGGAAGTCCAGAGTACTGTGAAGTCTACCTTCATCTCCAGGGTATTGCAAATTACATGCATGCGTAGAAGGCGAAATAGCACAAGTGTATGAACAAAGGACAACTTGCTGCTCAGTTGCCTTTTGCCACTTAGCTCACAGAAATATGAAGTGTTCAAAGGCATCAGTTCTTTCACAGGATATACACTGCATCGGGCATCAGCATTTCCACTTCAAAGGCTGAGAATTGTTTTCTCCAAATTTAGCCTGTACATTTAGAAATATTAATATTTTTACTTTTGGCTATATTAAGTGTCTAACTTGGGTGTGATGCAGGAAAGAATATTTAGGACCTTGTTTTCCTTATATCTGGAGATAGGTAGGCATTTCCCTTTGTCTGTTTTCTTGGGCAGAGACTACACAAGGATAGCAGCTTTAACAGATGTGACTACATTAGACTATCTGTATATCAGTGACTGCTGCGCTGCTATATTAAAACCTGTTCTTGCCACATGATGAAGCCTATTGCTGAGTAGTACACCCAGCAAGTTTGTATGGTGTAAACATTTCCTAAGACCCCTCTTAAATGGTAACCATGCAAGATCTCAGCATGCAGCTGTGAGGGACCTGTGGGTCCAGGCATCATTCCAGTTGTTTGCCCTGGGATTTCTGATGGCATTGCAGATGAGGAAGAGTCCCTCAGAAAATGATTGCAGTCTTATCCATCTAGGTGAGTCCAAATGGGTGAAAGGAAGGGTGAAAGAAAGGAGTCAGAGGAGAGTGCAGAGATACGGAGGATGTGACCCACCCACAGTTTCAATGTCTATGCCACTGCCAGCAGCATGTCACATGGCAGCAGTGGTATCAATGACACTGACTGTGCATCACAGCATGTGTATTGGGTCGGCATGGCAAGGTCTGGGGCGGGGGGGGAGGGGGCTACAGGGGTGGCTTCTGTGAGAAGCTGCTAGAAGCTTCCCCTGTGTCTGACAGAGCCAATGCCAGCCGGCTCCAAGATGGACCCACTGCTGGCCAAGGCCAAGCCAATCAGCGCCTCTGTGATAACATATTTAAGAAGAAGAAAAACACTTAGAGAGAGCGAGCTTTTGCAGCCGGAGAGAGGAGTGAGAAGATGTAACAAACTCTGCAGACACCAAGGTCAGTGCAGAAGGAGGGGGAGGAGGCGCTCCAGGCGCCGGAGCAGAGATCCCCCTGCAGCCTGTGGTGAAGGCCATGGTGAAGCAGGCTGTCCCCCTGCAGCCCATGGAGGAAGGATGAGGGGGTGTAGAGACTCCACCTGCAGCCCATAGAGGACCCCACACCAGAGCAGGTGGAGGCACCCAAAGAAGGCTGTGACCCCATGGGAAGCCCACGCTGGAGCAAGTTCCTGGCAGGACCTGTGGACCTGTGGAGAGAGGAGCCCATGATGGAGCACGTTTGCTGGCAGGACTTGTGACCCTGTGGGGGACCCCACGCTGGAGCAGTTTGCTCCTGAAGGTCTGCACCCCATTGGAGAGGCCCATGCTGGAGCAGTTGGTGAAGGACTGTAGCCCGTGGGAGAGACTCACATTGGAGAAGTTTGTGAAGGACTGTCTCCCATGAGAGGGACTCCATGCTGGAGCGGGGAACGATAAGATGAGTCCTCCCCCTGAGGATGAAGGAGCGGCAGAAAGCAACGTGTGATGAACTGACCACAACCCCCATTCCCCGTTCCCCTGTGCTGCTGAGCAGGGAGGAGGTTGAAACCAGTAGTCAAGTTAAGCCGGGAAGATGGGAGGGGTGGGGGGAGGTGTTTTAAGATTTTATTTTATTTCTCATTCCTCTACTCTGTTTTGCTTCGTAATAAATTAGATGAATTCCCTCTCTAAGTTCAGTCTGTTTTGCTTGTGACGATAATTAGTGAGTGATCTCTCCCTGTCCTTATCTCGACCCACAAGCATTTCGTTATACCTTTTCTCCCCTGTCTAGTGAACGAGGGGAGTGAGAGAGCGGCTCTGGTGGGCACCTGGCCCCTAGCCAGGGTCAACCCACCACAGCATGGACTTTAGTTCCCTTCATCTCATGTTCCTGTTCCTTAAGTTGGTGGGCTGGTTGCTAGGCAGGGGAAATTGAACCAGCACACCAGGCAGGGCAGCTGCAGGCAGACCTTTGGTCTGAGCTGTCTTGTCTGATGTTTGACTGACACCAGGAGCTCATGTGGTGATGCTGTCATCAGCACAATCTTTGCACTGTAATTTTATTAATTTTATTAAACTAGGCAGATATACCTATAAGCCTAAAGAAGTGAAAGATATCTCTGCCATTGCCTCCCAGCAGCACCTGTCTTTGTATAGAAGGACAACAGACTTCCAAAATATTGGACTGCTGGTAAACAGGAGAGGTGAAGTCACCACCAACACTAAAAAGGCAGAAGCTCTCAACACTTTTTTAATCTCTATCTTTAGCAGCACTGTTGGGCTCCAGGCCTAGGGAACAAAAATCTAGATTGATGCAAACATGAACCCACTGTCAGTGAGGGAACGGTTGGTGTGTGAACTATTATTGGAGCTTGACCCCGACAAATTAATGGCCCTTGACAATATCCACCTAAGAGTGTTAAAAGAGTCATTGTGAGGCCGCTCTCCATAATCTTTAAGAAGTCATGGAGGTTGGGGGGATGTCCCAGAAAACTGGAAAAAGTTTTTACCCCCATCTACAAGAAGGGCTTAAAGGAGGATCCAGGAAATTATAGGCCCATCAGTCTTACTTCAGTCCCTGTGAATGTTATGGAAGGAATCCTGGGAGCTATCACAAGTCAAATGAAGCATATGATTGGGAAAAGGCAGCACAGATTCACCAAGGGCAAATCGCACTTGACAAAACAGTTCACAACTTCTACAGCAAAGTAACCTGCTCAGTTGATGTGAGGTGAGCAGTGGACATTGTCTACCTGGATTTCTACAAGGCTTTGGATACAGTTCCCCACAGCCTCCTCCTAGAGAAACCAATGTGTTATGGTCTAGACAAGTGGTCTGTGCGGTGAGTCTGTGTGGGGAACTGGCTGACAGGCTGCACTCCGAAGGTGATGGTTAACAGCTCCTTTTCAAACTGGCAACTTGCCACAACTGGGGGCCCCTACGGATCAAAACTGGGCCCAACGCTGTTTAATATCTTCATAAGTGATCTGGATGATGGGATCAAGTGGACCTAGATGAAGTTTGCTGATGATATCAGACTGAATGGGGAAGTAGACACTTTGGAAAGGAGAGCCACCCCGCATGAAGACCTGGATAGGTTTGGAAGAGTGTGCTAACAAGAACCTTATGAAGTCCAACAAAGACAAATGTAAGGTCTTGCCCCTGGGAAAACATAATCCAGGAGTGCAGCACAGACTGGGATCTACCTGGCTGGGGAGCTGCTCTGTGGAAAGGTACCTGTGGGTCCTGGTGGACAACAAGCTTAACATGAGCAGACAATGTGCTGCTGCAGCAAAGAAAGCCAACAGGATGCTGGGTTGCATCAATGAGGGCATCACCAGCAGAGATCAAGAAGTCATTATCCCTCTCTACTCAGCACTTATCAGGCCACACCTGGAATACTGTCTTCAGTTTTGGTCCCCGCTATACAAGAAAGATGTGGACAGGCTGGAGAGGGCCCAGAGAAGGGCCACAAAGATGGTCAAAGGACTGGGAAGCCTGCCATATGCGGAAAGGCTGAGAGAACTGGGTTTGTTCAGCCCTGACATAAGGCTTAGGGGAGACCTCATCACCATGTTACTGTATTTAAAGGATGGCTACAAAGAAGATGGAGTCTCCCTTTCTACAAGGAGTCACATAGAAAAGACGAGGGGTAATGGGTGCAAGTTACTTCTGGGGAGATTCCGACTGAACACAAGAGGAAAATTTTTCACAATAAGAACAATTAGCTATTGGAATAATCTCCCCAGGGAAGTGGTAGATTCCTCAACATACAATACTTTTAAGATTCAGCTGGACAGAATGGTGGGCCATCTTGTCCCGACTGCTTTTGCCAAGAAAGGTTGGACCAGATGATCCTTGAGGTCCCTTCCAACCTGGTATTCTGTGCTTCTGTGGTTCTATGATTCCAAGTCGATGCTACAGACAAGGCTTTGCTGAAACTGCAGAAAGGCTAAGCCCAGGTGAGGTCTAAACAGTCAAAATGTTCCCTCTAGATTCTGCAGAAAGCAGAGCAGACAAAGAAGGACTTGGGAAAGACAGGGGAAAACTGGGTTTTGTGAAACTGGTGTTCTGCATTAACGAAGTTGGTAGTCTCACCAAATCTGAAGTTAACCAAAGAAAACTTCATCACAGATGGAAGCAACAGTGTGGCAGTGAAAAAGACACCTTTGTGTATGTGAAGGTAAAACAATAGTGAAGAGAGAGAGAGAAAAAGGGGGAGAGAGAGACACAGAGAGAGAGAGCACACTTCCTGGTGTGGCCATTTCTATTCATTGGTGCATTGGTAAGGGGGACTCAATGAAATTATCCAAGAAATTTCCTGCCTGATTTCAGAGGCACTGAAAGGCAGTTGTCCCCTTGTATCTCAGAGATCAATGCCTGCATGCTTGCTTAGGCTGCACAAAATCCACACAGTAAAGATGGAAGGCACTCCTTTTTAATGTCTCCTTCCTCCCATAGGTACCATGTACAGACAAGCCATACAAAGTTATTATGGTGTGAAAGTAGAACTTAATCAAGGTTTATTTAGACTTTTTTTCTTCCAGAAAGAGAATGCTATTAAGTTTCTTTGGCAACTGGTAGTGAGATAAGCAAAGCATCAAGCAATGGCAGGAATGCCAAAACAATAGAAACAAATATGCTTTTCCATTTCTATTCTCTTCTCCCTAGAGCGTGCTGCTTCTTTTCACTTTCAGTGAATAATTAGAAAATGGAAGACAACTCAAGTGCTGTCTTAGGAGAGCATGTGGAACAGGAACTAGGCTTGTTTACCATTATCAAGGCTTGACATGGTGCTGCTCTCTGTGTAGTCCAAAAGAACAGTGCAACATTTTACCTTCTAACTTCTCATTAAAAATAATTGCAGTCAGCAGAGGAAACCAGCATGTTCATTGTAACATTTTAATTACTAAGTCCTCCTTTCGCTAACTGCAAATCAAGCAGAAAAGCATTGATTTACATGAATGGCAAAGAGCGTTAAAGGCATGCTTATTATTAGGAAAAAAATACTGTGAAAATATGGCAATAAAGTAACAGCAGGTTGTGAGTTTGAAAGCTGTTTAAGCATTGGCATATTTTAAAACAAATAGAAAAGAGACAGTGTCTTATTAAACCACACCCTGATGAACACAGTATTTTACTTTTCATTTTTATGAAAAAATTAAAACCAAGCATTTGACAGTTTGTAAACACATCTTCTAAGGTTGAATGTTAATGATGAAAATCTTAGGAAACAGCAACAGGAAAAATGATATTTTGGTAAAAGGAAAAGCAGAGCATACACAACTGGAGGAAATTCTTCATTTGTTGAATATCAGCCATAAAGGTAAAAAAGTCAAAGCATTGTATAGCAATCTAACATGCTGCTGTGGAAAAATCTCAAATGACTCATAAAACTGACTCTGTATTACTTACAGGAGGAGCAGTACTACCTGTATCCTCATTTTGGCATTTCTAGCCAAAAGAAACACAGTGATGCTTGTATCTGGTTTTCCCATGGGCATATACTATGCCCATGGAATAATTCATCCTACATTTACTGGGGTAAAATGAGTACAAAACACACAGTGCAGCACTGTCTTTATGTATTTTATTCAGTATTTTTTCCTTATCTTTTCTGCTTCCTTGACCTTTCTGAATTATTTTTCATCCTCCATGATTTTGATAGACTTTGAAGATGTGGATTGTGGTACAGTGACAGTCTTCACCTCCCCTTGTAAGTGAAGAGCAAAACTATGATTTCAGTGTATGAAAGAACTTGCAACCGAAAGCTGAATTGTCCCTACAGTGCAAAGAAATATTGAGTGGGAAGACAAATCCCATTCGCTTTCCAATTTTTAATTTGGGTATTCCAGGGCTGGGAGAGGGAGAAGAGCAGTGCCCTGTTTCATTGCTTAAATTTGCCCGGCCCAAAATACAGAAACAGGACAACCTGTTTGTTGTTGCAGTTTGCTGTCAGCAGAGCTCAGCTGGGCCTCCACCTCTACCTTCCCAAGAGGATTTTCTTGTCCCTTGTTACTTTATAGGCATTAATTATATGCAGGTTGATTTCGCTGCATGGAAAGATGCCATGGGAAAAATTAATATGAACAAAAGCACAACAAAATTTCAACATATGTTCTTCTGGTAGCCAGGCTCCCTTTGGGTTGACACAACAGTACATGGGTCTTTAACAATTCTTTAACTGAGCAGAAAATAGCACAATCAAATCTAATAGCTGGAGGCTGAAGGCAAAGAAATTCATGCTGGAAATAAAGCTAACATTTGCAAAGGAATACAGAACTAAATAGCAAAACAGTTCATTGAGGGACGTGAACTACTCTTTATCAGCCAGCCTCTTTACACCAAGACCAGGCCATTTTCCAGGCCATGTGATTCTGAGGTTCTGACTTGATGCTCATGATTGTTTTTTACTTTAAGATCTGTAAATCTACAGAATTAGGTATTTTGTAATGTTTAAAAATAAATGTTATAAAATAGGCTATTATTTAATTTTTAATATTCTCCAAAGCTTTTGAAAGGATTCTAATTTGTTAGACTTCTATGGTGAAAGGCATTTCAGTTTGATTATAAGTTTACCCTAAGTAAAGTTCTTAACCAAATATTTGAGAATTGGTTTATATTTTGTCTTGCCATGAAAATATATCCGAGGTCACTTAATTCTTTATATTAAAATATATGTAGTATTTAAGCATCGCTATCTTTGATTTGTTGTTGTTTATTACCAAAACTAACATATCCATTTACCATTTAGTTTGCAATGTTTGCAACTGAGTTCAGTGAATTGTCATACTCCTGTGTTGTGCATACCTTCCACTTGAGGAGATGGCAAAAAGCCTTGTCCTTTAACAGTAGAAGTGTCCAGGAGGCCTTGCCCGACCAACTGAGGGGTAAAAAAGAAAATAAAACTGACATCAGCTTCCCTGGCAGATCATCCTTTATAACAAGCAAATTCCATGAGAAGACTCCCATTGATTTTGACAGGCTTCAAGGAGCCCAAGGATGTATCTTATTCAGCTGAAGCTTTCACAAAAAACTTAGCACTAGAGCTAGCAGCACAAACGTAAAACACTTGATCCTGCTCCACCAGTGCTGCTCATGGGGAAAAAACCCAACAACAACTTAAAGCTTAGGTATGGGGACTACCAAAATGGATGCTTCAGGGGCAGAGAGAGAGGACTGCAGCTGGCTGCTCACAGGAGGAGCTGAAAACAATGTGCAAGAGCAAATGTTTTTTCTTTGTAAGCAAGGTTAGCATCTTCAACAGTTCCTTCAGGTCACTACTGAGTACAGCTACTCGTACTTGCTAACCTAATCCCACCCCAACACTTGTCTTTTCAACATCAGGAGATCAGAGATCCTCCTGGGTTTTCCAACCTGAGCTTAAAACATAGCAGCTAGCACATACATATGAGTAACACACTATCCAAATACACCAAGTGCCTGTCAGAATGTGAACTGAGACTTGGGCAACACCAGTGCTGGCTCCTTTTGAAGGTGAAACAAATCATACCCTCTCCTGATTACACGACCCTAGCTGTAAGCTATGCTATGAAATAATTCAAGTGAAGCTTCCTAAACTTCAGAGCAGGGAAGAAAGAACTTGCAGTTAGTTTAAATCTCCAAATATCTGCAAGAGATTCCTTTTTCACTGGGAATTTCTGTCAAGCTACCATCTGGCAAGTTTCCCTTTCAAAACATATTTTCAATAATATTTTCAGCTCATGAAAAGGAAATTGATGGTAGGAATGGTACAATGTAAACTACAGGTCTGATAAAATGAGGAAAGCAATTATATATAGTAAGGAGATAACATGTATTAGAGCTAGGGAGATAGAGATAAAGGCAACAAAAGAGCTCTGTTATGCTTGTACCTCACAATCTAAGCTTAGAGTGACAGGGTACGTAGAGTTAGATATACTTCAGAGCAAGATAAGACTAAGATAGTATTGGGAAAAGTTATTGTTATTCAGATAAAGTGAGATCTGATTTTTAAAGTAGAAATAACACGCAAGGCACTAAAACAATTGGCTAAACTATCAGCAGGAATCAGTACAGTTTTCTGCTTTACACCCGTGATGATCTGCCCTTATATTTCACTTACTAGTCAATCTGAATGAAGACCTATATTTTTAATAATTTGTGGTTTATTGTCTTCTTTTTTACTTTGGTAGGCAAATCACCTTTAAAGCCACCAGTGATTTTTGTCTGTCTAAAGAATAAGAATAGATGACAGGATCTGTCACTAAGTACGAAAGGATATGAGCAGGGATTCACAGAGCACCTGAAGAAATTAAATGGGAAGAAAAAGGGTAATGCGTCATTGTGCTTTCAAGCAGCACCTCAGAGAAAGGAGTACACAGCCTTTGTTCCAAAGGCTGATTTTGATTAAATTAATTTCCAGCTAATGTAATGCATAATAATTACAGATTTACCAACAGTGAAATAAAAGTCTTATCTGAAGAATTATGTAAAACATTAAAAACTGCTTCTTTCAGGGAGGGAGAATTTAGTAATTCCGCTGATTTCTCATCATACAGTGTCTCTAATACTGTACTTTACAACAGTGTGATAGTGTCATGAGAGCTGAGCTGGCTAGACAAGAAAAATGAAGACCTCTGGTAAACAGCCAGAACTTTCTGAAGGTTTGTTTCTTCATGTGGATCCATGAGTTGGCATGACTTCTGACTTGTTTTTATGAATAAGTGCAGGGAACAATGAGACCTGCTGCTGGAAAAGAGAAATTCAGGTTTTAGAAAACAGTCAAGATTTTTTATCTTTGGGGACAGTCTACACTACCCTGAAAACTAGATGTCCTGAATATTGTTGTGAAAATAAATGGGAAAAAATAAAAGATGTCAACAGCCTGCTAGCCAAGGCAGATACTTGAGAAAGCAATGTTGTGCAAGAGAGCTGTGTTCAATGCCCCTCCTCTGCCTAATCTGGTGCAGGGAGTTATACCTCTGCATCTGCTGACGCACTGTCCTAACCAGACAGTTGCAGAGTTAATTTATTCTTCTGTCTCTCTGCTGTAGTGAATTCCCTACTCCACAGCAGGGTGGTACTGATGGGAGACCTCTTACTCCAGTGGGATCTGCAGAACCACATATAAGCCCCAGTTGAGAAGCAAGCGAGAAATCTCTCCCCTACCTTGTCCCTAGTTATGACCCAGGTTCCCACTGACACCAACTGACAGCATTACTTTCAAATCCTGAGTATTTACATGAGAAGTTTTCTTTGGGTTAACCTAGGTATTTTTTTCATAAAAACTCCAGGCAAGTGCCAGGAGCCACGAGTGTCTGGATGACACAGCCCTGCCTCCCAGCTGCTCCTGGAGGAGTAGCCCGTCAAACCCCAGCTTGCTCCCCTTATTGGGCTACTTTTAATGTAACAGTCAGAGGATGAAGAACAGAAATTAATTAACAAAAGAAAATAAGATATATGTTTTAGTTCACACAGGGATCAATCGTTTCTCCAGTTTATACACCGTAAGTTTAAATCTCATGGCTTCTCTGTTCTCAAAATACAGCATGAAAAATAAATAAATCCCTTTTCTTCTGTTGTAGCTTTGTCTCATTACAGGACACAGTGAGGACTTCAGGATCTATCCAGTTACACTAAGGGTGGATAGCTGCAAGGCTTGTCATTGTTATCAGCGATGACATTTCTAAGGCCAGGTGGCTTCACTAAACATTTTATCACTTTAACTTGGGTGTTCTCATCTCAGTTTGTGTGCAAGAAAATGAGTTTAAGTGAGAATATTTGTTTCTTTTCTGTCTTTTGAAGGTTGTGCTGGCGTTTGCATTGTGTTTGTTTTCTTCCTATAACATCTGAGTAGAAGGATGATGCAGCACAACTGGTTATAGCTTCACTGTCTGTACAAAGTCTTCCTTAAGACAAATCGCAAAATAGGTGATTGGAATAACTCAGGAGTGGTGCTGCAGTTTCACTGACAGCATTTTTTGCAGTGAAGAAGCCTATGAGTCCTTCACATATCCAAACCCCATTTTTACATTATCAAGTGAATGTTTTGAAGCATTTCTTGGTGCACAGGTGTGTCTGCAGTATTGGAACAATAGTTGTGAGAACAAAAATGCTAATGCGAAATTACTATGCTGCAAATATTCAATTCCCTTTGCTCCTCAGACTCAAAACACACCATTCATGACAATAAAAAAGTATGCAATGTCTGCGATTAGTTCCAGATTGATGAAAAATTGGTATGTAAGTGATGGTACTGTAGCACTAGATGCTGCTAAATTGCAGCACTGTTTTACAAAATTCCTTTCTTTTGCATTCTACCTCTTTTTCAGTCTGGAATAATTGCAACAGTGTAAAGGTTACTTAGGTTTTTTTTCCAGGCCATGTGATGCAGAGCATTATGGTTATTACAAAATCATTCCAAAAGTCCATTAAACCAAGTCAGCTGACTTACAAGTATTAAGGAACGTACAAAGTAACGTAGTGGAGATCTGTGGGTTTGTCTTGGGTACTTGTCTAGTATGTATTGCCATAGTTTCAGGATAACACGTATTTTTTAAGTACATGATAAAGATGCTATTTTGAGGTTGTGTTTTGTTTTGAAGAGAACCTGCACTGAGAAAGAAGTAAGAGGTAATGTCTGCCCTGCCCTTAGGAGATCAATGCATTCCGAGATCGAGGTTCATATTCCTCCTGCAGGATATGTACGGTCCAGGCTATACAAAGCCAAATAATACTGCTGCAAAGGTTGGTGGGGCAATCCACAGCTGTGGTCAGACCAGGCCAGCCTGCATGTTTAGTCCATTGACATCACAGAAATTGCTCAGCAGGACTTGCTGTAAGCACTCCACACCCTGAATGTCTCAGCTCTTACTCCACTGCTTCTCTCACAGCTCAGCCCAGAATTGTCTCACACCAGTGCCTGATCTCAGTTCCCCCAGTTACCCATGGTAACACAGTGGGAGAGGAGCATGGTCTTAAACAAAACCTAGGAGGGCTATTTTATTATTGATTCTAGATGTAGATATTGAGCTTTAATAATGAGATGAAGTTTGTTCAGTTACTTTTTGCTCTCTTTTCACAGAGCTCAAGGAGGAATCCCCTCTCCCAGGGAAGCCTGAGAAATGGGACACATTGTTGTGGAAATGCCAGATGGAGCTGGAATGGGTTTCACTGTGCTGCTTCTCCTTTGGTGGACAGTGGTTCTCCTGTGTTTGCTATATGCTTCAGTTGTTTAAGATCTTTCGTCCAGAGTTTAGATTGGTATGGATAACGTGGCTCCTTGTGTCCCTGCTGATCACATCTTCCAGCATTTTCTTCACTGGTGGTTTGCACTTCTAAGAACCAATACAAATCAACAAGGCAAGTGAGATCAAGAATCACCAATTAAAGTTTCTCCAACCTGGGCATTTCAGCAACAGAAGTTTGAGGTTGCCTGCACCCCATCCCAAAAGTTGGGAGAGGAGTTGTTAAGTGATTTAGAAGAAGTATTGTGAAATCCAGGCACACATCTTTAACTCATTTTGGAGAAGGAGCAGCTGGTTAGGAACCACTTATAAGGAGCTTCTGTCCAGGTGTGCTCCAGAAAGCAGAGCGCTCTCTCCTACTGTATGGATGAGAAGGTCCGTACCTGCTTTTCTCTGCTGGTAATGGGGTGTGTTTTCACTGTCCTTTGTCCTTCCTGGACTGCATTGCCCTCCACATGTGGTCTCTCCTTTAGGAGTACTGCAGCTACCTCTGCCTTCCCAGAGGTGTCATTCCACTCCACAGCAGCCCTGATACAGAGTCAAGTATATGATTTGGATTTTCTAGTATGATCACCTCTCTGTGTGATGTTATTTTGCATATTCATCTTATTTTGGTAAAACCTTAATCTGGCCAAACTGTCAAAGTGATGGATGTGAGCACTTGTAACTCTTTATCCCGTACAGTTTATTTTGGCATGTTTCTTGCTCCTGACTTAAAGTGGGCACATTACTGACACTGTTTTGTTTTTGGTTTTGTACAAATGCCATAATACAGTCTCAAAGATGCTCTTGGTAAGAAATCAGTTTTTTACCAGCATCTATCTGAATTACAACATCACTTTCAAGAACAAGAAGTAAAGGCGTTTTTGAGCCAGGAGCTGTGGCTTTTTGAAGTTCTCTAATTAACTACAGTTGGTTCCACGTATGGGTCAAATCTTTTTCATATGGATGTCACTGGCATTCAATAAGGAGAATATTTGCTTTTGGAAAGTCAGGGAATATTTCTTAAATTGAACAGTTGGTAATGGGCTCTTTTTTTATGTTACAAAATGTACAGCTTTCTTGGCTTCTTGATGTTTAGCATGTTGCTTATCAAACATCTGAGAATTACAGCTATAGCAAGAATTCCCTCTTCCTTTGTTAGCTTTACCTACCTCCAGTAATTCTTACCTTACTACAGCAATCTATTATTTTAAAACAAGTGTAACATTCTCAGAAATCATTTTGTGCATCTCACTCTCAGCACAGCATGTGTACCTACTGTCCAAAGCTGCCATTGCACATCACTTGGAGGTGGATTGTATCCCACCAGCATTACTTAGGTAACAACTGGGCACACCCTGACCGGTTGCCTATGGGCAGCTCTCTCCCACCTTTTACTCATGAGAATCTGGTGACTCAAGTTGCATTTCTTAGTTAGCATCATAAAGTCCCACAAAAAGGAGGAGAGATTTCCTCACCATAGTGGATTTAAAACAAAACAAAACAAAAACCCCCCAAAACTCCGATTTAATCACTGTAAGATGCTTGTATAAATGTCAATGGAAATACTGAAGTCTTAATTGAAGTCATAGTTTTGAAGGCTTTTTTTTTTTTTTTACACATTTTTTGCGCATACTTTTTTCTCTTTGATATACTGGAGGAAAAAACCCTAAATCCACAAAACTAGAGACTAAGACCTAGATATTAAATTTCTCTTATACTAGTATACATCTGATAGGATGTGAATCATATTTCTAATTAGCAAAAAAAAACCCCCATTGGGTAACATGAAACTGTTTTAGAACAGCTATCATAAGGTTATTTTAAATATAAGTTGTGAACTTGTATTGTTAACTCAACCAGCTCCTGTGTGAAGTGATTAATACATGGATATATACACTCAGAAAGCAGAACCATGTTTAACAATATGAGGATGGTTGGAAGGAAATCAGTTCCTTCTTAAAATCTATTAGAAAAGCAGGAATCCAGCAAAATTAATTATTTACTTTGGAAAAAGGGAATTTTACAATGCACAATATTGAAAAGGAAAATATTCATGGTGGAATTTATGATAATATTGCCCCCAATGGAGGGAAGACAGTGCACTGGGACATTAAATGATGTAAGAAACAGCAAGAGAATATCTTAGTAAGGTTATGGAATAGCTATACTTCGAGGATGTGAATATGGAAAAAGCAGAGACCGTTAAGGCTTGATTTAGCCACACAGTCTCTACGAACAGTATCAACCATAGGCAGATGCACTTCAGGAGCACTTGCCCACAGAAATCTGATTGGAGCTATTCATTAGAGTAGAACCCAAATACAGTAGCACAAAGATACCACATCTACATGGGCAAAATTTTGAAAAAAATCCCACAACTCAGGTAAATTAAATTATTAGATTGGCAAATTTCCTGAAAGTGGATTCAAGGGAAAGAAAACTGAAGGGAGACACAGTCTGTGTTTATTGCTGCAGTTCCAGCAGCACAGCTGTAGTTCTGGTTGAGTTGGCTCCTCCATCTACAGCCCAAATATCTCAAGGTTTATTATCCGGGATGTTTCATACTACATACTACAGCAGGTTGAAAGCGAATATATGGATGTTAGTGAAAAAGGTTGTGTAAAGTTAATCCTTCCAAAAATTACAGAACAGTAATACACAGAAGGGGGAATGTGGTTTTAGATAATGGGGAAGTGAGACCTTTTTATTAGCTTCAGAGGAAAACATGTTGTTTCAGAATATATATATTTTTGTAGTAAGAAAGGAACCTTTTAGTGTCTTAAAATGAAGAATGAAACATTACTATTGTTTATGCCTAGCCAAAGTTTTCATGAAAGACTTCTGTTATAATCACAGTAATTCATTGTGAATTGAAGTACAACTTATTTTCGGAACAATAAAATTATGATATGAGGATGTGGGTATTCTGACATATACAGAGAGATGCTGAAATAAATCCTTGTTTGTGATCCACATCAATATTTTTTTAAAAAAAAAAGCAGATCTTGTTCCAATATTTTAAATATATATTTTAAGTGACACATGTATTTGGCATAAGTCAGTAGGGAATCTTTCCTGAGTAAAGACTGAAGTCATTGAAGCTAGGTAGTATTAGAATAGCAGAGTACTTATGGATTCACAATTTCCATTTCTGCCTTCATGGGTACCTTAACTGCTAGTTATGTACCTTGGTTTGCTTGGGCAGAGAGAAACTCTCCTGACTCACCCATTAGCTCTGTGCTTGTAGTCCAGAAGGGCATGTGAAGGTGGAGAGCCAAAGGTTGGTGCCCTGAGAACTGCACTGTGAGAACAAGAGCCAGGTTGTGTGTCTTGTGCGTCTAGGTGAAGAGAGAGCTGAGCAGAAACCTTCCCGCTGTGTCCTGCCATGTGGTTTCTAGCCCCTGCCTGCTGCCCTCCCTCCCCTGGCAGCCCTGGCACAGGACACCTACACCCACAGGGTGCTGGTGCTGAGTTCTCTCAGCAATGGAGCACATAGCCATAAAACAAGTACCCTGACTCCTTCCTAAACACTGCAGTGGGTTTCTCATTTCACATATCAGGAGAAGCACTAAAAAAAGAAAAAGTTTCTTTTTTCAGAGTGGCTAGTTGTGCATCTGCTGATATTGGTTTGGTGTTGAAAAAGCTGTCAAGGGAGATGAAGCACTGTGCCTGCTCCTTATTAATACTCGCAATTGCTGCATATGGCATAAAATTGCTGAGACAGAGAGCTTAGGGAAAACGCAGTGTGCTGATGGCAAGGTCCAGAACAGAAAGTCTGCTGGGGTAATTCTTCAGCATAGACTTTAAGGAAAAGAACATGCATTGTAAAGAGAACAACTTATTTTAGGATATATTAGCCTAGAACTTATAAACACAGAGGAGTAGAAAGAGCTTCGAGGAGTCAGTGTACTTCATGCCAGAGGTGAAGAGTCTTTCCTTAAATGAAGAGCAAAAAAGCAAACAATTTCTTCATTTAACACACCTCTCAGCAATAGTGCAGAAGCAATTAAGCCTCACTTGAACGGCTCTTATGTGGCACTTGTGTCTACTTCATCTAAGGAACAAACCTCTGTCCTCTCTATTGCCCTCCTGGAGGACCCCTGCACCTCTGTATCCCCAGGGATAAGAGGCTATGAAACCCTAAAATCCCTCCTCGGTCCATTTGGGAGACCCAGATATATTACATGCACCCCAAGGAGGCTCCTAGCCACTCCAGGGGACTGGGTCTTCCCTTCCTCCCCTGCACCGCTCTTCCCTCCCAGTGTGGGTTTACCTCCCTGCTCCTCCCTTATCCCTTGCCCTCCGCTTGCTGCCAGGAGACACAGCCTTCAGGGCTGTGCACAGGGGGAGTGGTAGGGTAGGTGGCTAAAAAATGCTAAAAACATGGAGTCAGGATACCCCTTCCCACTCCTGTGGGAGACGAGGGCCAGAAACCACCACCCTTCCCCAAACCTCCAGGGCTGGAGCCTGCCCTTCCTGCCCTCAGGCCAGCTGAGGCTGAGGTAGCCGTCCTGCCCCTGGAAAGCCTCAATAGCAAGAGCATCCACCCCAAGGAGTCATATCTCACTCCTCTTGTAACAAAAGGCCTGTAAAATCTTCATCACAACCCTGCAGGAGCCTGGCAGCTGTTTTTTACCCTGGTGCAAGGAGCCAATGGCACACAGCAGTACTGCAGCAGCAGATGCATGCTTTGAAAGCCCTGCTGCAGTTTGCTGAGGGGATAAAAGCTATTCTCCCTCCTGCTACAGATTTCAGAGCCCCCTTTCACACCCTCTGAAGGAGGTAGGGGAAGCAACGGCAGGTAGTGAGGTGGAGGAGAGCAGGGAGAGCCTGGCGCGGCCCATTTCTCTGGTGGTGTAAGCTCTGTACCCAGGAAATGCTGTGAAATACTACGATAAGGACTACCAGCTACTTCCAAAATAGCCAGTGAGACTGATGAAGAGAGGCACCCACTCTCCAAAGGGAGCCACAAAATTCACAGCTGAGGTGGGGGCGCATTCCCTGCCGGTGAGGAGTCTCTGCAAGGAGGTGGCGGATGCCAGAGCTCATGGCCGTGAGGACACGCTCGACACAGCTGTTCAGAGGATGCAAGCGGGGAGCCAAGGTATAGGCAGTCTGTCATGGGGACCCTGCTTGAATGTCTGTCTGGGAAGGACCCGAGGGTCTCTCAGGAAGGGGGAGAACTTGGATCCCTGACCAGGCCTTTAGTTCCATATCTCCCTCCTGAAAAATGGCATGTTGCTACCTAGCTGTGAATCCAACACAGTCCTTCCAGTCCCTAACCATTTTGAAGCAAACAGAGGCCCTCAGTAGGTGGTGTATTTAATGGCATGCATAACCTGGTTCATCTTGACTCCTACTTGATTGGTTACCTGGTGCTTCCAAGAAAAGGGGAAAGGTTTTGGACACTGCATTGTGAATCCATAGGCAAGAAGTGAGCAGGCACAGCCCATTCACACCTTTGCTTCACGTTTGCGGTACATGCAAGCCCAGAGTCCTGCTCTGGACTTCGTGCTTTGTGAATATTGGAATTTCTGCTGAATTTGTTTTTGGGTTTTTTTTGTTTGTTTGTTTGGTTGGTTTGTTTTTTACAAAATGGTTTAAAATGATTATTCTAGGTCACAAGTTCTGCACAGAGAAACCTTTTTTCCTTTCTCCCATCTCTTCTCCTATATGTGCATACATACACATAGTGTATGGTCTGCGCTTTCGAGTCCTCACAGCCTGCAAGTACTAACCTGTCCAGGAGACTTGGCTGTGGAAGTGAGGGAGGACTGCAACCACACATGCAAGGCATATGCATTAGACAACACACACTGAAGAACTAGTTACCAACAAGTGACTGGTTTTTGTTCTTAGCTGTCTGTATGCTACATTCACACCATGGCACCCCAATGTACAAGCACTTCCTCTCCCAGAACCACACACTTTGCAACTTGGAGGATAGTTTTGTCATTTTTATGACAAAAAAAAAATGCCCTCTGCCACTCTCCTAGATGCCATGCTGCTCCCATACAAGGTCCCTGCAGCCTTGCTGCCAGTCCGCGGGGCTGAGCCCTTCGCAGACGTGCCACCAAGGTCTCCTCGGCCTTCACAGGAACATGGGAACCCTCCCAGGAGCTGCCTTCAGTGCCTCAGGGTTCTGGGCTGTGCTCAGTTCCCTGCCTCAAGAGAGCTGTGCCTCTGGAGTCTGCCAGGTGGAGGAAGAGCCCAGAGACCATTCTAAAGGATTTTATTTCATATAGGTGCAAAATAGATGTTCCTGACATCCTAGGTTTGCAGTGATAGGTCAGTCCTAAAGTGTGTGATTTAGGAAAGGAAATGTTTGACTTGAATTAAAATCTGAGGTGAATAAACAAGTATTTAGATCCAGAAGGAGTTCTGAGGTGGCCCTCAGAGAACTGCCATTCCCAGTCAGAGGGCTGGAGAGCTTGTGCTTCTTTTTTTTAAAAAAAAATTTTTATTTTTATTTTATTTTTATTTTTATTTTTTATTTTTTTTTCTTTTTCTTTTTTTTCTTTTTATTTTTCTTTTTCTGCTCCTTAGCTTTGTACATTGTATAGTGGGCAAAATTATTTAGAACACATATAAGTATTGACAGACATCTGTGGTCCAGGAGGTTTTGGGCATGAGTTTATCAGCCAGAAGCCTTTCTCAGAGGTTTGATGGAGAGTGGTCATGGTATACAGGTCAGATGTGCAGAAGGTTTTATTTCTCCCCTTCCAGTGTAGATAGAGTCCAGGTGGTGAAAGGTCCTGAAAAGGGGATGCAGTTCAGAATGGTGCATGGTCCCCAAGTTTGAAAGCACTTCTGCATCATCCATTAATGCATCTTTTTAATGTTAACACATCTGTGACTGAAATTATTTGTACATGCCAGAGTAGGGTCTTGTAGGCAACAGAAGCAGTATGTATATCTGTCTGATAAAGGTATCTACTTGTTGGTTCATTGAAGAGGAAAGCTTCCCAATAGTGGACATCATTGTTACTGAAGTGCTTTTTTGTGCTAAGAAAAAGTGTTTCTCATAAGGAGACAAGGCAGGTGAAGCTCAAGGAAAAGGAGAAAATTGTGACAAAGGTCAAAAAGTTTCAGTCTATTTTTTAAAGAGTAAGTGCAAGTAGAAAAATTGAGCGAGGAATGGGAAAATGAAGACTTTAAAAATGAGAAACCAAATACAAATGCTTACAAAAGTCTGATGCTTGCTAAGGTGACAATCACAAATGGATAAAGCTCTGGCTCTGCCTGGTGCACACAGTGTGCAGCATCCTAACTGTCCATGTGACTGGCATGTGATGGCACAGGGCGTATTAGAGCATCACTGGTTAGCTTCTGAGACTGTGTCCATCTTGAGAGACATTGTCTAAGTATCTGTGTGTATATTGACAATCATTCAAAAAGCAACTTATTCAGCATAAGCCCCTAAGAATATCTGTAACAGGTGCTGCAGAGCTGCTGCCAGTGCCTGTGGTCTGTGCCTAACTGAAGACCAGCTGGCCAAACTGAGCATCCTACTCTAGTGTACTCTGCAGTTCAGTTGACTGGAACAGGGAGGAAGAGCAGAAGGAACGTTGTGATGTGCTCCCAGATGCCGCCATTTCTCGCTGCCTCCAGTGCCCCAGCTGCTGCCAAAAGCACTCTGCAGTGGCCGCAAGCTTGTGCCTGGCAGATCAGTGGGAGGTGGAGAGAGGGGAGGTGGAAGGATTGGTCCTTTCGCTCCCTCTGTCCTAGACTGGTGGTGGCTGCACAGGGTATCGCAGGCTGCATGCAGAAATGAGCATGTGCTTTTAGTTGTGCTCGTCAGTGTTGTGCTAGTGAGTGTTAGTTCTGCCCAGCCTGCAACTTTCTCAGCAGCAGATGCTGGATAACTGTCAGCCTTCATGCGTAAAAGCCAGGCGTTACGTACCTGACATGGTTACCCAGCTACCTGTTTGCATCTGCTATCCAGCCCACAGGACAGGCATAAAAAGCATTTTGGGAGGGATTTTATAAAAATCCTTAATTGTAGTCCAGTCATCCCTGACTTCAAGCAAATGGGAGCTGTGCAGTTAGCATTGCTGTAATGGAGCACATGTTTAGCTGAGCCCTGCAAAACGTTGATCTGGACCTGCCATTGGCTGAGAAGAGGCTGGACTTGTCTGCTACTGGGGTTGTTTAAGACTGATGACAACAATGGTTAAGGATGGCAGGCTCTAACTTGTTTTTCAAATGGATGTAAAAATACTACTGGGAATGTTAGTTAATAACTTTGAGCTGAAGAGAGTATAACTGTGATGAATTAGAGCTTAAGTCAATATTGAAATCTGACAGTCAGTTGCATTTCTACCAGAAGTGTAGAAATGTTTCTTTGGTTTATATAGCAATCTCACTTTTTAATCAAAATTTTAGACAGTAATAAAAATTCAAAAAGAGGTCTGTAATGCTTCTTTTGATTGAAAAATGTTGAGGCAGTAGATGGTGCTTTTATTTCCAGTATTGGAATAAAAAAGAAAGGCAAGAAGTAAATTGAAAATGCAAAGAGTATGTAGGCCATTGTTGCTTACAGATGAAGGAAATAAAGAGTATGAATGTTTCGCTAACAATTTTGATAGGAGAAACCCAGAGTGAACTCTATGAGCATTACTAGTATCTGCCTGCTGAGCATACTGTTGATAATGTGATTGCTCATTGAAACAAATCAGGAAGCTGTCCTTCTTATGCACAGTTGTAGTGCTGATTTTAATCTTTTCATGATCTTCAAGGGTTATTCCTGAACAACTAGTATGTCACTGAAGTGCTGTATAATAGAAGTATGCAGAGAAACATTTTGTTTCAGGTAGCATGAAATTCTTCATGTTGTTTTAACTGGGTCAGAGAAGCTGGACTACTCCATAGAGGTAATATATTTATTATTACTGAGGACAGGGATAGGCAAAACCTAGCGTATAATTTAGTCTGGCATTAGACTTGCACGGAAATTTTTATGTGAAAAATGTTGTGTGTAAGGGCAAACCAGAGGATTCTGACTTTCCAAATGGAATTTCAATTATTCGGTCATTATTTATAACTAATATCTTAGTTCAGTGTTACTGAAAATAATAATCAATGGGTATTGTTGTACTCTACTTTAATCTTCAAATACCTTTTCTTTTTAACCATCTGCTTTAGATAAACAAAACATTCTGATTCTACCTGCTCCTTAAACTTGAGAGTTTAGACCTATTTCAGCTGGGACACCTAGGGGTTTTTCTAGAGCTGTGCAGGCTCACCTTTGCAATTATAGTACTAACAATCTTCTTATGAAATGCAGCTATCCCAGCCTCCATGTCCGGCACAGGGTTTTGTATGACAGCAAAGGTAGAGGAGAGGCTGTGTTAGCACCAGAAAAGCATTTGGAAGTTATCTCATTTGTGGAAGACCACCCTGTGGAGAGACCTTTGCTTTCACACTTCCCATGCTCTTCAGGGTCTGGATGTGCCTTCTAACTTCTCCATGCCAGATTTTAGTTTTAAGGCCAGGCCACAGCGTCTACTTAACTATATTTGGCTTTTCAGAATAGCACAGTTGAGAAAATGGGGGGCTGGAACATTACTATGCTTTACTGACTTGCATAAGTCTGCAGTGTTCACTGTACTTATTTGAACTTTTTAAAACATTTCTTTGCAATTGGCTAAAATGGTGTTGTATTTTTATGTCTTGGGTAATGAAGCAGTTAATAAAAGTGGGTTGGGAAAGCACAAGACTTGGGTCAGAAGTGGGAAATTAGTATTTCTGATATAGGGTTCTTCAACATTGGAAACTTTGTAATCATTAGCAAAATATTAAATATGTTGGGGTTTGTTTCTTCTTCTTGGGTTTAGGGGATATGGGTAGTGTCATGATAAAGAGACTGCTGAACAATGGCTTACATCCATGACAGTTGCTGTGGGACACCATGGTCTTGTTAAAATATTTTGGAGCGCAGGGCAGCTGGGCTTCAATGTGCCCCATAGCACTTAAGAAGAGAGGCACTGCAGCCATCCTTGAGCCTTTCTGAGCCCAGGCTCTCTGAGAAGCCATAGCATCCTGGGATGAAGGTCTCAGACATCACTTAAGACAGAAACAGTGTCATACAGCACTGCTTAGTCCTGTGCTGGGCTTCACAAAGGGAGATGAACATGTCTCCATTCCCACATCTCTTCTGAAGTGGAGGCAGCTGCTCTAACAGGCAGAGGTGCTCAACTGTTCCTTTGCCTCCAGAGGGAAAGGCAGGAGCATGGGGCTAGATACCATTTTAAGGAGCTTTGGGAGCACTAGCAGTAGGCATGGTACAGCTTGATGACTCAGAACATCCTCCAACAAATGTTCATCAAGTCCTTGCAAAAAGATGTTACTACTCACTCCCATCTCCAGGAATAACATCAGCGCCAGCACTGATCCCTGTGGTCCAACACTGCTGACTCATCTCTAGCCTAAAAAGTGACTGTTAAGCTTTGCTTTCTATCCTTTGCTCCTTATCCTTTAACTAGCTTTCAGTCCAATTCCCTCCAGCTCCATGGCAACATAGTTTCTTAGCAATTTTTGGTACAGACACACATTATCTCCATGAGCACCCCTTATCCGTGTGCTTATTGATACCTTCTTAGTACTCTAGGACATTATTGAGATATTTGCAGAAGACGTGCAGGGTCTTTGCAAATAGACCACGTTTCTCCATAAGCACAGTGATTTTTTTCTGCTCTCTTTATAATACACTTTATTCTTTAACCAGTGATATTTTTGATGTAATTTAGGAAGTCAGTAAAATTTTACTATGGTGCATTAACTGCAAAGCCTAAGAAATGATTAAAAAATTAATATGAAAAGTAGATAAACATGCTTCTTGTATCTTGTCCTGAGGGAGAGGGTTGTTTGAAGTATTCCCTGGTAATCCATACAATCCTCTTTTGCTGTGACCTAATGAAGTAAACAAATTACTTTGGCTTCCTTAGTAAAAAAGGTGTGCTCTGTCCCTTGATTACTGCATGGCAGAACCTACAACCTCAGGTAGTAACTAAGCGTGAAAGTGAGATATTACCCTAGCATAGAAAAAAGTTTTAATCTGACACCATTTAATCTCAGCAGAATCTAAGAATTTATACTTTAGTGTATGACTTAATGAAATCTTTCTCCTCTCTTTGTCCTAAATCATAGAATCATAGAATCATAGAATGGTTTGGGTTGGAAGGGACCTCAAAGATCATCTAGTTCCAACCCCCCTGCCATGGGCAGGGACACCCTCCACTAGACCAGGTTGCCCAAAGCCTCATCCAACCTGGTCTGGAATACTTCCAGGGAGGGGGCCTCCACAACCTCTCTGGGCAACCTGTTCCAGTGCCTCACCACCCTCACAGTAAAGAATTTCTTTCTAACATCTAATCTAAATCGACCCTCCTTCAGCTTAAACCCATTACCCCTTGTCCTGTCACTACACTCCCTGATAAACAGTCCCTCACCAGCTTTCCTGTAGGCCCCTTCAGGTACTGGTAAACCACAATTAGATCTCCCTGGAGCCTAAATCATACAGTACAGATTCTGGACTGCATTTTTTGCTTCCCACTCCCATCCTTGCACTATCCCAGTAGCTGACCAGCTCCTGACATATGTCCTGGTGCACATTTCCAGTGTTCCTTAAGCATGATGATACGCCTTGCATTTGCATTCAGAACCTGCCATTCAGGTTTTCACCATCCTGTGGGCTGGATCGAGCTAAGCAAACAATGGGATCTTGCCCTAAACTGGTGTTACAATTTTTACACTTGTTCTAGATAGAAGGGCTGATTACATAGCCATTATGGGCTGAAAGAAATCAGAATAAACCAGGAAAGAACCTCTGTGTGACTGATTGTTGTTGTTAAGTTGTTCTTCTGATACCCACTGACTCTGCATGATTTTCACCCCATTATCACCCCAGTGGGAGACATCCTACTGTTGCAATGCCAAAAGTTAGTTAAAAAAAGATTAGAGCTACCCATCAGTCTGGGCTCACCTTTCCTATAGGCAGTCTGACTGCTCCCTTCCTGATGCTTTTCCTAAGCCAGTTAGGTCCATGCCAAAGCCAGTGACATGGCTGTGTCAGGATGCTTTCCAGACCAAAATCAGTGCAAGCTGAAGCATTAAGGGCTTCTCCATAAAGGTATTTAAGATCCTTTCTTCATCAAAATCACACTTCATAGACCACTCCAAAGCCATTCCATGGACACAATATTAATATTCACCCTGGTCTTCGCTGCACAGCCTTGCAAGGAATTAGTCCCACAGCAGTCATTTCTCTTGCTGGACTTGTCTCTGCACAAGGTAGCAGAGTGGGAAACTGTAGTGTAAAAGGAATTAAAGTTAGGAACAGGGAACTGCAGACCTGCTGCTGGACTTTCTATATTCAAGAACTCATGTGGGTGAGGTCCAGGTGCATTACAGAAACTGGCAGACAAGAAGGAGGTGTCAGGAGATGACTGAAGACCTAAAAGGGTACAGCTGCTCTGAACTGCCAATGGGAATAGCTCATGATAATTTATAGCAGAAGTGGTCAGAGGCTAAAGGCCTAGACTGGGCCCAACAAGCCACATAGATACACTTATGTTTTGTCTCACCAGTTCATATTGTGTAGTTATACCTCCCTATAAAAGGAAGGGATGGTAGGGAGGGATGATAGATGAGGATTCTAGAGTGGAAACATTTTGGATACTACCGTTTTACACAGTATTACTTTATTTCCTAGGGGAAAATACAAACACATACTTCAGCCAAGTTCTGGCTGTTTGTGCCTCCTTGGCAAGCAGGAACTGTACAGTTTCTGAGGGACTGTTAACCAAGGAGTGTTGCCTTTTCTATACATGGAGGTGGTGTTGGTTTAACTGTGATCAAGGTGCACAGGAGAGCTCCTGATCCTCTTTTGTGGATAGCAAAATTACACATTTGTGCTGTTGAAGGGACACATGCCTTCTAACTCAAGTTTTCTTCTTTCATACAATGTGAGGAACAAGAGATGGAGCTACTCAGGTGTAGTGAATGACTTGTAGGGCATCAGTAGGATGGCTGCAGGTGTTGTTCCTCAAATATAACAATTCAGGCATTGCAAAATGAAAGCACAGAACTGTTTGTTTCGCTGAATGTGACTCACTGTGCATGCTATTTTCTGTATGAAGTCAAATGTTCTCAGAGTCCGTACTCAATAACTGGAAATGGATGGAAATGATTTATTCTCCTCCTTGCCTGAGACCTACAAACATGAACATGTGAAAATTTGTGCAGCACACATCATAGTCTTCCCTGTCAAGCAGAAAACTGTTCCACTTCTGAGTATCATACATTGATTTGCTAAAAAAAAAGAAAAAAATCAGTAAAATGTGTTCCTAACCTAGGGGATTCTAATATAACATTTCTCATTAACAAATGTATAACAAACTTATAACGTTTTCCCCTGCCTTCTTGTTTTGTGTCACCTGGTACTGTAAGTTGAGGACATAGGGGTTCACTGTCTAGCTGAAGAATTTTTCACAGCATATGGAAATTTCTAGGTAAGCAATGATGGTGCACTTGATAGAGGCTGCCTATTGAGCTTAAGAGTGTTAAGACTTTTCTGTCCCAGAAAGTGTTATCATATATTTAAGGGTATTGTGTTAGACTCCTACATACAGCACAACAACTGTATTCACTTCCATAAAACTCCTGTGCTTGTACACTTTCAAGCAAGGAGCTTAGTGCTCTTAGAAAAAACGCTGCCCAAAACCTTCCTAAAACTAAAAGCGAAGTGGTTGCTTAGTTTGACACACAATATTGGAGGTTAGGACTGAAGTAACACCATCATCGTTAACTGTTAGTGACAGATATTATATATGTAACAACATAAAATTCTGTATGTGCAGCAGACATTTGTCTCTGGAGTCCCCCATGAATACTCAATCTGCACAGATCTTCCTGGATAGGATCTGCCTTCCTGGTACAATAGTGCAGTACAGGGAACAGCCAGAAACCTTAAAGGCTTGTCTGCTCCCAAACTGTATGTAATGCTTATATTTGTATGGAGCTAATAGATTTTTACTGTAAGAAGCAACTTTAATATTGTGTTAATGGCATTTAATATTCAACCTCTGTTCCCTCTAAGAGGACTTTACCCAATAACTTCTAGACACTGTCATTTTATATGTATATTATAAGTACGTATTTTATATATATACACATACATACAAAGATATAAGGATATATAACAGTTTCCTAAAAATACAGGAATAAAGCTTAAAAATAGCTGTGTAGTTTCTCAGACAGTAACCTTTTTTCTTAAGATTGCATAGAACTAAAATAGTACAACTCCACTGGATGTGAGCCATGATTTTCTGGAAGGAATGGCTTTTTCTCTTTCCCTTCATCCAACAGTCAGTGAAGTGAGCAGCTTCCCTTCTCACTCAGACTGTGATGAGGTGTTCATCACAGTCTCACAGAAACTTCGTCTGTGCCATGACAGATTTGCTGCAGTCTATGACTAGCCCTTCTGACACACTGTACAAGATGTCTAGTTCTTCGTTGACCATATCTATAACAAATAAACAAAGTTAGTCCTGGAAAATAAGTAGTCAAGACTTCCAGTGAGCTTTCTTTTGCCTAGAATATTAAATAGTAAATGTGTCATTAGAATGAGATTGTTCCAGAGATATTCAAGTGTAATTTATTTTCAGATTATTGCTGTTATGTGCATGTGTACCTAGACATAGTGATTAGATTCTCAAGGAAAAAAATCCCTCTATAGGTAGATTTCATTTTCCCATAGTACTTGAATTTTTCATCTTATTACAATTGAAGAAGTTGTATTTTCATAGGCCTTTATTACTACTTTTGTGTCTGCATCTGGGTATGGAGCCTCTTGACCTAGATTATTTCATCACTAAACTTATTGTGTTGAATGGTATATAAACAGCTGAATAATAAACTGAATAGCTACACATAATGAAAAGGAGAATACACCTTTTTCTTTTTAACTGCAAATTATATCTGCTTCAAAGCAAAGTCACAAACTTTAGCTGAATTATAAATCAAGGTGGGTTTTTTCCCAGATTTTTTGATAGATTCCTACTAAGACAATTTTAAAGACTTACAAACTTAAGATTCTTGATGTCTAATTTCTGCATGCCATCTTAGAGAAACAGATGATTAGATAACAAAACTTAGCAGTCTCCTTAATGAAAGGAATGACAGAGATAAAGGATATCTTAAAAAAAAAAAAAAAGCACCACAGCAAATACCACAAACCATTCATTTTGGTATGTTTGAGCCCAAAGACTATAGATATGAAATTTTTGTGGGTGGAAGCATATCTTGGCACCATTTATTTTGTGAATGAAGTTCTTAAAAATATAAACAATACATAATCCACTGAAAATAAGTCATGGAATAAGGTTAAATTCTGCACGGCAAAGCTGGACAGTGAGGTGACTATGGAAAATCTGCAAGTACTCCTAACTATTACGTCAAAATGTCATCTTAGCTTTCATAAAAACTTGTGAAAAGTATTACTCCTGTCAACTCTATCTTCTTATTTTGGTGTTGCATTTATCTGCTTCCCAACAGAAATTTAAAGAAGCTTGTATTTTTTGTCCTCTTTGGTCTTGCAGAATGATGACCATAGGCAAGAAGCTTTTATGGATAAGACTCAGGGATTTTTTTATTATCCTATTCAAGTCAGTGAGACTTCCACACCAAGCAACGGTCTTGCATTTTCCTGCCTCCAATACACAGGGATTCCAATAGGAGGATGTGGTCCATAGTGGTTGGTGGGAGTCAGAGAGGAGAGATTTCTCTTGCCAGATATACACACACTTGGGACCATTATGCCAGGGATGCCTGGCAGTATAGTTCCACACTGTGCAGACAGTCTGGTTACATGCCTGCTAGGGCAGAAATAGCAGCCTGCACAAGGCATCAAGAATAGAGCTGTGTAGGAACTTTTGTTGTGGCCTATATGAGTGCTAATGAAACAGGGATAACAGGAGATAGACTACTGAAGTTAATGGGAGGATAGTCTGAAATGCTTACAACACCTACGACCAGAGAGGCATTGACGAATAGTTGAGGAAACAGTGCATGGAAGAGGGGCTTATATGGATTATGGATTACAGGTATAGCTGGAGACATACGAGAAGGAATGGCATTTCTTCCTAGCTTCATCTAAACCAAAATGGAAGCAGACTTGTGGCACGGAAAAATTGATAGTAGAGTTACTTGAATTGAGGACTGTGTGAAGATGAAAAAGGAAAGAAGAGCATGCAGTTTGGGATGACACATTCTGTGGGGATGAAGATATAAGAGCTCTGGATCATCCAAAAAATGTAGGGCAGATCTTAACAAAACAAAACAAAACAAAAAAAACCAACCAAAAAAACCCACAAAAAAAAACTAGTTAGAAAGTGGTGAAGAGTAGTTTCTACAAGTAAAGTCTCCAGTTCTACCACAGCCCAAGAAATAGCAACAAAACCAAGACTAAATATAAAAGTTCTGTGATAATATTAGGATTCTAGGAAGACTGGTAAACAATAATGTTTGGTTTTAAATGGGCTACTGATAGAACAAACACGGAAGGAAGGAAGGAAGGAAGGAAGGAAGGAAGGAAGGAAGGAAGGAAGGAAGGAAGGAAGGAAGGAAGGAAGGAAGGAAGGGAGGGAGGGAGGGAGGAAAGGAGGAAGAGAGGAAGGGAGGAAGGGAGGAAGGGAGGAGGGGAGGAAGGGAGGAAGGGAGGAAGGGAGGAAGGGAGGAAGGGAGGAAGGGAGGAAGGGAGGAAGGGAGGAAGGGAGGAAGGAAGGAAGGAAGGAAGGAAGGGAGGAAGGAAAGAAGGAAAGAAGGAAAGAAGGAAAGGAAGAAAGGAAGAAAGGAAGAAAGGAAGAAAGGAAGAAAGGAAGAAAGGAAGAAAGGAAGGAAGGAAGGAAGGAAGGAAGGAAGGAAGGAAGGAAGGAAGGAAGGAAGGAAGGAAGAAAGAAAGAAAGAAAGAAAGAAAGAAAGAAAGAAAGAAAGAAAGAAAGAAAGAAAGAAAGAAAGAAAGAAAGAAGGAAGGAAGGAAGGAAAGAAAGAGGAAGAAAGAAAGAAAAAGAAAATCAGACTAAATGGGATTGAGAGTACATTAGACAAGGAACAACACTTACTGTGCCACTTCCTGACATATTCTGATTAAGGAAAGTTTAGATCCAAATAATGCAGATAGTTAAAAGTATGAACAAGAACCACAGTATATATATAAAGAAAAAAAACCCCATCATTTTTAAATGGAAGGGCAGAAATGGTCTACTGGAAATACTGGCCAGCATGGTGACTAACATGGTGAAAGAGAGCAGAAAACATAACAGGATGGGAAACTTCAATCTTCATGAACTGGTTCCTTTTATAGTAAGAAAAAATTATCTGTTTAGACAGTAGAAATGATTACTTCTTAGAAACTTACCTAGTCAGAAACTTACATAGGGAGATAAACTTGCTTTAGTCCTGATCAGTGAACAGGATCTGGCCAAGGATGTAATTATAAAAAAGGCACTCAGTAACAGCGGCCAGAATGTAGAATAGACTGAAAGAAACAGGAAATATAGAAACTTTCTAATATATTTGATTCTAAAAAAAAGGTAACAATAAAGAAAAGCTAGCTAGACAGATTTTGAGGAACCCGCATCCACGGGTCTTGAGGTAACTGGCAGATGAAGTGCCCAGGCCACTCTCCATCATATTTGAGAAGTCCTGGCAGTCCGGTGAAGTTCCTGCCAACTGGAAAAGGGGGAAACATAACCCCCATTTTTAAGAAGGAAAAAAAGGAAGACCCAGGGAACTACAGGCCCGTCAGTCTCAGCTCGGTGCCTGGTAAGATTATGGAGCTGACCCTCCTGGAGACTATGCTCAGGCACATGGAAAATAATGAGGTGATTGGTGACAGCCAACATGGCTTCACTAAGGGCAAATCATGCCTGACAAACTTGGTGGCCTTCTATGATGGGGTTACAGCGTTGGTAGATAAGGGAAGGGCAGCTGATGTCATCTACCTGGACTGGTGCAAGGCATTTGACACTGTCCAGCATGACATCCTTGTCTCTGAATTGGAGAGACATGGATTTGATGGATGGACCACTCGGTCGATAAGGAATTGGCTGGATGGTCGCACTCAAAGAGTTGTGGTCAACGGCTCAATGTCCAAGTGGACACCAGTGACGAGTGGTGTTCCTCAGGGGTTGGTATTGGCACCGGCGCTATTTAATATCTTTGTCAGCGACATGGACAGTGGGACTGAGTGCACCCTCAGCAAGTTTGCTGACGACACCAAGCTGTGTGGTGTGGTCAGCACGCTGGAGGGAAGGGATGCCATCCAGAGGGACCTTGACAGGCTGGAGAGGTGGGCCTGTGTGAACCGCACGAAGTTCAACAAGGCCAAGTGCAAGGTCCTGCACATGAGTCAGTGCAATCCCAACCATGACTATAGGCTGGGCAAGGAATGGATTGCAAGCAGCCCCGAGGAGAAGAACTTGGGGGTGTTGATTGATGAGAAGCTCAACATGAGCTGGCAGTGTGTGCTTGCAGCCCAGAAAGCCAACCATGTCCTGGGCTGCATCAAAAGAAGTGTGGCCAGCAGGTCGAGGGAGGTGATCCTGCCCCTCTACTCTCCTTTTGTGAGACCCCACCTGGAGTACTGCGTCCAGCTCTGGGGGCCCCAGTACAGGAGAGACATGGAGCTGTTGGAGCGAGTCCAGAGGAGGGCCACAAAGATGTTCAGAGGGCTGGAGCACCTCTCCTGTGAGGACAGGCTGAGAGAGTTGGGGTTGTTCAGCCTGGAGAAGAGAAGGCTCCAGGGAGATCTAATTGTGGTTTACCAGTACCTGATTGGGCCTACAGGAAAGCTGGAGAGGGACTGTTTATCAGGGAGTGTAGTGACAGGACAAGGGGTAATGGGTTTAAGCTGAAGGAGGGTCAATTTAGATTAAATGTTAGAAAGAAATTCTTTACTGTGAGGGTGGTGAGGCACTGGAACAGGTTGCCCAGAGAAGTTGTGGATGCCCCATCCCTGGAAGTGTTGAAGACCAGGTTGGATGGGGCTTTGGGCAACATGGTCTAGTGGAGGGTGTCCCTGCCCGCAGCAGGGGTGGTGGAACTAGGTGATCTTTAAGGTCCCTTCCAACCCAAACCATTCTATGATTCTATAACAATTTTATGAGGGAGTAAATTAAAAAGAAAGACTAAAGCCCCTTTTCAAATGAATCAGAAACAAGAACTATGATTAAATGTGAAGGGCTGATGGAGTTAAATGTGTGAAAAGAAAAAGCAGTAGCAGAGAAAGGAAATAAAGTATTTATGTTAGTGCCACTATGGAAGTGCACCAGGTGAGTTCTGTATCTGATCCACTGTTTACCAGGGAATCTCTGAGACATATAATTTAAACAATTTTTTAAATCAGTCATGATTCCTAATCATAAAATGTGTAGTTGTCACTAGCTGTACCAAAGAACCACTTAGTACCCATTTAGTTACTCAGAAGGCATTCTAATGTGATTGCACTAAGCTGTTAACTGATGGCTAAACTATTTTACACTAGAGGAATTAAAAGTTTCCAATGTGAAAGGAATTTTTTAAAATGGCTTCAGGGAAGAATTTAAAACTGTAGAAAGCTACTTGCCTGTTCAAGTGGTAGACACTGTAATAAATAGAATTAGCAGGTGCAGGTCTAAATCCAATGTAAAGGGAAGAATCAGCAAAACTACTGAAGTTGTTTAAAGGTTTTGTTGAACATGCTGATAACGTTGATACAGTTAGCATGGTGTATTCAGGTCTCCAGAATAGTTTTTATCGGAATCTGATTAAACCTTGACAAATAAATTAGCCATAAAGGGATAATAAAAAAGCTGTCTCACTGAGTGGTAACTGACTGGCAAGACAAAAAGTGAAAGACTGTTTAAGGTCTTATGCTGGGAAAAAAAGCAAGCTTAGCGCTTCTAGGCACAGTGTCTGTAATCTTTGAACTAGATGAAACATTTGAAAACTGTAAACAGTGCAGAAGTATACAAAGACCTCTGAACACTTCTTCTCTAGTGCAGACATGAAGGTTATTTCCTTTGGATTTTGTATAGTGCTTGCTTTTTCACTGGTGTCTGATTACAGTTATTGGGGAAAAAAAGGTCTGCCTTTACTCTTAGCTGCAGAAGCAGTACTGATGATGAACAGGTTAATGTTTTTGCAGAGGTGAAACCAAGCATGTGTGGTCACTGGGTAAAGGAAAGCTGGGTGCCATTTCTGCTGCTCCATTGTAAACATAGCTTCTTCCTTGCTTGTGTGAATGAAAGCTGTGAAAGAGAGAATTTAACAGTGGTGTATGAGGCATTTACAGTATACCAGTTTACCTTTGCAGAGTAATAAGCAAATAATACAGTCTAACACTTAAACTCTTGTCACTCCAGAAAATGGTAGAAAAACTATTGCCGTCAGCCTAGTACAAATGATCATCATTTGAGACTAGTTTTAATTTGATTTCTTGTATATTTTGTTTCTTATATATGATACGTATGAACTTTTTTCTCATGGCTTGTATGTTAGATGGAATAATGTCCTGGTTTTCGGCTAGGATAGAGTTAATTCTCACAAGAGGCTGGGACAGGACACAGCCAGGACAGGTGACCCAAACTAGCCAAAGGGATATTCCCTACCATATGACATCATGCTTAGCATAAAAAGAGGGCTAGCCAGGAGGGGGCGGTGTGGCTCTGGAAGGACTGAGCATGGGCTGAGTGTACAGTTGTGTGCTGTCGTTGGGTGAGAAAATTGCATTGTGCATCATCCGCTTTGTATATTCTAAGTACTGTTGTCGTTATATCCCTCTCCCTTTGCTGTCCCAGTAAACTGTCCTTATCCCAAACCACCAGTTTTACCTTTTCCTTCTGATTCTCCTCCACACCCCACTGTGGGGGGAGGAGTGAGCGAGCAGCTGGCTGGGGTTAAACCATGACAGATGAGAATCTAACACCTCAGTACACAACTTCTGTGTGTGTGGCATGATCTAGAGAATGGGGTTTGGAAAAGAACAGGGGAAATAATGGGTTCTTATGATCCAAACTGCTTCACAAATCCCTGTTGCACAACCTCCTTTATGCTGGGCAGCTGACCTTCCTTCTAGGTAAATGAGTTTTTCAACCTAAAAAGTAACAATCTTCAGCACTTCAGAAACTGCTAGTATACCTGATATAGTTTTCATGCATGTTGTAGTAGGGATGTTCTTTTAACAAAGGTAACATTTTATCTTTTTCTATTTGTTCTTAAAAAAAAAAATACTTTGTAAGCTATTATTGTGATCTTGCAACACGTTTACCCATGAGAAAAACAATATTCTTGTGCTTCATTTTTATGACAGCATGTTACCAATCTAAGATCACCTTTCATTTGGGAGAAGTCTTGCAAGATTTGTTGAATAGGTCTGAGAACAGCTGAGGCTCCCATAAATTTTCTAATGGGTGCCAGCCAAAATTGGCTTGAAGCTGGTTTTTTCAAGATCATCTACTAAAAGAAGAAGGTTTTTTTTTTTTTTTTACTTTTGGTGGCATTAATTTCTCCTAATACTGGATGTCTTCCTGTGGGGCAGGTGTTAAGATCCCATTATAGTTGATGGGGATTTTTTCTAAACAGTCAGTACAGTGTAACATATTATTCTTCTCATTTTCTAGCAAACATTTATATGTGGACGAATGCATCACCTCCTGGACTCTGTTGACAGTAAAGGGAGCTGTACTTGCACCTTAATTTAAATGCCAATGTGAGAATGTGCAGAGGGAAATAAGGTGAATTGGGATGTTTAGCAATGGAAGAAATACTGATAGAATCAATCCTGTAAAAAATATCCAAATTGTCAGGGTGTTCTGTCATGTTCGGGACCATCTGACACACTAGTATAGTATGCAAGGACAGAAATAGGATCTTGTGGGGTAGATGAATATATTTTTTAAATGTATTCAGAGATATAAGGCAAGTAGCAGACTCCTAAGCAGGTTGGATACCATGTTTTCTGTATGAAAATTGGCAAGCGTCATGCAATTTTGTAAATGCCTCAGGGCATCTACCTTTGATACTTAATGTTATTGTAAATCTGATTCATAGTTTCTAATTAGATTCATCCATCTAGTAATATTTGTTTAAAAAATTTAAATATTCCCCATCATTAGATGCAAACAGAATAGTATTAATAAGCTACAAGTATTAAATACCTTTCATGGTTTAGCCACAGCTGGCAGTTAAGCAGCACGTGGCTGCTCATTGACTCCTTCCCCCCCAAAAGGGGATGGAAAGGAGAGTGGAAAAACAAACTTATGGGTTGCGATAAAGACAGTTTAATAGGATAACAAACCAGGATAATAATAATAATAATAACAACAACAACAACAATAACAACAGCAGCAACACCACCACCACAAGGGATGCACAAATGCAATTGCTCACCACATGCAAAAGGAAAATAAAACAATCCGATGCCCAGTCTGTTTCTGAGCAGCAATCCTGCCTCCTGGCTATATCTGGAGCATGATGTTCCATGGTAGGGAATAACCCTTTGGCCAGTCTGGACCAGCTGTCCTGGCTGTGCTCTCCCAGCTTCTTGTGCACCCAGCAGGGCGTGAGAAACTGAAAAGTCCTTGACTTAGTGTAGGCACTACAATTACCCAGCAACAACTGAAAACATCAGTGTATTACCAACATTATTCTCATACTAAATCCAAACCACAGCACTATACTGGCTACTAGAAAGAAAAATTGACTTTATCTCAGCTGAAATCAGGACAATACTCTATGTGGGGCAGATGAAATCAAAACCAGCTCTCAAAAATAATAATACTAAAAATTAGCTGGCTACATGTAGCAGTTGCATTAGTAAGTAACCACAACTGAAATAGTAATAAAACCTATAAAGCACTGTTCCTAAAACCAACATCCACAATAGATACAGTTTCCAAAACTAACATTTTATCAATATACTTTATAATAGAAAACTAGTTAAAAAAATGATAAAGTTAAAAAATGAAGAATAGATTATCTTCCCATTAGCTATTATTTTACCTTAATGATGTCAAAGAAAGCACCCTTTCTCCTAAGCAAAGCTGGAAACAGAAAAGGTATCGTGGCTTAAATGACTAGGTATTAAATTATTCAAGACACATAAACTGTCTTTGAAAGCGGAAATTTAGCTAACCTGAAACCAGCAGATTAACCACATATAAAACAGTAATCAGAGAAAGAAAATAGCAGGATAGTATCTTTCAAAGATAACTCCTTCAAAGTAGCAATTTGCTTATGGGAACAAGATCTGTGACTGTCAGGGAGACTAATAGTTTGGAAAGATTTAGGCCAGTACTAAACAATAATGTGAATGTTTATGCTAAAGAGAAGAGAATAAGACATGGAGCAGGCTCTAAGCCATCTACTAGCGAAGGTTCACCTACTGTATTACAAGCAAAGAGTCTGTAGTTATTTCCTAAAGGATTGCAAACCCTTCTGAAATTCTAGGTTGGACTTCATGCACATTATTATATTGGATTACATAGTGTTGTGCTGCTCACGTATGGCAATTTCTGCAATTCTACCTTTAAGCATCTCTGTTGAGAGAGGAACATGAATCAAATTCGTGGATTAAGATTCTGGCTACCGCCGTATCTGGATTGCACCAATCAGAGCTTCATTGTGTATCAAGACCCTGACTCAGCCAGTTGTGAGAAATAGTCTAGCACTCTGTGCAGGTTTAGAACTGTCAATGATGAATGACAAACCCCTATACTCTCTCGCATAGCAAAAACTATAATGTAGATTCTCCCCCAAAATGGATAATGTCTGAACTGCAGTTTTTCACACACTTTCATAAGAGTCTGGTTACTTGGGTTTGGTGTATTCAAATCATAGAATCATAGAATCATTTAGGTTGGAAAAGACCTTTAAGATCACCAAGTCCAACCACTAACCTAGCACTGCCAGGTCCAACCACTAAACCATGTCCCTAAGCACCACATCTACATGTCTCTTAAATACCTCCAGGGACGGTGACTCAACCACTTCCCTGGGCAGCCTGTTCCAGTGCTTGACAACCTTTTTGGTGAAGACATTTTTCCTCATATCCAATCTAAACCTCATCTTGTACAACTTGAGGCCATTTCCTCTTGTCCTATCACTTGTTACTTGGGAGAAGAGACCAACACCCACCTGGCTACAACCTCCTGTCAGGTAGTTGTAGAGAGCGAGAAGGCCTCCCCTCAGCCTCCTTTTCTCCAGGCTAAACAACTTCGGTTCCCTCAGCCGCTCCTCATAGGACTTATGCTCTAGACCTTTCACCAGCTTCATTGCTCTTCTCTGGACACACTCCAGCACCTCAATGTCTGTCTTGTAGTGAGGGGCCCAACACTGAACACAGTACTCGAGGTGTGGCCTCACCAGTGCCTAGTACACGGGGACGATCACTTCCCTGGTCCTGCTGGCCAAAGTGTTTCTGATAGCGAGCTTTGGCTGGAACTTGGGAGCTCTGTCACAGGACTTGTGCTCTAGATTTTATACCAGCTTCATTGCTTTCCTGCTGGCCATGCTATTCCTGATACAAGCCAGGGTGCTGTTGGCCTTCTTGGCCACCTGGGCACACTGCTGGCTCATATTCAGCCGGCTGTTGACCAACACCCCCAGGTCCTTTTCCACTGGGCAGCTTTCCAGCCATTCTTCCCCAAGCCTGTAGTGTTGCACAGGGTTGTTGTGACCCAAGTGCAGGACTTGGCACTGAGCCTTGTAAATCGTTGATGGAAACTTTTTTTCTCATGGAACAGTATTTATGCTGGAATTTTAATAACTGGAAGAGGATCAACAAAGAAGCCTTATGTGCCACCCTTAGTTTTTTTCTGATGTAAAATGTATTGTCTACAGATATTTTGAAATACTGTACCCTTTTATAACCAGATATGCAAGCACAGACTAAATACATAACAGGAATGTGATAGCTTGACTATGAAACTCTAGCGAAAAAGGATGTTCAAGTTCTGCATACAAATCCCAGATTTGTGAATGTAAATGTATTTTAAGAATACAAAATAGTCACACACATGCAGAAGAGCCTATGTGCACATTAAATTATGGCCCAGCACTCACAGTTATGAGAGCTGCTTAGAAAAATGAGCACATAGCTTTTCTCATAATGCATCTTTAGCTGCTTGTCTAGAGTATGCATGTCATCTGCCAGTGCCTTAGAAATTTGAGTCTTGCTCTGTCCCCTCTTCTCTCCACTTCAAAGCTGAACCAGTCCCCTCTCAACACTGCAGACCTCCCACAGAGAAGCAAAGTGATCTCCTCCTCCCCCTGACAGCTTTATGGGTTACCTAGCTTAATTCTTGTCCATTGCAATTGGCCCAAACATGCCAAAAAGACATGCATATTTGCTTTTTTGCTTATTAAATATCAGCATAGCTTTCTTAGCCAATGCAGGCAGGACTGAGTATTTGCACTGTAGCAGTTAGGAGAGGAACTGGGAAATCTCTCTCTGACGTGCAAATCCAAGAAACAGAGATGCTATTTTCATAGCAGACTGTGCCCCAGCGAGACATGATCCTGAGCAGAGACCATGCAGGAAAGGAGGAGTTGCTGTGGATAGTGTCAGGACCTCAGGGTCCGGTTCTTGAGACACATGCACTCTCCCTGGGGATAGGAAGATATTTTCTTTGTGTTTAGGTAGTTTTGCTCCATGCAACAGTAGAGCCCAGAGCATGTGCATGGTCAAGAGTGCTGCAATCTGCTACCTGTTTCCCTCCTTGTCTTGCTCTACAAAAAAATGTCAGCATTTTCATTGCCTGTGACATGGCGCTGTGGCCCCAGGATGAGGGAGAGCATGTTGACATTGCAGCACTGGGAATGGCGAGCACATAGCAGCATGAAGATCGCAGGCTCTTTGGCACTAGGTGCCAAGCAAAATACTGCCAGCCCACAACGAACATGACAGGCTCAGGCACATCGGCTAAGCTGTTGGACTGTGCATGGAATTAATCTGAGTACCTTGAACCCATATACTTATTGATTGTTTTTTGAAAGAAGAAAACTGCTTAATACTACTAGAAGCGTGGGACAGCTTAGGAGACATCATATTCCAAGATCACTCCACAAAATAAAGGGATGGTATTTAGGAGAAGAAATAATTGAGCTAAATGTCAGAAAAAGTGAAGGGAAATCCCACCACAACCTTTCTAACTAGAAGGGTGGTCAAGCTCAGAAATGGCTTGCCTGGGATAATTAAGAGTTATTCAGACGGAAGAAGTGTTTTACATAAAGTTGATCTGCATGGGGGCTTGAAGTAGGTTATGCAATCCGTTTTGTAGTTTGGTAAGGCTGTTTGACCCACCATGAGCATCCTCAGTGGGAGCCCTGTTCCACCATGTGTAACACTGAAAGAAGGCAAACTCTCTGATAAAGCTTCTACTACAGTATTTGAATTCAGGACAATTGTCATAGCCTTCCTTGCTATCCAGAAAATTACAGCATTTATAAGGCTGCTTGGGCAGTGGGGAAAAAGACTGTCTCATGGTCTTGTGAAATAGCCAATGAGTATTTTTAGCCTGGTTTCACAGAAAATATGCCTGTTATGTGTGATTGCAGCCAAAGATAAATTGCTCTGGTAGTGTCAAACTTGGTTTGGCCACTAAACCTGTGTATAAGCCTGCTGTAAATTTTAAACTGGTTTTGGCTATTTGTGTCCTTAATCATGAACCTGTGAAACCAACCTATGGATGGAGAAAAAAAAAGTGCCGTGTATCCACAGTGATCTTAGCTTCTTTAACGTGACAGGATGTAGGATGTCTTCTCAGCATCAAAGACCAAAAGGAGAACTGAGGGAAAAAAAATCATGGAGATATTTATCTTTTACCTTATAGATAACATGAGACTGCAATTATGTCTAGGTCATAAGCATAGTATTTGGACTGACTTTTAAACAGTCTTCATGCTTTGTAATTCCTCATTGTTGCCTGAAGACAAAATGTCTTTATGCTACAGCAATAGTAAAGAGTCATTCCATACAACCACATCTGCTCTGTGCCACATAAATCTTTGTGAGATTTATTAAAACTAAAGATTACTGATATGTATTCATGCTACAAAAACAATGCCACCAGTTTGCTCTTCAGACAACTTAGCAGCTAGAAATGTTCCTGTTTTTTCCATGTCATTTCTAAAATTACTTCAGCTTCTATGCAAAACAATTATTTTTTACCACTGCCACGGAGCCAGGGAAGTCTGAGAGGGCACAATTCAGGGAATTATTTGCTTTACAATGGATATACAAGAGTCATATAGCAGAATGTATGATGCAGTACAAAAAGGCTCGTAGGCAGATAGAATTACTCTATACTAAAAGCATTTTCCTCAGGTATTACATTTGCATTCAGTAAATATCAGCGACTGAAATTCTTTTGTAACGCTTCTCTACTGATAACAATGATATTAAACCAATAATGAGTTTTATGCATCCTACTAAATACTTTCTTTTGATAACATCTGTATTCCAAAATTCCAGGTATGCAGGGCCACATCACATAAATGACTCCTCAGCTTGTGCTTGATACAAAAAAAAAAAAAAAAAAAAAAAAAAAAGAAAAAAGGAGTGTTGTGGCATTCAGGTTGGTAACCTCCTAATGTGAGGCACCTGGACATCTGCAATGAGGCGGACTGAACCCCACATTCAGAATTACTCATGTCATGTAAATCCAGTGCTTGTTAAATGTTTAACCAACGTTGTCATCAGGGATTAGACTGTTTTCTGCCTAACTCCTTTCCAACTGCTTGCTGTCTTCTCTTATAGTTGTCAGATTTTAATTCTTTCATGCTGCATTGCCATTTTTTTGTCTTTACAAATAAATGCGGACTTCATTAGATCAGACTTTTTAAAATGTTTTATATCAATCTGCATGTTACAAATATTTTACTTTGATATATCATCTGAGCATAGAAAGAGCTATAGGTTCATCTTGGATCACAGGCCGCATGTATTTTTTTTAAAACAAAACCTTTGTGTCACAGATTTAGCAGGGTTTCCCCTGCCGGGATAAACTCCAAAGATCTGTGTTAGATCTGACATATACAAAGCAACTGGATCTAAGCAGGCTCTAGGTATCACTCCTATTTTAGCACTCAGAGACACTTTGAATAGCAGATCCTGGCAAGCCTCCCTTCCTGAAGCCCATTCTTGATGGTAACACTGATCCTACCTCTCACTGATCGTTATGGTGTATATGTGCAGTCTGCCAGAATCCCAGCCTGGGACAATCCGAGCTTTAATGCTGAGGGTATATACTTCTGGTGTTTCCACAGGGGTTAATGAAGACTCCATTGCCCTTAAAACATAAAACATAAGGGCAAACAGTTCATTAGAAATAAAAATGAACATGCCTGTTACATCGAAGTAGGCATGGCTCCTCTATGTGATCAGATTCTTGAAACTGAAGTTCTCTTGAGCTGTTAAAATGGCCACCAACTAAATCAGCACACCCTCCTTCATAGCCTTTCAGTTTTCTCTGTCTTCAGAGTCATGGCAAACTGCTCCTGCTCTTTCAAGGGGAGTCGTCTTTGGTTATAAGCATGCACACAGTGTAGAGACCTGAAAAGCTGTCTCTCTCTGAGAAGCAACCATCTCACATTTTCCCAGATTCCTCCATCTAAATGGAGAGAGCTCAAAATTTAATATCTTTCTACTATTGACTCTGTGGCAACTGTCAGAATTAAAGACAGAGATAAAACCAAGAAGGTAGAAATAGGCCCTATAATGAAGATGGAGTTTGCTTATTCAGCGTAGTATTGGAGTGTAGTTTATTTATTCACTTCATAGTACGCTTATTCATTTACTAAGCATAGTTTGCTTATTCATGTAGTATTGGACAGATCTCCTGCTTTATGCATAGTCATTTCCAAAGTTGTCATACCATGATGTTCTTACTTGGAAGTTTCCAAGTAGTATAATGAAAATAGATACATTATTGCCACTTAAATTAAAAAATATGTCAGAAACTCTTTGACTACTTTAAAAAAAAAAAATTATGACTACTTTAATTTGGATACCAAATTGTGGCATTTTTCCAGGTAGTGGTATGGTGATCAATGCTGAGCCACTCAGCATTGCACTCAGTGAATTTATGCACAAAAATCAGTAATTACCTTTTGTTAAAGGACAGAGCAGAAACAAAGACTGAAGGTAGGGAGAAAAGAAAAAGCAAATTAATCTTCATTTAGTACAGGCCACAAGCAAACCTTTAAAATGCAGTATGTGTGGGTGAGATGATGAGTTTGTCAATAAAATCAAAAGACTTGAGAGGAGGCCAATGAGACAAGGAGTAGAGAGAAGCTGCCAGAGGAAGCAGGCTGACAAGACAGTGGAGCAGGGGACACTAATGACAAAGGGTGGCTGCCTGAAGAGGACACAGGGTGCCCTTGAGTTTGAGGGTGTTCTCAAGGGTGAAAAGATTTTGGACAGGAAGCCAGTGGACAGAGCTGATGCGGGGAATTAATGTTCAAACATGTAGACAATGGAGATGAAATCAAAACCAGTCATTTATGTGAGCTGGCAAAGGCAATGACTGCATTTTGGAGAATCCTTTACTAATCAAGGCAACATGCATTAGGGCCTGAATGAGATGTTTGGCCATAAAGACCGAGATTATAAGGATTGTTCTGTGGAGACATTGAGGACAAAGAAGTGGCAGGTTTTTGGAAATGGATTTGTCATTAGCAACACTAATGAGAATGGTATCAGTGTGGAAACACAGAAAGACAGCTTGGAAGGCATCCAAAACAGATGAAAGGGAGAAAATTGTTGTATTTTGCAGTATAGTTAAGGATTTCAGAAAGAACAGGAAAGAGAGAAATGGGCAAAAGGTAGAAATGGGCAAGAAAAATCAGGGCTGATTTTTGAGGAATGTGGAACCTGGAAATAAGAGTTTGAAAGACGTACAGGGATACTTGCGGAGGGCAGTAGAACTAAGAGGAAGAAAGAGGATAGATCACCTGGGAGACAGGTCAATGCTGAGCAACAAGGTAAGAAGAGAAGTACAAAAGAGTGAAACATTTTGGTAGACCTCAGAAAGACTCAGCAGCAGGAGTGTGAGCTTGCCATAGAAACAGCCATTCCCCAGTGTCTGTATTCAGAATAACATTTGTTACTTTCTTTGGCCGTAATCATATCTGTAAATTAAAGTACATCTGAAACCAATCTCCGGCCCTGGCCATGTGCCACAGAGTGCCCATGTCCACATTATTAAATCCTCTTACCTGCCAGAGAAGAACAGTTCTGTGCAAATTGTCTGTAGCTCCTCCTAATTCCTAAACTGTGGCTTGGGAAATGTTTGGAAAAATGCTATTAGGCACAGGTTAAGTGGGTGTCAGAGACACTATAATAGTTTGACAGTTTGAATAATAGAGTTCCAGAACTTTTAAAGTTTTATGAAGATGCTTGTATACCTATACTAATTTATTCTGGGTAGGCCAGAGTTTCTTGCTGAAGATGACTATACATGTCTGACTGGGTAAGCTGTCATTGCGGTTTAACCCCGGCCAGCAATTAAGCCCCACACAGCCGCTCGTTCACTCCCCCCCGGTGGGATGGGGGAGAGAATCAGAAGAGTCAAAGTGAGAAAATTCGTAGGTTGAGATAAAGACAGCTCAATAAGTAAAGCAAAAGCCATGCACACAAGCAAAGCAAAACAAGGGATTCATTCCCCACTTCCCATGGGCAGGCAGGTGTTCAGCCATCCCCAGGAAAGCAGGGCTCCATCACGTGTAACGGTGACTTGGAAAGACAAACACTGTTACTCCAAATGTCCTCTCCTTCCTTCTTCTTCCCTCAGGCCCTTACAGGCTGAGCATGACGTCATATGGTATGGAATATCCCTTTGGTCAGTTGGGGTCAGCTGTCCCAGCTGTGTCCCCTCCCAACTCCTTGTGCACCCCCAGCCCACTCGCTGGTGGGGTGGTGTGAGGAGCAGAAAAGGCCTTGGCTCTGTGTAAGCACTGCTCAGCAGTAACTAAAACTTCCCTGTGTCATCAACACTGTTTCCAGCACAAATCCAAACCATAGCTGCTATGAAGGAAATTATCCCAGCCAAAAACCAGCACAGCTGTATAGTAACAGAGTGAAAAGGTTAGGCTCAAGTTGCCAAGAAGGCCCAGCGGGGTTTAGCATTGGTGTTGGCCTGCTGGATATTTTAATCTTTACCATTTCAGATTAGCGGGATACGGGGTTAAACATATCTTTCCTTTGGTGCATATTTCCATCAGATGGATTCTGAGTGTCTCACCAAATTTTTAAGCTCACAGTCTTTATGGGGACTGAGGATGTTAGTTTAATGTACAATTATTCTATGAGTTAAAGAATATTTCACATTCACACACTTTGGGGAAAAAGGAGCCTGTCGTCACAGTGGGCTGTAGCAGCTGTGAGTAACCAGCTGTCTCATTCTAGCTACCAAGAAGACTGTCACAGATCAATAGCTATTGTCCAGTGACTTGTTTTTGTAAAAATCAGCACAAATAAGAGGATAAACTGGAAAGAAATTGAATGACCTTTATTTCAAATGAAATCCGTTACCCAAGTGTGGTAGATTAGAAATAGATTTAACAGGAAGCCAGACTTGAAACACATCTGAGCAGAGAGCTGCTGTCCTCTCAGCCAACAGAGCATGTTGCCTCCCAAGGGCACATGAGCAGCACTAGCTTCTGCAGAGGAAGCTGCAAGAGGCGGTGTAGGGAGGCAAAGCAATTCCACATTGTTTGGGAAAACAGCTTGTTATTCCACGCAACCTGAAAACTGTCTACTGACCAGAAGAACTAGGTATTTTGTCTCCAATAACCTTCTCCTCAGTCCTTTTCTTTCCTACTGCCTATCCTCTGTTCTGCAGCTCAGGGTGGGGTTTTTTATGTCTCCAAATGTCTTTGTGAGGATTCACCTCTGAGCTGTAACCCGATAATCACTGTCTCAGTGTTGTCATCATTGCCTTCACTGCAACTAGCTAGGTTGTATAACGAAAATAATTGGTCTGTATTCTTCTGCTAATAAAAGTATCCAATTACTGTGTTCTGTGTTGCAGAGGCATTGCAGTTATGTGAGGGAATTCAGAGAAGGGCTCTGCTTTTTAAAAAATATTTATGAATCCCCAAAGGTACAATTTTACTGAAATATTTTCTGTAAATAAGAAAATTAAACAGAAAGTGTTATTTCATATTCATTACATCCTTTAGGAAAACAATCATCCGATGCAGCAGTATAAACAATAGACAAGCAGAATGCTTGATGAGAAGACTTCTAGAAATGTCATGCTTCCCATCATCTGGATTAGGATGAATTGTTAACTTGGCCAGACTTTTCCACATGTGGCTGCTTTTGTTGCAGTATCTACACTTGAGTTATTGCTACCTATTGTGAGACAATGGGCTTGATTATTTAGCATACAGGACAAACAAACAATAAAGGGAAATAAAACAATAATTTACACAGAAACTATAATAATTTTTATAACCACATTTAAAAAAAAAACAACAAACTGACCGGTTGTCTAGGGAATTTCTGTCCCAAAAAGAAACTAACCTTATGAAGAACATTTGCCATAAGTGTCATATTGTGATTAAGGCTCTTGGCGTAAGGAGATTACATATAATTTTTTGTTCATAGAGACAAAACTGCTCTTCTGGGTATCTTCTCACACTGAGAGACTTTTTTGGTATTCCTGTTAGAAGAGGTGATGGATGTGGCTCACAAGCTTCAGGGATTCCTAATGTAAAATTAAAAAAGTTCTCTTCAACTGTGTTTTCCTTTCCTTAGGAAACACTGACTCCAAAGGGTCCTTTGCTCTTTGTAACCCCTTTATCCCAGCTTTTCTCCTATCCCTTCGAGCTTGGTTTCCTGCAATGCATTTTGTTTCTGCCTGTTTGTAGAATTACTGGTGTGGTAGATCAGTGTCTGCGCTGCCTTTCTGTATCCATATTGCATAGTTAAAAATCCCTTTAGAGAATTCCACATTTCTAGCCATTTACCACTAGTGATTCAACAGGGAGACCTAACACCAGAAAACGGTGATTAGTCTTCAAATAGCTTATAACAATAAGGTAGGGAATTATCCTAAGAGACGTTTTCCATTTCTGCAAATTTCATTCAAAGAGTAGCGGTTCAATCAAAACTAGACCTTTGTGATTCGTAACACAACTGTATCACTTGTGTAGGGACACCAAAGACTCCTCATTAGAGCTGTTGCTTCTTCACTTGCAGGATTGACCTTCTGCAGCTGGTGTAGCAAATCCTCCCTAGTATGCAAACTGCTGCTGCTGCTTCAGGATTGCAAGTACCAGCTTTTGAACCTAACTCAAAGCCTATTGAAACTGATGGAAAGACTCTTGTTTCAACAACTGTGGATTACTGTTGCATTTCATGGACTCCAACAAAAAGACTGACATTCCTATTAAGTTTATGAAAGTGAGGTGAATCCACATAATGTACTGCCAAAGCTAACCCAGCTAAACAGCAATCAAATCAGCCCAATCAAAGTGGCACCAGCATCAGCAGATGTATTTTCATATACTTCTAGCCTCTGAAAACATACAAATATGTCATTAAGAACAAAATAAATCCTCATCAGTGATGAAGTTCAAAACAGACAAACTCAAACACCTGCTAAGCTATTTGCATTCATTAACATCCAAGTTTCATTGCAGTAGAGGTGGGGCACCTGCAAAACTCACTTTGCAGAAAAGGATTAAATTCCTTAAGTCAGTTCTTTTCAGGCTTTCCTAATTTTGCTAAATAGTTTCCACCTTACAATCTTCCTTTTTTTTTTTTTTTCTTTTTTCTTTGTTTACATTAAAAAAATCTAGGATGGAGATGATAGAGAGAAGCTCTTAGGAAACTCTATGCATAACAGTTTAATAGGCAGTAGAAGTTTTGAACGAGTAAAGTCCATTTCCACTTTCCTTACACATGATTGATAATAGACAATCAGACATTATTTGGCTGACAAAATGAGGAGCAACAATGCCTTTCTACCCACTTCTTTCCTTGTGCATTCAGAGGTGAGAAACTGTTCACCAGAATGCTAACTTCTCAGAAAATACATTATTCTAAAGCAGATCTTTGCCCGGAAATACAGAAAGATATTATTTCAGTTGTTGCTTTTCAGTGTGACTCACTATAGAAGGGCTAGTGAACTTTTCTGCTGATTTAATGTATTATTTGAAGAAACAATATGATGATACAACATCATCAAGAGAAATTGAACCACAATTAATACCTCCCAACTCAGCATTTCAAGGAAGTCTCAGTATGCTAGCCCTTTGCCAGGTCTCATGGGAATTCATGCAAAATCCTGCCAGAAATCATAATATGTACTTGAATGTCATGGTGATTTATTATGTATAGATGCTGAGAAAGATGGAACATTCCCAGTTTTTAAATGGATATTTGTATGGCCTAAACTTAATCTTTTGTTAGCTATTCCAGCTTTGCTGCAGGACAGATTTCAAGAGCTCTTCGTGCCATTAGTCTGTCCGATCAAGAAACATTTAAAAAGACAGCTCAGATTAAAGACAGCTAGTGTTATTTTAGAATTGCTAGGTGAACATGACATGATATTGGCTGACACACAACTCGAGTTATGTTGTTACTGCAATAGGACGAAATATATGCTGGAAAAGATTAAAATCCCTTGATCTTTTATATGGAATGAAACCCCCCAATTCCTTCATTTTGACCTAAAGCTGAAAAGCAACAGACAGACATGCTAGTAAAATGTTATGCTTGTTACACATTGGTATCATAGGGTATGAATAGTCCCTCTTGAACTATCTCAGCTTTCTGATGTTATCACATGCCTCGTGAAGGCTGAATTCTCTCCCTTTAAGCCTCAGCTCCTTTAGTCATGCAGTTAAACAAGAATCGTAGCTTTCAGTGAAGAAAGAAAGCTTCTAGCCTTCATATTTATAAAGAAAAGATTGAAAGTAGGATCTCTGTTCTTAAACAGAAAGTGAAATGGAAAGATTACAGAATGTATTTCTTTTGATTTTTTTAATTGCTTTCTGGTATTTACTCTTGCAAACTAGGTACACAGGTCTGGTAGCACCTATATCAAATTTTTTTAAAATATGACCTTCCTTATACAAAGACCTATGTACTGATTATTCTTTCTTTAATTAGTTAGGCTTGTAAAATATAGCAGCACAGTTTCTTGCTGGTTACTGCTTGCATATTTGTCTCTTTTTTCACCTCTGCTTTGACTCTCTTAAAGAGAATCCTCAAATCGCATGAACATTTACTTTAACAAATGTCCTAGTTTTGGCCCAGTCTAGTTACCTCTGGGTACATCTAATCCATCTATACAGAGAGAGAACTTTTGACAGGACCCATTATGCCCAAGGCCAATTGAATGTACCGAGTATTGCTAACTTCAGTACCTCAGAAAGAAAGAGCCAGAGGCTCTCATCAGGATTAAGGACTGTATATACTATGTTACTGATCTCTATTTAAATTTTTAAATAACTTCATAAACTCTTATACCTGGTGGATATGGAAAACAACCTGTCTTGCCAATCATCTCAAGTAAGGAAAACACAGTGATTTTGGTACTGCTGCACTCCCAAATCTGCCTGTCACCACAACTGCCTCATCTACTTCTCCTTTGCAACAATTCTGCCTTCTCAGGCTTTCTTCCCACTCCTGCAGTGGTGGGGTTGGCAGCAGAGTTCCATCCCCATTTCTTCTCTCTAGCAAGGTAAATGTGGAGGAGTACTAGCAGGTTTTCTCTGTGCACCTTCCCTGTCTGGAACAGCCAAGCAATGCAGAGAGGAGCTGATTTACCCGTCACTCTGCTTGAGCTGGTTGTCTACTTCTGCTCTGTCATTTCAGCATATGCAGATGGATAATTTCATGGGGAGTCTGAAATGATCATGTCTTCCTGGATCAAGATGTTACTGTGCTCTACTCTTGGCACTTGGCTTGCTAACCTTGGAGACATGGAGATAAACTCTTTGAAATGCACACGCCAGCATGAACTTCAGAAAGTTAGCTGTCAAGGTAAGTCCACTTCTAACCTTTAGATACACAGCTAACACTTGCTTTGAGCTCAGTCACACCATCTGAGATATGAAAGCGAAGGGACCAGCTGGGTAGTTCGAAGAGGAGCTCGCATTGCAGCTAAGGCAACAAGTTAAATAAAACATTGCCTAGAGGGGGACAGTGAGACATGTATGCCATGACTAAAATGGATGAAGATTGTAATCAGCTAGAAATGGATTCATAAACAAGTTTTCTTGGTGTCTCTTTTTTACCCCAAAAGAAGCCTTGGATTCTGAAGATGAAGAGAGAAACACCCCTAGTCAGCTTTTACAGAGCATGGATGTCTTAGCTCTGATACAAGCTTCTCCAAAGAGAATCAGCCTGTTTATAAATCAAAATCAAACAGAAAATCTCAATTCAAAGGGAATTTCAAGTTAATACCTGATTGAGACTTCCTTGTCTAAAGAGAATATTTTCAGGAATAGATAAAAATGTTATTTTTTTAAAAAGCTAGATTTTCTTCTGATTTATTAAACAATTTTTTGTAGTATGTGTCACCACAAATCTCCTGTTGAAAACATTCTATATTGGTTCTTACAAGTCTCTTTGGCTTTTTTCTCCAGGGTCTCTTATTTCGGTATACCACCCTGTGAAATTCAGTACTGTGCTATTTCACATCTTAATGGAAGTCAGGAAAGTTTGATCAAAAACAAATGTATGCATACAATATTTTTTTTCCAACTGGAAATCAGCTTTGTCTAGCATTGATAAAACTAAGATTTAAATAGGATAAAAATAAGATTATTTTTATGCTGCAGGAGGGGAGAAGGCGGTCGGTCAGAGTAGCTCTTTTAAATTTTGTTTTTTCCTATTCATTTATCTCACACACACCCCTTTTTTCTCCCTCCCTCTCTTTTCTTCTAATAATAATTTTGTTTTATCAATAGGAGAGTGAAATCCTCTGCCTGCTTCCTCAGAAGCCCTTATTAGCTACTATAGTCCAGAAGATGGACAGTGGGACAGGTTACTGATCAGGTAACATTTTACTCCATGTTTGCACCAGTATAACTTGAATGAAAGAAACAAACAATTCATTAACATCAAATTAGTATGTGAGGATGAAATCACGCTGTAAGACACTAAATAGAATTTTGAGACCAGATCCTAATTTATTCCAGAAAATCAAATTGTGAGTGTTGTCATGGGGTGCAATCTCAAGCACTTGCCTGACAAATCTCACCACTTTTTCCAGTGAGGACTCAGGTCCTAGAGCTCAACCTCACCTTTCCCCTTTAGCACTCCCAGTTGCACAACTCCCAGTTCCCCAGGCTCTGGCTCTGCACCCACACCTGAGCGTGTGCCCTGGCACATAACCTACTGCTGCATTGTGCGCTCTCATCTGCAGGGAATCAGGAGAAAGCTTCTTCCTCGGATATGTGCGTAGTTGCCCTGAAAAAAGGTCTTGTCAGAGTGATCTTCTTAGATAATGCCTATATTGGAAAATTAATGACATGCAGGACAGTTGGTTTTAGTTAATTTCCCAGTGTGAAGAAGTTCAGACATAGTTGAGACTTCACATTTTAACAATATATGAACACAACTCCTATATTTTTCTTGTAGAAAAATCATTTAAGTCTGAGCTTAGTGCTGCAAAAATAGAAAGTAGGGAAGAGGGGAGCAAAAAATACCTTCACTGACCTTGCGCAAACTTTTTTTCAGTTTATAACGTTTTCAGGACTGTCATTTCTTATGTTGGCAGAGGGGATGGGAGGGGGAAGAGGGAAAGAGAGACTAACAACAGTTTTACAGAATGGACAAAATGGTCCCCAATCCCACCTATAAATTAGTTAACCTTCAGATTTTATATTCTGCAGTTCTTACGTAAGACATTTATATTGCAAATGACAAAGCAAGACTCATGGCTTTCAATGCAACCTATTGCTGTGAATGCTTGCTTCTGGAGAACCTGTTAACAGATGACAGTGCAGGGTCAGGACCTAAACCTGTTTAAGTTTTGGGTAACTTTATTAGCAGAGAGAAGCACATGGTGAACAAGAATTTCCCTATTATTTCCATCTTAGGAAATCTTTTAATGCTTTAATGGATTGAAGAGACTGTAAATACTTTTGTAACTGAACTTAAAAATGCCATGCTGGGAGAAATTATAATTTGGGGTATTTAAATGACTCTTAAACCAACATAAAATATTTTAAGTAAAGGCCATAAGATTACAATATTTGTACATATTAAACTGCAGTAGTTGATTGGTATTTCAAACACATGGTAGGGGTACTGTGGCCTGATAATCAAGTTCTTAGTTCAATAATTGGTATGCTGTTCATATTAATGCAGAGGAATGAGTAAATCCACATGGTACTTTGGTTTATTGCAGATTTGTATTTTCCAAGTGATGTTCCAAATACCTTTCATAATTATTTAACCCAGTTAAAACTGTTGGTTTAATTTTGCATGGGTGTCTGTAACTTGTGTCAGCAGATAGTATGCATAATTTACAAGGAAATGACAAATTATAGGAAGCAGAGAAGGTTTCACAAAAAGTTAAATTTGGGAGAAGTGAGCTTCTTTTTAATATTTTTTGGGATCACTAGAGTAGATGAGAAAAAGGAATATAATTTCAGTCATGGCTATATTTAAAATTTTTTTCCATGTTTCTCATGAACAATTGTAATCAAATCTGCCAGTGAAACCATTAAACAAATCAAAGCAGTTATGGAAACAAGTTTACGTAACTACTGATAACACTAAAAACAACTTGACACTGGAAATCTTCATGTAAAGAATCTGTTGTAAACACCAGCTCATGAGTTACCTTGTGCTTTATGCAATTCTGTGGCTACAAAAACTGGAGCATTATGACTTTGCTATGTAGACTTTTGTTTAAAAATTTTTATTTTAGAGAAAGAGAATGAAGGAACTAAAAAAAAAAAAGCATTCATTTCTGAGTTTTGAAGTGTTTTTCCATGCAACCTGAATGGTGTCTAAAAAGCTGTTGGTATATCATTACACATCTAAACTTTAGACTGTAAATCCCCCAATTGAGGAACCGAAGTACAATGGTGTAGGTCAACTGGTTTTAATGACACATCAGTTTGCACGTCCACAAACATGGCCACATGGTTTTCTCTGCATTTAGCATAGGAAAAATGTATTTCCTCCCGTATTTTCTAGCTTACTGAAATAACCCTGGTCTTAATAGCTGTTCAGGCTAATGTCTGAGGAAATGATCACCTGCTGCTTGACGAAAAGGGTAACTGCCACAGATCCTGTTAAAATCAAGGTCAGGATTACTGGATTACTTTATGGGAAGAGAAGACTTTCTTCTTTTTACATAATTTGCAGTGGCGCAAATGTTCCCAGTTTCCTTTTGCCACATGAATGGCCCTGGAAGCTGCCAGGCAGGTGGGAGAAAAGGCTAAGTCACACTGGTGTGGGACTGAAATCTCAATAGGCAGACAGCCTTGCCAAAATACTATGCTGCTCTCTGTCACAGCAAAGTCATTACACCATACTGAAATAATTTAACGGAAACACAGATAAAATAAAGCTAGTAAGGATATGAAGGAGGAGAGTGGAAGTGTGATTGGAAGAAGGTTGGTGGTATCAGATGCACAGAAAAATAAATATCAAGGTTGTTAAGATGCCAAAACTATGGAGCATTTGAAGTTCATAAAAGTCTTATCTCAGGAAAAAGAAATGCAGATGGGTTACAGCAGATTATTGAAGGAAATGTGATCTTCACATTCTGCAAAAAAACTTAACTAAGAGAGGGAAAGACACTTTTGCAGCAAAAATTCATGGGTAGGAGCTGCAAAGGAGATGCTTGGCCATTTCTGAGAAACAGAGACTAGCAATTTGCTGATGACACAGATTCACCAAATGTCTTGAGCTTTCACACCAAGAGAACATGAAATAATGTGCAGCAGAGACTTTACTGACCAAACCCATCAGATCTAGTGTCACAGAAAAGCTATGCATAGGGATAATTGTCAAATCATAAGTATCTTGCAGGGTTTCTGAAAGTTCTGAGACCCACACCACAGCCATACCCTCGTGGTCCAGTACTACAGAGTTTATCAGAGGGACCCTTCCTGACAATTTATGCCCAAAGACTTTGAAAGTAATATATGTTTCCCAGTGTTCCTTGTAAGCAGTACATGAATTCACACCATCCATTAATTTATGGAGAGTACCTGAAGAGGAACAGAGGAATCTGAACTGCTTGTATTTCAGGCACTCCTTCAGCTCCTAAACAAGATTTTGATGTAGGTACCTCCTGGATTATCAGAAAAGTGTATTTAGTGGCTCAGACATCAAAACTGAGTATGTTGATATGGTTACAACATGTTTAGGTTTCCAAAACTGGGAAAGAAAAATAAACCACTGAGAACAAAATAGCTAGAGGGAAATACTAATAAGCAAGGGAAAAAAAAGGAAAAAAATTATAAAATGTTCAACAAGAAAATTAATTAATGTAAGGTTGATAGGTAGACTAGGGAAAGATGGTAGGCAAAAGGAAAATGAGAGAAGTTTTAAAATTATTTCAGTCACAGCTACAATGAATCAATACGACCCAACTTTCAAACATGTTTGCTATCCTTAGGAACATATGAAAAATAAGTGAAGCACAGAACTTCTGTTACAGGTCATATGGACCTTCATCTGAAATATAAAACAGCTTAATAATACTGACAATAAGGAAAAATCAGATATTTAGTATCAAGAAAGGGTGTGGGAGGGAGAAGGGGAAATTATTGGCAACCTGAGGCATTAGGCATACGTAAAATATTTGCAGATCTGTTAAAAAGTATTGAAAAGACTTTGGAAACACATTGCCAGTCTGGAAATGAGTACAGGAAACACAACTCAGTTCAGAAGAAGAAGGAAGTAAAGCTATCTGGGGGTTATAGGCAGCCCTAAAAACCTGTCTAGGATCACATGACACAATCCCATAGGAATCCTTTAGTACAAATTATTTTGCATCTATAGTGGCACCACAAGATGATTTTATCCCACCTGCTTTTCCATTTACTAGTTGTTTAGTTTGGTTTTTTATGCTATGCATTCCATCAAGTGATAAATTACAGGTAGGACTTGCCCTAAACATTTATGTTCAGAAAGGCCTTGACATCAGAGACAGGTGCCTGGACGAACTCTGAAAATATCTCCATTTCCTTATGAGGAAGCAGTTCCTTCTAGGATGTCTGCCCTGGTGCCAAATGTTCTGCAGTTTACAATCAGGAATCTCCTCTCTACTACCAAAGACGTTAGAAAAGCAAATCCTCTCCCTTTCTTTGGTAACCATTTCTTAAAGAAGAGATGGTGATGAAATAGGAACTAAATTTGCATGCTTACTGGTATGCTTAAAGGTCTGGTGTCATCTTATAGGTGCCTTCTAACCACAGCAGGAAGATCAATAGATTACTCAAAATGACCAAACACATCAGTCTTGTGATCTGTGCACCAAAACCAAGATTTATGAAAGTCCATATGATCTCAGATGTCCTCATCACTCTAAGAGTACTTTGAGACTTGTTGACAAATTTAGTTGCATAAATCCGTGGCATATAATAGTGTGAGATGTGGATTCGTTGTAGGTCTGTACAGTAAAGAACATAACTCCTTGTTTCTCACCACCCTGCCATCCTATGTATGCTCTACCAAGCATTAGCCTTCTGTGTTGTGCCTTTATTTATAAACTTTAAAGATTTTGGGCTCAGCCATGATCAGACAGGAGTACTTGCATTATTTGAAGAAATACTAATAAATGATAATAAAAAGCTTGTAGACATACTTTTAGCAGACAAAAGATCTCGTTTATTCAGGAAATGAAAGTTACCATAGTAATTTTATGACCTTTGCCATTCTTGAAAACATTCTTCCAAAGCAAAAAGTCCTGCCTATCTCTGATAGAACACTACCTAACTCCTTTCAACTATGGCAGAACTGAACTCTGGGCACCTAAAGGATTTTTCAGATTTTGTCTAGCACTATACTGTTAATTCTAGATGTGCCAAATGGAGTCATGTTTGCTTAAGTGATGGAGCTTTAAAGTGCAATATTGACTGAGTTATGTCCCTTCACCCACTAAGGATGTACCATATAAAGGACTAAGATAGTACAGGGTCTGTTCTTGTGTTGCCTTAAGAGAACTCTTTCAGCCCACCTCTAGAAAAAGTTTATCATATTGTCAGACCACAACCTACATCAACACATTTTGAGTACCTGATAAGTTTATCAGTGGGCACAAGCATACTTAAATTTATATACTTACAGGATTCTATTATAGTAATTACAACTCTATCAGACAACTGTATGGTAATTAAAACATCCCTTTCTTAATTAACATTAGTTTATTGGAGGTACATTGACTATTAGTGCACTGAACTGTGAAAAACAGGTAATTTCATATTCTGAAATTGCAGTGTTTGACTTTTTGTTACAAGTACTAATGGGGTTTTGTGTTTTAATTTGTTTTAACACAATTAAAAATATTTTCATATAGTTAATCCAAAGTGTCTTTCATAGACCACTATATTCTTAACGTGTTGTCAATCTCAGATGTATAAAATGACAAGAACACAGATTTTAGCTTAAGTCTGTATTTCCATTTCTATATCCTATCAATTTATGGAGCTTTGCTTACTGCTCCAGGTTTGCAGTTAAAGACAATAATAACATCAAAATAAAATTGACTGTGACTGGCAGCAAGTGATAGGCTTTTCAAATATTGAGAAAAAAACAAAACAAAAGGAATCTAATTTTAAGTTTTATCCTTATAAGCTTTTCTTTAGTAGAGCAAATAAGTGCCCTGGTAGCAGTTATTTCTGACATTGTACTTGCTAGGTTCATTGAACTGAAGCTGCAGCATAAAACTATATGCTTGATACATTAAACTAACTTGAGGAGGAAAACCATTTACATGACACATCCAAAAAGCAAGATTATTATTACTGGACTGTTCACATGTCCTTTTCTTTTCACCATGTATTGCTTTGACAAGAAGCATCTGGTAATCATTTATGTAAACCCAAAGTATTTCATAGGTAATATATACTATATTTCTTTACCTTTTCAGGTGAAGGCAGCCAGTACCCTTTAAATTCAAAGTCAAAATATTTTCTAAATTGGCCATGGACAATTTTCACGTTAGCTAGTTTTATGATCTGAGCAATTTAAAGGAAACTTTACATATGACTCTAGCTGGGGATGAAGTTAGGTCGTTATGCTTTCAGGCACAATTAGGCTTTCTTGGACTCTTTCCTTAGGACGCACATAAAGTCTTCCTGGAGGATAAATTTCATATTTGACCTTCTGTTTCCCATTTGCACAGCATGGTAGACTTATGAAATGACTTGAATGACTTTCACTGAGAGAGTAACAAACTTGTGTGGAGATAGACACTTCTGTTGCTTCTGAATATTTGGTTTTATCATAGTTTAACCCCAGAGACAGAGCACTAGCTACTTTTCTTGTTCAGCAATATCTAAAGCCAGCTGGATGGCTTTCACCTCTGCAAACTGGCTCGATTCACCTTGTCCTTCAGCAGCTTCTGCAACTCGCCGTGTAGGACTCCATGCAGCAGCCTTCCACTTCTGATGTTTTCCCACAATGCAACAGGACCCATCAGTGAACAGGGCGTATTGCTTCTCATTTTCTGGCGGTTAATTATATGTTGGGGCCTCTTCAGCACGTCACCTCCTACTCTGGTGATGTTCTGAAATCATTACCTTCTGGCCAGTCCATGATAACTTCCAGAATTCCTGGGTGACTGGGGTTTCCTATTCAAGCCCGCTGTGTGATCAGTGTGACCTACCTACTCCACATAGCATCAGTTGCATGATGTGTAGAGGGGACCCTCCCTTTGAATGTCCAGCCCAGCAGTGGCAGTCAGGGTGCCAGGAGGAGCTGTGCTTCAGTACCAACCACCTCCGAAATGGCTCAAACCCCTTCATATGTCACCAATATCTCTTTTTCAGTTGGAGTGTAGTGGGCCTTGCATCCTCTGTATCCCCCATTCCAAAACCCCAGGGGTCGACCTCAAATGTCCCCTGGTGCTTTCTGCCAGAGACTCCAGGTAGGGCCATTCTCCCTGCTGTGGTGTAGAACACATTTTTAACATCTGGTCCTGCCCGGACTGGCCCAAGGGCTACTGCATGGACTGTTTCCTGTCTAATTTGTTCAAAGGCTTGTTGTTGCTCAGGGCCTCATTTGAAATCGTTCTTCTTTGGGGTCACTTGATAGAGAGGGCTTACAATCAGCCTGTAATTTGGAATATCCATTCCCCAGAAACCCACAATGCCTAAGAAAGCTTGTGTTTCCTTTTTGCTAGTCGGTGGAGACATAGCGGACAATTTGTTGATCGCATCCATTGGGATCTGATAACGCCCATCTTGCCATTTTATTCCTAAAAACTGGATCTGCTGTGCAGGTTCCTTGACCTCACTTTGTTTTATGGCAAAACCAGCTTTCAGAAGGATTTGGACTTCACATTCTCAAAAACTTCTTCTGCTGTGTTGCCCCATATGATGATGTCATCAATGAATTGCAGGTGCTCTGAAGCTTCACCCTGTTCCAGTGCAGTCTGGATCAGTCCATGGCAAATGGTGGGGCTGTATTTCCACCCCCGGGGCTGTCGATTCCAGGTGTACTGGACACCTCTCCAGGTGAAAGCAAACTGTGGCCTGCACTCTGCCACCAAAGGGGTTGAGAAAAACGTATTCACATTATCAGTTGTGGTGTACCACTTGGCTGCCTTTGACTCCAGTTCCTATTGAAGTTCCAGCATGTCTGGCATGGCAGCACTCATGCGTGATGTGAAGTTCATTCAGGCCACAATAGTCTACTGTCAGTCTCCGCTCTCCATTAGACTTTCACACTGGCCTTATGGGACTGTTAAAGGATGAGCAAGTTCTGCTGATCACTCCCTGGCTCTCCAGTTCATGAATCAGCTTATGGATGGGAATCAGGGGGTCTGGGTTGGTGTGATATTGCCACTGGTGCACTGTTGAGGTAGTGATTGGCACCTGTTGTTCTTTGACCCTTGGCAACCCCACAACAGAAGGGTCCTTCCAGAGACTGGGCAAAGTAGACAGCTGTTTAATTTCCTCTGCCTCCAAGACAGCTATGCCAGAAGACCACCGGTACCCTTTTGGGTCATTGAAATACCCTCTCTGGAGGTAATGCATGCCAAGGGTGCACAAAGCCAGTCATGATGGGGTGCTTTTGCCACTCATTCCCAGTTAGGCTCTACTTCAGCCTCCAACAGTTAGCTGTTGGGATCCCCCTATCACTCCACAAATACAGATGGGTTGTGCCCCTTCATGGCTTGATGGCATTAGGGTACACTGTGCACCAGTGTCCACTAGAGCCTTGTACTCTTGTGGGTCTGATGTGCCAGGCCATCGGATCCTCACAGTCCAGTAAACCTGGCTGTCCCTTTCCTCCACCCGGCTGGAGGCAGGGGCCCTCTAGTCCTGGTCATACTGTTCATTACTGATGAATGGATTCGTGTGGCGCATGTAGATTCAAATCTCATCCTTGTTACTCAGTTCTTGTAAATACAAATCAGAAGCTCCTTCCATAAGATCAGAAGTAAGATCAGTCCTCCTACTCTGTCCAGGGAACTGCCCACTAGAGACTGGAGCAGCAATTTTTCTGGAAGAATCCTCATTTCAAATTGTTTTTCCTTGCAACTCACATACTCATGCCTCTAGGGTAGAGGTAGGTTTTCCATCCCACTTCCTCATGTCCTCTCCACTCCACTCCAAGGAACAATAGGGTGCCTTGTGGTGTTTACCTTCTATATCTTCTCTCTTGAGCAGAGGAACAGTTACTCCTAATAGCCGAGGTACTGGTCTGTACAAGTGGGGAATTGGACATACCCTCTTTGAGTTGCTGGATCTCTTGGGACAGTTTCTCGAACAGGTTTTTGGATTTTTTGGACACTCTTTCCTCAGCTGAAACACAGCCCCATAGGGAGGGAGAGAGATTTTCTTCATATTGCTAGAGTTGGCCAGCCACTTCATTCACCGTTGGTGCCTTTTTGTCTTTCCAGGTCAGTACTGCCAATGAGTTGGCATACGCTGGTGGTGTGTTCTGTACAAACCTTTATCACATGGGTTGTGTACATTGGACTTCATCAGGATCTGTGGGTAACTGCACATTGTCCAGGTCATAATAAACCATCTCCCACACAGCTAATTCCCTCAGGTACTGGATACCTCCCTCCATGGTGGTCCATTTGCCTGGATGACATACAACATCTTCACTGAAGGAATATCTTTCCCTCATGCCTGACAGAGGTGACCACAAGAGGCTGAGGGCTTGTGTCCCTTTTCCAATCATCTTGTCAGTGCCCTGTTCCCCAGACAGGGATCCCACCTGCTTGGCTTCCCTACCCTCTAATTCCAGGCTACTGGCCCCATTATCCCAGCATTGGAACACCCAGGTGACAAGTTGCTTGCCTAATCAACAACTGAAATCTTCTCATGTATCTCGCAGCTCAGGGATAGGGATCAGGTGTTTATCTCTGTTTCTGTTTCTCCTGTTCTTGTGTTGCCCTGTTTCATCATCCTTTACTAAACGAGTTGACTTTCGTGCCCATTTCTTCTTGTGTGTAGGGACGACTGATACTGGTATGGGTTGGTTCTCTGATTCAGCTGCAGTGCTTATCGCCAAAGTTTGAGTAACCGCATTGTGTATTGCCAGAGTTTGAGTAGCCGCAGTGCTTGTTGTGGGGGCTGGAGTAACCACAGTGCCTGTCACTGGAGTTTGAGTAGCCACTGAACTTGTTGCAGAGGTTTGAGTAGCTGCATTGCCTGTCACAGTGGTTGGAGTACTCGCAGTGCCTATCATGGGAACTGGGGTAGCTGCAGTGCCTGTTGCAGGGGCAGATCTCTGGGTGGTATTCTTAAATAGTTGTTTAACTCTGAACAAGACATGAGCCACATTCAGGAGACCTAGCAATAGAAGTGTGCTGCTCTGAACATCCCAAGAGTATTCAGCATTCTTAAGAGCTATTGTAATTAGCCCAGAGAAGAAGGGAAAGATGAAGGAAGATGTCTCCCCCACGTATTGGCTCTCCAAGGAGAAAAAGTAAAAAGTGTTAATAGTTTCTGACAGATGGCTCCCGAAGTAAGAAGATGAAACCATCGCTGTTACTTAGCTGCCACTGAATACAGATTCAGCCACTGCTGAATACAACTACAAAATAGGTATATCAATGATTTTATCATACCATAAGCTAGTAGTACACCCAGCAGCAGAGCGATAACCTTAATCCAATGCCCAGAGGTGGCAAACCACACGTAAACACTGATAACCAGCATATAAGGCAAGTTAGGTGTTACATGACACAACTCTGAGAACAAATAAAACAACATTGTGATCAGTGACAATTAAACTAATATAATGAATACTTATAACAACTTTGTTTTAACATGCTCTGGTCAGATCTCAAGCCTAGCCTTTATCTCAATCCTTTGTGCCCCACATTGGGCACCAAAAAGGACTGTCATGGTTTAACACCAGCCGGTAACTGACCACCATGCGGCCACTCGCTCCCCCGAGGGCATGGTGAAGAGAATGGAAAAAAACCTCATGGGTTGAGAAAAAGACAGTTTATAACAGGATAACAAAGGAAGAGAATGATAATGATAATAATAATAATAACAGTAACACAAGTGGTGCACAAATGCAATTGCTCACCACTTGCAAAAGGAAAATAAAACAATTCGATGCCCGGTCTGTTTCTGAGCAGCAATCCCACCTCCCAGGTGGCTTCCCCAGTTACATGCAGAGCATGACATTCTATGGCAGTGAATATCCCTTTGGCCAGCCTGGGCCAGCTGTCCTGGCTGTGCTCTCCCAGCTTCTTGTGCACCCAGCAGGGCGTGAGAAGCTAAAAAGTCCTTGACTTAGTGTAGGCACTACAACTACCCAGCAACAACTGAAAACATCAGTGTGTTATCAACATTATTCTCATACTAAATCCAAAACACAGCACTATACTGGCTACTAGAAAGAAAATTAACTCTATGTCAGCTGAAACCAGGACAGATTTGATTGTCCATATTTGCAGTCACTTATATATTTGTAGCAGAAATAAAGCATGCTCATTTAGTGGGAGCTCCAGGAGATGATGTCTTGGGGAGGCCAAAATAGCTCCTGGGTTTTTTGTATGAAGGAAAATTAGATGTGTTTTGTGCTGAGGGTGACAGAAAGGACTTTAGCCACTTTTCTTCTGCCACTCTCATTGTAGATGTCAGAGCTGATAGCTCTTGCTCCTGTTCCCCTCCATGCCTGTACCTGCAGACCTGACATCTCAGGAGCGACGTCTGTGGTGAGCAAAGTTCCACTCACCTTCCTGCAAGTTAAACCATGATCACTATCAGACCTTCCTCATTGTGTTCAGCTACTTAATTTATTTCAGCTCTTGCTGGATTAATGTGCAGTTTAGAAACCAAGTCAAAACAGACTATGCTTTTCTACTTTTAAATTAGGTACACAATCTTAATTTTTACTTATGCCTTTTAGCTTCACTTCTACTAGCTAGCTTTCTGTGTTTGTTTTCTGTCCTTTAGTAACCTCAGACTTTATGTTGGCATGTTGAAACACTTTGCTTTGTGGCACTAATTATAAATAGTATGCTCAATCAGAGAGGATCTTTTCAGAGCATTCTGAATAATCCCAAAGCTTGGGAAGGAAGAATAATTCAAACCATTCAATTGAAAAGCTTTTTAATGTTGAGCTTTTAGAGTCTGTGCAATAATACAACATTCTAAAGAGATGTTGATTATTTTAGAGATGAAGGTCTGCATCTTCAAAAGAGCCATCAATAGAATTAGCTGCTGAACTCCTTTGAAGCTGCTTTCAAATTTCCAGCTTAATTTTGTTTACTCCTGTGGAGTCAATCATCTGAGTACAAGAGGAATATGAAATAAGGAGGACTCACCTTTTCCAAAATGTGTATTCATTGCCTTAGACAATCTGGAAGGAGTTCAGAAGATTTTATCATCCTTTTCATCCTAGGGTGCTCCTTTTTCTTCATGGAGGTTTTAATGGGTCACAGCTTAATGACAGTTTCCTGCTTCAACATTATAAAGAGGTTCAGTAGTTTTAAGATGTTGGCAAGCAAGACAATCCAAAGGCAAGGAGAACAGTGGTGTAAAATGCAAGGTATCTATTCCTCCATTTTTAATGACATGTTCTTGCTAGAACAGAGGCAGAGAGAGAGGCATGGTCTTGCCTCTTAGCTCAGAATGTGGACTGGTGCTGGATGAAAAAATACAGCCAAGGAAAAGTGTTCAGGAGTTTTCCAGAGTTAGACAACACAGTAGGCAACTGAAAAATACTATAAAATAGAAACACCAGAAGCTATGTCCCTCATTCCTGAAGGAGATTCTTCTACTACAAAAATTCATCTTTGCTTTAAGGTGCCACAAAAATTTAAGGCACTGGTCCTTAGATCTTTTATGCTTTAAAATCTCAACTGTTTTTTTATTATTTTAGAATATCAAGCTGAATGCTTTATCAGCAGATTGAATGCCTTGGAGTATGAAGATGGTCCCAAATTGAGGTTTTTCTGAAAAGCAATAGAACTTCCAGAAGCCTCTGAGATGCACGGAAGAACATTGTGCACAGTATGTAGCTGTGGATCCAGACAGTGAAATGGCAGTGTTAATTTATTTTTAACAGACATTTTAATACAAAGCAAAAAAGGCTCTTAGCATTCAACCAACAATGGCTTATATCTGTAACTCCTGGTGCAATAGAAGTTAGATCTCAGTTTCAATGGGCAGAAAAAAACAGTGTCATTATTAATTACAAAAGGACAGCTTTTTGTTCAGCTACCTCTTAAGCTAATTGCAGAGTCAGAATAGGTATTCACCTGGATTTTGAATCAGCATCAGAAGCTAAGATTTTACAGTACTGATACAGTAGCAAGTATTTTCACCATCTGAATACTTGCCTATACATGAAGCTGACTTTTTAAAAAAGGAAAAAAGTGAATTTGAAGTACTTGAGCAAAAGCCAACAAATTCCATTTTATTTCTTAATGGCTGCTGTCAACCAGGGCTTAATGGGCTTGAGCGGTAGAATAGATCAGTTAACTAAAGACAGGAGGTAAGAGATCCTATCCTGCTTAGACAATTTTTCTGCCCTTAGCCATTGTAATGGCCCCAAAAAACCTTCAGTGGCAGGAAAAAGCTGTTAATTACAAGGGTATGGAAACACACTGAGCCATTGACTCTACTGAAGTCTTCCCATCTTAAAATAGACAGAGATTAGAGACATCTTTACACGTCATATTCAGCAAATGCAGTATATAGTTCACTAAAATCAGTATGCACTGACGATACTTAAAAAGTGAGAAGGTAGAGATATTGAATGACTGCTATACTAAAATTTCTCCACACCAAAAAAGCATATTATGTTTTGAGTGTCTGTATGTCATTCTTACTTGTCCAGGCACTAACCCTCTAGTTTCTCCTAGCTACCACTTCTCTGTCCCCTCACTGCACTGCAAAATTTAGATCTTCTCATGGTGTTATGAACTTCCTGTCGCACCTGTGAGCTGATCTAGACTTAGCAACTTATCAGCAACATATTCTGGATGTGTTCGTAACACCCAGTAAGTTTTTGCCTCCTCATGTACTCAGCTAGCTGTGATCTGAGGACTGAATAGCTACATTATTCATAAATTTGATAGACTGTTCTGTGGTTTACTGCTGTTTTCATTAAAATGCATCTCAAACATCCATTACTGAACATTTTTTTTTTCCTTTATACAGCTGCTCCTATCTGCCTGTAGAGGGCTTCATCTGCTCGGTCCCCCTGCTCAGGTGGCCTGTAGCCGACCCCCGCTATGATGTCCCCTGCCCCAGCGCTCCCTTTAATCCTGACCCATAGGCTCTCAGTGGGCTCCTCATCCATCCCCAGGTGGAGCTCCATGCACTCCAGCTGGTCATTGACGTAGAGGGCGACACCCCCTCCTCTCCTGCCCTGCCTGTCCTTCCTAAAGAGCCTGTACCCTTCCATCCCATACATGTATACACACACACATTTATACACACATATACTAATGCACATATTCGTATGTTTATATATATTAGTAGCAGCTATTGCATGTAATATAACTGTTTCCAGAGTTTCATAGACATTTAGGTTGATTCATTCAGCGTCAAAGTCTAGAAAAATTCAGTATTTGTGAGCGTACTCATTTTTCATTTGTAAAGTGCAGTTTATTTTCTCAGGACTTTTCTTGTCACTATACTAAACCACTTAGCCAAACGTGCATTTATCAAACTGTAAATAACCCCTGGAAGCATACATTAAAAAAAAGATGTAATATCAGGAAGTTTATTAAAACGAATCATACTGATAAGTGGTCATATCTGGAAGAATTTGTTACACTGAGAATTTGTTTAGATAAATTTTGTGGACGCTGTTGAGACTACTGTAGACAAAGAGTATAGTAATATATATATGAGTATATGTAGCTTTAAACATTAACAAGTAGGGGTTTGTAGAGAATAGGCATAACCTGCAGTAAAAGAGGAAGAGCAGCTGTATATTTTTCTTCTATACAAAATGTCCTAAATAATGAAATTTAAATCTGAATTTTCCTAATTTGCAAAGTGGGCCACCTTAGATATCATACGTCGGAAAACATGCTTTGGATCATTGGCTTCTGTCTTTGACACCCACATCTGAAAATGTTGAGAAGGAACTAGAAACACACAGAGGCGTGTCATTTATGGCAACCTATTTTCAAATTGTCTCACAAGCATAACTGTCTGCTTTTGTTGTAATTCAATAGATCACAACAACTGACTGCATTTCTCCTAAAATGGAAGTCTGCATCCCCCTTTGTTGTAGCTGAAAGGGAAAGGCAATCAATGATGCTCCAGAACTGGTCAGTGACATGATCACCCACTGCCAGATGTGTTGTGAATACATGCAGTACAGTCACTAACACAGATTGCCAGCATGTTCTTATGTAGTTTGCTTTTGTGCTACCCTCTTTGTTATTAAAAGAGCTGGTTGTGGAAAAATCTTCCCTCCTTGACAAACCCAGTGGCTTGGGGGAAAATTTTGGATAACTCATTTAGCAGTGGAGAAAAGCGGGAAAAACTGGTATGGAGATTATTTTTTTTCCATTTTTTTCCCCAGAAAAAGTAGTATTCTTGTTCACAATTGGGAGTGAAAAATTATTTCAAACCATTGAAAGGCACAGTGAAGGTATTAAGAAATCACATTTTGTCTGAATACTTCCTTCGGCTACTTACTAGTAAAAGCTACTGTACAGAGAGAAGAATGTTTGGAACTGCTACAGGTGGCAGCATCAGTATGACAATGGAGCAGATATTGAACGTGCTGACTGCAGAGAGGCAACGCAGAAAATTACACAGACTACTGAGGGCTTGGATTTGCCAAAATCCGGTAAGTTTTGGAAGGTTTGTATCCAGCAACTTGATTCATGTTGGTCTGTCTAGTTTATATTGCAGTTTGGTTGGCACTGTTCCAATTCAGTTCATTACCTGAAGTTCTCTAACTCTAATGTGAAAATGATGGAGAGAGTGATTTAAATTTAGTAGTTAGTTTGTGATTTAGTGGATTCAACACAATTAACAGTGAAAGAACTACAAAAAGGCAACTGAATGAGTAAACTGAAGCAGTGAAAAGTTAAATCCTGTTGATACATTAAGTAACATGTAAGAAAGATTGCTTTTCATCTCCAAGTGCAGAAAAGCACTTTCTTTTGAAGCTAACATATGTTATCAGAAAAAAATCACCTGTTACAGTAGGATATTAAAGAGCTTTGATGATCTTTCTGAAAGAACAGTTGCTATCCTTGTCCTTGAAATCTAGCCACTGTGGATATTTAATGGCTGTGCATTTTTTCTTCAACACCACTTTTGCAGGAGCACTCTTTATTCATACAAATTGCCAGAGAAGAACCATGGAGTAAGGACACAACAACAACAACAAAAATATAAGGGTTCAAACATGATAGAAAAGTTGCTACTTATACCACCATCACCTTCATGTACTGAAAGAGAGCACTAAAAGGAAATGACCAAAGTATTTTCTCCCTAAGCACACTTCTTCCAGGCAACCACAACTCCAGTGAACCACTAGCTGTTGCAAATAGAAAATTAAAAGCGAGATCAATACTTTCACTTCTCAAACCCTAGGACTGACATAATAACTACGAGTTTCCTCTAGGGGGGTATACATATTCAGAGCTCTTCATCCTGTGTTGAAGCTAAAGTGCCATTTGGGATATTTCCGTGAAACCAGGAAATGTTGTAGAGGTAAAGACTGAAAGAAATAGTGACCAGTTCATGTGACAGCTATTACTCTGCCATCCCGTGGACACCTCTTTTCAGACTCTTCATATTTGCTGTCTACAGAGAACAGCCTAAAAGGAAAAATCCAGCCGTCTTCTTTTCCTCATCCAAAAGTCTTGCTTCTGCCAGCACTTCAGTGGTTGCTCCAGCAGAGATGTTTATGGACTTAAACTTGCACCTAACATAAGTAGAGCAGCAACCTAATCATTGCATATTGCTGTTTGGACCTTTTGATGGTTCTCCCTGTTGGACTGATTTTTTTTCCTCTTGGAAAGACACAACTCTTGGTCCAGGCTCACTCTACAGAGGCAATAATGCTCCTGGGCTACTTATGAGTAAAGAAGAAACAAGGGTCTTGGAGGCAGAGGAAAATTGAGGAGTTATCCTTGTTCAAAGTACTTCTATTTCACTGCAGGATTATTGAAGGAAATAAAAGTTACTGCAGGATCATGAGTGAGGTAAAGACCACTAAAATGGATGGATTCAAGAAGCTTCTGGTTATATTCATATCTTCTCAGACATTCATCGAGTCACTAGCATTTGGGGAAGATCTCTTGCTTTTCTGTCTCTATGTTCTAACACACAGCATGTCATTGCTCTGATCTTTTTCATATGCCTAAATCTGAGCAACAGAAATAGCGTTAGGCCACGTTTTGTAGTGCACTTTTAGAGTCCACATTCAAAGCCAGGCAACCCTAACTTGGACGTTCCTGCTAATGGCAGTCCCCAAGAGGCATGCACAGAGGGTTTCTGGGGTGAAGCACTCTCATCCCTGAAGAAGCTGTTCCTCAGAAACAATAACCTCTAAATTGTGCATATGACATCTACTGAATTGCCTGCAATCTAGATTCATCCAAAGAATTTATTTGATCAGATGCACTGACCTCAAACTCCTCTTGGTTACCACACTCCCACAATGTGTGCTTTAAAAGCTAAGCCGTTCATCTTTTGGTAAAGGGTGCTAAAACATTCTCTAGTACGAGTGTTAAGACTTTAAAGCCCTACAGTTTTCCTTCTTGAAACTGGCACAACATTGGCCTTCATCTGCTTCTCTGCCATCATGCAAGTACCATATGCCGGTTTTCTATGTAATTCACATATTATTCTGGTGTATTCTGTGCAATCATGCTAATTTATTCTGTGTCAAAAATAAGTGTGCATTAAAAGGCTGCACAGCCACAAACTGAAGCATATTTTTTTCTAGACAAACAATTCTAGTGATTTCAGTTACATGTCACAGCATCTTATTTTATTTAAAATATGTTGAAAAAATTTCATTGTTACCTGCCATTTGTGTGAAATATTGATTCTGATTTTATATCTTACCAAAAAAAGAGATTGGCGAGCTTAGGTGCAACTTCTACAAGAAAATTTTTCCACTTGTTATTGCAATTCTCCAAAAGCTGTAATTTGAATACAATAACAGCTAACTAGTATTAAAACATTAAAAGAAAAGAAAAAGCTAATCAAAGAGATTACTTAGTTTGTAAAACCTATATATAGATTACACTGATATTGTACATTTCCCCACAAGGAAGGACTTCTATTCCTCTGCCTAATACTATTTTTCCTTCTCATGCAGTCCTTGAATAAAATGGACATTTAAGTCAGTTAGGACATACCCTAAGTGGAGGTTGCTGGGAGAAAAGAATTTGTACAGGCTAAGAGTTTGACTTATCATCTTCCTTATATTTATAGTAACAAACAGGATCTCATATATCTGACTTTGATACAGAGACTAACATGTCTTGATCTAACTGAGTTTTCCAAATGCAAAATATTTCATATTCAAAATACTGCACAGATGTACCTTTTTCTGCAGTCATAACTAAAGGTCATTAAATCATTAATTGAATTGTACCAATCTGTAAATAGTTGTGTCATCTGTGACAAGTACTTTATTCAAATTATGAATAAAATGAAGTTAGGTTACTAGAAACATTTAAAAATATTTTGTTGTCAGCTGTTTCAGGACGCTATTTAGAGGACAGCATAGCAGAGAGCTGCACATTGCATTTGTGGTACCCTTCCTGCAAGGGTGAGACAAGTTCTCTTTTGGTGTTGTTTTGTGGTTTTATGGAGTGACACTGGAGGTGAGGTGACACATCAGAGCCAAAGAAAGGCAGCTTAAGACATGCTTTGCATTTCAATGAGTAACTTTCCACAAAGCACTGTGATGCTGACTGTAGTACACAGCAGTTCATACTGGGAACATATGATATTGCTGAACTGCAAGTAACTTGTGGTTACAGCAAGTATAAATAGGTTATGCGAAATGAGGGCAATGTATTAGTTTTACCTGTGCATTGCATATTGAAGTGTAAAAGTAGGAGCACAGACATCCCTACAATAAATGTTTTGTTTCTCAGAGATATCAAACAAGAGATTCATTATTACACATGCAGGTTTGCACTATGGCTTCTTAAAGATACACAAATGCTCTGCTGTAGGATTTTAATACCACTGAGGTGAATAACATTGCACATGTGTAACCGTACTACACATACTACATACATACATACACATACACATACTACAAGTACTGCAAGTAACTGCTTGTCTTAAATGCCTTGTTTACTTTTGGAAAGGTAAAATGAATGCCCTGGATCCAAAGAGAGGTCTTGTGGTTTGCAGGAGTGCTAGAGTGCTGGAGCACTGTGGGGATTCTGTGATCTCTGGGTTTCAGTGATTTAATATTTTCACATATTATGTTTTTTCCATCTGGCCTCTGTGGTGGTAAAATGTAATCTCCATTCACTATTGTATATTCCCGGAGTCTGCTTGCACTGACACATGAGTCAGGTCAGAGCTCAAAACCTTACCTAGTCATTTGTCTCCGTCCAAAATGACACTGCAGGCCTGACATTCAAAGGGAAGGTGCACAGCAAAATCTGGGGCAGATACAAACAAAGTGACCTGCAAGAGTCTGTTTATTGCTGGGATATTTTCCCCATTTGCAAACTTAACTAGGGTAAAGTCGCACCTTTGTTCTCAAATACCCACCAAGCAGTATAGAACTTAAAATGCTACAGAAACTTTTTTTAATTACTCCCACAATCATTTGATGACATTGTGAAGCCAAGTGACTTTCCGTTACCTAGGGGTATATAAGAATTGCAACACAGAAGAGGGGAAAAGCTCAGAAGCTGCCTATAACGTCACATCATGTGTGGACTTGGGAAGACTCATCTTCCTTGCTGATCCAGATGAGTTGCTGGGTTTGTTAAACTTGTGGAAAGGAGGAAAATCAGGGCTTGTGATCTGAACTTGCAATATAATGAGTCTCAGATACCCTTAATGTACAGTAAATACTGGTCAAGATTAAAAGGGAGACTTTTACAGACTTTCCATAGTATAAAGGGAGCCTACAGTAATGCAGTGCTACATTGTCAATCTTCGCTATAGTTTTAAATTATTCATTTTGCAGGTAGGCTGGCTTCAGAGAAAGTCCAGCATCTAGCAATAGTTCTAGTGCCCTGCAGTCACAGCTTACATTTTCTTTTACAAAGAAAAGAATCGCAATAACGTGCTCCTTTCTAGGCATCAACAGGTAAATTTGAAAGCTGAGTTCAAATCTGTATACAGGCTAAACCCCCCTCTCTTTGGGGAAATCTAGATTAGACAGCCCCAGATATATATAGCATATGGCCTCACAAAAATGTATTGATCAGTCCTCACACCTGGGTACTGGTGCCACACAGTGATGTAGCACAAAAACATCGTACAGTGAAGTCACACCACTCTACAAGATAACAGAAAAAGCTTTTATGAGTAACTTCAGGATTCAATTTAAATGATGTGAAAATCAAATTCTAAATTACATGACTGGTTTACTTTGCCCCACAGTTCACAGAATTCTAAGTAATAAAATGCCTGTCACCCAAAATATTAACCCATTTCTATTACATGCTAAGAAAATTATTTACTTTGCCTCTAGTCACAACAAAATTTGTCATGATATAAAGTATAAAAAGTTAATTGCTTTGCTCTTTGAATCTGGTAAAGTTGTGAGATAGCTATGCAGCTTGGAAGTTGGTAAACACACATAATGAAAAAACTGATGCTCCTTTGGCAATAAGCTAGATTTACTGCCTGTTCTTCTTGAAAATATATGTCTTTCAAACCATTATTTAAAAGTGAATTGGACTTAGAAGTCAAATACTTACTGAATGGGGGTGAATCAGGAACATAGCGCTTTATGTCTGTCTGTGATGGGCCATTTATCTAGAGGAAGTCATGGTGCTGGTTTTTTCATTTCAAAACTATTGCTAGTAAACACTGTCAAACGCTTCAAATCCTCCTACCCTAAGGTTTATTCTTTTTTGTACTCTCTGAAACATATTTTCAGTCAAATGAATTTGTTTACATTAAGTAATACTACTTATGTATTTTAAAATATATGAATATGATAGTGTCTTGGGTGACAGACATTAGAATGTTCTTGGATAAGACTAACAAAAATTAAGATGCAATTCCTACAGCAGAGTATTCCTGCCTGCTCATAAATACAGACAATAGGATATCACCTTCTTTCTTATACTTGCTGTAGCTCTTTCTTCCTCCCTCCTTTGCAAATTACTGTTAAACACAAAGTGTGATACTGAATTAAAGCATCTAGTTCAATATCGTGCTTTGTAGCTCCACTTAGGTAAAAAAAACATGCAAAAATATCTCTCTGCAGAGGTTACAGTCAACATAGCCATCCTCCTTGGGAATTAAGCATTTCCTTGGAGGTCTTTATGAATATCCAGGTCTGTTTTCTATTAGGATTCCTCCATTCTGGAGACAAATAACTTGTTTGTACAGGACTCCCTGCTGGAACAGAGGTCTGCAGAAGGGCTGTGTCTCTAAGTTCTTCGAAAGGGTGTTGGGAAGTTGAATGACTCAATTCTTCTACAGAAGTAGATATTACCAGTGGTTGTTTCATGGACCAATGGTATGTATCAGACTCCATTCTGTACTGGCTAGCACTTTTAGCCTCAAATGAGACAAGATTAAGTTTCAATATTTAGTCCTAAAACTAGGGTACCAAATGTAGAAAACTTTACTAAACATGTCTTGAAATATCTGTCATGTTTTGTACAGATCTACTCATCTGTGAAGAGCTTCTGCTCTTGCCAGCTGGAAGTAACATAATCACAGAATGCAGCAAACCTGACTAGTACAGGTATTTAACTTTGACAGGTTTTGAAAGAAGTCAGATCAAACTGTTAGACGTCATCACAATACTGTCTAAATCCAGAAAGTTGGCTCTGATGATGAGTACAGACTTTACAGTGCCAAGACCTTATTGCAGCTTTTAGTAGTTGAAAATTACAACAATCTCATAATACAATATTATAGCTATTAAATAAGCCCATTACAGCACTGAAAAATCACACCCATTTGTTCTTATTCAATAGTATCTGGTTTTTTCCTGGAAGAAGGGTTTCTGTGCTTGGTGCATCTTGGTATCAGGTAAGCCCACTAACAGGTTCCACCTTTTAACTGATTCTTCCCATGAAAAGAGATCTTACAGCTGTTTAATGGATCCTGGCAGGAGTCACTTAATTTTGTGTCAGTACATCAGAAATATAGAATTCACTGTTAGGCTCAGGAATGGTTAGGTGGCTTTGACTAATAACAGAATGAGGTACTTTAGACTTTTCTGATTTAAGACTAATGAATGGTGAATATAATATACACATAGAGATGCATTGCATTTCCTGATATATTATGCTGCTGTAATAAATCTAAATGTTTATTTTCAACACTACAAAGTATTATGCATTTAGTAAGATGTCTAATGCACTTGACATTGCTGATATAGCTTCACAAGTTTTTTATGAAAAATATCTATATTGCTCTCTGCTGAGAGACTGCAATGAATCCACAAGAATATTTTAGCACTGGTTTTATTTATGGTGAGATATGACTGCTTCTCATGTTGGCAGAAATTCATTTTGTACATATGTATGTGATTATCAAGAAGTTGAAATAAGAAATTGTAATAAACCTCTAAGATGATTTGTATAACTTAACTAAAGAGTTAATTTAACATCACATTCACATATGTTTGACAAAAAAAAGTAATTATGGATATAATTGCCAAGATATTAGTATTTATTTATGTATTCTTTTTTCTGTATCAAGCACCATCAATTTTTTTTCCTTATGTTTTCAAAAGCATTCACTAATTTTGTTTACTGTTATGGTAGTGAGGAGTAATGAACTGTTGTGTTGGAAAGCATCCAGAGTTGGGGATGCTTTTAAAAACTTATGCCTTTGCTGTGGTGCAAACTTGACCAAAATATTAAAAGACAATATGAACACAAGTGCAGATTAATTTCTAGCTCTGAACTACTCTTACAATTTAAAATTCATACTAATATGAATAAGTTTCAGTTGTTTGCTCTAATAAGTTTTCAAGTTTGTTCTTGCTGTCACAGTGATGACAGGTAGTAAGACTATTCTGTAGACCAATTTTTGAGCCTGTTTTGAAAGGAGAATAGAAAAGAGAAGAACTGAATCAGCAGAAATGGCTGGTTGTGCTCCATTCCATCTCTTCATACTCTGGCATGTAAAGGGGTGGATACTGGATAATGAAGTTGAAAAGCATTGAGGATGGGTAAGGAGTTGTGATGGAGTGGCAGTGTGTTCAACACATTCGCAGCCTTTCTTCTCAGGAACGTATTTTCTGGGAACTCAGATTCTTATCGTTCGTACACACAGTGGATTTGCCTGGGTTTTTTTATTTTTGTCGGTGTTCTTGTTCCTCTAAATCTGGCAATGTCAAACATTTGGTTTGCAGCTGACTTTTTCTCTTTGTGAACCTTTACTCCAGGTTATTTTTTCCTCCACTCCTACTGGGAAAAAATGTAGTCTAAATGTAGCACACATACTACATTTTCAATTAACTGAAACCAGCTCTGTTTTACATGTGGTTCCAGAGGAGCTGAAAAGTCTTGCATTTCCCTAGAGCTCACATCACAAATGTTCTAGTTCAACTTTGTTTTACTTCTTCAAGGCAAATCCTTTGTGAGTCATTTGTTTACAAACATCACGAAATTATTGATATCTCTGAAACCATGGATTATTGTGGCTAACGTCTGTGAACACTTTGCACTAAACCCACATGGAACTGAATTTAACATGAATATGTATGGACAAGCTACAGATTTATGTTGAAAAAAAAATTATGTATCTCCCCTTATTTTGAAGATTAAAACTTCAAAGAATTTCTCACAAGGTTGGGCATTTATTAAAGACAGATAATGCATTTAATCTGGAATATAAACTAATCTATACTTGATAGAGAGAAACCCCTCAATGTTCATTTGTTCTTTGTAGTAGAAGGCAGAAGACTTACAGGCATTCCGAATGGGAGGCAATGTCAATATTCACTTGCCGCCTTTTGCAAAGATGTATTTCTATTCTCTGTATTCATCTGCTTTAACTGCAGGTCTCCTTTGCGTTTCTAGACCTTCCAGATTCCTTAACAAGGAAGATAAGGCTCATAAAGTACTTTTAGCGAGAGAAACAAAACAACTGTCTGCTCCATCTTGAATGCTGATGTGATCAATCTACGAGAGTCATGTTATAAGGTGCATGAAGATGGTGAAACAGTGCATTTATACAGAGGAGTCAAACTTAAGTTACACCATAAACCTCAATTCTGACATTTTCCAGCTTCTATGCATTTAACTTTGCAATGCTGCATTCTCTTTAACTGTGTTTTGTGTGTCATTTCCTGTTTCTTTTTTAAAAAGAAAACTGAAAAAAATGCTAGGAATTCTATGAAAATTATATGATCATATTGAAAGCCATCTGTTATCTGTAGATGCCTGCCAGCTGAGCTGCTACCATAACTGAAATCAGCGGTAGGTTATTCTCTACCACTGAAGAAGCAAGCACTTCCCTTGCAGATTTCACTGGAGGGACCTGGGACTCCTCAGTGTCTGTTTGCTCCCCACATCCTGCTGTCATTTTCTTCCCACTCATGTTTTTCCTCTTGCTTTGCTAAGCCTGGTGTCCTCATTGTATCCAACTTCTTGGAAAAAAGAAATTCTGTAACAGTCAGACTGTTGCCTTGTTTTCTCTCTGTTTCTCCTACCACTGCATTTGCCTCCTTCTGTGCATCCTCCTCATTTCTGTCTCTACCTGGTCCTATCCCTTCCCTACTCTTGTCCTCAGCCTGTTGCTTTTTACCTTATTCTAGTATTTCCAATGCCTTGTTCCTCCTCACATTGCTTACCTCAGTTCCTCTTTTCAAGTTTTCTACTACCCTTCCTGTCCTTGGGGACAGCCCTGTGACAAGCCACCCTCCTTCTCTTAGCTTGGCACTTAGGGACATGGTTTAGTGGTGGACTTAGCAGTGTTACATTCACAGTTGAACTTGATGATCTTAAGGATCTTCTCCAACCTAAATAATTCTATGATTCTATTCTATGATTCTTCCCATGTCAGCTCCCAGAATGGGCAATATTCAGGACCCCAGCTCCAGGTTGCAGTGTCAGTGCCCTCTCCTTGGCCAGGCACTCGTATTTCAACACAAAAGGGATCCCAGCTTCTCTTCAGCAGTGCTTCAGTTCCCTGAATAAAAAAATTGTCCCACAGCAGATAATCATATTTCAGCACAAGTTGTTGGTGTTTTTTTTCCCAGATTATATACAGTTTAAAGAAGTCTTCTAACAAGGTATCTTGGGCAGAATTGCTAAGGACAGGTGGTACCTGGAGAACCTATATTGTGGGTTATCTGGACACTTTGTGTTGCTCCAGTAGTACCGAGCAACTAGATTTCTATCTGTTTATGTGAGGCATGTATTGCCTTTTCTATCTATGCAGCAATGTAAAGCTGCACAGTACTGATCGATCTTAGCTGTACATTCATCTAGATATAGATATATATTATTGTATATCTGTTAAGATCAGGTCTGTATTAGTGATAACTGACCTATGAGTAAGGTCAAGGTGTTTTAACTGGTTACGGATGCTTTATAAGAGCAGTTGCCTTTCCATGGTATCATGTACAGCTCCAATAATGAAACAGAAAGCAAACTACGGCAAAAGAACATCTTGATGAAAACTTTCAAGCTGCCAGACTTTACTGAACATAACATAACATAACATAACATAACATAACATAACATAACATAACATACTGTAATATAAGCTGCCAGACTTTACTGACCAAATGTTACTGGACATAACAAAATTCTACTGCATATCTTATGCAAATGAATATATCTCAGTGGCTGGACCTTATCAAGTTTGTTGTTGTAAGACCTGGTCTCAGTGGGGCTGCTTGTATAGGCTTAAAAGAGAAAGTAAGTCTGCTCTTTACTGCCAGGATTGTCTGTTTAGTGCCATTTCTAAAACAGACCATAGTGGGAACAGGTAGGAAACCCAGCTGACACTCAAGAGTGAGTGGTGGCTTCCTTCAGAAGCCTTTGGAGAAAATGAGAGTGACTCCGTAAGAGTGTGTGTGGTTTTGTATATTTGTCTATTAGATAAATTTTAAACTATAGAAATACTTAACAGTTCTTGTACTTATCAAGGGTATGACTCATTAGAGCACATATGCTAATGGTGTTTTCTGTAGTCCTTTTAATCTTTAATTAACATAAATGCATTCAGAATCAAATAAAAAAGCATTAACTTCATCATCATAACTCCACGGATGTACTTATGTCTGTCGCGTGAAAGGGTACAAGTCTGATGTGTGGCTGAGGGAGTCCCTCCCGTTGAGTCACGAGGTTCAGAAAGGACCCCCTTGCTTTCTAAACTCCTTCTCAGAGAGGAGCCTAGGTGCGGCTAGGTCCAGTCTTAGTCCCAGACTTGGTCAACGGTTTATGTCTAAAGGATTATATGTGTAGCCACATATCAGAATCAATGTTTGCCTGTCAGAGCCCCACTAAGGACTTTCACTGAAACAGCTTCGCAAAGTTGAAAAGAAAAATAGGTAATTTATTGAGGCAACAGATATAAAAGTTCAGAATTGCCATTGATAAATGCACTTACTGCAACAATTTTGAGCTCAAGTTAATAGTTCAGTGCTTTTGTTGATGATAGTTTTCCCGAGGTAACATCCGACATAATCGGGGGCTCAAGTCTTACCAAAGAGGCTTCCCTGCTTGGGGAGGAGAGAGGTCCAGGCCTGTCAACCCATCTGGATAGTTGGAGTTCTCGTCCTCAAAAAAGAGGATTCTAAATGCCAGATTAATACTTTTGGCAAGGTGGGACTAAGTCAGGTATTGTGTGCCGATTGGCCCTTAACAAGGCTTGTTGTGCAGTTGATCGGGGCTGGGGGGCGGAAGTGGCAGAGAACAAAGGCGTTCAGTACAGAGGTGCGGTGGTCTGTTTAGTTTTACCAAAGTAACGTCAAGTTGTGAAGGCTCCCCCTCACCCCAGGCATCACTTAGTTGATTGAGCAGTAGACCCGTCAGGCGCCGCATCTTGTTAAGATGAACAAATTGCTCATCTCCTGCCCCTGTTCAGGTCCAGTGCTTATCAGTGCAAGATAAGCAAGTTGCTCAATCCCTGCTCTCGCCCAAGCTGGACTCCCCCAGGGCCCCTTCTGTTGGGTCATAATGGCCCTGTATTCGGCACCAACAAGCCTGGACTAGTCTGGCATCCCACAATGTCCTAAACTGAATTTGGATTTTTTTTTCCTCCTCACCCTAAATTTCTAGTCTTTCTTCTCATGCAACACCTGCACATACCAACTCAATAACAGCATCCCTGTCGCTGAGGGGACAAAAATACAAGTTGAATAACTAAAATAAATGACACTTTTGCATAAAGTGGGTCAGTGCTTATTGTAATTACCAGGTCATTTCTTTGCTGCCTGATGAAAAGAGAGTGATTACTAAACATTTGTGTAAATGCTCACTGATCATTAATGTTTTATCTGCTAGCTGCCACCATTATTCTTCTCAACATTCACTTAAAAATAATGACTTCACTTAACTCAGCTGGTCAACCACAAAGTGCAAATAACAAAAAGGTCATACATTTTCAAACAATACAAGTGCTGAGGACTTCCAACTCAATAATTAATCAAATACCTATAAATAATGCATCTTTTACACTGTATATATATATATATTTGTGTGGGTATATATACAGGGCTTTTTTTTTTCATTTTGAAAAAAAAAATTTAGTTAGCTCCATATTCCCCTTCAAAGAAATTATTTTGTTCAGAAAAAGTCTTGGAGAATCAAGAATCCCTGTCATGTAAATTGTAGATATTCTAAGCAAAAAATAAGTTCAGCCTGACTGTTGCTTTAGCACAGAACTCGAAGGACTATATATTACACTTACTATACAAATCATAAAGTATTAAAAGATTAAATATCTCTTCTGTCCTTGCATTTAATGCATTAACATTCTGGTGTTAGGCTGGGGGGGATGGGAGCCTGCCATCCTGCTGGGCCTGGGGATGGGTACTGGCCCATGTCTGCAGTGGGGTGGGAGCTTGTGGTAGGTTGACCCTGGCTGGAGCCCAGGTGCCCACCAGAGCCGCTCTCTCACTCCCCTCGTTCACCAAACAGGGGAGAAAAGGTATAACGAAACGTTTGTAGGTCGAGATAAGGACAGGGAGAGATCACTCACTAATTGTTGTCACGAGCAAAACAGACTGAACTCAGAGAGGGAATTCATCTGATTTATTACTAGGCAAAACAGAGTAGAGGAATGAGAAATAAAATCAACTCTTAAAACACCTCCCCCCACCCCTCCCATCTTCCCGGGCTCGACTTCACTCCCAGCTTCAACCTTCCCCCCACTCAGCAGCACAGGGGGACGGGGAATGGGGGTTACGGTCAGTTCATCACACGGCGTCTCTGCCGCTTCTTCATCCTCAGGGGGAGGACTCCTCTCATCGTTCCCCTGCTCCAGCATGGAGTCCCTCTCACGGGGTGCAGACCTTCAGGAGCAAACTGCTCCAGCGTGGGGTCCCCCACAGGGTCACAAGTCCTGCCAGCAAACCTGCCCTGGCGTGGGCTCCCCTCTTCACGGGTCCACAGGTCCTGCCAGGAGCTTGCTCCAGCGTGGGCTTCCCACGGGCCACAGCCTCCTTTGGGTGCCTCCACCTGCTCCAGCGTGGGGTCCTCCACGGGCTGCAGGTGGAATAGCTACACCCCCTCATCCTTCCTCCATGGGCTGCAGGGGGACAGCCTGCTTCACCATGGCCTTCACCACGGGCTGCAGGGGGATCTCTGCTCCGGCGCCTGGAGCGCCTCCTCCCCCTCCATCTGCACTGGCCTTGGTGTCTACAGAGTTTCTTACATCTTCTCACTCCTCTCTCCGGCTGCAAAAGCTCTCTCTAACTGGTTTTCTTCTTCTTAAATATGTTATCACAGAGGCGCTGATTGGCTTGGCCTTGGCCAGCGGCGGGCCTGTCTTAGAGCCGGCTGGCATTGGCTCTATCAGACTCAGAGGAAGCTTCTAGCAGCTTCTCACAGAAGCCACCCCTGTAGCCCCGCCCCCCCCCCCCCCCCCCCCCCCCCCCGCTACCAAAACCTTGCCACACAAACCCAACACAGAGCTGCCCTCAGCTGCCTCAGCTCTGAGCTGCCCTGGGACCTGGCCGCCAAACCCACAGCAGGGGGGATCCCCTTAGGCCCTGGCCAAGGTACATGGAAGCTGGGACCTTTTTTTGGGTGAAATACTCAGACGTTGTTAGGCTTGAACTCCAATTTGTATTAATGGGAAAACATTTGTTTAAATGTCCCACTAAAGCCTGGAAACATAGATGCTTTTAACATAGGTCTTAGCAAGCCTGTAACCAAATATTTTCTTAAACCATCTTGAGCGAATTGATTTTTTTTCAATATTTGAAGCTATGAAAAATTTACTCAGCCAGCAAGTAGACTTATCTCTGCTGACTTCCATGGATGTTATATCAGGAGCTGTTCAGTTAATTTAAAGGGTCAGGTTCTTTCACTTCCTTCTGTGGGACAACAACGGGGTAGGAAACTCATATTTGTGAAAGTTCCAATATTGCACATTCAGCACATTGAGGTACGCTGAAGTGGCAGATAACAAACGGGCAACTTGGACTTGGCAACTATCTAATTTTGCTTCCTTCTGTACCACACTCCTTGCCCTGTATGCTGCCTCTCTCCCCGCCTTCCCAGCTGTGCTTCATTGCTGTGTTCATGCTGACCCAGAGGTGAGCAGCTCGGATTTGTAAACTTTCCTGCCTGTTGCAGGTGGCACTGACTCCTTCCTGTGGCCCGCGCAGCAGAGGAGACACACGGCCAGTTTTGCAAATGGCAGGTACAGTGAAAGGCAGAGCTAGTGAAGCCTGCTTACCTGCTGGGTCAGTGCCCTTTCTCATTGTGAATTCCTCCTTCTTCTGCCACCCTTAACTCCCTCCACACTCCCCAGCAGCATATCTTCTTTCTCAGCCACAGAACAGTGATATTGCCGTTAAGAAAAGTGGAAATTCTACTAATCAGAGTACTTTCCAATATTTTAATTTAGTAGCAAATTTTTTAAACTTCAGTTTGTGATGATTGAACAACATGTTATTAAATTCCGCTTAGTAAAAGCAGTGTAAGTACTTACAATGTTTATTCCTTCAGACCTGAGAGTTTACTTCAGATGCACTGTGAGGCAATTTGAAAGCGAGATGCACAGCTTTAATCCTTATTAGATTTAGAGCAGAGTTAAATAGCTTTATTAACACCGAAAGTCAGGATTAAACACTGAATTGCTTACCTGCACCTGTAAAATGTGAAGAGAGAGGTCAGAATGATTAATTCTTGTACACATACAACTCTAGTTGCACAATACTGGATGTTAAAACATCATTAAAATTTTTATTTTATGCTTGGTGTCAGATATTTTAACATGCTCTTGTGAGACCGCCCTCTAGGGCTAACCCACACAAAAGAAAGAATAAATACTTAATACACGGACTACATGGAAGCAAATGCTAATTCAATTCATGCTCTGGAGCCATGAATTTGCTATTTAAGTTCCTTAAATAAAACTCAACTGTATTTTAGACTAGTGGCTTCGCCCTTCCAATTTCAATCCTCCTCATTTCTTTCCAATTGCTATCTGTCCTGGTTTCCTGACCTACAGCAAAATTACATTTGGTTTTAATTAGAATGCCTTGAACAGTCAGATGAAAATTGTAGCTATTTCCTGATGGTTGTGACTGTTTTACCCTGAGTATGCTAAAGACCTCTCAGAGTTTGTAAGAGCTTGCAAAACATTTCAACAGCTCAGTCAGAACAAGAATTTATTAGTTTATATCAACTAGTACTGGTGAGGCACCAACCCCACTTATATGCATAATCTCATACAATGGATGGTCAGAAATTTGTGCAGTGTATGAGTGAGAAAGCATGGCTCACTCTTACTCATTCAGCGTCTGTGCATGTTTGCCTGTGCACACTTGTGTACAAGCGCTGTTACTGTCTGAGGCTGTACAACTGATTATCAGCTGTTCACTTACCATATCATTTAAAAATATTTGACCACGGAACAAATTTGCAAGAAAAATAAACAGATTGTAGAAGATGTGAACTTGGCAAACTGTGTCAAGGTATAAATACTAGGTCTAACTTCAGTTTCCTGGAAACTCTAACTCTGCAAATGCTTTGAATTTCTCAGAAAAAAATTATCTTGAAAATTTCTCTTTGAATTTCTCTTCCTGCTGAAGCAGGGTGTATTTCAACTGCCTGTGACTCTCTCATTTATAATTCTTCCCCATGACCATATTCTCCAGGACTGCTGTACTGCCTAAGTCTGTACTTGCACAATTTGCAGGGAATTTACAATGGTGTTGCTAAACTAAACCAGGTTTTTGGTTTCATTTAAAAAAAACAACAACAACAACAAAAAAACCCCAAAGCTGAGTAGCTTCCGTTAGATTTGTGCTTGTCCTCTCCTTAACCACATGTGTTTGCTCATTAATTTTCATTCCCTCTGTACATCTGATACAACCACAACACATAAAACAGAGGAGGCTGGAAGACCTGCCAAACAGAGCAGTAACAGCTGAGTTCTGCCTGCTTCCATCTTGCGGGGAAGGATGGTAATTTCAATCCTTCTCTGATCTGCATCACAGGATCAAATATCTAAGGGAGCAACTTTTTAAATGCTAGTAGCATCTAAGAAACCAGTATCTTAATGAGGAGATGGAATAGTGGTTGGAGGAGGACTTTAGGACCACTTTTAATGCCTGTGATGAAATTTGCTAAACCAATCATTGAATAAAACAGTCTCAGGTTTTAGGACGCTGACTGTGTCCTAAAAATCTCAGCTGTCCTGTGAAAAATGCCACCTCTCAAAGTTAGGAGTTTTTACCTGGTTTCAATATATAAATTCCTCCTTTTTCAATGCTGTCCATGGGCTCACTTCTTCCCTGCAACCCCAATAGAGCTGTTCATCTCTGCTCATTCTGCTTGAGATGGTTATCATCAGGGTTTTGCCTCCAGTCCTTCATAACAGCAGTTCACCTTTCATGTAGTCATGACCTTACTAGCACCAGCTTTTTCATCACAGAGAACTTCAAAGATTTTTAGGTAGAACTTTAACTCTTGTTCTACCATAATGAAGTCTATAGGAAAAACAAAGACACACAGGGATGCTATGCAACTTCTAACTGATCCCAATAGCATCTTCTTACATAGGTCTGTAAGTAATCTGGGTGTTTAAATGATCCATAATGCCTAAAAGTAATGTTTCCTTTTTCTTAAAAAGTTAGTAGGAAATTCATGAACTAAAACACCTGGTTAAGGTAGAGTTAATTACCTGAAGGCTTCTTGTGCTCTTGCAGAACATCAGATTCAGCAGTACTCTAAGAATCAGAAAACTCAGAATTTTAGACTTCCCAACCCATCTCAGATCACAAGGTCAGTTCTGTGAAGCTAAACCTAGCACAGCAAATGCAGCTGAATTGCTCACATATGTAAGGCAATTCCTGTTTGCAGTTAGGCACTCCTACTTGCAGTTCCCAGCTCCGGCAGGGTCAAGGTTAAGGAAACATATATGTTCTTAACTGTTCATTTCCTGCTTTTCAAATCTTGAGTTATGCTTAGATCTCTATTCTGGAAGGGACATGCAACTGTCCAGCCTTTCTTAATTATTTAAGTTTTACCAATAAGTAGTCAGGTCATAAAAGTGTAGTTCACTGAAAATTAAAATAAATAAATTGAATTAATAACACTATAAACAGCAATGGATGTTACACAAACTGGATTATTCATTTTCATAAACAATGACATAAATATATAATTTTTTATTTTCAGAATTTCTATCAGGCTCCTGAGCAGTTCCAGGATATTATTGTAGGTTCACTAGGCTGTGGGGTACAGTTTAATTGTTAGAAAGATACACTGTCTTGTCGTACTAATAAAGAATTTACAGTTGAAAATATAAGGTGGTTGTGTTGGGGTTTTGTTGGGTTTTTTTACAGAAGAATACAAACAGAAGTAATTGTGCACTATACTTTGTGTTCCTGACTGTTCTCTGTAATACTGAGTGGCTTCTGTCTGTTTTTAATTTAGTAATTACTACTTATTATTGTCATATAAATTTATTAATATTGAGTTACCTAATGATTCATCTAACACCAATTTTTTTAATTCTAATGCACTGCAAGAGGAAGTAAAAGGCCACACTTCTGTGGGAGCAATCATATTTTCTCCATCATTTTAAGCCAGCTAGGGAGTATAGCTTTATTTAATTCAAACCTCAGGTGGTGACTCTGAAGTATAATTTCTCTTTTCACTTCAGAACTGCTTACCATTTATAGTGTGTAATTCCATGCCTCAGTTATGAAATATTTTTCTCTAACTAAATGTCTGGTTACAGAACTTACTTGAAGCTGGTTCCCATAGAAACAATTGAGGGGGAATCATGGTTTTATCCCAAATGCCTTTTATTTTCATTTAAGAGAAACCACCAACTCTACTGATTGCTGCCTGCAGCTGGATAAATTTCATTGTTATATCCTCTGGTCTGTGTGCCTGTGTGTCCTCTGTGGCACTGGATCAACAGTGTAACAGTAGTGACCACCCTGGCAGAGCATCCCAATCAGGTTTACTCAGAACTGAAGGACTGCAGGTAGGGCCCAGTTGAATTTGGTTGATGGATAATCTTCATGCTGACCTCCTGCAAAGTGAGGCATGTTGCCCTATTAGAACAGATGCCCAAAGTTAAAAGCAATGTGCAAATTTTGAAACAGCAGAACTGGAAAACATGCTCTTCTCTTTATCCACCAGTTTAGGAGCTCAGTAGTAAGCTTCCCCTCCCATTGCTGACTCTGGCACAAGCTGTAACTTCTACCTTTCTGATCTCTAAAAGTACCCTGTTACAATCCCCTGTTTCTCATGTTGTCCATAACTGCAGTTCTCTGTCTATTCTTCTTTCTACACAAAAACCGCCCTAAGTTTATTTGAGAGCCTGTTGTGAATTCATGATTTCTCAGAGCTTTACAAAGACCTACACCATAGATGTTACTTGGAATACCACCATGTGTGCATCCCATGCACAGCCCTACACACATTCCATGAACTCCTATTCTCTACAACCTCAGGGATACCACTTTTCCCATGAGCCTGGGCTGCAGATGTCAAGGTTTCTGAAGTGTTTCTGCTAGGTGTAACTCAGCCTGGAGAAGAGAAGGCTCTGGGGAGACCTTATAGCAGCCTTCCAGTACCTGAAGGGGCCTACAGGAAAGATGGACTGTTTATCAGGGCATGTAGTGATAGGACATGGGGTAATGGCTTTAGGCTGAAGGAGGGTAGACTTAGATGAGATATTAAGAAGAAATTCTTTACTGTGAGGGTGGTGAGGCACTGGAACAGGTTGCCTAGAGAAGCTGTGGATGTCCCCTCCCTGGAAGTGTTCAAGGCCAGGTTGGATGGGGCTTTGGGCAACCTGGTCTAGTGGAGGGTGTCCCTGTCCATGGCAGGGGAGGTGGAACTTGATTATCTTTAAGGTCCCTTCCAACCCAAACCATTCTGTGATCTGTGCCTTGATTCCACCTGAGACAGAGTCCTCTTCTGCCTGCACCTTCCAGCACCCATACTGTTCCCCCTATGCCATCATGTTTAGACATTTGCCACTCTCAAGTCTGCAGAGAGTGAGGAAGATGAGACAAGCAGGGGCTGTGAACGGTGCTATGACATTTTATCGAGATCAACACTCTGGCTCATTTCCTGGGCCGCCAACTGGTTTCTAGCCCCAGTTTCAACCTAGCAGTTGACTCAAAATCTGGCAGCTGTTGCAAGCTTCCTCAGGCCACATTGGTGTGCTACAAAACCTTTACCAGGCTTCTGCTGGTGGTAACTGGGAGACGGGGAAGGCTGTCGTCTGCCTTGGTATAGACCTGAATGGTACCACCAGACCAAGGCTGCAGCTGTTCAGCTCTTCCTTAACCTCTCTGCCTTTTACTTATATCTCCTTCAGAAGTGCTTAATCAATCAACATTATAAAGAGATACCCTTGTCGCCTGAAAAAGTTGGACACACTAGTTGTGGCCACAAATAACATATTTTATCTCAATGTTCCTCAGTATTTAACTTCAGTGTTAAAGTAAATTTTTTTAACTTGTCATGAGGAAGCAAAATATCTCTTTTGATCAGTCTAAATTGTGCTTTACTGATCCAGGCAAAGAGGTTAGTTCTTCACTGTCTGTGCAGCAAATCTCTTTGCTTTCTTAACCTCCTTCTTTTAAAACCTCTACTTTTGTGGATTTGTGTAACATTTACTTCCTTATCACATAAACCTGCATCATTCTTGTGCCTGAGCCAATTACTCTTTCTCTGCCAGCTAGCCGAAACTCTTCTAGGACAGGGACTTTTCCTTCATGAATTATCAGCTGATAAATACAAATATTTTTATGGCAGTCAGTAAATAGTAATTCTAAAAAAAAGACTATTAGTATCGCTTGTACATGATTTGATAAAAAAGTAGTGCAACAGGAATATATTCCTTAAACTCAATGTCATGTTGTTTTCCTATTGTGTGTTGTATATGCAAAGGTGTTTCATAACTTTCCTGATGTTGTTAAATGATGATGTAGATTCTTCTATAGTTTCTACTGCAGAGGAAAGTGCTGGTGCAAAAGCACCAGGTAGTGGGTTGACACAGGTTGACCCAGGCTGGAAGCCAGGTGCCCCCCAAAGCCGCTCTGTCACTGCCCTCCTCAGCTGGGCAGGGGAGAGAAAACAGAACAAAAGGCTTCTGGGTCGAGATAAGGGCAGGGAGAGATCACTCACCAGTTACTGTCAGGGGCAAAACAGGCTCAACTCAGGAAAATTAATTTAATTCATAACCAATCAAATCAGAGTAGAGTAATGAGAAATAAAACCAAATCCCAAAACACCTCTGCCCACCCCTCCTTTCTTCCCAGGCGCAACTTCACTCCCCATTTCCCTCCCTCCTCCCCCTCAGCGGCACAGGGGGACAGGGAATGGGGGTTGTGGTCAGTTCATCACACGGTGTCTCTGCCGCTCCTTCCTCCTCAGGGGGAGGACTCCTCACACTCTGCCCCTGCTCCAGCCTGCGGTCCCTCCCATGGGAGACAGTCCTCCACCAACTTCTCCAATGTGAGTCCTTCCCACGGGCTGCAGTTCTTCACCAATTGCTCCAGCATGGGTCCCTTCCACGGGGTGCAGCCCTTCAGGAACAGACTGCTCCAGCGTGGGTCCCCCACAGGGTCACAAGTCCTGCCAGCAAATCTGCTCCAGCATGGGCTCCTCTCTCCATGGGGCCACAGGTCCTGCCAGGAGCCTGCTCCAGCACGGGCTTCCTATGGGGTCACAGCCTCCTTTGGGTGCCTCCACCTGCTCTGGCATGGGGTCCCCCACAAGCTGGAGGTGGAATGTCTACTCCACCATGGACCTCCATGGGCTGCAGGGGGACAGCCTGCCTCACCATGGTCTTCTCCAAGGGCTGCAGGGGAATCTCTTCTCCAGCATCTGGAGCACCTCCTCCCCCTCCTACTTCACTGACCTGGGTGTCTGCAGAGTAGTTCCTCTCACATCTCATTCCTCTCTCTGGCTGCAAAAACTGCCCCTAGGGATTTTTTTCCCCCCTTCTTAGATACGTTACCCCAGAGGCACTACCAATGTGGCTGATGGGCTCGGCCTTGGCCAGCGGCGGGTCTGTCTTGGAGCCGGCTGGCATTGGCTATGCCAGACATGGAGGAAGCTTCCGGCAGCTTCTTGCAGAAGCCACCCCTGAGCCCCTCTGCTACAAAAAGCTTGCCATGCAAACACAGTACACACCATCTGAGGAACCAGTGGTAACAGCTTCACTGCCTGCTGAATAGCAATGCCTAGGTACATGCCATTGGTAAGTAGCATTCAAATGGTGCAAGAGTTTTCAAATAAATGATTATTTTCAATATAAAAGAGATGTCCTGAGGCACCTCTTTTGCTATTGACTGCATGCCTGTACTTCTGGTTTCTCAGATACATTAAAAAATGATTCCTGCCTTCCTCTCTACTAGATGAAAATATAAAATCTCCAACAATTACTTCCTTTTTTAAATTCCATAAGTAATGAGAAATTATTCATAATCAGTTAGACAACCTGGGAAGATGAATATGGGAAAAGACTTGCTTGTTAAACATGTTAGCTGCATACAGAACAATCTCTCCAATCTGTGCTTCAATTAGGTTCTTACTCTCACGTATTTCTGCACAATGAAATTTTAGTGGGTTTACCTGTGAAATCTGAATTCACAGCCAGAGTGTTGTCTGCTCCCCTACATGTTTTGTGCACACCTTAAGGACAGTAATTCTTAGACTGGTTGGTTGAATTAACCTATTGCCCCAAACTTTTCACTTTGTGTATAGGTCATTACTTGTGTAGCTCATTCTGACCTGAAATGCACTTTCTTTCTTTGGCCCACTATTGATCTTGGTATGGGTGAGTGTCAGAGCACAGGTTAACTTCTCTGAGGCAGAGAAAAACTTCTAAAACAGAAGAGCTGCAGGTGGTTAATCCCGACTATGTCCTGGTCCTGCAGAGCTGCACGGGTGGATCTACCAGCCTTGCTCCAAGTCTGCCTCAGTAGCATGCAGCTGACACCTGCAGACTGAAGGTGCAGGACTTTGCATTCACAGTAAGGCTTCCTCAATACCTGCCCTGCATAACTGCTAAATTAAAATCAGATATCCTGTGTGTATAAAACAGCTGCAGAAATCAAGTTTTCAAAGATTATAAACTGTTCAAGAATGAGACAATCAGTGTTTGTGTTCCAAAGTTTGTAGTGCAATATGCAAACACGCTTTTCCATCCTTGGTGAAAACCCCCTAGGAAGCACATATTCTGATATGATAGGAACTGCACTCTACTGCCGTGGATTTACAGTAGAATTCTTTCTAAAAAGTATATTTGCCCTTCTCTGTGCCTGTTCAAATGCTGTGTTCAAGGAGGGGACTTGATACTACCTCTGTTGACACTAAAGCCAAACTTCATTTGGCTCCAGCTGCTTCAGATTAAACAAATTTGATTTGGAGTCACAAAATTAACTTGAAAATGCGTTTGCATGAATAGGAACAAGAGACTCAGAATGTGATGGAGCAAGTCCTCCTGTGGACCTAAAAAGACAGAAGCAGGAAACTGTTCTGGCACTCCTGCTTGCAGAAATGGCTCCTGCTGAGCGTTGTAACAAGCAACCTCTCTACCCAGCTTCTGAAACATGAAGGGGGTCTATCTGAGCTATTGATCACCCAGCACAAACCTCTCATTCTGAGATCTCTGCCTTTTCCTGAGCTATATGGGTACTTGCATTTAACAGGCTGACAGTTTTTGAGTTTGGCTTACAAGAAGTAGTCCTTTCAAGCATGACCTTTACTGCCAGAGGAAGTCAGTTAATTTTTAGCTGGTTCTAAATAGTTATTCGTATGCCATCCCATATGAGATCTAATGGACATGCATATACTGAAAGTGCATATACCTCTATTGCAGACAGACACAAGACATCTCCACTTACAGCCCCAGATGACTGGAAGTAATGCAGGCATGGCTGATGCAGTGCAGAGCCCAGGCTAATAGGCTCTACTTCTTGGAAAAGGGTTACACCAGCACCAAACAAGCCAGACTTGAACAGGTTTCCAGCAGCTTGATGCATGTCCAGTAAGTTTCCATTTGCCTACAAAGGGTTGTGTGCATTTACCTTACATTGTGACTTGTGTAGTAGTACTAGAATATTTTTTCCACTTCTGAATGTTTATTTGCTTATCCATAGAAAATCCTGTTATCTACACCCACATGTCTATTTTTACAGCCTTTCTTATTAAATAAGATAAGCAAACAAAATCAAATTTAAAAGTCAAAAGTAGAAGGGCTTTGTTGTAAAGATACATTTGTGTGGAGGGTAAGAAAAGGTACAGAATGCATAGAAAATTGCTTTGAAGAACCTGCATGGTCATTCTGAAGAATTTGAGACAGTTGCAGGAAGAAACTGTGCAATTCTTAAAGCTGACGAGCCTATTTCAGACATCAGGTCATCTGCATTGATGGTGAGTTCTGCAAGCAATGCAGCCAACTGGCTTCTTACAAAGTAAAATCTCGCAGCGTGCTGGCACAAAAGCAATAAGCTTTTCTGTGCAAATTTTAGCCTCCAGCACATAGATCAGATATTACGGATCAGCAGAATTATTTACTTGACAAATGTTTGCTGGACAAACTGAGAATAGAAGCAGGGAGAGGAACATTACATTCCTATTAGCTCATTTATAGATCAGGAATAAGCTTGGAAAAATCAATTATTATCCTGATAATCTTTTTACTTACACCAGTATAACTCTGTTAACTTCAAGAAACAGGATCCTGCTTTACAGCAGTCAGTCTTAGGGCTCTTTGCAATTTCAAGTGCAGCCCAAGCTGATTATGGACTTCAACTAACATAGCTGTGTCGGTTGAAGGAGTGGTCCCAGACAGGTCTATAGTAGGTCATAATGTTGACAGGGTTATGCAAGCTGTTAATGCAGCGGTGGACTTCCCTTTATCAGAGCTGAGAGTAGAGGTTTTACTCACACATATAATGTACAGCCTTCCTGATTTAGCTGCCCCTAGAGTACAAATGTTTTGTTTCTACAAACAGCAAGATGGTTTTCATATGAACTATTATTCCACAAAGTTAACCTGTAAGGTAGAGAAGGATAAATTGCACAATATAGATCTTTATGTATCTAGAAAAACATTATGTTTGCAAAGATAACATGGGACTCCTCTCTGTGCAAAGAAAGTATACGGATGATGAAAGGGGAATTTTGATCAGCATGGAGTACCAGCATTTTAAGAGATGCATTGTTGTTGTTTCTGTATGAGCTTTTTAAAAGCACTCTGATGGTCTGTTTTGTATCCCAGTAAAATCTCTGGATGACTGAGTTCTAAAAATACCACTGTGTCCTAGAAGGCCTAGAAAACCTTAATGTAGTAATAAATCATATCTACTTCAAAGAGTTTATATACTCTACTGGAAAAATAAAGTGGTTTTTCATTTCCAATGAATTTTGCAGAAAGCTAGAAGTATCATTTCTAACCTACCTAAATTGCTTGGAGATAGTTTATTTGGGAAATTGCATTTTGTTATATGGTATCCTTCCATTTTGATGTTGAAAGATACGTTCAAAGGGATGATCTTTGAAACTCAAAAGGGAGCTGGCAGCAAGATATTTTCTTTTATGAGATCTTGACTTTGCAACCTGGTCCAAAAAATTGGAGTCCATCATTGTCTGCATGCTGAAGTCCCATCCACTTTTCCATGTTCTGTGTCATACAGAGAAACAACTGTGGGGTTTTCTTTAGCTCTATGGCATCGTGTATGCTAGAAGTTAAATTTGGGGCTGTTCTGTCAGACCATTACATGACAAGAAGATGGAAACTTGCTGCTTGGGAAGGTTTGCAACCATTTTAGTACTTAGATTTAAATTAAGTGTGTTACATTTAAGATGACAGAAAATGTATTTAAAGTAAGATAATTGGCATGTAATGCATGGAGGATTCTTGTTTCATAGCAGTAGATAAATGACTTCTCAGCATTCACACCATGTGGGGGTATTTTTTGTGGTTGTTAAAGCATTAGAATTCACAGCAAGAGAAGAATTGGAGTTGTGACTGAGTTTCTTAAGTTAACTGTAGAACATTTGCATCTTTATACATCTACCCAGCTGTTTTTCTCATCTGCTTTGGGGATCCTTGAAGCAATATTTGATTGGAAAAAGTCTGAGCTACTGTGATTTTGGTGGAGAAAATGTCTTGTCTTTGACATACACATTGTCTTGATGAGAAGAAAAAAGTAGATCTAGTGCATGGGGTGATACTGACAGGTGCACATGGGCAAGTTGATATACAGAACCTATATGAAAAGCAAGAAGAAAATTTTGCATCTGGAAAGGAGTAGTAGGAGATACATAATTTGTAGGTTACTCTGGTTTCTCCTTTCTCTGTGGCTTACTGTTTTTACTTCTGTTCCTCTGTGGGTTGCTCCAGAGGCAGTAAAGCTAAATGTCACCTCTAACTTGGAAATGGAAATATATGGACCGTCTGGCACTTGTGTTTTTTAATCTGGTGCTTAAGCTTTTTAGCCTTAAAAGTTGACAACCTTAGCCACCAGGTAGCATAATTTGAAAACACGTATGTTCTTTCTGCTGTTGAAAGCCATGTTTTTTTCCTATCAAACAAATCCAGTAAAATGAGTGCAAAAGGACAAATATATTTGAGAAAGAATACTTTGCTTTAATTACAAAATTACAGAATATGGAAAGCTTTCTTGACAATTTGGAAGTCATCAATATCCACCATATATTATCATTACTTTACGGTGACATTTCACGTGTTACCTTTTATCTTAAATTTTAAATAGTTTTGTGAAATTACTCTTCTTTGTTTTCATAGTACTGTTATTATACTGTTGATATATTACTCTCCTGCATAATACCTCTCTTTTTGTGTCATTGGACCCAGTTCTGTGCCGCTTAACATCTCCCGTAAGGTATGATTTGATATCCCAGGATAATCACATTTTATTAGCTTAAGTAACCATAACTTTGTGAGTGTACAGGGCAGAAAACCCTGCTTCAGTTCATTATTTTTTTTTTCATATCTTCTGTGAGAGGATTGAGATTTGTCAAGAAAAATCTCTTTTCATGCTGTTTGTCACACTTTTCCTCTCAGAGCTTCATAGCAGAAATCACTAAGTCTGCGGTTTGAGATTCTTTGTTTTTCTTTTGATGTGCTTTCCACCTCCTTGCTGCTCCCTCAGCTGAGCAAGTTCAGCTGCTTGTGTTACTGCACGCTGAACCAGGCTGTGGAGCTAGCATAACCCGAAAATACCTTTTTTTGGCCATCTTATTTTACCTAAATCAGTGCCCCAACTTGGTTCTTCCTGTTGCTCAGCAAACAATTGTAGAACCTGCCACCAAAGCAAAAGTACTTTTAAGTATTACTTAAATTTTTTACTATTTCCAGTGTGCAGCCTTCTCATATCAATCTATTTGGTAGCACTCAAGCTGGAGATACACTGCAACACTCCTTTGCATGGTTGAAGCTTTCTTGGCCTTGGAGTGGTGCTGTGGTTAAAAAAGAATAAATGGCAAAGATAGGACTGGCTAATGCAAAAAGTCCCAGAAATACATTTTCTAAGCATTCACTTAGAACCAGTCACTCAGGCTGTTATGTCCTGCTTGACATTCGAGAAGTGTATGCTTCAGTTCAATAAGCTGGACATACACAGACAGAGGTGGGCTTTTTGCATCCAGAAGTGTTGAACTTCAAACATTCCACCGAACCCACCCAAAGTTCTTCCGCAAGCCCTGAAAACAAGGGCCATGGGTTGCTCCATCATATTTTCAATCTTTTTTTTGAGACTGTAATCCTATTCTGTTCTTTTCTTACTCTTATCTTCTTCATTTAGCAGTTCCATGACCTGTGAAATTTATGCTTATGATTTTGGGGTACTGTTTCTATCAAAAAAGGAGATTTGTATGTTGTGCAAAATAAATGTTTAGCATAAAGAAAGTTCACTGCTGAAGAATACTCAAGCCATTGTGGTTTTGTCCCTTCACAGAAATATGGCTTTCTCACAGCTGCATTTTTTGTTTCCTTTGGATGTATTTCTCTGAGCATTTTTCATTGCTCATAAATCTCAAAGATGAATAACAGGGAAATTTTCTTTTGGACAGGGCTAGGATGTTAGTGACTTTTTGAGAAAGTTGGGGGTGTTCTGACAAGGTTCAGAATTATTATCCACTTGAGCTACTGGAACCAAGGGAATCGCAAATCCTTGAGTTTTGCAAGATGATTCTGAGATTGTAGCTCCTGCAGGTTCTATATTTGATTGGATTATTCACAGCTTAATTCAGCTATTTAGTATCAGCCTGCTAGACACAGAATGTGTACTTCTAACTGTTCAGTCTGCAAATCAAAAAGCATCTCACAGCTTGCTTTAGTCTTGGTCTCAGAGCAAGATTAATGTTGTTTTAATTAAAGCATATTTAGGTTTCTTCTCTTGGACTGATTGATTTTGCTTGCAGTTCCAAAAGGAACATTTCAGGTCAATCAAAAAAATTTCAGCAAAATAAAGTTGAAAATTACTTGAAATAGAAAGAAATACTTCATTTGACATAAGATGGTTCACATGGATTTTGAACATCATGTTAAAGCACATTTGGAGGGGTAAAAATCTTGCCTCAAATTAGAAAAATGAACTACTTCATTTGGAAAATGTTAATACTTTGCAGACTTTAGAATTTTTGTTCCTTGCAGTACTACTTTATTTCCCCAAAACAATTAAAAGAAAGATCATAAATTTTCAAAGGATTCTGCTTCTACCAAACCCTCATTTTTAATGAAAATTTTGATCAACATCTTTGCTACACATTTGTCTAATGAACACATTTTCATATATGTGAAGCATATAAGTTGTATAACAATCTACGGTATGAATAATTTTTGTAACTTATGTTACATGCGTTGCAGAGTTAAAAAATAAAATCTTAATATATTAGCATCAGCTTTTAGAAACTGATTTATAGATTTTATCTGAAACAACTTATCCAAACCTCTCTTTAAAGTACTTAACTGCTTACATATTTTTTTTTCTGTTCCATCTACCTGCTCAGAGCAAGATAAGTTAGATCAGGTTGCTCAAGGTCTAAGATCCAATTATCTCCAAGGAGAATCCACAGCCTCTTCAGGCAACCTCAAATCTGGCACCAGAGTTCATCTCCTCCAGCTGAACATCCTGTTGACCCAAACGTGGTTAGCGTGAGATTCTGGGTTCAGTGGGGGAAGTAACCTTTTGGTATTTCTACCCCTTGCTTATTGAAAGTGTTTTGCACCAAGGTCCTCCAACAAGGAAAGGCTTAGAATCATGATGCCATGCTTAGACACCAGTATAACTATGGAATATCTCAGTACTGGATGTTTTTCCAACTTCTAAAGCTCAGATGCTCACCTGGTGTGATCCCTTTCTTGTCCTGATTTGAGTTGATTTGTCCCTGCAAGGGAGGGATGATTCTTTGTTCACAAGACATATTTAGTGTAATGACTTCCTATGATTGCTTACCATTTCATGATCATCACATGATCATGTGGATGGTTTCCCCATGAGATGGAAACACTTACCCAATGCCTGCGGTAAAATTCTACTTATCATTCCAGTGCTACCTGGCCTCCTGCACTAGGGAGACTTGTCAATCTTGGACTAATTCAGAATATTCTTCATAAGGAAGGAATAATCTAGATTAGGCTCTTCCTTTCTTTGAAGGACATTGAAGGGGGAGTAAGTAGGGGAAGTGGGATGCATTACAGAGAGGACAATTGAGGGAAGGGGCTTGGAAAGTTGTAACAGACTTTAGAAGGCAGGATCCCACTTTCTTCCCCAAGCAGCCTTCAGGCACTTGCCTCTTACCAGACAACATAGTACCAGGATTACAGACCCCCTACTCTACCTTTCCTCTAAGCACCTACCTCTGGCCATCTCCCATGAACAAATGTCTCATCCTCCATTTTTCACAGACGTACCTATGATAGCAAGAATATGAACAGAGTTAACTATCTCATAGTGCTCCAGCTACCGATAAAACACCTCTGTTTCTTAAGGCACATTTCAGACCACCAGAAATATCTAGCATTACTGCCATCAGTGCTTATAGGAATGTCTATTTTCAAGTAAAAACTGCTGATAGTATATTTTTTAACTCAAAATAAATTCAGTGGTTTGGAATACTGCTCTCAAAAATTGCACTAATTGCTCAGAATGAAATTTGATTTTCCCTGTAACTGTGACTCAGATACACAAGATTCACTGAAATCAATATATTCCTTAATGAGAAATTGAAGGAGTTGGAAGTTTTTCAAGAGTTCAAAGTTTTTTTCCATGGGAAAATTTCATGTTGCTCAGCGTGGATCGTTTATGGAAATATATCTACTTTAACAAAACTCAGCTCCAGAATGTTTTGTGATTAAGGCATTCCCCATGTATAGGACTCTCTTTTATCTTTTTTTTTGTTTTTTGACCCTTCTGCCAGTTTTTAGTCTTTGCATTTTTATTCAGAATAACATGCTAAATACTGAAACCATGATATTTTTGATGAGATTAAATATTTGCTTTCTAGCTGGTTTTGATCAAACCTGTACCTTAAGGCAGTCTTTGAAATTTAATAAATTCAACTTCACTGTGAGAAAGGGAGCAGAAACGTAAGAATAACTGCAAGATAGATTTGCTTCTTTTAACTAGAGTCTAATTTTTTATTATGCTGCTTTTGAATATTTTGGTAGGTACAAAGAATATTAAATAACATACAGCATCTGATTAGTGATCATTATCATAGCATTAGAATAAACTGCTTCTTACTGCAGATCTTACCTTTTTTTCTTGTGACGTTGTTTTTCCATTTCAAAGGCCATTTCCATTTAAATCATATTAACACATGTTAATAACTCTTATTTGTACTGATTCAGGACTTATATTGAGTGTTCATCAAACAGCCCAACCCTATCTTATTTCATTCTGCGTCAATGACTTCGTAAGTGTTCTGTCACAGACTGTTTATGTTTTTATTGGTGTTTATAAATCATCAGAATTTATTTTCATGTACAATTAATTAGAAAATAAAACTGCATCCTCCTGCTTCATTAGGAAAAATATTATTTTTTAAATGATAATTTAGAGCACTAGTGGAGAAATTCATCCTGATTTAAGTAAAGTGATCAAGAATGTAATTATTGTCACATAGATTGAATGTATGTTCATTCAGTCATATAGCCAGATTGTACCCTCTCCAATACCTGTTAGCAATTCAACATCTCTGAGTCCTGGTTTTGGCTGGGATAGAGTTAAATAATTGTCTTCCTAGCAGCTGGTTAGTGCTGTGTTTTGGATTTAGGATGAGAACAATGTTGATAACACACTGATGTTTTCAGTTGTTGCCAAGCAGTCAAGGACTTTTCAGCTTCTCACACTGCCCTGCCAATGAGAAGATGGGGGCACTCAAGAAGCTGGGAGGGGACACAGCCAGGACAGCTGACCCAAACCGGCCAAAGGGATAATCCATACCATATGACATCATGCTCCATATACAGCTGGGGGACACGGCCAGAAGGTGGGGTGGCTCAAGAACTAGCTGAGCATCAGTCCCGGGTGGTGAGAAAATGTGCTGTGAACCACTTGTTTTGTATATTCTTTTATCACCATTGTTGTTGTTGATGATGATATCATCATCATCATCATCATCTTCCTCTCTTTCCTATTAAACTGTCTTTATCTCATTCCACAAGTTTTACCTTTTTTCTTTTAGATTCTCTCCCCCATCCCACTGCGGGTGAAGGGAGCAAGCAAACTGCTGTGTGGTGGTTTAGCTGCCAGCCGGGTTAAACCACAACATTCTGTTATGGCCAAATACCTGAGATAAACCACAGGACAGCTGTAATCACCAGTATTAACAAAAATATTGGGAAAGATGACTCTAGTCTTTAAACTGAGGTGCCTGAAATCTAAACCATAGGAATTACATGGTAAATTTAAAATAGAAAGCATGGAAAATTAAAATAGGGAATTTCTTACTAACAGAGAAATATATGCTATTAGCACTCAAAATTTTGATTTCTCTGTCTTTGTATTCTTTACACTGTGAACACACAACCTTTTTGATGACTCACACTTTCAATGAAGTCTTGCCATTGGTCTGTGTAACCTATTAATATGTCATATGTAATATCTACAGGGAATCATTCACATATGAGTGAGTGTATTTTCTTAATCTGCAATTCATAAAGAGATGCAATAAGCTGGAGTTCCAAATGTCTGCAAAAGGAGGAATTGGAGGAAATTTTAGTTCAGCTGGCTTCTTAAGCCACCAGTCAAATCTAAAATGGAACATCATCAAGGTAAGGAACCTTTGCATATCAAAATTACCCAGCTTCAATCAAACTTAAAACAATGATTCACATGCTTTATCACCCAAAGCAAACCAAGTCTGCAATATAATTATTCTTCCTTAATTATTTAATTTGTAAAGCTGAAGGAGAAAAGGAAAACTTCAAAAAATGTCTGGAAAATTCCTTTTTCTTGTAATGATGGTGTTATAACCATGATTGTCTAGTGATAAAAGTGATTTGCTGGTATTTTTAAATAAGTTGTATTATCCCAAACTTGCTTTAATTGGCACCAAACAGCACAAGATAACCTCCTATGTAACTTGCTTAGTGGACCCAGGGCAGGACTGCTCCCTGAAATGCGGTATTTTGGAACTGGAAATTATTCCTTCTCCAGTCACAAGGAGCCTTATACAAGCTTTATATGGCAGTTAGTCAGACAGAGATCAATGTCAAGTGTACTTTAAATTTTAGCTTTCTTGTGGCTAACTTCCCTTCTTCAATTGTTTTGAGCACTGAAATGATTAAACCTTTTAGTCTACTTGAATCAATCTTGTTTTCCTTTTAAGCTTGCCTAGAAGTTAAAAGGATTAATTTAGACACAGTGATCATACAAACAACTGTATGAGGTTTTTCAGTTTCCACAGGTATGCAAAATCTAGTTCTTGAATCAAGGTACACCTACATTATGAGGTACTACGTATTGTAAGGGAAATTATTCCTGTTGCATTAAGCATTTTGCTCAAATTTACATGAAAATTTGAAATTTCAATTTAAGCTACAACATAATGCTACTAATATGCTATTACATATATCCTACACAGGCATAGAACAGTGGGATTTTCCTAGCTTCTCAGTAGCTTTATCAAGGATGTTTTTCATATGCAGACATAATAACTGTCTTGCATGAGATTAGTGCACAGTGTTAATGCAATTTATTTTCTTTTTTCATGGCATGGAAACTGCACAGAGAGACAGGATCTGCTTGATGTGTGGGGAGCTATCATCACATTTCTGCACTAGAATGGAGGAGACCATGCATCATAATTGCTTTAAAAGCAAATATTGATCTTTGAAAAGTCTTTTCAGATTTCATTATAGAAAATTATTGTAATTTAAAAAAAGGGGCACCACAAGAGCTAAAGGATGTCAGCATAGGCAAGTGCCATCAGGGATACAATAACTGAATCCATACTGTCTCAGAATCCTCTTGTATGTTGCCTTTATGCCCCAACATGCCCTCGAATCTCCTGGTTTTAGACAAAAATATCATGGTAAAATACATATCTTCCTGAGTGCAAAAATGTCAAGTGTCAGCCCACAGATGAAAGGAACAGCCTGGTATTTGCTCTTTAGCCTAATAGAAATGCTAGTGTCAAAGAAAATGATGACTAGAAGATTAAAAGACTGATTTGCATTTTTGTTAAAGACTGCTCTAGAACAAAAATTAATATAATGCGGTTAACACAGAGAAGCCATGATTATGATCTGAGCAGAAGGAAAGCACTTAGCAGAGTTTTGACTTGTACAAAAGGAGTATGAAACCAATGAAAACAAAACAACTGAGGAAACATGTATTTGGGCACTGGTAAAGTCAAAACTTGTCAGTATGTAGCCCAAAAAGCACAAAGTCTGTTGTACAGTTCCAGACAATGGAAAACAATTGAAAAAAAAAAACCAACCACAAAAAACCAAACAAACACACAAAATCCCAAACAGAAACCAGGCAAAAAAAAAGGAAGAAAGAAAGTACAGGATATCTCAGAATCCTTTTTATATTCTGAAAATGGATTCATTTAAGTCCATAATATCACCTACCATGACTGCAAAGCATAAAATGAGTACAAGTAGTCTAGGCCTTAGAGCTCATGAAGCTGATGAAAAGCTTTTTTTTTTTTTTTTATCCTGATTGCACATATCTTATGTGGAACTGCTGGTTAAATTCCTTCAGAACTGCTCCTTACTGTTTAAATTTCTACTACTTCAACACTGATTAAAGACACAGAAGAGATCCTCTGAAAGTCTTAGGAACAATTCACACAAGCGAAGGAGCAAATATTTATTATTCAGCTCGGTAGCTTAGTGCTTACCTATTCTATAGCTCATGTTTCAAGAGGATTGTTAAGTCTGACCAAAATTCTGTAGGAATAAGACCTAAGGATTTGCAAGTACTTTGCAGTAAAATTATAATTTCCATTCAGCTACTCTTTAACATATTCTCTGAGTTTTGATGGACAAATTTAAAAGATAATGGCCTGTATGGAAAATAAGGGACCAATGGAAAAGGGGTTTTTTTTGATAAAAAATACATTAATACATTTTTTCCAGCCTCCAGACTCCTCCTATATACTTATCCATTTGAAATCTGCTTATTTTCCTGATGTTATAACTTCAAATGAACAAATGAACAACAAAAAGATACTCTGATACAGTAAATATATCCTCTTATGATTTATATTCTCAACACATACTGAGTCAAATGACATTTTGTTCAGTCATTTTTTTATTACATAAGGTAATTACAGAGAGGTAATCTGGAAAACTAATTTGATGTTTGTAGTAGTCTCTGCCAGAAAGCTGAAACAGGAAATGGTTTTTTATAGACATAAAAAGCACAATTCAGTAAAAGATATTGAGCTTTTACAAGTTTATTGCTGAACTTCTCCCAAGTGTCAAATTTGAACTTCGGTGTCTTTTTTTAAACTATATTAACATTTGCTCGGGTATTTTTGGTGAGGGAGGAGTCAGACAGAGGTTACAGCAGCTCTGAAAATAAACCCTGTGTGGAGTCTGGCATTTAGTCACAGTCCATACCTGCCACCCTTTCCTTGGACAAGCAGCACCACTGAGGCAGGGAAAGCAACTTCCCTTTCTTTGAGGATTGACTTAAACATAGGAATGCTTGGAGGAATGGGATGAAAGATGAAGGTTTCGTACCCTTCCATCGTACAAACATCTTTGTGAAGGACTTTCAACTCAGGCATAAACCATTTTCCATTTCCCTTTCTTCTCCAGGAGAAGCTGAACCTCTTCAAGTTTGAGTAAAAACTGATCTTTGGGGCAGAAAAAAAGCTGAAAGAATCTGAAAGTTAGTAGTATTCCCCTGGGTGTAATTTGAGCAACACGGAGCAGATTCCGTAGGAGAAGATAAATACGACCCTCCTGAAGCAAGCGCTGTCACAGTTGTATAGAATGGCTCTAAGACATAAGAAATCATTTGTCAAAGGTTTGCTCTTTTCAGGCAGAAAGAGAATTTCAGCTATGATCATCCCATGCCTGGTGATTGCTCCAAGCATAGACTACTGAGTAAGATGGGACTGAAGGGAGGGAGATTAGTGTTTCCTCTATTTTATGTGAGGTCAGGATGCCTGCTCAGCTGAATGGCCAGTAGTGTATAGACAGGGAAATGCCTTTGCTGGAATTAGCTGTAATGGGTTGATATTAGGTATGAGATGAATATGGGATAAGTCAGGGCTATCAAACCTTAAGTTATAGGGTAGTTAAAAAGCTGAAGACATTTGGGCCCTTTTCGGGGGGGGGGGGGGGGAGGAACAAGGGGAATGAGGGGGAGGGAAAAAAAACCAACCAGCAGTGCCAAAGAGATTTACGTTTTTCCAGGATTAGGCAAAAGTTGTGGAGCTCTCAATTTTACACAAAAGTACCCAAATCACAGAATCACAGAATAGTTTGGGTTGGAACGGGCCTTAAAGATCATCTAGTTCCAAACCCCCTGCCATGGGCAGGGACACCCTCCACTAGACCAGGTTGCCCAAAGCCCCATCCAACCTGGCCTTGAACACTTCCAGGGAGGGGGCTGCCACAGCTTCTCTGGGCAACCTGTTCCAGTGCCTCACCACCCTCACAGTAAAGAATTTCTTTCTGACATCTTGTCCTGGTTCTGGCAAGGATAGAGTTAATTTCACAAGGAGCAAGGACAGGTGACCCAAGCTGGCCGGGGACTATTCCATACCATGTGACGTCATGCTCACCATAAAAGGGGGCTTGTCAGGAAGGGAGGGGCGGCACGGTTTCAGCACAGTTCTGGATGGGCTGAGTGTCTGGTTGGTCGGTTGGTCGGTGGTTGGATCAGAAAATTGGTCTCTGTTATCACCCATTGTGAATATCTGTTATCAGTACTGTTGTTGATTGTTTTCCCTCTCCCTTTCTGTCCCAGTAAACTGCCCTTATCCCAACCCTCGAGGCTTTGCCATTGTTTTTCCATTCTCCTCCCCATCCCGCTGGGGGAGGGGTGAATGAGCAGCCATGTGGCGCTCAGCTGCTGGCTGGGCCTAAACCACGTCACATCTAATCTAAATCGGCCCTCCTTCAGCTTAAACCCATTACCCCTTGTCCTGTCACTACACTCCCTGATGTACTCTCCAGCTTTCCTGTAGGCCCCCTTCAGGTACTGGAAGGCCACAATTAGATCTCCCCAGAGCCTTCTCTTCTCCAGGCTGAACAACCCCAACTCTCTCAGCCTGTCCTCACAGGAGAGGTGCACCAGCCCTCTGATCATCTTTGTGGCCCTCCTCTGGACTCACTCCAACAGCTCCATGTCTCTCCTGTACTGGGGCCCCCAGAGCTGGACACAGTACTCCAGGTGTGGTCTCACAAAAGCAGAGTAGAGGGGCAGAATCGCCTCCCTCGACCTGCTGGTCACACTTCTTTTGATGCAGCCCAGGACACGGTTGGCTTTCTGGGCTGCAAGTGCACACTGCCAACTAATGTTGAGCTTCTCATCAGTCAACACCCCCAAGTCCTTCTCCTTGGGGCTGCTCACAATCCATTCCCTACCCAGCCTATAGTCATGCTTGGGACTGTGTCGACCCACGTGCAGGACCTTGCACTTGGCCTTCTTGAACTTCATGCGGTTCACACAGACCCACCTCTCAAGTCTGTCAAGGTCCCTCTGGATGGCATCCCTTCCCTCCAGTGTGTCGACCACACCACACAGCTTGGTGTTGTTGGCAAACTAGCTGAGGGTGCACTCGATCCCACTGTCCATATTGCTGACAAAGATGTTGAACAGGGCTGGTCCTAGTACCGACCCCTGAGGAGCGCCACTCGTCACTGTTCTCCACTTGCACATTGAGCCATTGGCCACAACTCTTTGAGTGTGACCATCCAGCCAATTCCTTATCCACCGAGTGGTCCATCCATCAAATCCATGTCTCTCCAATTTAGAGACAAGGATGTTGTGTGGGACAGTGTCAAATGCCTTGCACAAGTCCAGGTAGGTGATGTCAGTTCCTCTTCCCTTGTCCACCAGTCCTGTAACTCCATCATAGAAGGCCACCAAATTTGTCAGGCATGATTTGCCCTTAGTGAAGCCATGTTGGCTGTCACCAATCACCTCCTTATTTTCCATGTGCCTCAGCATAGTCTCCAGGATGGTCTGCTCCATGATCTTGCCAGGCACGGAGGTGAGACTGACAGGCCTGTAGTTCCCTGGGTCTTCCTTTTTTCCCTTCTTAAAAATGGGGGTTATGTTTCCCCTTTTCCAGTCAGTGGGAACTTCACCTGACTGCCAGGACTTCTCAAATATGATGGCGAGTGGCCTGGCCACTTCATCCGCCAGTTTCCTCAAGACCTGCGGATGCATTTCATCAGGTCCCATGGACTTGTGCACCTTCAGGTTCCTTAGATGGTCTCAAATCTGATCTTCTCCACTTCTCACAGTGGGTGGTTCTGCATTCTCCCAGTCCCTGCCTTTGCTGTCTGCCACTTGGGTGGTGTGGCTCAAGCACTTGCCATTGAAGACTGAGGCAAAGAAATCATTGAGTACGTCAGCCTTCTCCATATCCTGGGTAACCAGGTCACCCATTTCATTCCGGAGGGGACCCACATTTTCCCTCGTCCTCCTCTTATCACTAACATACCTATAGAAACTTTTCTTCTTGTCCTTAACATCCCTGGCCAGATTTAATTCTATCAGGTCTTTGACTTTCCTAACCTGATCCCTGGCTGCTCGGACAGTTTCTCTGTACTCCTCCCAGGCTACCTGCCCCTGCTTCCACCCTCTATAGGCTTTCTTGTTGTGCTTGAGTTTGTCCAGGACCTCCTTGTTCATCCATGGGGGCCTCTTGGTGTTTTTGCTTGACTTCCTTTTTCTTGGGATGCATCACTCCTGAGCTTGGAGGAGGTGACCCTTGAATATTAGCCAGCTGTCTTGGGCCCCTCTTCTTTCCAGGGCTTTGTCCCATGGTATTCTACAAAGCATATCCCTGAAGAGGCCAAAGTCTGCTCTCCTGAAGTCCAGGGTAGTGAGCTTACTGCACGCCCTCCTCACTGCCCTGAGGATCTTGAATTCCACCATTTGGTGGCTGCTGCAGCCAAGGCTGCCCTTGAGCTTCACATCCCCTACCAGCCCCTCCTTGTTGGTGAGAACAAGGTCCAGCATGGCACCTCTCCTCATGGGCTCCTCTATCACTTGGAAGAGAAAGTTGTCATCAACATATTCCAGGAACTTCCTGGATTGCTTGTGCCCTGCTATGTTGTCCCTCCAACAGATGTCAGGGTGGTTGAACTCCCCCATGAGGAACAGGGCTTGTGAGTGTGAGGCTGCTGCTGTCTGCCTATAGAGGGCCTCATGTGCTTGGTCTCCCTGGTCAGGTGGCCTGTAGCAGACTCTCGCTATGATGTCCCCTGCCCCAGCGCTCCCTTTAATCCTGACCCATAGGCTGTCAGTCAGCTCCTCATCCATCCCCAGGTGGAGCTCCATGCACTCCAGCTGATCATTGACATAAAGGGTGACACCCCCTCCTCGTCTGCCCTGCCTGTCCTTCCTAAAGAACCTGTACCCTTCCATTCCAACACTCCAGTCATAGGAGCAATCCCACCACGTCTCTGTAATGCCAATAAGGTCATAGCCTTGCAGGCACACACACATCTCCAACTCCTCTTATTTATTCCCCATGCTCCATGCGTTTGTGTAGAGGCATTTCAGTTGTGCTCCCGATGAGGCTGACTTACTGGCTGGAGCGGCTAGAATTCTTTTGATGTATTCTCCCAGTGTTACCCTGTTGGTTCCTATTGCATCTGGAGCCCCTGGCTCATCTCCTCTAGGCTTCGAGCGTGCTGCAGTGTGTCCAGCATGTCTCTGAGCAACAGGCTGAGGGCCCTCACCAGCACACCATCCCTCCAACCTGGGGACATCATCCCACAACATGTCGCAGGCAAGCCTGGTGTTCCTCAGGGGTCGGTACTGGGACCGGCACTGTTTAACATCTTTGTCGGCGACATGGACAATGGGATCGAGTGCACCCTCAGCAAGTTTGCCAACAACACCAAGCTGTGTGGTGTGGTCGACACACTGGAGGGAAGGGATGCCATCCAGAGGGACCTTGACAGGCTGGAGAGGTGGGTCCATGTGAACCGCATGAAGTTCAACAAGGCCAAGTGCAAGGTCCTGCACATGGGTTGGGGCAATCCCAAGCATGACTATAGGCTGGGTGGGGAATGGATTGAAAGCAGCCCCAAGGAGAAGGACTTGGGGGTATTGATTGATGAGAAGCTCAACATTAGTTGGCAGTGTGCACTTGCAGCCCAGAAAGCCAACCATGTCCTGGGCTGCATCAAAAGAAGTGTGACCAGCAGGTCGAGGGAGGCGATTCTGCCCCTCTACTCTGCTTTTGTGAGACCACACCTGGAGTACTGTGTCCAGCTCTGGGGGCCCCAGTACAGGAGAGACATGGAGCTGTTGGAGTGAGTCCAGAGGAGGGCCACAAAGATGATCAGAGGGCTGGAGCACCTCTCCTGTGAGGACAGGCTGAGAGAGTTGGGGTTGTTCAGCCTGGAGAAGAGAAGGCTCTGGGGAGATCTAGTTGCGGCTTACCAGTACCTGAAGGGGCCTACAGGAAAGCTGGTGAGGGACTGTTTATCAGGGAGTGTAGTGACAGGACAAGGGGTAATGGGTTTAAGCTGAAGGAGGGTCGATTTAGATTAGATGTTAGAAAGAAATTATTTACTGTTCGAGTTGTGAGGTACTGGAACAGGTTGCCCAGAGAGGTTGTGGATGCCCCCTCCCTGGAAGTGTTTAAGACCAGGTTGGATGAGGCTTTGGGCAACCTGGTCCAGTGGAGGGTGTCCCTGCCCACGGCAGGGGGGTTGGAACTAGATGATCTTTGAGGTCCCTTCCAACCCAAACCATGCTATGATTCTACGATTCTATGATCCCCTCCCGCTTCGAGCCCAGTTTCAAGCTCTGTCGATGACCCCCACTAGTTCCTGGGAAAGATCCTCTTCCCTTTTTGACAGAGGTGAATCCCATCAGATTTCATCAAGCCTGGTACCACGTAGGCCGTCCCATTGTCAAAGAACCCAAAGTTGTGGAGCTGACACCAGCCACACAGCCATGCATCTTTGTTCTTTGTTCCACGGAGCCATGCAATCCCCGTTCTTTGATTTTAAAGAACCAGCACATGAGAACCACGGTGGTATTTTCCCATTGAAATCAGTGGCTGGGTGCAAGGCTTTAATCTGAAACACTTGGTAACTGCTTTCAGGAAGAGGACCAAAAGTAGGACAGCAGAAATCCCTCATGTTCACACCTGATGTTTGAAACCAATGGAATGGTCTATGGAATAGGAGCTTTTCAAAATCTCACTAGAGCCTTTCACAATAAGACATAACAGATGGAGTCTCATAAACTTTTGTGTTTAGAGAATGTCAAATAAACACCATTCATAAAAGGAAAGAGGATAGGTAGTTTCCTGAGGATTTTTTTTTCTTTTACAGATGAAGGCGAACTTGCTACAGAAGTCCAAAACAAAATAAGTCCATACCATTCAGCAAACAGTAAACATACAGTTGAAGATAACCTACAGTCTGAAATGAGATTGAGGAATGTTATAGCAGGTACAAAATAACTGCTGCTTTACTTTCTCAGGCATCTGAAAAGGTCTTTTCAGATTAAGTATATGCACTGCATTAAAATTGCTGCAATGTGAGTAACTGACTGTATCATCAAAGCACCTTCCCAATTAATATGAACAAACAAGAAATAGTGCACCCATTTCAGAAATGCTTCCCAAATCATTCCCTTTCTTCTTCACTCATGAATTTAGAGTACTGTGAACAAAGCATTGACATTATCATTGATTTGCCATTGAAACATATATTATCTACTGCTAAGTGCTGACACTGAAAAATCCACTTACATGAAATCAAGCTGCTGTCAAAACCAGCTACATAATGGAAAGGAATTTGGAAAAATATCTCGGGTGTTTCCAGTTTGAAGATAGTGACTTTAAAATAGCTATCTGCTTTACTGCAGACAAGATTTGTGTGTCTAAATTCTTCAAAAAAATTGGATTTTCCAAACATATATCAGTAATTTTCTGTCTTGCAACAACAATGACAGAACTTAAAACAGAGTACTACATTCAGAGATGAATATAAGCTAAAGGTTTTGAGGCTGGGAATGGTCAATTGTGCAGTTTAATCCAGAGTATAGGATATCCCTAATTTCCCCTCCTACTTTGTATCCAACAATGGTTTAAGGAGAACAAGGAAATAGCCTGTCTTAACTGCAAAGATATTCAGAGACAGAATATCCATCATAGCCTTGATAGATTTTTAATTGGCACATTTTGTCATTTAAAACCTTTTCATTTTGTTATACATTTGTCTGATAACAACATCCATATCATAACATTTCGGGTCCTCAAGCTGAGCAAATTGGCCCTTAACCTTGTACATGAAATAAGGAGACAAAGTTCCCTGAACTGGTTACTGCACTGATGCAACTGCCTGAAAGATCTTATACTGAAAGGAGGAACAAATCCTTTGTGAGGTTAGCTTATTTGATTCACAGAAAACACTGTAAAGCTTGTGAAAGTAAATTATCAACAGCAATATTAGAAAGATCTCATCACTGATGTACTTAAAAAGCTGGAAATCGATGGATTCAGAGTACTGTGATCTAGCAGATTAGATGCAAAGCTGGAGCCAACAGAGGAGCGGGGGGTTAAAGCATGAGCCCTACAGGGAAGCTCAGAAGACAGAGGCTGCTATCTGAACCCTGCACTGTACACTGAGACACAAATATGACTTAAAATTGTGGGGCAGTATTGAAGACAGGAGGGCCAGCATGCATGAGTTTATTTGGACAAAGAATCCCTGGGTGCAAGGAGGTACCTCAAGCATTGCTTGAGCTCATGAGTAAACACAAAGCAATAGTTATTCAGCAAAGCAAGATCAGGCTTCTAATTACAAGATTGGAAGCTACAAATTATTACTTGGTCACCTTGGTAACACCAGCCTCGTTTAGGTCTAGCAGCTAGATTGAATCATGTTCCAGACATTACTCCGGAGATCTGACTTGTGCAGCAGCCTTTTGACTTTACAAGCTGCACCCAAAGTTGAACACCATCACCCCAGGGTGTAATTTCTGATTTCTCGCAACTTGTGGGTAGCATTCAATACACTAGCCCAGAATAAGAAGATTTAGGATTTAAGCTTTGTGTTTCTAGAGGAAGAGGCAATCTCTTCCTCTTTGATAACAGAAATAAAGTGGAAGCCTATAAGCAGGCTGAAGAATGCCTATGCTCTGTTGTTAACTTATATAGTAGAAGTGCTACAACATCCACTCTAGATCCAATTGAAAAAAAAACCCAACCCAAAACCAAACCAAACAAACAAAAAAACCCCACCCTAAAAGTGTAGTCCAGCATTCAAAACCTGTCCCAGGGTTGACGGTCAGCTATACACCCAGATAAAAGAATGTGTTTATTAAAACACAATCACATAACAGCTGGTTTTATGTCCTATATTTGTCCATACAATCAAATATTCAGATCAATAAAGAAAACTCCCTGAAATTTGGAGGCATGCCAGCATTTATTATTTGTGAATTAATCCAGTTAAGAATTTACATAATTTAACTGTAAAGTACATTATTACAGACTATGGTCTAATATCCATTCCAGCATTAGAATTAGAATTGCAGATAATTTTAAAAACTTTGAGATTAAAACCTATCAATAACAATAAATAAAGTTAATGCTTTACAAATCAGACTCCTGCTTCAAGCAGTCCTCAAGAAACTAGATAAAAAGTCTTCATTAATACTGTATGCAGTTTCCAAGATGGTTTTCTTTCTTGTCAGGAAATTTTGCTAAAATTCAGGGCTGGAGAAGGTGAGGGAGAAGTGAGGGAGAAGAAATTATTCTGACAAATTCACAAAGTGCAAACTATGTGCTTCACCTAGGTATTTCTGTATTACAAAAGGCACTGTTTGCAGGTATAAAAGATCCTTTTCTTCTTCCAGGGAAAAATACAGAATACTAAATTTAGGTCCTGAGAAACTATGGGGAACAAAGCTTAAAAGGGACATGTCATCATCATCATCATCTCTAAGATGCCCTGAGAAAGTGGTTCCCAAGCCGTTTTCTGTCAATGCTGTTTTGGGTCCCTTTCATTCCTTACATGGCTTTCTAGTCCTAGTGGGTCTCTACTTTTATACTGTTCTAAATACTTTCCTTCTGAGTAGCACTGTCTTTCACTCTCTATTCCCAGGATGCCTTCCAGTGATTGCAATTGCCTTTTCTAACCCAACAGGCAGCCTCCTCTTTAACCCATGGTCAAAACTGCCCTCTGTCTCCAGGTAACCATTGTTTATTTATTATACTGATGTTAACCTTGATTATACTGAATTGTCTCTAAAGTTGTTACTGATACAGGTTATCTCCCTAAATTTTTTATAAGGAAGGACAACTTTCTTAGCATTGGGGTTATCGTCTTGCAATTTAATTTCTCATTGCAAGAAGAAAATTTAGGAGTTTACAAATTTATGAGAAAAATTAAACCAGCTGTGCTCCTGAGTCATATATCTGATTTATTATTTGTATTACAGTATCCGAAGCTGATTCAGTCTGTGTGACAATCATGTTACTGCAAGGATTGAAGATTGTCTTTAATTCTCAGAAACCTAAGCTCCTTTAAACTGATTTTAAACATTCATGGTTACTTTCAGAAACATTCTGATCATCACTTCAAGCTCAGTCTGCAGGTGAGAAGGAAAACAGAAGCCATCAGTTACAAAGGTCAGAATTTTTCATGTGATTCCTTAGAAGTAATAGAAGCAATAAATTGGGAAATACAGTAAATACTACCTCAGAGTAGAAAATAACCTCTCTAAGTTGCAACATACATCTGGTGCAATGGAACTGTTTCCTACCAGAACCAGAACTTTCATTCTTTCTGAGATCATTCCCGCAGAGTCAAGAACAAGCTGGATTGCACCATCAATGGCAATTGCCACGATAAAGACTTAATTCTACTTGTCAGAGCACTGATTCAATTGAAATAGTTCTTTCACTGGTCATGCTTCCAGGCATTTTTTATGTTCAGAAGTATTTTTTTTTTAACAACATATGAAAAAAACCCCCAGGAAATACCTAGTAAAGAGAGAATTCCAAAGGCAAGAACTAGTACCTGATATTGCTGCATATCTTATTCTAGAATTTGAAGACAGGAGAGGAAGAGAAACATCAGCAGTGAACTGAGAGAAATGAACCAGAGACTGAACACAAGGTCTTTTGCTTGTTTTATAGGAGTAAAGAAAACTCCCAAATGAATAACTGCATAGTCTGTATCAGATTAGAGAGGGATGGAATTTGATTTAACAACCCCACAGATGTGGGCAGACATCTAGTCTCTTCCTCTTGGCACTAGCTGTAGCATATAGAACAGCTATTCACAGACGTTAAAGGGCTTTATAAAGAAAGCAAGCATCTTCTGTTTTTTGTAGAGATGGGAAAAGCGGAGCAAATGGGTTTAAGAGAGTCACAGTCACAAAAACCAGCTAGACTTCAGGGATTTTGGGTCCCAGTCCTATGCTATAGCCCTCTGAAAAACTCAGTCCCTAAAATCTTTGTAAGCTCTTTCCATCAAATGCTGGCAGAGACAAGGGAAATGTGTTCACATTGAAACTTGTGGAATTATGTACTGAGTGAATGTGTAGAACTGCACTGTCACCAAGGAAGTATTCATGCTGTAGCTACAAAACAATCAGCTCTTCACTTCTACATAGCATCTACATGCAATGATTCAGTCAGCGGGTCAGCTGCCAGTGACGTACAGGTGATAGTTCTCATCCACCAAAGTCATAACTCTACTGCTTTTATGGAGAGGATCAGTTCAGGAGAGAAAAACAGCTGTTTAAACCTCAACAAAACAGAACTGATACTAGAAGGTAGATTCCAGAAGACTATAAAAGTTTGAACCCATGGTACAGTTGTCTTTGCTGTGGGATTGTATTGGGTCTGGCTGAGACAGAGTTAATTTTCACCACAGCAGCCCCCATAGTGCTGTGCTGTGCACTGATACCCAGCAAGGTGCTGGTAACACACCAGGGTTTTGGCTCCTGCTGAGCAGTGCTGGCACTGCACCAAGGCTGTCTCTCCAGCATCCCCCTCACCATTAGCCTGAGAGTGGGCAAGTGGGCAGCCCTGAGGAGAAGGACTTGGGGGTATTGATTGATGAGAAGCTCAACATGAGCCGGCAGTGTGCGCTTGCAGCCCACAAAGCCAACCGTGTACTGGGCTGCATCACAAGAGGTGTGACCAGCAGGTCGAGGGAGGCGATCCTGCCCCTCTACTCCGCTCTTGTGAGACCCCACCTGGAGTACTGTGTCCAGCTCTGGGGACCCCAGTACAAGACAGACATGGAGCTGTTGGAGTGAGTCCAGAGGAGGGCCACAAAGCTGATGAGAGTGCTGGAGCACCTCTCCTGTGAGGACAGGCTGAGAGAGTTGGGATTGTTCAGCCTGGAGAAAAGAAGGCTCTGGGGACATCTAATTGTGGCTTACCAGTACCTGAAAGGGCCTACAGGAAAGCTGGAGAGGGACTGTTTATGAGGGAGTGGAGTGACAGGACAAGGGGTAATGGGTTTAAGCTGAAGGAGGGTCGATTTAGATTAGATGTTAGGAAGAAATTCTTTACTGTGAGGGTGGTGAGGCACTGGAACAGGTTGTCCAGAGAGGCTGTGGCAGCCCCCTCCCTGGAAGTGTTGAAGGCCAGGTTGGATGGGGCTTTGGGCAACGTGGTCTAGTGGAGGGTGTCCCCACCCATGGCAGGGGGGTTGGAACTAGATGATCTTTGAGGTCCCTTCTAACCCAAAGCATTCGATGATTCTATGATTGATTCTATGATTCTATGATTCTACGATTCTACGATTCTATGATCTTGGGAGCCAAGGACAGGACAGCTGACTCAATCTGACCATAGGGATATTCCATACCATATGACATCTGCTCAGCAATAAAAGCTAAGAGAAAGGAAGAGGGAGGGACATTCGTTATTTACGACATTTGTCTTCTGGAGCAACTGTTACGCGTACTAAAGCCCTGCTTCCCAGAAAGTGGACGGACATTGCCTGCTGATGAGAAGTAGAGAATAAGTCTTTTGTTTTTCCTTTGCTTCCACACACAACCTTTGCTTTTGCTTTATTAAACTGCCTTTAATAACTGGGGGATTTTTCCATCTTATTTTCCCTCCCCTCCCCGTCCTGCTGAGGAGGGGACTGATAGAGCAGCTTGGTGGGCAGCTGGTGTCTATCCAGGGTCAACCCACCACAGCAATATGGCCCTTTGCTGCTTGATTCAGATGTTCAGGAGTAACTAGGCTTCAGAGGACCTCATAAACAGAATTCCTAGGTATTGAAGAAGCATTTTATGTCTGTAAAACTGGGGTGGCAGGGAACTGTGATTGAATTCTGTTAAATGAAAATATCTTTGAAATGTCTGTATCTTTTGTGATTTTTTTTTAGAAATGTACCCGTCAGCTGTCTTAAAGGCATCACTTGCAGAAATATTACCAAGCTTACTGAAGTCTCAAATGATCAGGCCTCACATGATTCAGAGTTGGATTTACCCCAAATGTATTTTAACAAGGGTTTCTACAACTCTCTTGAAATTTGATGACTTCATTAATATGCTCAAGACTCATATAATTTTGACACATGACAGCATTTTCATTATATCATCTTTACACCTCATTGTAACCAATAAATGAATGTTGACACATTGACATTTATAAGAGGCAGTCAAGTGCCTGAAAAAATTGTAGGTCTTCATTATGACCTGTAACAATTTGACTAAAATGAACCCCAGAGAAAACCAAATTCATTATTATATTTTCATCTAGAATTTCCTCTGAAGAAGCAATGCACTGACAGTCTCTTCCAGTATCAGATTGTATTGCTTCTGCTTCTTGGTACAGAAATTGAAATAAGGGAATAAGTAAGGTTAAATACAATTTACTACATGTTAATCTAGAATTAATTCAATCTTCTGTTCAAATATATTTTTTAATAAAATTAGACTTCCTATATTTGCACAGGAAAAAATATATTTTCAGTCCCTGAAAAACATAAAGCTATCTGATACTGCATGGTTGGACTAATATAAATGACATGGACATAACATAGCTCCCGTTCTGCATTATTTGAGCAGTAGGGTTGCTGTGGCTCTAGGCAGTTTTAATAACTTCACTGGTTTTTCGTAGGGCCATTCATATAGTCACTCATATGGAAAAGCAATATGAAATCTGACAGGCAGGAGCTGTTTATACTGGTCTACAATTATTTTAAGTCCATTGATTTCAGCAGAGTTACTTCTGATTTATTCCAGGTTTGGTTAGTCAGGAATCAGTCTTCATAAGTTTGCTGCAAGTGTACATATTTTCAACAAGTTCAATAAATCTCTCTTATTGCAGAAATGCAAGAGAGTCACTGGAATTACATAGGTAAGCCAGATCTTGTTCCCAATTATGGAGAAAATTGAAATGTACTTTCTTAATTTTTGAAATACTTCTTTGGATGAAGCAATCAAATTATATGAACCTGGCTTGATGTCTCTAATAGACAATTATTTCTAATTAAGTAGCTCAGTCTTGTTTTAAACATTTATTGGAAAATTAATCAAAAATTTTATGTGATGTTCACTGAAAAATAATTTGTCTGAAGTACCACTACCAAAAAAATTAAACACAATGCCTTGTGATAAAATAAATTCTTTTTAATCTGAAAAGTGACAGGAAGTCAATTCTTTAATGAAAGCTGGTACCTCTTGCCTCTCACCAAGATGACCTTTTGTTCCATTAGGCAGTTTAGCCTGAACTCATGTAAATTTAGCTAAAAAACATACACCTTTGTTAAACCAGTACTATTCACTCACACTGTATTTTTTAAGTGTTCCACAATTTTTAATGTAGGTGGGGAAATGGAATCTTTCCAGGGCTCAGATTCTGAGAACTATGGAGCAGATTGTGAAACTATCTACAGGGTGGTCAACATGTTTTGGCAAGTTCTCATTGGTTCAGTTTTCCTCTAAGCATGTGCACACTGTAAAATCCCTGCCTGCTACCAGTACAGCTAGGATGACAACCAACCAGCAGCTCCTTCTGATTCCACCACTCCAGTAGACATTGTCATTCAGCAACAGGATGCCATCACTTCCCAATGTGCTTGGACCCAAACTGAATATCAGGTAAGTTAGGTCTCTTCCATTCTTTCTAGCACTACTCTGGCATCACCCTTTCAATGTGCTCCATCGCCAGCACCAAGTCTGAACCAGGCAGTCAGACGTGATCATTTTCCTGCTGACAGGCTTGTATGCTGCAGCTATCTACTCCAAGCAAGGTGGCCTCTGCTCCTTCGTGAACCCTGAACAATCCCACTTGCCAATATGAAAGAGGGCATGAATTGCTTGAGTGGTCTTCAAACTTTTTCAAAATCTGATGATGAACAGGACCAGAGTTTTGGTGGTTCTGCCTCTAGACCTTCTGAGTAGGGAAGAGTGTGGGCCAGAACAGAGCCTCTCTAGACAGCCAACAGGCACACCTCTAAGCCTGGTGAGCTATGTTCTAGCAGCACAATTAGAGGTTGGGACAGGGACACAATAGCCTCCTTAGTCAAGGAGGTGTTGAAGATTTTGTGCAACAAAATTATATTGCTATTGGATTGTAATGGCAGCTTTATGTATAGGTAAGAGGCCATACGCTTGAACTGTTTCAATCCATCTGCTGTCTATTGTGAGCTCTCCACAGCTCTGATTTCTTATCTGGACCTGGACAGGCGAGAGGACCTGGACAGGCGAGAGGACCTGGACAAACTAGACAGTTGGGCGGAGAAGAATTTAAGGAAATTCAACAAGGGCAAGAGTAGGGTCCTGCACCTAGGGAGGAATAACCCCAAGCACCAGTACAGGTTAGGGGTCGATCTACCGGAAAGCAGCTCTGCAGAGAAAGACCTGGGAATCCTGGGGGACAAGAAGCTCTCCACGAACCAGCAGTGTGCCCATGTGGCCAAGAAGGCCAATGGTATCCTGGGGTGCGTTAAGAAGACCATGGTCGTCAGGTCGAGGGAGGTTATCCTCCCCCTCTACTCTGCCCTGATGAGGCCACGTCTGGAGTCCTGTGTCCAGTTCTGGGCTCCCCAGTTCAAGACTGACAGGGAACTATTGGAGAGGGTCCCATGGAGGGCTACAAGGATGGCTAGGGGACTGGAGCATCTCTCGCGTGAGGAAAGGCTGAGAGAGCTGGGTCTATTTAGCCTGGAGAAGACTGAGAGGGGATCTCATCAATGCTTATAAATATCTAAAGGGCAGATGTTAAGAAGATGGGGCCAGACTCTTCTCAATGGTGCCCAGTGACAGGAAAAGGGTCAATGGGTACAAACTGGAACACAGGAAGTTCCATCTCAACATGAGGAAAAACTTCACTTTGAGAGTGACCAAGCATTGGAACAGGCTGCCCAGAGAGGTTGTGGAGTCTCCTTCTCTGGAGATATTAAAAACCTGCCTGGATGCAATCCTGTGCAACCTGCTCTAGGTGATCCTGCTCTAGCAGGGGGTTGGACTAGATGATCTCCAGAGGTCCCTTCCAATCCCTACCATTATATGATTCTGTGATTCTGTGATTTAGTAGGAAGGGACACCTTTGCCCCAAGTTTTGACATTCAAGCCAGAGAGCAGTATCATGACCTTGTAATTTCTGGGTACTCCTCCATTGGAAGATGAGGCTGCAGAAGGTGTACTAACTCCTAGATGTTCACAAATTTCAGAATATTGCAGAGGAAGATCACCATGTGTTACAACAGACCATGGAGAAATTCATCCAGAGGTAGGATGACTGAGCAGAATTAATTCATAGAATCAAAGAATCATAGAATCACAGAATGGCTTGGGTTGGAAAGGACCTCAAAGACAACCTAGTTCCAACCCCCCTGCCACGGGCAGGGACACCCTCCACTAGACCACATTGCCCAAAGCCCCATCCAACCTGGCCTTAAACACTTCCAGGGATGGGGCATCCACCTCCCTGGGCAACCTGTTCCAGTGCCTCACCACTCTTAACAGTAATAAATCTCTTTCTAACAGCTCATCTAAATCGACCCTCCTTCAGCTTAAACCCATTACCCCTTGTCCTGTCACTACACTCCCTGATAAACAGTCCCTCCCCATCTTCCCTGTAGGCCCCTTCAGGTACTGGAAGGCTGCATTTAGATCTCCCCAGAGCCTTCTCTCCTCCAGGCTGAACAATCCCAACTCTCTCAGCCTGTCAATTTGTTCAGTAACAAATGCTCCAGAGTAATCACAAGCATTGAGAAGCATCATGTCACCAGGGTCTTTTGGCTGAGGAAAACCGGTGGTGAAACAAGTAGCTGGAAATCCCAACAGATGGAAATGACCCTGCAAGGGTTCTCCACAGCCTGACCAGGGGCAGCTGCACCACACTGGTTCTGGCCAAGGTAGAGACCAGAGGCTGTCATCACAGCCTCCCTTGCTCTGACACTGAAGATACGTGCCTTATTTTCCCAAAGGTCTGAATCAAATAAAATTTGAAAAACAAAAATTCTTTTCAGTGTGGGCCTGGCAGAGCGCACAAAGACGACAGCTGAGGCTGCAATGCTGTCCTTCAGGTACTTTCTTTTCATCTTTTTGGATTTTGGCTTTTGTGGAGTGGGAATCTAGGAATTCCCTGATGACACTTCAGATAGCTCATGATAATGAAGATTTTTAACAAGTTTGTAGGCAAATAGTCCAAAGTCTGAATAAAAAGTCTGGAACTGGATGGTGAAAGGAAAGTGTTCTCATTTTAGTTTCCAACTGAAATACAATCAGTTATTGTTGCTGCAGGGAACTCTTTCTCAGTTACCTGAAGAGCCAAAAGTAGAACTGTGGCTTTAGCCTTCTTAAAAATGTGCCAAAGATGCTTGAGGTTGATACAGTGTGAAAGGGCTATGAAGGTCATAGCACAGCATAAAAGTATATGCTTTTACTTAAAAGTTTTTTCTCAAGCAAACGCCAGCTCTACATCAGTTACTTACCTTGTTATTGCAACCTCTGCAGCGTTCCCCCTTGCTGTGAGCTAGACTTCTGATAAGCTACTTTGATTAGAGACAGTGCTGTGCCCACCTATGCAGTTCTGCTACTCTCAAGAGCATAGAGGGACCCTGAGGTATTCTTGACCCAATTAGGCAGGCAAGGGATTAACAGTCTGAAAACAGTTTCAGCTACCAGCTTGAACCAGTGCATAGTCCTCCCAGCAATGGGACTGTCCTTCAGGCTGTTGGTGCAGCAAGCCATCACTGTACTAATGCTTGTTTTCATGGCTTAATTTTGGCCTGCTGATCTAGCAGGAGACCAATGCAGTCCGCTTGCACTTGACAAAGGAAGAAGTTTTTTGTATTTTATAGCAATTACCTATGTTTGTGCTTTGGTAAGAGGATTTGTCCTCTGCAATTATGTTCTTGCACGTGGGTTAGCACAATCCCAAGCACGACTATAGGCTGGGTGAGGAATGGATTGAAAGCAGCCCTGAGGAGAAGGACTTGGGGGTATTGATTGATGAGGAGCTCAACATGAGCCGGCAGTGTGTGCTTGCAGCCCACAAAGCCAACTGTGTCCTGGGCTGCATCACAAGAAGCATGACCAGCCGGCTGAGGGAGGCGATCCTGCCCCTCTACTCCGCTCTGGTGAGACCACACCTGGAGTACTGTGTCCAGCTCTGGGGGCCCCAGTACAGGAGAGACATGGAGCTGTTGGAGAGAGTCCAGAGGAGGGCCACAAAGATGATGAGAGTGCTGGAGCACCTCTCCTGTGAGGACAGGCTGAGAGAGTTGGGATTGTTCAGCCTGGAGAAAAGAACGCTCTGGGGAGATCTAATTGCAGCTTACCAGTTTCTGAAGGGGCCTACAGGAAAGCTGGAGAGGGACTGTTTATGAGGGAGTGTAGTGACAGAACAAGGGGTAATGGGTTTAAGCTGAAGGAGGGTTGATTTAGATTAGATGTTAGGAAGAAATTCTTTACTGTGAGGGTGGTGAGGCACTGGAACAGGTTGCCCAGAGAGGTTGTGGATGCCCCCTCCCTGGAAGTGTTCAAGACCAGGCTGGATGGGGCTTTGGGCAATGTGGTCTAGTGGAGGGTGTCCCTGCCCATGGCAGGGGTGTTGGAACTAGATGATCTTTAAGGTCCCTTCCAACCCAAACCTTTCTATGATTCTATGATTCTTTGGGAAAGCTTTTAATTCTGTCATTCCCGTCTTCCATTTGCTGACAAGGTGAAGTGCCACACTCTGCGGTCTGCCCATGTGCAAGTCGTGCCTGGTCCCACTTGGTCTCTGACAAGACAGAGACCACGCTTCCCCATTATAATGTTGGAAGGGAAGGAAGAATAATACCAGGAGGTGAGAGCTGGGGGAAAGGGAAGGTCCAGCCTGGCCTGGGGGTCAGATGGGGCATAGGGAACAGGGAGGCTTTAGGCCGTTCTTCAGATTTGAAGAAAGTAACCAAGAATCTCAAGGTCTGGCAAAGGCAGAGCAGGTAGCAGTCTCAGCCTTAGGAGAAGAAGCGGTGCTGCCCACAGGTGACCTCACACTACCTGGCATGCTGAGACTGCCCCCAGGGACATTTTGAATTTAAATGCTCACAAGAAGTTCTATTTCTTCAGCCATCATTCAGAGAGCAAAGGCATCAAGTTCTGCTTAGAAAAAAAAGATGGGGCGGGGGGAGGGGGGGGAAGTGGGGTTTTAAATTGCCTCATTCAAAATGAAATATTGAAATAGTTACACAAATAGTTACACAAAATCTTGCCGAGTCCAGAATGTTCTGGGATCATCCTGCAGATCTGTGTATGGCAAAGATACCCAAAGTTTCCAGCTATAACATTAGGAGCCTGGAGAACCTGATAGATCAAGTTTCCACCAGAAACTTGAGACCTGCAGGTGATACTGAGGCACAGATTAGAGGAAGATGTCTGGTTAGGGAGAGATTGCTCTAGTCTTCCTGACTCATGTCTTCCCATGTGTTAAAGAAATCTACCAGATGTGAGTTACCCTAGGTTTGCTTTATTGCAGCACTGGATGCACGGGCAAAACAGCTCCACCAAACGTGCATACAGGTTACCAAAACACAGGTTATATAGAATCAAAATATACATATTTGTTAATTTTCCGAGAAAAGGCAGTCCTATGATAATCATTTCTTGGAATCCATTTCCATATTCTCCTCCCCATCACGCATGCTCAGTGATTTGAGTCGGTGGTCCTCAGGAGTCTCTGGTGGTCATCAGTGGTCTCGCACCAATGTTCGCTGGATGACCCTCTTCTTGCGGGCATGCGCAGTATCCTCACTATGGATACACCTTTCCATAACAACTTACTTCATAAGATTGATATTCCCGGGCCTATTGTCCGGTTGGGTAGGGACTGTACAAGGAACGTAGCAGCATTGTACATTGCCATGGTCAGTTAGCTTCATTACCTATTACCTAGATTAGAAACCCCTTTCCCACGATTATAGGCTTTAAAACAGTTCTAGGCCTTAAGTAGTTTTCTAGTTAACATAAGTTTTCTTATAGCTAAGCTTCTATATTTTTTACACCATGGACCTGAGAAACTGGAAGTCTTGGCTAGATTTGAAGCCTAGAAGGTAGACTTGGAGCCCTGCAGTGGAGAGGAGAGAAGCCTTCTGGCCTTCGCTGGGATTCAGATGCTTTTAGATGTGTTTTTAGGTCAGTGCCTCTACATGGACTACCCAAGGGCCAAGGACCCAAATCTTCCCACTGTGCAAGGCAACTAGCTTCCAGAATGTCTTTTGGAACAACTAGCCCCAAGGTGTGTATGGGGCAGAGCTGCACTGAAGCCATGGGCCTGGCATCCCGGCAGGCATTGGTCCATAGCAGCTAACAGAAATGGGCAAAAATGCCAGGAGCCTTTTGGAAACGTGTTGTATTAGTATTTCTAAAATCTTCTCTTTGGCTCATGGAGAATGAAGAAGGGTTGGTTCCATTAATAAGCACAATATATAATATATATTTTATATATATATTAAAAAAAATGCAATATGATAGAGTTCTACAAACATGAAATATCAGAGTTTCAGGCAGCTCTGTACTCAGTGCTGGAAAAACAAAATGATTTCATATGTCCAAAGGTGGATTTCCTTCAGTTTATAGGTCAACATTCACAGGTTCTATGTTCCAGTAAAAACATATCCATGCACTAAAGTATCTATATTTTAAACTCAGACCTCATGGTCTCAAAGTACCAGTTTAGAGTCAAGGAAATTTGGTGTTACAAAATGGTAAAAGGCGCAGTAGTAGATCATATTTTGATGGGAATTAAGTTCTGCTGCAGAAAATAGTAAGTATTAAATACTGTATGACATTAAGTTGCATTGATTTGGCACTCAAACACAAGGCAGAAAGAATTGTTTGTAGCATAACCTGCTCATAGAATAGCAATTTAGCTTATTCCATGACAGATTCCATTGACTGTTATCTCAAGTCTCAGAAAAGGGATTAAGTACTGCATCAAGGCTGGATAATAACTTTCACCGTGGTCCCTCTGACTTGATGCGGTGCCTGAAGGCTAAAAGCAGCAGGTACTGCCTGTCAGTTGCCGGAGTTTAAACCAGCTTGAGCTACCAAATAACTGCACTTTAGCCATTGTATTTCTTCTGCCCCTTCAAGGACATCTCTAACTGCTTCACATTTATAATGTTCTTTCTGCAGCAATCAAGTCTGTTATTAAGGCATGTGCAATTTCCTGATTTTGTATATTAAGTGTATATAAACCACAGGGATTTAAATCAGAAAACAAATAAGTCTTTTGCTTTTTTTTTTTTTTTTTTTAAATCAGGTAAGTAGCTTCATGTAATAGAAGTGGAGAGCTAAGGCAAGAGTAATGACAGCTTTATTTAAAATTGAGGTAATAGCTTTCTATTTATCTGTCACTCTTCCCTGTAGGAATCAGAGTCTGTGCTGGTTTTGGCTGGGATAGAATTAATTTTCTTCGTAGCAGCTAGTATGAGGCTATGGTTTGGATTTGTGCTGGAAACAGTGTTGATCACACCGGGATGTTTTAGTTACTGCTGAGCAGCGCTTACACAGAGCCAAGGCCTTTTCTGCTCCTCACACCACCCCACCAGCGAGTGGGCTGGGGGTGCACAAGGAGTTGGGAGGGGACACAGCTGGGACAGCTGACCCCAGCTGACCAAAGGGATATCCCATACCATATGATGTCATGCTCAGCATATAAAGCTGGGGGAAGAAGAAGGAAGGGGGCAGCATTCGGAGTGATGGTGTCTTCCCAAGTCACTGTTACGCGTGATGGAGCCCTGCTTTCCTGGGGATGGCTGAACACCTGCCTGCCCATGGGAAGTGGGGAATGAATCCCTTGTTTTGTTTTGCTTGTGCATGCAGCTTTTGCTTTATCTATTAAACTGCCTTCATCTGACTTTCACTCTTTCGATTCTCTTCCCATTCCACCATGCTGCCAACCGGGGTTAGACCATGACAGGGTCATACTGGTCAGTCAGGAAAATCTTTTTAGTATCCATTAAGTTTTCCTGTGTGGAATAAACCTTTGGAATTATTTTTTTCTAAAGCCTTACTTGCTTTAGCAAGTACCTTTCTAAAGCAAGTGCCTTTCTAAAGAAGGTACTTGCTAGGAGTCTGTTTCTCTCTTATTTTATGTCTCCTTATGCAGAAGCTGACCTGTATCTGGCAGCCCTAAACCCATGTGCCTCTGTTCCTCTGGACTGCTCCTGGTACCACCAGTCCTTCTGAAACTGCACCCCAGCTCTACACCCAGAGAATCATGCTAGGAATGTATGTGGGGATGCAAAATGTTTTGAAAATCAAAGTGCTGAAATTTCACTGATGAGGAACTCTCAGTAAGTGAGATTCGAGTAGCGAGGACCATTTTTCAGGCGAACCGACTACAGCTAGAAGTTGGAATGGGAGGGAGGTGGTAGGGAAGACTGAAGGCACCCAGTAGAATGAGCATGAAACACCTTACAGTTGACCATGGTCTATTTATGAAACAACCAATATGCACGTAAATTATTTAAATTACCTGAAAAGAAAACAAAAAACAGTTAGTTGTTTAATTCTTGCATTTTCATACCAAAATCTATATATCACCATGGTGGATGAGACTCTGTGGTCTGTCTTAAATTGCAGACTTCAAATTCAAGTATCCCAGAATGAGTCTGTGTCAGAATAAAGGTTAAGACATTTATTTGATCTCCTTGGCCACATCTGTGTGACTAAGTAAAACCACCCAGGGACCATTTTGCAGTCCTAAGCCCACACAGCATTTATGTCTTTATGCTACACGAATACACTACACTGCATTGCCTCCCCCTCCCACTCACAGAAGGCTCCCTGATTTCATTCAGCATTTTTTGGCTCTGCATCTTGACAGTGAAATGTCAGTTTCTGGGAAGTAGCAGTGTAGTATACAAAATCCACACAGGAGAACTGAACGTGTGAAGTACAGAACAATAGACAGCTCAACCCATGTTGAAGGTTTGTGAGATCTCCAGGTAGGAGGGTGGTCCTGATGACACTTTGAGCTCCTTCCATGGCCCCTTTGCTCTGACCTACAGAGAAAGGGTAAGAAAAAAATCGTTATCCTAAAGTTATCCAGTTCAGCCATAAGTCCCTCCAAAAAAAACCTTACTGCTTTGAAAATACGCTGTTGTCTCCACTGGGGTGACATCACAGAAAAGTAATGTTTTATTCCCTTTGAAGATACGTGCTTTATAGTAAAGTGACAGACACCTTTTACTTTGGGAGCACTGGCAAGAATCAATTCCAAATGAAATGCAAAGGCTTTTATTTCTGTCATTCTAAAGAGTTAATAGAAATTTGCGAAGATTACTGGCATGTCTTTATTTCAGAAATGACAGTAATACATCCATATCATCTGGGAGTTACTATTATTAATACTGAATCTTCCTACGTAAGAGAAGTTTAAAAATTACTACTATTTTTAGCGTCAGCACATATGACTCTAAGATGGATAGCTGAGCCTACAAAAGCTATATTAGGAATATTTTGAAACAAACCTAAACTAAATGAATTTGATCTGATCAGTGTATACTTACTCAGTCTTGACAGACTGAGTCTAGGAATACAACCTGCTGCTCCTTGTGCCAGATCAAACCGATAATCAAACTGATGAAGTAGAACCAATTTTGCACACATATTGAATAAAACCAGAATCTATACTTACTTCTACTTGATTCAAACACACATATGTCATATAGTCTGCAAATAAGACAGTCTGATATTATTATTTTTAGCCCTGGAAAGTGTATGCTGACATTCATAGGATGTTGTACATGTTAGTTCTGCAGTATGAGGCATGAGTGGGTTCTTTTCCTAGCATTAAATAGAACTATGAACTCATAGAGTCACTTATTTTGGAATGAACCTCATGAGGTCACCTTTTCCCATTCCCTGCTCAAAGCAGGGCTGGCTTCAAAGGCAAGGCCAGCTTCAAAGACAGATCATGTTGTTCAGGATCATATCCAGACAAGTTCAGAATACCTTAAAGAATAATTAATATTTGAAGAGTCAGGGAATAAGAAGGAATCTTTTCACAATTTTTTGTTACTGACCATTAGTTGTATTGTCCTTCCAGCTGCAAATCCTGTGACGTCTGCCCTCTTATGCTCTTTTTATGACTTCTCCTTTCCCAACAGTTGAAGCAGTAGGCTTTATATTACTGTCAGCTGTGTTATCTTGAGGGGTTTTTTTTGGTAGTCATCATGTAGACTTGGCAGAGAAGATAACACCATGGAAAAGAAGCTGAACCAAAAAAACAACCCGTGCTGGTATTAGTCCCCCTATACAGAAGAAGAAATACACCAAAAAATCAATTTGCTTAGTAAGGGATGATGATGAACCAGGACCATCATGAGAAAAGGAGGAAGAGGCACAACCAGTGATAATCACCTGGCCTCTGTCCCTGAGTGAGCTGTGCGATATGCGAAAAGATTTCAGCTAACTGTACTGTAGTCTCTGGCACAAAGTACCAGGGGATCCTTGAGGTCACACCTGGGGTTTTGGAGTCAGGGATACAGAGGATCCAAGTCTTGGTACACTCCAAGAACAAACTAGCTAGTCACTGAACTATGGCTATCTAGGAGACTTTTTAGATGGTTATTGTTTCCATGGTAGTGCCAACTGCTGAAAATCCCTCTGGTGTTGACCCATAATCTCCGCATCTTGCATTGGATGACCTGTGCTGGATCCCTCTCTCAGCACAGCTCTTTATGATCAGAAGTGTCGACCACACTGAACTAAGTCACTTTTGCATTTTACCTCTACAGCCTGCTACAAGCACAGTCGTCACAGTGGCTCCAAAGCCCAGGCAATTTTTCTGACAACACAGTGCAAAATAACACCTGAAGGGCTAGTGATGCAGCAAGAATCCTGAGATATGTTTCCAGAAATCAGAGTTCCTGACACTAGAAACTTTACCCTGCAACTTATCTCATGAGATTAAGGCTGTTACTCTATTTATACTGCTTTTGCTTGGAGGCAGAATGATTACATGAAACTGGGAGCCCTGAAAACCTCATTTTCAATAGTCCCAGCTGTCCAAGACATGTTATCACCACTTCAAATACCCCACCTACAAAATGGAGAGAACAGTAATTACTGCCCTGTCTTGCGTGGACATGTAAGCTATGAGGTTTTGCTATAAAATATTCCAAATATACAAACCTATATAGCTACATGCAATAAAAATAAGGCATTCAAGACCGAATAGAGATAAAGCATTACATTATATTTATCAGCAAGTCTCTTTAAATGCAATGACTTCAGTTTTTTCTTATTAAACTCATGCATATAAGTGATTTATATGCACACTATGATCTTCTGCTTTATTACACGGTAGTTAAAACCTGTTAATTCAGTTCTAGTACAACCAAGACTACAGTCCATATAAAGTTTTCACTGTCTTCTCTGGGCCAAGAAAGTCCTGCAGCCTACTTTGAGGTTTATAGTGGGAGTCATGCAAATTCTTGCAGCATCTATACAGTGCTACAAGCTTTCTCTGGTTCTGGGAGCCTTTGCCATCATGTTGACCAGACAGATCTGTCATGTGACATCCCAAATCACTAGAAGAACTGCAGCACTGCATGTGCTACAGAAGGATGACACACACATCAGGTGGTTGATACCTTTAATAGTTGAAACTTTATAGGTCCCTGCTGGAGTCTCATCACTATGGCTACATCTAACCTAGTGGACCTGAACGTACATCCAGGCTTCTCGACCCAAGCATGTACCTTCTCACATCTGGACCACAATGAAATGAGAGCCAGGAATCCCTCTGGGCTTTGGTTTCTTCAGAAGAAACCTGGGTATCCAAGTCAGAAGGAAGCCATAACATTTTTCCAAAACATCCCCTACCTGATAATCAGATGACCCAGGGATACATTACTGACTGCATCCACCCCTTAGCTTATGTGAAGATTAATCAGCATTTTCTTTTTTCTTTTTAGTTTGATAGCTCATGCAGAGGCCAGGTATTTTGACCTCCTTTTGAGCTGGAGAGCTGTCATTAGTTGAGCCGGCAGCACTACCTCTCCTAACCCCTCTCTCTTTAACTCAGACCTTAGAAAACTTGCTATTGTTTTTAAAAGAATAGGTGGACACTTAAAAACATATAGCAATGTCCTATTACAAGCATACATCAAAAACAAACTTGAGGATTAACAACCTTTTTAGCGAAAAGAAAGAGCAAATAGTTATCATAATGAGAGTCTTCATAACCATTCCTTTTGTGAGATTCTGAGGCCTGAGTAATTTTTCTGCTTTGTAATTTTGGACGATTAAAACTTCAGCACTGCAGCTGTCTTCTTCAAGAAAATCTGTGGCTGCAGAATTATAATACATATGGTAATGGTACATTAGTGTAGTATTATTCACATTACTATAGTTAAACTTGGGTCAGCACTTCCTTTTTAGGCTCCTACAAGTTGGGGTTTGTCCATGCACATTTCCTTTTAGCTGACTTGGAACATGATGCCTCAGCCTTACAGCTATATTTACCTTTTTTTTTTTTTTCCCCCAATCTGTTTGAAAAAGGTCTGCTCTTAATCTTATGGCTAATGTCTAAGTGTTACTATCTCTTATTTCAAAATGTGTGGCATGTTTAATTGGCACTGAAATCCTTTACTGTTTTGTAGCATTAGAACCAATATGTTACCAGAAATAAAATTGTCATGTAAGGATTTCTTCACTTAAATAACCCTCCACTGGCTTAGCTGTCCCTACAAATGTACTTGTTAACACTCAAAGTGCTGGTGGAAGGTGAGGCATTCTGGTCTTCCTCTTAATCATCTCTATTCTGTTTAGCAGCCTTCAAATCTAAACCCCTTTGAACAGGGGAAATATAAATATTCAGTTATTGAATACTTTCAATCGAATTTATCCATTGGAGTCTGTCTTACTTCATGAGATTTCTGAAATTCCAGAGGGTAGAAGCATAAGATAGTGTTTATAAAAATGCTCTTCTTCAAACACTTCCAGCTTAATTTAGTAAAATCAGAGTCCTATTTGTTTAAGTAGCACACCCATTTCACACCTTTCTACTTTTGAGCTCACTGACTTGTTTTTCTATCATAAACAGTAGTTGATGCTTTCCTAAGCATCACCTCAGGAATCATCAAGGGGAGACAGAGAAAGATGACCAGTGCATGACAGAAACGAGAAAACAAGCCAAGGTCTGTTTGGGTCCCACAGTCATTGTCTATGCTTCCCCCTCAGTAGCAAATTTTTGTTCTTCCCTACTTGTCACTCCTAGCTGGAAAAACTTTATAAGCATGTTTCAGAAATGCACTATATCCCCAAAGTATGCCCTGTGGTTGGGACTAATAGAGAAGTACCTTGGAGCTGGCATGCAAACACTGTTCCGTAATGGTTTGCTCTGAGAAATGTAATTAATTTGACCCGCAGCTCTGACTTAAGTAACTTTAGTCTAGCTGGAAAAAAAGAAATTGTAGAACGACTACCTGTCCTGATGTTTTTGCTCTAGTGTCTAAACTGTATTCCCTGCTCTTTCGCTTCAAGATGCAGAACTAGAATGGCTTCTTCCAGACTATGAACTTGCTCTGCTTACCTTTACTTGCGCCCGCTAGTTACAAAATCAGCACAAAATTCTCCAGCCACATAAATGTTGTACATAGAGTAGTACATGCAGATCCCTTTCCACCTGTTAAAAGCACTGCATACATACCACAGTCACACAGAGGGATTTGGATTTCAGTGTTTTTGATGAAACACCTTGTTTTAAAATCCCATTTTACGTGAAAAAATACTTTAATCTCAGATGGTTTAGCATATCTTTTTTTCTAGTTAAAATGAACTTGAGTTCTCTCTCCTATCCTGTCCCCTAAGACTAATGACTGTTGGTGGTGTTTCCAATTTGCAGTCTGCAGTCGCTCTTCAAAAGAAATGTCATTGTTCCTAAGGCCTAGGTGCATCTGATAATTGGTGCAGCTAATACATAAATGGTGAAAGAAAGCAGTGCAGACAGTACAATAGCTGTGAGCAGCAGGGTTGGGAGAATTTGTCAAAGAAAACTACTTGCCGAGCAAGCATTCTTTGATGCTTTATTTTTCTGCGGGAAGGAACCCCGGGTTTTTACCAACCTCAGAGGCTTCCCATCACTTTTATGCTTCCTCTGACAGGCAGCTGGATGCATCTCCCATCAGCATACTTTGGGTATTGGCTGTGAAATTTCTTGACTATAGCTTTGATCATGTCCACTATCAAAAGTGTTATGTATGAATATATTCCTTTTGGTTCAAGCAGAGGTTCACTACTGTCCATGTAAGATACAGAAAAACTCTTTGTGTGCATGTGTATGTGCAATCCATAACATTTCCTACTGTCCCTTATGCACTGTTTTTCTCACATCCTTTTCAAATTGCTCAGATCTCTTTTTCCAAGCCTGAAATCTGCAAAGTCACTAATGTGACTATTGTGTTGAAAACTAATGTGTTGAAAAATTGATATATTATGTATTGTAAGATTGAATTCTACATGGTATGTAGTAGGATTTTCTTTGTACTTAATAAAAGGGTTTAATTTTACACCCACATGACACAATTGTAAAGACTACATCAAGTCCAAGGCAGAGGCTTGCAGTATCTATACTTCTATCCCTTTATCTTGAGCACTAAATTGCCACACAAAATGTCTGTCTTCACATGAGTTACTGTGATGTGCTGCCTGGCCTCCCCCACCCAGTTCTTCTTACTGCCTTTCTTGCCTCCTACTTTTGAGCTGGTAAGGTCTTTCCAACTTGGCCTACAAGGGTTTACATCTACTAGAACTTGGTGTTGCCTCCATAACAAAATCCATGGTCTGAATTACACAATAAGGTTCTACAATGGGCAGGAAGAGAGAACTGAAACGTTCCCTATGAGTAAGAGCGACATACAAGGACAATAGTCAATGGAAAAACCAAGCCTTTGTGTCAAGCTCTGCCTTACTTCAGGGCTTAGATGCATTACTCAGCAGGGAAGCATGTACTCCTGCTCAGCACTTGGGGCTCCCAACCCTCTTCTGGAGCGAGGTTTCTAAGTTGCTTTTCTGCAAACAATGTCTATGTTATTCTTTTTTTCAAGAACGTGACTGGAAGGGGTATTAACCGTCATTCAGATAAAATACCTGGTTGGAGACATGTTGTATTAAATAGCTCAGTTGACCATATTATCCACATAAATAGTCATTTGACCAGCTGTATCAACAAATCTTGAAAAACAGATCAGGTCCTTGTTTCCTATGATAAGTGAGTCCTTTGAGTACCAGGTCACACAACAATATTCACACTCTGCTGCTCTCTACATCCCAATTACTTTTGTTCTTTTGAACACAGGAGAAGAGATACAACAGAAAGCTCAAGGGAGGCCCTACCCTGAGGCCTTAGAGGTAACGGTCAGAGCAGCTTCTGGAAGCTGATCCGGAACGCAGAGCGGCCAACGCCTCAGTCCAGTAATTCTTATCTCCTTCTTGGCTGAGCATTTCATGAGGAAATGCTTTATGCTTTTGCCTTTGCTGGGGCCAGTTTGAAACAGATAAAACCCTCCAGCCTTGGCTTTCTCTCCCATTTGTGTATACGTATGTCTTATGAGGCAATGTTTTACACATGCAGCTGTGTTAACAGTAAAGCCTTCTAAACAGAGGATTCTGCCCAGTGCTCATCTCCTGAAAACAGGTTTATCTGGGATTTATGTTCACAGCTGCTGTGTGGCACATCCACAAGAGTTCCCTCCTACTGCTGAGAAGTGCTGCACATAGCACGCAAGGTGCAGACACACAGATGTGTCGAGCACCTGACCTGTGCATGCTTAGCAGATGCATCCTGGCTTTCCAACCATATATCAGTCAGACAGCTGTTCTGAGTGTGTGTTGTGGTTTAGCCCCAGCCAGCAGCTAAGCACCACGTAGCCGCTCATTCCCCCACTCAAGGGGATGTGGAGGAGAATCAGAAGAAAAAGGCAAATCTCGTGGATTGGCACAAGGACAGTTTACTAGGACAGCAAAGGAAGAGGAAAATAACGACTGTAGTTATAAAAAAATATACAAAGTGAGTGATACAGAATGCAATTTGCTCTCCACCCTGAAACCCAATGACCAACCTGTCCCCGAGCAACGGCTCCTCCTACCCAGCCAGCCCCCATATGTACTGAGCATAACATCATATGGTATGGAATATCTATCTGGCTGTTTTGGGTCAGCTGTCCTGGCTATGTCCCCTTCCAGATTCTTCTGAAAATTAACTATACTGCAGCCAAAAACCAGGACATTATCCACTTCTTATCCTATACCATCTACGTTATGCCCAGATCCTACACTTTCCAATTAGTCACCACCACTCTTCCTGTCTTTGAGATACATATACCCACAGGTATCATTCCCTTAGTCTATGGGCCATCCCTCTAAAATGTCCGTTGAGTTCATTTAATCGATTACATTGGGCTCCATCTGTCACAACAGTCTCTCAGGGCAGGAGACATGGTGTGTGCAGTTGGATTGTTGCATGCTGCATCTGGAGCTCATGGCTGGTGTATCTGGCGCGGCCCATGCTCACGGGTCTGCACGTTGAAGATGTCGATTTCAAGGAAGTTGCTGGGCACTGGTTGCTGAAGCCAGTTCTAGTTCCATCTTCGCTGCACTTTGCTTGGTTTCATCAAAGTTCATCATTAATTTGGGTGATTCTTACTGTAACACCATCGATGTGGCATATAGCAATTGCAGCAGTGATGACATACAATGGCAGGCTTATTTAGCAATTAACATCATACAATTTAAATCATTGGCTATTCTCACCCAAAATCAAATCCCTTTGAGGTACACATTGGACTTCCCCATCCTTCTGCATCACCCACCAAGTGCACCCAGGTCCTTGAGCAAAAGCAGTCTCGCAGATGGGTTTTCCTGAAGTAGGGCTAACCCAAACTGTCTTCCCCAACATATTCTTTATATGCATTACAGGAACTTTATCCCCTTCTACAGTATGTGGAAGTTTTGACTGGGCTGGGCCAGCTTGATTGGTAGACCCCCTAGTGTTAACTAACCAGGTGGCCTCTGCTGAATGTGTATCCCAATGTTTGAGGATCCCACCACCCATTGCTGTCAGTGTAGTCTTTAACAGCCCATTGTATCGTTCGGTTTTCCCAGAGGCTGGTGCATGGTGGGGAATGTGATAACACCCCCTCAGTGCCATGCTCTTTGGCCCAAGTGTCTATGAGGTTGTTTTGGAAATAAGTCCTGTTGTCTGACTCAGCTCTTTCATGGGTGCCATGTCACCATAGGACTTGTTTTTCAAGGCCCAGGACAGTGTTCTGGGCAGTGGCATGGGACACAGGATATGTTTCCAGTCATCCGGTGGTTGCTTCCACCATTGTACGCACATGGTGCTTGCCTTAGAGTGTTTGTGGGAGTGTGATATAACCAATCTGCCAGGCCTCTCTGTATTTATCTTTCAGCCATCGTCCTCCATACCACAGAGGTTTTAACCGCTTGGCTTGCTTACTTGCAGCGTATGTTTCGCATTCACAGATAACCTGTGAGATGGCATCCTTGGCCAAGTCTACCCCTTGATCACGAGCCCATCTATATGTTGCATCTCTTCCTTGATGGCCTGAGGTATCATGGGCCCAACAAGCTATAAATAATTCACTCTTATGTTGCCAGTCCAAATCCCCATAAGCCACTTCAGTCTTAGCAGCCTGATCCACCTGCTGATTGTTTTGATGTTCCTCAGTGGCCCGATTCTTGGGTTTGAGGGCATCTACGTGATATACCTTTACAATTAGGTTCTCTAGCCGGGCAGCAATATCTTACCACAATGGAGCAGCCCAGATGGGTTTGCCTCTGCCCTGCCAGTTGCTCTGCTTCCATTGCTGTAACCACCCCACAGGGCATTTGTCACCATCCATGAATCAGTACAGAGGTAAAGCACTGGCCACTTCTCTCTTTCAGCAATGTCTAAAGCCAGCTGGATGGCTTTCACCTCTGCAAACTGGCTCGATTCACCTTCTCCTTCAGCAGCTTCTGCAACTCGCCGTGTAGGACTCCATGCAGCAGCCTTCCACTTCTGATGTTTTCCCACAATGCAACAGGACCCATCAGTGAACAGGGCGTATTGCTTCTCATTTTCTGGCGGTTAATTATATGTTGGGGCCTCTTCAGCACATGTCACCTCCTACTCTGGTGATGTTCTGAAATCATTACCTTCTGGCCAGTCCATGATAACTTCCAGAATTCCTGGGTGACTGGGGTTTCCTATTCAAGCCCGCTGTGTGATCAGTGTGACCTACCTACTCCACATAGCATCAGTTGCATGATGTGTAGAGGGGACCCTCCCTTTGAATGTCCAGCCCAGCAGTGGCAGTCAGGGTGCCAGGAGGAGCTGTGCTTCAGTACCAACCACCTCCGAAATGGCTCAAACCCCTTCATATGTCACCAATATCTCTTTTTCAGTTGGAGTGTAGTGGGCCTTGCATCCTCTGTATCCCCCATTCCAAAACCCCAGGGGTCGACCTCAAATGTCCCCTGGTGCTTTCTGCCAGAGACTCCAGGTAGGGCCATTCTCCCTGCTGTGGTGTAGAACACATTTTTAACATCTGGTCCTGCCCGGACTGGCCCAAGGGCTACTGCATGGACTGTTTCCTGTCTAATTTGTTCAAAGGCTTGTTGTTGCTCAGGGCCTCATTTGAAATCGTTCTTCTTTGGGGTCACTTGATAGAGAGGGCTTACAATCAGCCTGTAATTTGGAATATCCATTCCCCAGAAACCCACAATGCCTAAGAAAGCTTGTGTTTCCTTTTTGCTAGTCGGTGGAGACATAGCGGACAATTTGTTGATCGCATCCATTGGGATCTGATAACGCCCATCTTGCCATTTTATTCCTAAAAACTGGATCTGCTGTGCAGGTTCCTTGACCTCACTTTGTTTTATGGCAAAACCAGCTTTCAGAAGGATTTGGACTTCACATTCTCAAAAACTTCTTCTGCTGTGTTGCCCCATATGATGATGTCATCAATGAATTGCAGGTGCTCTGAAGCTTCACCCTGTTCCAGTGCAGTCTGGATCAGTCCATGGCAAATGGTGGGGCTGTATTTCCACCCCCGGGGCTGTCGATTCCAGGTGTACTGGACACCTCTCCAGGTGAAAGCAAACTGTGGCCTGCACTCTGCCACCAAAGGGGTTGAGAAAAACGTATTCACATTATCAGTTGTGGTGTACCACTTGGCTGCCTTTGACTCCAGTTCCTATTGAAGTTCCAGCATGTCTGGCATGGCAGCACTCATGCATGATGTGAAGTTCATTCAGGCCACAATAGTCTACTGTCAGTCTCCGCTCTCCATTAGACTTTCACACTGGCCTTATGGGACTGTTAAAGGATGAGCAAGTTCTGCTGATCACTCCCTGGCTCTCCAGTTCATGAATCAGCTTATGGATGGGAATCAGGGGGTCTGGGTTGGTGTGATATTGCCACTGGTGCACTGTTGAGGTAGCGATTGGCACCTGTTGTTCTTTGACCCTTGGCAACCCCACAACAGAAGGGTCCTTCCAGAGACTGGGCAAAGTAGACAGCTGTTTAATTTCCTCTGCCTCCAAGACAGCTATGCCAGAAGACCACCGGTACCGTTTCGGGTCCTTGAAATACTCTCTCCTGAGGGAGGCTGTGCCAAGGATGCACAGTGTGTCTGGGCCAGTCATGATGGGGTGCTTCTGCCACTCATTCCTAGTTAGATTCTACTTTGGCCTCCAGTACAGTTAGTTGCTGGTATCCCTCAGTCAGTCCAGAAATATAGATGGGTTGTGCCCCTTCATGGCTTGATGGCATTAGGGTACACTGTGCACTGGTGTCCACTAGAGCTTTATTTGGGTCTGGCTTGCCAGGCCATCAAATCCACACAGTCCAATAGACCCTGTTGACCCTTGGCTGGACACCTGGCTGGAGGAAGGACTCCTCTAATCCTGGTCATAGTATTCATAGAATTGTTTTGGTTGGAAAAGACCTTTAAGATCATCAAGTCCAACCGTTAACCTAGCACTGCCAAGTCCACCACTAAACCATGTCCCTAAGCACCATATCTTTGTGTCTTTTAAAACCCGCTAGGGATGGTGACTCAACCACTTCCCTGTATAGGCTGTTCTAGTGCTTTAACAACCCTTCCAGTGAAGAAATTTTTCCTAATATCCAATGTAAACCTCACCTGGTGCAACTTGAGGCCATTTCCTCTTGTCCTGTCACTTGTCCTGTTACTTGCCCTCACCAACGGACTTTCCTCTTGTCCTGTCACTTGTTACTTGGGAGAAGAGACCAACACCCACCTGGCTACAACCTCCCTTCAGGTAGTTGTAGAGAGCAAGAAGGTTTCCCCTCAGCCTCCTTTTGTCCAGGCTAAACAACCCCAGTTCCCTCAGCTGCTCCTCATAGGACTTATGCTCTAGACCCTTCACCAGCTTTGTTGCTCTTCTTTGGACACGCTCCAGCACCTCAGTGTCTTTCTTGTAGTGAGGGGCCCAACACTGAACACAGTACTCGAGGTGCGGCCTCACCAGCGCCTAGTACAGGGGGATGATCACTTCCCTGGTCCTGCTGGCCACAGTGTTTCTGATAGTGAGCTTTGGCTGGAACTTGGGAGCTCTGTCACTAAGCAGAGGAGTTTCTCCACCTGGACATACCTCCCACAGGGGTGCTGCTGTCCTGTTGTGGTGTAAGAGCAGGGCACACCCTGCAGCCTAACACCTGAATGGCTGCATGTTCCCACCGTCACTCTGGGAAGCTGCGTCAGTTGTGGTGGGTGCAGAGCTTTGAGAGGCCATGGCTTTCTGCTGGGTGGATACCATTGTGCCCTGGTTGAGCTGGCAGAGATTCAGCGCCCTTCCTGCACATCCTTCCCTGCAAACTGCCGCACTGTGCCCACCATTTCTGATGTGCCATGCCCTATTTGCCTGCCCTGTTTGTAGCGCTCCTGGTCACTAGCACTCCCTAAGGGTTTGGGTTTTTTTTATATGAGGGGTGGGAAGGCCTAGCCACCATTGGTCCTGACCCTGCCCAGGTCTTGTCAGCCACTGTCAAGCGAGCTGCGGGCTCCTGCAGGCTCTTGGCTCCCCCTTGAGGATCCCCCAGTTCAGGAAACCCCCTTGCGCACCACACTAGAGCACTCCGCTGTGGATCGTACAGGCACCAGAGCTGCTCACCTCAGCAACTGGGGATTACATTACTCACTGCTTGTAAAAATAACTTGGACGTCCTTTCAAAGGGATAAATACTGTCAGACCTTCCGCTTGGTCTGGGGAACTGCCTGCTGGAGACTGGAGCAGCATTTTTCCTGCAAGAATCCCCTTTTGTGATTGTTTTTCCTTATAACTCACATACTCATGCCTCTAGAGTCAAGGTAGGTTTTCCATCCCACTTCCTCATGTCCTCTCCATGGTCATGCAGGTAAAACCAGAGGGTGCCTTGTGGTGTGTACCCTCTATATCCTCTCTCTTGAGCAGAGGAACGCTTACTCCTAATAGCTGAAATACTGGTCTGTACAGGTGGGGAATAGCACATACTCTTTTTGAGTTGCTGGACCTTCCAGGACAGTTTCTCCACAGCCAAGATGAGTGAGGAAGAAAGACTTTCTTTCTATTGCTGGAGTGGCACCGTTGGTGCTTCTTTGCCTTTCCAGTCCATTACTGCTAATGAGATGGTGTATGACGATGGTGAGCTCTGTACAGACTTACATGACATGGGTTGTGTACATTGGACTTCATCAGGATCTGTGGGTAACTGCACATTGTCCAGGTCATAATAAACCATCTCCTGCACAGCTAATTTCCTCAGGTACTGGATACCTCCCTCTATGGTGGTCCACTAGCCTGGATGACATACATCATCTTCACTGAAGGGTTATCTTTCCCTCATGCCTGACAGAGGTGACCACAAGAGGCTGAGGGCTTGTGTCTTTTTTCTGATCACCTTGTCAGTGCCCCGTTCCCCAGACAGGGGAGCTCCAGCTGCTTGGCCTCCCTACCCTCTAATTCCAGGCTACTGGCCCCATTATCCCAGCATCAGAGCAGCCAGGTAACAATTGCACTCACCTGGATGGTGGCTGAAATCTTTTCACATACCTTGCAGCTCAGTCAGGGACAGGGATCAGGTGATTACTTCCAGTTCTGCCTCCTCCTCCTGTTCTCATGATCGTCCTTGTTCATCATTATCCTTTACTAAGAGAACTAATTTTTTTGTGTATTTCTTCTTGTGTGTAGGGGCAACTGATACCAACACGGGCTGGTTTTTTGGTTCAGCTGTAGTGCCCATCACCAGGGTTTGAGTAGCCACAGTGCCTGTTGTTTTTTTTTCCTCTCTTGCCCCTTAGGGAGCTGAAACCAGGACATTGATTTATGTCAATGAGGAGTAATTCTACTGAAGTTAGTAGAGTTAAATTAATGAAGAAATCTTGGTGTAAGTGAAAAGAATAAACCTCTACAAAGCTTTCAGTGAAGATTCATCTCTGTGGCCCATCTGTTTCATGCCAATCAACTTATGCAAGTACTCATAAACCCAGTTTAAATGACAAGTTAGCCAGGTTAATAGCTGATTTGTGCTGGGGAAAACAACAAAGAAACTCAAGTGGTTTTTGTACCTCATGCATCAATTATGTGAGATTAATTAGTATTTAGCTGACATAATCTGTATTTTACTTTAAACATAGATAAAGGTGTAGGAGTTACATTTACTACAAGGTTTATAAGCAGTGCCATTTTCTCTGCTGTATCGTTTCTATGGAGAGATGCCTTGTATTTTACTGCTGATGATCTTCTCTTTTAAATTCACCAAAGTGATCTAGAGATAACCTCTCAAATAATGGGAGGTTAATGACATGCTCAATATGAAATCACATAACTGATGCATTAGGTTTTCAAATTATCATAGCCCATTTAATATATCTCAGCCAATAGGAAATCAACCCAAAAAGATGTCAAATAAACCATGAATAAAAATTGATCCTGATGATGAAGAGCCACTGTCAGTGATAATGCTATTTTAAACCATGTCAAATCAATAGATTCCATTTTTAGTAGAATATTTTAAAAGTATATTCTAACCTTCATCTTTCAGTGCAAGCAGCAGGTCCTAGTGGTTACAGATGACAGCACTGAAGACTTTACTACAGCTGAAGTTTGTTATTTACTGGTATGCTATATGCACAGTAGGATTGTGGTATTTAACCACCACCTCTTGTTTATTTTATCTGCTTTGCGAAATACAGCCTAATAATGACACCCTCTTTATGCAGAATGTGTGCACTTAACTGATTAATTTTTGCAATATGTATCTCCTTCCTTAGCTCATTTAATTTTGTTTCATGTGAAACACAGTGATTTTGTGAAAGCATGCTGCCAGTAACTCATTACTCAAATTCTAATATTCAGTAGGATTGAGATAGGACCCTGAAGACCTCATATGAGTAGGAGATGTCCTCCTACTGACCCATGAACTCTGGCTGCTATCCAAGACAGACATACTCAACTAGTGAGTTCTGACTGGAAAGCAGAGTTAAAGGAGGCATTCAGAAACATCATCCCATAGAAGCCAGGAAGAATTAGAGAAGCCATCCTGGTTAAAGGATGTGAGAGAGGTAACTTCTTTTTCCAGAGAATTTGCTATTTCCTGGCATCTCTGAAGTATAAAGCTGACACTTCTACTTGAAGATAGACCCACTTCATTTTTTATATTTTAGTCTTTTACAATTGCAGTTCTATAGTCCGTATATTAATGGGATAAAACTCAAATCCAATGGGATACATACCTGTTTAGTCCGGTCAACTAAGTTTTGGCAATATAGTTTAGTGGGGGTGATGTTTATACTATGAAATCCAAGTGAACACAAGGCCTTATAGACTCAGATGAACCTATATCTGGAGTTGATTTTGGCTTTTGGAGTTTTTGTCTTATTTTTGAGAGGTCAATTGTATTATGGTGGCTTTGTGAAAAATTATTTGTGCAGCTATCTCCTTTGCTAAAAGGCTGGCCAGTTTACTGGGCAGCAATAGCATTAAACCTTGATTGTGAAAGAGACAGTGTTGGATGATCCAGATATGAATAGAGAGTTTGTCATCAATGCTGATAGAACTGGTATATGCATAACTTGTCTCCCCTGCAAATATGGGTAAGGGAGACAAAGGGGAGCCAACAGGAGCTGGCTGTTGAGGAAGGATCCAATTATCCATTTGCACAGCCTGGGACTGGACTAGGGTTGAGCATACCACAATGACATGGGTGCTAATTAACGGTTCAAACTGTATCTGCTCTCATAGACTCTAAGTGTGAATAAACATTTGCACAGAATGATCTCATGAAGGCTAGAGGAATGAGTCCCCAAAAGTCTGCCAGTGATGCCAGATAGCAAAGCCTTTAATGATCAGGAGAAGCAGCTTAGTTTTGCCCAGCCACAAAATTAGCATACCTCATTGTGATAGCATTGAGATCTGCTGCACATCGCTTCTGCAGCCTGGCCAGCCCATTTTTCCTGAGATAAGTTCTCCCAATTCTGATGTCTTTGATGGTTATTATAGCTAAGTCAGGTCTTATATTTTTAAGACATGCTTGCAGCTCTGGACATAGGACATTGGGCCAAAAAAGATTGTTTGAATGGACACTTCTGAAGTTTTCTACCTTTCAGGAAGTTTCTCTGCAACCAGTATGTACTGCACAGATCAGATTTCTCAGGGGGTATGCTCCTAGCACATGCATCAGAGGTGATTGCCAGGGTAGTGTTTTTACCAGGAGGACAAGGTAATATATTTAAACTAAAAGCTTTGTAATGAGAAGAAGAAGTCAGTTATTGAAAAAATCTATCAGCAAAACTGCTGAGTTTACAGTGACTAATATATTATAATGCAATGAGCATGTAATGTCATGATACACACCTCTGAAATGGTATGTGATCTCTTACCAGACTTAAGGTGGTATAATTCTTTATGGCCTTCTGAAGTACACCACAAACTGGAAAAGTCACATTTAAACATTTTCTTCAAGGGATCCTTCCAATTTCTTTGCCTTGAAATCTCTTTTCATTTTCCTTTTCCTCATCCTGGAGGGAGAATGTTCCCTTCTTCTCATAGCATAGGTAGAAGCAGACCTACCTACGTGGAGTGACTGGCTTGGAGGATGAGGCCAAAAGAGACCATCAGAAAGCGTCAGTCCCAAAGAAGGAGCTAGTCAGATGGATGTTGTGCTTGGTCATTTGTGTCAGTGTCTGGTTGTAGCAAGAGTTACCCACAGTTCAGCTTTAGGTAAGATTAATACAGCTGTGAAGGTTATTTTGGGTAAGAGTTGTACCTCCCCTTATGACCGGGGAGAAATGACTAATTTTCATAATATAGCCCAGGGAGGCTGCACTCACCCAGGTACAATCTGTTTCTCTTGCAAGTTTTGATAAATGTGTTTGTCAAGTTTTTATGCAGGACCATGCTGCTGTTGGAATAATATGCTAACTCTTCAGTGGAAGCAGGACTTGCCTTTCAGAGGTATGCTAAAGGACATGAAGGATTAAAGCTTGACTGCAAGATCAGGGCCATTTCAAGTTGGGCTGCAGGGCATAGGGATATATAACCTGATTGCTAACAATTAGTATATAAAACTGAAAGAATTGATACTGTTCAATAAGCTCCACATCCTGTGACTGGAAGCAATGATGGAAGAGATACTTAGATCTGGAAAAGCAACACACATGCTTATGTGCCTCACAGACTAAAGAACTTCCCAGCACTTTGAAACCTTTAGACAAAAGTCTAAACGCCCACAGTCAAACACCAGAAGCCAGAATCATGGTCAGGTATCACAGGAAGCAATTGTAGTACTTGCTTTTGTTGTAGGTCTTCACAATAGCAAGAACTTGTTAGGATCATCTCTACCAGAGAGCAAAAGGGAAAGCAGTTCTATGTTTGCCAACATGCCTTTAGGCAAAAAGTCTTTCTTACTCCACATCTGCTGCCAAGTGCAGTCCTGGTGCATGAGCAAAACTTATGAATTTCACCAATAAATCAGAGTTTTGCAGCAGATAATCCCGCTCCCACAGTATCCTTGACTCTGCACATTAGCTGAGGAAAGCCCTCTTTCCTACAGTGTGACTGCTACAGAAAAATACAGTGCTTACAGCAATCTATGACTGGAGCATGACAGTAAAATTCCAGGCTTCAATTGTCAAGCCTAGGTTTTCCAATTTTATAGTTAGAACCTAGTTCTCTTCTTAAACCAGTTTTCTGTTAATGGGATTTTAGTGAAGTTACAGGTTCCAGTGAGGATACTTCTCATTAACTTGACCTAGTGTGAGTGGGAAAGCACTCACATCTACAGGCTGTGTTCACATACAAGGAGATACCACACATGCCAAAACAATTCACAGTAAAGTAAGACCTTCTTCGGCTTTGAAGACTTACAGAGACCAAGGAAGAGAGGAATAGTAGATAGAAGGGTTGTCTGTCTGCTAGAGAGATTGCTGGAAACCCTGAGATGCTTGTGAGTTAGTTTTCAGAGAAGGTCTAAGGAAAAAAAGTCTTATTTAAAACTTAAAAAAATTTGAACTCTGCAAACTGTAGTGGGTCTGTTTCTTCAGTTTAAACTATTATTCCACTTTATGTTCCGTCAGCCTTGCTGTTTTGTTCTTGAATGAAATCTGCTCTCAATGTGAAAATAAAGAACCGCTCCATTTTACCTACACTTCATAAATTGGTTGCCACTAAGCAGCACTCCCTCTCCAGCATACAGCAACTATTATGGTCATATCAGGGGCTGGTTTGCCCATTATTTTGTCTAGTGTGATTTGTATCCTTATAACATAGATACCTTGTCTAGTATAGTACAATTGATCTATCAATAATGCAGTTGAATGTGTTGTTGTAGCTTACTTAATGAACAACTAAACACTACTGATTTGCAGTCTGTGTATCAGCATTGCACACTGTATTCATGTTGCCTTATGGCATTAGCATTTAATCAATTTATATAATGTGATGCTTCCGAAAGCTAGTGACGAGACATGATGACTCAGGAGCTCGGTTCTTTTAGGGAGCTGTGTTGTAAAAAAAAATTGCTGGCATGGGAGGACTTTTCATAGGAGAAGGTGCCTAATTAGTACTCATCTTGTTCCCAATAGGATGAAAAGAGGTGGCATGGAGGAAAATTAATGGCTTTTTTTTCAGTTTCGTGTTCTCTTGTGAGTGGGGATTTTAGTGATAAAGAAGTATGCCTGAGCCTACCTTGTATTCCTTACCTTTGCATCCCTTCCAAATTAGCATCCTCTAAGTTTTCATGCCAGTAAAACTCTGGAGTAGCTCCACTGATTGCAGTGGAAACTATCAGTACAATGCTGGTGGTGAGAGCATTCAAAACAGCTTTGGGAATTTGTAGTGGATACAAAAAAGAAACCAGCCAAATCACCACAGACTTTTGGACAAGCCCCATTCCAGCAGAGTCTGTGAATACCATCTTTGCAGACTGTGCGAACTTAATGAAAATGTAAGAAACAGGAAGTAGCATGATCTTGACAACCCTGGAGGAGTCTTTCAGAAATGCTGTTCTGACTGGCACAAGCAAGGAAACAGTTAAAACTTAGTATGCATAGCAGTTTATTAAAGTGTCAAACAGTACATCCAAATGCCTTTATGTCTCATTTAAATGGTTCAAAACATGGGCATCCAGTTCAATAAAAAGTATTATTCACTGTCTTTCTTATGCTTCCTAATAATGTAATGTTCATTACAGCTACAATCTGCAGTACATATAAACAACACATCTTGATCATAGAGCTTACAGGTATTTTTATTGAGTGGCTTGTAGTAAAGAAACTGATTTATCCAGAAAATAATACCATTCTATTTACTTGGATTGAAAATATTCCCTGTCCTCACAATGCTCCTGAGAACTGTCTATGCCTAATTCTTTGGCGTGAAAGCAGACAAACATGTTTGAGATGTTGAACAGCTGGATTCACAGAATGGTTGAGGTTGGAAGACACCTCTGGCAGTCATCTTGCCATCAAGTCCATCAATGTTCCATCATTTAGGGTGGGATTCATTTTGAAGCTGACACCTGCATTTCCATATAAACGTATCCAAGTAGATACGTAAGCTGTGTGTAAAAACTTCCATGATAGTCAAAGAAGATGTTGGGTTCAGTTCAGTTGAATACACATGTCCAGTGCGTTTGAGATATCCTCAGATAACTCACCTGACCTCCAGCCACCCCTCTTAAAATCAGAGGCTGAGGTCCTGTATCACCTCTGGGTCTTGCGTCATATCTGGCAGCTGTCTTAATCCAAGGACTTGTATTCATTGCATTTAATAGCTTTTAAGGCTCTTCAGGGTATACAGCGTAACCTCTGACTGCCTCTCTAGAAGCATCCAAATCATGGCATCATAGAATAACCTGAGCTGGAAGGGACCCATAAGGATCATCGAGTCCAACTCCTGGCTCCACACAGGATCAGCCGAATCAGAGCATATGACCGAGAGCATTATCCAGATGCTTCTTGAGCTCAGTCAAGTTTGGTGCTGTGACCACTTCCCTGGGGAGCCTGTTCAGTGCCCAACCACCCTCTCAGTGAAGAACCTTTTCCTGATATCCAACCTAAACCTCCCCTGTCACAGCTTCATTCCTTTCCCTCAGGTTCTATCACTGGTGACCAGAGGGAGGAGATCAGCGCCTGCCCCTTCGCTCCCACTCGTGATGAAGCTGTAGGTCACGATGAGGTCTCCCCTCAGCCTCCTCTTCTCTAGGCTGAACAAACCAAGGGACTGCAGCCTCTCCTCATATGTCTTCCCCTCTAGATCCTTCAACATCTTTGTTGCCCTCCTTTGGACACTCTCCAATAGTTTTATGTCCTTTTTGCACTGTGGTGCCCAAAACTGCACGCAGTACTCAAGGTGAGACCGCACCAGCACAGTGTAGAGTGGGACAATCACTTCCCTAGACCGGCTAGCAATGCCGTGCTTGATGCACCCCAGGATACGGCTGGCCTTCCTGGCAGCCTGGGCACACTGTTGACTCATGTTCAACTTGCTGTTGACCAAGACCCCCAAGTCCCTTTCAGCATGGCTGGTCTCCAACATCTCATCGCCCAGTCTGCATGTGTAGCTAGGGTTGCCCGTTCCCAGGTGCAGAATCCAGCACTTGCCCTTGTTAAACCTCATGCGGTTGGTGATTGCCCAGTTCTTCAATCTATCCAGATCTCTCTGCAAGACCTCTCCACCCTCAATGGAATTAATAGCTCCTCCCAATTTGGTGTCATCTGCAAGCTTGCTCACAACACCTTCTAGTCCTACATCCAAGTAATTTATGAAAACATTAAAAAGAAATGGCCCTAAAATTGAGCCCTGGGGAACCCCACTAGTGACTGGCCACCAGCCTGATGTAACCCCATTTACCATAACTCTTTGGGCCTGACCTGTCAGCCAGTTGCTCATCCATCACACCATGTTTTTGTCAAACTGTATGCTGGACATTTTGTCCAGAAGGATACTGTGAGAGGCAGTATCAAAAGCTTTACTGAAATCTTAAAAAATGACATCAACTGGCTTCCCTTGGTCAACTAGATGGGTGACCTTGTCGTAAAAGGAAACTAAGTTTAATCATAGAATAGTTTGGGTTGAAGGAACCTTTAAAGGTTACAGCCTCTCTGGGCAACCTCTTCCAGTGTTTTACCACTCTCATTGTAAAAAATTTCTTCCTTATACCTAGCCTAATTTACCCTCTTTCAGTTTAAAACCATTACTCCTTATCCTGTTGCTACAGGCTCTACTAGAAAGTTTGTCCCCATCTTTTTTTATAAGCCCCCTTTAGATACTGAAAGGCTGCAACAAGGTGTCCCTGGATCCTTCTCTTCCTCAGGCTGAACAACCCCAATTCTCTCAGCCTTTCCTCAAAGGAGAGGTGCTCCAGCCCTCTCATCATCTTTGTGGTCTTCCTCTGGTCCCTCTGCAACAGATCTATGTCTTTCCTGTGCTGAGGACACCAGAGCTGGACGCAGTACTCCAGGTGGAATCTCAGAAGGATGGAGTAGAGGAGCAGAATCCCCTGCCTTGACCTGATGGCAACACTTCTTTTGATGCAGTCCAGGATAAAGTTGGCTTTCTGGGCTGCAAGCGCAGTGTCGGCTCGCGTCCAACTTTTCATGCACCTGTACCCCCAAGTCCTTCTCCTCAGAGCTGCTCTCAATCCCTTCATCCCTCAGCCTGTATTGATACTGGGGGTTGCCCCAACTCAGGTGCAAGACTTTGCACGTGGGCCTCCCATACATCTTCTGTCATATCCGTGAGCCATATGAAGAAGATTCTGATGACATTGGTAACTTCAAGTGGTCCTAGACACCTGTGTTTGTACAACCAAATTAGTATTTCATTGGAGTTGCTTTGCACTGGAATGCATGAATCATTCATGAAAATAAAGATTAGAGGACACTAACCTGTCACCTCACCAGTAAAGCCAGGATTCTGTAGCTTTAGACCAAACTATCTTTTTTTCTCATCTTTGTTTAGCTCATTATAGCTCTGGACTTCTTGGGGTTGGCATACACCTTTTTTGTCTCTTGCTTTTCTTGTCTCTTGCTTTTCTTGTCTCTAAATTTTGTTCCTCATTCGTTGATCTGCCTCACAGACCAAGACAGAGTTTCTCAAAGTGAACTTACGAAAGTTAAGTATGTTTTCAGATAAAAGATGCAACATATCCCCATATACTGTCTATAGTTGTAGTGGGTTGACCCTGGCTAGAGGCCAGGTGCCCACCAGAGCCGCTCTTTCACTCCCCTTATTCACTAAACAGGGGAGAAAAGGTATAAAGAAATGCTTGTAGGTCGAGATAAGGACAGGGAGAGATCACTCACTAATTATCGTCACGAGCAAAACAGACCAAACTTAGAGAGGGAATTCATCTAATTTATTACTAGGCAAAACAGAGTAGAGGAATGAGAAAATAAAATCAACTCTTAAAACACTTCCCCCCACCCCTCCCATCTTCCCGGGCTCAACTTCACTCCCGGCTTCAACCTTCCCCCCCTCAGCGGCACAGGGGGACGGGGAATGGGGGTTATGGTCAGTTCATCTCACGGTGTTTCTGCCGCCTCTTCATCCTCAGGGGGAGGACTCCTCTCATCGTTCCCCTGCTCCAGCATGGAGTCCCTCTCACGGGGTGCAGACCTTCAGGAGCAAACTGCTCCAGTGTGGGGTCCCCCACGGGGTCACAAGTCCTGCCAGCAAACCTGCCCTGGCGGGGGCTCCCCTCTTCACGGGTCCACCGGTCCAGCCTGGAACTTGCTCCAGCGTGGGCTTCCCACGGGCCGCAGCCTCCTTCAGGTGCCTCCACCTGCTCCAGTGTGGGGTCCTCCACGGGCTGCAGGTGGAATAGCTACACCCCCTCATCCTTCCTCCATGGGCTGCAGGGGGACAGCCTGCTTCACCATGGTCTTCACCACAGGCTGCAGGGGGATCTCTGCTCCGGCGCCTGGAGCTCCTCCTCCCCCTCCTTCTGCACTGACCTTGGTGTCTGCAGAGTTTCTTACATCTTCTCACTCCTCTCTCTGGTTGCAAAAGCTCTCTCTCTAAGTGTTTTTCTACTTCTTAAATATGTTATCACAGAGGCGCTGATTGGCTTGGCCTTGGCCAGCGGCGGGCCCGTCTTAGAGCCGGCTGGCATTGGCTCTATCAGACACAGGGGGAGGTTCTAGCAGCTTCTCACAGAAGCCATCCCTGTAGCCCCCCCGCTACCAAAACCCTGCCACGCAAACCCAACACAATAGCCTGTACCATATTTTGTCCTCAGAGCCATATGAGCTGCCTTTGAGGAAACAAACAAGTCACCAAGATGCCAAGATGCCTCTATCAGTTCCCCTGCAGGAGCTTCCCCCTTGGTTAACCAGCTAATTTGAGTGAAAGAAGGGTGCATTATCTTGCCTATGGCATGGAGTGCCACAGGCAAATATGTGTAGTGGGCAGTCACAACAGGACTACTGAGGTGTGGTAACATATCAGGGCAGAGGTTAGTACTTTGAGTATAGTTGCTTCATTCTTGAGAGCGTAGGGATCTGCTGTATTTCATCCCCAGTACTCAGCAGTCAACACTGAAGCCATGAACTCTTAATGCACGATGGGACAAAGTCCAGGAATCATCTTTCATACTCAATCTCCAATTACTTAAAAATTAAGATTGTTTTTAATGAGAAGCATATGGTATGTCTACTTCAATTTCATGATGACTTTATATGAGCAATTGTGGGAAAAGTTTCCCAAGCCTGTTTACTTTCAGTACTAAAAAAACTAATGCAACTGAAGCAGTCTTGGCAAACTCTGCGTAGATGGTCTTTTTTGAGCCCCCAGTGTGAATTGTTATAATTTGCACTTGTATCACATGTAAAACCTCCACTGCAGGAATTCAACAACTGCTGCAGCAATGAAAATGAAAATGCCATCTATGCTGTGGATCAGAAAGCATCACATTTACTCAAAAATTTTACCCATATAATGAAAATTTCTGAAAGAAAAGAGATGTAAATGGAGTTCTCTAAACAGTCCTTACCTGAAACTGAAATTGAAATATATTGTGGTACTCAGGTGCATAGAAAAACAGCATTCAAAATCAATTTACTATAGAAAAATCTGTAAGACTTGATTTTTATGGAGAGGGACCAACAAGCTGAGGCAAAGGGGAGGCCACAGGAGGCATCGGGCAGTAGCAGCTCTGGAGTACGGGTGAATGAAAGAAGGCAGCACAGCAACCTCTAGGAGCTGAGGAAGAGCAGCTTTGCTTTTCTTAGGGGTAGTACATTGCCAAAGTCCTCATATGAGGCACAGCAGCCAAAGTATGGAAGTTCCTGACCTAGAAATCGGTGAACAAAAATCAGTGGAGACCAGGTAAAATGGCCAAATGTGTATGACATGGGTATATGACAAGTGAAGCTCACATTTTTGAATCTTTTAACATTACAGCAGCTAGATAAGCACCTAAAAAGTGATTTCTTCCTAGCAGCGGCAAGCTTTGCTCATTCTTTAAGCAGTGCAGTTAAGCTTGTATGTTTGTGCTACACACTCTTCCGAATGCCTTTTTAGAAGACTTTTATTTCAGTGGCACTAAGAATATGAATAAGAAATAAATTGAAATAGAAAATATATCATAGGTTTTAAATGTTTTTAGAATTTTAAAAGGCACTTCTGGATACACTTCAAATAAAACCAGATGCAAAGTAGCTCTTTTATATTTAAGCCAATGTCTGGACACTGGAAAAAAAAATTCTTATCTATTACTTTCCCTGAAATAGTGGAAGGGCTAAACTTCTCACACATGTCTGTTTAGCATGGGTTCCTTTCTGACTGAGTGCAACAGGATGGCCATCTGCCGACACGTGCCAGCTGGGAAGCAGCTTCATCAGCAAAGAAAATGACACCGTTGGGTGACCTTCCACCTTACCTGCTGTTCAAAAGGATTCTGTCTTCAGACTGGAACTGTGGAGCTAAAGCCTCTGGGGATCACATGTGACACATAAAAGTAAAACACAGAAGTGTTCCTTGAGACAGAATAACAATTCCTGTCAAAAGCAGATTAATTTAGCAGGGAGGGAGGGGAAGGGGGGGGAAGCAAAACATGGTCTTGCTTAAACCCTGAAAAGCGAGCTATTCCCACGTAAAAATCCACTGACATTATGGCAATTCCTAAAGGTGAGAGATCTCTGCCCATCTAAGCAAAATTGTCATGGATGTTTCAGAACTCAATCCCCCTTTCAAAGTCATTGCTTGAGATTCATTTCTCCTTATGCTTTTCATTAGCTCAGTGGATACTTTGGGTAATAGCCCTCCCATCCTTTTTGCACCACTCAGGCTAGCTGCTTGAGCCCTTTCCCATGCTAGAGGCACCAGCTATCAGTTTGCCCATTCCATTCCCCCACCTCCTTACATGTTTGCACAAGTCTAGATGCCATTCAGCTTCAATATGCAAAAGACTGGGACCTTGCAATGGTGCTTCCCACTACTTTGCTTGCTCCTGGTCATTTCCGTTGTGTGGATTACAAGGCCAACATGAAGCAAAATGTGACATTAATTACTAAGGTAAGAAAAGCCATGAAGCATGTCGTAGGTACTGACAGATACTCTTTGGTCCTTTGATTGTTCATTACTATTGTCCTGAGAAGTATGTTCTAATGGAAACTTTGCTGCCGAGTGATTCTATGCATTTGTTGAAGGTTCATGTAATTTACAGTTGCTTACATGTGCATTAGTTCTACAAATATTTCTATATTAAATATACCTCAAGGAATACCTGGTATACCATGGCAATACCAGATATTTTTAATTAAAAGGTAAATAGAAAAAGATAAACATAGTCCAAGTGCACTCTTTTTATTTAAGGAAAAAAGATTAAATAGACGTGGTCCTGTTGTCTTCTAAGTAGAGCTGTAAGTAGGCAAGACTCCTTAGAAATCTTGAGGATCTATGAAATAGTTTCTCTCCTATAAAACAGATTAAAATTCTCTTCTCCCTCAGAAAATGTTCTCTATGTGTAAATTGGTAACTCTTCCTGTGAAAAGATTTCCAGTGTGAGCATGATAAAATGCCTTGAAGTATCTCGTGCTAGTGTTGGTGTGTGTACTGTTCCCATTTATGTTTGTAATGAAACACATAGGTTTTAGTGGAATTAGAGTGTTGCTTTGAAAATGCTCCATAGGCCAAAACGTATGGTCGGTGTCAGATATGCAGCACAATAGGGTCTGCTACATTTTCACCTCTTATATGAAGCAACAAAAAACTTTGCAGATGGGAAATAAATGAAAATAAAATGGGTTACATGGGTGTTTTCTAGTCAAATATTCTTTATATGTTAGAAATCTATTGCCATAGGTAAAAATCTCTGCTCTAAACCAGCAAATATGACTTACTGTAAGGGAGACTCTCCAAAGTCATAGCATTCGTTACCTTTTAAAGCTAATCCAGACCAGTACTTCTTATAGCTTTGAGCACTTTCAATCATCTTTTGACATCACTGTCAAGAGCATGTGTATCCTGGGCTGCATCAAAAGAAGCATGACCAGCAGGTCGAGGCAGGTGATCCTGCCCCTCTACTCCACTCTTGTGAGACCCCACCTGGAGTACTGCGTCCAGCTCTGGGGGCCCCAGTACAGGAGAGACATCAAGCTGCTGGAAGGAGTCCAGAGGAGGGCGATTAAGGTGATGATGATAGGGCTCAAGCACCTCTCCTATGAAGACGTTGGGGTTGTTCAGCCTGGAGAAGAGAAGGCACCAGGGAGACCTTATAGCAGCCTTCCAGTACATGAAGGGGGCCTACAGGAAAGCTGGATTATAGAATCTTTAAGGTTGGAAAAGGCCTCTAAGATCATCAAGTCCAACCATCAAGCCAACAACACCATGTCTACTAAACCATGTCCCAAAGTGCCACATGTATACGTGTTTTGAACACCTCAAGGGATGGTGCCTCCACCACCTCTCTGGGTAGCCTGTTCCAATGCCTGACCACCCTTTCAGTGAAGAAATTTTTCCTAATATCCAATCTAAACCTCCCCTGGCACATCTCGAGGCCATTTCCTCTTGTCCTTTCGCTAGTTACTTGGCAAAAGAGACGAACACCCACCTGGCTACAACCTCCTGTCAGGTAGTTGTAGAGAGCAATAAAGTCTCCCCTCAGCTTCCTCTTCTCCAGGCTAAACAATCCCAGTTCCCTCAGCCGCTCCTCATAAGACTTGTGCTCCAGTCCCTTCACCAGCTTTGTTGCCCTTCTTTGGACATGCTCCAGCACCTCAATGTCTGTCTTGTACTGAGGAGCCCAAAACTGAACACAGTACTCAAGGGGCGGCCTCACCAGTGCTGAGTACAGGGGGACGATCACATCCCTACTCCTGCTGGCCACACCATTTCTGATACAAGCCAGGATGCTGTTGGTCTTCTTGGCCACCTGGACACACTGCTGGCTCATATTCAGCCGGCTGTCGACCAACACCCCCAGGTCCTTTTCCACCAGGCAGCTTTCCAGCCACTCTTCTCCAAGCCTGTAGCACTGCCCAGGGTTGTTGTGACCCAAGTGCAGGACCTGGCACTTGGCCTTGTTGAACCTCATAGAGTTGGCCCCGGTCCCTCAATCTAGCCTGTCCAGATCCCTCTGCAGAGCCTTCCTACCCCTGAGCAGATCGACACTCCCACCCAATTTGGTGTCATCTGCAAACTTACTGAGGGCACACTCAATCCCCTCATCCAGATCATTGATAAAGACATTAAAGAGAACTGGCCCCAAGACTGAGCCTTGCGGAACACCATTTGTGACTGGCCACCAACTGGATTTAACTCTGTTCACAGCTCTCTGCGCTCAATCTTCTAGCCAGTTTTGTACCCAGCGAAGAGTGCACCTGTCTAAGCCATAAGCCACCAGCTTTTCTAGGAGAATGCTGTGGGAGACAGTATCAAAGGCTTTACTAAAGTCCACGTAGATAACATCCACAGCTTTTCCCTCACCCACTAGGCGGGTCACCTGGTCACAGAAGGAGATCGGGTTGGACCTGCCTTTCATGAACCCATGCTGGCTGGGCCTGATCACCTGGTTGTCCTGCACCTGCCTGGTGAGCACAACATGAACCGCTCCATAATCTTGCCTGGTACCGAGGTCAGGCTGACAGTCTTCTAATTCCCCCAATCATCCTTCCAGCCCTTCTCGTAGATGGGAATCACATTGGCAAGCCTTCAGTCATATGTGACCTCCCCTGTTAACCAGGACTGTTGATAAATGATGGAGAGTGGCTTGGCAAGCTCCTCCACCAGCTCCCTCAGTACTCTTGGGTGGATCCCATCCAGCCCCATAGACCTGTGAGCATCCAGGTAGCATTGCAGGTCATTAACTGCTTCCTCCTGGATTACAGGGGGTTTATTCTGCTCTCCATCCCTGTCTTCCAACTCAGGGGGCTGAATGCCCTGGGGACAACTGGTCTGACTATTAAAGACTGAGGCGAAGAAGGCATTAAGTACCTCAGCCTTTTCCCCATCCTTGGTGGCCATGTTCCCCTCCACATCCAATAAAGGATGGAGAGTCTCCTTAGCTCCTTTTTTGTTGTTAATGTATTTGTAAAAACATTTTTGGTTATCCCTTACAACAGTGGCCAGACTGAGTTCTAGCTGAGCTTTTGCCTTTCTAATTTTATCTCTGCATGGCCTAATGACATCCTTGTATTCTTTCTGAGTTGCCTGCCCCTTCTTCCAAGAGTGGTAGATTGTCCTTTTTTTCCCGAGTCCCAGCCAAAGCTCCCTGTTCAGCCACACTGGTCATCTTTCCCGCTGGTTCGTCTTACGGCACACGGGGATGGCTTGCTCCTGTGCCTTTAAGACTTCCTTCTTGAAGAATGCTCAGCCTTCCTGGACCCCTTTGCCCTTCAGGACTGTCTCCCAAGGGACTCTCTCAACCAGTGTCCTGAGCAGGCCAAAGTTTGCCCTCCGGAAGTCCATGGCGGCGGTTTTGCTGACCCCCCTCCTTACTTTGCCACGAATCAAAAACTCTTATCATTTCATGGTCGCTAAGCCCAAGACGGCCTCCAACCACAACATCTCCCACCAGTCCTTCTCTGTTTGTAAGCAGCAGGTCAAGTGAGACACCTCCCCTGGTGTGAGACACTTACCAGCTGTGTCAGGAAGTTCTCTTCCACATACTCCAGGAACCTTCTAGACTGTTTCCTCTTTGCTGTGTTGTATTTCCAGCAGATATCTGATAAGTTGAAGTCCCCCATGAGAACAAGGGCTAGCGATTGTGAGACTTCTGTCAGCCACTTGTAGAATGTTTCATCTGCCTCTTCATCCTGGTCGGGTGGTCTGTGACAGACTCCCAGCAAGATATCTGCCTTGTTGACCTTCCCCCTCATCCTTACCCATAAGCTCTATACAATCAAAACACTTCCTAACATACAGAGCCACGCCACCGCCTCTCCTTCCATGTCTATCCCTTCTGAAGAGCTTATAGCTATCCATTGCAGCAGTCCCGTCATAAGAGTCATCCCACCATGTTTCTGTGATGGCGGCTAAGTCATAGCTATCCGGCTGCACAATGGCTTCCAGCTCCTCCTGTTTGTTGCCCATGCTGCGTGCATGGGTGTAGACGCACTTGAGCTGGGCTTTCAATTTCACCCGCAACACTGGCATGCCACCTCCTCTCTAGTGAGCCTGGTTATATCCCCTTCCCCGCTTCAATCCTAGTTTAAAGCCCTCTCAATGACCCCTGCCAACTCATGAGCGAGAATCCTTTTCTCCTTTTGAGATACCTGAACTCCATCAGGTGCCAGAAGGCCCGGTGGCATGTAAAGCTCCCCATGACACCAAGCTGTATGGTGCGGTCGACATGCTGGAGGGAAGGGATGCTATCCAGAGGGACCTTGACAGACTTGAGAGGTAGGCCCATGCAAACCGCATGAAGTTCAAGGCCAAGTGCAAGGTCCTGCACATGGCTTGGGGCAATCCCAAGCACAACTACAGGCTGGGCGAGGAATGGATTGAAAGCAGCCCTGAGGAGAAGGACTTGGGGGTATTGATTGATGAGAAGCTCAACATGAGCCGGCAGTGTGCGCTTGCAGCCCACAAAGCCAACTGTGTCCTGGACTGCATCAAAAGAAGCGTGGCCAGCAGGTCAAGGGAGGTGATCCTGCCCCTCTACTCCGCTCTGGTGCGACCCCACCTGGAGTACTGCATCCAGCTCTGGGGGCCCCAGAACAAGACAGACATGGAGCTGTTGGAGTGAGTCCAGAGGAGGGCCACAAAGATGATCAGAGGGCTGGAGCACCTCTCCTATGAGGACAGGCTGAGAGAGTTGGGGTTGTTCAGCCTGGAGAAGAGAAGGTTCTGGGGAGACCTTATTGCAGCCTTCCAGTACCTAAAGGAGTCCTACAAGAAAGCTGGAGAAGGACTGTTTTCAAGAGCAGGGAGGGACAGGACATGAGGAGTGGCTTTAAGCCGAAGAATGGCAGATTTAGATGAGATATTAGGAAGAAATTCTTTACTGTGAGGGTGGTGAGGCACTGGAACAGGCTGTCCAGAGAGGTTACGGATGCCCCATCCCTGGAAGTGTTGAAGGCCAGGTTGGATGGGGCTTTAGGCAACGGTCTAGTGGAGGGTGTCCCTGCCCATGGCAGGGGGGTTGGAACTAGATGATCTTTGAGGTCCCTTCCAACCCAAACCATTCTATGATTCTACAAAAAACATTCCTACGTTCACATTTAAAATGATGGCTTCTGGTGTGTCCTCACATTTCAGGAAAAAGGGCTTGGGTTTATGATAACTCCAGGAAAACATCATTCAATAGCTGGCAGCAGTCAAAGGACAAACAAAATGTTAGGAATTATTATGAAAAAACATAGGAAACAAAACAGAAAACACTGTACTGCTACATAAGTTTGAGCTTCATCACTGCCTCAAGTAGTGTGGGCACATATGGAAAGACTTCAGAGAAGGGCAACAATGGTAGTTAGATGTACTGGACAGCTTCCCTGCAAAAACCGAGCCAGTAGGCTGGGATTCCTCATTCTGCAATTGAGACTGTTTGGGGAGAAGTATGATAGATGCCCACAGATCAAGTGGGGAAAAAAAAATAGCATAGATAAATGAGAGGCTAAATTCAAGAAAGATAAATGAAACTGATGCACAGAGTGAAAAACACACCTAGCCTCTGCCAAAGCAAGAAATAGGAGCTGTCAAACAAGGCTGGATTTGAAACAAACACGAGGAGGTGATACATCACAGAATAGCTGGCAGATTGGTGGGCTCCTTGCTGTAGGATGTTGAGGATGCCATACGAGTCCAAGTGAGGATGAAGTAAGTACTTATAGGTGAGAGCTATTGAGGGTTACTGAACAGATAAAGCAAAACAGGCTAAAAAAAATACATTATATTGAAAAATTAGGAGGCTGGAAAAATCTTAGGGGAAAATACCATTTATGCTGGTCCCATGGGCATCCATTTAAGGGTAACTGTTGGAGACAAAACTGAGCAAGACAGAATCTTGATATGAACCAGTGAAACCATATTTATAGTACAGCTATGAATTTTAATACCAAAAAAAAGTTGCAAAGAGCTTTGATTACGGGTCTGAAAAAGAAGAGATGGCTAATCAGAAAGATTACTTTAGACAGTGGAATAGGTGGAAAATCATTCTGAAAAAAGACAGTTGTTCCCAGTACTCATCACATGTACTTGGAGTGGTTAAGTGGGAAGAGCACTCAAGTGAAAAAAAAAACCAAAACCCACAGCTAATTTTAAAAACTTCAGTGCTGTACTTTAATAACAGTCAGGGAAAAGATATCTTCTTTTTTTCCTTAATTTTTGAGGGATTAAAATAATTTTGCTTTCACCGTTTCTAAGTTTTCATGTGTATTTTGCCTGTTGTAGGTTTGAAATATGCTAAACCATACGAAAACCTCTTTTTTTATTAAATTGATCTCGACCTAAATCAGGAAGTATTGCATGGCTTAAGGAGAAATCTGGTCTCTTATGAACTCAAATTCACCCTCTGAAGTAAATTGTCTTGGATAAGCCTTGATGCCTTCTTCGCAAAAAGAAACCTCTGAGCCATCTCATCTTCCTTTAACAATTCTTTGTGCTGTAGTCCACTAAAAAACGAAATTTCCTGAAGGATCTGGATGAGTTTTCATCTTGATGTAAGAAAGACGTTTCTTGCAGGAAGAACAAACATTCATTGAAACAACCTCACCAGGGACATAGTAAACGCTCCTAAAAACAGGTACTTGATAAAAAGGTCCCATTCCCTAAGGACTTGTGAGTATAGCATGTGTTACACATATTCCAGAAAGACAAAAATGTTAACAGAAGGGGCAGTTTGTAACCTACACAGAGATTTATTACTCTCAGTTATTTTAATTTGACCAAAATTTAATTAGATGTTAATATTATTATGAAAGGGAAGATATATAGCTAATTTAGTCTCGCCATTCTTATCACAACAGAGCACTATCTATGGCAAACACTATTTTGCCACAGCTGCAGTGTAAATTATTCAGCTTTAATCAAAAGTCATATATGGTCAGTCTTCTATGGTAAAATGTCATGTCAAAATAGGGCTAACCCCACCTGCTAGTCTTCCATGTTATTTCTATTATTTCTGTATGAAAACCTCATGGTGGAGAGCACCACGTTGAAATGGTTGCATGCAAGGCATAAAGGCAAATTCAGATATAAGGCTGAAATTCTCATTTAAAAATACAACTTTGTGTTGCAAAGTAGGTAGAAACTTATTTTTTTGTTTATCAGTGTTTGCTTGCTATGCAACACTCCTACTGCTATCATTTAACCAGAAGTCAGTGGGAGTTGCATGTATCACACACAGAAGAAGACAGCATTATGCTTGCCTTTATAAACCACAAATGGTCACTTGCAGGGCAATAATATTCTATCCTATGTCCCAAGTGTGGTGGGGTGAGTATGCCAAGCGTAGCTCATGTACTGGCATGGTATGCCTGCACAAAACAAAAGGTTGTATCAAAAGAGTAACTGCATGTTATTCTAGATATAAGGAAATAGTTCTTTTTTTTTTTTTACAGTCAGGGTGGTGAAACACTGGAAGAGATTGCTCAGAGAGGCTGTAAATGTCCCATCCCTGGAAACATTCAAGGCCAGGTTGGATGGGGCTCTGGGCAACCTGATCTAGTTGAAGATGTCCCTGCTCATTACAGGAGGGTTGGACTAGATGACCTTTAATGGTCCCTTCCAACCAAACCATTCTATGATGTTATGATTCTATGTTGGTGTTACTATAATTTACCTTGCAATAAAAAGCCAGGGTGAAGAAGTGTGTCATGGCATGATTTAAAGGCTGTGACTTTGTGGTATAAAAAAATGTCATATATAGTAGCAGATAAAAGCAATGGGGTTTCACCCTCTCATATGCCGAAATTAGTTCGCAGATTTGACTGGGATGCCACTTTTCTCCCAATTAAAAATGTCTACTGTCCTGTTTTCACCTAGACATGGCCAGTTCATCCTCAGCACTTTTTTGTAAATGTTTTCTTTCAGCTGAAACAATTATTTTCCCTATAGGTCCTTACTACCTTGGCGTATTCACGTTTACTTTTAGCTTTTGCTTTACTAAACCAAGTAGGTCACTGTCTTTGGGAATATTTTTAACTGCGTGCGGCCTGCAGGCAAGTGTGCAAATTCCAGCTGTGAGTTAGCTCAGGTACAAGAAACAGCCAAACCAAAGCATCTCAGAGCCTAATTCAGGATAATTTACCTTCCTTCACAAGACTCTAGTCTTTCCTGCGTTCTCACCCATTTCCTTCAGTTTGACTAATAATTTCTATATGACTTTGTATCATATGCTTACTGAAATTCAGAGAAAGATTGCTTTTCTGTGAAAAAGCTTTCATTTTCTTATGAAAGATCAGTACTGACACAGTCTACCTTTGACCAGTCCATATTTATTTTATGTTATTTTACATCTCTTTAGCCATTATTCTTCTCAATATGTCCTAGTGCTTTGCATGCTATTGAGATCAGGCTAACTGAATAATAGTTATTTGGATCTCTTCCCCTCATACTCTTCCTCTTCTAAAATCCAGCTATTTTATTTGCCATTTTGCAATCAATGTTACACTCCGCTCACTAAGGGTTTTTTAAACACTTTTTTCTGTGCCTGTAATTCAGGTATCAGCTTTTTTAAAATCCAAAGCTCTCAAATGCATTATATTCTTTAAGTTTTGCTTCCCTCTCAGCTAAGATAAAATCCAGCACCATATCCTCATTTACATTTACCCACCTTTGTCATCACAGGACTTCTGTATTTGTTGAAAACTGGTGCAAAATACATATTTTGTCTTTTATGAAGGCAATAAAACCTTTGATACCTGGTTTTAATTTACTTCTCAACATCAACTTCACATTTGGCAGGTGTCACTTTGCTCCTGCATGTCTTGGTCTAAAATCATGGCTTCATTTGTTGGTCAGTTGAATTGTACCTTCTGGGTCCTTGGCTACTCTGCTTTATATCTTGGGAAGATTTTGCTGCTGCTTCTTCTTCCAAGTCTTTTCAGTCTCTGGAAGCTGAATCCAGCATCCCAGCTTTACAGAGACTTCATCACCAGCAGAAAGGAGACAGGTTAGTTAGTATGACTGGCAAGAATGAACAGAGAAGTCAGGGAAGGAAAATATGCTGAAACTTTGAAAGCCAGGAAGCTGAAGCATTTTCTCGTAATAGATGATCATAATGATAGAGTCCCCTTGTCTGGAAAACTGTCTGGTTGTGGAATGTTGTTCTCTGAATATAGATAATAGGTATTTTATTACTTCTTATAAAATGAGAAGATCGTGTTCTGTTAAATCATCTTTTACACTAATGGCCTTTTCAAAAATGTTTAATATTGCTAGTAGAAAATTTTCCCTTCTGTGAGGATAAACCTTTACTATCAGCATGTTTCTTCAGCGCAGCATATCTATCTACAAACAAAATATTATTGCCAATAAACTTTGTGGTTCCTATGCCAGCAGATTATCATTGACTTCAGAGGAAAGGTTGTAGTACTGTCATCAACAGATTTGTCAACTACAGTATGCAAAAAGATATTTTCATTTATTTCATTCCAGAATTACTTTTAGTCTATTAAATATTTTTCTGATTGTTGTTTATAGCTGTTTATTTTGACAGCGGTGACATATTTATTTTAAAGACTTTCTGAGAAAAGTAAGTTTGTAGTATCTAACACATTCCTCATTAACTTTGGGCTATTTCACTTTCAATTTATTCCAATTACTTGTCATCCTAATTGCCAGATGAGTTCACCCAGAAAAGTTAGTCCAGGAAAGATGATATAACCATCAGCTGGTCAGATGGGTGCCTGTCAGCAGGAAACTTCCCTTTGCAGTTTGCTAGTACCCAGTCAGGCTAAATTTAGAGTGGATTCAGTGGAGTGTTCATCTCCCTTAATCATTAATGGGCATAGATACTTCAGCTCAATTTTAGCTCGATTGCAAATATCTCCTTAGGAGAAGCCAAAATCCAGGATAATGGGATAAGAGCGGTTGCTGCAATTCAAGATTAGGGGTCTGAATGGAAAATTGTACATGATCTGATTTACAGTGCTTTTCTCTATGTATTGTTGTCAATCCCTTCATGTTAATAAGCATCAGTTTTATTTAACCTAACCTGGAAATTCTGAAGGAAATTCCACTGTTAACTGTTATATGAACAAAACTGGAAGTATGAACATCAGTGACAACTTGGTGCTTCAGTTTGAGAGGATTTCAAAAGACTTTTTTCCCCACTTGAAAAAGAGATAGGTAACTGGATCTGAGGTAAAGTGGCAGAAGCAGCAGTCAGCTGAAATTAAACCCTAGAACATATTTTTGCTGTGTGAAAGACAGACATTGTACATGAATTGAGGATCTAGCATAGAGATGTGCTGGGGAGGAGCCTTTAGGACATTGGTATATCAGTGTCTAACAAAAGTAATGTTTTTAATAACCCTACATACAATGTGAGATAGATTATTTCTGCAGCTGAGAAATGGCCCCAGAGAGTTACTTGCTAAGGAGAAAGTGATAAAAGATTAAGAAAAATGTTCTACGGAAATAATTATAAATGCTTCACTTATTAAAGAAATAGATAACATTCACTGTTTTATAACAGATTTGTGGCCAGCTCAGAGGCATTTGAATACAATGAGGATGGCTTCAGTGGGAAAAATGGATTACTGACCAGTTTCCTTTGCATAATATGCATCCTCACAAACAAATCTTTACACAAATCCATGGTATGAGTACCACAGCATGGCATTCGAAATAGAAAGCCTGTCTGAAATTAAAAAGCAGTAAGGATTTTTTTAGAGAACCTATTTGAGCTGTGATGTCAGATCATCACAGTGGGGCATTCATGGCCCAAGGTGGGATCACTCATCTCCTCTACAGACTTTCCCTGAATGACTGACTCTGGTGATCCTGGCTCAGGTGCAAGTGTCCACAATGCTAGATCACACTGATGTTCACTCCATGTAGCGGAGCTGGGCAAGAGAGCACAGCGTTTCAGGAGGGCATGTATGCGTATGGGCGTGTGTGTGCGTGTATGGTTGGGCACAGAGAATCGTTGACCTAGCACCACAAGATGTTGGCACAAATGATGAATCATTTGGGAAAGTATTGCCAGAGAACATGACTGTTAATTTCAGATATATGAATGGTAATAGTCTGCCAGTAAAATAAAGATACTAAGAGCTTTTTCCTTCCATTTGCTTCTGTGTTGTGGCTTCTGTTCCAAATTTTAACAGGCTTGGATAGGACATATTGGGACATTGACTTGTTCCAATACTCATCATTAGGGTTAATCCCATTTCAGTGAATAATTGCAGGGAATGCGATGCAGCTGTGAGCACTGTGTCCTCTGCTTGATACCAAGGGAGAAAGTGGCAGAAGTGCCATACAGAACAAAAGGCCAATATATCTATATTGTTCCATTCAGGGAAGATTAATTCAAACAGTTCAGGAAGCATTAGATTAACGATGACTTTTTGAGCTATATTTTCTACATAGATTTAGAATACTGATGGATAATTCATCTCCTGAGCGTAGTTTATAGTGCCTCAAGAACTAGTCGTATCTCAGTGCCTTTCAAAATTAATACCATCACAAAATCACCAGGTTTGAAGGATTCTCTAAAATCATGAGTCTGAGGAAAGACACAGAACACTAGATATAAACTTCAGCTCTCCTGTTGAGCTGAAGTTGATACATCAGCCATTTAATCATGACATGAAAATCCAGACAGCAGCAAGTCAGTCCCTGGAAAGTGGTTCCACAGATCAGCTCTCATGTTAAAAACCCAATTTTTTCCCAAATTAATTTTTTTCTGGTTTCAGCATAGTCTATACCACATCTTATTAGCATTTTCTATTTGGCTTTTGTGTCTGTTGTTATCACCATGAGAATGTCAATAATAAAGACTGGGAGGCATGACTAATATCTTACAGGGACATGTTAAAGGGTAGCGTTTTCTTTCCCAACTCCATATTTTAATAAACTCTATCTTGAATGATCCACTGTAAGTATCATTCACAGGCACTGTTTCCCTGTGAGTAGGTATTTTTAAATCATGCTTCCAAAGCTTTCCTGCTGGGGATCCCATTTCAAGTATCTTGTGGGACTTGTGGCCACTCCCAGTTGGCAGCTCAGGTTCTGCAGCTGAATTTTCACCTGACCATTGACTCCATTCCCAAGGACCATGATTTAGTCTGGCAGTGCTGCTTCAGAGCATGAACGGGCATTATCAGTCCATTTCTGAACTCTCATTTGTAGTGCAAAAGTTATCAAAGTTAAGAAAAAGTTTTCCTATCTCTGCTCTTGCCATTTAAATTTCTTGCCTTTCATTCCCGTTGGTGTTTCAGTTTTCCCAGTGCAGATAGATCTGCAGAGATCTCAGAATCCCAAATCCTCTTCTGAAATGGATCAATTGTGTGGTTTTGGCATTCAGTTTTGTCTGTTTCTTATTTGCATCTGGCACCAGAAATTTTCTGAGATCTTTTATACTGATTCTGTCATCATTTCTCATCAGTTATCTGCAGTGACCCTGTTGGCATAGGTGACGTTCTTCATTTTATAGTCATTTATTTTTATTGGTTGCTTTGCTTTCCTGAAGCTTACCTCTGCTGCCTGCTTCTTGGCCACTTAAGCTCACTTAGACTCACCTCAGAATGATGTTCTCTATTGCAAATATTGGAGTACTTAGAGAAAAAACAGGAGTGAAAAACTCAGGACCCATTTCTGGTATCCTACTGTAACTGGCTATGAAAATGTACTACATATTGGCAATCTTTACTTGCTGTATTCCAGCTCAAGAAGTTCACAGGAGAGCATGAATACAGTAAAATCATCCATATTTGATGCCTGTTAATCATTTCTCAGCCTCATTTAATGCCATTTGCAGACTGAAGTGTTAAAGTCCCAGCTGATGCTGTTGGAAAGAGATGTCTCTGCACAGGCATCCAGCAAATCCCATTGCAACAGGTGGCACTCAGGTTCCACGTGGTAAATCATCACACTTCATGCACCAGGGAGGAGTATTGACCTCTTGACTTTCAGATTATCAAGGCAATTAACCGTACATTCCACACAAGTGTGCCATTCTGGGGAAAAAAAAAAAAAAAGGTATTTTTTCTTACAGGTTCACAAGATATTTGCTTCTGAGGGGAATATCCATGAAATAAGAAGATTGTAAGGAGTCATGGCCAAGATAGAGAGTAGAAGACAAAATTGACCTTGTCTTGTAGAAGAAATACCCAAGATGATAGTACAGGTATTTTCATTTAAGCCCATACCTTTTCTGATTTGTCTGCTTCCCTTTTCGACTCTGTTTTTGAGAGGAATGGGAAAGCCATCATCCTTTCATAGTCATATAATGACTGGTTAACTTTGTAGGACAATGAAACACTGGAGGAGTGTTAAATTTTCTTTCATAAATTTATTGATAGTGAACAAGCTCAGACTGTAGAAAAAAAAAAAAAAATGTGTTAAATCTTCAAATATGGGGCAGTCTGTGTGGATTTGGAGTGGTTCTCCAAACACTTACAGCCTCAGGTGAATAGGATTGTGAATTATAAGTTTGTACTTTGGTCATGAATAAATGCACCAGTGAAGTCTCTTTGCTGTACATAGACATGGATGTATATGTAAAAAATTACTTGCCTGTAAATACAACATATGTGGGAAGCTGTTAACTCTCAATGTACACTCAGTGAAACACCGGAGCCTGGTATATAACTACATGCAGTATTGAGCTGCATTAAAAAAAAAAATATCTATAGCAGTGATTACTCCTTGTACTTGAAACCCAGTTGGGAGATAAAGGTTTCCACAGAATATAGCAGTTTATTGGCAAGGTAGAATATCCTATTTCAGTCAAAATTACTAGTGATCCATACCCTGCTTTGGCTTCCAAAGGGACTTGAGAAGCTGCTTTAAGCTTTAGCTTTCCACTGGTATATGAGAGCTGTTCACAAGTTAATGATGATTTATCAATATGGGAATTCACTCGCCCTCCACAACTTGTCCGAAATAACCTCCACTTGTTCCCCAATGAACAGGCCAGAATGTTTCTTCTGGTGAAGGTGTTTCTAATGGGACATATGCAAAAAATTAGGGGAAGAGCAGTTCACTTGTTTTTGTTCTACTGTGAAACTTGTTGGCTATGTATAAAAAAGGAGTTTATGTCTCTTAAGGTTTGTGTATTGTATATTTAATTGGTGGAAGCATACTTAAAGCCTTAATTAGACATCCTTTTACATTGGCTGTTGAAATAGAGACAACCTAGTTATTTACCTGATTCACAGTGACAAATTACAAACATTTCATACCTTCTGTTTTTCTATTACTGTCTTATTCAACAAGATTCATAGCATATATTTAACTTGTTCCCTTTTCTTAAGTGCCTAATCAACCAAAGGTATATGCATCTTTCAAAAATTGTTCATCTATCCTATCCTTTCACATTTTAAAGTGGACCTATTATTTTATGCACTAAATTGGAAGAGTAATTTTTAGCATGTTGCGTGAAGATTTAATTGTGCAACTCTCATTAAAGCTAATGGAGATTGTGTTGTTAAATCACACCGTGTGGAACATTCCATATTCCCTTAAGTGTCCTTATGTTGCTGGACTGGGAAGAGGCTACACTACTAGAGATGTGTGCACATCTATTTCAGTGAGGATCTGTCTAGCAGGCTTAATTTCGTTTTCAAGTCTGAGCCCAAAGTCCTTGAATAAGTGGTCTCATATGTGTAATCAAACTAAACCAGGCCTTCTGAGTTGAGAAGAATTAGTAAATGAAATGGGCAGATTTAGTTCAAATTAGCAATATATTGCCTTTCTGTGGGATTTGACTCAAGAGAAAAGGTACCCGTAAGAATCTGCAGACATGGTCCCTTCATTCGTGCTAATAGTCACTTCTGTAAAACCTAGCAAGTGAATTTTAAATGGTTGGAGCAGGTGAACTATTTGGATCTAACATTGTCCAAGGCTGACTTTATTCTTTTCTACACTTTTCAATAGTGTTTTTAAATTATTATTATTTTTATTTTCTTTACAGATTTCAGTACAAATTTGACCCTTAAAATACTGTTTTATTCAACTAAGGGCTGAGATGAAAAGTTAGCTGTGCTTTATGTCATCTTTGTAGGGAAAGTTATTTTATGCTGATTTCAAATTAATCTGAATTAATGCTAATCTCTTTCACTGTAAAAATAAAACTTTAAAAAGAGCCCCCCTTCAATCTGTATGTGGACTACTTTTCATTTCAGCTACACTAAATACTGACTTTCACCTGAAATTTGTATCTATAGATAGATAGATGGACAGATAGATAGATCGATCTATCAATCAATAGGTCTTTTCAGCTGAGGCACTTTCATGTGTTTGATGTTGAATATTTACTATAAGGTCTTAATTTAAAAATGTGTTATAGCTCTGGAACAAAATCAGGTCCCTAGAATAAGAAGTAAGCACATAATACCAAAAAAAACTTGATTGTGACTGTACAACTATACTGCTGAGGATACTATTTCCGCTAAGGTTGACAAGGGAGTACTATGGTACTTTTTTGATGTTCCCACTAGTGACCTCTCATGACCAATTCTTCCCTGAACTGCTAAGAAACTCTTTTGAGACTGAAAGGAAGGATGGGCAGAAGAAGTGGGGAAACATGATCTACTTCATTAGCAGAAAACAGAAATGACAATTAGACCTCAAAGTGCTTTGCAAGGGAACTTTTTAACATATCCAGGACACAGGAACCACAGTTGAGCATGAGAATTATCCCACATTCCACTGGTACTTTGCTGTATGCATGTAAATTAAAAATATAAGGAGTTTGTGGGTAAGCCCTTGTTATCCATTATTTTCCCTCTTCTTTTCCTGGTGTCAATTGTATATCTCAAATGTATGTGGCCCTGCTTGACCTAAGGCTGCTCTCCCTCCTACCCCAGGTTACCAGTACCATACAACCTCTAAAGGAGGGAAATTTTCCACCTTCCCTGCTGCACTATAAAAAATACGGAAGTATACCATAAATAGAAAAGTAGCATGATTGTCAAAGGACAAATATGCCATCTTATTAAAGAAGGCAAAGCATTCTGTATTGGGCCTAGATAAATGAAAGCTAGGGATAGACATGATTGCTGTGTATTGATTAGGTACGGTCAGGAGACTGCTCAAGACGCATTTTTCCCAAGAGCAAAGGAGCCATTGAAATGCCATCTCCCACAGTGTGTTGGGTTTTGTGTGGCAAGGTTTTGGTAGCGGCGGGGCGGGGTGGGGGGGGGGGCAGGCGGCTACAGGGGTGGCTTCTGTGAGAAGTTGCTAGAAGCTCCCCCTGTGTCTGACAGAGCCAATGCCAGCCGGCTCCAAGACGGGCCCGCCCCTGGCTAAGGCCAAGCCAATCAGCGCCTCCGTGATAACATATTTAAGAAGGCAAACAAAACAGTTGAACAAACTTTTGCAACCAGAGAGAGGAGTGAGAAGATGTAAGAAACTGTGCAGACACGAAGGTCAGTGAAGAAGGAGGGGGAGGAGGCGCTCCAGACACCAGAGCAAAGATCCCCCTGCAGCCCGTGGTGAAGACCATGGTGAGGCAGGCTGTCCCCTGCAGCCCATGGAGGAAGGATGAGGGGGTGTAGAGATTCCACCTGCAGCCCATGGAGGACCCCACGCTGGAGCAGGTGGAGGCACCTGAAGGAGGCTGTGGCCCGTGGGAAGCCCAGGCTGGAGCAAGTCCGGGCCGGACCAGTAGACCCGTGAAGAGGGGAGCCCATGCCAGGGCAGGTTTGCTGGCAGGACTTGTGACCCTGTGGGAGAGACCCCACGCTGGAGCAGTTTGCTCCTGAAGGTCTGCACCCTGTGGGAGAGACTACGCTGGAGCAGTTCGTGAAGGACTGTAGCCCGTGGGAGAGACTCCATGCTGGAGCGGGGGAATGTTGAGAGGAGTCCTCCCCCTGAGGACAAAGAAGCGGCAGAGACAACGTGTGCTGAACTGACCGCAACCCCCATTCCCTGCCCCCTTGTGCCGCTGAGGGGGGAGGAGGTTGAAGCCGGGAGTGAAGTTGAGCCCGAGAAGATGGGAGGGGTGGGGGGAGGTGTTTTGAGACTTGATTGTATTTTCTCATTGCTCTGCTCTGTTTTGCCTAGTAATAAATTAGATTAATCCCCTCTCTACATTCAGTCTGTTTTGCTCGTGACGGTAATTATCTCGACCCAAACCTTTTGTTATACTTCTCCTTCCCGTACTGCTGGGGGAGGGTGAGTGAGCGGCCGCGTGGCACCCAGCTACCGGCTGGGCCTAAACCACGACACACAGGTTTGTTCTCTTCCATTTCCTTTTGCAGTACCCACTAACATCACATTTGCGATACCTCAATTTTCCCTCCTGTCACATCTGTTGAGGCTCCTACTGCAATCTTTCCACATCCTCTTGCCTTTGCACCCTTTCTTCTCCCTCCCATAGCCCAACTCTCTCACTGGTACCTTGCGTACCCCTTGTACATGCTTTACACACCTTCTTGCTGACGTGGTCAGAAAGCAGCATGTTAACATTAACGCAGACATGCTGACAGGCTTCTATCAAACACGGTGAAAAACGACTGAGCTTCCTCGCTGCCCTGGTGGCAGGAGCCTCTTACCTCTTGCAAGCTCTTTACTTTTTAACAGAACTAGTAAGCGTCTGCTGTCTGCGAAACAGTCCCCCCGCACCCCCCATCATATTTTCTTGAAAGTCTCTAGCAATTCAAAACAGAAAGCTCCATCACACAGGTCTCCAACTCTCTGGAAAACACAATAAAAAACCCCAATACAATGTTACAACAACATTTGGAAGTAAACTGATCAAGAGTGTATTTTAGGCTGGAATTACAAGAAAGTTTTAATTTTTTAGGGTATGAGTTGAAGGCAGCCTTCTGACATGAGTTGTGCAGAACTAGAAATAAGTTTTTAAGGTGTAGCTTGTTAACATTTCTAAAAAGTAAGCTTTTGCAGAAGACAAGATGTGATATTCCAGGATGTTCCTTCCAATTTCATATCCTTCTGACATTTGCTCTGTGATTTAACATCTCCTTCTTAAACAGTGTCATCCAGCACCATTAAAATACAGGCTGAAGCAAAGGATTATTCTCTCATAATCTTAAATGATAAAATAGTCATTTCCAGAAGCAGATGAATTCAGAACTGATGAACTCATGGATCCAGACCTTCACCTGGGGACGGAGTGGAAGCGCTGTACTTCTTACTGGGAAGCCAAAGAGCCAGCAGAGTCTTTTTCAAAGAACACTTTGAAGTGCTGTGTGAAGCTTTTATTTCATCTGGATCCAGACTATTTTTTGGCTTTGTTGTACCTTTTGACTGGCATAGGTACTAACTGCCATTAACTGCCAAGTGCCATTAAAGAATCATCTGAGTTGAGATGTGTATCTTTAGACGCCTTTGACTGCATTGAGCTCATACACCTTTCCTGAGTTCAGAGAACAGATGAAACAGGAAATAGCCAGGAGGAATCAAAAAGATTGAAGAAAGTCATAACAATACAGTGTGCTTGGATCTTAGTGACAGGCAATTGAAGTGAATTTAAGTACTATCTAAGATTCCCTCTGCCAAAACTCTCTGTGCCGGAATTAATGGGTTTCTCTAGTTTTTCGTGTTCCCTTATCTTGCATCCAGGATGAGTCTTATGATCCCTGCCAGCTGTAGGACCTCTGATACTGCTTTTCTTTTTTAATTTAAAAAACAATCTCCTATGCACTTTTGTATATTTTTGTGCCCCTTAATAAAGAATCGAACAACTCTAGTCTGGAAATCACTCATGAAGTCTTCTACAAGCCATTTATCAGCTTTTCTGCAGTTTATGATGTATACAAAATCAATTAAACCAGTCTCTGATTCATGACTTATTGTTGTCCTCTGTAAATCAACCATTGCAAAGTTTATAGCTGTTTCTCATCTCATTGAAATTTAAGGTCCAGCTAATGGAATAGCAAACATTTTGCAGAGGTTTGTGCTTTCCCCAGTCTTCAAGCTAGGTAGAATAACGTGTGTTCACTTCTGAAATGGAAATATCAGTTGAAACCACCAGACTGCAGAAGCAACCTTAGCAAAACTCAGTAGGTGACATTTTTCCTTCTGCACTGATATAAATGAATGCCCCTTCATTGTGCGTTTAAAGATACTGGAACAAAACATGAACTGTTACTAAAGTACTCAAGTTAGTCTCTGACTGAGATGAAGAACTGAGATCTCAAGCTACTTGCAGAGATTGAAATGACCGTATTTTAACTGAGAAAGGAGGGCTTGTAGTCCACAAAGGCCTAGTCAAATTAAGTCAGGTACTAACAGTAATACAGCCTGTGCTGAAGATCTTGAAATCATGGCTTCACCCAAGCACTATGGTACCCAACAAGTAGCTGATGTCCATGTTGCTATGGCTTTGCTGTTTGTCAGACTCAAGCTGCTTAGATCAAAACTATCTGAGATTCTTTTTCCAATCACAGAATAAATTTGCATACAGATTCTGTGGCATTTTTGTAAGATGTGGGTTTCTTGAAGAGTTTCCAGTCAGCATGACTGTATCTTGTCCATGTAAATACAAACCATTTTTGCATACTGTCTTGAATGCTTTTCCCTGTGCCCTACTGTTTTATGTTGCTATATATTTTTCCTCATGACTGACAGTTATATTTCAGTACCTCATGAATTGATTCATTTGTATGTCATGTCTGTTCCTTGTACTTTTGTCTGAAATACAAAATTCAATGCTGACAATCTAAACCACAAAATTTAAGGTTCAAGTGCAGTGTTCATTTTGCCCCTTACTTTGGCGAGAATTTTGAAAAAAACATAAGTTATCTTGGTTAGACACTTGTAAAAATCTCTCATGTACCCTAATTTCCATATCCAAATATAAATAATAGCATACAGGAACCCTCAGGATTGAGCAGGTAAGCACATAGCATTCTCAGGTTTTCCTGAGCTTTCAAGATAAGTGGGGCAGGATTAGACTTATATTTATTCTCTTCTAAGCTTTTCTAACTTCAGAAAGGTGCCAGATGAGATACTGCCTGCTATCACTATGAATAATTTTCTGACAATGCAGGATAATTAATCTATTAGAGACAAATCAACTAGCAGAAATATTTGCAAAGGAATTCTATTTGTGAAGAACTGTATTCTATAGGAAAAACTTGGGCTACCACGCCAAGGAATATCTCTGAACATGTGGCGTCAGAGGTATGTGATATATCCAGAAAGCAGATTTAGGGTCTTGTCCCACTATTCCTCCTGTTAGATGAAAGAAAATCTCAGACCGTATAGGTTAAAGTTTAGTGTATGCTTTCTGAGTCCTCCAAGTGAAATCTCCTGTTCTTGCCTCAACATTTCCAAACTCCAGACTGGAACTGGCATTTATTTGGCAATATATGGTTGGTTTGATGGGAATAAAGATCAGGGAGAGGAGGACAGCAGGGAAATTGGGCAGGGATTTCATAGGGAGATTGGGAACGTGAACCAGTAGGCACCAAAAATTAGGCACGTTCTTATGTAATTAGAGGATGTATCAAGATACAAGACAAATTAAGAAAGACTGTACAGACATACTGGCATATCACATTGATCAAGTACTGATATCCAAAATTTTAATAACATTCTTTTAAATCAGATTTTAAAGAATAATTTATTCACATATATAGATATATATATACACAGACACACATATGTAGTCCCAAACATACAAAATACTTGTTAAAAGACCATTTTGGTTGCACAGTCAAGCATTGCAGACTCATGAAATGCCTGAATTTTAGGTCTCCAGGCAACCCAGTTTGCGCCCTTGTGCAACTACACTACAATACAGTTAAATCCTAATAGTTTCTAGGGCTGAATTTCTGCTATGTCTACCAACAGCAGACAAAATTCCTGTGATTTTTCCAGCCATAAGACTTGGGAGCTTTTCTAATGAAATTCCTACAGAAGGAGAAGTTACGACAGTGCTAGTAACACTGGCATTATTTCTGAAATCAATGTCAGTGAAAGTATTGTGGGTGCCATTCACAGTTTGACATGGCACAACATTAAAAAGTGTCAATAATCAAATATCTTATTAACCAGATTGTTACCTAAGGCATCTTTTCTTGTTCAGAAGGTTTAGAATGTCCAATTTCACAGTTTTGTAATACGAATTTTATTGCTAGTGCAATCTTTGAACCATGACATTTAATTTAAAATAATTTTTATTCTTGCTGCCAATGTTTTGCTATGCAAATGTATGACTGTGGCAAAATATTTAGGGTACCTTCCGGTTTTGTTTTCAAGAGCTGACAAAATTAGTTTTAGATTGGACTCAGTGATTCCCTAGAAAAAGTAACAAAGTAAAGTGCCATGCAGAGAGTAGGATCATAAAAAATCAGTCATTTTCCTGTACTTTTTTGAAACTGAAGAGATGCTGTGAAACCATAAACTATATCAAATAGATTTAAATAATTCAGAATTAGATGGAGACTCCACAGTACAGAAAGGTATAGGCTCATGAAAAGCATCTTAGGAGGGGATCATATTTCGCTCCTTACACATTAAAGGCAGGGACATCACAAACTTTGTCTCTTCCCTGTCCCTATTCATGTGTGCACAACCTCAGTCATTCCAGAAAAGGGTCATTTCAGCCTTGGTAGTAGCCACAGAGATCGCTCTGTCCCACTGTGCCCACAGCACGTAAACCAGACGTGTACATAAAAGCCACTAGTGTCCTGGGATTGGCGGGACAGGGGAGAAGAAAGGCTCTTCCTGAGTTAGGAAGTTTTGCATCCAGATCCTGCTGTCCTGCAGAGGGTTTTTAGAAATTTTCCAGAACCCTTGACTTACCTTCTGAGACACCTTCTGAAAACACTTATTTGTGTCTGTCACTAGCCTTTGGTGGCGCATAGCACGTACATTTGGGCAGATACTAGCCTCTTAAAATGTCACTAGATATTGTAATGACAAAAAATATCCACTCTTGCTGAAAGCCCTGGAATTTTATTTGCATGCAGAGACAGCTCTGTCATTGTCCCAGTGAGGGAGTTAAGAATATTTTTGTCCATTTACGGCTATAAATATTTTGAAATCCTGGAGAAAAAGTTTTACTTTTCTGCTATGCTGTGATTGCAGACAAGTCATCCCCAGCTGTGATGCATTCTCTCTATCAACACCTACTCTGCGATGACAGTAAAATTGGAGATATGAGAAAAGGAATCCCAGTGCAGCCGCCTCTTTGGTGTCTGCGTATCTCTCGCTTCTCCATTTAAATAACACACACTACTGCCCTTTCCTTCTGCAGTTTTTCCCAGCGTGTCTCCTGGTTGCAAAGTACTAGGAAGCCCCAAGGCTTGCACTGTGCAGTGGAAGATCTGTCTTTTGAGGGGCACAGAGTTTTGGGGAACAAGTTCAAATTAAGTACGTACCCTGTTTAACCAATCTGAGAGTACCTTACAGATCTTTCCAGATTCAGTTAAAGGAAACTTGCATTCAGATGCTTTACCTCTGCACCGAAATCATCATCCTCAGTGTTGCAAAGGAGCTTTGTGCACCAGTATCCCCCGGAGAAGAACACAGCAAGGGATCAAATGCTGCCTCTTCATCTGCTCTTTATATCCTGTCACTGGGGAAGGGAATTTGAGAGTGTGCCAAGAGACATGGACTTTCTCCAGATACTTTTACCTACTCTTCTCTAAAACCTTCTTATGGAAAAAAATCATCCCAGACTCATCTTGGTCTCACAAATCGTGTCTTTACAAGTTTGGGCCATGACTTTTCTGAGATGATAGCATTGCTTCCAAAAGCAAAACTGGTTAAAGTCTCTCAGACTTCAGGATGTTTATTTTTGCATTGTTGATTCAGTCATTACACAGGCAATAGCCCCAGTTCATTATAAGTCTGTATCCTTACCGGTACAAAGCTTTGCTCATTTGGACTGTACAAGGCCTTCAGGCTCTTCAGAAAGGACTTTATGGTGTTTGTTACTTCTCAGATGCAGAAAAGAGGTCTCTATCCCTTTCCCTTTATGAAGGACTTCACACAACTAGACTTCAAGCACCTCTTCATATCATCCAATGGATTTTGAACCTTCTGAGTCTAATGGCTAAGTATATAAATACCTCAGCCCTGGGGCAGTTTGTTGGAGGCAGTCCAGATTTGGTTTCTGTCATATATTACATCCCCAAGACCTCTTAAAAATGCTTGAGAAACCTCTGCAAAAATCTGAAGATATTTCATCCCACTGTATCTCTTAGATCTTGTCTAGTCATGTTGGGCCAGTGGTGACCCGTACTTCTGTTATATGCTACAAATCAAGTGCAATGCTGAGAGATACCCCGTGCCAAGGCTGGTGACAGACATCTTTCTCCTAGGCATTTCTCCCATTTGATACATGCAAGGGAAGTCTCTTTTTACTTCTGACATTAAATCCTTTGTCCGTGTCTGTTGTAACATATGCTTCATACTCAAGTTTCACATGGACAGCCTCAGGCTCCCTGATTTCCCAAGGAGGCCAACTACAACATTACTGTGCTGGAAACCTGACTCCTGTGAAGCACATACCGGTCATCCTTCCTGCACCTCAATGGCCAGCATGTCAAAGCAATGGCAGCCAGAACGATCCCAGCACCTTACACTGAAAAGCAGGGGGGTAGGAATACCTCTCCACTTTGCTGGGAAGCAGTTCGTATTTAGGATTGTTGTATCCAATATCAAATTCAATTATTAGCTGGTTGAACACGAGGTGTTGAACATGAAGTTAGATCACCAGCTGAGCCATTTCAGGCAGAAGGCAAGAGCTAAGAGATATTATTATATCCCTGGGTAAAGACAGCCAAGACCCTCTCTATCTCCTAAACTAATAAAAGCCATCCCTCCATGATCTGTCTAGGTCATCTTCCCCCTGGTACTGCAAAGGCAAAACCACTTCTGGTTGTGAGCAGTAAGAGTGTCTGTATATTGGTAAAGTGAACAGGTGTGTAAGTAGTACTTCTCAAAAATTTACATTTAGTAATTTATAAGTAATGTCTTTTCAGCCTCCAAAAAATTACCACTGCATTTATTTCTGAAAGCTTTTTCTTGCATATATTTTGCTTGTAACAGGTACACATTTTTCTTAATGCTCCAAAATGAGGTCACTAATTTCTGCCAAAAAATTTTACATTTTAGAAGGAAAGTTTTTATTGCAATTCTTACAAAAAGCTGTTCAGTGTCTATTCTAGGTGGTGGTTTGTTTAATTTTCACGTAAGTTTACATATCAATATGCAAAAAAAAAAAAAAAAGAATTTTTCAACCCATGCTAGAAAAAGATTAGGTCTAGAATTTTTTTTTTTTTTTTTGTTTGTTGGCTTTGTACTACATACTTTTGTGGATGTATATTTTTAGTACCATGCCTACTATTCAGGTATAATCTTTCATACAGCAGAAAGAGAGAGGAAAAAAATATATTCTCAAAAGAAGAAAACTCAGCCAGTGAAGTTAAAAATGTTAACAGAGAGTTATGGAAATATACAATACATTAATTTGACTCTCTCTAATTTTATGAGCATTTCACTGAATGAAGCGAAATAAGATTATTTTCTTGCCTATCTTATTAACACTAACCTTTGAGCTATCCCTATTCTTGAAGTGTTAAATTTGCTAAATTTGCAAAAAAAAAAAAAAAAGAATGGAAAACTTCTATCAGCACCAAATAACACATCTACAGAGATCTGTTCTCAGTGTAATATATTTTTCCATTTAGAATCTTTCTGAAAAATATCACTGTATACCAACAACTCTGATCAGACTTTGCTTGTGACAGCGAGACAGTTGTAGGTGCTCCTTTTCTGCACTGCAACAAGCCATAGAACCGAGTGTGACAGTAATAATTCATTGTGCTCAACCATAAAAAATCCTCTTTCCCTTATGCTGGCGTTCCCATCAAATTTTTGAGAAAATTTGAACAGAAGTGCAGGCACATGCACACTGAATCTGATGCTAGTCTGACATGATTATGCTGAATGGCATGAACTTCACAGGTGACAACCGCATGCAATCTGTACAAATCAGTCTGTACAAAGCCAATGGTCATTTTTGCAAGGCTGCCAAATATACAGCAAGCATTATAATAATTTTTGCAACTGCGACTGTACTTTGTAATATTTTGTCTTTAATTTTCTGCCATGCTGATGGCATGCTGCTGCTGCGTCTTTGCCTCGCTCTCATGGATCCCAAGCACTTGGTTGTGTTTATTTCCCATGTAAAAGAATATGCAAAATAATGCACAAAATGGTACTCAGTCATTGAGACAGACTTTGAAGAAGACTGGCAGTCACCTTAGAAATACTCATGAAAGATTTTGAGATGGATGAATCACCAAATTTCAGATTTTTTTCTCTGTTTCCAGTAGCACTGAACTTGACCCATTTCTATTGATAGTGTCAAGTAATAGCTGTCCTAAACTCTTCATTAAATTCTTTCCTTAGAAGTAGGCTTTGAATATCTGGGTAGGGATGAATCCTATCCTGGAGTGCTTCTGATGATTCACTTCCTTCCACACTTTTTCTAACACTTTTCCTTGTATCTCATCAAATTTGTTGCATTTGTAGATAAATGGGAATAGTAGTAGAACTTAAAGAACATTCTTCGATCCCTAAATAACCATGAGGACCTCATGCCAGTAGAATGAAACTAATTCATCTTTCTTACTTTTACTATGTCAGTTGTCATGAGGAGCAATTATTAACGGATTGTGAGGTTATTGTATACCACTATAAAGGAAACTAGAAAGCACCTGCTGTTTTGTTTCTTTGTACTGAAATAGCACTTCCATTTTTTATTCTACCCTCTTAAATCAATTTGATATTTGATTACACCTAAAACTCCAACAATAAACTTTGTGTTTTCTCAACTGAGATGATTTCTGTGTGTTTTTGACACAGTGAAAAATCTGACTTTTTGTCACAGAGAGAACTGAAATCTTAGCCTGCAGGGTTTTTAAACAAAGTTGCTCCTTATTCCTAAAGATTATGGTTTGGTTTGGGTTTGGTTTTGTTGTTTGTTTGTGAGTTTGGTGGGTTTTTTTTTTTAAAAACTAGCCACATTTTGATTACTATACCTATCTTTTGCAAATATGACTAATCCTAAATAACACAGGTGCTCCATGGAGATTTCAGTAGTTGTCTGGTTTTCTCCTGGTCAACACCAGCTGCCTGGATAACACTGGGAAGTCTTTGCCTTTCAGGTGAGTGACAGACAAGAAGAGAAGCTCAGAGAAAGCCACCTGCCAAACTTTGCTTGCTATCATGTTTTAGTGTAGGGCTGCAAACCTCATTTGTGACAGGTTGACTGACATTTAGTATTCACTAGGAAAATCCCATTGGGCTTTCAAAGTGCCTTTGACTCTCCAGTGCACTAATGTTTGTATGTCCTTTATACATGCTTCTGGATGGAGATTGCCTCTTTTTATAGAATATAGCAATGTGATGTGCACTTCATTGCTTACTTGAAGAACCAGAAGCACTGTCTAATATTCAGGAAGAAAAAGGAAAGGCTGGTCATGATTAACTGCATATGTAATGTCTCGGTTATCCACGATGTCCTTGGTTTGCATCTCCAGTTATCCTTGGTTTGCATCTATTGTGACTGCAAAGACTCTTGTTATACATTCTCCTTTATGAATCTTACTGAGCTCACATATCATGGCAATGAATTACAGAGGCTAATTTTATGTTATCATATGAAAGAAACCCTGTAATTAGTCTTACATTTCTTGCCTTTAATTTTTTACTGGATATAATTTTATTCTTTTGCTGTAAGAGTTGGTAAACATACTTTCCTCATCTATTTCCTTTTTTGCATTTATTAGGTTCAATAACTGTAATTAATCTCCTCTGCAAGACAAACAAACCTAATCCTCTCTAGTCTCCCAGAGGAGGAGTGCTTTCTGTATCTCTGATTATTTCTTGTCACCTAACTGCACACCGTATTTTATTTGCATTTGGTAAATCACTTGGTTGAAATATCACATTCATCTCTGCAGTCCATCTCAAGTGGTGGCATAGCACTGGTTTTTGTATTCTTCTTGTGTCTAACTATGACCTCTTTTGCTGTATTTGATGATCTATTTCTCTTCCTAAGAGGTCAAAGTTTAGTTTGAAAAACAAACTAATAACCAATTATCAGCAATGCAGACTAACCCAGCATTTTTTAGTCTTTGTTTCTCAAGACTTGTTTTCATCTGCCATCCACCTTAGTCACCTGCCTATAAAATGACCATCTGGAGTTATTCAGCTTTCTCTAGCACTTTACCTTACATGGAATATCTGAAGTGAAGGTAATACCCAGATGGAAATTTTAGTACCTCACTGTTGAGTCTGCCATTATTCACATCTGATCTTGTGAAGTACTGGGCTTTGCATGCTGCCGTGCACCCAAAGCCCACTACAGCTCTTGCGACTTCTCTGGCACTGTTCTTGGACAAATCTCAGACTTCCCTATCCAGTCTCATGACTGCTTCCACGACCCATTGTGGCTTCTTAGCTACTGAGAAAAGTTCCTTAAAAGCTTGTAGAAAGTGCTAAGGAAATGGAGTTTTATCTCCATCACAATTTGGAGAAGTCTAGCCTAGAAGCCATCTCGAAAGTTCTCCATTAACCAGTACCAATTCTGTGTCTTAATACAGGGGCAAGTTAGTCTCAGATTGGCAGAGTAACACATTAGACCCATCTGTCCTTAAATTCTAAAAGTGTCTTATTAACAGCCCTTGCAGGCAAAAGAATCAAGCATTGCCAATTACAACATCCGCTGGTGTTAAGTGTCCCGCAAGGTGAGTATTTTAAAGTAGGCAAATAGAAGTCTCTCTCCATCCTTTCTTCTGCCGGCCCACCACTCCTGAATAGGCTTATGGACTTAAATTTTTCACAAATCTGACCCAAAGATCAAGACTATGCAGACAGCTATCAACTCTTCCCTCCTGGCACAATACACTCACTCATCTTTTTTTGTTTTGTGGAAAACAATATGTTGACTTGGTGTGGTTGTATAAATTGGCAGAGAGTTTGCTGTAGTCTGCTAGTCTGCAGTTAGGGGAAAGCGTACAGCATTTCTGGGATTCATGTACTGCGTTACAGGAATTGCGTCCAGTGTCTGCCTTCCCATATTACACACAAATCATGAGAAGTTATTCTTCCTAACTGAAGTCGTTACTGTAACTCATTTGGACAGGCTTTCCATTTTGTTTGGTTTGATTTTAGGACACTGTGTATTTTATAAATCAAGTGGTATGTTTCTCTCTGTCCATATGACATGGTTTAACCCCAGCCAGTGACTAAGCACCACACAGCTGCTTGCTCACCCCTCCTCCCGCAAGGGGATGGGAAGGAGAATGAAAAAAAAACCTCACAGGTTGAGCTAAAGACAGCTAAATAGGATAACAATGGAAGATAATATTATTATTAATCATCATCATCATCATAGCAAGTGATGCACAAATGCAATTGCTCAACACATACAGGAAAAAAAAAAAAAAAGCTGTGTTGGGTTTGCGTGGCAGGGTTTTGGTGGCGGGAGGGCTACAGGGGTGGCTTCTGTGAGAAGCTGCTAGAAGCTCCCCCTGTGTCTGATAGAGCCAATGCCAGCCGGCTCTAAGACGGGCCCGCCGCTGGCCAAGGCCAAGCCAATCAGCGCCTCTGTGATAACATGTTTAAGAAGAAGAAAAACACTTAGAGAGAGAGAGCTTTTGCAGCCAGAGAGAGGAGTGAGAAGATGTAAGAAACTCTGCAGACACCAAGGTCAGTGCAGATGGAGGGGGAGGAGGAGCTCCAGGCGCCGGAGCAGAGATCCCCCTGCAGCCCGTGGTGAAGGCCATGGTGAAGCAGGCTGTCCCCCTGCAGCCCATGGAGGAAGGATGAGGGGGTGTAGCGATTCCACCTGCAGCCCATGGAGGACCCCACACCGGAGCAGGTGGAGGCACCTGAAGGAGGCTGCGGCCCGTGGGAAGCCCACGCTGGAGCAAGTTCCAGGCCGGACCGGTGGACCCGTGAAGAGGGGAGCCCACGCCAGGGCAGGTTTGCTGGCAGGACTTGTGACCCCGTGGGGGACCCCACACTGGAGCAGTTTGCTCCTGAAGGTCTGCACCCCGTGAGAGGGACTCCATGTTGGAGCAGGGGAACGATGAGAGGAGTCCTCCCCCTGAGGATGAAGAAGCGGCAGAAACACCGTGAGATGAACTGACCGTAACCCCCATTCCCCGTCCCCCTGTGCCGCTGAGGGGGGGAAGGTTGAAGCCGGGAGTGAAGTTGAGCCCGGGAAGATGGGAGGGGTGGGGGGAGGTGTTTTAAGAGTTGATTTTATTTTCTCATTCTTCTACTCTGTTTTGCCTAGTAATAAATTAGATGAATTCCCTCTCTAAGTTCGGTCTGGTTTGCTCGTGACGATAACTAGTGAGTGATCTCTCCCTGTCCTTATCTTGACCTACAAGCATTTCGTTATGCCTTTTCTCCCCTGTCTAGTGAATGAGGGGAGTGAGAGAGCGGCTCTGGTGGGCACCTGGTCTCTAGCCAGGGTCAACCCACCACAAAAGCCCAGTCTCTTTCCAAGCAGCAATCGCACCTCCCGGATGGCTCCCCCAGTTACATACGGAGCATGAAGTTCTATGGCAGGGAATATCCCTTTGGCCAGTTTGGGCCAGCTGTCCTGGCTGTGCTCTCCCAGCTTCTTGTGCACCCAGCAGGGCGTGAGAAGCTGAAAAGTCCTTGACTTAGTGTAGGCACTACAACTACCCAGCAACAACTGAAAACATCAGTGTGTTATCAACATTATTCTCACACTAAATCCAAAACACAGCACTACACCAGCTACTGGAAAGAGTTAATTAACTCTGTCTCAGATGAAACCAGGACACATAGAACCATAGAACGATTTGGGTTGGAAAAGACCTCAAAGATCATCTAGCTCCAAACCCACTGCCATGGGGAGGGACACCCTCCACTAGGCCACGTTGCCCAAAGCCCCATCCAATCTGGCCTTCAACACTTCCAGGGAAGGGGCTGCCACAGCTTCTCTGGGCAACCTGTTCCAGTGCCTCACCACCCTCACAGTAAAGAATTTCTTCCTAACATCTAATCTAAATCGACCCTCCTTTGGCTTAAAGCCATTCCTCATGTCTTATCACTCCCTGCCCATGACAACAGTCCCTCTCCAGCTTTCCTGTAGGCCCCCTTTAGGTACTGGAGGGCTGCTATAAGGTCTCCCTGGAGCCTTCTCTTTTCTAGGCTGAAGAACCCCAACTCTCTCAGCCTTTCCTCACAGGAGAGGTGTTCCAGCCCTCTGATAATCTTTGTGGCTCTCCTCTGGGCTCACTCCAACAGCTCCATGTCCTTCTTATCTTGGAGACCCCAGAGCTGGATGCAGTGCTCCAGGTGGGGTCTCACAAGAGCAGAGTAGAGGGGCAGGATCACCTCCCTTGACCTGCTGGCCACACTTCTTTTGATGCAGTCCAGGACACAGTTGGCTTTCTGGGCTGCAACTACGCGTTGCTGGCTCATGTTGAGCTTCTCATCAATCAATACCCCCAAGTCCTTCTCCTCAGGGCTGCTTTCAATCCATTCCTCACCCAGCCTGTAGCTGTGCTTGGGATTGTCCTGACCCACATGCAGGACCTTGCACTTGGCCTTGTTGAACTTCATGTGGTTCACACAGGCCCACCTCTCCAGCCTGTCAAGGTCCCTCTGGATGGCATCCCTTCCCTCCAGCATGTCAACCACACCACACAGCTTGGTGTCATCAGCAAACTTGCTGAGGGTGCACTTGATCCCACTGTCCACATCACCAACAAAGATGTTGAACAACACTGGTCCCAATTCTGACCCCTGTGAAACACCACTTGTCACTGGTCTCCACTTGGACATCAAGCCATTGACTGCAACACTTTGAGTGCGACCATCCAGCCAATTCCTTATCCACCAAGTGGTCCATCCATCGAATCCATGTCTCTCCAATTTAGAGACAAGGATGTCATGTGGAACAATGTCAAATGCTTTGCACGAGTACAGCTAGATGATGTCAGTTGCTCTTCCCTTGTCCACCAACGTTATAACCATGTGGTAGAAGGCCACCAGATTTGTCAGGCATGATTTGCCCTTAGTGAAGCCATATTGGCTGTCACCAATCACCTCCTTATTTTCCATGTGCCTGAGCATAGTTTCCAGGAGGATCTGCTCCATGATCTTGCCAGGCGCACAGGTGAGACTGACGGGCCTGTAGTTCCCTGGGTCTTCCTTTTTTCCCTTTTTCAAAATGGGGGTTATGTTTCCCCCTTTCCAGATAGTGGGAACTTCACTGGACTGCCACAGCTTCTCAAATATGATGGACAGTGACTTAGCCACTTCATCCACCAGTTCCCTCAGGACCTGCAGATGCATCTCATCAGGTCCCATGGCCTTGTGCACCTTCAGATGGTATCAAACCTGATCTTCTCCTACAGTGGGCAGTTCTTCATTTTCCCCATCCCTGCCTTTGCCTTCTGCCACTTGGGCAGTGTGGCTTGAGCAGGTCTCCTGTTGCCTTCTGGAGAGGGCCCACATTTTCCCTAGTCTTTCTTTTACCTCTGACATACCTATAGAATCTTTTCTTGTTGCCCTGGATGTCCCTGGCCAGATGCAATTCTGTCAGGGCTTTAGGTTTCCAAACCTGATCCCTGGCTGCTCAGAGAAGTTTTCTGTACCCTCCTGGGCTACCTGCCCTTGCTTCCACCCTCTGAAGGCTTCCTTGTTGTGTTTGAGTTTGTCCAGGAGCTTCTTGTTCATCCATGGGGGCCTCCTGGCATTTTTGCTTGACTTCCTCTTTGCTGGGATGCATCGCTCCTATACTTTCTTGGGTCCTGCTTCCCTCCAGGGCTTTGTCCTATGGTTACTGTACCAAGCAGGTCCATGAAGGGGCCAAAGTTGGCTCTCTTGAAGTCCACGGTAGTGATCATGCTGTTCACCCTCCTTGCTGCCCTGAGGATCTTGAACTGCACCATTATTTCATGGTCACTGCAGCCAAGGCTGCCCTAGCTTCACATTACCCACCAGCCCCTCCTTGTTGGTGCGAACAAGGTCTGGTATGGCACCTCTCCTCGTTGGCTTCTTTATCACTTGGAGGAGCAAGTTATCATCAATGCATTCCAGGAACCTCCTGAATTGCTTATGACCTGCTGTCTTGTCCCTCCAACAGGTATCGGGATGGTTGAAGTCCCCCTATTAGGACCAGGCTTCATGCACATGAGGCTGTTCATCTGCTTGTTTTTTCTGGTTGGGGCCCTTTAGCAGACTCCCATTGTAGTGTCACCTGTCCCTGACCTCCTTTTAATCCTGACCCATAAGCTCTCAGTCAGCTCCTCATCTATCCCCAGGTGGAGCTCCATGCACTCCAGCTGGTCATTGACATAGAAGGCAACACCCCCTCCTCGTCTCCCCTGCCTGTCCTTCCTAAAGAGCCTGTACTCTTCCATTCCAACACTCCAGTCATAGAAGCCATCCCATCACATCTCCATGATGCCAGTAAGATCATAGCCCTGGAGGCAAGCCCACATCTCTGACTCCTCTTGTTTATTCCCCGTGCTACATGCGTTTGCATAGAGGCATTTCAGTTGGGCCCTTGACGAAGCTGGCTTACTGGCTGGAGTGGTAGGAATTCCTTTGAGGTGCTTCACCTGTGTGTGTCTGTTGGTTCCCCTGAGCTCATATGCACAATACTGCAAGTGTACTGCAGTGTATCTGAGCAGTAGGCTGAGGGCTCTTGCTGGCACCCCATCTCTCTAATGTTGGCATGTCACACCACAGCTTGTCGCAGGCAAGCTTGATATTATCCCCTCCACCTTCAAGCCTAATCTAAAGGTCTGTCAATGAGTCCCACTAGCTCCTGAGCAAAGACCCTCTTCCCTCTTTGAGAGAGGTGAATTCCATCTGATGCCAGCAAGCCTTGTGCTGTATAGGCCATCCCATTATCAAAAAACCCAAAATTGTGGTGGTGACACCAGCCATGGAGCCATGTTTTAACAGACTGGGTCCATCTGTTTTTTCCAGTGTCGCTGCTCGCCAACTGGAAAGAGAGAGGCAAAAATAACCTGTGCTCCAGATTCCTCAGCAACCATCCCAAGGCCCTGAAGCCTCTTTTGATCACTTGTGGACTATGCATTGTGGCTTCATTGCCACCCACATGGAAGATCAGCAGTGGGTAATAGTCTGAGGGCTGTACCAGGCTGGGGAGTTTCCTAGTAATGTCCTTAACCCAGGCCCCAGGGAGACAGCAGACTTCCCTAAAAGGAGCATCCATCCAGTATATTGGATCCTCTGTTCCCCTCAGAAGGGAATCACCTACAGCTGTAACCCACCTTTTCTTCCTCGTGGAGGTGGTTGTGATGGGGGGGTGGGCCTTTCCAGCCTTGGCAACACCTCTGGTGTAGATGGACCATCATCCACATCATCCATTGACTGGTCTTCCACATCCAGAGCCTCATATCTTTAATGAAGTTAATATGAGGAGATGGTAAAAATAGCCTATTTTCCTGTTGAATAAGCAGAGGGTTTTTGCCAGAGTAAAATACCACTGCTTCACTTTTTCATTTCTCAATTGTGTAGCAATATTGAAAGCAAATTCTACACTAAATGCTACAACATTCAGTCTTCCTGCTTCATCATTTGATTTTTTTGTGATAGCATGACTGCCTAGGACCTTTAAGAAAACATTTAACAGGATACTCAGAATCCCAAATGTAAGCAAGAGTTACAGCTTTCCATTAGCTCCTAAGGAAGAGTGACATATAATTACCTGACAATTACTTATGTATGCAGGCTACATAAAATGCTGAAAGTATATTTGGGATAGTGTTTTAAACCCTTCTCGGAGACAATGTAACTGAGTAACACATGTTTCTTCACAGACAGATGCTTGTCACTCTTACACTGCTGGATATGAAGTTTGAGTAAAACATTTACATTTCTGTTACCAGGCACACGTGTGTATGCCCTTTTCTGCACCACTGCTCCACCTTGCATGGATATCCTCAGTGCTTGGGAAGAACTGTAATGCTCAGTCTTAGCTTAAGTGCCTCATGGCTCCTTTGTACCAAGCAATATCTGAATGACCATCAGTAGGCTCTATTGTGGCCCAGTAGGCCTGTAGCGGTACAGATGCTGCAACATTTAGGGGTAACTGTTTTCATGGACTTTGTAACGGCCCTCAGCTCTGTTAGTAGACAATCATTCAGCTGTCTCTTGCTCTGTCTTTAACTGACTTACACCTACAGTCAGCAGTTAACATCAAATATTCCTCCAGAGCCTCTGTAGCCTCTGTGCTTCACAAACGCTCTCCATCCCTTTCCTCTCTTATTGCAATGAAATCCATAACTGAGCTGACTATAAGCATCAATGGAGATAGCCCAAGTGCTATCCTAGTCCAACAATAACGTGCCTCCAAATTTAAGGTACGCTTGCTTCTTAGAACAAGCCAAAATTCACACTGAAAGAATGAACTTGCAGGTGCCATTTCACAGGCCATTTCCTCACAATCTTCAGTAGCCTGTCTCCTCCCAGGGAAGCTGTCTTGGCCCTACCCTCTTCATAGACTGTCTCATGGGCATACTTTGCCAGGCAATCACCAGGTACAGGAAAAATTTAAATGTAGGATCTGGTGCTTTGAACTTTGCTTGCTTAATCCAACTTTGGACTTCAGTAGTGCTATCAGGGAAGCGTCAGCGCCCTGAACCCTAAGTAAGCCACCGCCTGTGGCTCCTGCCAGCTCTTTGCTGACCTCTCCACTTGGCACTGCCAAAGGCTCTTGCAGCTCCCCACTTTTCTGCCTTCTCAGCATGCCCAGCTCTTAAAAAACACCAGGTAAATCTAGATCCAGAGTCTACTCTATGAAAATAGGAAACGTTTTTTTCCAGATGAAATCAAAACCTGGTCTATACTGAAAAAAAGGCAGGTGAATGTTGTTCTCTTTCTTTATAACTGTATCTTGAACAGTTTATTTATTTGGAGCAACTCAGCAGTAAACATTTTGCTGCAGTGTGTTTTTTTCCTGCAGCTGAGCATTCTCAAACAACCCTGTATAACTTAAACTTACAGACATTTCTGTTAAAGTTTTTCCTGCTCAGCCTCTGCTCTTATGCTGAGAATAATTTTAAATTGTTAGTCCTTATTAGTGGCTTTTTGTACAACCACTGTGTACAAAAATGGTGAGGCATGGAAACAGGCTGCCCAGAGAAGCTGTGGCAGCCCCCTCCCTGGAAGTGTTCAAGGCCAGGTTGGATGGGGCTTTGGGCAACGTGGTCTAGTGGAGGGTGTGCCTGCCCATGGCAGTGGGTTTGGAACTAGATGATCTCTGAGGTCCCTTCCAACCCAAACCATGCTATGATGCTGTAAACTTCAGATTCTGCTGCTGTGAATGTCTAGTAATTTCAAGAGTCCTTCAGTTATTTCAAAGCCTTTCTAAATTTTCTGCTTTACTTTTTGCATGCACATACAAAGAAAGCATTCAAACAGACCACCATGTTGCCACTCTTCCCCTTCTCCCCCCTACATCATGCAGGTCAGAACTGTAACTTCATCTGCTTGCACCCAGGAAAGTTGGCATTTGTGTCTGCAAACGCCAGATCTGGCAGTTGAGGATTTGGCCTTTCCAGTCTGCTCACTGATCAGGCAGGACAAAGACGACTTCCTCATCTCCCTCGCTCCATGAATGCAGCAAGGTTGTAGCAGCGCTCTGTCTTGGGGCGATGCCACTCTGCTTCTTCCCTGTGCCCACACTGGCATGGCAGCTTTACGACTGTGCATTAGTGGTGAAACTTCTGTTAAAAACATTACATTAGCTTACAGGAGCTTTCACTTTCCCATGCATTCACTAGATCTTGCAACAAAAAGTACTTTTTAGTTCAATCTTTCTCCAGCTAGTAGTTTTTGTGAATGCTTTGTGAGTATATCCTGCTTATTTGTATTGAATTTTCAAGTTGGGGGAGGAGGGGTGTGGTGGAATATTAGGGGAAGCAAATGTTTAATCTCTGTCATGTAACCAGCATATTTCTGTCCATCAGTCAAAGGTTAATTTATTTTCTTCGTTTCTCATAAATAACTTTTGTTGTTTCTTTCCTCTGCCCTTGTTTTTCTTAATTCTTACAATATCTGCCAGTTAAATGAGTATATCTTCCAGTAGGTAGGAAGACGATGCAATTCCTGTTGCACACAGATTATATTAAGTATCCAATACTGTGAAATTATATACTCAATTTAAAAATAGTTGAAAGGAGGAGGAGAGGGTGTAAGAACAAATTATTAGCAGCCTGTTTGTTGGTCACACTACTGATAAAATCTAAAGAGACAGTAGGAGAAGATTTGTTGGGAAAGCTGTGGGATTCTATTCTGTAGGAGGCCTCCTTGTGATTACTGCTCATGTCATATGGCTTTTGCCCTTTCTGCCAAAGACCAGTTTGGTAACAAGTTACATGCACCTTGTTCAATTTGGAAGAATGATTATTATAAAATATTCAGCAGGTGTGCACTTCAAAAGCTTATGCTAGCTATATTCCCTATGTTATGTAAAGATCTCCTGGAAATATGTAGTATCTTTAAAACACAAATTGACTTTCAAAGGGTACTCATCTATTTTCCTCTCAGTATTTTATTCAGGGACAAGAATGTGTCCTCCGGCGACTGCAGCTGACAGCTGTGGATGAAAGCCATTGTGTCAAATGCTGTCTTCTCTGTTTTTAAGTCGTCCCTCATCATGTCCAGGCCGATGTGAATCAGGTTCCAGGACTTCTTTCATTATTAGTCTTTAGAATCTGAAGTTGTAGCCACTTCTTTCAAGGCTGGGGGTAAGTCAGAAGGTCTTCACTGAAACTTCATTTACTAAAGAGGGAAAATCAGAGTAGCACTGTCCAAATATAAGTAAAATATGGTATCAAAGCATATCCAGCTGCAGATCAAGACTCTGATAAAGTTAATCTGAACAGCTGCAAATGCAAGTACAATTCAGGGCTTTGGGTCTGTTGCTAAGGGTAATTTAAAATGCCAGTACTCCTTACTGTATAAATGGAAATAAGCCTTCACTCTGGGGTCTACCCAATGTGATCCTGAGTGAGCATCCTCACCATCAGATGGACTCCCTCAGTTGATCTCAAAAACCTGAAATTTGCTGATGAACATTGAATATGGTTCTTGGATTAGACATATGCATAATCATAGTGCTTGCAGAGTCGCCTTTATCTCAGGAAGCAAATTAATCTTTTTTTCTGAGAATAACAGACTTGTTTTCTCTTTGTGTGTCTTGGGTTCAGTAGTGTATCTCAGCTTAAATGATACATTTGGCTGGAATAATTAAAAAGAAGTTTTAGAACGCCACACAAATGTGATGTGATGAGGCAAACCAGTGTGCTTCTGGGACAGGCCATCACAGCTGTCCAATCTGTAGCAGCTTGCTTGAGGCTTGAATGGTCCATTAAATTACATGGTCTGATTCTCCTCTATCCATGAAGTATTGCAAGATGAGCTTTTAAGGAAACCAAGTAGCTACCCAATTTGTATTATCTAAAGCTGCAGTCATGCAGTCATTTGACACAGATGCCTCTTCACTCCTTCATCGACCTTGAGCTGGCACAATGCTGTAGGCAGAGGGTAGAGAGCTAGAGCTGACAAGGTTTAGCTGATCTGCCTCGACACTTCATCTCTACCTCTTACCATCGGCTGTTGCTGAGAAGAGGGTGTAGGAGCCAAAGAACCAATCCCTGTCCTGGCAACTGGGGAGGGAGAAGCTCTTGTCATTTAGGCACTTTCCTCTGATTCTCCCCTTTCCTTCCCCATGACAATGTCCTTGGCTACTGTTCCTGCTTCCTTTCCTTCCCCAGAAAGGAGTCACAAGAAGATGAGTGAGGGCTGATGTGCAGGAGGTTGCATGGCTCCTCTCAGAGGCTAGAAGCAGGTGAACAGCTGAGGAAGGGAGAGGTTGTGGCTACAAATGTTATATTCAAAGGTACCAGAGAAGGGGACCCCAGAAGGGCTGGTTCATTGTTGGAGGGAAAAAAAAAAAACAACACCAAACCCCAAGAGAGTTCCCATTCACTGCCTCCACAAACTTCACTGGTCCCTCCCCACCCCAGAAATCCTCTGATCCCTTGGGGAGGTCCACCCTGAATCCTTGTGCTGGTTTTAGCTGGGGTAAAGTTCATTTTCTTTATAGTAGTTAGTATGGGGCTATGTTTTGCTTGCGTGTGTGGCTTTTGCTTTACTTATTAAGCTGTCTTTATCTCAACGCAGGAGTCTTCTCACTTCTGCCCTGACGATACTCTCCCCCATCCCACCATGGGGGAGTGAGTGAGTGGCTGTGTGGGGCTGAGCCGCTAGTTGAGGTTAAACCATGACAATTCTGAAAATCCCCTTTATCTCTGCCAGCCCTCCTCACTCGCCTTCATCTTCTGAGACTCCTGCAGACTCTTCCCAGCCGTGCTTCCAAACTCTTTTCCCACTAAAAGCCCTTCTGCTGTCACTGCAAAACTGAGTTTTGCCTTTGATCCAACCCTGCTAACTGCATCTTCTTCACTTGTACTAAGTGTGCATAGATAGGTCCCCAGGTGCTTGCAAGATTAGGGTACGTGTATTTATTTAAACACATTTTTAACAAGTTTCCTCATGAGTAACAGACTGACAATCCACAAACACAAAAAAATAGTTTCCTGAGTATACCATTTATAAAAAGTTTAGCAGTTCTACTCCAACTCTTTCAACATACTACAGGTTCTATTTCCCAAACCACCTTTTCATTTATACCAATCATATTGTTTCTATACATCGGTGTTATGTTTTGCTTAAGTATTTTGTGTGCTGAAGAACCCAAATGCTATAAAACACTACACTTTTAAAGCTGGAAGAATTCCTCTGTAACATGCACAATTCTTAACTTTGCCAAGCTGAAGTCAAGTTTGAGCTGGAGAGTTTGGAAATGTCCCCAAGTGATATTTCTGTCATCACACTTTCCGAGTAAATTTATCTTTTATTGTTGTTGTCGTTGCTTCTGCTCAGCTTTATTTATAAATCTTTGAAAATAGGAATTTATAATGAACACACAGTCAGTTTCTTAAATTACAACACTGAGACACTAACAAGTAAGCACCACTATAATCAAGCTAATTAAAAGGCCACTTCAAGGATGGAAATCTACATATGAAAAGGAACATCATTTTCCTGATGGTAGTTTTACTGTCCTCTTATATTTGCATGCACCCTGTAGAGTCTCACCATCATTTGAAGCTGAGCTATTTAAAGAAAAAGCAGGTTTTTACTCCTAATCTCTTTAAACCAAAGCAATATTTCTAGTTTTGGCCAACTGGTCCCGTGTTTTTCAAAGTTCATTCTTTGAAGAGCTGAAACACTTTCATTTATCCAGAACAGCAGATGCACTGCACACTTGGGGACAAATGAAATAGCAAGTTGTGTACTGAATTTTTAATGATGTTTCCTTGGTAGAGACTTCAGAAAGCACTTTTGAAGATTACAAACTAACTCGATAATGAGCAGTTTTCTTCATTTCAAAACTATGTGGAAAGATCACTATAGGCTTCCATATTCAGAAGCTACTGCAGGACATTCTGGTCTTAGCTTTTTTTTTCATTGCCAGAAAAAAAAAAAAAAAAAAAAAAAGAGTGGGGCAGGGGAGACACTAACAAAAGCCAATGTAAATTGCACACAAATCTCCTTTCCATCCTCAGTAAAAATCCTTCCTGTCTCATAAAATCCCTGTTTTGGTGACAACTAATATGCTTTTTGAAGCTGAAAAGACTTTATTTAGGTTATGAAACATTTCAAGGACCTTTCAAGTATGTGATGTAGACACAAATTCAGACAGAAGGGCATTGAGGTCACTTGGAGCTTAGCTGCTGAGGAGCATGGGGCTCATAACTTAAGTTACATACTTTCTAGACTTTCTTTTTGCAATATATCCTTACAGTTCTAGCACTAAATAAACACTGAAAACTCAGGAAATCATTTCATCATCTTCTGAAAGATTGCTGTGAACTTGTAAACTTATGGTATATAATGCCTGACAACCATCACAAAGTTCCTCTTAACTGTCCACTCAATTTCCCAGCACTGGTAATGATTTAAGGCCTCAGAGAGTGCAGTGCACTGTGGAGAATTGGTTAGTCAGCTGTGGTTTAATTTATAATGTTTTTTTGACCACAGTCTGGTTTTTCACTGATTGTCTTTAAATGGAAGTCTGAACCACAGTTTTTCCAGGTTTACTTAGAAGTTGACTGCTACCTTTTACATTAAGCATATGCAGATTTGCAAGAATTTCCTTTGTAATTTCGCTGCTCACTGAATGGCTTCCACGAGTAATCCAGCATATTCTGTCATGTCTCTGCATTTCTTTTATGTGTTAAGTTCCTTTTGGCTGATTTCAGGTAGAATCAGGTTTAGGGAACGTTTTGTTAACAACAGTTAGCCAGCGAAGTTTACAATAATCTTCCAGTCACTCTATTGGATTAAAATAGTTGTTTCTACACTGGGAAATTTTCTCAACTGTGAAGAAATAAATAATTAGGAAAATACTGGGCCGGCTCCCTGAATTGGGGCACAAGAAAATTTCCACTGATGTTTTGCAGATAGCAATTTCATATCCATCTGCATTATCCTAGTGCAACTTAAAGCTACCACAGAGCAAGTATACCATCTAGTAAAGGAAAACACATATCTGTTGCTTGACATGCAGAGTCCACAGCTCCCTAGAACATGCTGTGTAAGTGATAATCTGTTTGATTGTTTCCATTTGGTGATTTAGGGACATAAAATAATGCTATCAAGAAATACTGAGCAGCATTAAATTAATTCCCAACCAATAGATTAAGGTCTAGATTCTTGTATTTATATAAGTATCTAATTCCAATTTATTTCAGTCATATGAATATTTGCTGTAGAGAAGTTGTGTGTCACTACTAGGTAGGCAGCATCATTAATGATTTTAAAAGGAACATTATTATTATGTTAGTGGGGGTAGAATGGGCTGAATATCTCACCCTTTCTATGATACACCTTTGAAGAGATTGGTCTGTACTATACAACTTACATTATCAAGAAATAATTTATATAGATGTAATATGTACAAATTAAAAAAAGAAAAAAAAAATCCCCACCAAACATAACTTAGAAGAATTGGAACTGTTCTAAAAAAAATGTAGATTTCAATGTAATAAATATTTTTGCAGAAAATGCTTTGGCTAAAAATTGGACTGGCTGTAGCTATCAATTATTCAAGTAACGTAAGTTCAGTAATTTCTATTGACAGTAGATTAGTGCTACTGGCATTAATTGACAGGAGGAGAAGGGAGGTTGGTATAAGTCCTGATAAATGTACTACAACCAGACCTTCAAAGCTGCTTCCAGAAATGTGTGCTGCTCTCTCTTTCCTCACTCAATGGCATCTTCACAGCAAATCCTGTGACTGGATATGTAGACATTGGAAGGACCAAAGCTTACCTGCTTTACTCACATAAAGAATCACATTGAGTGGTCACAGACCAATGCACGTAATTTTCAGCTGTTGCATGCAATGTTTCAGCATTGCATGAACAACGATAGTGGTATAAAACCCCATGCTTGCAAATAAAACCATATAAAATCCCCATGATATAAATTCTTCAAAAGTATTCCAGAATTCCTCAAAGTGTTTGATAAAGCTTCTGACAACCAGTTATCATCCAGTCTTGAATCTTTCTTTTCTGGAGAAAGGCTATGAAGATTTAGTAGGGCAATTCTGGTTTCTTGCTGGAATCTTTGTTTCTCTGTCCTTTTCAATCAAGCTATAAATATGAGAATGATACAGAGGCTGGATTGGCCTCGTGCTCCAACTCATTTTTTCCTGCACGGAGTAGCCAAGTGCCCACGCAGATTCCCTTACATTTGTCAGCAGCTTTTCAAATGATTGGTCATGGTTCTTCCTGGTTAACCTTCCTTCACAATGAGTGACTGAGACACAGGAAAAGCCAGTGAAAGGATTTTAGTCAAGCTGTTTCCACTGTGCATCCTTTGCAAACAGGCCAGTAGCCTTCTCCATCAAGGACTGAGGACTAGTTGAGCTGGAGGTATCTGAAACATAACCCTTTCATGATGAAAGAGACGTCATTGTGGCAGGGTTAGTTAGTTAGTGACGTTCCAGCCATTTGTTGCTTGCCCTTACTGTTCTTGCATGCCACCAAGTGCTGTTGATCCTGGATTTTGCCAGTGCTCAATGCATCATGGCATCCCCCCCCTACTCTGCTTCTTCCACAGCTCATCAGTTTTGCTTTCCATCTGTTCAGTGACCTGGGCTACAAGGTCTAAAACATTGCCACAAAGTCTAGCCAGGGAGCTCAGTAAACATCTCCATCCCTTGGGTACATAGGAAAGCTCATCCATGCAGAAGTGAGATCTTCCTCCCAGGCCAGCTAAAGCAGACCTTTCATTACAAATGTTCTCTGTGTCTGCAGGCTTCTGGGTTTGCCTGCTTTAGCACACACCCTACTTTCAAGTAGGGTGTCCCATCATGTCCCATCATTCCTCCTCTTGTTGCAGAATGACAGACTGTCTGCAAAGATAATCTCCACGGGCTTTTTTCTGCAGCTTATCCAAAGAAAAGTGTTGGAGAGTTTGGCATGCAATGCAAGGCCAGCAATCCGGAAGCCTGATGTTGAAGAAGAATCGGTTATTTCAAATGGGTCTGGTCACCAATCTCTTACAGTAAAAGCATCCATGTGTGATGGTTATTCCATAAGAATGCAGTGGTGCTATCAAAATCAGTAGAATTAATCCATACTTTTGTCTTTGTAATACAGATAGATTAAAAAATTGGCTTACATATGTCCTGAACCCTTTTTTAAGAGCATTGATCAGTCAGAACATGGAGGACTTTATCAAGGAATCTCATCTTTTTTTCTTCAATGATTTGAAAGTGACATTTGCATTTGGTGGATTCTTACAGAGATTTTCAGTGTTATATTCACCAAGGATGTCCAAACCAGACTATTTCTATCATTGCTATACCGAAGTTAACATGGAGAAAATACCTTTTATTCTTCTTAAGACCCTTGTATTGGGAAGGAGAAGAGAAGAGAGGCTGCATGTGAAGGCAGTGATTACTAAAAGGGAACATATTTTTAGGTACCAAGATACAGTGATGTATTTCTTTGGAATGTTATTATGGCAGGACTTGTTCAGCATGAGAAAACTAAGGCCAAATGTTGTCAAGTTTGCGTGTACGTGCAGCCTGTATGCCTTTTAATGACATGTCTTCTTGTACCCCATCCCATTTCCTAGTAAGGCAAAATCTGGCAGCTTCCAGCTGAATGACTAACTCTTGTTGCAACTTTCTTGGCAAGAAGCAAAGGGCTGTAAGATACGTTCCTCTGCATGTTCTCATGGCACCCTTACTGCTCAGACCTATGAAAGCTCAGGGGAATAAACTATGCAAAATCCTTCATATATTATTCAATATTTCCCAGCTCACTTTTTACAGTAATCTTACTTAGAAACAATCTTTAAATAGAAGCTTCTACGATACTGTTAATGAAAAAATGTTGCCTGGCAGACATGGCTGAAGAGGGAAAACACTTGCAAAGGGTTGCTGAGTGCAGGGTCTGTGTGGCTCTAGGTCTACAGAAGTCAGTGCGATCCGCAGTGCTCTGTCCTGAAAAGAAGCTTCACAGGGCTCATGAAAAGGATACTCCTCTCATCAAATTTAAGGAGTCTTTGACATTTCTGAACTTGGTACTTCCCTTTTGCAGCTTTTTTCACTTTTCCTAAGTCCTGTGCCTTTGAAAATCTCGTATTTCATTTATGCACACTGTCTTGATACCTTTCGGATGAAAAAAGAAATGCACTGTACCTGAGAGAGAATTCCTGCCTTCAGTAGCAAGTTCACCTCAAAATTTAGAAATTAAATAAAAAATTGAGATGTGGAGAGGCAATTCAGGGAGGTGACAAAAAAATCAAGCATTATTTTTCAGAAGACAATATGAATAATTTCATTTGAGCTGGGGATCTAGAATTTATTTCAAAAATAAGACACCTCATTGTGACAGACTCTATCCTCAGTAATGTATGCAGCCAACATTTTTACTATTGTTTAACCTCTGTAAAAAGTCACAGGGAGTAACATTGTGATCTCACTATGTATGAGAGGTCTGTTGGAGAAGTTCCAGCAGGAGTGGGACTTCTCTAGACACCAGAAATCATCTCTAAACAAAAACATAAGCAATGAAAAGAAGGGGAATACAAAACAGGCAGAGGACCCTAGTCAGTGTCCCCCTCCTCCCTCTTCCTTCCTTCTTTCCTCATGCCCATCACACAACCCTGTGTAAAACGTGTAGGGGAGCTAGTGAGCCTAAGAAGTGTTAAGGTTGGCAGTGACATCCAAAATGTCGGATGGAAAGGTGAAATGGAAGACAGATACGGTTGCAAAATATATCCCTTTTGTTTTCTTGGAAAGCAAGAAGTTTGCAACCAACACATTTTTCAGATTTAACTTTGTTTTTCAGTTGCATATTCTGATCAGGTATGCCTTAAACTGAAAATTAATTAGTCAGTGTTTAGAAAATATCTAACCAGTGAAGTACATCTGCATATTGATGAGACAGTATCTTAAGCCTTTGTAGCCGGAGGCAGGATTTAGAAAAGCAACGTCGAGAATTTCCAGATGAGAGTCTGCCAGGCAGTTGGCCTGGGAGGAGAAGAGTCCAGAGGGAATGTTGTAATCTTGCATTTGACTGAGCAAGCACCTGATTCAAAAGCCAGTAGGGAACATCACAGGCATAGTTTTGTGAAAGAACGGCAGTCTGGCAGTGGTGATTATGTTCCGTACCTCTAGGTAAGGAACGTATGGAAAAGTCACAGTCAGGAAAAGAAGCTCCCAAATGATATTGATCAGATCAAAACAGGAATGTATGAAAGCCTGTGACAATACTGGGGAAAACATCAAATTGTGTTCATCTTAGGGGATTTTTCAGACTTTGTCAAAGGCATTGCAGCTTGCTCTACGCTTGCCATTGATCAAAGAGGGCTGAACTCTGCTTCCTCATTAATGTCACAATGTGAATTCCCTACAGAGGTCACCAAAAATGCATCAAAACAACTCCTGGTCCCGACTGGCCTGAGTGCAAAGCAAATTTTAGCACAAATATTTCACATAGCAGGCAATGTGTTGGTTTCTGGTCAGAACACATGTCCAGTCATCTTTAAAGAGCATTAAAGAAATATTGATGTTGTTTTGAATTTTTTTAACCAAATATTCTAGGGACTAAGTGCTGAAGGCTTGAAATGTAAGCAAGTAATGTTAATCCTGCGTGTTAATTTAGACTGGCTGAAGAAAAGATAACAGCTAGAAATTTAAAATATATTCACAAAATCAGGCCAAAACAGTCTTAGAAAACTGTATCTGGATGAAGCCCATAGGCTTCCGTGAGCATTACTCTTAAAAACTGTGCATAACTTGTGATGAATAATATTAGTTCTGTAAAACCTTTTCAGTTGTGCTGTCTAATTCTAGAAAAGACATAGCGCTTTATCCAACATAAGCATAGCTCAAAAACCTAAGCCAAAGCTCTTTTCTTTTTTGATGTACGTACAGATCATACATTTTGGGTTGAGAATTACTGTGGCTAAGGGGCAGATCTGCCCCTGTACAGGCTCCTCTCATCTTGTAGCTTTTAAAATAGCATCCTATCATCTAAGATTTGCTCATGTGACCATAATGCAAACAAAAATAGAACTAAGCATAACACGCGGTACTGGAAAAACAACAACATGTTTGAAAAGTGGTGCCTTCCCTAGGAAATCACACCCACACATCCAACACTGTTTATACAGAGCCTTTCCCAACAGCTGATCACTGTGACCAATAATTTGCAACTTTAGCCCATTCCTGCAGCTCTTTATCACCATTAGGCAGAATCCTGTGATGCAATTTGAAGCCTTGGAGATTGATTGCAAATCAGTGTCGAATGTTAAGATTTTTTTATTATTTTATTTTTCCTTCTCAGAGCACTACAGGAGACAAAGAGAATGATTTACATTACTAGCTTAAACATTTATGAAAAATAGATAAAAGTAACAGAAGACTGACATAAATAAGGCTAATAGCATGTTATATCTAATCCCAAACTCCATGCTGTCACAATAACTAGTTCATTTAAAAGTATTTCTGTAACCCTGGTGTACTTTTCATGACAACAGGGGGTTTTATTCAAGTGAGTGAGCACAGAGGGGAGCACTTGCAGAACTTCTTTTTTGTTCTGATTACTTTGGTTATAAAAAAAAAGATTTTGTCAAATTAATGCTTACTGAAGAGATAGAAATAGACCTAATGCAAGCCTGGTGGAAGTGCTCACAGGCTGGGACTGTCTCAAGCTCTGTACTCAGGCAAAACTCCAACTGGTTCATTACTTTAAAAAATCTTTTCTTGTGTTCAGCATCTGGCCTGAATGTATTGGGTTTCACTGAAAAACACAGTTTGTTTGTTGTTTTTTCTATTTATTTCTACATCTAATTGACTTTAAATGGAAGAGAAAACACCAAGGCATACCTAATGCCCAACTATGGATAACACAGAATAAGTCTTCATATCCAGTGAAAAATACAGAGTCATGGAAGCAAAGAACTCATCCTTATTACTACTTCTCATACTAGCTCCTTCTATGATCCTAATACTTTGCTTTGGTTATTTCACTTTGGACTTCATTTTGTGTAGCAGAGAGATCATAAACTTACCTATGCTTATAAAGGACTTTGAGAACTATAATGAAAAACACTATAGAAATGCTATGTGTTCTGGTTTAGTTTGATAAGTTTGGGTGACTCACTATCTGTTCAAAAGCTGAGTGTATCTTCAATGCAATGATTGGCAGAGCATCACAGGGGATATTTGCAATAGGGAAAAGTCACCATCTTACAAATAGTGTCTTATCTTCTTTCCACTGGAGTCAGTGGGAGTTTTGCCAGTAATTTCAGAGAAAGTATGTCCATTCTCATAATCTCCTTTGAAAATTACACCCAGAGGAGACAAGTAGGATCTGAAAACTGAAGTGCTCTTAGAACAGCATTCTGTGTTGTGGCAGTGTCAATGCTGGAGACTTGCTTTGTTCTTTCACTGCTAAAAAATATAATCCCTCAGGCTCTATGTCACAGTCACACTCATTTATATGTGCACTAACACCATCTTATCACATACTTCTAACAGGACTCCTCACAGAAATATGTAGCGTAGATGCACTTTGAAAGAGCTGTTATTTTCCAATATCTGAGCTATATTGTATAACTAGTTCTCTGAGTACCATTCACTTTTTTTCCATAAAGTTAGACTCATGCTTTTCCAGGGGAAAGTACTGGATGGGATCCTGGATAGGTAAACTATGCCCTTGTATCTCGGAGTCGGAGAGTAATTTGCAGTTTCATCACCTATTTCTTTGCCTTGATGATGTATCAAGTTGTCTCTGTTGGAGAGTAGAGGTGGGGCAGCTGAGAGTGGGTTTAAAGGATGCAGCAAAAGGCTGCAGAGGACACCCTTTCTCAGTGTGGATGACCATGACAAATGCTTCTAGCAGAAGTCATCTGACACATCTTCACCACAAAACAAAAAATAGTGCGGAGAGTCTGAGTGAGCTTTGACTTCTAGTTTATCATCACCTAAAGGTAACTTTCCCCTGTGAGCGGGAGAGGAAGAGGTGTTGGTATCATAGGCATGCTCAAGACACATGGAGGTTTCCAGATGTTGACACAAGTACCAAGGTACTTTTTAAAAAGAAATAGAGATCATATAACTATGTTCCCCCACCTCTCTACCCTATAAACAGCAGGAAGAACAAGGGCACAGGAACAAAGGATAGTCTCTGCCCATCCATCTTTATCAAGGCAAAGTCCAAATCACTTGTCTCAAATTCATCAATGCTTTAAAGCCTTCAAGATCTCCCTTATTTATGTGTGATCTAAGTGCCTGGCTAGTAATAAATATGCTTCCTCTTTTAATGAGGCTGTAGGAAATAGAAAGCATTTAGTAAGTTGTATCTACAACCAACAAGACAATCAGAAACCAGGAAAAGAAACTTAACTCCCCCTGCAGTCAAAAGGAGCTGGATATTACCCAGGGAAGTCTATATTAGGCATAAAATGCCTCAAAGCTCAGCAGAATTCAGAACAGGACTTAAGTCTGGCTTTGTAATCAAATCAACACAGGGTCTGGATTCACTAACCTCCTTATTAAAATGATGAAACACATCAGAGGTGCCACTTACCTCACGGATCCCTTCATAGTGATTTGATCTGAATTATTTAAATACAGTTAAATATTTTTTGCATGCAGAGCACGTGGTTTGCAGTCACTGAGAGTGAGTGTGCAGTGATGACATCGTACCTTCCCTGGGAGCACAGCCAGTCCACACACCAAGGGAGACAACAGAAATGCAGCAGCCAGTATTTGCCTGAGTGACCCCAGGTAAACATTTCCAGGTCTTGGTCATGCTCCCTTGTTCCAAGGCCTCCTGAGGTGTCTAATAACTTTGTGCATGTCTCTGGAACCACTCCTGAGCTCATACATCCTCCTCAAAGCACGGCACCAATTAACTTGGGTTGGCTTTGCAAATGCAACTCATGCTCATCACAGACAAGCCAGTGCCTAAGGAAATAAACCCTGCTGGGTACTAACAGGGGCTATGGGCATCTGTGTCACACTAGTTGCCATAAGAAGGAACATCTCGTAAGAGATCTCATAATTTTCTGGTTTTCCTATTTTCCAAAGCATCCTGGCCCCACATTTCCTAGGGAGCAGAGGTGTGAACTAATTAATACTTCATTGAGAAATATGCAAGTTTATCTTAAAAAGCTCGATGTTTAAAGGGCATAGAGTGGAATTTAGCCACTGAGCTGACCAGGGGTGGGTGACTGGCATCCTCTGGCCCAGCACCGAGGGAACTGACAGAGCAGCCTGAAACCAACAGGATTACAAGTAAGCTTCAACTTTTTCTTTTTTCCATATGTTTGTATACAGGATAGAGAAAGAATGCCAATTGCAGCATTCAAAAAGAGAAGATAGTCTAAATTTTCCATTGTAGGTCATAGTTTAGTGATCTCCAGTTCGAATTCTCAAACAAATATGTTCATTTACCTTTGGGTGGTATTTCACCTGTCATATAGATCCAGTTGAAAGCATGAATTTTAAATGAGCACTTTTTTTCCCCTTTAATTTAAAGAATAGAAGGTGAGTCGGTTTATTCTGTCCGTCTCAATGGTGGTCTATAGGCAGGAATAAATACAATTATAAATTCTGTATTCCTGAAGCAGGCATAGCCATATACTTCTGTGCAAAAACCTTGCACATCAGAAGTTCACAATAATGGCAGTCTTAGCTGGAGAAAAATAATGCTAACTGACAATGTTTTGGAAGCAGAGGGAGGTAGGCCAAACAGTGTCACCTCCTGTAAACTGACATTTTCAGTAGCAAAAGCTACTTGTCAGAAGAAACATTGGGAAGGAAAACTTCAGTTAAACCAAACAGCTTCAGATTTGATTTTTTTCTTTCAGCTTACATATGTACAACAAGATTTCCTTTCTTCCTTTTATGGTTTTGGAATCACAATTTCTATGTGAAAAGTCAGGGTACTTTAAGGCACAGCATCACCATCGAGCAGCATTGTGTAAGGTGTGGGAAAATATGTTTCATGTGAGGAGGGAGGGAGTTACAGAAAGTCAGGCCCCTCTGGCCTCAAGTGAAGTCTTCAGCTTCTGCCCGGCCAACCCTGCCTCCCTGCAGCACTGCTGCAGGACACTGGTTGCATCTTCCTCACACCTCCAGAGATTGTAGTACATATTTATGCATGTTAGCACCGGGGAGGGCTAGCCACAGCATGTTTGCTGTAGCTCTTTGAATAAAAATGGTAGAGCTTTAAGTGATGTGAAGTCCTATTACCTCAAAAACAGCATTCTTATTCTGCAAACTGGATTCCTCTGTCTTTCTGTCCCTAGGTAACACATGTGTGGATGCACACATTTTAAAGACATCATATTTCTTGGATGACAAAGGAAATATTATGCTTAGTGCAGCTGGTCACCACTAACACAATAAGCACTACCAAAGTTTGCTTTCACCTGTCATTTCTGTTGCATCTAATAACGAGACTGACAGACTCAGATACAGCTTTTTTTAAACTGCTTCTTGCATTACTAGCTTTATAACTTGAGGAAAGAAATAAATGATGTTTTGGCCTGAAGTTGCTAGTTTGGAGCTCCTCTAATCAGTGTTCTGGCCAGAGGTCCCTGAGTGAAAACATCTGCAGTAAGCAGATACAATTAGGTCTGCTGTATTAACATAATTGGGAAATCAGGGCCCAACAGGTAGCATGGCCCTCAGTCTTTCTGGAGAAGAAAGGTACAGAAAGCCTTGAGCATGCATTTAAGGAAGCTAAGCTGTCCAGCTTGCTGATAGCCACAGTGAAGACAGCAAAGAATTTATCCACACAGGAAGACTGAAGAAAAATTCAAACTCTAGGCAACAGTCTAAAAGTTACAGTTACATCAGAAAAGAGTCAATGGTGCCATGTATCACTGGTTTTATACAAATATAAGCAAGATGGATTGAATTTAGCAAGATGCATACAGCCATTATCCCAATAATTCATCCAATTAATTTATTTTTGATTTTTTAGTTTTTCTAATGTCGTATAGTTTGGGTTATGGAAGTTTTGAAACCTTTCTCCTCCTACTTTAAGTTTTGGTGTCAAATTACTATTTAAGCCAACTCAGATCCAAACAAAGGCCAGTATTCATATCTACAAAAAATATTCCAGATCCTCAATATGTGTAATGTTATGTAGAAGGAAAAGAACTCATCACTTAATTCAGTGACTTGTGTCCAGATTTGCACAGGTAAAGTTGATACCCTGCCACTGACATAATGTATATACTGTAATCACAAGTGTTTCATCCAGCACATAGTGGCATTCACAAAAATACCTACTTTATGTGTGAATCAAACAGAACTGGATTACCAGATGAAATGAAATCAGAACTCTCTAAAACTTGGGCCAACTACAGAACTCGTTTTTCTCAAATTATTAAACAAGTGGTTTCTTGACATTTTATGTAGTATCCAACAACTGTCCAGAGACAAATAAATACCAACTGCAGCTGATGGCTGGTGCAGCAGAAATTGATATAGTGTTGAGTGACTTATCTTAACTCAAAACTCTTGACCCTTCTGCATCGCTATAGAAAACAAAGTGTAATGACTGTTCTCTTGCTGACAATTTTAACTGTAGTAATTTTAAAAGATTCGAGGGCAACTTAAAAAAAAAAAAAAAGGCAACAGTTTAAGCACCTATTGAATAATTCAGCAAAATACAGTCTCCCAGCTTGGCAGCCATCTGCTCCTGGAGATGACTGGACTCTGTAGGTTCTCTCAGTTTTAATCTAAAAGTGCCCTAGGCACCCTCAGTTATGTCTTCTGGACATATGCAGAACTGCTCCAACTCAACAGCTATACACCTTTCACCTGTGTAAACCTTCTTGGTATCCATAAACTAGGTGGAGACTCACCCAAGGCTCATGCAAGGCGCCTGTTAAATGAAGTTACAGCACTTCTACACACAACAGCCAAGAGCTCAGTAACAAAGAGGAAGCAGATCCACTTCTAGTTGCACTTTTGAAAGGCAAATAGAGATTCCTGCCAGCCCTTTAAGTAACAAGAAAGTGGCTAAATACTCATAGATGACTTGGGAGGCTTGTATTTTAGGGCCCACTGGGGTCAATAGACACAAAAGGAGAGGTTTCATAAACTGTGAAACTTTCCACCTCAAGAAAATTCTGGATACCAAAAGATTTCATGTCTTCAAAAAACTATACAATTGCATCTTATACCATGTAATTCTTGTCTATACACACAGTGTGAACTGGTTGTTTTTAGAAGCATAGAAATGAAAGCAGTGAATTTCTTTCTACAAGACAGACTGGATATAAGCTGGATAGCCTCGGAGTCACCAAGTATCTGGAATATGTGATAAATGAAATACATCTTTCTGGCTCTGCAGGACACCTTGAAATCCTAGTGTTACAGAATGGTCTTTTATAATAAACCAGAGTAACCTTGAAATAGGAGCCTTTTCATATTTTCCCAGACAGGAGAGCTCGCTGCCTTACGCTGTTTCATTAACACCTTCCTCTCAGTGACAAGAAGGAGGTTAGGAGTCTATGGCTCCCTGTCTACTTTCCACCTGGGAATGGATGAGGAGCCAACTGAGAGCTTATGGGTCAAGATTAAAGGGAGGGCAGGGACAGGTGACACTACAGTGGGGGTCTGCTAAAGGCCCCCCAACCAGAAAAAACAAGCAGATGAACAGCCTCATATGCATGAGGCCTGGTCCTAATAGGGGGACTTCAACCATCCCGATACCTGTTGGAGGGACAAGACAGCAGGTCATAAGCAATTCAGGAGGTTCCTGGAATGCATTGATGATAACCTCCTCCTCCAAGTAACAGAGGAGCCAGTGAGGAGAGGTGCCATACCAGACCTTGTTCTCACCAACAAGGAGGGGCTGGTGGCCAATGTGAAGCTCAAGGGCAGCCTTCAGCCTCTGCAAGGACCTCCTTGGTGCAGTACCATACGACAAAGCCCTGGAGGGAAGCAGGACCCAAGAAAGTATAGGAGCGATGCATCCCAGCAAAGAGGAAGTCAAGCAAAAATGCCAGGAGGCCCCCATGGATGAACAAGGAGCTCCTGGACAAACTCAAACACAACAAGGAAGCCTTCAGAGGGTGGAAGCAAGGGCAGGTAGCCCAGGAGGGTACAGAAAACTTCTCTGAGCAGCCAGGGATCAGGTTCGGAAACCTAAAGCCCTGACAGAATTGCATCTGGCCAGGGACATCCAGGGCAACAAGAAAAGATTCTATAGGTATGTCAGAGGTAAAAGAAAGACTAGGGAAAATGTGGGCCCTCTCCAGAAGGCCACGGGAGACCAGCTTACCCGGGATATGGAGCAGGCTGAGGTACTCAACGACTTTTTTGTCTTCAATGGCAAGTGCTTGAGCCACACCACCCAAGTGGCAGAAGGCAAAGGCAGGGACTGGGAGAATGAAGAACCACCCACTGTAGGAGAAGATCAGATTCGAGACCATCTAAGGAACCTGAAGGTGCACAAGGTCATGGGACCTGATGAGATGCATCTGCAGGTCCTGAGGGAACTGGCAGATGAAGCAGCTAAGTCACTGTCCATCACATTTGAGAAGCTGTGGCAGTCCAGTGAAGTTCCCGCTGACTGAAAAGGGGGAAACATAGCCCCCATTTTGAAAAAGGGAAAAAGGGAAGACCCAGGGAACTACAGGCCGGTCAGTCTCACCTCCGTGCCTAGCAAGATCATGGAGCAGATCCTCCTGGAAACTATGCTCAGGCACATGGAAAATAAGGAGGTGATTGGTGACAGCCAATATGGCTTCACTAAGGGCAAATAGTGCCTGACAAATTTGGTGGCCATCTACCACATGGTTATAGCGTTGGTGGACAAGGGAAGAGCAACTGACATCATCTAGCTGTACTCGTGCAAAGCATTTGACATTGTTCCACATGACATCCTTGTCTCTAAATTGGAGAGACATGGATTTGATGGATGGACCACTTGGTGGATAAGGAATTGGCTGGATTGTTGTACTCAGAGATCTGAAGTCAATGGCTGGATGTCCAAGTTGTGTTCCTCAGGAGTCGGTATTGGGACTGGCACTGTTTAACATCTTTGTTGGCATGAGGAGAAATGGGCCCATGTGAACTTCATGAAGTTCAAGAAGGCCAAGTGCAAGGTCCTGCATGTGGGTCGGACCAATCCCAAGCACAACGACCGGCTGGGTGGAGAATCGATTGAGATTAGCCCTGAGGAGAAGGACTGGGGTGTTGGTGGACAAGAAACTTAATATGTGTGATTGCAGCCTAGAAATCCACTTGTTTCCTTAGCTGCCTCCTGGGCTGGAGCACTTCTTCTATGAAGACAGGCTGAAAGTGTTGGGCTTGTTCAGCCTGGAGAAGAGAAGGTTCTGGGGAGACCTTATAGCAGCCTTCCAGTACCTAAAGGGGGCTACAAGAAAGCTGCAGAGGGACTCTTTACAAGGGAATGTACTATTAAGACAAGGGGTAATGGCTTTAGGCTGAAGGAGGATAGATTTAGATTAAACATTTAGAAATTAGGAAGAAATTCTTTACTGTGAGGGTGGTGAGGCACTGGAACAGGTTGCCCAGAGAAGCTGTGGATGCCCCCTCCCTGGAAGTGTTCAAGGCCAGGCTGGATGAGGCTTTGGGCAATCTGGTTTAGTGGAGCATGTCCCTGCCCATGTCAGGGGGGTTGGAACTAGGTTGTCTTTAAGGTCCCTTCCAACCCAAGCCATTCTATGACTTTGTGATTCTATGATGCTTTCTATGACAAGATGACCAGCTTAGTGGATGAGGAAGAGGCTGTAGATGTTGTCTACCTGGACTTTAGTAAAGCTTTCGACATCATTTCCCACAGCATCCTCCTGGAGAAAATGGCTGCTCATGGCTTGGACAGGCATACTCTTCCCTGGATAAAAAACTGGCTGGATGGCCAGGCCCACAGAATTGTGGTGAATGGAGTTACATCCAGTTGGCGGCCAGTCACAAGTGGTGTTCCCCAGGGCTCAGTACTGGGGACAGTTCTGTTTAATGTCTTTATTAATGATCTGGACGAGGGGATCAAGTGCGCTCCCAGTAAGTTTGCAGATGACACCACGTTGGGCGGGAGTGTTGATCTGCTGGAGCGTAGGAAGGCTCTACAGAGGGATCTGGACAGGCTGGGTTGGTGGGCTGAAGCCAACTGGATGACGTTTAACAAGGCTGAGTGCTGGGTCCTGCACTTGGGTCACAACAACCTCACGCAATGCTACAGGCTTGGGGAAGAGTGGCTGGAAAGCTGCCTGGTGGAAAAGGACCTGGGGGTGTTGGTCGACAGCCGGCTGAATATGAGCCAGCAGTGTGTCCAGGTGGCCAAGAAGGCCAACAGCATCCTGGCTTGTATCAGAAACAGTGTGGCCAGCAGGAGTAGGGATGTGATCGTCCCCCTGTACTCAGCACTGGTGAGGCCGCCCCTTGAGTACTGTGTTCAGTTTTGGGCTCCTCAGTACAAGAAAGACATTGAGGTGCTGGAGCATGTCCAAAGAAGGGCAACAAAGCTGGTAAAGGGACTGGAGCGCAAGTCTTATGAGGAGCAGTTGAGGGAACTGGGATTGTTTAGCCTGGAGAAAAGGAGGCAGTATTTGAGGGCCTCAAGGCAGGGACTGGGGGAGCTAAGTCCCTCCCACTGTAAGAGAAAACCAGGTTCAAGACCACCTGAGGCACCTGAACATACATAAGTCTATGGGACCTGAAAAGATACATCCCAGAGTCCTGAGGCAATCAACTATGTAGTTGTCACGCCACCCTCCATGATATTTGAAAAGGCATGGCAGTCAGGGGAAGTCCTCAGTGACTGGAAAAAGGAAAACATTGCACCCATTTTTAACAAGGGTTGAAAGGAGAACCCTGGGAACTGACCTGTCAAATTTGTATATGCACCAAGCTGAGTGGTGTGTTTGACATTCCTGAGGGATGGGATGCCATTCAGAGGGACCAGGACAAGCTCAAGAACCGGGCCCATGAGAACCTCATGAGGTTCAACAAGGGCAAGTGCAAGGTACTGCACATGGGTTGGGGCAGTCTGTGGTATTAATACAGGTGGGGAGATGAAGAGATTGAGACCAGTCCTGAGGAGAAGGACTTGAGGGTGTTGGTAGGCGAGAAGCTCAACATGAGCCAGCAGTGTGCGCTTGCAGCCCACAAATCTAACTGCGTCCTGGGCTGCATCGAAAGAAGTGTGGCCAGAAGGTCGAGGGAGGTGATCCTGCCCCTCTACTCTGCTCTCATGAGACCCCACCTGGAGTACTGTGTCCAGCTCTGGGGTCTCCAAGATAAGAAGGACATGGAGGTGTTGGAGTGAGTCCAGAGGAGGGCCACAAAGTTGATCAGAGGGCTGGAACACCTCTCCTGTGAGGAAAGGCTGAGAGAGTTGGGGTTGGTCAGCCTGGAGAAGGCTCTGGGGAGACCTTATTGTGGCCTTTCAGTACCTAAAAGGGGCTTATAAGAAAGATGGGGACAGACTTTTTAGTAGGGCCAGTAGTAATAGGACAAGCAGTAATGGTTTCACACTAAAAGAGGGTAGACATAAGGAAGAAATTTTTCACAATGAGAGTGGTGAAACACTGGAACAGGTTGCCCAGAGAGTCTATATATTCCCCATCCCTGGAAACATTCAAGATCAGGTTGGACGGGCCTCTGAGCAACATGACCTAGTTGAAAATGCCCCTGTTCATTGCAGGGGGGATGGACTAGATGACCTTTAAAGGTCCCTTCCAACACAAATCATTCTATGAATCTACAATTCTATGAAGCTTTTCACCCATGTGGATAAATGTCATAGAAGAGGTGACAGAGCATGTGACTGACAGTGTCTAATTGCATTTACCCTCATAAACAAAAAGATTATCATATGCTAGATACCCCAGAGCCTTCAGAATGAGAATCCTGAGGATGAGTCATTAAAATTCACGTTCCAAAAGTAAAAAACCAAAAACTCTAGGAAAATGACCTGACGTGGTTCAGCCCCAGCCGGCAGCTGAGCGCCACGCACCGCTCACTCATCCCTCCCCCAGTGGGATGGGGAGGAGAACGGGAAAACAACGGCAAAGCCTCGAGGGTTGGGATGGGGACAGGTTACTGGCACAGCAAGGGAGAGGGAAACAATCAACAACAGTACTGATAACAGATATTCACAATGGGTGATAACAGAGAACAATTTACCGATCCCACGACCCTCGACCCTCGACCCTCGGACAGGACTCTCAGCGCCTCTCAGAACCGCTCAGAAACCACGCCGCCCCGCCCGACTAGCCCCCTTTTATGGTGAGCATGATGTCACATGGTATGGAATAGCCCCCGGCCAGCTTGGGTCACCTGTCCTGGCTCCTTGTGAAATTAACTCTATCCTTGCCAGAACCAGGACATGACCCTTAACATTATATCATCCTACTTCAACACCTTTAAAACCATTAAGACATTTGGGTTTTCTAAATACACATAAATATTTGTTGTCTAAAAAAAATTAAAAAGGGTTAAAATTTACATATATGGTCCAGTAATAGCCTTGATGCTAGCCCCTTTATTCTCTGTGTCTTTTATAAACATGCATTCAAAGAACGAAGGAGGGGAAAAGGGAATTAATTTCATAGATGAATACTACCATGTTACATGTTTTGTATTATAGGAGACAGTTTTAAATTACATGAAAATATGCCATTAGCATGTCTTATTCACTCTTCATCTACCATGCACGTCAATTAAGAAATGGAGCTAAGGTTTTACATAGCCCTTTCTTACCCTGGACCAAATTGCTGTCACTATCAAAGTGGTGTAAACCTGGATGAATCACACTGAAGTCAACTGAATTATTTCAGAATTACACCAATATAATTAGAAGAAAATTATCCCCGCACAAACAAATTGTTTGATGAGTTTTCGAGCAAGCTGAAATGTATAGTAAAGGAAGCAGGACTCACATAAAGGAAATTGAATATGGCCCTGCAGATGAGATGGCAATGCTAAGAGACCAGGGGTGCAAAATGAATTTATGGACTGGATTTTCCAGCACAGTACACCTCTTGTACACACAGCACGATTCTTGCCAGAAAGGCAGTCCTAGCAAAATCATACCCAGGAAATGGGGATCTTGGTGGCAGGATGCCAGACAAGCACTGCCCCATGGCAGCACAGCAGGTAAAACGGATTGCCAAAAAGTGGGAATGTCTCTGCCCCGGCTCCCTGTAACCTACATATCGTCAGCCACTTGGAGCTTTTATCAGCCTTAGGGCTGCCCTAACTCAGCATAGAGAGAGCTGCTGTAAATAGAACTGCAGCAGGACTAGGCAAATGAGATGGAGTTATTTACATTGTATAAAATTGTTCCCTGCACCTTTAAAATATGCATCTCTCCTAGGATCTGGTGTATATTTCTTTTTTCATGATTTCTAGAAAGTACATACTGGAAATGCCTGCTTTTGTGTTTTCATAATATATTCCTAGAAATGTGTCCACCTCTGTTTAATACAGCCTGAAGAAATGGGGGATGGGTCCTGTGGAAGTAATATCAGGAGATACTGCAGTTAAAGTCTTTATTCTTAGTCATACACAGGAGATGGCATAATAAGGAATGTAGTTCTGACATGAAAAATTACTTTATGTGAGCATTGTTGTAGGGTTCTAGCTTCAATTTTAAGGACAGATTTCAGATTTAATGTTCTAAGCATTCGGACATTTTTTTCCGTTTGCTGCCTGTCTTTTATGTCATTGGTCAAATAACCTTTCCATCCTTCTGGGTGCTAGTGTCATTCATGCTTTTCAAACAATTTTGCCTTTGATAACACCACAAATTAACTGGATTAGAGTAATAAATTGATCCACCAGGGACCAAATATTGAGAAGGCGACCCAGGATATGGAGAAGGCTGAGGTACTCAATGACTTCTTTGCCTCAGTCTTCAATGGCAAGTGCTTGAGCCAAACCACCCAAGTGGCAGACAGCAAAGGCAGGGACTGGGAGAATGCAGAACCGCCCACTGTAGGAGAAGATCTGATCTGAGACCATCTAAGGAACCTGAAGGTGCACAAGTCCATGGGACCTGATGAAATGCATCCGCAGGTCTTGAGGAAACTGGCGGATGAAGTGGCCAGGTCACTCGCCATCATATTTGAGAAGTCCTGGCAGTCTAGTGAAGTTCCCGCTGACTGGAAAAAGGGAAACTTAACCCCCATTTTTAAGAATGGAGAAAAGGAGGACCCAGGGAACTACAGGCCAGTCAGTCTCACCTCCGTGCCTAGCAAGATCATGGAGCAGATCCTCCTGGAGACTATGCTCAGGCACATGGCAAATAAGGAGGTGATTGGTGACAGCCAATATGGCTTCACTAAGGGCAAATCATGCCTGACAAATTTGATGGCCTTCTATGATGGAGTTACAGGACTGGTGGACAAGGGAAGAGCAACTGACATCATCTACCTGGACTTGTGCAAGGCATTTGACACTGTCCCACATGGCATCCTTGTCCCTAAATTGGAGAGACATGGATTCGATGGATGGACCACTCAGTGGATAAGGAATTGGCTGGATGGTCGCACTCAAAGAATTGTGATCAATGGCTCAATGTCCAAGTAGAGAACAGTGACGAGTGGTGTTCCTCAGGGGTTGGTACTGGGACCGGCACTGTTTAACATCTTTGTTGATGACACGGACAATGGGATCAAGCGCACCCTCAGCAAGTTTGCCAATGAAACCAAGCTGTGTGGTGTGGTCGACACGCTGGAGGGAAGGGATGCCATCCAGAGGGACCTTGACAGGCTGGAGAGGTGGGTCCGTGTGAACCACATGAAGTTCAGTAAGGCCAAGTGCAAGGTCCTGCACATGGGTCAGCACAATCCCAAGCACGACTATAGGCTGGGCGAGGAATGGATTGAGAGCAGCCCTGAGGAGACGGACTTGGGGGTGTTGATTGATGAGAAGCTCAACATGAGCCGGCAGTGTGCGCTTGCAGCCCACAAAGCCAACTGTGTCCTGGACTGCATCAAAAGAAGTGTGACCAGCAGGTCGAGGGAGGTGATCCTGCCCCTCTACTCCGCTCTGGTGAGACCCCACCTGGAGCACTGCATCCAGCTCTGGAGGCCCCAGTACAGGAGAGACATGGAGCTGTTGGAGTGAGTCCAGAGGAGGGCCACGAAGCTGATCAGAGGACTGGAACACCTCTCCTATGAGGACAGGCTGAGAGAGTTGAGGTTGTTCAGCCTGGAGAAAAGAAGGCTCTGGGGAGACCTTATAGCAGCCCTCCAGTACCTAAAGGGGGCCTACAGGAAAGATGGGGAGGGACTGTTTATCAGGGAGTGTAGTGACAGGACAAGGGGTAATGGGTTTAAGCTGAAGGAGGGTAGATTTAGATTAGATGTTAGAAAGAAATTCTGTACTGTGAGGGTGGTGAGGCACTGGAACTGGTTGCCCAGAGAGGTTGTGGAGGCCCCCTCCCTGGAAGTGTTGAAGGCCAGGTTGGATGGGGCTTTGGGCAACCTGGTCTAGTGGAGGGTGTCCCTGCCCATGGCAAGGGAATTGGAACTCAATGGTCTTTGAGGTCCCTTCCAACCCAAACCATTCTATGATTCTATGACATTTTCAGAGGGAAATTGCATTTTTGAGAGTGCACAACTCTTTTAATTAGGTAGCTCCTCCCTTCTGAGTTGTTAGCTTTTCTGTAGCATATACACATACAAATTACAGCAGTCTGTCCTAGCTCTGTGATGTCTCTGGAGACATGCAAGGGGAATCCAGAACTCCTGGTGACTCACTACTAAATTGGAACTACCAGGTAAGGGGACATTTTTTGGAGGACTGTAGCAAGGACATCCATCACTTTCTGTGATTCATTTGTTCCCTGTAACAGTGGGTTCCTGGGCCTAAATATGGAATGAACTGCTTTAAGGTATTAGCTAACAAAAGAACCTCAAATCTGAGTTATTTCTTATGTAACTCCACTGAAGCCCCAGCAAATGTATCTAGTCTGACATTTTCTCTGTGTGCTCGTGATACCTGTACCATGAATGATATTTGCTGTAAAGCTGTGTGTCTGACTTCTCTTCTGCCTTCTAATGAACATCTTCTAGGAGTAGTTCAATAGTCCAGAAGCTAAGCAGCATAAAATAACCACACCATTCACAGAGGGTAATCTGGCTCACATATTTTTCTTCCCTTGCATGTACTTCTGCTGGCCTCTGAGAGGAAGGTTAGCTGGAGAAGCTCTGCATACAGAGCTGCTATAGCCTGGGACTATTTAACAGTTTAAGTGCATTTCCCAGTCCAAAGCTAGATCAAAGGACTAGGGCTGTGATGATGCTCAAACCAATAGAGAATTCTAACTCCTAGTGTCAGGAACAAGCAAAGCAGCAAGGCCAGCTCAGGGAAACATTGGGACCCAGCTGCATGCTCAACCCGTGTCTCAGGCTGACAGAGTGGGACTCCCAGAGAGATATTTCTCATCTGTGACCCACTCCCAGAGGTCTCCTTCCCTCAGATCTCTAAGGTAGCAGTCTGCCTTCTGGCTCCGTGCCCCACAGAGACTTTGCTATGCTATGCTGGAGTTAGGCATTTGTTTCTCCCTGTGCCCTTCCTTCTTTGCACCATCACAAAAGGAACATACCATGCTTCCAGTAGACACAAGTAATAATAAAAATTGGAAGATCACTCCTGCATCAATTTTTAATATTTCCAGTCATTCAGAATAAACTTCAGCATAAATGTCTCTGTTTCTGGAGGAAGAGTGTGGCTGATTAAAGACTTTAAATAGCTTTCTCATTGTTTGAGAAATCAATGCGGGGTGAAATTCTGAAAGGTACAGTTCATACTCAATAAATCTATGAAGTGGGATTGGCAAATTAGACAGTGTTTTAATCTTCCTAATATCCATCCCAAGATTTTTGTTGCACTCCAGTTTTTGGTTAATGCAATCAGGAACGTTTAAAAAGTTAGTTAGTAGAAGGATTCACAGTGTTTGAACTAGTAATTGAAGACTGGAGAAAGAGGTGAAGAGAGACTAGGCTATCTGAAGAAAGATTAACAAGTCTATTGCAGTATGTCCACATATTATTCTTGTGGATAAACAAGGAATTATCCCTTGCAATAATGCAGTGTTTGACATTTATAAGAGATTCTGAATGAGATCACTCAAGCATCTTTTTGTCCTCTCATTTCACTGGAGGCAATATAACTTCTTCCCGTAGCTACCATAGAAAATGAAGTGGTTAATACAGACTTTGTATTTTAATTAACTTGCACGGGAAATTTTCCAAAGTGCAAAGGCTGGGTCTGCATGAGCACTGAACTCACACATCCACCCAATACTGTGTGCGCAGTCAGTCACGGTACGAGCAAGTGCAGCAATTCCACATGCAGCCAGCATTTTCACTCTCATTTGTGAATGCGAATGCACTGCTGTGTCATTGTCTTATGGATGTGCCTTTCTGACACCCAGGGAATGGATTTGTGAACAGTCATTAGATAGCTCTCTTTAATAAAGGCGAACTTTACATTTATCAGAGAAGATATTTTCTCCTGACTTTTAAAGGACTTCTGTAAATTCAGTGCTCCCTAATTATGAATTTATGAAACTATTTCAATGCCCGGCCTTTGTCTAATACAGCTGATCCTGCTTGTTCTGCCCATGTAGATCAGTCCCTTGGTAGAAACGACACTGCCTCCCCCAGTATTGTTTGTAGTTGTGGGATGTCCAGCTCAGAATAGGAAAATTTCCAAGTCCTTCAAGACTCTGAAAATGGGGTAGCATCACTTAGTTTGCCTAGGGGGTGTCAGGGACAGCACACCATCCCAGTGCTCCAGTCCCAGCATCCACCAGCACTGCCAAAGAGCTTCCTAAGCTACTCTTGCTGAGGAGGGTCCACAGACACATCCCTGTACATTCCTCTCCTGGAACAGATACAAATTCCCACCATGTCCCAGCTACCTGCCTTCTCCAGAGACTTGTACACAAATCCCTGTCTTACCATGCTTTTATTTATTTGTATCTTTGGAGTACATATGCACCTCCTAGTCAGCTGCACCAAAAGCTGTCCCTCAAACTGTGGCAACACCAGCATGTGTTTCACAATTGGTCCTCTCTGAGTTCTTCCTGTGCTATAAACAAGGACTGCAAATTTCCCAGCTTTCAGCCACACACCTTCCACTGGCATGCTTTCTCTTAGCATGTCTCTTTTGACCAGAAGTGTACTGCAATATAGAAGAATAAAAACAAAAATGGCAAGAACTGCCTCCAAGCTCAGGCAGCCAAAGGGCACTCAAGAGAATTCATTATGGAGGTGCAAAGTAGTTAAAGCTGCTGCAAGAACTTCAGGAAATTCAAGAAGAGCTTGAGACAGGCTTAACTAGATATTGGAAGTTTTGCTCAAAATAATAAATGTTAACCAAGGCTTGTAACTTTACAAACATTAAGAGATTTTTTCTTCCATAAAGTCCTCTGATTTTCAGACACCTGAGGAATCATCTGAACCTGATTTCTAAACATGCATCCTCTTCAGCCATAAGACAACTCCTCTGTTTAAGCTGATTAGGGCTAATATGATCACTTATCTTTTTTCTCTAAACAATGGTCCCTTTTGGGAATGCTGTATCTGTGAAGTCATTAGCATAGTAATAACTGTATAAGATGGATGAGCCAAGCCAACTATTACCCCCCTTGCAAGTTCCTCTCCTGTAACAGATATAAGTAGTATTGATCTGTTTCTTCCATTAACAAAACAATGCTAAACAACATGGCAAACCTGAGTCACCATATAAAGAGATGTTCTTATCTGTCCATTTTCCAATGTGAAGTCTCAAGCCGTAATCACATTCATATTTAGATACCAAAAGATCTGGGGCATGCACTAGGATTTTTGAAAGTACAAAGGTAACAAATGACAGGTTTCTTCTGGATTCCTATTTGATCAGTTCTGATGAAACCTAAAACCTGAGGCACACATCTACATCTTTAGACATTTAAATACCTGTAAAAAATTTACATGGCTTTCCACACCAAGTACCAGACTGACAGCATCATATGATGAATCATACAGTCCATTTGATTTTAAAATGGCTATAATGAATGCTGCATATGTATCTGGTGTATTTTTAAATGTTTCTCTGAGTCTAACCTTACGTGTCCAAATCCCAGCTCACTGACTCATAGCAAGGGAAAGGTTAACATTTTCCACTGTCAAGTTCTGTCTTATAAATAATTTTAAAACTTTGGAAAATATTTTATCCCAAAAACTACACATACACCTCCTCAAACAGCCCAGAATTATTTGAGTTTTTCATTTGACAAAAATGAATTAAATCTGAATTGACTTATCAGTGCCTGCTGATAACTCTGTAGTTGTATTCATCATATATGACCAATACTGTAATGAGGTCACTGTTCTGCACTTTCTCCTCTTACTCATTCATCTCTTCCGAAGCACTGATCAGAAGATTTTTGCAGTACACTTGATGCCTACTAGTTTAAAGGAGATTGAATACATTCACTTGGTGAATGTAAATGGAAGTTACAGCAGCTACTTGCAAAGCCCTTGAAACGATACTTGAGAGGTGCGCCTGTGCAAACCTCATAAGGTTCAACAAGGCCAAGTGCAAGGTCCTGCACATGGGTTGGCACAATCCCAAGCACAATTACAGGCTGGGCAGCCCTGAGGAGAAGGACTTGAGGGTGTTGATGGGCGAGAAGCTCAACATGAGCCAGCAGTGTGCGCTTGCAGCCCACAAAGCCAACTGTGTCCTGGGCTGCATCAAAAGAAGTGTGACCAGCAGGTCGAGGGAGGTGATCCTGCCCCTCTACTCTGCTCTCATGAGACCCCACCTGGAGTACTGCGTCCAGCTCTGGGGGCCCCAGTACAAGAGAGACATGGAGCTGTTGGAGTGAGTCCAGAGAAGGTCACGAAGCTGATCAGAGGACTGGAGCACCCGTCCTGTGAAGACAGGCTGAGAGAGTTGGGGTTGTTCAGCCTGGAGAAGAGAAGGCTCCAGGGAGACCTTATTGCAGCCTTCCAGTACCTAAAGGGGGCCTACAGGAAAGCTGGAGAGGGACTGTTTATCAGGGAGTGTAGTGATGGGACATAGGGTAACAGCTTTAGGCTGAAGAAGGGCAGATTTAGATTAGATATAAGGAAAAAATATTTTTACTGTGATGGTGGTGAGGCACTGGAACAGGTTGCCCAGCGAGGTTGTGGAGGCCCCCTCCCTGGAAGTGTTGAAGGCCAGGTTGGATGGGGCTTTGGGCAACCTGGTCTAGTGGAGAGGCATGGGGTTGTAAATAGATGATTTTTGAGATCCCTTCCAACCCAAACCATTCTCTGATTCTATGATTCAATGATCTGTCTGTTTTGGACTACTTTCTGTGGCAGGGGTCATGGAATTAGTAAAGCTGGAAAAAAGATTTTAAAATGTCTCAGTGAAAATATTCTAATATTTGATAAATCTTTATGGTTTACCGAAAAGTTACTCCTCCTACGCTCTCCCAGTTGACAATTGGAGCAGCGATGTCCAAGGTGAAGGGGCAGAAAACTCAATTTTATGGCAGGAAAGGGGACTTCCACAGCTGCCGGGCTGTCTTGCTGGTAGGGCTCAAAGCAGCAGGAGCCCATGGATGTCAAGGAACTGACTTGCAACTGACAGTTCTGTCAAGGACTTAATATATTGTGAGAATTTTAAAGTTAAATCTCAACTTTCTTAAGCAGGAAGAAATAGGATTTTGAAAGAGGATCAGCAATGATTAAGTAGCACATGCAGCTGAAGAGACTTAATGCAGGGAGGCATGAGGGATGTGAGGCTCTTCACTTCTGGCTGGGGAGCCCCCCTTGCACTCTGAGCCCCCATCGCTATCCCTGCAGGGAAAGCTGAGGAAAGGACTTGAGATGTACAAAAGTTTTCTCTGGTTCTGACGTGGTTCAGCCGCAGCCGGCAGCTGAGCACCACACCGCTCGCTCACCCCTCCTCCAGCGGGATGGGGAGGAGAACGGGAAAACAACAGCAAAGCCTCGAGGGTTGGGATGGCGACAGGTTACTGGGACGGCAAGGGAGAGGGAAACACTCAGCAGCAGTACTGGTAACGGAATGTTCACAATGGGTGACAACAGAAAGCAGTTTACCCATCCGATGACTCGGCCCGTCCTGCAGCCACGCCAAACCCACCCCTCCCCAACAGACGCCTTTCATGGTGAGCATGACGTCACATGGCATGGAATAGCCCCTGGCCAGCTCGGCTCACCTGTCCTGGCTCCTGGTGAAAATTAACTCTATCCTGGCCAGAACCAGGACAGGTTCAAAGGTCTCCACAGGCGCTGGCTGAAGCTCAATCCTTCTTGGCCTCAGGAATATTAAAAGCCCAGCCTTTTGCAGTGGACACAGGATGGCTTTCCTCCACTGATGGGGGTGATCAGCAGGGGCTGTGCAGATATGCTTCAACATTTTCACTGAGCAGGAATTTGAACACAGTAGAAGCATACATGCTGCTAGTGGCTGTAGAGCAGCTCATGTTTGTCAAAGACTGTACTTATTATCTATCATTAGCATACATTCCCTAAGTATATAACTAATATATTCATAACCTAATTCCATAACATTACACAGTAATTATTTCTATCTAATACTGCATCTATATAACACACATATCTGAAGACCTTAGTGACTGAGCACTGAGGACTGAGATACCTTAAGACTAATTTTTTAGCATCTTGTCTTCTAGCCATTATTATAAAGTCAGAACCCTCTATTAGAGGACAACAGGAGTTTAGGAAAGAAACCCAAAACTCTGTGGCTGAGAGGACTGAACATGCAACACCCAGATCATTGATTTTCTATTTATCATTCCAGTGCTGTGCCAGGCATTTTACTATAGCTGAAATACCTGAGCACAGATTTTTAAATGATAGAAAGGGATTTCTATTTTAGCAGTCTATAAAAATATTTGCAGGCAGCTGTGCCAAAATCAGTTCCTCTGACAGGACAATAAAATGCACATACACCTGAATGAGACAGGAAGGACGGCCCAACAATTAGACCACCAGCTAAATGATTGTTTCTCAGTTCTCCCTCTTTCACATTCAGTGAGAGACTCAAAGATGATGTTTCCTCCATGTTCACAGAATCACAGAATCATAGAATGGTTTGGGTTGGAAGGGATCTCAAAGACCATCTAGTTCCAACCCCCCTGCCATGGGCAGGGACACCCTCCACTAGACCAGGTTGCCCAAAGCCCCATCCAACCTGGCCTTCAACACTTCCAGGGAGGGGGCCTCCACAGCTTCTCTGGGCAACCTGTTCCAGTGCCTCACCACCCTCACAGTACAGAGTTTCTTTCTAACATCTAATCTAAATCTACCCTCCTTCAGCTTAAACCCATTACCCCTTGTCCTGTCACTACACTCCCTGATAAACAGTCCCTCTCCAGCTTTCCTGTAGGCCCCTTCAGGTACTGGAAGGCTGCTATAAGGTCTCCCCAGAGCCTTCTTTTCTCCAGGCTGAACAACCCCAACTCTCTCAGCCTGTCCTCACAGGAGAGGTGTTCCAGCCCTCCAATCAACTTCGTGGCCCTCCTCTGGACTCACTCCAACAGCTCCATGTCCTTCTTGCACTGGGGCCCCCAGAGCTGGACGCAGTACTCCATGTGGGGTCTCACGAGAGCAGAGTATAGAGACAGGATCACCTCCCTCGACCTGCTGGTCACACTTCTTTTGATGCAGCCCAGGACACGGTTGGCTTTGTGGGCTGCAAGCACACACTACCGGCTCATGTTGAGCTTCTCATCAATCAACACCCCCAAGTCCTTCTCCTTGGGGCTGCTGTCAATCCATTCCTCACCCAGCCTATAGTCGTGCTTGGGATTGTGCTGACCCATGTGCAGGACCTTGCACTTGGCCTTATTGAACTTCATGCGGTTCACACGGGCCCACCTCTCCAGCCTGTCAAGGTCCCTCTTCATGTTCACCCTTTTCAGAATGCTCTAGCTGGCTTTCCCATTCTGTGCACAAGTCTTAGGCAAAGCAATCTAGCAAGTGTTCCAACCTGTCTTCACACGTGTCATAACTGCCCTGAACATCATATTTAAGATAGGAACTACCTGACAGCGCATCTTCTTTCTCAGCGTCATTGGCGGGTTCCTCAGTTAACCCTGCATTCTGTTACAGTAAGTCACTTCTCTGTACTGTCTGGGCTTGGGGAAGTCCTCAAGTGCTGTTGTGATTGAGGCAAGCAGTCCTGAAGTCAATGGCTCACTTAGATATTAACTGATTGGGCTGAAAACATATAATTAATTTATAATGAAGACGAGGCTGGAAGCTTGACTGCAGAACAGTGGTGGCTATCCTGACAAAGTAACTACTTCTAGCTCAAAAATTCTTTTGAAAGAAATGAGCATGCAACTTTCTTATAAAGAATATTTTGCAATTGTAGTGTGTTAGTATCAGTAAGGAACCTACAAAACTGAAAGAATATTCATTTCATTTGCAGTCCCAGATATCATTAAATTCAACTTTGATGCCTGAAGCACAACCTAATTACACAGGTTTTACAGATAGAGCCTCTTCATTTTATATGCTTTTGTCATTCCAAATCAATTTACCACACTGCCTCCAGAGCCCTTGAAAACACTGAGGGTCTTACAGCCAGTTTCTGTGGCAAGGGCTGAAAAGCTCTGGTCAGGTTTCTTAAGCAGCAAATCCCCAGGAGCATTTTCACACCAGCTTTAATAGCCTAGTCCATGACTGCTCACTCAGTTCTTCCAGCTAAAAGATTCTGCAGTTGCTTCCTTACCAACTTAAGTGTAAAACACAAGATGTATCGCTTAGTCTGCAGGAGGCGTTCCAACTTTCTTATGTGCAAGATAAAGAGAAGGTTTTTTTATTTATTTTGTTGGCCCTCAATGGTGTGAAAGCCAGACAGATTGTCTATCTACCCTCTGACTCAGTTCACACAGCAGCTCTGCCTGAGGCTGGTAAGAAGCCAACTCTGCAGTCACCGCATCTGCGTGGAAGAGATTTGGTCATTAACTTTCCTCCTTAGTAGCTAGCTACCAGAAGCAACATAAATTAGCAGAAAGCTTTTTGAGTCTGACATGCTTTTAGTGGCTGGATTTTCCTGTTGTCAGCAGAAGAGCACTGTGGTCATGTCCGCCAGCAGCACTGTAAGCTGGAGCACAGCCAGGGTTTCTGCCATAAACCTCAGAGGTATATTCGCCTTTATGTAATAACACTTATCACAAAAGATCCCAAAGTGCTTTGAAACTGCACAAGACACATTCAGGGAGTGATTCATCACCAGGGCTTCTCCAGGGCACAGCTGTCCCTACATACGCTGTCAAATTCTGGGGTCTAAAATAGCAGCATTTTCCATTCGGCTTTTTAAAGCATGGGGTGGGTGATGTCTGTGCTCATCTACCTCTTGTCTGTGGGGTTTGTCTTATTTAAAATAGAAATAGAAACAGCAGTAATACTGAGCATCGTCCTGGCTCAGTCCCTTGCACGTGCTGATTTACAGCACAGTGCTTGCCCCGGTTCTTAGACCAACCTGCTACAATCCCCCAAGCTGTCAAAATCTGATGAAACTGTCACCACAAGTTCTTCAGGACCTGACTGGAATCCCCATGTCCTGCACAGTTCTGAGCTGCCAAAATTCTCATAGGTCTGAGGCAGCTCAGATTACTGCTGCTTCTTGAGCATTTCTATGAAAATTTGTGGTTGCACAGTACATATAAGTACCTGAATATTACCTGAAGACCCTGAGATAGTTTGTATGAACACTGACTCCCTCTCTCCCTTCTGCTGCAAATAGTTAAACTGTATCAAGTAATTTTCAAATTATTTATCATTCCTGCTTGGAATGGGTAATAACAGCTATCTTCATTTTGGGGATCCTTCAGCGTATGGGATAGAAGAGAGATCATACAATTGCAAGGTTGGGAGAAGCTTCATGAAAACTGGTATCCATAAATGCTGAGAACAGTGAAACAAGATTATAAAATTGTTGAATAGCATTAAGATTTTCTTTTTTTTTACTTAGAACAGGAAATAACTGCCGTAGACATTACCAAACTAATGAGCAACCTGATGCACTTTAAAATAAAATCCAGTAAATGTGAATCATGGGAAAAAACCCAAAGATAACAATAACAAGTCAGCAGGACATGCCTCTCTAGGACTGAGGGATAGCTACACAGGCACAAATAGTAAAAGAGAGTTCAGTCTCAACACATAACCTAATCTCATCGTAGAAAGAAGGCACTGATACTCAAAGGATAAAAACCAGTAAGAATTATTTAGAATTAGTTTAAATATATCAGGACTATTGCATTAAGTGAGGTAATTACAGCCAGATCAAAAGTCTGTTGGCATTCCATTGGGATTCTGGTAGGCTTGATGATCTCAGGGTCTTAAAACTCCAAAATCACCATACCACAGCAATACTGTAAACAAGAGAAAGCTGTACCTTTCCACTACGTAATAGCAACAAACAGGTGAATGCTCCTCATAAAAAAAAATCAATCCAATATTCCATTTGAAGAGAAGTTCTACCCTGTGAGCTCAGGCATTGATGTTTGACAGTCATTTGCTGTTGGCTGGAATGAGTGAAACACCATTACCAGGCATCCAGGTTTAAATTAATGACAATTAATTAAACTACAAGAAAAAAAAATAGTGTTAAATCTTAGAATCATAGAATCATAGAATGGTTTGGGTTGGAAGGGACCTTAAAGATCACCTAGTTCCAATCCCCCTGCCATGGGCAGGGACACCCTCCACTAGACCAGGTTGCCCAAAGCCCCATCCAACCTGGCCTTCAACACTTCCAGGGATGGGGCCTCCACAGCTTCTCTGGGCAACCTGTTCCAGTGCCTCACCACCCTCACAGTACAGAGTTTCTTCCTAACATCTAATCTAAATCTACCCTCCTTCAGCTTAAACCCATTACCCCTTGTCCTGTCACTACACTCCCTGATAAACAGTCCCTCCCCATCTTTCCTGTAGGCCCCTTCAGGTACTGGAAGGCTGCTATAAAGTCTCCCCAGAGCCTTCTTTTCTCCAGGCTGAACAACCCCAACTCTCTCAGCCTGTCCTCACAGGAGAGGTGTTCCAGCCCTCCAATCAACTTCGTGGCCCTCCTCTGGACTCACTCCAACAGCTCCATGTCCTTCTTGCACTGGGGCCCCCAGAGCTGGACGCAGTACTCCAGGTGGGGGTCTCACGAGAGCAGAGTAGAGAGGCAGGATCACCTCCCTCGACCTGCTGGTCACACCTCTTTTGATGCAGTCCAGGACATGGTTGGCTTTGTGGGCTGCAAGTGCACATTGCCGGCTCATGTTGAGCTTCTCATCAATCAATACCCCCAAGTCCTTCTCCTTGGGGCTGCTTTCAATCCATTCCTCACCCAGCCTATAGTCGTGCTTGGGATTGCGCTGACCCATGTGGAGGACCTTGCACTTGGCCTTGTTGAACTTCATGCGGTTCACACGGACCCACCTCTCCAGCCTGTCAAGGTCCCTCTGGATGGCATCCCTTCCCTCCAGCGTGTCGACCACACCACACAGCTTGGTTTCATTGGCAAACTTGCTGAGGGTACACTTGATCCCATTGTCCATGTCGCCGACAAAGATGTTGAACAGGGCTGGTCCTAGTACCGACCCCTGAGGAACGCCACTCGTCACTGTTCTCTACTTGGACATTGAGCCGTTGATCACAATTCTTTGAGTGCGACCATCCAGCCAATTCCTTATCCACTGAGTGGTCCATCCATCGAATCCATGTCTCTCCAATTTAGAGACAAGGATGTTGTGCGGGACAGTGTCAAATGCCTTGCACAAGTCCAGGTAGATGATGTCAGCTGCCCTTCCCTTATCCACCAGTGCTGCAACCCTGTCACAGAAGGCCACCAAGTTTATCAGGCACGATTTGCTCTTAGTGAAGCCATGTTGGCTGTCACCAATCACCTCCTTATTTGCCATGTGCCCGAGCATAGTCTCCAGGAGGGTCTGCTCCATGATCTTGCCAGCCACAGAGGTGAGACTGACTGGCCTGTAGTTCCCTGGGTCTTCCTTTTTTCCCTTCTTAAAAATGGGGGTTATGTTTCCCTTTTTCCAGTCAGCGGGAACTTCACTAGACTGCCAGGACTTACTTCTCAAATATGATGGTGAGTGACCTGGCCACTTCATCCGCCAGTTCCCTCAAGACCCGTGGATGCATTTCATCAGGTCCCATGACCTTGTGCACCTTCAGGTTCCTTAGATGGTCTCAGATCTGATCTTCTCCTACAGTGGGCGGTTCTGCATTCTCCCAGTCCCTGCCTTTGCCTTCTGCCACTTGGGTGGTTTGGCTCCAGCACTTGCCATTGAAGACTGAGGCAAAGAAGTCGTTGAGTACCTCAGCCTTCTCCATATCCTGGGTAACCAGGTCACCCATTTCATTCCAGAGGGGACCCACATTTTCCCTCATCCTCCTTTTATCACTAACACACCTATAGAAGCTTTTCTTGTTGTCCTTGACATCCCTGGCCAGACTAATTTCTATCAGGGCTTTGGCTTTCCTAACCTGATCCCTGGCTGCTCGGACAGTTTCTCTGTATTCTTCCCAGGCTACCTGCCCTTGCTTCCACCCTCTGCAGGCTTCCTTTTTTTGTTTGACTTTGCCCAGGAGCTCCTTGTTCATCCACAGGGGCCTCTTGGTGGTTTTGCTTGACTTCCTTTTTCTTGGGATGCATCGCTCCTGAGCTTGGAGGAGGTGACCCTTGAATACTAGCCAGCTGCCTTGGGCCCCTCTTCCTTCCAGGGCTTTGTCCCATGGTATTCTACGAAGCATATCCCTGAAGAGGCCAAAGTCTGCTCTCCTGAAGTCCAGGGTAGTGAGCTTACTGCGCGCCCTCCTTGCTGCCCTGAGGATCTTGAATTCCACCATTTCGTGGTCACTGCAGCCAAGGCTGCCTTTGAGCTTGATGTCCCCTACCAGGCCCTCCTTATTGGTGAGAATAAGGTCCAGCATGGAATAAATGAACAAGCACATTTAAAATACACAATTTCAAATCATATCACTTGAGAACAGAACCAACTTAGAAAGCTGGTATTAAAGCCAGTAGAAGAATTAGCACAGAACAGAATTTCTTGGTGGTTTCTCCTGCCAGTAGCTAAGAAAAAACTGTACCAGTCCAAGATGATTTGAGATGTGCAATTTCTTTGTCATTCAGAATTGCAGGAGGACAATAACAACCCTAAAAAATGCTCTAGCAAACTATCTCAGAAAAAAATATTTAAAATGTTTGAAGATTTCTCTTTCCAGAAAATTTATGACATGAGATACTTAAATTTCAGAACAAATCCAATTCAAAACTAGAACGCTGATTCTTTTTGAAGCTTGCTTTCCTCAGAAGCGGTATTTATGCACCTGTCCTATTTGCTCGTCTGTGTAGAAGACAAAAGGGCAGATTCCTGGGTTTTTGTATAAAAAGTATGTAAAAGGCATTGTAAGAGAAAATAAAAATTAATCTTTCCTAAAGTGATTTTTGCAAAATGAAAAATGTCCAAAACCTGATGCTTTCCCCAAAACCTCAACCTGATGAACCAATGCCTTCTGATAAAACTCTTCTGATTTATAAATAAAATTAGTTCCATATGTCACATGCAATCTCAGCAGTTTGTTAGTAGCAGATATGTTGTAGAATAAAATAATTTTGTTTCACATAAGTATTCATAACCTATACTGAATCAGGTTTGACTCAATTACCCTAACCCAAGTAATAAAAGATATGTGAAAAAGATTTCATAAACCAAATCATGTATCGAATATATTGATCAGTAAAACACCTTGCAAAACATATATATCTAAGGTCTCAAAGGCAAAAGCACGGCACATAGAGATTAGAAAGTGATGCTGCATGGTAGAAATTGTAGATTTTAAATAAACTATTCCTTTGCCTCAAATTTTTGAAAAGGTCATACGTTATCATTATCATTCACGTATATAGTAAATGACAACCTGTTGCCCCAAAAAGCACAAGCAAACAGAATGGAGAGGGACAATGGAGGAAAAAGGAGTAACAGTAGGATGAACTGAGTAAGACCATGTAGGACAGATGTCCCCTGAATAAAACTAAGAGGCAAGGCTCTTTCCTGGCCTATCATTTTGAGTTTGCTAGGGCTTTGAGATTGAAAATAAATGTGTGATCAGCAACATAAGGGTCAGAATTCCCAAAACGCACATCATGGTGGGTATTGAGAGCGCCATCAATCAGAAGAGCACATTTCCATGGGTGTGCTTGGCAAGAACCAGGGTGGCAGGTCTTGGCTTTGACCGCTCTGCACGGAAGGGACCAGAGGGTGCGCCGCTTAGGTCCAGAGCCATTTCCCCAATGCAGCTCATCTCCACTGGGTCATCAGCTACACCATCAGCTATCACTACTGGTCTCATATTCTGGTACCATGAAGGAAACACTAAAAAAAAAAAGAGAGAGAGAAAACTACACAAATTTTCAAACAAGCTGAAGGCCAGGCACAGTATTTGATATTACTTTTACCTACATATTCCCTTTTACTTACTCTTTATTCAGTTTATGATGTCACCTTAAGGAATATGCATTAAAATAAGCACAACATGAAGCAGTCCATGTATTGATGACATCTCTACAAAGTCTTAAGGAGTTGCTTAGATCAGCAGAAAACACAACTGTAATCACCTGAGAACTTCACAACTATCCTCTGTCAGTCCCTCCATGCAAGTACCTTTAAAAGGATTGTTTTAACTCAACTGTACGTTACTGCACTATTCCAGAAGCCTGCCTTAGTGCTTGATTTTGGAAACCATCACTATGGTGGTGCAAATTAGCTATGTAGAACAATGAAGAATTATGGGAGTCACATTTTTTTCAGCACAGAGGCAAGATGGTCAGCACAAACAGGGAGATTTGCAAAAGAAAGTGTTGCTTTTTCGTTCTTGTTTTTGACTCAGCAGCAGCTGTAGCTTCTAGTGCAGCAGCTGGCCTGGCTACGAGCAATAGAAAGAAGCAATGTGCTTTCTTCCAGATGCAAAGAGCATACATTTCTCAGCTAGGATATATGTAAATAGGTGTATTTTTCTTCTGTTACTGGGAGAGAGTTCTGCACTAGCTGAGCATCATTTCAAGTAAGCCTACATCATTTTATTACAGCAGTCAGTTTGCTTCATATCATAAAACAAAAAAAAGCCTATTTGACAACATACACAGCCAACATGGACCCTTGCTACCAGGAGGAGAGCACTCACGGGATCTCTGGTGTTGGAGGTAACAAAACGCCACTTTGCCTTTGACCTTCTCCTTGATACCCAAGAAGGTATTTCACAACTGTAAGTGATGTGATAGCTAAGTAATCATACCATCAGCACTGAACTTGTTAGCAAGAGGAAATCCTTGTATACAAAAGGCCCCATGTGGCTAAGTATGTATTTTTCAAAGAGAAAATAATGAAGCTGTCTCTTTCATTATACATTAATGGCTTCTTTATTCTCTGCAGGAAAATAATCAGCCACTGAAGAGAGAATATAGAATGAGACTCATGTGTCAGTTAGTTGCAGATTTATTTTCAGGGCTTAATATTTGTCTGGGGATTTTCATGTTAATAAATCTGCCTCTTTAAAATAATATTTTGTTAAGGATTTGGCACTTTGAACTATAACAGGAAATGTAATATTAGAATAAATGTACAACTGGCTGAAAGCAGTTCTGAATATCCAGATATCACAGACTGACTACGGATTTGGAAGCCACCCCCACTGAGGCCAAAGTAGCAGCCTGTACCTGCAGCTGGAGTTATGCTAAAGAAACAGTTTGGATTTTAATGGCCTTTCAAAAGCAAAGCGTTTGATTTTGAGTCTTTTAGAAGTCTTTTCTTACTAAGCTACCACACATTTATATTGTTTACAGTGTACCTGTAGAAAGGCATTTAATTGATTTTTTTCATAATGCTGGGTAAAACTGTTTGCACACCTGAAAGTAAATGCTGTAAATTACAATTATTTTTTTTTTCTTATTTGGCGGTAGGATCACCTAGCAAATAACGGTGTTTTATTTCCATCTAAAAGGATAATTCCAAAACTGGCAAGACTTCAGAGGACCTGTAGGTGATTAACTTTATGAGCCTTATTTTTAACCCAGATATTGTATTCTTCAAATAAACTTAAGGAAAAAAAATCAGATTTTAGCAGATAGCTTGAAATGTGAATCAAAATCCATATCTAATGTTTGCACTAACTAGCAAAAGAATTTCAAAAAGAAGCTAATATTTACTCATAGTAAAAATATTTCCAATGAAGTGAAGACACTAGCTTTGTTTCTTGCAGCAGGAAGCAATTTAGTATTACACACAGATGTTGATATTCCATTAGCTTTATTCATTTATTAGGATCTGCCAAAGGTTTTCCACAATACAGCTGCCATGTAAACATCAGTTGAAATACTCTCTTTTGTAAATGGGTACATCAACATACTAGAAACAATAGCTATAATGTTATTATGAATTTTAAAATATTGTATTTTTATTAAAAGCAACACTATTATTCTGGGTATGTCTTATTTCAAGTTGCAGGTGTATGTAGTTCTGGTGATTTTAGCTGCTCAAATAGGAGAATTCTTCCACTGATCAAAAAATATTTGAAGACTAATATTGCGGCCCAGTCTGAGTAGAGCTCCAGAGGAGTAACAAAATGCACATGTCTAATGATCAAATGTAAATCTATTTCAACACCCAGTGTAATCATATAGATTAAAGAATATTTTCCAAAATCTTCAACATTGATAAAAATACATTTTTTGCTAGAATTTGAGGACATTAGGAAATCATTATTATTTAATCATAGAAATTTATTCTGTAAGATCCCTGCCTCATTCAGTGTTTCCACAGACAATACTAGCAGATTTTCCTCTTCATTACCAGTCCTTCTCAGAATCTACCTCTTAAGACTCATTCGTATTAATTGTAGTAATTACATGTTCTCTAGGATGATGTTTGTATATCGTTTTAGCATTTCATAAAGTAGTTAGATCTAAGTGATATTGTTACCTTCATTTTAGAGATGGAAAACAGAGAAAGAGGCATATTAAGGTCAAAACATTTCACTAATTTGAAGTGTACTATTTGTGGATACCTGAGACCTTATTTTGTGAGAGTGTTCCATTGCACAGCTCACTACATAGAAAGAACAGCTCTCCATCATTTCATTTTCAGTTATGTTTGGGTTTCATCAGATGTTCTGCAGATAGGACCCCAGGAGATTAACAGCGTATACATAAAATTCTGACAGCTACCAAAGATCAGGGTTTGGTCAGCTAGTGTAGAAGTAAATAAGGAGTTGGTGGCAGAGGCAGGGCAGCTGCCATTTCTTCCAAATAACATCCAGCTGCAGCAGGCAGGCTTCCCCTTCCTGCAAGCTGCTGTCTCAGTCAGCTGGTGCCTTCCCAACTCTGCCCCGTGCGAGGGAGGTTAGTCCTTTTCTCCCCTGCTCCCTTGTGTGGTCTTTGCTTGGCTGTAAAGCAAGCTTCTCGCTCATGCTCACTGCAATAGAAGGTCCAAAGAGGAAAAACCGTAAGCATGGAGTTAAATGAAATAGCATTTACAAAGTGCTGATCTCAACCACCTGCAGTCCTAATACTGAAGTTCTGTGACCTTTGGCCAAATTGCTCTGCACTCTTAATAATAACGTGAGCACAGATTAAAGGGGATATTTTCCTACTTGTTTTTCTTTAAAAAATATAGAAAACAGCAGAAAGCTCATATTGGGCTTTCCTATTTGAGCATATCATATTTTCTGCCAAAAGTCACCTCCAGGCTTTGGACCTCTGCAACCACCACACCTCCTGCTGCCTCTGGAGCTACTGAGTGACCAGTCACAATGGGAGACTGTAGTGCCCCAGCACTAATGAGCATTAGGAAGGGATGAAAAGTGTACTTTTCCCATGGACGCCCTCCCCCAACCTCCCTTTCTTCACTCCCCAGCTGCTGGTCCCAGCCATGCCTTTTCCCTGTCCACCTCCCTTTCCAGGCACCCATTGCTGCCAGCCCCTGATGTTCACCATCGCTTTCTGCCCCTACCTCCTGCTCCCTGCCCACCTGGGGATCTCCTCTACTCCACAGCCTCTGTACAGCACCAAAGTTGCAGGCAAGTATATGTAATGCACTAGAGTACAGAGAAGTGCCATTCTTCTAGTTCTGGCCTGGAGCAGCTATAGTTTTTCTTGGCCCTTGGCTGGAGCATATTCAGTTGCTTTTTAGTATCCTAGTTCTATAATAATTAATTTGCTTCTAGTTTATAGAGGGTACAAATATAATAGTTTATTTCTAATTGGAAACATTATTAAGCTAGTCCTAGCCTGTAAAAAAGTTGTATTTAATTTCTTTATATAGACCTTTAGACTGTTCTGTGGTCTCTGATGACCAAGATAAATTTATATTTATTACATACTTGAGAACATTTGAGATTTAAGTGATGCTCGCTAGAGGTGTAAGTCATTCAGGTTCCTCTCCTCTTTTCTGGCATGAATGCTGACATGTAAGAGTTGAACACTTGCTGTCAAGAAGATGCCTTGGTATAAATCTGCTGTCATGCATGTCATTTATTCACTTCTAATTCTAATGGATAACAAACATGAAACAGAAAGAACACTGATAAATCAAGTTTGCCTAAAGACTAAATGCATATTCATGGAAATGTCTTGCTCCATAATCATTTATTGGTCGTATTTGGAAAGGACACTTTTATTTCAGGTCTCCAAGAGCTCCACAAATAGTAATTACTCATAATGAAAGAAAAGATACTTCTAAAAACTGTATGGCAGAAGTGGAATAGAAGAAAAACACAAAGCTTAAACAGAATTACTTTCTACACTATGATATTCTATTACCACTGGTTTCCTTTTCCTTATGGGGCTTGTGAACTTTCTAGGTAAGCACTGCACAATGAGTATGCTCAAGTTTTAAAAGCTTCACAAAGCCAAAGGAGAACTAAATAGAAAGAGCAAGACATTTACTGGGGCAGTACATATCAAAGGACCATCACCATAATAAAGCTCACATACTACTTAAAAGCACCCATCAAGAGGCAACTTGAAGCTCTGAGGGATGTTTAATCTTCACTGGCAGTCACCTGTGAAGCACTAACAGCCACCTTCATACTGGCCATCAAAATATTAGTTAAAATGCCCTAGTGACTTCAAAGTACCCTGGCAAGAGCAAAACTTAAAGAGTTGTTGCAACAGTTCCACTGCATTTCAAGAAACTGAAGAGATGTATCTCTGTCGTCTTGCCTCTCAGAACACCTGAGCAGGCGTATACTGGAAGGTTGTAAAAGAAAACTCATCCATGGCTTGCTGCAGTAGAGAGAGCTCTGTAGTTTTCATCCCAGAGCGAGCAGACCTCAAAGGCACAGCAGGAGCTCCAGGTTCAGAGAGTGCCAACCACACTGAGTTTTGAAACTCCTGCTGCTAAAATAATTCAGGAGCTGCACTGATAGCATTTCTGGAGCCGGGTGGATGTTGGCTTTCCCTAACTACAATGAAGTTCAAAATGTACAAAGAAAAAAGAGAAATCATGCAGTACTTCAATTAAAAAAATAAAGAAATAAAAATTGGGCAGATCTTCAGCTATGTATTACTGATGTTGTTGTCTAATGTCCTGAATGTAAGACTGAGGGTCAGGAACGCCAGAGTATAGACAGTGTGCTTATTGCACTGTCCTGGGTTTGCACTGCTGACAGATTAACAATCTCATCTCTACAGGCAGCAACAGTTTATGGCATTGTACATTTCTTACATCTCCATCAGCCTTTAAAAGTCAGCCACTGTATTCCTGCAACCTTTCATGAAGGCAGCAATCAAAGGTTACAGCTAGTGTTGGCATTTCGGGAGATCTGAACCTCTCTAGCATGAGCACAGCTTTCAGACCTACCAAAAGTAGAGGAGATTTGTCTGCTTTGTCCTCCTTTCAAATGCTCCCCAGACCATGCCAGCCTCTTTGCAACAGTTTGCAGCAGTTTGAGGATCAGTCTTGAATCTACATCAGTCATCATCATAATGGACAACTTTGTTCTGTCTCCTGCCTCTGCTCTTTGAAGAGCCCTGTGCCCCGGGAAACACCCACAGGAACTGTGATTCCAGGGAGTTTTTTCCGTTGGCTCCTTTGAGGATGAAAGTAAGCCTGTAAGGGGAGTCTTACTTTACCTTTCTCATATTATTCATCTGCAGAAGATTTGCCACAATCAGTTTATGTCTAATTACTTCTCTGTCATTCTGATTAGTCACTGCATATGATGCCAGTAGCTGAAGGAACTATCCGAGGCATAACAAAGCCGATCTGATTTAGCTATCTTTCGTATCAGACGTCTGGTATTGGGCTGCTGTATCAATTACAATCTACGTCAAAGCCCTGTAGCTTTCTGCACCACTGAGATGGACATTTTATAGTGCCAATCAAGCACAGTTCCAGCTCTGCCCTTGAGTCCATCTCAGTGACATGCTGACAACATCTTTGCTTTGAACACTGCCCCTCACCTTTTATAGACTCTGCAGACTTTCCCTGTATGTCCACTATGACCTTTTGCAAACAGCAGAATAGATGTGGTGGTTCAGAGCCCAATTTTTCCTTTAGTTTACTGCTAATTGGATTTGTTACTTTTTGAAGCAACATCCTTTTTGTAAAAGCTGTGTTAATGACATCCAGGACAGATTTCATTATATATTTATCCTTACTTATTGGAGGGAAAGGGATGGTATCTGCAGTTTAATAGCATGCATAGCTTAGTCCATATCTTCTGCACTATTTCATGTCGAAGTTGAATCACAAGTAATCATGCCCTAAGTTTGGGATTATTAGGCAGGAAACTATTGTTTCCTTAGAAAATGGGTTAGTTCTCCAAAGTCATGTAAAGAACATGGAGAGTTTTGTTGTTTCAGTCATGTTATTGTTTTTATAAAAACTATCTCCATACCAATAGGTCAAATGTCCCAACACAATATAGGGACTTTTTTCTGGGGAAAAAAAAAAATTTTGATACATTGCACAGCTTGGCTTTGCAATACATATTTCTGGAACCCTAGGAGAGATACTGTTTCTTTCTTAGTTAAGTGCTGCATAGGAGAAACAAGAATACAGCAACAGTCATATGGCTAACAAAAAAATCAGTCTGAAATAACATATTGAAAAAACTGAATATTAAGGCCAATAAAGAAAAAAATAAAATAAAGGTGAATATAAAATGAAAAGTTTTGAAAGGTAAATGATCATGTATAAACTGCCTCATTGGCCAATATTTTAAGAAAATTTGGGCAGATTTTGTTCCCTAGGTCTCTGGGTAGCTGACAGCACATGTTTTAAACAGAAATGGCTTAGGAAATCCTCACCCCACTGCCACAATTTCTGACATGAGTTTCTTTGCTGACTAATCCATTAATGCATTCCTCATAGGCAATCTGCTTACCTTAATATTCTTTCTGTGGTGGTCTCTTACATACACGTGAACTCTTTTCTACATAATTCAATATAAATTCCATAAACTTTTGCATTTTTGGCTTAAAAAGTTCTACATTTTCTCACTTTTCTTTTGAAATTTTTATAAAAACTTACCTAGTGACCAACTTTCTGTCTTTCCATTTAATTTAAATAAGCTCTGTCATTGTTCACAGCACTTTTTTTCTAATCTTTATCTGGGAAGTAAAACCATAGTACCTTTTACCTCTCTAATAATATTTACAAGTAATATATCCATGTCAAAAATCTAATGCCACAGGGCAAGAGTGGAAAAAGCCCTACCAGTTGTTGGCTTTTCCAAAGTATCCAAAGAGACGGTACCAGCTCTTCAGCTATCCATCAGCCCTTCCAAAGCATTTAGATCTGTCCTTGCTGTCCCTGTTCTCTAGAGATAGTATATGATTGATGTATAATATTACCCTTCTTTACCTCATTTGTCTCTCTCCTGAACACTGCGGTTCTCTCAGCCTCTGTATTCTGGTGATGAGTGGGTTTCTTATTTATCAGAAGTTCTGTTTTGTCCCTTTTCGTACTCATTTTCTTTATATTACTGAACACATGATCTGTATTGAAATAGGTGTAAGAACATAATGACCAGCCATTCCCAAGTCAGTGCACATGTCCTTTCAACCCAATAGTGAATGATTAGTAGATTGACTCAAGAAACAAGGCACACACTGATCATCTCCTGCCATACCTTGCAGCGGAAGCCATAGGAACTTCCTGACCCAAGGGTTACATCAGGATCACTTGGTCTACAACAGCTTCCAACAATGTAGACCTGCCACACTCCCCATCGCTTGGTCTGAGACCGAGTTACTTGTCAGTCTCAGGTTCCTTACTGAGCACCCTTCTCTCCTTTAATGTGAGGCCTGTAATACATACAAGATGGAGTGTATCACCAGTTTCAACTTCAGTGAGAACTACTGGATGAATATCATCTCATCTTGGCAGTTTGAGTAGTATACTGTTGATTGATTTTTGATCCTGTGGTGAGTTGACCCCAGACAGCAACTGCACCCACCGGTCACTCATTAAACTATCCCACAGTGGGATTGGGGAGAGAATCAGAAAGGCAAAAGTAAGAAAAACTCATGGGTCGAGATAAAGAGAGTTTATTAAGTGAAAGGGGAAGAAAAGAGAAGAAAAAGAAATGTGCTGGATTGTAACAGCTATGTTAACTCCATCCCAACCAGACCCAATACAGTTCGAAAATCTTAATTTCTTGTGTTTCAACTGTGTTCTTTTATCACCATTGCCTATATTGTCTATCTGATATTCTTACCTCCCTGCAGTATCTCTTAGCTGCCATATTTTGTGGTGTATTTTTTTCCTTTACCTCTTGCCTCTTTCTGTGAATCAAAACTGCAGAGAAACTGTATGAGTCTCTCTTTCAAGCACCATTGTTGTTTCCAAAATTAAAATTCATTTTCTTAGTTACAGTATTTAATAAAATCCTGTATCCAAGAAAGTTACATAAATCCTTAAAGTTGAAGAAAACATTTTTTCAGTATTACTAAGAATCTCATTTGGTTTTCACAACAATAAAATAAATTTTGTTGGAATTTTGGAAAAAAATATAGTTCATGATGCTCAAGAATAAAAGTTTTTCACTAGGAAAAATAAGCAGAAGGAAAAGAGAAACAGGTATTCTCCTACTCACATTAAACAAGCAAAATGGTTTAGAAGAAAGCATTTTTTAAAGGTTTTGGGAAGAAGAAATCAGTAACTATGTTTCCTCACACACATTTAACCAATGTGTTTCTGCACAGGTGGATTGAAAAAAAGCACTTATTTCTCAACATAAATAATGAACTTATGTAAAATTACAACCAGTTCCAAATTCTTTGGGTGATTCACATGTATAAGTCTCTACAGGGTTGAAATTGTAGGCTGGATCTTATTTCAGTCCTAAGGCACTGTTACTTTTTATCCTTAGCAGAGGGTAGGGGATACATTGGCTTGCCAAAAAACTGTAGATCCACCAAGGGTCTTCTTGCAGTTGCCCAGTTCCATGAGTTGTGCATTAACACACGTCACAGCTGCTGAAGCTGTACCCTTGCTACGGCAACCACAAGCACAGTAGCGACTGTAAATATTGGTCCCTGCTGGCTGCGTGACCCATGCATGGCACTTGCTCAGCTTTTCCCTTCTTGGCTTATGAAGAACGGGCTTTGACAGTTCTGTCCAGGCATCCCTGGGCACAGACAATATCCTAGTTTCTTATCAAACAAGTTTAAAGTCCTGGTACCCTTTTGCAATTTCATTAGTACTTGTGGTCATTGGCATCTTCCTGGCAGTTGGCAGAGGTCAAGCATCCTTGCCATTTTGTTAGGTCCATCAAGCAGCCTTTGACACTGAAGAGAAGAGGAGAGGAGAGGAGAGGAGAGGAGAGGAGAGGAGAGGAGAGGAGAGGAGAGGAGAGGAGAGGAGAGGAGAGGAGAGGAGAGGAGAGAAGAGAAGAGAAGAGAAGAGAAGAGAAGAGAAGAGAAGAGAAGAGAAGAGAAGAGAAGAGAAGAGAAGAGAAGAGAAGAGAAGAGAAGAGAAGAGAAGAAAGAAGAGAATATTTTTGGTTAGAAGGGACCTACAACAACAGCTGATACAGCTGGTCCGTTACAATTTCAGAGTCCATGAATGCAAAGTCACTGTTCCCATACTCATGGTCCTCCAATTCAGGGGAACGGGCACCCCAAGGTCTATCAATATTATTAAAGACTGAGGCAAAAACCGTATTGAATGCCTCCACTTTTTCTTCATCTCTATTAGTCAGACGACCATCTTCAACAAGTGTCAGTCCAATGTTTTCTTTAGACCTCCTCTTGCTATTAAAGTACTTTAAAAAGCCCTTCTTGTTGTCTGACACAAAAATGGCCAGTTTCTACTCTAAACTTTGGCCTTTCATGTTTTCTCCCTGCGTATATGAACCACAGCTCTGTAACCTGCCTGCAAAGCCTGACATCACTTCCAGAGATCATCCAATTTCTTTTTTGTCTTGAACCCATGAAGAGTTCCCTGTTCAGCCAAGCTTGTCTTCTGCTCCACTTGATTAACTTACCACACAGTGGAATTGCTGGCTCCTGTGCTTCTAAAGGGTGGTTCTTAAAGACTGACCAGCACTTGTGGACTCCTAAGCCTTCAAAAGCAGATTCCCAGAGTACTCTGCTAAATAGCTCCCTGAATAGGTTAAAGTTTGCTCTTCTGAAGTCCAGGGTAGAAACTCTGCTGTCCTTTTTTCTTACTACACTAAAAATTTTAAACTCAACCATTTCATGATACTGTGGCCAAGACAGCCACCTACCATCACATGCCCCACAAGTCCCTCTCTATTCACAAAGAGCAAGTCTAGGAGGGCATCTTTCCTAGTTGCTTCACTAAGTACCTGTGGCAAGAAGTTATCTCCTACAAAGATCAAGAATTTCCAAGACTTGCTTGTCACAGCAGTATGATATTCCCAGTTGATGTCTGGGAAGTTGAAATCTCTACCAATGCAGAAGTTTCTCCTAACTGCCTGTAGAATAACATCACTGCTTGCATCCTGGCTGGGTGATCAGTAGTAGACACCCACTACAACATCTACTTTGTTTTCCATTCCCCTAATCATCACCCAGAGGCTCTCAAGCACATCATCACTAACTGTAAGGGCTGTACAATCAAATCTCTCCCTTACATGTAGTGTGATGCCTCCACCTTGCCCGTCCTGCCTATCCCTCCTGAACAGCCTGTAGCCCTCCATCCCAGCATGCAGTCACGGGAATCATTCCACCAAGTCTCACTAATACCAATGACATCATAGCTCTGGGAACTAACCAATGCTTCCAATTAATCCTGTTTATTTCTCATATTGCATGTGTTGGTGTACAAACATTTCAGTTACACTCCCTAGCTCTCTGTGTTCCCAGGAGCAATGTAAATGTTCCCAGTAGCATGTAATATTGTTTTTTGTTTCTACAGTGCCACCTAACTGCAACGCTGTAGAGCAAGCACTCCACCTGCTAGCTAGAAGTACCATCCAATTTAACAACACTTGCAAGCAGTACATGGGGGAAAAAAAATCAGCATTGTTGCTGATCAGAATATCTCAGTGGGACAGTAGAAAGTGAGACATGTAGAACTTTACATGGACTGCACTGTCCTGTGGGGCTGGAAACTCCACAGGAACTGCCACATGCGTATTGGAATTGTTAATTTAGTCAGACTTCTTTCTGTCAAAGGATATTGTAATAGGCTTCTTCCTTTTCCTGCTATGCAGCCAGTGAGCAGAATACTTTCAGTAATAGGATACCCCTTTGAAAGGCCAAATTAACCTTGGGGTGCCAAGAACTACATCCACAGAATGCCATTGTAAAGACTGAATAAAAAGTTAAAAAGTCATCAAGTCCGCATTCAGACTTCTTCTCTGCAAAAGACAAGTAAATGTAAAAAGAGGTGAAGTGTCTGCACAGAACATTGCACAGCAGGTGGAAGGAAATGGGACAGAGTGAAAAAGAGAAACTTGCAGAATTAGGAGGAAAGAAGACCATTTTAATATGATTAATAATCTAGGTTGTCAAAAAGAAAGGAAAATGCAGAATACTTACCAATCTAGATTTCAACCTCTATACTCAATACTTTTGTCTCCTAAGATGTTTAGATAAGCAGTAGATGCATTCTGTACTAACAACTGCAATGCTGAGTTATTTATGTTTTGGAATGTGGTCTGTGGATTTGCACCAGCTATTTGCCCTAAAATAAAGAACCCAGTCCCAGACTTTCCAAATTTCATAGCCTAACTTAGGAACCAGGATCTAGAATACACAGACCATCTGGTCTGCAGATTCAAGTGCCCAACTGTCCTGGTTCTGGCAAGGATAGAGTTAATTTCACAAAGAGCCAGGACAGGTGAGCCGAGCTGGCCGGGGGCTATTCCATACCATGTGACATCATGCTCACCATAAAAGGGGGCTGGTCGGGCAGGGGCGGGTTCGGTGTGGCTCGGGACAGGTTGAGTGTCCGGGTTGGTCGGTCATGGGATGGGTAAATTGTTCTTTGTTATCACCCATTGTGAATATCTGTTATCAGTACTGTTGTTGATTGTTCCCCTCTCCCTTGCTGTCCCAGTAAACTGCCCTTATCCCAACCCTCGAGGCTTTGCCGTTGTTTTTCCGTTCTCCTCCCCAGCCCGCCGGGGGAAGGGTGAGCGAGCAGCGCGTGGCATCCAGCTGCCGGCTGGGGCTAAACCATGTCAGGTCATTTTTGACGCCCAACGTGGGGCTCGAAGGGTTGTGATAACGACAAGTCTGACCCAAGTGTGTTAAAACAAAGTTGTTATAAGCATTTATAATGTTATTGAAACAGTTGCTGGTCATAATGGTGTTCTGTTTGGTCACATGGCTCTGGTTTGTAAACCCGTGTTTACTCTATGTAATCCCTGCGGCGCTGTTTATCACCTCTGGGAGAGGGGTTCCTGTTCTCATGTTGTTGTATTGTGTGATAATGACTTATGAGAAGATATCATCGACGGTCATGAGTCTGAGCTGGTACTTGTATGTAGCATTTCTGTCAGGCCCGTACCTCGGTCAATATCTTTCAGAACTGATTAATAATTGCACCCAATCTATGGGAAAGACAGGGGGGGATACCTTCTCCCACTCTTTCACCTCCCCTTTCCCCTTTTGGTTGGTTACAACAATTTTTGAGAATTTTGAATACCCTTGGAATGTTCAGGCCAGTATATTCCTATTGCTAGGTCTCCTGAATGTCTTCCAAGTCCTGTTCAGGGTTAGCAAAAATTGTTTCAATACCACGCAGGGATCTTCCCCAAGGCTGAATGGTCAGGGCTGGCATGACATGTGGGAGAGCATGGGTGGGTATCTAGAGACCTTTTCACCCCCAATGGTTTGGAGCTTCACTCCCGAACAACTGCAAGACCCTGATAAAATGGTAGAGTATTTGAAAGGAAAATGCTGTGGGGATTCTAAGGAGACACAACTTACTGCGCTGTGCTGGGCCCTGGCCACAATCTATCAAACACTGCTTGAGAGTAGACAGCACCATCCAGAGGGAGAGAGTGGACCCACAGGCCCTGCAGCTGCCCAAGCCCCCGCAACAGGCCCTGCAGCTACCCAAACCCCCCGCAACAGGCACCGTAGCCGAGCCAAAAGATCAACCCATACCAGTATCAGTCACCCCCATACACAAAAAGAAATACTCAAGGAAATCGGTTCGCTTAGTGAAAGATGATGATGAACCGGGACCATCACGAGAACAAGAAGAAGAGCCAGAACCACAAGTGATCACCCGATCCCTGTCCCTAAGTGAGCTGCGAGATATGCGGAAAGATTTCAGCCGCCTTCCAGGGGAGCACATTATTACCTGGCTGCTCCGCTGCTGGGATAACAGGGCCAGTAGTCTGGAACTGGAGGGCAGGGAGGCCAAGCAGCTGGGATCCTTGTCTAGGGAAGGGGGCATTGACAAGGCAATTGGGAAGAAGGCACAGGCCCTCAGCCTCTGGAGGCGACTCCTGTCAAGTGTGAGGGAAAGGTATCCTTTCAGCGAAGATGTTGTATGTCGGCCAGGCAAGTGGACCACCATGGAGAGAGGTATCCAATATCTGAGGGAATTAGCTGAGCGGGACATGGTTTATTATGATCCGGACAATGCACAGTTGCCCGCAGACCCCGATGAAGTCCAGTGTACCCGACCCATGTGGCGAAAATTTGTATGAAGCGCACCATCATCATATGCCAACTCACTGGCAGTCATCGACTGGAAAAGTGAAGAGGCACCCACAGTGGACGAAGTGGCTGGCCGACTCCGGCAATATGAAGAGAGCCTTTCTTCCTCCCTCGTCTCGGCTGTGGAGAAACTGTCCCAGGACGTTCGGCAACTCAAAGAGGATATATCTTACTCCCCACCTGCACAGACCCGTATTGCAGCTGTTAGGAGTAAGCGTTTTTCTGCTCCAGAGAGGGGATATAGAGCATACACACCACGAGATATCCTGTGGTTTTATCTGCGTGACCACGGAGAAGACATGAGGAAATGGGATGGGAAGCCTACCTCAACCCTGCGGGCACGAGTACATGAGCTACAAGGCAAGACAGCTGTAAAAAGGGACTCTTCCAGAAAGAATGCCGCTCCAGTTTCCACCCGGCAGCCCCCCAGACCAAGTGAAAGGCCTGATCGTACTTATGATCCTCTTGAAGGGACTTCTAAGTCCTTTTTGCAAGAGGTGAGTAGTGACTATGATGAGCAGGATTAGAGGGGCCCTGCCTCCAGCCAGGTGGAGGAAAGGGACAATAGGGTTTATTGGACTGTGTGGATCCGATGGCCTGGCACATCGGACCCACAAGAGTACAAAGCCCTAGTGGACACTGGTGCACAGTGTACCTTACTGCCATCAAACTATGAAGGGGTGGAACCGATATCTATTTCTGGTGTGACGGGGGGATCCCAACAGTTGACTCTGTTGGAGGCTGAAGTAAGTCTAACTGGGAATGAGTGGCAAAAGCACCTCATTGTGACTGGGCCAGAGGCTCCGTGCATCCTGGGCATAGACTACCTCCAGAAAGGGTATTTCAAAGATCCAAAAGGCTACCGGTGGGCTTTTGGAATACCTGCCTTGGAAGCGGAGGAAATTGAACCATTGTCTAGTTTGCCCGGTCTCTCGGAGGAACCTTCTGTTGTAGGGTTGCTGAGGGTTGAAGAGCAACAGGTGCCGATTGCTACCACAACTGTGCACCGGCGGCAATACCGCACCAACAGAGACTCTCTGGTTCCCATCCATAAGCTAATTCGTCAACTGGAGGGTCAGGGAGTGATCAGCAGAACCCGCTCATCCTTTAACAGTCCCATATGGCCAGTGCGGAAGTCCAATGGAGAGTGGAGGCTGACGGTAGACTATCGTGGCCTGAATGAAGTCACACCACCGATGAGTGCTGCCGTGCCAGACATGCTGGAGCTTCAATATGAACTGGAGTCAAAGGCAGCCAAATGGTATGCCACAATTGATATAGCTAATGCATTTTTCTCGATCCCTTTGGCAGCAGAGTGCAGGCCACAGTTTGCCTTCACTTGGAGGGGCGTCCAGTACACCTGGAATCGACTGCCCCAGGGGTGGAAACACAGCCCCACCATTTGCCATGGACTGATCCAGACTGCACTGGAAAAGGGTGAAGCCGCAGAACACCTGCAATACATTGATGACATCATTGTATGGGGCAACTCAGCAGAGGAAGTTTCTGAGAAAGGGAAGAAAATAATCCAAATCCTGCTGCAGGCTGGCTTTGCCATAAAATGAAGTAAGGTGAAGGGGCCTGCGCAGGAAATCCAGTTTTTAGGAATAAGGTGGCATGATGGGCGACGTCAGATCCCAATGGATATTATCAACAAAATAGCAGCCATGTCTCCACCAACCAACAAAAAGGAGACACAGGCCTTCTTAGGTGTTGTGGGTTTCTGGAGAATGCACATTCCGAATTACAGTCTAATAGTAAGCCCTCTCTACTACGTAACCCGGAAGAAGAATGATTTCAAATGGGGCCCTGAGCAACGACAAGCTTTTGAACAAATTAAACAAGAAATTGTTCATGCCGTAGCTCTTGGGCCAGTCCGGGCAGGACCAGATGTAAAAAATGTGCTGTACACCGCAGCCGGGGAGAATGGCCCTACCTGGAGTCTCTGGCAGAAAGCACCAGGGGAGGCTCGAGGTCGACCCCTGGGGTTTTGGAGTCGGGGATACAGAGGATCCGAGGCCCGCTACACTCCAACGGAAAAGGAGATATTGGCAGCCTATGAAGGGGTTCGAGCTGCTTCAGAGGTGATTGGCACTGAAGCACAGCTCCTCTTGGCACCCCGACTGCCAGTGCTGGGCTGGATGTTCAAAGAGAGGGCTCCTTCTACACATCATGCAACCGATGCTACATGGAGTAAGTGGGTTGCACTGATTACACAGCAGGCTCGAATAGGAAGCCCCAATCCTCCAGGAATTCTGGAAGTGATCACAGACTGGCCAGAAGGGAAAGATTTCGGAATGTCGCCAGAGGAGGAGGTGACACGTGCTGAAGAAGCCCCACCGTATAATAAACTAACAGAAGATGAGAAACCATATGCCCTCTTCACTGATGGGTCCTGTCGCATTGTGGGAAAACATCGAAGGTGGAAGGCCGCTGTATGGAGTCCTACACGGCGAGTTGCAGAAGCTGCTGAAGGACAAGGTGAATCAAGCCAGTTTGCGGAGGTGAAAGCCATCCAGCTGGCTTTAGATATTGCTGAAAGAGAGAAGTGGCCAACACTGTACCTCTATACTGACTCATGGATGGTGGCCAATGCCCTGTGGGGGTGGTTACAGCAGTGGAAGCGGAACAACTGGCAACGCAGAGGCAAACCCATCTGGGCTGCCCCATTGTGGCAAGATTTTGCTGCCCGGCTGGAGAAGCTAGTTGTAAAGGTACGTCATGTAGATGCCCACGTACCCAAGAGTCGGGCCACTGAGGAACATCAGAACAACCAGCAGGTGGATCAGGCTGCCAAGATGGCTCAGGTGGATTTGGACTGGCAGCGTAAGGGTGAATTGTTCATAGCTCGGTGGGCCCATGACACCTCAGGCCATCAAGGAAGAGATGCGACATATAGATGATCGAGGGGTGGACTTGAGCATGGACGCCATCTCACAGGTCATCCATCAATGCGAAACATGCGCCGCCATCAAGCAAGCCAAGCGGGTAAAGCCTCTGTGGTATGGAGGCCGATAGTTGAAATATAAATATGGGGAAGCATGGCAAATTGACTACATCACGCTCCCACAAACCTGCCAAGGCAAGCGTTATGTTCTTACAATGGTGGAAGCAACCACTGGATGGCTGGAAACATATCCTGTGCCCCATGCCACTGCCCGGAACACTATTCTGGGTCTTGAAAAGCAAGTCCTGTGGCAACATGGCACCCCAGAGAGAATTGAGTCAGACAACGGGACTCATTTTCGGAACAACCTCATAGACACCTGGGCCAAAGAGCATGGTGTTGAGTGGGTGTATCACATCCCCTATCATGCACCAGCCTCTGGGAAAATTGAAAGGTACAACGGACTGCTAAAAACTACCCTGAGAACAATGGGTGGTGGGACCCTCAAACACTGGGACACCCATTTAGCAAAGGCCACCTGGTTAGTTAACACTAGGGGATCTGCCAATCAAGCTGGCCCTGCCCAATCAAAATGTCCACGCCCAGTAGAAGGGGATAAAGTTCCTGTAGTGCGCATGAAAAATATGTTGGGTAAAACAGTTTGGGTTCTCTCCGCTTCAGGCAAAGGCAAGCCCATCTGTGGGATTGCTTTTGCTCAGGGACCAGGGTGCACTTGGTGGGTGATGAGAAAAGATGGGGAAGTCCGGTGTGTACCCCAAGGGGATTTGATTTTGGGTGAAAATAGCCAATAAATTAAATTGTATGATATTAATAGCTATATATTGTATCAATGGTATGACCATAAGCATCACCCAAAACTAATGAAGGATGGACTTTGAAACTGAACAAAGTGCCATGATGATAGAACTAGAACTGACTTCAATTGGTGCCCAGGAACTTCATCAAAAATCACATCTTTGACATCCAGACTGTGATCATGGACTACACCAGATACACCGGCCGTGAAAACTCCGGATGTAGCGTGCAACAATCCAGTAGCATGCACCATTTCTCCTCCTCTGAGAGACTGTAATGGCAGATGGAACCCAAAGCCATGGACTAAATGAACTTGACAGGCATTTTAGAGTGATAGCCCGTAGAGTTAAGGGAATGAGATCTGTGAAATAATCTGGGCATGATGTAGATGGTATGGAATAAGGGGTGGATAATGTCCCGGTTCTGGCAAGGATAGAGTTAATTTCACAAAGAGCCAGGACAGGTGAGCGAGCTGGCCGGGGGCTATTCCATACCATGTGACATCATGCTCACCATAAAAGGGGGCTAGTTGGGCAGGGGCGGGTTCAGCGTGGTTCCAGGACGGATTGAGTGTCCGGTTGGTCGTGGGGTCGGTCATGGGATGGGTAAATTGTTCTTTGTTATCACCCATTGTGAATATCTGTTATCAGTACTGTTGTTGAGTGTTTCCCTCTCCCTTGCTGTCCCAGTAAACTGCCCTTATCCCAACCCTCGAGGCTTTGCCATTGTTTTTCCGTTCTCCTCCCCAGCCCGCCGGGGGAGGGGTGAGTGAGCGGCGCGTGGCACCCAGCTGCTGGCTGGGCCTAAACCATGTCACCAACATTTCCAGGTTAACAATACTCAATATCTCTTATAATGAATTATATCTGTATAAAGCCAGAAAGACAAGTTGCCACAAAGGATTTCTAATACAGCCTGAAACCTTTTATATCTAGATTTTTTAATTTTTTTTTAAATCTCAGACTAGCTACTGAATACTAGATATCTGCCTGCTGTCAACACTAATTGACACCTTTGGTACCAATCTTAATACAAAGTCCCAAAAGTAGGTGGCTATAGATCCTGACACATACTTCCACCTCTGCACCAAAAGGCAGACTAGGAAGTCTTGGCAGGAAAAAGTGTATTCTCTTTGCGCATGAAATGTCTGTGTTAAAGAAGATTTCAGGTACCTGACTTCACCATGTGGTCCTTTCACATACATTAACCTCAGCTGAAAAAAAGCAGGAAGGAAAAACTATCTTTCTCAGGTCTGTCCTCATTTAGGAGCCTCCAGTAGATGTAGCATTTCCATAAAACAAATGTAATCAAACTTTTATCTAAGGAAGTGTTCACCAAAATATTATCTGTGTCTTCATAAGCTGTCTCCCATGTGCATTGTCATTGTTAGTTATTTGATTCAATGTGAATTCATATCATAACAAAAATTCTTTTGCTTTCATTTGACACTTCTTAGTACATTGATTAGGAAAGATTTTTAAACAGCATGAGTAAAGACAAAAAATCTGAACCTTTAAAAATCAATTTTGTTTCAGATTTTCTGATAGGCTAAATTGACTGAGATTGGCTTAAGCAGACCAGTTCATACATACTAGTTCATGCTATTGAACTATGAACTAGAACATACTAGTTCAAAGGGTTTGTGGCATGCATTTTAAATGCTGTGTTTTGAGGCAATGTTTTTATGTATTTATTTTTAATATGCTGTTTTGCAGCTTAAATCAAAAAGTTATGAATCTCAACAGTTCTCAGAGTGCTTACTGTGCTAAGAAAGTTGACTTACTGCTTTGCATAACTACTATATTGACATATTACGTCACCCAACTAAACTCAAATGCACATTTCCATTTTGATGTCATGGCCACTTTTTAACTCTGCATTTAACATATTTACTTTCTTGTGTCTTGCTGTTTCCTGTCTCTTTTTTTCTACTTCTTTTTTGACTATTCAATATAGCAAAACTTAAATATAGTCTTAACCTTCCTCAGAACAGTTTACATGTAATCCATTAGCTTAGCTGTGGCTTAAGGCTTAGCTGTGTTGTGTTCCCCCCGGCTCCCAGCATCCCAAATACACTGACAAAACTTGTGGACAATTCTTCTAGCTTGCAACAAAATTGTACAGTTGGTTTTCCAGATGCCAGATGCTGTTGGAAATATGACTCCATTGAAATAATGCAAGTTATAACACTAAGGAAAGGAAAAGCAGTGTGCAATATTTAGGAAAATCTTCATTTTCCTTAAAATAATTATTTCTGGTTTTAGAATATGAGCTCAGGGTTTGACTTGAAGTGCAAATGAAACCAAAGGCCTTGGATGAACTTCATCTGGCCAAATGTAGATATTTACATTTGAGCTGCTTGTCTAGATCATAAGCACATGATTTATCTTAAAGTAGATGTTACTTTAAAATGCAATAAATTATACCCAGAAATACCCATTTTTCTCCTACAGGTGATGGAGGTGAATAGTTTATGTAGACATCTTTATTGCATAGGCTCAGATTAATAACACCCTTGTTGTCCAAAGGAAAGAGGTGTGCTAGCATGCACAGTGCCATCAATCAGAAGGGACCATGATACTTCTGGTGTGATAATGGAGATTACAAAATTTGCTGCATTCACATGTGGCTTTAGATTACATGCCTTGAGTGGAGAGATGCTTTGTGTGCATTGGCAGACTCTGAAAGAATTATCTATCCTTGTTTTAGGGAAAATAATTCAAACAGTAACAGGAAGAGAATTGCCACTATAATGGTCAGGGCACTGGTAAGTGCTGCTGGCAGCAGGTGCTTAGAGGCACCAGATTTTGTACCCTGCAAGACTGAAGGCGGAGATGACACAGTTGGTGGCTGTTAAAGCATCCTTGGATAAACACAAAAGAAGGTAAAGGAGAGAGAGTTGGTATAAAAATATTCGTTTAGTATGATGTCGTGGTTTTACCCCAGCCAGCAGCTAAGCACCACGCAGCCGCTCACTCGCTCCCCCCCCCATCGGGATGGGGGAGAGAATTGGAAAAGTTAAAGTGAGAAAACTCGTGGGTTGAGATAAAGACATTTTAATAGGTAAAGCAAAAGCCGCGCGCACAAGCAAAGCAAAGCAAGGAATTCATTCACCACTCCCCATGGGCAGGCAGGTGTTCAGCCATCTCCAGGGAAGCAGGGCCCTGTCACGCGTAATGGTTACTTGGGAAGACAAACGCCATCACTCTGAACGCCGCCGCCGCCCCCCCTTCTCTTCCCCCCAAGCTCCTTATAAACTGAGCATGACGTCATATGGTATGGAATATCCCTTTGGTCAGTTTGGGTCACCTGTCCTGTCTGTCTCCTCCCAACTTCTTGTGCACTCCCAGCCATCCCGCTGGCAGGGCAGTGCAAGAAGCAGAAAAGGCCTTGGCCCTGTGTAAACACTGCTCAACAATAAGTCCATAGAACAAAAACATCTCTATATTATCAACGCTGTCTCCAGCACAAATCCAAAACATATCCTCACACTAGCTACTATGAAGAAAATCAACCCTCTCAGCTAAAACCAGGACATATGAACACACCTACTCTGAAATTTAGAGGAATTTTTCTAATCCTCAGAGAAATAAGGTGTAAGAACATATTTCTAATGGGAATACTCTAGGTGAGGAACCTGAATGCTTTAATGATATGCCTACAAAAAGTTATGTAAAGGATCATGTAATGCCATGTCTGTTGTATGAAGTGTAGATGTCTACCATCCAGGAAATCTCACCCATGTGATGCCTCTTTCCTGCAATATAGCCCTGTGCCCCTAGCCTTTTATCTTTCATGGCTATGAAATTTTATAGATTATTCAAACACTATTTTGTAACTTGTGACTAGATATAAATGTAGAGAAATAAATTAGCCATAGATTAATTACATGACTGCTGCAAATTACAGTGCTAAGAATGGAATCCAGATTGGGAAAAAGATCAGAACTCCCCAAGGGTTTTGGATCCAAAACTGAACTCATGACTCAGCTCTTCTCATTAAGTCATATGCAAATCAAAGGCCACAAACCTTTGGACTACTGTTTTTTTCAGCTCTACAGACATTCAAAATTAAATTATTCTGCAGTGTTTTAATGTCCCATGCCACAGTGGTTGCAGTTCAACATCTTGAAAGGACATGGTGTTCACAGAGAAAGAACATTATTCTTGGTCCTCATCAAGAGTAGAACAAAATCTTCTCGTCTCTGGCTGGAAGTCAATGTATGTTTCTCACTTCACTGATAAGCAGGTGCCACCTGAGTAGGATCCTGGCCACAAACAGCTACCAGTGCTAGTATGTCCTGACTTACAGGCATAAAGGAACCACAGTCTAGTCGTGAGTTGTCTGAATCAATGGTCAAGAGCTTGTTCTTCCTCATAGCAGCACTGTTTTTGCTGCAGGCACATGTGCTCTAAATAATCTTGAACACACAGAAAGATTCCTTCTAGCCTTACTTGAGTTGCTCAGACTCCTAATTCATTTAATTGAGATGATTTGCATTACACAAAGAAACCGTAATCTCTGCAATCCCTTTTGATCACTCAAATGTGCCTAAGAAATGCCAAGGATTAGATTCCTTCTCAATCTTCCTGATTATGAGTGTTAATGCTAACACAGAAACTCTATTCCCACAGCACTGCAGCAGAAATAAAATGTTTTTAAATGAACTTATCATTAGCTCCCAACAGATATTTACTCATAAAACAGTCCCTGATTCAAGAACATCTTTGAAGCTGACTCTTCAAAAGATGCAGCACATGAAGATCCAGAGCATTTCCTAGTACAAGTAGAGCTAAAAAATTTGAATTACAAATTACTTCCTTACAAGGGCTGCAATACTGTTTCTGTTAAAGTACATTTTACTGTTGGAACTTACCCATGATTGATGGAAAGCATCTATATAAACCCTCAAAGCTATTGTGTTGAAAGCCTTGGAGAGAAGGCTAAAAGGAAGATCAAAAGAACAGAGAATGAGTTTCTGGATGTGATTACATGGGCTGATACCTGTGACAAAGAGAGGCTTGTCCAGAAGGGCCAGATCATAGAAAGGCTCTTTTTACAGAACTGCTGACTTGCACTGTGCCTAGGAGCCAGCTGTGCAGTGAGTATCAGGTTAGGGCATCTTCATGAAAAAGATCATCAAAAACATTAGAACGGCCATCACTACTCTGAAGTCTAGACACTTTTTCCTGAGCTCAGTCTGGTGGCAGACATCACTCCAGACAGCATCAGAAGAAAAGCAAGAGGCCTTGAAGCAACATACATTTTGTATGTTCACTGCCATCTGTGTTTTATACCTCTGCAAAGCATTTGGTTCACAGCTATTGCCTTTGGAGGTAGTAGTGACCAGTCACCTCCTCGCACTGCTTTTGTAATGACTCGAAGTTATGTTCAACAGTCATTTACAGCTGTTTACCATATTCTTGCAGATTGGCTTACACTGGGCTCAGAGCATTCGTACTGAGGAAAGCGTGGCGATGTTTGTGAGAGAAGCTGCAAGGAAAGGAAGACCAATTATAACATGGAACCAGAAGATAGAAGAGGACAGGCAAGAAGGAAAGCAATGATCCCTCCACTTTGTCACCTGATCTGTAGCGTGACAGCACTGGTGATGTTGGATCTTTTCTGCCAGCATAGCGTGGGATAACAGCTTTCCTTCATGGTCCAACTTTGGGTGGGCCAGATGACCAGGCATCAGGGACTTACGCCCCTTGAGGCCCTAGCCACAGCTGTCTGAAGACTGTACTTCAGTGTGGATGATCTTCAGAGAAAAAGCTTGGTAGCAAAGGACACTCCATTAGGAAAGAGCAGGACCATTAGGGTGATAGTTGAAGGATTCTTCAATTAATTACAAAGCTGCACGGGCAGCTAAGTACCACAGCTTTTAACTTAATGAAGCATTTCCCTGCACTTAGCTTCTGTGGGCATGCCAAACATTTACCAGCTGATACAAGATCAAAGCTGCAACAAGCAGCTGATCCCTATGCAGCGTCTCTACAGCTTCAGCTTTGACATTTTGCAGTTTTTAGATAGCAACCAGCCAAGTGTGAATGGCTCCTGCCTCAGAGATTACAGCCAGCCACGCAGAACATCAGCAAGCACGTTTTAAGCAATGACTACTCCCTTGTATGATCTCTTTATTCTCAGTGAGACAGAAATCAGAAAAGATGGTGTTTGCATGGGGCAGATTCAGCGTATCTGTCACAGCAGCTTGGCAGAGTGGTGGCTTTCTCATGTCAAGTCTTCCCTCAGGCTGAGAGGCTGGTTTGGCAGCAATGCTCAGACAAAGCTGCACACAGTGGGGAACTGATTAATAACCTACCTTGCTGAAAATGGCAGCTCCACTGCAAAGCCTCACATCCACATACAATCCCACCCTACAGAAAGAAACTTAATTTAGGAGAGCCAGCCCTCTCCACTCACCTGTGCCTTTAGCCCTCCAGGGCTCAGCTGCTCTCTGAAACTGGCTGGCAAAGTGCAGAGGCACAAAACAGTCTGCGCTTTTGAAAAGTATCCAGGGGTAAAGAGGGACTAAATACGTTTGGGTTCATCAAGTCTCTTGTTTACTTGCAAACTACACATAGAAACTAATCAGATAAACTACTTCCAAAAGAAAGCAATCAGTTTTATTTCTCTGTTCTTTACCTAGAGACTCCAACCTTACCTTGTTCCCTGCTACATGCAATGCACCTGCATGCCTATAGAAATAGCTACTCCCCTATACACATCTACACATTTATAGACACAACAGCATGCTTGTAGATATGAATCCCGAGAGTTCGAGTTTAATATATGAAATGCCTTTATCTCCTAAACCAAATCCTCACTGAGGATATAGCTCCTAGGATAGCACAAAGGAGGCAATAAGGTGCCACTGGGTGAGGGAGAATGCAGTACTTGGAAAATCAATGCGGAACTACACCCTGCACGTGGCTCACTGTGTCACCCCAGTCATGCTGTCACCTTAGTCTTGATACACAGCCCATCAAATTCAGCAAGTTTAAAGGTTTCTCTCTGTGTGAGAACAGTGGGTGAGTCCCTTTACAAAGAAGCACAGAATAACAGAACTTGCAAAATTACCTGAGTAAAACCAGAAAAGCTTACCTCAACAGCTTTTTTATACGCACTAACTTGAAAGTAGTTTTCGGAAATACTTCCAAAGTATTGTCTTTCACTTAGAAACTGTCTCCTCACTTTCCGTTTTGGCAACAGGAGCACTGTTCCTGTGTTGCACAGACAGAAGAGACCTGCATTATCAAATAAAGTAAAAGCTTTTCAGCTTATACCATTTTAATTCTGCTTTTATCACTGCTGTGATTTTTTGGGTCATTTGCTTTGTTAAAATTACACTAGGGCAGTACTTAAGGACAATCCCGTCTCAAAACTTCATGCCACTTTACTGCACTAAATTAGTAATACACTTGCTAGAAGTCACCATGAGTCAGATGAGTCACTTCAAGTACAATGGTTTACAATAAAGCCTAATTTACTGGTACCTACAGTTCTGGTTTGCTGATGTTTTCTCAGGTACAACGGAATAATTGGTGCTTCCAAAATTAAAAGTGAGTTTAACAAAAACAAACAAAAAGTTTGAATCACAGCTGGTCTTTCTACATACCATATGTTCAACATTGACTTTTTCAACAAGTTCCCAGAAAGACTCAGTTTGAGTCTTACAAATATTATATTACTTTTTTGGAATTAAAAAAATGTCTGTACCTGTGGTTTAATCTTAACTACTAGCATCCAGCTCTGAATACTGTTCCATCAAACTAAGATAACATTCCTGTGCCATCAAGGTCTTGTGGAGAGCAAGCTGATGTGCCTATTACACCACCAACATCGAAGTTCGTCACTCCACAAAGGATGGTTTGTACTGAGTTTCACACAGCCCAGTCATAGCTCGCTGGGACAGCTATTTGTTAACTCCCAAAGGAAGTCAGAACATAGCATTCCAGCAATGTCAGGTACATAAGCCATGGCATGCCCTGGAAAGCCATTTGATTGAGTCCCTTTTATATGAACTAAGAGACTGCCAGCTAGTTTTGATGAAAAAATCCTTAAGTTCAGACTGCAAGCATTAAGAAATGGAAGATACGCTTCTACTAGCATGTGCAAGTTACTACCAGAAGCCTCCCAGTAAATATATAGCAATTTTTACCCAACATAGCTTGTTAATAGAGCACAGGAGAGAAATATATTATTATTGCTTCTGCTTCTGCACTGCTTGTCACAGGAGACTCCCTTCTGAGGGGAACAGAAGGCCCAATATGCAGACCGGACCCACTTCTAAAGGAAGTTTACTGTCTCCCTGGGGCTCGAGTTAAAGACATGAAGAGAAATCTTCCAACCCTCGTATGGCCCTCAGGTTACTATCCATTATTGATTTTTCAGACAGGCAGAAATGTTGCAGTAACAAGTCCAAGGGCAGTCAAGAAAGACTTCAGGACCTTGGGAACACTGGTTAAGGGATCAGGAGTACAAGTAATGTTCTCCTCTATCCCTCCAGTTGCAGGGAATGATGAGGGGAAAAACAGGAAGAGACAGCATATGTGGCTCCAAGACTGGTATCACTGGCAGGATTTTGGGTTTTTTGATCATGGGTCAGTTTATATGATACCAGGCCTGCTGGTGACAGACAGGGTACATGTGCCTCAAAGAGGGAAAGTGATCTTTGCACATGAGTTAGCAAAAAAGCTTTAAACTAGATTTGAAGGAGGAAGGGGATAAAACCAGGCTCGTTAGAGATAAGCCTGGGGATCTTGTGTTAGCTAGTAAATATTTGTGGGACAGTGTGCTAGTGAGGTCCTTTGGTCTGCCATCTCAGTGGAGGCAGGAGATGGAAAGCTATGCAACAGCAAAGACATAAGGGTTATTGATGGGTTAGAAACCATGGAAGTACCTGAGAATGGTCAGGTAGGAATGAGGGCTTCTGCACTCAAGATGGTGGCATCTACACTAATGCATGCAGCATGGGCAACGAACAGGAGGAACTGGAAGCCATTGTGCAACAGAAAAACTATCATGTCTTTGCCATCATGGAGACATGATGGGATGATTCACCCAACTGGAGTGCTGCAATGGATGGCTACAAACTCTTCAGAAGAGATAGGCAAGGAAGGAGAGGTGGTGGGTTGGCCCTTTATGTTAAGGAGTGGTTTGATTGTTTAGAACTTAATGATGGTGACGACAGGGTTTGGTGTCTATGGATAAGAATCAGGGGGAAGGCCAACAAGGCAGGTATCATGGTGGGAGTCTGTTATAGACCACCTAACCAGGACAAAGAGGCAGACAAAATGTTCTATAAGCAGCTGGGAGAAGTCTCACAATCGCGAGCTCTTGTTCTAGTGGGGGACTTCAACTTGTCAGATGTCTGTTGCAAATACAATACAGCAGAGAAACAGTTTAGGAGGTTCCTGAAGTGTGTGGATGATAACTTCCTGACACAGCTGGTAAGTGAGCCAACTAGGGAAGGCGCCTCGCTGGACCTGTTGCTTGTGAACACAGAAGGACTTGTGGGTGATGTGACAGTGGGAGGCTGTCTTGTGATCATGAAATAATAAGAGTTTTCATATGATAAGTGATCATGAAATGATAAGAGTTTTCAATTCTCAGAGAAGTAAATACATTAGCAACAAAAGGAGGGCTAAGGAGAATCTCCATCCTTTATTGGATGTGGGGAGAAACATAGCAGCAAAGGATGAGGAAAAGGCTCTGTTAATCAATGCCTTCTTTGCCTCAGTCTTTAGTAGTCAGACCAGCTGTTCTCCAGGTACCCAGTCCCCTGAGCTGGAAGACAGGGATGGGGAGTAGAGTGAAGCTCCCATAATCCAATGGGAAACGGTTAGCAATGTGCTACACCACTTAGGCACACATAAATCTATGGGTCCAAGTTGGATCCACCCAAGGGTACTGGAGGGAGCTGGTGAAGTGCTCACCAAGCCGCTTTCCATCATTAGCAGTCTTGGCTAACCAGGGAGGTCCCAGTTGACTGGAGGTTAGCCAATGTGACACCCATCTACAAGAAGGGCCAGAAGGAGAATCCAGGGAACTACAGGCCTGTCAGTCTGACCTTGGTGCCAGGGAAGGTTATGGAGCAGATCATCTTAAGTGCCGTCAAGACATACATACAGGACAACCAGGCAGTCAGGCCCAGCCAACATGGATTTATGAAAGACAGGTCCTGCTTGACCAACCTAATCTCCTTCTATGACTCACTTAGTGAATGAGGGAAAGGCTGTGGATGTTGTCTACCTGCACTTTAGGAAAGCCTTTGACACCATTTCCCACAGCATTCTCCTGGAGAAAATGGCTGCTCATGGCTTGGACAGGCATACTCTTCCCTGGATAAAAAACTGGCTGGATGGCCGGGCCCACAGAATTGTGGTGAATGGAGTTACATCCAGTTGGCGGCTGGTCACAAGTGGTGTTCCCCAGGGCTCAGTACTGGGGACAGTTCTCCTTAATATCTTTATCAATGATCTGGACAAAGGCATCGAGTGCACCCTCAGTAAGTTTGCAGGTGACTCCACGTTGGGTGGGACTGTTGATCTGCTGGAGGGTAGGAAGGCTCTACAGAGGGGTCTGGACAGGCTGGATCAATGGGCTGAGGCCAACTGGATGAGGTTCAACAGGGCCAAGTGCCAAGTCCTGCACTTGGGTCACAACAACCTCACGCAATGCTACAGGCTTGGGCAAGAGTGGCTGGAAAGCTGCCTGGTGGAAAAGGACCTGGGTGTGTTGGTAAACAGCTGGCTGAATATGAGCCAGCAGTGTGTCCAGGTGGCCAAGAAGACCAACAGCATCCTGGCTTGTATCAGAAACAGTGTGGCCAGCAGGACCAGGGAAGTGATCATTCCCCTGTACTTGGCACTGGTGAAGCCGCACCTCTAGTACTGTGTTCAGTGTTGGGCCCCTCACTACAAGACAGACATTGAGGTGCTGGAGTGTGTCCAGAGAAGGGCAACGGAGATGGTGAAGGGTCTAGAGCACAAGTCTAATGAGGAGTGGCTGAGGGAACTGGGATTGTTTAGCCTGGAGAAAAGGGGGCTCAGGGGAGACTTTATCACTCTCTACAACTACCTGACAGGAGGTTGTAGCCAGATGGGTGTTGGTCTCTTCTCCCAAGTAACAAGTGAGAGGAGGAGAGGAAATAGCCTCAAGATGTGCCAGGGGAGGTTTAGACTGGATATTAGGAAAAATTTCTTCACCAAAAGGGTGGTCAGGCATTGGAGCAGGCTGCCCAGGGAAGTGGTTGAGTCACCATGCTTGGAGGTTTTTAAAAGACGTGTAGATGTGGTGCTTAGGGACATGGTTTAGTGGTGGTCTTGGCAGTGCTAGGTTAACAGTTGGACTTGATGATCTTAAAGTTCGTTTCCAATTAAAACGATTCTATGATTCTATGATATGCCTTGGCAGCTCCAAGGCTCATAAGATTCACTGCCCACATCACAATTGTTCCTCTAACACTTCAAGAGGGACTACAGACTTGTTCATTTTTCCTTTCTTTCATTTATATCTGAAACAAAAGTAACATCTGAGACTCTGCAAGTAATTTCATCTTGAGCATCAGGGTAACGTTTGCCCATTGTCTAAGCAGCATAGAATATCAGTGTGTTTAGTAAAGCACAGGTCTCCTAGGGACTTAAAAATGGCTACGCTTATACCCACAATGTTCACATCATGAGTTAAAAAAAAAGTGTCAGCAATATACTGCCAATTTTTAGAAAGGATTACCTCAAGAATGGCTTCTTTTGTGAGTGATGCACATCAGATCACTGCAAAAATTGTTACCCTCTTCCCAAATACATCAGCTCCACTCACATCTGTCCCAGGCAGCCAAAGAGTAAAACACACTTCACAGAGAAGTGAAACTTACCTGCTCATTTAAGGTGTTGTTTACAGTAATAACAAATCCACTCAAAATTTTGCTTTATTACCAGAAGGATGAGGAAAAAAATGTCAACATAAAAAAGTATATAGAATCATAGAATGGTTTGGGTTGGAAGGGACCTCAAAGATCTTCTAGTTCCACCCCCTCTGCCATGGGCAGGGACACCCTCCACTAGACCAGGTTGCCCAAAGCCCCATCCAACCTGGCCTTCAACACTTCCAGGGAGGGGGCCTCCACAACCTCTCTGGGCAACCTGTTCCAGTGCCTCACCACTCTCACAGTAAAGAATTTCTTTCTAACATCTAATCTAAATCGACCCTCCTTCAGCTTAAACCCATTACCCCTTGTCCTGTCCCTTCATGCCCTTGTAAACAGTCCCTCTCCAGCTTTCCAGTAGGTGCCCTTCAGGTACTGGAAGGCTGCTCTAAGGTCTCCCTGGAGCCTTCTCTTCTCCAGGCTGAACAACCCCAACTCTCTCAGCCTGTCCTTATAGGAGAGGTGCTCCAGCACTCTCATCATCCTCGTGTCCCTCCTCTGGACTTACTTCAACTGTTCCATGTCTCTCTTGTACTGGGGCCCCCAGAGCTGGACACAGTACTCCAGGTGGGGTCTCACAAGAGCAGAGTAGAGGGGCAGAATCACCTCCCTTGACCTGCTGGCCACACTTCTTTTGATGCAGCCCAGGACACGGTTGGCTTTCTGGGCTGCAAGTGCCCACTGCCGGCTCATGTTGAGCTTCTCATCAATCAACACCCCCAAGTCCTTGCACTTGGCCTTGTTGAACTTCATGCTGTTCACAGAGGCCCACCTCTCAAGACCTGGCATCCCTTCCCTCCAGCGTGTCGACCACTCCACACAGTTTGGTGTCATCGGGAAACTTGCTGAGGGTGCACTCGATCCACTGTCCATGTCACTGACAAAGACTTTAAACAGCACCCATTCCAGTACCGACCCCTGAGAAACACCACTTTTCACTTGTCTCCACTTGGACTTCAAGCAACTCTTTAAGTGCAACCATCCAGTCTGTTCCTTACCCATCGAGTGGTGCATCTAAGAGGTTAGAAACACAGGTGTCCACTTATCTCTATACAAACGTTGTGGTTGGAGATTTGCAAGGTTGGTATGAGAAGCAGCCAAAGGAGGGAGTCTTACAGTGGCAAGACGGCTGCGTTTCAGCTAGAGAATGTGAAATAAACAGATAGATGGTTTCTACACAGAATTTTGAAGGCCACGGTGTCCAGATTGAAACCTTTTGCTTTATTATCCACACAACTAATATTAAAGCTGACACCCTAAATATGCTAATGAGCTAAAAGGAGTACATGCTAAACATATATGACTATAGTACTTGACTCTCCAGCCAAATCATGTTAAACATCACCCCTGGGACGGAATAGCTAAGGTTGGGGTATAAAAGATATTGAGGAAGTTAGCCCCCGGCAGGGGAAAGAAGAAATTGAAGACCCCGAAGCAGCAGTCCATGGGCTGTGCTCCTTCTCCTCCACCCAAGATAGGGACACCTTCTTGGTAAACAATTGTGTTTTCACCCTTTTGGTGAGAAAACCTGGGACAATATTTTGCTAGCATTATAATTATAATCATAGTCAAGTATTAGCGCTATCACAATAACCGCATTTATCAATGGCAATTCCGAACGCCTTATATCTGACACTTTAATAAACTTTCTATTAGTTTCAACTTTGTGAAACTGAATAAGTGCAAGTCCTTTGGGGGCTCTGAGAGGCAAACGTTGACTTTGATATGTGGCTATATATACAATCCTGTAGACATAAACAGTTGACCAAGTCTGGGACCTAGCCGCATCCAGGCTCCTCTCTGAGGAGTTTAGAAAGCAAGGGTGTCATTTCTGAACTTCATGACCCAACAGGAGGGCCTCCCTCCGCCATACATCAGACTTTACCTTTTACATGACACCATCAAATCTATGCATCTCCAATTTAGAGACCAGTGTGTCATGTGGGACAGTATCAAATTCTGTCTATATAGAACAATAATAACAAAACCAATGGCACATAGCTTTGCAGGTTTCAGTCTGTCTTTCTAAATAAATTAGGTTTGTGTAATCATACCTCCTGCGTGGCTTCAGCTGACTGTCTCTTTGCTCTTTTCTGCAGGAATTGACCATTTTCAAGTTAATTTGAAAGAGTGAAAGGCAGATTTCCAAAATTATTGATTTCACATTAGTTCTGTGAAAATCAGTACCTGGATGGAAAAGAAAAACCCAAATCTGTGCTTCAGGGTGGAAAAGGGAGAAAAACAAGCAGTGGCACACTCTTGGCAATATCTGATGGCCACTCAACTAACAAGCATTGTCTGGCTCATCAGCACACCCATCCCCACACTGCCTGCAGCAAGCCTGGCTTTCCCTGGGGAAGAGATCACAGCTGTGATGGGAGCCAGGCACTGGAAAAGAAAGTGCAAGGAAAATGGAGCATACAGTTAAAAAACTAAGCTCTGCTATTTTCTTCCTTATAAAAGAAAATCAGAGACAAAAATTCTTTTTCATTGTGAAAAAGAGCAGCTTTTCACTTAAAAAAATTATTGACATGGTCATTTTTACAGCAAATTCTACCACAGACAATAGCTAATGAATGTTTATTGTTCTTAAGATAACACAGGAATGAGAAGCAACAGTATTTGTCTTTAAAAAGAATATTACTTCTAACTGTGCATGTCTACAGTTCAAGGTCTGATTATATCAATTATATTAGTGTGCATTAAACAGCAATCAAATGAAATGTCAACATCTGCTTAGATGCAGAGGTTGTCATTAAAGTATTTTTACAAATGCCTTGGAAATAATTAATAGTTTTGTTGCATTCACAGTATCTTTCTAGGTGGTATCAGAAGCACAAGTGTACCTGGAAGAATGGCAGAAAATGTAATAGCATTCACAGTGCAACCTTCCTGTTTCTTGTTTTCTTGTTGTTTTAGCATATGTACTCTATTTTCACAGATTTGATCTGTTTTGGTTTTATTTGGGCCCCTAGCCCTCAGTGGTAAAATGTAGGAAAGAACTATTTTGGCCAATTAAAGAAGTTTAAGATTGCATTAAACATCTTAGTAGGAGGAGGAGCCTATTACTCTAGTGACTAATGTTTAACTTTTTGCTTTTGATCACAGTGCAATTCACAGGTGAAGATGAGTTTTCCATAGAAAGAATACAGTTTGCTGTATAACTATATTTTTTTGGCAAAGACTTTATACCTCCACTTTTTAAAATACCTATGTCACAATATTTGCTTTTTTTAAAAAAGCACATCTATGATGCATATAGCAGATATATTTTCATACAGTAAGTAAGTGATAAGATCTGAAGCTCACTGACCTCATCACACTTTCCACTTCAACAGCAACTGTATAGATTTGCTGCTTCATTCTCCCAGATGGATGGCTTTTTCTTTCCTGTTTAACTTATTTTGCTTCATGAAAGGGGTGTTTTGATTACCTGTGCAAAATGTAACTAGGTCAAGATGTATTGAATCTCAGAAAGTGCATTTTGTTTGACCTAATGACTCTGTTTTTGTGTTGGAAAAATAAAACTGTGTAAACACCTGCAATACTTTTGCTTACGGCTTTTAAAAGTGAGATGAGCACTTGAGTTTCCTAAGACTGCCTGACTGACACAAAACCACTACCCGTCCGACATCTCCCAGAAGTAACTCTTTGGCTTCTAGAATGAACATGAAACAAGTAGGATAAAATATCCTAATGTGCTCTATTTTAATTGTACCTTTTCTTTCTTTGCCCTAGGTGATGCCAACCTCAGCTCCACAAGAAGAAAACCCAAGCAGACAGCCTTTACCCTAGCTCTCTGGTAATTCTGATCCTTGGATTCACAATTTTCATTTTAGACTTAGGTGAGACATCTAGATGCAGTGTATAATAAAATGAAAATGCAATAGGCAATCTGTCCTCTGTGTGTTTGTTGCCTTAGAGATATGCTCTTCTTTTTTATGGGTTCTGCCTAAGCAAATTCTGTAACTAAACAGTACTGCATGAATCTAGAACTTCACACTGCAATATTTTTGTTATAATTTGCTTTCAGCAAACATTGACATATTTAAGCTTAAAAAAATATACATTTTCCCAGTATTTGCACAGCAATGCTTGAGTATGCCAGCATTCTCAGAAGCAGAACACAGAAGACTGAGTCATAGATGAAGCAAAAAAACCAGTCTTGAATATGCACAGAAAGTACTTCCTAGTATTTGTTTGACTTTCATATTCTATTCTTTAGCTGAAATGCTGTCAGCAAATTTCCCATTTGTTAGTAATATTCTTAGACATTACCTGTGAACATACAGTTGTATGTTTCTACATCCAAGTAGTCCTTCATGTGAAAACTGTAACACTAGGCATAAAACTCAGAGTTTGATTGGAATTTTAAGGTGGACCTTTTTTTTTCACATGCAATATAACCTGTAAGGAAAACAGCAGAGTTTGGCTCTGTGGAACTCTGAGAAGTAAAGAGTCTGTATTGGTTTATTCCTTTCTATTTTCAGCCAAGCCTATTTTCAGCTAAGCACAGCTCAAAGCACCTGGACTATCAAACCATCTTCTTGCTGCAACCAGTGGCTAAAGAAGATTAGCAGACAATTTGAACAGTTTCCAAATACCTGCACTGGTGTCCAACTTTAACAACTTTCTAAATTGGCAGACAAATATGTCCCAAGAACTCATGACTAAAAATGATGTTTTAAAAAACCTGAATAGCAAATATAATCCAGCTCCTTAACAGTGACTGTAATGAATCATTGGAACACAAGGGAAGTGGTTCATTAGTCATCAGATTTAAATTGGATGTCCTTCTGAAAGATATGCTATAACAGCCACAAATTATTGAAGCTGATAGTTTTCAGTTACGTAGCACAGAAAATAACAACCTTCTCTGCAGGAATTACTGAGAAAAATTTGATGACATATATTGCAAGAATTCAGAAGAGATTGATCACAGTCCTTTCAAAATTTGCATTTTAGGGTTATATTTTCTGACTATATCATCAGATTGGGATTTGGCCCATAGGGAGCTGAACTGCTGAATCAGAAGTTACTACCATTTTTACATTGTGTTGTTATTATAGTCATACTTTCATGCTTAGATTGCTTGGAGTATACTTTTCATTCTTAAAAGCTTATACGCCCAACTTTTACATGTTTCACCTTCTTTTACAAAGGAAATCCTTAAAACCTAGTGTTAATCTGATAGTACTGTAATAATATACTGCCATTAAGAAGGGAAAAACACTGACCACAGTATTGTAGATGATATTCAACTATATACCTTATAAAGAAACTTGTCTTGTTTTATTTGCGTTAAATGCCTTTTTTTGTTTATGTCAAATCATATAAGCTTACTTTAATGCCTGCGAAAGGCTAGTAATTCTTCAGAACTCTGCCACTTTAATCCCTGCCTATCTTCCCTTAACATTTATTCATAAATGCTGATTTTATTTTCTACAGTCTTTTAGGATTTTCTATGAAAAATTCCAATTGACTGTAACCACCATTCTGTCTGATCCCGCCTTGGTTTGTCTTCAGGCTTGTTTGTTTGGTTGTATAAAATTTTGTTTTCGTCTATTGGCACAAGTTCTTAAGAAGTATAAATCTCTGCCAGTTTATTTGCAATGTTCAGAATAATTTATTATGTCCTCACATTTAGACCAACTATCTGGCTTTGATATATTACTACCTTCTAGCCTGGTGTCCTAAGAAAATGAGGCTTATGCAATCACTCTGTTTACCAGTCCTCTCCAACAGTTTTTTAATCTGTTGGTCAATTTAATTCAAATTTGACAGAGAGAGGTAGAGTCTCCGTGTCATTATTTTCACTGGAGTTTTATGAAGATTGGTAATCTGGGTGAAGGAAAGGGACCCTCTGAGGTACTGAAGAAGTAATGAAGTTGGGGATTGTCATGGCTTAACCTTGGCTGGCAGCTAAGCACCACACAGCCACTCACTCACTTTCCCCTGGCAGGATGGGGAAGAGAATCAGAAGAGTAAAAGAAAACTTATGATTTGAGATAAAGACAGTTTAATAAGTAAAGCAAAAGCCACGCACACAAACAAAGCAAAACAAGGAATTAATTCCCCACTTCCCATGGGCAGGCAGGTGGTCAGCCATCCCCAGGAAAGCAGGGCTCCATCGTGGGTAATGGTGACTTGGGAAGACAAACGCCGTCACTCCAAACATGTGTCCCTTGCTTCCTTCAGCTTTGCCCCGCCCCTTATATGCTGAGCATGACATCATATTGTATGGAATATCCCTATGGTCTGTTGGGGTCAGCTGTCCCGGCTGTGTCCCCTCCCAATTCCTTGTGCATCCCCAGCCCACTCACTGGTGGGATGGTGTAAGGAGCAGAAAAGGTCTTGGCTCTGTGTAAGTACTGCTCAGCAATAACAAAAACATCCCTCCATTATCAACACGGTCTTCAGCACAAATCCAAAACGTAGCCTCATACTGGCTACTCTGAGGAAAATTAACTCCATTCCAGCCAAAATCAGCACATTCTCCACCCCTTATTCCATACCATTTATGTCATGCTGAGGTCCCACACTATCCAATACAAACTCATTAACCACTACCCCCTTTCCCATCCTTTTATATAATATGCAGATATCATTCCCTTAGTCTATGGATCACGCTTGTAAAATGTCCACAAAATGTCCATTGAGTTCATTTAGCCCATGACTTTGGGATCCACCTGTTATGGTTGTCACTCAGGACAGGAGAGATGGTGTGTTGTGTGAAGTTACTGGGTACCAAAACCAGCTCGCGTTGGGACCACTGCTGCACTTGCACTGCTTCTTGTAAGGCTTGTCCTCCATCAGTTCAGGTGGTTCCTGCTACAGCAATTCCCACAACATGCAACTCAAATCCTGGGTTACAACAATTTAAAGGTATTTCCATTAAAATCTCAACTCCTGGTCCCTTTGGACCAGACCATCAGGCTTAACATTGTAATGAACTCCTCCCCTTGACCCTTCTCCAGCTTGGACTTATCCACAGGCCGCTGTCCCTTAGGGGCGTACCTGCTCCAAGTGGAGCCTTATCTATAATCCACAGTCTCTCCAGAGGTATACCTACTGTGGCATAAACTTATCCACAACCACAGTTGCTTTGAGGTGCACCTGTTCCAGTGTGGCCTTATCCATGGGCCACAATGCCTTCAGAGATACACCTGCTCCTGCATGGCCTTTCCCACAGCTACAGTTCCTTCAGAAGTAAACCCGCTCCATCATGGGCTCATCCAAGGCCACATGCTTTGAGGCACTCCAGCATGAGCTCATGCACAGCCACTGATGCTTCAAGGTGTACCTGCTGCAGCATGGACTCATCCTTGGGCCACAGTCCCTTCAGAGGTATAATTTTTGTGGCACAGACATAACCATGGCTACAGATGCTTTGAGATATACCTGCTCTGGTGTGGATGTATGGCCACAGACACTTCGGGGTGTCCTGCTCCTATGGACTCATCCAGAGGTCACAGTCCCTTCAACTCAAGTTCACACTGGAGTTCCAGCCTGTCCAGTACAGCACAGGGATGCAGAGAGAGCAAAGGAGAGCTGCAACAGAGAAGCTGGAGATGATATGCAGAGAGCTGCCATTATTGCAAGGGGGAAATCAAGGGGTAAAAAACAAAAATCTGGGGAAAATGACAGTTCATTTCATTGCTAAGCTCTATGATTTCCAGTAATTTCATTTACCTATTACCACAATATTACTATTGAGAGTAGTCCCTAAATCATCCCTAGGGAACCTGCATTTCACCATTTAAAATAATTCTCTTCTATTCAGTTCCAGCTGATACATTTACATACAGAGATTAACTTCTTACAAGTGGAGACGTAGTGATATTAACTCTGGTTCTGCCACTGGGTAACTCTTATTCCCCTCACAGGCCTTCACTCAGGAGTCTCAGTCCTTTCCCACCATAAGGTGACCAGAAAATGGTCATGTCTCCTTTCAACAGCCTTCCTCACCATCTGCCAGTTATTCTTCAAGCTGATGTGGATGTGCTGTGTGTTGTAGATCTGAGAGCTGTGTATTTACATCTGCTTTCAGAGGAGAAGCATCAAAAAATAAAATTTATAAGAATAGTGCAGAAGCTTTAACACTGAGCAATGGTGAATATATCAATAACAGAGAGTACTAGCTAAGAGGTCACATGAGGAGTAAGCAGTGTGTAGCCATAGAGTTCATGAAACAATACACACAAAAAAAATTAGGTTTTAGTCCTGGAAAACATGAAAAGCTATAAGCTGAAGAGCAAACAAAGCTTCTCATCACATTGCTTTCTACCAGAATGTTGCTGTAATATATTACATAATTATTTTGTAGGTAAATAGATCTGTGAGGAACAAAAAGCTTCATGAACAGACTTATCTTCCATGAAGACTGGGCTATGACCCAAATCCACCTGTAGTGTTGCAAGCTCTGTTGGAGTCCTCAGTAGACAACTGACACACAAGTGAACAATGCTGCAGCCTTCAGCTCAGGCCGCACTGTGCTCAGGGTAGATGTTTTGTGCTCTCAAGGCTGAAGCTAATGACTTCTTATGTTGTCAGTACTGGCTGCCGCAGCCACTTGGCAGATCTACTCAGTAAGTCTAGAAAAAAGGTATTATCAGCTCAGCCAGTGTGTTGATGTCTGATTTACAGTGTTACCTTCTGAGCACTATGAGGAGAAAAACTTAAGCTGAAGACCTTAATTTATATGCATGGCAAATCCACTACGACATTTCAGGTGCATCTCCTGCTTTGTGGGTTGTTTTTTTTGTTAATGTTTGGTGGAGGGTTTTTTTGTGTGTATGGGGTTTTTTGTTGGGTTTTTTGATAGGCAATAACGGAAGCCACGAATGGAAGCCAAAGTCTGGCTGACCTAATCTTTATAGCTTTTCCTTCTTACCCTGGCTCCTTCACCAAGATAGCTGGAAATATTTCCTCTTTGTCCTGGTAGCTGCTCCTGGTGGTACTGCATTTGTGACCAAAATGCCTGGGATAGCACCAGCAACACACTTCAGAACAGGAAAACAGGCAAATTGTGAAGATGACTCAGGATGTTTTAGAAACCTTTACACTATTGATCTAATGGGAAAGGTTTATCATAGCACATTCAGGTGTGCAGCAGTGCAGAAGAATATGACAACCTACTGGATGATTTCTCTATTTCACCAGCTCTCAGAAACTATGCTATGCAAAAGCCAATAGTATACCGTGCAAATAAAGAGATCTTGCCCTTGCAGTGATGTGTGCTGAGGCTTAGTCCCTCTGCTTAGAAAAATTGATGCTCTTAAACATACAGCCTGGAAAAAAATACACCAAAAACCAGTCTGCATGTCAGGAAGGCAAAAGACTGCATTTTGCTCTCATCATACTGTGAAAGTAGCCTACTGTTTCAGTACCCTGAAGCCTGGAGATGGGACTTGATTTAACGCCCAAGATCCAAGAAATTTCCTGAAGGCAAGAAAGGGTGCCACTGTTATTAGCAAGAAAAAATATGCATCAAGACAAGCAGCTTCCCTCCCGGTCATGGTGGGGGCTGGTGTACGGTTCACTGCTGCTGTCAGGGACAGAGGGAGCCTCAGGGGCCTTGACATAAGCTGGAGCCAGGAGGAGCCGGGCTGCAGAGAGCAGAGCAAGTGAGACTGATGGAACCAGGCTGCCCCCTAAGCAGTCCTATGCCTTACAAAAGAGGGACAGTTAGCAACTGTATGAGGTCACCCAAAGACTCATACTAACATCTTCAAACTTAGGTGCCTGAAGTCATGGTTCCTAAGCACAGAGAGACAGTGTGCACCTCCAGCAGAGAAGCAAGCTGCTTGTCACTTCAGAAAATAGACTCACTCTGCCTACATCAAGGAGGCACTTAGGCGCTTAATGTCTAGCTTGAGGGGATCTCAAGTTCTTACACACCTAAATGCCACAAAACAGGAATAGATTTTACCTCTTTGAGCACCTTTGGAAGCTCCAGCATCACGTGTGGAAATAAGAATAGCTCTTCCATTTGTACCAGTAGCAAAGCAGGCTGAATTTCTTCTCGGTTCCAGTAGAAATTGTTTAAAACCACATTTGAGAGAAATGTGCTTCAGTTACTTAGTCCAGCAAAATAATCAGCTCAGTGTCTGGGGCTAGCTTTCCAGCTGTCTGAATTAGATGAAGGTAGAACAGGGAAATTATCCAGCCAATCCCAGCATAGCATTTTAACCTGAAAGGTCCTGAGCACCTCAGCTGTCAGTTGAGCAAACCTTGGAAACAGAGTCCAGCTTTATTTCATTTGCAAGAGTGATTTCTGTGATTCTCTGCTGCATTCAGAGTAAGCAACTGCTTTTAAACTGCAGGCCATTACATTATTATGAATGAAAGAACCTTAATTGCATTAAAACCTTCCAAAAGCACAGTTACAGCAGAAGCATTGAGGTTTACTTTGAGTAAGCTGCAGCACTCCCTCCAGCAAAGGAAACACTTTAATTTTTAACATAAACGTTATTCTATTTATATTATAAACCAAAGGCACTTACTATAACATGGAGAAGCAGGATCATTACCCAAACCACTCTGACATGAATCAACTCCCAGCCTTTGCAAATTATGCTTATTTTATCAAGTAAAATTGTATCGTCTTATACCCCAGTAGAATCTGACACATACACATTACAAATTTACAACAGAAACAAGGACTCCTCTCAGCAGTGGGTATAAAAGAATCATTAAGGCCACAGCAGGCATTTTCCTGGTACCATGAGGGAAAAGCAGGTACTAACTACATCAAAGTTAGTATACGTGCAATTAAAACTCCAGTCAGGGTGAAAAAGCACAAACATATTTTCACTTCGAGCTTGTGAACAATGGCTCTACCTGCCCTGAAGGTAACAGGATAACACTGCTTACACCTTCTGAGCAGCTGTCTCTATCACCAGACTTCAAGCAGGAGAAGCTGAATGACAGCCCAGTCCTTTCCCTCTGTTTTCCCTTGTTCGCACTTGGCTCCCTGCTGGTTTGCATGTTTAAAGAAAGGCCCTTTCTCCTGCTTGTTTTGCTGGAAGGCACAGACGGCTTTTTTCTTGTCCTCAGGCTGCAAAGCAGCACTCAAAAGCTGACTAACCAACTTCTTCCCTGCATGGCAAAATGATGTTATAGGGTGGCTGCTAATAATTGAAAATCCAAGTGGTACAAATAACAGCTGCTATGTTTGTGGCTCTGCAAGTGGCTAAGACTAGCTTCACCTTGCCCATCTAACCCTCACCTTTCCCATAAAGAGATTTAAACTAGCTATGCCTGAGCTGGGACACATCAACCCTGCCCTCTGCTCGGGGTGCCTTTTTGCAACTCACCCCTCCCTCTGACCAGAGTGCAGAGCAGAAATCACTTAGTTCCTGCCCATAGGCATGCATGTGAGGCTGAAACACTGCACAAGTCTGAGAAACACTGGCAGGTCTGAACTCTTTGGCCGGAAGTTAATCTAAATCAGTCTCTTGGAGGCTCATGAGTAATTTCAGTGACAGCCTCCTCCCGAAGGCATTTGCTACTTGTATGTACTTTTTGCTGGCCTCCAGTACAACCTAACTGTTAGAAGTAATTCCTTTTGGCCTCTCTATCCCTACCTCTAACCAAAACTGAAAGGGTTTTTTGTTTGTTTTTTTTTTTTTTAGGGATTCATCAAATGCCTATTTCTTCCTGTTTCCCTCCTGAAATCTACCTGAGAGTTTCAAGCTTGTCCAGAAGTAGGACGGATTGCACCCATTCATATGACACCCCTGCATCCCTACAAAGGATTCAGCTGCCTTCGGAGAAACAGCTAGTCATCTTGCAGTTCCTCAGAGATATTGCCAAAGCTGTTTTTCTCAAATACACACATAGACAGAGCCTCACCCTGTTTCTCTCCCTTTGGTGGCAATAATAGCAGTGAGCATCCATATAGGCCTCTGGCAAGGACCCAGGCCACACCGTTATCACCTGACAGTTTGACATCCATCAGTTTCATCAGTGCTTACATGTGGCCAAGCCCAAATATTTTCAAGTTTGGCATTTTTTATTATTATTCTACTCCTAACCACTATGTGGCTAAGTTTCTGCCTGCTTAACACCCTTAACTCTCTCTTCAAGACACCCAGGTGACTTAGCTGTGGTGTCAACCAGATTTTGGCTCCACTCCTGTTACTGAGACAACAGTTCTGCAGTACTGGAGCAGATCTTTACCTTTTATGAGTCAGGGCAACTTTACCACAACTGACAGTATTACCGTGGATTTACAGAAAAACAGAATCTAGTCCTCCTTCTCCAAAGAGGCCAGGGTTCTGTTTCTTTAAATATTGTTTGCTGCTCCATCATTCATGGTTAAAAATAATAGACTAATAAAGTTTACCTATCTTAATTAATCCTACAATCTTATCATCACTGTATAAGCTGAATCACAGCTTCCCACTCTTGCAACTCTTATTCAGATTGAGTAGCCCCATGACTATTTCAATCTCAAGACAACAACGAATATGGGCAGAGACACTACTGCAAGCATAAGTGAGAGTATTTTGAGTAATAAAAGACTTATGGAATGTCAAATGAAAGCTGGAAAATAGCATCAAAAATCAGCTCAGATTCTGAGACAGAAGTTACTTTGCCTAAAGCTATAACAAAGTTTTGCATAATATATTGCTTAATCTCTTTGGAGAGTTTGGTTAGTTTTTTTGGTTTGGTTTGGTTTGGTTTTGTTTTTAAAAATACACACAAAAAAAAAACCCAAAACAAAACCCACCACACTAAAAAACTATGCAGAATATAAAATGTCATCCATTATTTCTGATGAGTTACCTTGGAGTGTGGTGCCTCAGGGTGATCTGATAGCTGAGCATATAAGTCACAGGTGGCGTCAGCTGGTTTAGAAGCTGAGAATCATGACTTTAAAGAAGCCATTTATGCTCCTTGTTTGTGACTAATGTGACCCAATCTATCCAATAGTGATAGGTTGGTCTCTGTGTTGCACAGAAACAAGATTTTAAAATGCATTTAAATCTTCATTATTCTGAGTTCACAGTATGATTCAATGAATGAAATAGGAACCCTGGAGATACATGCATAAGAGGGAATAATCTCTCCTAGACTGTGCAGTGTCTTAAACTAGCAGTGAAAGGAAATGATTGACTGTGGATAAGATCAACTAAGGACTTGTGAAGGCGTAAGACTGATCTGAAAATGTCTATGAAAAAAATCTGCTTTCCTTAAGCACATATTGCAAAAAAAACCCTTTGTCTGCAAAAGGAATTGTTAGGGGTCATAGAGCTTTCGACTATAAAAAGGTATTTACCCATTGAAAGTCAATAGCATCCACATACAGTGAAAAACTTTCAGCCAGTTCTATTTAAGGATAGTTCTGGCACAAAGTGGAGTATGCTCCACACCACAGATACCTACAGAATGAGGTGCTTGCCGATATTTGTCCTTCTCTGTGGTTTTGTTCGTAAGCAGTGCAGGGTCATGGCCCTGATTCTCCTCCCCTTTGTTTCTCATGCCCCAGTGGGAACACTGAGGTTCTTCTGCATGGATTTTGTTGGCTGCGTAGAGAGGGGGAGACACATTTCATCCCTCCGGGTTTTTATAGACAGGAAATAATCGGAGCGGTAATAATGTAGCAGGGAGTGTACTAGTCTGGTTCACTAGATGGCAATCAGGAGTAGTTTTGCTTTGAGCTAAGCAAAATGTTTTGGTATTTTCTATGGCTTCAGACTATTATGCCATGACATAACCCCCATCAGACCCACAGAAGCTCAGGGTTTGAGTTGTCTAGCCCTCCACTTAAGAGTTTCCATAACTTCCGCGTAGCAGAATTAAACAGTGTTTCTGCACAAACAAGAGAACTCAGAAAATGGGGGGGGGGGGGGGGGGGAAGTTAGTTGTGTTGTGTCTTGATTTAGTTTAAAAATAGGGCTTTTCCTGAGAGGTGGCAGCTGGAGTGGTGCAATTCTGTGAGCCTTCCCCAGGTAGGATAGCACTTCTCCACCAGAGTGGCTGACCCCATTGATTTGACTGAAACAAATGGGTATAAAGCTGCAGATCAGCCTGTGTGTTTGATGACCATTGCAGAAGACCCTCAGAATTTGGGGCTATAACACTTTGGGGCAGATACTGCTGATCTTATTACCTACATGTAAATCAGAGGAGGAGGTCTGGGCAACATTTGTCTAGTGAAAAATCACAACCTCACCAAGGTTCAAGGCTCTGAAACTGTTCTGTTTTCTCTTTTCACGTCTTTTCAATGTTAATGATCTCAGAGTTATTTTGGTAAGCATGCTTTGGCTAATACAAAAATTGTTCTACAAGAAAATTCTAAATGCTTTCCAAAATTTAAAGGCAACTTGCACTACATCAAACCAGGAATATTTAAGTACTAATCAAAATTATCCACACTTTTCTGAGTTGCAAAAGTAGACCAGAGTAACTAAGAATGCATTTTCTGTTGTGATTTACTAACAGATCTCTTCCTTCCCTCTCTTGTGTCAGCTTTCCACTGAAATACAGAATTAATTCCATTGAACTAATCGTGATCTGAAGCCGTATAAATAAAAGAGCCAGGCCCTTAAGTCTTTAGCCTGTAATATTAATTTACTGTGAGAAAAACTGATAAGTCAAAACTGATCTGTGATTTTAGAAAAATAGCATCATCAGCATAAATTCACCCAGAATACTGTTTCTAGGCCAAATCAGGAGTAGGATTCAAAAGTAATCACAGCTCTGACAAAGCATTATTCATTCTACGCATTACTTTGGTTCTATGAAACACTCTGATTCTAGTTTCCTTTGCCCTCTGCAGTGTATTATTATCCGAATAGATTTTTCCATGATGCAAAGTTCTCCAGGATACAACTAAACTCATAGAAATCACCATATCCAAAGCAAAGTAACAGAGGACTAGTGTCTAAATAGGCATCATGTAGAGTGTAAAAACATGATTTGCTTCTACAGAATGATGAATTTAGCAACCCAGCACTTTAATCAGATTCGCAACCAAAGCCTGTGCCTCCAGCACAGCACAGCCTGTGCCTCCAGCTTCAGCTAAGTCTTTTTGTAGACAGTTTTTTCAGGCAGTCAACGGTGGTTTTCTTGACTAAGGACTGCAGGTACTGGCCCAGAAATTCTTAGGAGTCCAAGAGTTTTCACTAGACATAGAAAACAGGAAGAATGTGTGATCAATGATCCATTACAGTTTGGATTCTGCTTTCATGTGTTGTGCAAAAAAACCTTCTGATCTTATGTTGAGAGATGCTAAAGAGCCACAGATGTCTATGTACTTCTAGATTCATAAGCAAAGTGTCACAGTTACTTCCAATTCAATTCAAAAACTGAAGACAATGGAAGCAGAAATAAGTCTTTATCTCCTTGGTCATTTGGATCTAGACCCATTTGGTCATTGGGTGGGGGGTGGTCACAACAGCTAACTCAAATTTTCCCACACAGCTTGAAATTTGGTTTGTTTCACTTCACACAAAGATAGGTAGCACCATTTGCACAAACAAGAAAAAACAGTTTTGATCCCAGACAGCATACAAACTGTGTCACAAAAGAATTTGGGTCAGGACTCAAGGAACCAGCAGCCCGCATAAACAAGCCACTTGGAAAATTAGTCCCTTTCCAGAGTCACAGTGCTTGTCCTAGATTTTACAGAGCCAGAACATGTTATGTATCATGCTCAGCAAGGTTTCTTAGATATTTATTGAGGCTTGACATAGATTTCTAAGGACAGGACATATCAGATAACTTGGAAACTAATACTAGAAAATTTATTTAAGGCAACACTATAAACTATTTCCTTTGATGGAAACACATCAATCTCATTGAAACTAATGGAAATTACATGCCCGCAATGATGACAGAATAAATAGAGCCCCTGTTTCAAGTGCCATATGCCATAGCTAAAATGTGTCCTTATTCATTCTAAGTCTAAAGGAAGCACTTGACTTTGAAGAACTGTAATTCCAATCAAAACAAACTTATTTTAATCTAACTTTTAAGACCTGCACCACAGAAATCTTTTCAACTTGAAGAATATTACAGGCATGAATTCCCAATATTCCCAATAGGAGCTCACCAAAAAAAAAAAAAAAAAAAAGTAAATATGCAAAAGCACTGAAAGCTTCATTAATTGAAACTATTTACTTACCACAAAGAGCATCTGTTATGTCAGAGAATTCATATGAGCTTTTCCAAAGTAACATGCTATATATTCAAAACACAGTACCGCCCAGCTATTTAGTGATCTTTTCTCAGGTGCAGCCACAACAGGAGCAGGCAGCTGTGTTCGTACAGCTGAGGGGGCTGTGCAACACGTCTTGCTCAGATAGCCCTACTGTTGTTTTGTTTGCTGTTATTTCTGCACAGCCTTTCAATAAAGCAGCTCGCAGTAAGTTCCCCATCTTAAAACCCTTCTGGGAGCACTGGTGTGAATACATGAAAACTGGCCATTATCTGACAGTATGACTTTAAGCTCTGAAAATTGCCTTTTTGACTCAAATAGAGCCGTGTTGCAAAAACCAAAGGCAAGATTCTGCTGTCAGTTGTACAGTGTTTATCTGTAAACTTCACTTTCATTTAATGGTATGAGCAATTTGAATCATCTCACTTAAGTCCTGATGTGTGGGATTTTCACTGGGGGAAGAGGCAACTCAAAGTAGGAGATGTGATACTATGTAATTGATGTAAAGGAGCAGTGTTACATAAAATCGTGCATCATGGCTTCAAAACCATTGCATTAGTTTCCAAAGAGCCTTGGCACAGATTTCAGTGGAAAACGGTATTGAAGCAAAGTTCTACATACAAAAATACACTGTATTAAATTTCTTCAGTGCAAGGAAGTGAGGCTTGGAAGCCTCATTTTTATTAAAGCTACAAACAAAATAACACAGAAGTTAACCAACAACTGGCTCATTAGATCATGAAACATAACATGGTGCTATCTTGAGGTACTGAAGGATGTTTGTTTTCAGGGTGAAAGACTGTGGTCACCAGAGTTTTGCCTTTCTAGAGCTGGGCATGTCAACTAAGTGAGCAACAGTGGAGCTCTCTATTCATAGCAATAGTGGGTTTCCGGACAGCCGTATTTCCTGAATCAAACTTTCTAACATTCTAAGAGGGATAAATAAGAAAAACTGTTGCTCCACATGCTTCCTTGAGTGACCTCTTCAGTGAAGCCTCATATTTTCAGGAGTTTTAAGAAAGTTTCATAGAGTGCCAAACCATGAGCTAAACCTTAGGGACTGACTAAATACTTTTTATTTAAAAGCAGCAGTAGAAAACTGTATGTTAAGCAGTTATGAGCATTTAGCATAAGCATGAACTTAAATGTTTCAAACAATATCTTTGGAGGATGAATTTTTGTCCCTGATGAATCAGTGGCAGATTTGTCACTGATGCATTGGAGTCATGGATGCCTCTTCAATAACACGCTAAACAGAAGCCATATCTCCTAGTGTGTTCTTCCTACACATCCTTGCATACATACCTCACTACTTAATCAAAATATAGCCATGGTTTCTAAATGCGAAAAGGTTTTTCATAAACTTTTTCAGCACTAGGATAATTCAGACAGCATCATCTCACTAATTTCTAGCACAAGCTACATGGTTGTATCTCAGGCCAGCCTTGTGCATCTGAGTGTCACATCAAATGTAGAAAGTTAGGACTTTGATCTTAAAGGGATACAATTTACCCAACTGTCTAAATTTTTTTTGTTGTTGTTTATGGACCTTAATGTAAAGTTAACTGAAAACAATGGTATTATTCTCATTGAAAATACTTGTCACAAGCAAGCCATGTCTAAGTATCCAAATGTAGTGTGCCAATAAATAACACAAATTAGAAGTTAAACAAACAGGTGTAATTTCTATGTTAACGTGACATTTTATCTTTAGTTAGTCTTTCTTCTCTATTTTTAACAGTCTTTTTTTCCTCCTGGCCTTAATACTATAAAAGCTTAAGATGATTTTATTCTTACAGTTTTACCCTTTGGCCACCCCATAACACTTTATTTTAATCCTTTAATCCTCTTTCTTAATTAAGTTCTGAGTATTTAAAATAGTTATAAACATTTGGGGGGGGGATTATTCACTTTAATTAATGTTCTATGATGAATATTTAATGTATATGATCACTGTACAGTCAGGTAAAAAAAAAATATAATCCCACATAAAATGCTGCATAAAATTGGGAAGTGTGGGAAGTGTCCTACAAAAGCAGTCATGGAAATTAAGAGTTGTAAGGGAGTCAGTAAGTTACTTTCTACTTTAAAATAATAGGTTACTACTTCTACATTACTGACAAGTTTGTCATATACCTAAGAAGCACCCAGTCTCGGTGTTAATTTTGACACATCAAGGAATGTAATGGAATAAATTCAGGCTTGCTGCAAAGCAAACTTTTTCCCACTGTAGTCAGGTATAACTGATATCAACAGATCTCTAATGACTTCTTTTTCCACAAATAAACTGTCTTCATTAACCTTGAGTTGTCACCTGCCCACAACAACAGCAGACGAGCTTCCCTGGGATCCTGTTTTTCTTTAGCACCCAATATCCGTTCTCTCCTGGTTTTCCTCCTGCCTCCCCGGTTGCTCCTGTGCCATGCCATTCAGAGGCTTCTCTTCATCTCTTTTCAGCTTTCTGTGGGAGTTCCATTCCTGTGACCCTTCTCTCCCCTGCGCTCATCTCAGAAACACTCTCATGTCAAGCACAGACAGCTTACAGAGCTACCTCTCTGCTCCTCACCCATTCCCTTCAACACAGATGAAAATCCTGGTCTGCCTCTGACACTTTTCACGGATACCCAGCTGCCAATTCAAACGGCATGCAGCTGGGGAACAGCCTTTAATATCTTTACAATTGATGCTCCAGCACAATGCTGCAGTCCTGCTTGTCCTTAAACTCTCTTCCTTGACTCAGACCTGCCTCCAAGTCTCTCATGTTTCATAGATATCCATAAGCCTTCCTTTTTTTTTTTTCAGCACATGCCTTTTCTCTTTGCCCATACAGATATAACTGGTGCAAGCAGATAGCTGGTATTAATTGCCTTTCCAGTACTGCAGCAACCTTTTCTCTGACCTTGACAGATGCACCTTTGCCTTGCTCATGTCTACACTGAACACTGTTGTGATGGTCAGTTGTCTTGACTGTGCCTTTTCTCTCTTTGAATCTCTCCATTATTCCTTTTTTTTTTTTTTTTTTGGTCACATAAATTGTGTTTCTGTTTTGTGTTCAAGTCCCTTTCTGGTTAGTTAGTCCCTTAGCCATCTCCTATTTAATATCACAACGCCAGCTCTCTCCTCATTTCTACTCAAGGGCCAAAAATGTCAGCCACTACCTGCCACTTCCTGTGTTTTCAGGATCCCTTTGTGCTTTTCTCCAAATATGCTGCACATACTTAGGAGAACCTTCTATAAATAGATGCTAACTCATTAATCTTCTTTAACCCCCCCTTTTTAGTTATTTCCACAAAAAAAACCCTTTAATGATTAGGCTATTTATCATGCTGCCTAACATTCTTTCATTGCTTCCTTGTATACCCACAACTATCTTGTCTCCATCTTTTACCTCATTTGCTATTTCAACTGCAACCTTTTGGGGTGCAACAGAATCAGAATTGCCTTCTTTGTTTGTATAGCAACAAAACAAGTTATTGGTCCAGAATGGTTGCTCAAAACCATTGCCAAAACACAGTAAACAGAAGTGGCATCTATCAAACTCTGTGAAGCTAAATGTGTGGTCTAGGTGAGAAGCAGTACCTGTTCTGAAGAAACTAGAGCTGTCTATGAGGCCAAACCTGATACTGTCTATAATCCAGTCTGGTGGTGACATGCAAATGCTGTAAAGCCAATCGGGCTTTATAGTGCTGTCAGTCTGTCCATAGTCCAGCTGGAGAAATGAATGCCATAAAACAAATCCACTGCTCTCATCTCCACTGCTCTCATCCCTTAAAAAGCAACTATATAGTGCACATGGAAATGAAACTGCTAACTCAGAAACCATAACCAGATTGTGCAACAGTCTAAACCCTGATCAGAAGATGAGCTGAACCATGGGAAGGTAAGATTATGAAAGGAGCTTGTCTTTTAATTTTGCCTTATCCAGTTTGAGGCACTGTAGAAACACCTGCCATCAGGAACCACTAAGCACTTACTGCTGAAAATCATGCTCTGGTAAAGATTTGCCCTTTGCCAGACAGGGTCCTGGCTCACCATAAAGCATGTGCATGTGCCTTGCTTTGCTCTTCTGTCAAACTACTTCTGCCTCTGGGGATGAGGCCTCAGGATGCAGAGCCCAGTAACCCCTGCACTACACAGCCTCATGCCCAAAGCTACATGCACCCAGCAAAATTGAGCTGCGATTGCACCATGTACTACTTTGCTGTGTCAGCTTAATCTCACTGGTAAAACTCACAGTGAAGGCACAGAAAACAAGGCTTTGTCTGATGTGAGCAACAGATTAGATGCATATCCAGGATTCCTTGACACTACATGTGCTGTCATGGCAAATCTGCCAGAGACTGGCTAGGACTTTCATTTTGGTGGGGAGCTACACCAAGAAGAGAGGAGGATCAAGACAAGTAGGATATCACTGCATGCATGGAACAGATGGCTGTCTGGAGGCCACTGGACAGCAGTGATTCTCCCAAAGGGAGAACTGGTGGCTGTTGAAAGTGGTGATAAAGCTCATTCCTTCCAGTAAGTCAAGGTTTCACCTGTGGGGAGAGTTATGATGTGCAGCTACTTCAAAGGCTCAGGTTTTGTTCAATTCGCTTACTTGCTTAGTTGCTGATGCTTGTGGGTTTATGTGCGATAGATAAATCTGCCATCTATCTAAACACTCTGAACATAGTGAAAGATAATAATAAAAACAATCAGTTCTCATAGCCAAAGGCATAAATGTGTTGCTTGCAGAGGACAAGAGAAGCATGTCCCTCCTACATGCTGCAGGAGAGGTGAACAGTTAAGGCCTCTTGCATATTAAAAGGCAAGATGGGATGAGGGGGCTTGGCTGATCAGAAATGGCACATGCGGTACTCTCACTTCAGGAAGGTGAACATGCAACTGCCCAAAATCAGTGATCCCAACCATAATATTTGTCCTGAAGTTCTGATGCATTCCAAAAACATGAAAGTAGAGAAGTTACGTGGGAACGTCCACGCACATTTGGAATCATGGTTGCAGAGTGGAAAAAAAAAAAAAAAAAAAAAAATCCCAAACAATACATTTAAATCAAATGGGCAGTAAAGGATCTGAAGTTCATGAAGATTAATAACCCAACTTGATAAAGACCAAAATATTGTGCTTTTTTTTAAATTAAATGTTTTAATAAGAGCAAAGAAAAATAGTCAATTGTCAGATTTTTCTTTTACTAAGGTAAAAGAAGTGAAAAAATTAACTGAGAAGATTCACTGCAAAAGCCCTGAATAAGACTTCTTCATGTCACAAATCCATTGGTCTCCCCTATAGAGAAATCACCAGTTCATTTACCCCAGGCATATGCTATTCCAGCACTTTCTACAATAAAACTTCATTCCAGCAAGCTTCATAAACTCAAATCTAAAGCTCAGGTAATAATATTTTTGTGTCAGACTTTAATTTCTTTTGCCTATTTCACAATTCTTCATAACACATAATCAATGGCAACATAAGGACATGCAGCTGTTGGCGCAAGTCCAGAGGAGGGCCACGAAGATCATGAGAGTGCTGGAGCACCTCTCCTGTTTGGACAGGCTGAGAGAGTTGGGATTGTTCAGCCTGGAGAAGAGAAGGCTCCAGGGAGACCTTACAGCAGCCTTCCAGTACCTAAAGGGGGCTTATAGAAAAGATAGGGACAGAAATTTTAGTAGGGCCTGTAATGATAGGATAAGGGGTAACGGTTTTAAGCTAAAAGACAGTAGATTTAGATAAGGAAGAAATTCTTTATTGTGAGGGTGGTGAGGCACTGGAACAGGTTGCCCAGAGAGGTTGTGGATGCCCCATCCCTGGAAGTGTTCAAGACCAGGTTGGATGAGGCTTTGGGCAACCTGGTCTAGTGGAGGGTGTCCCTGCCCATGGCAGGGGGGTTGGAACTCAACGGTCTTTGAGGTCCCTTCCAACCCAAACCATTCTATGATTTTATCTAAATACAGATCCGATTTCACACGTTTGGTATATAGCAAGTAAATATGGGGGCTTCTATGTACCACATTGACCTATTTCTGTTACCATGTTTTGATTACACTTCATAGGTCTATTTTCTCCCACACTACAGAACAGTGTTTGAGAAGAAAAATCTTGGCAAAGCTGTTCATTTGTTAGGTGACCAGCAGGCAAACTGCAGAATTTCATTGTTTTCTCCTTAATGTTTGTCCACCTATGGGAACTAGTTTTATCTCAATGATGCTGGGAGTTCTATACATAGATGGCCAAAATACACCGAGCTATTTCATGACACACAGTAAATGTGAACCACTTTCATGTATAAAGTAGTTCCTGAAGTAATCCGGTTAGAAATACAATCAGGATGGGTACATGCATCTAGAAATAGTTAATAGCCTATCAACACACACTAGGCTATTGAGCTTAACCGTGTACCCACAGAAGTTAGGAGGAACTTAGCCTTTCTGGGAGCAGCCTCTTGGGCCGAGTTACTCCTTTACACATTTGCAGTTGCAATGATGCATTCTCACCAACATTGTTCAAAACAAAGACCTCTTCCCCCTAATCCAAAGCAAATGAACTCCTCCTCTTAAAGGCTCAGCCCCCACCCCAACTCAAATTTGGAGTGAGCCATGTGCTTGCCAAAAAAAGAGTTCTGCACTTTTGGGGTGGGGAAGATTAAAACCTCAACCTCTGTGTCTACAAGGATCCCAGGCAGGCTCATGCCTACCACCAGCTCACCATGTTACCCTACCAACCTTCCTGTCCCCCGTTTCCTACCCTACACCCCTGCAATGTGCCCAAGTCACAGCAGCTGAAAATACTGTTAGGGAAGGAGCAAAGTGGTGCGGCAGAGATAACGAGCCTGGGCTCGGCCCTGCTGAGAAAGTAGTGGGGTTGTAATTGAAGTGAGCCATAAGTGGAAGGCTCAATTAAAAATGGCTTAAATTCAGTGGCACAGTTAAGCTCTGCTCTAGTTTATACATAGCTACTTTGCTACCCTCAAATTATTGTCACAGGCAAAAAAGGAAACACCAAGCCAAAAATTTATTGTTCATGTAATTTAAATCTCACCAGCTGAATAAATGACCTGAAGAATTATTAGTCTAGATCTAATTAGTACAGAAAAAGTGAAAAAGAAGCCTGGACTTGCCACTCCCCTGCTGTGCTTCCTTGGTTATCATCCTATCACCTCACCCCACACACAGAGGCCATTTCCACTGTGTCCCCACTTGCAAGGCGTTTGCTATCATACCATACCTCTACTCCTCTATATACTGTCATCATGCTACAGACGTAAATATTTCATTCTACACAGAATACTACTTCTTACTAGCTATATAAAAATTATGGTTATATCACATGATTATAAGCGAAAGTAAAAAAATAGGCAATAGCTACCTGACCATTAGAAAAAGAAATGCAAGCTCGAGCAAAGTTTCAGGCAGCCCAAGCTCACATAAAGCCAAATTCTGTGACATTACAGAGTTGGCTTGAAGCCAGCAGCCTCTTTACTAGCAATACCAATACCATGTTTACCAGGCCACAACTGGCTTAGATGCAATCATAGAATCATAGAATGGTTTGGGTTGGAAGGGATCTCAAAGATCTTCTAGTTCCAACCCCCCTGCCATGGGCAGAGACACCCTCCACTAGACCAGGTTGCCCAAAGCCTCATCCAACCTGGCCTTCAACACTTCCAGGGAGGGGGCCTCCACAACCTCTCTGGGCAACCTGTTCCAGTGCCTCACCACCCTCACAGTAAAGAATTTCTTTCTAACATCTAATCTAAATCGACCCTCCTTCAGCTTAAACCCATTACCCCTTGTCCTGTCACTACACTCCCTGATAAACAGTCCCTCACCAGCTTTCCTGTAGGCCCCTTCAGGTACTGGAGGGCCACAATTAGATCTCCCCGGAGCCTTCTCTTCTCCAGGCTGAACAATCCCAACTCTCTCAGCCTGTCCTCACAGGAGAGGTGTGCAGATGTATGTCCAGATCTGTACAGACATAATGATCCTCAGCCAGAAAGAGTGGAATCAGCTTAAATTGCCAACGTCTACAGGGTTATTACCTTTTCTGTACAGTTGTGTCCTGTGTCATACCAATGATGAAATGCCAGTCCCTTCTTAATGTTTTCAGTTGTTCCACACTGGGCTCCAAAACAGAACAGAGCTCGCCAGTTTTGTAAAAAATCACAAATGAACTCCCTAATGGAAAATATAAGTGTTTGTGCCCCCAAATTAGAACTGCCATTTTCTTTTGCTGTCATCTATCATTTCTGCTCTACCTCATTTATGACCATGTTGTACTCACACTGTTGTTTTCTACCTTAAAATCAATTCCAACCCACCTGGGAATTTCTTTGCCTGTTGTGTTTTTTTTTTTCCTAAGGGTGTCCCCTCCCTCCCCCTCTAATCAAAAGATGACATAGTTTCAGATTTGGATGCTTTGAACTATTATCTACTTCCCCAGTGTACTATGTTTTCTTTCTTCACATTTCTAAAAGGCATGCTTTCCCTGGAACTGCTTTTAATAAAACCAGCCCACAGACTTATGTTCTGAAGTACAAAGAAGCAGGCAGAATTTGGGGGGTTTTTTTCTCCAAAAATTTGAGGAGCAAATAAATTTTTTTTCAAAAGACATGCCAAGAGATATGCACCCTCCCAGACCCAGCTATTTTGAAATGGGGTACATTTTAAAGAATTGTTTGTAACAAAACTTTGTTGCTGTTACCTATTAAATTTCTATTCATGTAGTCCAAACATTACTAAAATTAACTGCTTTACTTTGGAGGTTCTCTCCACAAGAGAGGTTTCAAATGGTAACCTTCTTGCCTCTAATGTGGCTAGAAGTCAGCCATTGCCTAGAGTCCTCTCCTAATTCTACCTTAATAAAAGCTTTGTTAGGAACCAATTGAGAAACCAATTTGGTCTCCATGTGCCAGATATGACTATCATCCATCGGGAGGCTTACGTGCTTCTCCTTTTAAACAACTTCCTTTCCATTCTGTATACAAATGCATTATGTTGATGCTATCACCACTTGGCTGGGATTTTCCCCAGCTCACAGAGCTTGTTTAAAACTGGGTACAGCAGCCGAAGCAGTGGAAAAATAGCTGGGAAATACTCACTGCCACAACCAAACACCTCACTCTCATTCTGGCATAAACTAGGAGAGCTCAGTTTGATCCCAGTGAATAGACACAGGTGGAACAAATCCCCTGTGAGAAACATTGACTTCAAGGAACATGTTTTTATTGCACAGCTTATCTGAGTGCAGAAGTACCCAGAGCACTCCCATACCCATGAGACACAAGGACTTCCTTAGCTCTACTTCCACAGTGGTGTGAAGCAGAGCCCCTCTAATCCAGGTCAAACGGTGCAAGAATATCTCCATTCTTTGGCACACAGAGAAACTAAGGGAACTATGGCAGAAGAACAAAATCTAGGTTGCCCTAGCCAAGAAAATGGGCTAACTAGCACTTGAAGCTAAGTAGCTAAGAGTAAAATCTTAAACAAGCCAGCTCAACCAGGTGTAGAGTAGCATCACATTCCCATGGATTTGCATAATGGCACAGAGGGTTCCTTAGAGACACCATCGAATAAGAGAGTGAGACAACCTTACAGTGACATTAAGCCACTGCAAAAGTATATAGTTTGGTCTTGCTGGGGATCTGATAGATCCTGTGACTGAGGCAGACTGAAGCTGCCATGGAATACTAAAGCATAATCCCAGATATCATTTAGGGTATGTTAGTTTATAGCTTTCACCAATTCCTTTTCAATGCATGGTTTTATTCTGTATTTATACAAAAACTCACGCTTCATTATCTGCCTCTTCACATACCTTGAAAAGAGCTTTCCATTTCCTGAATAAGTTTTTTTGGCAGTGGCTGTGAGGCTTTTATTATTTTTCTATGTTTTCATCAATTTTTGCAGCTTTATTTATGAGGCCCCACTGCTGCACTGCCTCAGAGGTTAACAGATTACTACTATTGTAGTCAGTGAAATAGAATATTACTCTTAGAATACACACCATCCTCCCGGGAGCCCCACTTTGAAATAAGTCTTTTACTCTGAATAGATTTCCCTTATGAAGCCAGACATGCATAGCATTACTTTGAGCCTATCGAGTCATTTTCTGGAAACTGAGATAATCTGTCTTAAAAAATAATGATCTGGTTCAACAATGCTCCTCATTCTGAAAAGACTGGGGGCTACTGATTTTTCTTACATAGTGCATTATGAAAACAAAATCTGTTTTAAAAATCATGCTTACCTAACATTTTAGGAAGTGGTCTCATCATTTGTACTGTGGGTTTTTCTTTCATTTCCTCTTTTTATTCATACCCATCTAATCTTCCTTTCAGCTGGCCATATCATGTAGACAGGTTCTCAATACAGTATATTTCAAGACAGTAAATACACCACCCAACTGACTGAGAACAGAAAGAGCAGTTAGTATTTTATAAAACTCCCAATGGAGCAAAAATTGCATATCACAATTATTGGAATAAACTGGTAATGTACCAGATGCAGGGGACCATTTGCTGGGGACAAAAAAAAATCATGAATAATTTTGAATAACAAATAATTTCATGATCTGTTCATGAACTAGCTGGGAACATAACATTTGTCTGCTGGATAAATTATTCATTGCGAAATATTTCCTCAGCACCATCTGTGACATCTTCTCAGAGCATGGTACTGTCATTTCACTAAGGACTTAAAGTTATTATTTAAAGCCTGTCTATGTGTGAACATTCTAGAGTAGAGACTGCAGCAAATGTTATAGTAAATATAAAATAATCACTCCAAATACGAATAAGATAAGAAAGGTAATCACACCAACAGGCAAAATGCTCACTACCAAGTCAGTCAACACCCTCCTCTGCTCAACAGCACACAGACCAGCATGAAGGGAACATTTTGGAGGAACATCCTATGCTGGGTTGAGAAGCCACAAGAACAACTTTATTCCCTTTTCTGGGGGCTGGGAACAGCCTTTCCTTCCTGGGAAAGGCTGTCTGTCTTCATAGCATTTTGTATGCCTTAGCACATCAGCCACTTCTGCCTCCCATTCCAAGAACGCTAATGTGCAACGTGGTTGCTAGTATTTGAAGGTTACTCTAAAAACGTTCTTTGTAGTGTGTGTATATATATGGATGCACACAAACAAAAAACCAAAACAGCATTTGCATTCAAAAGGGTCAGGCTAACAGAAAATAAGTGTGACACTATTGTGAGTCAATTCCACAGAAGAAGTTGGCATTGTTCATTTTCGGTATCGATCATTTTTCTTCTATCAGAATGCATCGAATGCAAGCTAAGGTCTGCATAATGCACACACAATAAGTCCAGAGGAAAAAAAAAGTCCAGTAAAAGTACTTTTAGAGAGGGAATTGGAAAGTAGAGAGGTCTTGTATGTTCTCTGTGCCTGTAGTTCCAAAATGCCTGCTGTATGACTAACATTCCCCAATATATCTGCTGGAACATATGTCAGAAAAGTAATGCTTCCCCCCCGCCCAGTGACTGGAGGCAGGATGTCTGAAAAAAAACAAAGATTTGCAGATGTTTTAAGACCCACTGTTGTCCTGCTGTTTCCAAATGTGGTGCAGGTGCCGGAGCTACTGTTACAGAAGTTCTGCAGAGCACGCTGAGGTCCAAAATCATCCAGCCAGGGCAGTCTTGGCTTCTTAAATGCATCCAGACCTTTTGGTCTGAGAATTATTTCAGCTGAGCTCTGAATCTGTCCGGGAGTTAGCTGCAGCCCAATATAGAATTACATCAAGTACATCAATACACAGTTTTGTTTGCAGTTCTGAGTACAAGTGAGGTCCCATTTGAAGGGACTCAGGATACCTGAGACAAAGCTGAGATATGTTGCTGGCAGTAAGGATTTAGAAACATAGAATGGTTTGGGTTGGAAGGGACCTCAAAGACCATCTCATTCCAACTCCCCTGCCATTGGCAGAGACACCCTCCACTAGACCACATTGCCCAAAGCCCCAGCCAACCTGGTCTTGAACACTTCCAGGGATGGGGCTGCCACAGCTTCTCTGGGCAACCTGTTCCAGTGCCTCACCACCCTCACAGTAAAGAATTTCTTTCTAACATCTAATCTAACTCTACCTGCTTCGGCTTAAACCCATTACCCCTTGTCCTGTCACTACACTCCCTGATAAACAGTCCCTCTCCAGCTTTCCTGTAGGCCCCTTCAGGTACTGGAAGGCTGCTATAAGGTCTCTCTGGAGCCTTCTCTTCTCCAGGCTGAACAATCCCAACTCTCTCAGCCTGTCCTCACAGGAGAGGTGCTCCAGCCCTCTCATCATCTTCATGGCCCTCCTCTGGACTCTCTCCAACAGCTCCATGTCTCTCCTGTACTGGGGCCCCCAGAGCTGGACGCAGTACTCCAGGTGGGGTCTCACGAGAGCAGAGTAGAGGGGCAGGATCACCTCCCTCGACCTGCTGGTCACACTTCTTTTGATGCAGTCCAGGACATGGTTGGCTTTGTGGGCTGCAAGTGCACATTGCCGGCTCATGTTGAGCTTCTCATCAATCAATACCCCCAAGTCCTTCTCCTTGGGGCTGCTTTCAATCCATTCCTCACCCAGCCTATAGTTGTGCTTGGGATTGCGCTGACCCATGTGCAGGACCTTGCACTTGGCCTTGTTGAACTTCATGTGGTTCACACGGGCCCACCTCTCCAGCCTGTCAAGGTCCCTCTGGATGGCATCCCTTCCCTCCAGCGTGTCAACCACTCCACACAGCTTGGTGTCATCGGCAAACTTGCTGAGGGTGCACTCGATCCCACTGTCTGTGTCATCAACAAAGATGTTAAACAGTGCCCGTCCCAATACCAACCCCTGAAGAACACCACTCATCACTGTTCTCTACTTGGACATTGAGACATTGACCTCAACTCTGACTGTGACCATCCAGCCAATTCCTTATCCACCAACTGGTCCATCATCAAATCCATGTCTCTCCAATTTAGAGACAAGGATGTCGTGCGGGACAGTGTCAAATCCCTTGCACAAGTCCACGTAGGTGACATCAGCTGCCCTTCCCTTATCCACCAACGCTGCAACCCTGTCACAGAAGGCCACCAAGTTTTTCAGGCACGATTTGCCCTTAGTGAAGCCATGTTGGCTGTCACCAATCACCTCCTTATCTTCCATGTGCCTGAGCATAGTCTCCGGGAGGATCTGCTCCACGATCTTTCCAGGCACAGAGGTGAGACTGACCAGCCTGTAGTTCCCCGAATTTTTCTTTTTTTTCCCTTCTTAAAAATGGGGGTTATGTTTCCCGTTTTGCAGTCAGTGGGAACTTCACTGGACTGCCGCAACTTCTCAGATATGATGGATAGAGGCTTAGCCACTTACTCCACCATTTCTTTTCTTCACTACTCAATTTGTCCTATTAATTCATGGATTGATATACCAGCTCTTGTCATCATCACCTCTTTTCAAGATATGCAATGGCAGAAAGCAGATCTTCATCATTGCTCAGCAGGTTCATTTCATGGCAGAGTTTAAAAGCCTCCCACAAATTCCTGATCTCACAGTTAATCTGGAGAAAATGTAGCTCAACAACCCACTGGGTCTGTGATCACACCTGACAAAAATCTGTAGCAGTTTTAACATTCCTGTATATATTAATCTGAAATTCTTACATAATGCCTAAAATTTCTACCATTTAAAATATGATCTTGCTTTACTCCCTTGAATCTATTTTATTTTTCTCAAAAAAATTTTATTAAAAGCTTTTGAGGGTGCACCCATAAAACTTATTTTTGCTGAGGCAAAAAGAAACCTGTTCTCTACCTGCAGTATTGTCTGTGCAACAATCTTAGCAAACTCTTTAACTAAAACCTAGATCAAGATTAAATAAAAACGTTTTTCACTACATAGAAGAAAAAGTTTCCCTGTCCTTCATGAGAAGCCCTGCACCCAGCAGCAAAATTTAAGGTCACTGAACTGAAAAATCCTGTAGTTTAGTCCTTAAGAAAGTTTGTGAAGACTGTAGAACTACTTGTTTAATTCTTGCTGTCAGATTTTTTTGCTCTAATCAGATTCAGTTTTCCTATAGGGAAGAATAAGTTATGAAGAGGTTAGAAAGAAACAAAGATTTTTGTGGGGAAATGTATACCTGAGCATGATATTTCATTAGATTTTTCTTAGCAAGGACTTAAGAGGTTAATTTGCAGAGATGAAGATACTCTGATTATTATAATATGAACATTTAGCAGTTCCTAGATTCATATACTACTCATGAGCAAGATACTTGTGATACCCCATTTATCTGAACACAATTCATTAAAAGGTCAAGCATAATAAATCAGACCTGCATCTGGCCAAAGACTGTATTAGAGTTCATATCACTCTCTAAAAACTTTCTACCTTAAAATCAAGCGTTCATCACTAGTTATTTAGTGTACTTAACAGAAGTGTATAAGCTATACCTGTTCATGATATACGAACTGATAATGCACATGCTTCAATCAGAGGAAAGCAATCCTTTCCTAGCCTCATCATTGTAAATACATAAAGTAATTTTTTTCCTCCTAAAACATCAGCATGAGACACTGTTCAAAAGGAGGCAGGTTGTTTCATCTGGAAGTGTCTATGATGCCCTTTGAGTGACAAAAAAATTCAATGAGGCAAAAAACCCCAGCCTTTTCACATTCTCATATTTCTTAAAGGGAGATTTAAGAACTGCAAACAGTCCTTAACATTTTTCTTTGCCCCAGCTCAGTTGCAGTGCTGTCTCACAGGGCCTGATCTAGTCAGTTCCTGCTGAAATTACAGCCCTCACAACATATCCCAGCTAAAACTTAACCAAGTAGGAATTTCAGAGGCAGAGCAATATTTCTTCTGATGCTGAAATATGAAAGCTTGGCCAGTTCTTTTCTGGAGATATGTGTTTGCAGAAACAAGAGGTTTTTTTCAGAGGAAATTCCATAGCTCATCACTCAGGAAAGAAGGTCCAACACAAAGCTTCAGACAGCACAATTTTATTACAGAGGCAGCCTCAAACCTGACACTGATGGGAATTGCCAGGGATTACTTCTCCATGTTTTGAACATAAAACTTCTGAAACAAATATGCACTCTCATGACTCAAGTAAAATGTGTCTGACCTCAATGACTTCTGCAATCTGCATTCCTTGTGATCAAGTCTGTAATCACATCAAACAGTGATTTTTTCAAAGTTATTGGATGAACAGCTATCCCAAACCAACATGTAGATGCTCTCCACTTTATTATACACATAATGTTAAACTGTTAAATCTGCTGCCTTTCAGCAGTACTTTAAAAGGTAGATAAAATTTAAATTGGCACTCAGAAAAGCTGCTTCTCAAAAAGGTCCTGAGCACACTGAATTAAATGGGATCCAGCCACTACTCCACTAGTGCAAAACTGGTGTCTAAATATGCAGCTTTTTTGTGTGTCGCTTTAACCAAAAAGACATACCCATACAGAGGAGAATCCAAGGGGCTAAAACAATTACAAGTTTAGGAACACTCTTCAAGCGCACATCAAGCTGGTAGCCGGCTCCCCGTTGCAACTGAGTGCTGCCAGGGGCTTTCTCTAATGGTGGAAGCAATTTCATAGAATACAAAAAATAATTCTCTGGTTCAACAGAAAGAGAACCTGACACAGTGTGCTCTGACCTGGGAAAGCTTTGCCAGTGATTTACAAAGTATTTCCAAAATCTATTGATTTGTGGACGCCTTAAAGTTTTCCCATCAACTGGAGGCCACCATTTAGCGAGTGCCAGGAGCCCACACAGGCAGTGCCAATAGACTCTTTCCTTAATTGTTTTTCCCTGACTCATTAGCAATGCTACAGGCATGCTTCCTCTGATGGGCTCTGTGGGCCACAGGATGAAAAACCACTGAATTTTCAAGAGAAACAGGAGAAGAGCCAAAGGCAGTAGCTATCAGCAGCTGATCCCAGCCAGGTTTATTTCATTTATCTTGTCCTCACTGTGGCTCAGCAACTGCTCCTGCAGGTGCAGGAGCCAGGACAATGCCAGCAGGTATTTGTTATCCATGCTGTACCACCCTCTGGGCTGTTATCAGCCCACCTGAGGTGAGCAGGAGAGGTCTGAGGCAGCATTTTGGCCACCAAGGCCTATTAGTACAGACTGAGACAAAAAGCTATCCATATTGATGTCATTTATTACCATTAAGCATTCATAAAGCTCATGTGTGGTAAATAAAAGTTTTCAGTACTAACACTTGTTAATACCCGACATCTCTTTCCAAAGGCCTGTTTCATTGACCACTGAAAACAAGGGAAATAGTCATGTTGAATTAACAAACTTTTCAGTCTGAAAGAGTGGTTTCCACTGTAATTGAACAAGACAAATCCCAAAAGACTTACCCAAATGCCTAAACTGTAACATTTGGAAAGCAGTCCCAATGACTGGTAAGTGGCTGGTGAATTCCCATGGGATTCTTTTCCACCCTCTTAGAAATCTCAGCACCATTCATATCAATACTTGGGTTTTTTTCATAATCATCATAATCAGAATAATAATGTCCTTCAGGCATTAACACTTATGGTGTGAATTTTCCTTTCCAGTTTAAGCACTCAAAATATTGCAGAGTATTTATCCTCACAGTATGCTTCCAAAGACCAGAACCAATGAGAAACTGAAGGTGAGAAGATTGAGTGATGAAGCCCATAGCCAAACAAGGAAACAAAACTGTCTTGCAAGCACTAGACTTGCATTCCCATTGTTCTTACCCTCGATCTCTACCGCTTGAATTTTACAACCTGCAGAGATGACTGAATAATGCAAGAAGCTATTCACTAAGCTCTTCAAATAAAATGTGTGCTTTCACCTCACTGCTGCTCTTTGCTGGGGGGGGTGCACTCTGGAAGGGTTTCTTTGCAGCATACTTATAACTGTTTGTTTCTATGTCCTTTTCTCTGCCCAGTCCACAGGAAATGTCAGGCTGTTAAAAGCAAGGAGACAAAAGCAGTCTTTTTTCAAGCAACTAAAGGAAGTTCTGCACAACACAAGGCTACACGGGGCCCCACAGAGCAACTGGGCAGATGCAAGGATCATTGCTGCAGGCAGCCCCTTACCCCATGGCACATTCAGGGAGCAGGACCAGGATGACATTGGCCCTACTTATTATATGCAGTATGGTTAAACCCAGTCAGGCCCAAGACGGGGACTGCCATCAGAAAGACCGTGCTGATAATCTGTTCCTGAGCAGAGGGGGTCCTCTGACACACCCCTTGATGCATTACTAATAGCATACTCAGGCCTTGATTGGGAGAGCACAGTCAACTTGACTGCTGGGGACAGGCTGCTTAGAAGAGGTGAGAAAGTACTGCCAAGAAGAGAAGGGAAAAAGATTCGGGTCTCTACTTATGGAACAGAAAATGCAAAAGAAGCCAGAAGAGAACAGTGCATTTAATGACCCTTCTTTGTTGCACACACCTATGTTAAAGGCTAATTCTCTGGTTCAGTCACCACTGTGCCAGCAACGACAGGAACCACCACAAACAATGTGCAAACAACAAATGGCTTGTACCTCTTGTCTCACTACACACTTGCACCCCGAGCTCCCTGGCACAAGGCCTGTTACCCCATAGCGTGAGCGCTTAAAACAGTGGCACCGTCAATAGCTACAGCCATACAAATAATCTCACGAATCTTATCTCACCAATAAGGAGGGCCTGGTAGGGGACATCAAGCTCAAAGGCAGCCTTGGCTGCAGTGACCACGAAATGGTGGAATTCAAGATCCTCAGGGCAGCAAGGAGGGCGTGCAGTAAGCTCACTACCCTGGACTTCAGGAGAGCAGACTTTGGCCTCTTCAGGGACATGCTTTGTACAATACCATGGGACGAAGCCCTGGAAGGAAGAGGGGCCCAAGACAGCTGGCTAGTATTGAAGGGTCACCTCCTCCAAGCTCAGGAGTGATGCATCCCAACAAAGAGCAAGTCAAGCAAAACCACCAAGAGGCCCCTGTGGATGAACAAGGAGCTCCTGGGCAAAGTCAAACAAAAAAAGGAAGCCTGCAGAGGGTGGAAGCAAGGGCAGGTAGCCTGGGAAGAATACAGAGAAACTGTCCGAGCAGCCAGGGATCAGGTTAGGAAAGCCAAAGCCCTGATAGAAATTAGTCTGGCCAGGGATGTCAAGGACAACAAGAAAAGCTTCTATAGGTATGTCACTGATAAAAGGAGGATGAGGGAAAATGTGGGTCCCCTCTGGAATGAAATGGGTGACCTGGTTACCCAGGATATGGAGAAGGCTGAGGTACTCAACGACTTCTTTGCCTCAGTCTTCACCGGCAAATGCTTGAGCCACACTGCCCAGGTCACAGAAGGCAAAGGCAGGGACTGGGAGAATGCAGAACCGCCCACTGTAGGAGAAGATCAGATCTGAGACCATCTAAGGAACCTGAAGGTGCACAAGTCCATGGGACCTGATGAAATGCATCCGCGGGTCTTGAGGGAACTGGCGGATGAAGTGGCCAGGCCACTCACCATCATATTTGAGAAGTCCTGGCAGTCCAGCAAAGTTCCCACCGACTGAAAGAGGGGAAACATAACCCCCATTTTTAAGAAGGGAAAAAAGGAAGACCCAGGGAACTACAGGCCGGTCAGTCTCACCTCTGTGGCTGGCAAGATCATGGAGCAGACCCTCCTGGAGACTATGCTCGGGCACATGGAAGATAAGGAGGTGATTGGTGACAGCCAACATGGCTTCACTAAGGGCAAATCGTGCCTGACAAATTTGGTGGCTTTCTGTGACAGGGTTGCAGCATTGGTGGATAAGGGAAGGGCAGCTGATGTCACCTACGTGGACTTGTGCAAGGGATTTGACACTGTCCCGCATGACATCCTTGTCTCTAAATTGGAGAGACATGGATTTGATGATGGACCAGTTGGTGGATAAGGAATTGGCTGGATGGTCACAGTCAGAGTTGAGGTCAATGTCTCAATGTCCAAGTAGAGAACAGTGATGAGTGGTGTTCTTCAGGGGTTGGTATTGGGACGGGCACTGTTTAACATCTTTGTTGATGACACAGACAGTGGGATCGAGTGCACCCTCAGCAAGTTTGCCGATGACACCAAGCTGTGTGGAGTGGTTGACACGCTGGAGGGAAGGGATGCCATCCAGAGGGACCTTGACAGGCTGGAGAGGTGGGCCCGTGTGAACCACATGAAGTTCAACAAGGCCAAGTGCAAGGTCCTCCACATGGGTCAGCACAATCCCAAGCACAACTATAGGCTGGGTGAGGAATGGATTGAAAGCAGCCCCAAGGAGAAGGACTTGGGGGTATTGATTGATGAGAAGCTCAACATGAGCCGGCAATGTGCACTTGCAGCCCACAAAGCCAACCATGTCCTGGACTGCATCAAAAGAGGTGTGACCAGCAGGTCGAGGGAGGTGATCCTGCCCCTCTACTCTGCTCTCGTGAGACCCCACCTGGAGTACTGCATCCAGCTCTGGGGGCCCCAGTACAGGAGAGACATGGAGCTGTTGGAGTGAGTCCAGAGGAGGGCCACGAAGCTGATCAGAGGACTGGAGCACCTCTCCTGTGAGGACAGGCTGAGAGAGTTGGGATTGTTCAGCCTGGAGAAAAGAAGGCTCTGGGGAGATCTAATTGCGGCCCTCCAGTACCTGAAGGGGCCTACAGGAAAGCTGGTGAGGGACTGTTTATCAGGGAGTGTAGTGACAGGACAAGGGGTAATGGGTTTAAGCTAAAAGAGGATAAATTTAAATTGGATATTAGAAAGAAATTCTTTACTGTGAGGGTGGTGAGACACTGGAAGAGGTTGCCCAGAGAAGCTGTGGCAGCCCCTTCCCTGGAAGTGTTGAAGGCCAGGTTGGATGGGGCTTTGGGCAATGTGGTCTCGTGGAGGGTGTCCCTGCCCGCAGCAGGTTTGCCTTCCAACCCAAACCATTCTATGGTTCTATGATTCTATGATTCTATGAAATAAAGTATTGAGTAATTGTATGAAAGTCATAGGAACACCACACAAGAAAAATCTTAGCCTAAAAGAAGTATGCTTGAAACTTTCTCCTGTTGCACTGTGTTTACAAACAATTTAAGATAACTAAAAATATTCCAGTAAATGATTCACTGTACATAATTATGAATAGTCCAATCATCTCTAACAGAATTAGACTGTTTTGTTTTGGAAAGTTGCACTTCCCAGAAAATTATGTATTGACTCTTTAGAATCCTAATGAAAATTAATATAATCTCCCATTACTTGCATCTGACTTGTTTCAGTCCCTTGTGATTTTTTTCAGCGTACAAAAATATGTTTTTCTTTATTTCTGCTACTAAGTTTAATCTTTTTGTTTATTTTCTCTGCTAATACCTAGAACTGTTTTACCAGATATCAAGATTTAACCTCCCCTTTTTTTAAAAACACACCATTACAAAATCAGACGTGTTCGAATATTAAAAATAGGTACCAAAAGTTGCTGTTAATTTTATTGGCAACATCAGTCTCTGATAAAGTACAATAATAAACTTATTAAGCAGTACTCCAATCTGTTATGACATTTTTCTGTCTGTTTAGATCCTGACAAAAATTCTCCCTAGTTGTTCTTCTGTATATTCCCAATAGCAACACTTTACTGACCCGTTTGATTAAAGGATAATAGAAAATAAGCATGCAGTATGTTATTAAAATAAGCAAAACACAGCTCCCAAAAAGCACAATATATAGCACACGCAATAATTGTAATATTGTTTTCACCTTCAATCTGTACTTTTTTATAAAGAAAAAATGTTGTAATGCCTTTCAACTTTCAGGAAGGTGTTCTGTTCTCTTAAGAGTGTTGACAATTACCTTGTCCTTCTGAACTAATGAGTGGAAGGAATCCAATAACTAATATATATTGACCTATGTATCCTTTCAATGGAGTTATAGTCTTTGATAAAAGAAAGAGCATGAATACACATTTCAGCACTGATAATATAAACATCTGGTGACAAAACTCTGTAGCTAACAGTATGGGTTGCATTCCCTGGTAGCTCCTTAGACATCTTCATTAAAGCAGCAGCCAATTCAAATTATGAACTATGCAGATTGACATCTGCCCTCAGATTTGCCTCTCATAACACTTTTCACTCGTCTTTTCCCTTTGTACAATACGAATAGAAAACCTGTGGCTGTCTGAGTGGGAGATGAAGCAAATCAATCACTCGTCACTCAACAGAAGCAAAGTAGTCACAACTGAGTGAAGACTTGTTGATTTCTCCCCACCCCTTCGCAAGGCAGCAATTCGAAGTATACAAAGGTGAGAAGGCAGAGGGAGGACTTCTCTCAGGCACTTGGTGCCTTACAGGCACCACAGGCAATGACACCACAGCAGAAATTAGACTACTGATTAGAGACCACAACTGGTCACTGCTAACCATAGCATGGGGCAAAACTAGCCTCAGGCTGTCTTGAGACACCATCTTTCTGCAGGAAAGTGCATTTTTCTCAGCAGTAAAACTCCTATTGATATAAAAAGCTCAACAATAGGCACCACGGAGGTTGATATGCAGCACTGTCCTTTGCAACAGACAGCAAGGAACAGATATTGTTATTAACTCTTGGAATAATAACTAGATTCATTTGAACACTGAAAAGACTGACTGAATAAATAATACTCTGACAGATAAAAAAAATTCCCAAACCAGAACATTTGTAAAATGTGCTATACAACCATCTGCAAAAGCAGTCAAATCACTACACATGCTTTGTCAATTGGTGAGCAAGAAATATTGACAGATCTCCCAAATGTTATTCAGCTAATTATGGTAATGATATCAACATTGTATCACATAATTACTGAGGAGAAACCCATGGGAACTCAAGTGTGATTGCTCTGATGAGGGAGACTATCAGGTCCCATGTACTGGGTTCACCACCAGCCAGGAGTATTTCAGATTACTTTCTTCTTGTTCCCATCCCAGCTGGGAGGCTGGGGACAGCTGGATGTGGATTAGCTTGCATCGAGACTTCCGAATCACAGGAAAATAAAAATTTGTGATAGTAAGCTGTAACTTGGAGTCCTGAGCTTTGTTCTGAATGAGAGCTAGAGCGCTGGACACGCACGCAGGTCTCCGATGTCAGCAGGGTATGGCTCTTGCTCTTTTGCAACAAAGATGATCTTCAGAGTTCAGTTTTCTCTCTCTTCCCCAGAGTTTTTCTGAACTTTGGATCAGAATGAGATTATGTCAGCTCCTGGCTGCATGCTGAATCAACAGTTTCAGAAGGAAACAGATATTTTCTATTCTCTCTCTGATCACCAGGATGGCTGAACTACCATGGTATCAACAGTACAGAGACATCTGCCAAGGAAGTCCTTTCAGGACTGCTTTCTGGATGTCCTAGAAAACACTTTGCACAACTGGACATAAGGAAATATTCTTTAAAGTCTCCATAAAGCTAAAGGGACAGGTAAGTGGAACCAGTACTTCTCCCTCTGGCCTTCTTGGCTCTTCTTTGGGTTATTACAGCCCAATCTCATCTGGCTTGCAAAGATTTTGGGTCAAGCCAGGACAGGGTATAAGGGAAGTTAGATTACAGGATGCCACATTCTCTCTGGTATAATAGAGAAGACAAGAATGTTGCAGTTTCCTCCCGGTTAAGCAAGTCTTATCATACATAGATTTCTATCTTCAGGAAGGCAAGCTGCCCATGGAAAACCTCCCAAAACTTTTATATAAATCCTTTACAGCCCACGCCTACCAAGTTTAAAAAAAATATATCATTGAAAGGAGGAAAGAGAAAGGCTATGAGCAATTCTATCTCTGTTGAACCTGAAATGAAAGCCAATAATAATCCAAATGATTTCAGGAGCTTTCAAGAGCATTTCTCTATTTTTTTCAGCTAAATTAAAATGAACCCACGTGCTCCATTGCCTAAGCAAAAATAGTTACCATGGTTACAGGGGAGTTCTTCTAAATGTAGTACATTATATAGAATAATCAGCCAAAATTACTATGTATAAACTGAAGGCAGGCAGGCAAGCCATTTAAATATACCAAGTAAACAGAATACCTCAGTAAAATAATTCTTCAAGATTTATGCCATTACCTTTATTACATTGTGAATAAGAACATGGCAATGGGGGGAGAGAGGGTGAAAGCAAATAATTGAAAAATCATCCTTTTAGCATTTGTAATACTTGCTACAAAGGAGCTAACTACAACATAATATACTAATACAGGTAAGCAGATTAATATATGCTCTAAGACATAACTCAGTGGAACTACTCTTTACAGAGAGTGCTGTTTGAGACATATAAAGACATTATTAATCAAAGAAGGTATATTGATTCACAGACAAAGAAAAGAAAATGCAAACCAGACAGAATATATTTTACAGGCAAGACCCTCTGTACAGTAGAGACTTGACACTTTGGCTTACAGATGACCCTTTCCTTCTCCACAAGGAGAAAGCAACATCAGCATCCATAACGAAAGAATAGCTGTTATTCACAGGAATAAAACTTGGTTAACAAGACTGACTTACTTAAGAGGATCTTTCTCTCCCCTCTCACCTTTTGTCTTTTTCTTTGTTTACATCTTAGGTCAAATTTTGTTTTTTTGTGAAGGATTTCTATACATAACGGCACCATTTGCCTGAAAAGGACCTAACAATTGATGGAAAACAAGCATATTGAGAAACAAGCCTCCTACTATCTTGTTCAGCACTATGACATTATAGAATAATGAGAGTAAAAAGGGTTAATAGCTTGCCTTGGAAAAAGAAGGTAGAAAGCAGTCTTACTCTGTCTACCTTGGGGAGACATGTGGAGCCTGGCAGAACCCCCCCTCATCTGTAGCAATCAGAAAAAGACAAGCTAGTAGGGGGAAAAGCCTCTTTCTTCCCCTGACCCTCCTAATAAATAGGCATAATAAATACTCACAGGTAACAGATGTAATGTTGAGAAGCAGCTGATGAAAAGGGAGGGATGGATGGGTGGGTGAGGGCTTGAGAAGAACAGAGAATTTCCAACAGACCACCTGACTGTCATGAATGAGTAGGAAAACCTACCCCTTGACAGCTTCCCTGAGGAACAACTGTCTGGTGTGTGTTCTTCCTTGCTCACATGAGTTGGAGCAGGAGCACAGTGGGGGACTGGCCTCTTCTGTGTCAAGAGGTTGAGTTTGAGAGGGGTCTTGGCCAGCAGAGAAGGCTAACCATACTTAAGGGCCAGTGCTGGGACAACTTTATGCTCTCCTTCCTTAGAACACTCAGTGGGAGCTGACTTGTGCTTTCTGGTTTATCTGCCTGGTACTCCCCTTGGTGCATAACATGAAGTGTACCTCTGTGAGCTGGGCTCAACTCCTGCTATGCTGCAGAAGAAAACTAGAGACCTCTAATTTGTAAGGCAATTCAAGGAATGCATAGGTTTAGAATTCGAGAGGACCTCGCTCACTCAGTACTCGCTGTCATGATCTGAAATACTATAGGGTCTTCTAGCAGTAGTGATAGTGCCTGTTCACTCACTGGGTCACATTCTGCTGGTAGTATGAAGTCTCTCACTTTGGAAATCCTTGTTTTTAAGGCCATAGTCTAAAAAGTTACTCTGAAAAAAGAAAAAAATAAAGCCCAAAGTTTGACTGACTGACCAGGAAATCCATTGTAATTAGTTAAAAGACAGTACAAAGACAAGGATACTATATAAGAGTGCACAATGTCCATAAATTAGATAGGCTCAATTAACTTTGAGTAATAATATATTGTAACAGAATAATAAACATTCCCTAGTGTTACATAATTGCCTTTATCAAATATAGAGATGCTATCTCAGCTATACTTCTGTTAAGTCCCTTTGTAGAAGAAGCAGGGAGAGGGTACAAATCAGTGAGATTTTGCTACTTTAGAACTGGAACTAGCTAAGACTGTAGGAAAGACAGACAATCACTGAAGGAAACTCTCCATCCAAAGCTCTGGACCAATAACTGAAACCAGGATTAGGCAAAATGCAGTAAGAAAACCTAGACATAGGGACTTTCAGAGCCTCGACTTACCTATCATACTACACAAATTTTGTGAGATTGAATTTTATAATCCAGGGAACAGAGAATTATTCTAATATCTTCAAAATATCTGTTTAAAAAGTGGGAGAAAAACCTGAATACTATGCGGTAGTAGAACAGAGCAGCTCTGGTTACTAGATGAACACTTAAAATAAAACTTTTCATACAAAAATGTAAGTTAAAGAGGACAGTCTCTAGTTGTTCCAGGGACATTAAAAGTAGTAGAACTGTAGAGCTGTTAATTATTTTTGGTACAATGATAAGGAAGGAGATGATACTAATACTGTTACTTATTCCCTGATTCTTTTGAAAGCAACATTGAATAATAATTGGCTACCAGTTTTTCACGTATCTGGTCTTTGAGCTCTGGAAAGGGTCAATGGACTGAGGACAGAGAACAGTCGATTTACAGTGTTAATTCCCTTTTCAGGGTAAAAGAGACCTATTTTTCCTTTGCAGGTAAGAAGTTCAAGTTTTTTGTCCTATTAAAAACAAACAAACAAACAAAAAAAAAAAACAACCCACAAAAACACCAACCCCAACAACCCAACCAAAAAGACCCCCAAAACCTACAATGAAAAAAACCCAAAGGCAGGGAAATCTGGATGCAGGTTTTGAAGGGTGATTTACCAAAGAGATGCTAAAGGAAGATTTCTTCTAAATGAAACTATTGTAGCATATTTGGAAACCACTTTTATACTTAATGCAGTAGGACTCCATATAAAAGGATGCATTTTTCACTTGAAGGTCACATTATAAGACCAGACATATATATCTTTATATGTGGTAATTACAGTGACAGTATTTTCATTAGAGTTCAGACTCACATTTTTTCCTTACCATTTTTTTATTGTAACAATGGTGCTACCGGCAACACCAAAAGTGTTGATTGTTACCATATTGATCATAGCTGTTTTCCCTGTCTGTGTTGGTTCCTGTGCAGTTTGAAATATCTTACGTACTTCTGGCAATACAACATGCTTCCCCTTGGAAATCCTTACCTTAAAAAAATGAAGGCCACAGTCCAACCAGTTGGTCAGAATGCCCTGAGGCTACACATGATGTTACTCCCACACAAAGCTGTCATTTCCATATCACAGATAAAATTCTTTAAAGCAATTTACAGTTTGAAGCTGCAATCCCCTGATGTGGTCTTGATAGCTTTTAGTAATACCTTATGATCTGATTTCTAACAGCAAATCTTACATTTTGCTCCTTGGGTAGTTTTTCATAACTCTCTGGCCTCACAAATGTGTGATTTAGGCAAATACTTAATTTGTCTTCCAACATTGCTCGGCATTGCCTTATTTACAGTGGTGTATGAATTGCTCAAATAGCAAAAATGCAGTATACTCTAAAACATAAACTGGCTTAGGCTGGTCAGCAAATTAGGCAGAAAAGCTGACTTATACCAAGCAATAATATGAATTTCTGTAGTCCATGGATGGTGATAACATCCTGTTCATTTTGCAAGGAGAACTGTTGGACCATAAAACATAAGAACCCATTAGCCCATCCGGAAATGAGCCTAAGTGACAAACAAAATTATGAGTATGACTTATTGCTACCACAGCCCAGAGCTCAGCTTCAGTATCTGGAAGAAGGGAGAGCAGGATGGAGCAAGATTTCTCAATCCCACTCTCTTCTAGGATGCTGAAATCCATTCAGTGCCCCAGGGCCTTCACCCTCATGATCTTGACCAAACCAAGTCAGAATGTAGGCTTCACTTAATATTGCTCCCACCTCTGGAACCAACATAAATAATATTTAAAATGTGAGACTTTTATTCCTCACTTTTTTTTCCTTTCCCACTTTTTATTTCTTCTCTCCTGTTGTTTAATAACAGCCTTGCTCCGGCAGCGCCGCGTGCTCTGCAGCAACGCTGTGAGTTGCTGGCCAGAAAGACAAAAAGAAACCCTTTAAGCAGCCTGATATTGAAAAGGGTTTGACAAATCTTTGAGTAGCTTGGTTTGCATGTTGTGCCAGTCTTTCTCCAGCGGCGTTGCTGCCAGTGGGACACTGAAAGAGAAGCCTTTGCTATTCTTCCTATCAAGGTTTAAGATATTACCACCCCCGACTGCTCATCTTGCGTCTTTACCAGAGGTTACTTCCCACACAGCGGGGATAGTTGAAGAAACGTATATATGTATCTTAGCCGGCCTTCTTAGCTTCAACTGATGATAAAAGTGAGTCAGAGCTGGAACAACAGGACTGTGATTTGGGGAGGGGGTAAGATGTGAGTGCACATTTTCTTCTGCCTCAGACAGAGGGACGGGGGGACAACCAAGGAGGAAAACACCTTTGATTGCCACAGCAAATAGTAGAGCTAATCTGAGAGAGTCTGCCGGTAAAGGCACTTTTCCTCTGCACTTTGTGGGTGATTTTCTTGTTCTGTTTTCAAGGATGCAGTTCATCTCAGTCAACTTTCTCTTTTCTACCCAAAAGCCTAGTTATTTTTATTTTAATACTCTATAAAAACCTGACCAATGGCTGGGGTTTTTTTCCATATTAAAATTGTTTACAACTAAATGAAAATAAAATAAAAGCATTGTTAAATAGGAAGGCCTGCTGAAAAATTTGCATTGGAATGCAAATTTTTTTTTATCAGTATTTTTTTCCTCTTTTTACTGGAAAGGTAAAAAAAACTGTAGTAGTGGTTGTTTGCTGTGAAACCACAGAAATTTAGGTTTCAGCATTTAATTATGCAAGCCTTACCGAACTCTTTAATGGAGTATAGTTAACAGATACCACGTTACGACTTTCACACCCGTGTCCATGTTGAGCATGTTTCAAAACTTCACAAGTTTCACAAATATCTATTAGCTTCACAGTTAGCAATATAACTCTGATCATCCCATTTCCACAGAAACTGAGTCACAGTGACTTAAAAACAAAAATACAAGTAATGATGTGGAATGCAATAAATGAGTAAGAGAGAGAGGCATTGGAGCTTGTAGCATAGCTTTTTGTAGTCAAGAGAAGATGCTTTCTTGTCGGACAAATTATTTCCAGAAAAATATATCCTTGTTTCTTATTAGGAGGCAAATGGAAGTTTTCTATGATAGAAAGGGCTTTCTCTTCTCCTAAATATTTCTTTCTTTGTAATTGCTATTCAAAAGGTGCTTGTTTGGTCCTTTAAGGGATCACGTTTAAAGGCAAACTCCTTCAGGGGTGTGTGTGCAGCGTTATGCAAGTTGTTACCTCACTTATTTGGGAAAATAAAAATCTACGATGTACTGCTTGTGTGGTTATTGGCCTACAGAGACCAGTGTCAGGCATCCCAGAGCAGCATCCTGCTAGCCTGGCCTGCCTAAACTCTTGAAATTATTTTCAGTAGGATCTTGCCATTTTAATACAATAGCAAACTTTTATCTAGCCCACAAAAAACAGCTAATTAGCACATTCTGCAACACAATATTTTGACAGGAGTTCAAGGCAAGGGGTGGAGCAAGGATTTCTATACAGATTACACAAGTCTGAAAATACAGGTAGTGGTATCACTGTGCTGAATCTTCCTCCCATGAACAATCAGGTTTGCTCATTCTGAAAGAGGACACTGTAACATCTCTATTACATTTAAGCAGCATTGATGGGTGGAAAGCTGATGACTGTGGTGTTGATTGGCATTCTTCTTGCATAAATTTCAACAGATTCCCATGCATGGTACTTTATACATAAATTTACTGCCTTGGCCCTAGATTGGTAGCCCAGAAATAGAAAAGAAAGCAACTGAAAATTCGTTCATTTCAAAATTTTCTTTAGGATTATGACAATGCAAATGTGGGTCATGCAGTCATAAAATCAATGATGGGCTGAACATCACAGTAATTAGGAGCTCATCAAAACTATGATGTTTTAACATAAAGGACCATGATTTTTCCTGACAAAGTATAAGTAGAACTATTTTTTAATTCTCTTTGAGGCCTGAAAAATATGCCCTGAAAACTTTAATACCAAGAAATAATTTACAATGAGGGACTAAAATTTGGCTTTGTCATGTCTACTCCTCCTTCTGGCCAATTTCCTCTCCTTTCCAAAATGCTTTCACTCACCTTTCCCTCTCCTGACCCATGGGACACACTTTCAAGAATTTGGGGCTCTATGGTATCAATCTGGAGTGGCTTTGTTCAGCTAAGAGGAAGGAACTGGCTGCACAGAGTGACCACTCGCATGGAACACAGCAAAGGTGAATTTGAGCAGAATACCTCCAAGCTCTCATCTGTCTTCTCATTTCTCAACAGGAGGGTGTTATGGGACATGGCAATGGGTGAGGCTCTACAACAGATTTAACAGCAGTGCTTTCCAGCCCTTTCATATAATTTTAAATATGTATGCTTGGCTTCTTCTGGTCTCTAAGATAACAGTCTGCAGAAGAAAATATTCACTTGAGATAAAATGTTTGTTTATTGAGGCACATAATAGTTTCAGTATGCATAAGCTTTAAATAATGTGTAGCTTCATTGGAAGTGTTCTGTAGAATTAGAATGTCTCTATTCTTTTTTATTAAATTGTTTGACTTGATGCTTCTTGTACAGAAAAAATAGATAATGAACACAAATGAAATAATCTGCTGGATGTGATAATCACTTTATATTACTTCCTCTCACTTGTTTTTGGTTCTGTTATCAATGCATATTGAACTCCCCTTTGGATGTGATTATGGTCTTACATCAGTTCCATGCCCTTTTCAGACTCAAGGATATTACTATTCTACTGGAATAAGCAAGACTGCAATCAGGTTTTCCATCTTTTTGTGCAGTACAACTGTCATAGAGGATTTGTTTTCTTTGTACCTCATAATTTTCTTCCTTGGCCAATATGCAGTGTGATTGGTGCCTTTACACTCTGTTCTTCTTGGTTGATCTCTGCTGATTATTTTACAATTACATGACAAAACCATAATTTTCTATTAAAATGGGTACTAAAATTAGGCAAAATGAACAGAAGACTGCATTGAAATGCTTGCTAACATGGCTACAGTTGATGTTTTCGTAACTTACAGGTAAAATCACTGCTGAACTTTTAAGACTCTACTAAGTGAAATAATAAACGTTAAAGCTACTTCTGTAATAAAGGAGAAAATGTTTCAAATGCTGGTAAACAGAAAGAAATTTTAATAATCTGCTATCCTACCAGGAAAATTACAAGAATTGTGGAGGCAGACCAGGTGAATCACACACAACTAGCAAGCAGGTTAAACTGATTGGAGAGACATTATAAAAGTATGTAGCATATGGACTTAAATTTCCCTGACTGCTATGGAAAACATGCTATACTTTATACCTATAAACATTTCTAATATAGAGCTTGATTGAGAGCTCTGATCTGTATGTAGGACATTAATTTTTCTTGACCTGCCACTGCACCTATATATAATTTACAGGAGAGAATACAGGAGAGATTTAAGAGACTTATTCAAATTTAAAAATGGAATAGCTATTTAATACAAAAAGTATTTGTAAAGTGGATACGTGTCCCTATTTCTCAGTAGTACTGTGAGGCAGTCATATATTAAGATGAAGTATGAAATAAATTGAAGACACCAATTCAAAATCATGCAGGTTGACATTTACATAAATCCTACTGCCTTCCCCATTTTCTTTTTTAGTAATCTGAATTTAGGCTCAAATTTTGTTCTAATCTTACTGCATTTACAGTAGACCAAGGCATTTAAGAAGGGACAAAAGCTGCATGTGAGAGAGCAGGATCCAGAGTGCCACCTCTGCTACACCTGGTCCTCACCTCCTCCCATGGGCCCAGGCCATGGAGGAGGGCGGACCTGAGCCCAGAGCCGCCCTGTCAAAGCCTGTCCTCCTAGCATGGGGAATCTCTGTCCCAAAACAGAAGACAGATGGGAAGCTCTGAAACATTTCCATCTCCAGAGATTCCCACAGAACAAACAAGCTGGGTCTTTCCCATAGTGGTGGCATTGAGCTTTCTCAGAGTTTGGGGGTTTTTTTCCCACCAGAAAATCTACCAAAAATGGTCATGAAGTTGTCTTATTTCCCTAATGTATTGCACTGAACTTCTGTGCTTATGTGGTTTTTCCATCTTGCAGGGATTTTTTCTGGAAGAAGTATGCTAAGGGCATTTGTTTCGCTATGGGTTTTTTTTCCTGGATTTCAGAGAGAGTTTTCAAATATCATCCAATACTACAGTTAAGAGCTGATTCATTTGCTTTAGGCTATCATGATGTGTCCCTGGGACCTGCCTGAAAAATGCATAAAATCTGGTGACTTCTTTGCTAGAAACTTATTCTTTGACAATCTGCTCTTTTACGCTGCTGCTGTAATCAACTTTTCCCTTTAGCACTCGTTTAGTGAAAATATTTTTAAAATGCTTATCTTGTCACAGTATGGCTACTTAAGTTCTAGATGACTGTTTCAAGTGCTCCTATTTATTCTTTTAACTGCCCTTCTGTTTGTTTATAAGCAAAACCATACTGCTTTTCCTTCTCTGTCCACCCTGGTGAGAGATGTAAATTCTCTTCTGAAATATGGAGGCTTTAGAGTCTCTTTCTCCCATATACTAAAATTGAAGTAAACCAATCCCTCTGAGCAGTTTTTAGCATGCAAGTACTATTTACTACAAAGTTGGCAAAAACTATTGAATTACTTGGCACTCTGTGTCTTTCTGTGCACTTTTTGTATTTCTCATTATTTTTTGAAAATATTTTTAAGCAAAATCCTTTGGCAGTTTTTTGCCTTCAGCTGTCTGAAAGTCAAGACTGTACATTTATCTCTGCTGGCACTTTCTCTATTGTCCTACTCAGTGCCCTGAACATCAGACAGATCTTATTTTGATAGGGAATTTGAGATTTTTAGAAAACATTCTTGGTCCAGGGAGGGCTTTAAATAAAACAATTAGAGAAATGGAGAGAAAGAGTTGCTAAACAGAGGAGTTTTTATTCCAGGTTTATAAAAGTCTTTTTCTTCCCTCGTTTCCCTAAGGGACAGCTAAAACATAAACCAAGTGAATCAAAGAGCAGCCAGCTTGCAGGTTTGCTTTTCATCCTCATGCAGATGGGCAAGTCTGCAGGCATTTTGAAGGAAGCCTGAGGGACATATGCCAAAGCTCCTATCTCTACCAAAAGCTTACTCCACTTGCGCACAATGTTGCATCCCTCACAGAAGTGCTGGGGTATTTCTGCAGCAAATGTCTGCCAGGTCTCGTAACTGGCTGTAGGTTACTGATTTCAGCCCTGATGACACAGTAACGTTGTCTCTGTGACTTCCACTTTTAACAAATCCTTTGCAAAGTGTATTCTTCTGGATTTAAAGCCAGCAAGACACTCTTTTCACCTGTTTCACCTTTCTCCTAAATGCTGAGTGACCCCTGAGAAGTGAGGCCACAAACTGTTTTTTAACACTTCAGAAAAGCTGGTCAGCAGGAGCAGTGGAAGTGCCTTTTTCCAGCACAAAGCCTGTCACCTCTGGATGGGAATGATGCAGAGAAGCCGGTGTAATGGCTCAGGCCACAGGCTATCAGCTGCCAGTGGCCTGCCTTGCGCTGCCTCATTCCTAGTTTTAAAAATCTTTCATTTTAGACTGTACTATTCATGAGTTATGCCCCGATGCTGCTCTCACTGAAGTTCAGGACAGGTTTATAATTGATTTAATACAAGTAGAATGAGGTTCTCAATCTTATCAATCAATTGTAAATTCTGTTAGGCAGACAAAAAGTTTTATGGTGTATGAATTATCCATCCAAATACACATTGGTTCCTCAAAACAGTCTTAATCCATTAAGCCATGTTTAGTTACAAAGTTAATATAATAAGGTTCACCTCACTTGAATTTTGAATTCACTCTATACTCTAATCTTGAGAAGTGGAAGAAAACATGCAGGATAGAAGATTGACTTTGGCTAGATGGATTAACCTCCCTGAAAATCTAATTTGAACTGTTTAGTGCTTATGTACATAACCTCCCTCTGTTCCTTCTGTGCTATACTGCTTTCTCATTTTCCAAAGCTTTACCCAAATTGCCTTCACATGAGTAGCTGGAGGAAAAACTTGTAATGACTCTCATCTTAGAATAATCCTACCCTTTAAAGCAAATCTCAACAGTTACGTCACTCCTCTGTGTCTTGAGTTAATGACATGGGAGAATATACTCAAGAATTCTCCAGCAGTAGTGGCTGTGGCATAGCTGCACCCCACCAGTTAGACATCTCTATTGGGTTCGGGCTCCTAAACGTTTACCAGCACAACATCACACCCTAGTCCTTGAGCAAATTATTATTCAGCAGGTACCTGGATAGGAGTACTTAGACCTCCTCTTTTGTAAAACAGGGAGCACCTATGGTTAGACTCCCCAGATGAAGCAATGGGAACTGCCCACCGAGTAATGCCCTTTCATGATTCCCAATAGTCCTCCACATCTCCCTGCAAGTCCCCTGGATGGTCCAGCTCCTCCCCATCAGATCCCTGTTTACACAAAGTTTTAAGAACTGAATTCTGCAACGTTCACATAATTTGAAAGAAGCTGTCTGGTCTGAATGGTCTTAAGATCCATGCAGTCCTGCTGGTAAATAACAAGTACTCCTCAATGTGGTAATGGAGAGCAGCTTCCAGTCTACACAATAAACTAGAAAGAAAAAAAAAGAAAAATCAGCTATTTCATTAGAGACCCAAGCTGGACTCAGCAATCAGTGAGTAACAGGCTACAGGTATGAAAGATGGCACAGAACTAATGTGTCTCTTTAGGAAAAGCAGTGCATTTCTTTCACGGGCCAGTGCAGCAGGAACAACCACCCTCTTTTTCCAATGGGAAGAAGCCGCCAGTACGGCTGCACAGTAGCCATGCTGCACATGGACTAATTACAAGTTCAGCCCTTCGTAAGCTCCCTCTGCTGTCCTGCTACTGAGGAAGCAATAAGCAGTTCTTTCAAGGTGGCAGAAGCTCAGCGAGGGTGCAGTGAGCCTGGTCTAGGTTTGTAAGGAGCAGAGAGGTTCCTGGGCAGCCTTGCCTACCTGGCCCTGGGCTGCACTCAGTGCCCCACCCCCGACTTCCAGGGCACCAGGCTGAGGTGACCCTCACTGTATTTCAAACAGCATTTGGCATTCTTTGTTACAGAGGCGTTCCCTACAGAAATCTAACAGCACACATGTTCCTTCATTGAACTGTGACTCACTGGTCATGTTTGAAATTTATAGAAGGACTGACTTTCATTACCTTTGTGTAATTCAGCTCCACTGAAATCAGCGATGTTCCCTTTTAACAGAACCAAAATAATGAAAATTAGCATTTGTTTCCTCAAGTCTCCCTGCAACAAAAGATCCCATCCTAATAAAGCATCATCCATACGGAAGATAGACCGAGCCTTCTTAAATTTATCATGTGATGTTTCCCAGCAAGAACTTTACAAGTGTTTCAGGATGAAAGGTTTTCTATAAATACAAAAATTGCCACATTCTCCAAGGGAACAACCTGAACCTAAGTTTGGGGACATGCCTCAGGATTCTGATTTAGTCTACTGTTTGTCAATACTACTGTGCTGTTAGAAGTTCTTGCATCAATAAAGAGTTGGGGGGGGGGGGAAGCAATTTCATCTGGAAAAGACATTTGATACATTTTGATGCTAGCCAGCATGCTGCATTATATATGTTGCATATATGACATCTCAACTTTGTGTTCGGGTTTTCCCTTGCAACCTGCATGTTTTTACAACAAGCAAGCAAAAATCCAGAGCAATTTGGTAACAATGCAGAGGATGTACTTTTTATTATTTTACTTGTTTTCTTGATCTCACTGAAACTCTAAAATAAAACTAACAATTCACTCTCTATTACAGTTTAATTAACATGGACACTAGAGTAACCACACACTTCAACTAGACTAATCTCTTCATCACCTCACTGTAGTCAGATCCTACGAGAAGAGAGGACCTCTCAATGCATATTCCAGACACGCTGACTCCAGTGGACTGCCTTCAGGCTAGGGCCAGAACTCAAGCAGGTTTCCTGCTCCAAGCACACTGCAGATGCTGCATGTACTCCAACCTTCTCAAAGGATCTTTTTTTAACAATTGAGGGGTGGAGAAAAGGAGAAAGATATTTTTTAATTTGCATTCTGGTATCTTCAGAACAGCCCTCAAGACTATGCTAAATAAATACATAAACACTACACTAACAGTAAAAGATGTTCCCATCTCAAGCAGCTTGTGAACTATGTAGCTTAGGCTGAGTATTGGAGGAAGGGGGTACAGCAGATAAACAGGGTGTTAGCCCTGCAGATCACCCGCATCACTTTTTTTCCTGCCATTCTTTCTTTTTGGTCCCCAAACAGGCCTCTGAGCACACACAAGTGTCTGAACGCAGAGCTGACTCCGACTTTTTAGCACTTCTTGTTTGGCTGTTATTCAAATGGAGGAGGAAGATGGGAAGGCCGCTGCTTGCTTTCTCAACTTTTCTCCTCTGCTATTAGCACTGTTTCCTTCATTGGAAATTGCCTGGAGGGCACATCCAAACAACTGGTAGCCCACCAGCTGAGGGACATAAACATAATCTGTTTGCAAATAGAAAGGAGAAAGATGCATATTAGAAGAGAGGTGGAAAACTGTCCAGCAAAGTGTTTGCAAGAAATACCGAGTAGGAAATGAGTGAGAATAACTAGAAAATACAAGGTCATTATAGACCTCAGCTGAGAGCGTAGATCTGCTAATGAAAAGTACAGATGATATAATTTTAGGTGCCATTATCAATGCAGGAAGATTGAAATATCATGCAGAAATTACTACATGACCTCAAGGTCAGAGATAATAGAGATTGATTAAATGAATTCATACAAGGTGCAAAATAACGTGAATGCAAGAATGCCTAGAACTTCTCCTATAAGCTAACAGAAGATCAACTTGGAAATTACAAAGGCGTGTTAGCTGATGCCAGACTCTCTATTATACCATCAGTGTAACGCAGCCATGAAACAAAGCAAATGCTCTCCTTGGACACATCAGGAAATATATTTCCTGAGAGAATTATTAATGTCACTGTGGCAGACATTGGCTACAGCACTTCTTGAATTCTGTCTACAGTATTATCATGAACATGAAGATTAACTCATGCTAGGAAAGGTACCATGAAAGGTCACTGGTATGCAGATAGGACTAAATGAGGCAGGACCACTTGATCTACTAGACTAAAGGCTGAGAGAAAAAAAGTGACTGTTGTCTATAAGTACATTGACTGGATAAACACAAGTGAAAGAGAAGAGCTGTTTGAGAGGGAAGATAAAGCTTGCATTAAGAAATAGGTAAAATTGTCATGGATAAGTGCAATTTCACCACAGAAGGGAGGTTGCAAAACTGTGCTGAGTGCTTTGTATAAGCAAGCTGCCAGCAGAAAAAGTATGACATGAGAAGTGAGAGGGAGACAGCTGGGATGGTGCAGGAAAGATGACTGAAGAGATGTAGAAAATTCTTTTCAAAACAGTGTTATAGCAGAATATCATAGAAACATTAAGGAAGGGCCTCTGAAGGTCACCTAGGCCAGTTGCTACTGAAACACTTGCCTCTCAAAGCAGTGTAATAGTGTAATAATTCTTCAGTACTAAAGTACAGTATGGATAAGAAACACATTTCCAATTATTATCTTCCTTTTCTATACCATGTCACTGTTTCTTAGCCTTATTACTCTGTAGGCACCAGTGTTAGTCTCAGGCTTTTACAGGGCTGAAGACTAGATGTTCCTACCTAACTGGTTTGCAATCAATGGCCTAGCCATAGTCAGTACCTTTCCAAGAGTCAAGAGAGGTGATTTAACATCATCTTTACCCTGATTTGGTGCCCCAGTTGCCTCTCCAAAAAACAGAAGATTTATAAATCCTTCAAATTATATCAAAATAAAAGGGAGGGGGGGTGAATCTTGCTTGAATAAAATCAATATGTGCTATGTCAAGGGAATTTTCTCTCCACAAAATAAACAGAAAGGAGTGAGCAGATTACTGCAGAATACTTGTCCCTTCCTGTTGACTTGCTTCAGCATTGTTCTGAGTTATCTTACAAACAGGAGGCTAGCTGGTGAACAAAAAATGCCTGGTAAAAACAAATGAAAGAATGTGTGAAAGCTATAATACCTCATCAGTGGTGATTATTCTTGCTTCATGAATACTTTGAAATCAAGCTCTGAAGGTTTATAAATTGGATTTTCCCAGTTCGCCCCTCATTCCTGCAATGCAACTGTCAGTGATGGGTTGAGCCAGGATAAAAAGATTAAAAGAACTAACATTTGCTCCAAATTTTCCAAATCTAGCTGTTTAAAATAACAGTCTGTCACTAGACACCTAAGCAGAATTGCTCTTCAGTGGTACATCTAGGTATATTGGTTTTCTGAGACAAATGGACTTGTTGGATTCAGTCTCAGGAAGCTGGTGAATTGCAGGCAAACTCAGAGCATGTGGATTTTAATTATTTATTAACATTTTTGCCCATTATTTGTTATCAGGATGAATGGTTTACAAGGACATTCAGAAACAGTTGCCCAAGTTTGTCTGATCAGCTGTTGGTTTCATGCACCTGCAAAGGATGATCCCTGTGTAGGGGATGCAGCCAAACTATTTGCCTTCAGCCAGACAAGGTGGGGCTGTCCTTCGAAGGCAGTCCAGGTGCTGGGCCATAGGGCTGCAGCAGGCAACCTCATCAGAGTGGGGAATGGGGGAACTCCACTCACAAGAGGACAGAGGAAGCCAAGAAACACTGAGAAAAAGCCGTGTAAATTTGGCAGCCTAGAGCCCTGCTGCAGCAAGACGGAGGCTGCGATGGGAATGGGGGTTACAGACTAAGCCCAAATTGTGATCTTCTACACAGCAAACTATTCTGACTCAGATCAGACATTTCTCAAAACTGAGCTTTGTTTCAACATTTTATAACAGAAAGTTGAAACTGTTGACAGAACTGAAATTTTCCAGGCTGGAAGCTGACAGAGGAAAAAATATGGTTAGAAACTTAATTTTCTGTCACAAAAGCATGTGGACAGAGAAAGTTCCAAACATTCAATGTATTTCTTGAAGGCAATTAATTTGTTCTCAAACCTCCTTCAGTTATTGAAATACTGAATGCTCAAACACTGTCATGTGAGGGTGCCAAGGAACTGCAGAGAATGTCACTTTAGCCTGAAATTAGGTAAAACACTTACTAAGTCAAAGAAAACAGTTTTATTCCTATAGGTCTTTATATAATTTCCATCTAGAGCCCTTCCTTGCTCTGTTTTGGTTTTCAAAATTTAAAGAGACAATTCCCATGCTGTCTACCACCCGCTGTGGTGCAATCTCTTAATGTGCATGAATAAATCCTGACACAGTCTGAAGCCCACGACTGTCTAAGCAGCAGACAAGCTCATTCTGTTTATGAGAAGCTTTTCAGTTCAAATAGCTCAGCTGATTGTAATAGTGCCTGCTGATTGCAAATATCAGAGTACCGCCATGGGAGAGAGGTAGAGCCTGTGTACTGCGGGGACTACAGCTAATACACTAAGCCTTGCAGTGTTTTCCAACATAGAAGTGACAACAGGATGAAGTACTGCAGGGAGAAAAAAGTCACTACTGAAAGGGAGTATTCCACCTTCCACATTGAGCAGAGACAACAGACCTGGCCATCTCCACCGTTCAGGCCTCAAGGACATTGGCAAATCTCCTGCAGACTACTGAATGTTGCATACGACAGCCAGTTATTGGCACATTCAAATGGCTGGCTTATTTCTAACTGGCTGTTTGAATAGCCAAAATATATTTTACCTATGCTATCAGACCAGCTGTGTATGCAAACTCAGGATATATGCTACACTTACAATGTATACAAAGCTTTGAAGCCACATGGCAAGGAGCAGCGAGGGCTGCTGCTCCCTAAGTGCAGGCAAGGGCAACCCCAGCACAGGACATAGCTTCACCCATGGGGCACAGTCCCACAGGGGTTGTGCACACCATGCAGAGCTGGGTGCTAGTGACTGGGTCCCTCAACAGTCCCAGACACAGGAGGGAGCTCAGCAGCAAAAGGAGATGATGCCACAGATAGGACTGAAGGCAAGGCTACAACATGGGTCCAAAGTCCATCCTCCCAAGAGGGACAAAGGCAGGACTGGAGACAAGCTACAATATATGCCTGGGATCCATCCAGGAAACACACTACCCACCAGCATGTCCAAGACTCATGCAGGCGACAGAGCTGGAGACAGGGACATCCCTAGCACAACTCAGTCACAGACCAGGTTCCCAGGCCAGAGCAGAAATGGGGCTCCCAGACCCAAAGCACAAAGCTCCTCAGGGCCATAAGCACATATTGGAGCCCTCGGGTACCAGGCGCTGGAGCCTGCCTTACCTTTTTGCTCATATGGAGCTTTAAAAGGCCACTAGGTTTTGTACTGTACTTCTTTTTTTTTTCAAGCAAATGGCTTGAGAACCCTGGTATTGGGCTAAAAAAGCACTCCGGGCTTCTCTAACTTTGAAACTTACCCAGAGGTATTAAATGGATAGATTTCTTATGACATCTATGCAGATTACTGTGGGCCTATCAGATCTCCTGTACATGATTTTGTCTTAATTACTTGGTACCCTGCTAGGGCATCTCTCAGACCTTTATTGCAGTGCAGTAGCCTACATCTAGGATCTCGCAAGCCATCTCCAGTTCTCTTGCTTCACTGAGGACCTACCAGAGGCTACGCCCAGTGCACAGGGCCAGAGCAGGACTGGGGCTAACGCGTGATGCTTCCACTGGGGAGGCGAGGAGCACAGCACACAGCCGAGCCTTGGGCGTAGAGAAGCCCCCGTAGGCAATACAGCCCCCACCCATAGCCACACACAGTCGCTCCTCCTCCAAAGAGTAGGACCAAGGGAATTTGTCAGGGCTTGAAGGTCAGCGGCATGAGTGCTGTTTTTTGTACAGGTCCTCCATTCCTTTTGCAGTGACTGCCCCAATTTCGATAAGATACCGAGGCACTTCTAGCAGCAAAATTGTCTAACCTTCTCAGTCACGGGCAGCATTAAACTCTGGCAGACACTTGTGCATCACCACAGTCTGTATTTTATCAGTTGCACTTAACAAGCTATTTGCAGCTTCCTAGTTTCCTCCAGCACGTTGCACATTCCTTCAAATTAGAGCAGTGAGAGCCAGAATTGCTGACAGGTTTGTTTCACTGCTCTTACCAACAATTTGCAGAGATTATAAGCCTGTCAGAAAGATATCGTTGGAGATTTAAGGGCTTGCTTTCTAGAGTCATTCTAAAATGACAGTTAATGTGCAGATAGCTTTCCATCACACTCTCCTACCCAAAAAAAGCTTCTTATGTACAGTAAAAGTATGCTGTATTTACAGGGAAAAAAAAGCAGAATATTATGAAACATGTTTGTGAAGAAATATTTACATTTCATAAAATTCTGCTAATACTTATATTCATTTTGGAGTTACAACTTTTCTTGTCATTCCCTTCCCATCATGAGTGGTATAGGAAAGGATCACCCACCAGATTGGGAAAGCATCATACATATTAGAGTAACAGGCTCGTGGATCTAGCTTACACTGGCTATAGCAAGTAAAATCAGACATAAATCTCAGAAACTGTAGTTTGTTGTGCTGCATTTCTGTTATGCAGAAACATGAGCATGACCCACGAATGATGGGCTAGAGGCTTCTTTGATGACAAGGTTCAACAGCAGGAAATATGTGCAGACCAAATACTGGTTTCAGCTAAGCAGTGTAGTGAGAACATAACTGACATCTAGGTGGACTTAAGTTTTAATGGTGACTTCCTCTATGGTGGTATGTACCTAACAGCCTCTCCTATTTAGAAGTTAAAAGTAAAAAACTAGTTAAATAATAGAGGAAATGATAACTCAAGTTTTACCAAATGGAAAATCACTATATAAAAATGGCTTGTTTTTCTGGCATTGTCCATATACCAAAAAGCTCTACCTCAAAGTCGGGTTTCTATAACAAGAAAAGTGAGAAGAACTCAAAATTCTTTTTGCTGTTGTCAATCTATTTTAGACCACAATTCTGGCAGCTGCACAATATATTTTAAATGAAGGGGTATGAGGCATTAAATAACAGTGGTATCATTTTTTCATAAGCTGACACTGGTTGAAAGAAATTCCGCTGTAGATGTGTGACTCTCTTGATCTATTGTTCCACCACAGCAAAGGGCAGTCAGCCACCGAGAAGCAGCTGGATTAAAACAGGAATTAATTCCTTAATGCCCAACTGGATAAGAGTCTTAAACAGCAAGGTTCCTCACGTCCTTTGTATGAAAACACAGTGCTCACAATTCATTGTAAGAACGATAAATAAGATCAACTTCTTGGAGCAGAACATATATTCACAGAGCTAAATGATACTTTTGGAAAGAAAGAGCATCAGGGCAAGGGAGGGGCTGCTCAGAAGGCTGCAGGTTCGGGCTGAATGGATCTGAAGCGTGTCGTGAGGAGAGGCTAGGTTTTATCCGTACACCTGGCCTTCTGAGATATACGCTTATTCACTTTCCTGCCTAGAGAGAAGCGGTGATTTTAATCTTGCTTTGTTGGCTGTACAGGTAATTTTGTTTAATTAGTGTTGTGTTTTCTCCTCAATAGCTGTGCTGCTTTGGGAGGTAGTCTTAATATTATGCACATAACTCTCAGCACCACTACCTTCTGCAGGCACCAAGTATGCCCAGTCTTTCTCTTTATCCCTCTTTCCACATTTTTCTTTCATCATACACTGGAGAAGTGATGTGGCAGCTACATCTTTATATCCCTTTTTATTGCTCTATATTTTGTCTAAACAAAGAATTGATGAGAAGTATGATTATTTTTTTTTGTCCTAGGTTTTTTGTGTGTGTGTGTGGTAAATCCTTGGGTGTTTTCATATAAGGATATTTTGAAGTGGGTAAATATATATGTTTTCTGCTGAAGTTAGTGAGAACTTCAGAGGTGATGAGGTCAGCCTGGGCAAGCCTGCTGCTTGATCTCCCATAGAGCTACTGATAGTAAAAATGAGCATTTTAATTGCTTCTGGTTTTCCTGCCCCTACATGTATCCTTATCAGAATTATTCCTACTCAGAAGATAGCATTATCAGGTGTTAATTATTGGGAGAGCAGCCCAGGGACAACCAGGCAGACTTGAAGGGCCAAACAGTCATATGCATGTACAAATGACTTTGAACTACAGATGTATATTTTTTATTCTTGACTTAATGTTCATGTTTGAACTATCGTATGCTTTTTAACATGCACATCTTAGCAAGTATAACAATAGGAGCTTGCAAATTTTAAGAAAAAAAATTTTCCTATCAAATCTTCATTGCGAGAGAATGTTGTTGAACTGTAAATTTTCTCCGTATCAAATATCTCAAGAGAATAGTTTGATCTGTCTGATTTCTAAAATACAAAAGAGGAGGCAAGCATCCAGCGCTCCTTCTGTCTTCTCCCATTCCCTCCCTCCAGGCATATTAGTGATCTTAACCATTAGGCAGATCATATGCTATTCAGTGTCTGTAAATATTTATTCAGTTTTCTTTCAAGATATCTAAATGCATTATTAATACTAAACCCGACACTTATCAAGAGAAGGAATCTAAGTCCATCTCTTCCAGCTTGCTTCCATCTTTGAATAAAATCTACACATTATTGTACACTATAACGTGACATTTATTAGAATAGAGCAAGCTGATTAACCATATAGATCACCCCTCCAGCTCTAATCATATACCTCCTCTTCAAAATGCATGTTTTTATGACTCAGCCTCAAGTCTAAGTGAACAATACACACAATACCAAGTTTCTAAAATTCTTTGTGCTCCTGCAGCTAATGGAAGTTCAAGTATTATCTGCTATGCATAAGGATGTGAATAAATTGCCAGAGCTCAACCTCTTCTCACTGAGCTTGAGTAATTACTTTCCCAATTAGTCATTATAAAACATTGCCAAAGAAAACTGTGTTACATGGTATTTATGGGCAACATAAGCACACATGATGTTTTGCTGTAGAGAACGGTAGGCAAATACAGTAAGCCTCTCCCTTTGATTTAAGGATAAATCTTGTATAATACAGTCTCCCTAATAACAGGCTGAGCAAGAAAGTACAGTGGTTAATGATAATGGGTTTCTTTACAGAACAGATGGATTTTCGCAAGTGTTTCTGATGGAACAGCAGGGTATTTTACATGGCAGGAAGTCCCAACCACGAGAAAGGCATGAGTGAAGCAGTTACAAGTTCATAAGAGGTTTAATGCAAAGCTATGTGAAGTAAAAAGAAATAGTGCTGCAGGTTTACCAGATATTGGAATGGGCTCAAAAAGAGCAAATAAAGGAGAGTGAGGAGGAAACAGGAGACATGGTGCCATCCAACCATATCTATGGGGAGAGACAGATTCTTTGGGAATTCTTGATGGAACAATGGCACAATAAAGTTGTTACAATCAAAACTTAATTTCAACCTGGACCCTCTGCAGATCAGGACATTTTACAAAACTAGTATCCAAGACCCTCTGCAGATCAGGTGAACCAACAGGAAGAGTAATGTTAATAAAGCAATATACAAAAAAAGGACAGTAAAAATTAAATTGCTATATTACTTCTTAGGAATTGAAAAGTAGCAAGACAGAGCTTGAGCTCAGCTGCAGCCTCCAAAGGTGTAGAAAAAGATCCCCACAATTACTTCTTTTGATAGTGCCAGTGCACCCTGCTGTGTGTTCTGAGACTAATGTCACTTGTCTCTCCTATCTTCAACATGTTGGTTTTCATGTTGACAGAAGAGCTGGTTAGCTCAGAAGAGGATTTCAGAATTCCAGGACTGGACGTCATGGGTCTTTGTGTACTTTCCAATGGGGTTTAAGACATCATAAAATCTGTTCAGTCATGTTTCACTTCCAAAGAACGCAAGTGCTGTTCTCATGTTACAGCATGAGAGTGAAGACACAGCTATGAAACATGAAAAGAAAGTTAAGCACTTGCAGTCACACCTCGGGTTCAAGAGTCTGGGGAGAGCGGGCTGTGTAACCAGAGCAGGACCACAGCAGATGGAGCTCAGCATCGGTGCGGACTTCCTTAGTGGCCTGCATGGTTCTGCCTCCCCTGTTAACTGCATTGCTCCCCCATGACTGCTGTCACCCAGCCGGCAAGTCGTGCTGGTGTTGTGCCCAGTAACCTGCCCAGTGCCACCCTCAGGCACTGCGAGCTTCTGTAAGGACCTTCCTGAAACCCCAGCAGCTCTCCAGCCCTGGCTCAAAGCCTAGCATTGACTGGGACGGGGTAGAGCTGAAATTCCACATCAGCCTTTAAACTGGGATGGGAGCAAAGGCCAGGAGCAAACCCAATGCAAAGCTTGTGTTTTTACTGCTTATTTGCTTCAGCTGTATTTGCATGGTACGAGAAGCCTATGCAGAGCTGCTTGGTATGCCTTGACAGTGGGAGACATGGTTGTGAAGGATCCTTCTATCGGTGGTGTCGGAGAACTTTGGGATAGCATTTGCACAAGAGATTGGAAAAATAATCAAATAAGTGGCACTGATTAGATGATGATCTGCTGCTGAATCCCTATTTAAAATGCTGGTCCACCTTTCAAATGCTTCCCTCGTGTGCTGCATCCCATTTTGCTTAGTAAATGAGAATTGTTTCAAGATACTACTCAAGTGCTTTTTCTCAGCAAGCTAAATGCATTTTGCTGGTGATTGAGAAAGCTTATTCCAGCCTCTGACAGGAAATGACCAGGGCTGTCAGGTCAGACTGGGTAGAAAAGAATGAAAGTCTCCTCATATTCAATCAGCCCCCAATTACAGTTTATCAGCAAGAGAGCAGATCAGAAATGAGTTTCTTTTCAATTGGAGCTCTCTGCATACAGACATATGAGCCTAGGTGCTCCACACCTAATAAATAACCTTCAGTATTTGGTTCCTTATCTGATCTATCTGCTTCTTCTTATGATCACAGGTTTCTTTAAATGGGAAAAATATCAAAATATCCAGCCAGTGAGAAATCTTCTGCTTGTTTGTTTAAAGTTTCAAGCAAAAATTGCAGCTTTATTCTTTTACCTTTATTCAAGGATTTACCTAGCTTATTTCCCTTGACAGATCAGTTTAGTCTGTAATGAATCCATCATATTTTGAAACCTAAACCTATCCAGACTTGGCTAAATCTATGAAACTTGACACAGCAAATCTTTTCTTCTGAATACATTGTGAACTCAGATATTGTGGTGTGTCTGTCTACTTTGCTGAATATTTGTCAAAAAATGTTTTGCTGCTGTCAATAAGCTACACTCCTTTTCCCCCTTCCTAAAATAATTTTCAAACCTACAAGGTAAGAATAGGTTATGTATTCGGATAAATGTCCCTATTTCTTTAGAAATAAAACTGAAAAAAGTAGTGAAATCTCTACTATTCAGATGCAGAAAAGCCTTTTTTTGTCTGTTAATCTCACATCAGCCAAAGCCTTCCTCAGTAATCCAAAAAACATATATTTCAGCTGCTGACAGAAAAATGCCCAGTGCTAGCAAATATTTTACTCTTTGCTTTATGCTGTGCTCATCCAGAGATTCACATAACTGACAGGAACACACACCAAAAAGAATACAACAGTGTACAAGAAAGACTATGGTATTTGATTTAGAGACTTCAGTAACAAGTTGGTTTTTTTCTCTTGATGCACATCTCATAGCTCTGGACTACCTACGTAAAATTAATGAAGTAAAGGCCCAAAAAAAAGAACTCTATTTACTCGCTAACTGATGCTTACAGGCATGCTTCGCATGGGTATATGCATACATGTGGTCCTTATTCAAATATGCGTATTCAAAAAAAGGAAAACACTTTCTGGTTCATATAAATCTATCCCATAGCCACATGCATATAACACATTGAAATGTATACTTGCAGAATATAATTTACTGTGAATTATTCTGTAAATTTATATGTTCTAAAATATAGTATTATTTTAAGCTCTCCTTTCTGCACAGTTTGCAAGTATCCAAGAAAAAAAAGAAAAAGTCTTTCAGGAAAGGAATGAATTCATTGACTAAAATTTTACATCGGCATCTGTTTTTCTTTGTGTGCAAGAGAGAAACTGCTTCTAATGATTAATAATGCCAGCCTTCCCAACCTTGACCATTCTGTGATTCTGTGACCACAAGGGCAGCAATTTTTCTAGAAACGGAGAACATCTGGAATAGAAGTTAAAAACTCCCAGCAGAAATGTTCACCGATAGGCAGTCTTGTGAAAGCAGCAATCAAAATACTGGATGCCAAGGGCTACCAGTTCTCAGGCAGAAGCCGGGATCTCAGGAAGGCTGCTGGTACATACCTTTTTTGAGCTCAGCAGTGTTCAGCATCCGATAGGCCAAGAGGAAGCTGTGACATTCAGATCCTGCAGCAATGATAACAGCATTCATTAGTCCTGAGAGCAGGTCTTCCTCTGGCATGAACTGTCAAAGCGCCACTGAAATTAATGGAGCTGTGCCAAATTCTACCAGCCAAAGTATCTCTTTTGGGTTTTGGTGTAGGGAAGATGAGGAGCTAAACAGCCAAATACTAGCAAGTCTCAGTTAAAGGACTGTGTCAAGTCTGTATTTTATACTTTTTCTGAAAGAACTGTAGGTGTGGTTACACAAATAGATTTTTTTTTCTCTAGTAATTTTTAATCCTTTGGGATTAAAATAGTGCCGACTATGCTCACTGACCATTAATCTGCACTTACCTACTCCGTATATATTCCTCCCCATCCCTCAGGCTGAGGAAGGAAACAACTGCTGTGTTTTCCTCAACACAGGGATTTCCTAACCCTTCCTCTGGTTGCAAAGGGTGGAGGAGACTCCTTCCAGCACTCTGAAGCTCCCAGCTGTGTAGGGCCACATGGATGTGATTCAGATGAATTGCAGAAGGTGGAAGCCAGGGAGTGCTCTGGGTTTTCTTCTTAGCATAAAACCACTGCCAATGCAGCGACTGACGTGAGTCCTTGTGCTGCTGCATCTGAAAGGGGGCGGTGGTCCCCATGCTGAATGGTGGAGGGCTGAGACAGCTGAAATGATAGTAATTTCCTTTCTTCTTCTTTTTTTTTTTTCCTATTTTTCATTATTGTGGCAAAGAACAAATGGGGTTTCATTCCTCCTGCAGTATTCAGCAATACTAAGACTGAGTATTTGGAATTTTCTGTGTAAATGTTCATGCTAACTGCTGACCTCGGTTGGTTTTTAGGAAAAAGAAGAGGTTTTTATTCCCCTGGACTGTAGAGTGAATGCAGCTGGAGTATTTCAAAGGTGCCATTAGCAGGGATTGGACACCTCCATTTTTAAATCAAATCTTGGTCTGAATGTCAGAGAAAGATGCAAAGCTCCATTATTCAAAGCTGTGCAGTTGTCCTTTGATGTATCACTGGTAATTTAATATAGGGCTTTGCTGGCTCTGGTCAATTATTTTCCACTGCTGTTTCTGTTCCTGCTTTTGAGTGTTTCACGCATTTTGGTACAGCTTTCCCTTAAACTATAGGGCTGGAGAGAGCAAATTCAATGAGAGAAGAGAGCCTATTTGCTAACATAATGTTCACAGCTGCAGTTAAACTAAAGCCGCCATAGCAATGTGCTCCCTCTGCCCACAATGCAGCAGCAATACTTCATTGATCACTTTCCAAAGAAGACAGAAAACAAAAACGTGACTAATTTCGAGCTGGATGCTTGTCACTTCTGACTGGGGAAAAAGCATCCACCAAAATGTAGAAAAGGCATTTAAAAGGTTTAAAACATTCCTCGGCAATGGCGCTGGGGAGGAACGTGCACTGCTCACTGCACGGCAAGCAAAAAAAGCAGCTCCCTGATAGCACCTGCCCGTGCCTTGTTTCACAACACATTTGCACATGGCACAGAAGCCACGCACATCATGGATCCTCATGGCAGGTGTGCCCCTGACTTCTGGAAGAGCAGACTGCATTATTCATGCTTTCTGACCCTTCACAGTTCATGAGAATTTTACTTAGAGAAGGTCCTAGAGAGGTCTCAAATCAGACCAGGCTCAGGTGCATTTGTCCCAGTACATGCCCACTCAGGTAATGGACAGGCTGCAGGACAACGTGCCAGGCTGGGGCCAGATACCTTGTGGGGCACTGCTTTCTCCTTGGGCACCAACAGTGTCAATGACTGCCCCAACTCGCTGCTGCACAGCTGGGCTATGCCTTTCCTTCTCCACGTTTCTCCTCCACCTGCTTTCAAATCCTTCCTCTTCTTCTACCGAAAAAAAATTAATATCTGAAGTGAGGGTGGGAAGAAGAGGCAGAGGAGCGCCAGCCTGGAAAGCAGTAGGGAATCACTGTTAGTTATCCAAGCTGAAGGACTGCCATATGAGCAGGCACCGGTTTAAAATACAAAAAATGCAGATGAACCAGGGATGAAAGTTAGGCTTCTGCTGGGTAAGTGTTGATGTAGAAAATGAACCTCGCACTTAGTGTTAGTAATGTTTTTGTCAGCAGGTTCAGCCAAGGCTGGAAGAAGCCAAGAACAGCTCTGAGGCCTAGGAATATTCTGCTTTTGAGGAACCTAAAAACATAACTGCTTCCTGCTGTGTTAATTAGAAAAAGTATTAAAAATAGCAGATATGAGCTCTTTATAAAAACAAGTGTGCTGTGGGGTGATTGCTCTGGTGGGGAAGGAAGGGATTCTCTCCTGGGAAGCCCCTTGGGCTCAGGGGGATGCATCCAGGAGAACCAGGGGGCTTCAGGAACCTTCCCCCTTGCCATCTCCCAAGACACAGTAAGTGATTTACTCTTTTCCAGGAGATGGTGGCTCCGTGTATTAGCACGAGGCTGCGGAAGATGCAGTGCAGGCTGTAAAGGACTCTGTGGCAGTCACAGACAGCGCAGAGCTGGGCGGTCAGGTGTGGCCCAAAAATCATACATTTAAAAAAAAAAATCTTCCTGTTCATAAGCAAAGTGTAAGCAATAGTCAGACATTGCCACTTGTGAGACACAATAAGGCACCAGCAGAAATACACAGACCTTGGAAGGGACAAAAGTTTGGCTGTTTGAGAAAAACACCACCCTAGAATGAACCCCTTTCAGCCTGCTGGGACGGGAAAGCCAGGTGCATGGAGCTCCTGCTTCTTCCACTTTTTGCCTGCTTAGTTGCCAGCCGGGGCTAAACCACGATATCACCCCTTCCCTTGGTCTCATGTGGAGAACACCTTGTATAATTTGAATTTCTTATGTGTATATCCACGTCTTCCTTGAAGTCCCCTTCATTCCCTTGCCTGTATGACCTCTCTGATTCCTTATTTACTCTGTGTCCCTGTTCAGGTTTACAGCCTCCAAAGACCTTGAGGTATTTTGGTTTGGGTATCCCACAAGCAATACAGATGGATATGACATTATAACTAGAATAGCAGTATTTCCATTGTTTCCTCATTTTGCCTTGAATGGGACAACTTTTTTATTTACAGATTTTCAGTGTCATCTTCCAGACTAACCACTGAGTACTTCCATAAGACATTCCAGTAACAGTCCCTTGCCAGCTTTACAAAAGTCAGTCCCTGCACCCTATTCATATCTTAAATTAAAAATATTGATCACCTACTATGAGACCTAAACCACCTACTTCTTATTAAACCTAATTAAAAAACATTATCAAAGAAGACTTGAAGAATTCAATCTTATTGGACTGATGGAAATTTCTTGTCAACAGCCTACAGCCACCACTTGCTAAAGTGCTAAATCCCGTGGTTTTGGGGGCATCAACACCTAGATCTACAAGTTCAAAGCAGATATTTTCTTGATTTTAGTTGATTTTAAAGTCCATCTCAACAGCAAGGTCATTTAAAATTGAGAACTTACTAGGAGCTAAGGGAAGAAAATAGAGCACATTTACCTCCTATGCTGCATGAATGAAATGACAGGGAAGTATACTTTCCAGTCTAAAATCCTGAAGGATGTGATGACTGCAATTGATTCACACATGTAATTTTCCTTGTAGAATAAGCTGATTATTTTTAAAACCAAAATATTTTTGTTACTTAAGAAGTGTCAAACTGCATATAAATTATATGCAGCTATGTTTTAAAAGGATTATTTTCACAAAATTATTAATTTGTTTATAAATTAAATAATAAATTATTTAAATAAATTTTTAAAAGATGAAAATTATTATACCAATTTTAGGGATTATACATGTTGATTTTCAGTCATGGTTTAAGTAAGTGATTTGAAATCAATTGAATTGAATGGAGTCACCTTGAATGTCCCACTCATTTACCCTTAACTAGCTCATAACTGAACCTAGACTTACGAAACCTATACACACATCAAAAGCGAATCAATTATGATAGACAGAACTTTCCAAATGTACCTTCTTCAACCCCTTTTCTCCCAGAAAAGTCACACTTAGTGGAATCATTCATGACTGGATCTGTCGATTTTTTTTTTCTTTTGAACATGTCTCCACTTAAAAAATTGCTATTATTTCCCCTTCATTTCTGTCTTTTCATTCATGGATAACCCACCCAATATTCAGAGAAAGGATACCAAATCTCCACCTCATCCCTAAATTTTCTAAGAGGTTCTTTATTTTTTCATCAGCCAAAAAGGTTTTGGCTATGCTAAATTTGGAACATACAGTGGATTGTTAAGAATCTGATTTTAAAAAGGGAAAATGAGGTCATGTATCAATATTCTGCTTCATTTTTTTAGTCTTATCTCAAAAGCTACTGTACTATGTCCTTAATCTTCTGGGAATGGATGGTTGTTAACCATAAATGGTCCTTATATTTGTAAGCTTTGCACTAAATATGAATTGTCTTCCTTTTTTTTGGCATGATCTCTGCCTCCTTGAATTAATTTTTTCAAAACAAACCCAAAATTACCTAAGTATTCACATCTTTTACCTGATTCATTATCCATCTACTGCTAAGGTCTTTTCTAAATGGGTTCGATGGTATTAAAGAATCCATAGGTATTTAAGAGAGATACAATTGGAGGTGTCAGTTATGGTCACTTAATAATATGCATGTCCACCTTTTTGTAGATAAAGAAATGAAAGCTGCTAGCCTAAATTAAGATTTGCTTCTATCTAGTCCCACTCCTGCAGGTACAATCACACTTTATAGCTGGCTTGCTAAAACCTATCACAGAACGTCCTGCCACAGCATTATAACTGTTTAACCAGGGAGACCTTTCAATTAATGTATAATTTGTAGAGATTCAATGGAGGTGGGGGAAGCCAACCTTTATTTTCTTAAAGAAAAAGAATTAGGTGTCTGTTAGATAGCCACATCCAAAATATAGCTAAAATTTACGATGTTGTTCAGAAGCCTCTCTTTCTATTAAAACCTGTAACTGATGAAGTCCAGGCTGCTGATGAAAGGGAGGGAGGCAAGCGTATGAGACAACCTTGCTTTTATTTGTTAATCCGGCAGAGTATTTTGGCTGTGTAAAGAATGCCCAGCTGGAGAGCAAACACGTGCCCATTCTTCCTGAGGGGTATGTCAGATGGTACCTGTTAAATGCTTTGCACAATTCTCTTTAACTTGGTCTGTTGGCCTGCAGCCAAACAGACCTACTATGGATTTGGGCGCGAGAAAAAGGAGTAGCAAAGGGATAAGAGAATGAGGCTAATTATTCCATAGAAAGTATTGAAGGAGACAAGCAGCAGTAGCTGTAAGTAATAACATTTCAGATAGAACATTTTAAAATTAGGCATTTGTCTCTTTTAAATATCAAATGTGTAGATTGCAGCTCTCTGCTTTACTTCCGTAAGGTGTGTTTTCCGTAAACACCAAGAGCAATTATAGTACAAAGACTCGAGTGGAAAATTCGTTCCATTTTGGGGCCACAAAGCCTGGGAAAATGTTCCTACTTCCCCCATTGAACTCATGCAAGGCTTGCTGATTTTTTTACTATATCAGGTACCTGAAAATACGAATGCTAGTGGGTCTAAATAACAGGCATGGATGGAAATGGCCATTTATAGTGCTGCTTTGGCTCAAGCAGGTTAACATGTGGCTCACAGCAGTGACCTGACCATTTCTAACCAGCTACAGGAAAGTCTAACTCATCTGGACAACATAAGGCTCACTTTTTTGTTTCTATTTAAAAGAAAAAAACAATATAAAAATAACCCATCCCAACCGAAGAAAAGACAAACATCTACCTCTAAATCTGTTTTGCCATTCACAACACTGTTTTAATGCTGACTCCTCATGTTTGATGAGTTACAGCAATGCATATCAATGCAATTGGCAAAAGCCAGGTAAAATCCCTGGCATGCCAGACCACCTGCCTTGCCCCAAAAAAGCCCCTTCTCTGACCCATGCAGCCGCAGGAGGGATCATTGGCTGCTGGGGGACAGCCAGCAGGAGCCTGGGGTCACACATAGCCGGCCCACAGACAGCTGTCATTGCACAAAGCTCTTCTAAAAGGGAAATAGGCAAGAAGGAGGGGGAACAAAAGGTCAATTTTCTTCAGCACAAATCACCTTGGTCACCAATTTTATAGCAACTGCACCAGTGCATGAAGCTAATATGTTTGTTCAACTCACCATATACCTGCAGCGTGAGAATTACATGCTTTGCACTGGTTAATTTTTGTCACATTTTTTCCTGACAATGGCCTATTCTATTTGTATTATGTAAAGTGAGTAGGCTTCCACACCGTATATAACCTTCTTGCAACAAAATGAAAGTAAACCAACATCATTAAACAAGCCTCATCGTCTTCATATTACCAACAATCTCATCTGACATCAGGGACTGTAACTATGCTGCTAGATGAGTTTCTCCTGCTATATTAAACACCACTGATTTTCCTATTTGTTCTATGCTTTTTTTCACAGAAGAGAAATTGCTTCATTTTGTCAGTTAATGCTCATGGCAGAAAGCAGTTGGATTTGTTCAGGAAAAACAAGTCAAAATACCTCTATATTCTGTATTCAGAAATCTACAGAGAGAGTAGAGGCTATTACTTTTTTAATAATTAATTCTGATGGTCACACATTTCTGAAAGCCAAAGTAATATATTCACAAGACTACAAAAAAACAAGACGGAATGTGCCCTGCATTGTCCCTGTCTAGCAATTTATCGATCTGTGTGCAGTGAATCACTGGTGGGCCATAAATTATGAAATGCTAAAACTGCAGAACATTATGAAAACACACAAACCTCCCTGTGAATGGGAAAGGAATAAAATTGGGAAAGATTAAAAGTAATAAACATTGAAAGTGTGCCAGCTTATATTTGGTTGAAAATGAATACTACAGTGTGAGCATTGGAAAAAATATATGTGGATTATTTTAAAAATAATTAGACCATCTTGGCTGATTTTTTAAAAGTCTTACGTGGTGCTTCGATTGATAAAGGTTGTGGAGTGACAGTAGATATCACAGGCTTGACGTGAGCAGCCCAAACACAAAGGCACAGGGTGACTCTGCCCAGGTGTGCTCAGGTGTTTGCTCCATTCAGACATTGCTGCGCCTGCCACAGAGGCTCAATGTTGGGGTGAGAGGTGTACATTAAAGGACAGACTTAAAGACAGAGCTGCTTAATTTACTTGTTCTCTGTACTGGTCTGCCCTCATTATGGCACAGTTCATTTTAGCTGACTGAAATGGCCATTAACAACCTTCAGCAATACCCACAGAAAGGGATGGAGTGGTTGAGCAAACATACTGTGTATCTGAAATATATGATGGAAACAAAACCCCAACATTTTCATAACCAAGAGTAAGAGAAGGATTTGCTCCCTTTTCTTATTTAGTTTTATTTATATATTTCTAATAAGATCTTGTTAATAAGAATGTTCAGAGAAAGTTTGTACATTTTTATACCAGTGGTAACAGTTGTCCTTGCTCCCATTCTGAAAGCTCTTAAAATTTTTACAGTGCAACCCACAAGGCCTTGCAAACAGGAAAAGAGACTAAATTAAGAGAAATAGTTGTTTGCTCATGTGCATTTCATTAAGGGAAATCGTTAACAGGTTGTTAAACATCACATGAAGTAAGGTATCAAGTACGTATAGATAACATACCTATAAACAATAATCAAGCATGACTAAATCCTTTGTTTGTTCTTTTGGTTTTGCTTATACAGAAAATGTAACATTCATTTTAGGCATGTTTTATATAGCAAAAAGATGACATAAATAAGGACTCATATGAAACACAGAGCTGGTTAATTCTGAAAAAAAAAAAAAATTTTTTTTACAAACAGTCATACTCTGGACTGTGGCTGTTACACCAGTCTTAACAAGCTCTGGTGAACACCTGCATCAGTGGAGCTTTTGCGCGACTGTTTGGCAAAACACAATTCCTCGAACAACAGTAAGCGCTGCATCTGAGGAAAGTGGCTATCCATCCACAACTGCCCATCTGCTGCTGCCACCCCCCAAAACCAGAATGTGTTCATTGAAAGCTTAGGAGAAAGTACCCAAATATGACTTTTGAAAGCCAGTGGCAGTGCTAAGGCACCAGGAAGATGCGGGTGTCAAAATGGCATGAAGTATGTTCAATAATAGCCTGTGAGCAGAAAAAAAGAATTGAAAAATTCTCAATAATTCCCAGTAATACATGTTTCTCCACTTGCTGTATGAAAGTGCATAAGGAAGGCAAGTACTGCAAGTGCTCAGTTTCCATACCATCCTGCTCTAGAAAGTGCCCTTCCACCCCAAGGCTGCAAGTATTAAAACACAGATGAAGAGACCTGTGCTTTGACCAGCTTTCACTGCAGTGGCCCATTTTAACTGACCTCTCTTAGATTTGTATAGGAGGGCACTTTTGATACACCACTAGCTCAGAGAGCTCAGATTTGACAAAGTGTTCCTGGAGGAAATACTGTCGAGCCATTTACCACCTTTCCTTGTATAATGAATACTGTTTGCAAATCACTCCTCATTACATGGCACTGCAAATCCCATACAAAGAAACTTCACTGAACTGTATAGCAGCCTTACCAAGGATTAAAACTGAGGGACATGGAGGTTTAAACGAATGTTAAACCTTTAAATTACACAGCTGCAAGACACTAGAGTAAGCCTGGATACAGCAATGTGAAGCAGCTACTTGATTGTGGTGACTTGACTTGAAGTGATAAAATACAACCTAGTGAGGTCTACGTTCAGCCGCCATTCTAGGTGGAAAAAAATTCCCCTGGGTTGATTCTTTTTGAGACACCTCCGTTAGATTCAGCTTCTGACTTGTGCAATTCACAGCTGCAGCAGTTTCATACTAAAAACGTAAGATTTCAAAGCTGGGCAGCATAGCACGTTCATCAGAGTTCGCGTCTGCTGGCATACAGATAGCCATGCAGTTCAGCCAAACTTATATTGAACCCATTTGAATTAATATGGTCTGACTGCCTGTCTGCCAAGTCTTGCCGTCATAAGCCTTTATCCAAACTGTAATAAGTGGAAAAGACTACCTGGATCCGGCTCCAGATACAAGAGGGGGATGTATTCCAACCGGCAGGATATTGCACCCATGGAGAACTGAAGTGTGAGCATCTATAACAATTGCTATATAAAAAGCTGAAATGCATATATATGTGTGTGTGAGTGTGTGTGTGTATATATATATATACACACATACATATAATTTTACAGTGCTTCCTCTTCACCAACGCAGCAATTGAAGGATAGCTCAGGTCTGTCAGTAGAAATAGCTGTTGTAAAACTGAGGTTATCAGGCTCCTGGTTCAGTGCAGGCAGATAGCCCAACTCTCGGTTTTTATTTGGCATTTAACTAAACTACGTGATTCTCTCTTGCCTTAAAATTGGGCACTGCATATAAATAGTTCCTTTCCTACCATTTAGCAACAGAATAAGAATAGCCTTCCTCCTGGTATTTTAAATCTTCTGCCACTCATGATGGCCATAAATGTTAAAATGAAAGATCTGGCCATGGCGAAAGGATTTGGTGCTTTTTAACAGCATGTCCAGCTCCATCTTGCCCCCTGAGACTTCTCACCAAAAAATCTTGTATATGCAAATTTGTATATCTACAAGTGGACTGAGCCACAGGCATTTTGCCTCACATATCACTATCGAGACCTGTTTTATGCACGCTATGATTAACTTCCCAATATTTATTATGTTATATCATTAACATATAAAACCAATATAGAAGGACACTGTCAAAATGTTTTTAAAAAATGAATTCTATCTGATTTTTAAAAATGCCAGCATGAATCATGTGTCTGATAACTGATGCTTACTTCATCTAATGCTAGTGGTGAGTGCAATAGGGGAGTTCCCTACATCTCTTCATTGTTCCTTCTTCCAGAGACTGACTGTATCCCAGGCTTGTTTCATGTTTGAATGTCATCATCCTGCTGCAATACATTTTTTATTAAACTTCTGTCTGGTTGGGGACAGGGATTAAGTGCTGATATTCTCCTTCATTCCTTTCTGCTGCTCTTGTATGCACTGGAAGAAAAAGAAAAAAAAAACAACACAAAAATAACCCTCAAAAACCACCCCAAAAAAACCCCAAAACAACCAACCCCCAAAAAACCCAAACAAAACAAACCAGCAACAGAGGAATTGTGATCCCTGCCAATTTTCCTATTTTGATGGGGAAATAGAAGGAAAGGAAGAAGGCTGCATGGACTGTCTTGGCCGTTACCAGTATCAAAGGATTAAATATGACTTGCTTGCTGTGCCTTGTGATTCTGATCACAAGAATATCTTCAAGCTTCAGGAACAACACTCCCTTTATCAGTATTTTAGGCTTTCAAGGAAGTTCAAGCCAAAATCCATTTTCTACTGGAACTGCTGCAGGTTTCTACCCCCTCTGACTGCCTTCTTATGAGGGTCTAACCAGCCTTACAGCACAAACACCCTTCATCAACAGGGGTCCAAAGTGCCACCATGCTTGTAATGAAGTAATATCTCCATTAGAACTAGCTGACACTGGTTCTGGGGGTTTTTTTGTAATGCAAATTTTTTTTCAACAAAATCACCTGAATTACATGCATATTTTTAAATTTCAAATTACAATTTTGCTATACAACAAAAGTAGCTACTTTCAGATTTTGAACTCAGGCTTCCTCTGACATGATCCTTTTTTTGCTTTTTTACCTGCTTCCTCAGGAAAAGAAGGATAAAGTTGCAAGGAAGAAGAAACATTTTGTTTTCTCCCTTCCTCTGCCATTAAAAGGCACATAGTAGGTACACCTTAATATTGATCTTTGCAGTCTTCAATGCCAGTGGTACTTCAGCTGTCATACCTATGTCTTAACCTGAACAACTCTTACAGTCTGGTTTTATTTAAAATTTACTTTGCAGGAGAATGGCAGCCAGCTGTGCAGTAATCAGTGCCTTGAACTCAAGAGCAGGACACTCTGACCCAGGATGTAGCAACCACTAGTATAATGACAAGCTGTACTCTCTGTGTGACACTCTGGGAGGAATCCAATGGGCTTGGTTTTGGATGCAAACCCTTTAAATTTAAGTGATTTCTCTGAGGCTGTAATACAATGAAGAAAAGCTTACATCCTTTGAGATGCTGGCTCATTTGTGCACACTTTCCCAGGGAATAACATCCAGAAGTAGATATAATCAGTTAAGTTTACAATAAGCAGCATGTGGTATGGATCCGCTCTACAATCTTACTGACAAATTTTCATTACAGCAACTACTATCCCTATTCATAAGCAGTGACGCCAAAACTGAGTAGCCTTCCAGAATAATAATTGTTAATAACTAGCTTTAGAACTGTAGATTTATTAGGCTGCTAAGACTGGTGTCGTGGTTTAACCCAGCAGGCAGCTAAAACAACCACACAGCCGTTCGCTCACTCCTTGCCTCCCCCCACCCAGTGGAATGGGGGAGAGAATCCAAAATGAAAAAAAAGTAAAACTTGTGGGTTGAGATAAAGGCAGTTTAATAGTAGAGAAAAGGAAGATCACCACCACCACCACAACACCACAATAATAATAATAATAATAATAATAACAACAACAACAACCACCACCATAATAATAAACACCAAGTGATGCACAGCACAATTTCTCACCACCCAAAGTCAATGCTCAGCAAGACCCTGAGCTGCCCCACCTCCCAGTCCACTCCCCAGTCTTATATAGAGCATGACATCATATGGTATGGAATACCCCTTTGGCCAGTTTGGGTCAGCTCTCCTGGCTGCGTCCCCTCCCAGCTTCTTGGGTGCCCCCGCCTTCTCATTAGCAGGGCAGTGTGAGAAGCTGAAAAGTCCTTGACTGCTCGGCAACAACTAAAACATCAGTGTGTTATCAACAGTATTCTCATCCTAAACCCAAAACACAGCTCTAACCAGCTGCTAGGAAGAAAACTAATTCTATCCCTGCCAAGACCAGGACAAATGGTAAAACTCTTCAAGTACATTTTACAAATGCAACAGAAGAAAAAAATGCAGATTTTTATTCTGGCTGTAAAGACTTCTCCTGGAGATTATATATACGAATTATTTTGCTCTCTCTCATAATCTGCTCTGTATTACATTATTTCACATTACTATTACTGCCACTAATCTTCTGTATACAATAAATCCTAAAATCCACCAAGGAAAGGCGAGGCAAAGGCGAGGCAAGGCGAGGCGAGGGCAAGGGCTAGGCAAGGCAAGGAAAGGAAAGGGAAAGGAAATGGAAAGGTTCAGTTGCTTAAGAAATAGGAAGCTTTCCCTACAAGGAGAATGCTGACCATAACCAACCTTACTTGTAACACAGCAGTAAAAGTTCACATTCATAATTATGAATGAAATTACATCACTTTATTTTTCTCTCTTTATTTAGCAAAATATGAAGGAAGTCCTTAGAATGAAATGTAATTGTTTCTCCTTCTAAGGCATATATCACTATCTTTTGCTGCTTCTTTTTCTTTTTTGGTAAAATACAGCTACTGAAAATTAGAATGTTTCCGAACTGGCAAGGTGAGTGATGAGTGGGACTTTCGGTGTTTGAGTAAAATAAAAAGAGGTCTGTGTGACATATCAGAATGCCATTGAAGTTCTCTGCTTGTTGCCATGCAGATGCATTACTGATTACCCCATAATCAACTGTCAGTTTTTTCTCTTAGCAAGTTATCACCTTTGTCTTCAGCAACCTAGTAATGTTTCATAGGGCAGTGCTAGACTGATTTGGAAGTTGCAAGTAAATAAAAAGCTTATAAAAACAAGTCTTACTCATTTTTTATTTACAAAGGACTTTAATTCCAAATGTAATTTATCTATTTATTCTGCACACAGTTTTCATAAATACTGTCACTTATTACAATTACATGTTCACATATGTAAATCTCTTAGTCCACAGGAGAAGTGATGCAGTTTTCTGTGGACAGCATCACATCAGCAATGCTTAGCAGTGGGTAAGTACTGCAGTATTCTACTGGCAGCTGGGAACTGCACAAGAAATTGTGCTCTCAAAGCAGGTCCCTTACACAGCTGCCTAAGGTGATATCCCTGCAAAAGGTATTGCAGGGGGCGAGGGGTGGACAGGCACATCTAGAAGGGCTCATCTCTCCTGTAAATAGCACTGCTGCCTCAAAAGCTCTTGTGCCCAGGCAGTAATTCGATAGGGAGAAAATAGTTTAGCCAAAACACCATTTTTGTATAAAATACATGACATTTTTAATGAGATAATGTAAAATTCTATAACATTGGTAAATTATTTCAATTCTGAATGTGGCTAGTGCCTTTTACATGACAATTTTCACATGATTTCATTATGTCAATATTAGCAATGTAGTATAGGACATAAACTGTGTCTATATCATGTCACTAAACACAGCTGCTACTTTGTATTGCTTGAAACATTTTTCTCCACTGCATGGCTCATAAAAGAGATGATTAAATCTAGGTAAGACATGATGTTACCTGTCTTTCATTTTAATAACTTAAACATTCTTTTTATATTGTTACAGTGACCTTTTACAACAGATCACATTCTGTTGTGATGCTGTGAAAACGTTTAACATTCTCAAAAACATTCCACACACATTTACTTAAATTCCATAGGGAAGCATTGTTTTGCCTGTCTCTACTAAAAAAGTCACAGCTATGTAAGGCAGTTGATGGAAAGACAGGAAGTGCTTGTCACCCTCTGTTTCCCTTGCTGAAGCCAGACTAGAATTTGTGCAAATCTAGGGGTTTTTTTAAAGTTTTATGGAAATGCAGAAGAAAATGAGGCTTCAAAGACAGATCTCACCATAATTTCCCAGCAATTTTGAGCTATTGGTTGACTTGCCTACAGGAAAGGGGGGAAATCAATTCTGAGGGCTACTGAAAATGGCATTTTAAGGCACCTAACCCAAGGATTTTCACAATAGGTGTCTGTAAATGAAGTACAGTGGGGAAAAACTGCCTCTTTGACCTGTATGGTGTTTTGATTAAATGCACAGCACTGATCTATGACAAAATAAGGTAGCGTATCAGCTGACTCAAGACATAATAAACTAAATTCATGCCTTCTGCAATTCTTCTGAAGACAGCAGTATTCTTCAAGGGACAGACTTGATCCAATGAATTTCTTGCCTTTTTTTTTTTTTTTTTCTATCTGGATGTTTCTTCCTTTGCACATAAAATGACTAAAACAGGGTATTAGAACTTTGAACCTGGGAGTTCCCAATTTTATCTGCAAGTCTGCTGCCATCTAATCACAAATGTGCATTATAGGAACAAAAATAAATATGATATTAAAGAAAATATCTGTATATCCTAAATATAACTCCTATCAAAAAGGATAATCTCCTCATCTGTTTTATAGTTAGATGGACTTTGCTGATTTGTTACAGATAGTTTCCCCTCTTAAAGGGTAAGAAAAAGCCAGAGTCTATAAACATTGCACACTCTTGGACATCAAAAGTAGTGAATCAAGCCCAACCCAAAAGTGTGTTACTGTCCCACCTACATTGGCTCTCCTGAAAGCATGAATGACATTGGTGGATACAACAAGCAGTTTTCAACTCTTCTTGGCTAGAACCACAGGCACTCCAGGGAGCTCAGGCAGTAGAGGCTGTTTGGGACAAAGACACAACCTCTCACACATGTGTGCCACTTACTCAGTCGTATCAGTTCCAACGCTCAAGCCGGAGGCTGAGAGAGAGCACGTGGATGAGCATTCAAAGGCAGGAGGAAAAGCCACCTGCCTGGCTTGCACAAAACTGGCAGTAGCTCTTAGGACTGGGTACAATAAAGACAAAGAGTAAAGTGTGCTGGAGGAAATTGTCGATGGGCAGTTTAAGCTGATCAGACCCTCTGGCTCAGCACTGGCCTGGCCTGAAGTTTACAATAATCTACCCAGTGTGGTGAGAGCAGTTGTCTCCATTTCAGGAGCAGAAATTTCTGAGATTGCTCTTGAGTGTCAAGCCTCCTCTCCAAAAGCAGGCTGAGCTGATTCTTTGGCCTGAATGCTCTCACTTTCTGACTGCTCCTTTCCTGCCTTCAAGAGACTGCAATGCCAAAACACTCCTCCAGGGCAAACCCCCAAAGACTATCATGGGCAGCTCTTCCCCAGGGACTTTACCGGCGTAGTCCCACATGAATTGCCCATGTTATTCACCACATATTGGAAGCTAGAGAAAGAGGCTGGAAGGAGATGGAAGCCAAAGGGCCACCAATTAGAAGGCAACACCCAGCCTAGAATTTCATCTGGCCTAGACATGAGTTTTCCACAATCTCTGCCTGAGATCAGTGTCTGGATGACAGGCAGCAGCCAAACCTGAGTCCAGGAAACACCTCTGAGCAGGGTTCAGTTGCTGTATCTGATGGTTCGTGTGTCTCTCTTCAAATCCAAGCCACCTTCACTTCATCTGGTAGCATTTTTCCAAAGCCTGCCTAGAAATAAATGTCTACTGAGATCTTGACTTCAAAGACATAATGTTTACATGTCAAATTTAATAACTTCCCAAATATTTCACAACTCACTTTGGTTCAAAAGACTTATGCTTCGACCATAGCAGTTCAAGCAGAGGACCATTATATCTATTTTCTTTTGTCACTGGCTAGTTTAAAATCACAACCAGCCATTTAGATAACAAACTGAAAAATAACATTTTCCTTCTGAGCCACTTGAACAAAAGACTACGGTATAAGCCAACTCCGTCCTACCAAGCAGATTTCAGTTTAAAGATCAGATTGTGCATGACATTCCCCAGTGAGGATATGTGTGAAATGGTATAGCGTATACTGTATAATATTCCCTCCAGTCCGTTCTGTACAGAATGCTTTTAGGCCTACGTCCGCCCACCAAACCAACCGCAGTGGGAATGCCAAGAAGTAGGAACAAGGTACAAGTTAAAATAGGCCACAGATAACACCTTTAGCTTACATCATCCTCATTGCTTCTGTGTGTAAGTTACGGTTCAGTAGAGTGGGTGTAAATAGCTCTGAAATGTGAAAGTCAGTTTGGAAGGATTATATTGACTCTGCCTAATAGCAAAAGATGTTTCAAGTACTGTTTAATACAAACAACAAAACAAAATGTTGTTACAGCAGGAGCAGATACTGACCTCTGCTTGCGCTGACCAGCATTTTCATCGCAAGACGCTTGTGCCTTTTTCATTTGTCTGTCAATTTGTTTGTTTGTAAGAATATTTTATTTTCCTTTCGAGGACCCTCAGTATTTTCAACAGGTCTGTGAAGCTTGCAAGAACCATCTGGATGGTCATGTGCCTTTTTCTCATTTTTTGTAGTCCTATCAGATTTTGTTCAGGTTTAGTAATTTTTAAAATATTTTGTAATCCATCTGTTTCCTGTCCTTCATCTACATTCTGCAGGACAACGCTGACAGCCTGCCAAACTAAATTGGCACAGACATCTGCAAGGCTGGGATTTGTGGCCACATGTAAGCGTTTGTAAGGGTTGAGTCTCCAGTCCTTTGCATGCCTGAGCATTTGCCTTTTCTCTTAATTGAGCAAGGTATGAAAACACCAACAAATCTTCTGTCACTCACTGCCCAAGTCTAGAAGCCACCCCATTAAATCAAATCATTTAGACTACATTCTTGCTATGGAAAGTATGATGCACCAAAAGTTTTTTGCTTCCAGTCCAACAGAAAGAATTTCATGCTGCAGAGTTGCTCCTCTTTGTGGCTGGAAGTCACACTGGCTACTCAGAGAGAACCCGAGCTCAGCTGTAGGCAGCAAGATAAGGTGAGGATCACAGCAACATATATCCAAGCAGGGTGACCTGGGCTGAGATCCAGAAATACAGAAGATACAGTATTTTTCTGAAAGTATGAGAGGTGTGATCGGTTTCAGATTTCGCAGAGCCCTGCGAGGACTGTTTGCATGCTACATGATAGCCATTTTGGATTTTCTCCAGCCATATCCGAAGAGGTAATAGTCACCCATACTGTCAAAAATGCTTCTCTGAGCAGCTATGAAATAGAAATTCACTCCTGACATCCTTTTCTGTTTCTTCTCTCTGAGGGATGAATTTCTTGGTTATGTGTTTTAATGTAAGATTCACAATGTTGCCCTTAGCAATGTTTGCAACTGCAGATTCTAAAGACCAGAGTTATAACTATGAGGAGATTGGGGGACATTTGTTTGGGGGATGCTGTTGGTTTTTTTCTACCAGACCTACAGCATGTTTCTGTCAGGATGGGAATGTCAGGGAAAAGTAGGTAGTCTTAAACATTTTATGGGGAAGATTTCTACTTAGATAGATGAAATTGCATGGTCACAAAATCCATTTTGCAGTTTGATCCAATATAGATTCTGCCAGCACGTCTTCCCCTTTTTTCTACCCCTTTGTCTCCCCAGCCCCAACCGCAAGTACAGTTGGCCAGTGTAAGTGTACTCTGCTAATACTTCTCGTCAGATGTGGATTCAGACCCAAATTCAGCCTGGACTAGAGCCACAGAGCAGAGAAAATTCAAAGTTATGCAACTTTCTTCTCATTTTACAGCAGTCTAAAGAAGCATTTTGAAAGGAAGAAAAGGTTAAAGCCTTTATATCTATGCCCATCTTTGGTATTGCACAACCGACTCAAGTTGTTAAAACTCAGTTTTCTGCGGCTCTGTTTAAAACATAAAACCTTTTGCTTTCTGTTTGGATTTTTCTTTATTCATTGCTGCAGCTTTCATAGGTCTTTTAAAACTGAAATGAAGCTCTCTAAACTGTGAGGAGGTTGCTTGTTAATGAAGCAAATACAATACTGCAACTAACCACAAATATTGATTTAATATAGTATTGATTTCTCCTTTAAAAACAGTAAATCGTCTGTTTGGTTGTTTTGTGGGTGTTTTCCTTTCTTTTTTAATCTTAGAGCAAATCAAATTAGGAATTTGAAAACTACAGCACAGAAACAAAAAAAGTCCCATCTTTTAAAGCAGGCCGTTTCCCCCACATAATAGAATTTAATACAAGGAAGGAAAAAAAAGAAAAGACACAGCAGAGAGAGTGAGAAATGTAAAACTGTTCAGAGAAATACTGTCCCCACTGAAGTCAGGGGCGGTATTTCCGTCGCGGCTGGTGCAGCGCCGCGGGGCCGGGGAGCAGCCCGGGAGGGGGATGCGGTGAGAGCCACCCGGGGCGCCGCGGCTGCCCGGGGGACCGGCCGGAGAGCCGCCGGAGAGCTCTTCTACCAGCCGAGAAGAGGCAGAGAGGCTGGCGGTGGCTGGCACCGAAGTGCCAGTGCTACGCGCCGCTTCCGCGGACCCTCCGACCGGGGGAGTGAGCAGGGGTCCGGGGCCGCTCCCCAGCGTCCTGTCCCTGCAAGGAGAGGGCGCCCGCACGGGGAGACAGGAGGCAAAGCTAGACGGGGAAAGCCGCGTCTCGCCTCGCTGTGCCAGCCGGAGGGATTTGCCCTCCCGAGGGCCGAAGTTCCCCCTGCTCCCGCCCCAGCCGGGAGGCACGCAGGGCGGCTGGGGCATCTCGCAGCCACAGGTGCGGGTTCGGGGGCTGTGCCCGTGCTCGCGCCATCCCTCGCCCTGCAGTGTGGGGGTGGGAAGCAGATAAAGGGAGCGCAGGAGCTGCACCCCTCTTGCCACCCTGCCTGATGCGGCTACGGGTGGGCCCTGCCTCAAGGTGCCGGCGGAGTCGGGATGGCCCCGGTTCGGAACCAGGCGCCAGTCCCCGCGGCGCACGGAGGGATCCTGCGTGGCCTGTCGTGCGGGGCCACGCTTTGCCAGCTGGGACCGTTGCCGAGGAGTTTGCAGGAAGGTTTGCAAATAAAAAAAAAAAAAGGACAAAACATGCAGAAACGCACTTGCAGGAGTCGGCGGGACTCTGGGGAAGCGGCGGCGAGAGGAGCAAACCCCGCTGCGCGGCAGTTCTCCCGCCACACCGAGGTGCGTTGTCCCCCGCGGCCGTGCGCTCCCTTCCCCGCTCCCGCCCCTGCCCTGGGATGTCCGGCGGCTCTGCCCAGCTCGCACCCCCAGCGGGTGAGGCTCCCAAAGTCACAGGATAAGCAAGTACTCAGGAGAAGTTTCGGCTCTCTAATCGCTGCAGGCTGACTCTTCTGCCACTCCGGCACTTAAGGAATATCGAGGACACACGTGGTTAGGCGTGATCAAAGAGGAGATAAGATCAAAGATCACTTTAATTGCGAAAATGAGGTCAAATAAGATTTTCAGAAAATCAGGTATGTGTCTGAGGCTGTTAAAAGCACTATTGTCATTTAATGTAAGCGGTTGAAGTTCAGAAATCACTGGGCACTTACATTCACGTGACGCACAGATTCAACATTCCCTTTTACCTACAGGTAACACAGATTGCACAAAAATAAACAGTAAAATATATATATATATATATATTTGGTCAAGCATTCATTTCAGGCAGCTTGTCGCAGAGGTACGCGACAGCCGTCGCAGTGCCAGTACCCAACCCGGTGCCATCTCTCCGCGCCCCCCCCCCCCCCCCGCCCCGCCCCGAGAGCGGCCCCAGGTCCCGGCCGCAGCCGGCGGGAGAGCCAGGGGCACGGCAGGAAAGGGGCAGGGTGGCAGGCAGAGGGACTGTGGGGTGGGCAAGGCTGTCCTGCTGTCCTGCTCCAACCCCGGGCCAGGCGGGGAAGGGGAAGCACCCCGGGTTTCCTGGGGCCAAGTAATTGGGATTGACGGGAGAGGGGGGACCGTCTGCGAGGAGAGGCTTGCGGAGCCGCCGCGGGGACCGGTCAGGCCAGGCTTGGCTCTCTCTGCCCTTGGTATCGCAGTGGCACTGCCTGCTTCTGGTCGTACCTCTCAGCTTGTGGGGATGGTCGTGCTTACCCCCGCCGGTGCCGGCCCGGGGAAGGAGAGAGCTTGCCCCTTTCCAGGCTGCGCCGAGATGCCGCTTTCGCCACCTGCCGCTGCCGCCGGCAGATGCTCTCGGCCCCTCCCCTACTGCCACGGAGCACATGGCAATGTTTTGGTTGATCGGTTTGGTTCGGTTTGTTGTTTGTGGTTGCTTTTTTTTTTTTTTTCCCCGAGCAAAATGTGCGGCAGCTGGCTGCCTCCGAAGCATCCCCAAAGTCTCCAAATAATTTTTCAAGCGACTTAAAAAGGAAAAAAAAAAAGAAAAAAGAAACGCTACTTCACAGGCTGCTTAAACTCCCTGCACCGCTGCGTGCGCGGTGAACTCAGGGACAGTCGCAGAGCGCCGAGCATTTTCTTGGCGGGAAACACTCGGCCAAAGGCATTTGAAAAAAAATATCTCCATATAATGAGGCGTGCGGTTGGGTTTAAGCCCCATCACCTCCCCGCGCTGTAACGAAGGGAAGCTCGATGAACTGGAAGGTCCTAGCATAGCAGGAGAGCGGTCAGATACACGCAACGCAGAGGGGTATGTTGCTAGAAGTACCTTGTAAGGTCACAAAACACGGTCGCTTTTCCCCGAATGAAAATCCCCTTGGTGGTTTCACAGCCCGGGAAGCAACGAGCCCAAAACCCCTTCCTCCGCTCAGAGAGTCGCCTTGAGCCTCCGTACTCACACCGCCAGACCGAGATCGGACTCTGAGCCCCCGCCGTCTCCTCATAAATCCAAGAAAATCGCCCAACACGGCGATTTTCTGCATAGGGTGGGGTTTTTTACCGATGCTACTCGGGCAGACACCGTGGTTTATAGCGACCACAAGCAAGGACCTGCAAACCCTAAGTCTACACAGAATGATGGAGAGGAGGGAGGGAGGCGGGAGCGCCGGCGCCCGGCAGCAGAGCCCCGGCGAGGCCAGGCGAGGCGAGGCTGGCCGCGCAGCTCTCCCGGCCCGAGCATCCCCCCGCCGCCCCCGGTGGAGCCCAGCCCTGCCCTGCCCCGCGGGGCTTGTCCGACGGGCGGAGGAGCGAGGGACTCGGGCGCACTGCCGGAGCCCCCCGCCCTCATGTCGGCGCTGGAGAGGGGCTGGGCGGGGGCCACACGGCGGCGGGCGCCAGGCGGATAGAGCGAGTGGCAGGAGACCCCGCTGCCCCGTCCCGGAGCGGCGGGCTTCACTGCCTGCAAAATTTGCACTTGATAATTTTCTTAAAAGCACTTTGGAAGTCTTTGTTGAAATAGGCATAGATGATGGGGTTGAGAAGGGAGTTGGAGTAGCCCAGCCAGTTGATGACTGCCCCCAGCCACTCGGGCATGTAGCACTTACTGTCACAAAAGGGCAGGACCAGCGCCACGATGAAGAACGGCAGCCAGCAGAGGATGAAGGTGCCCATAATGATGCCCAGGGTCTTGACAGTCTTCCTCTCCCGGGACAGAGCCATCCTCCGCTTGGCCTCCGTGTTTTTCTCGTTGCGCCTCTCGAAGGAGGGGGGCGGCGGGGAGCCGCACGCCTCGCTGGGCAGTGGCAGGTGAGTCTTGGAGGAGCTGTTGCAGCGCTGGACCTCGATGATCTCCAGGGTGGCCCCGTCTTCGCCTTGCCGCACCGCGCCGTTGACACAGGCACCGGGCTTGGGCTCCACAGTCCGCCGCCATCCCTTGCCAGGCTCCCCGTTGCTTTTCTTCTGCACGGCGGCCGGGGAGAGGGTGAGGCAGGTGTCGGCGACTTTTTTCTTCTCCACTTTCTTGACGGTCTTGCGGATCCTGAAGCGGGCTGCCTTGAAGATGCGGCCGTAGAGCACCAGCATGAGGAGCAGAGGGATGTAGAAAGCGCCGAAGGTAGAGTAGATAGTGTATCCGTGGTCCTTGCTGATGGTGCAGGCGTCGGGGTTCGAGCGGTCCTCGGGCGTCCTCCAGCCCAGCATGGGCGGGATGGATATCAAGAAGCCGATAAGCCAGGTCAGGCTGATAAGCACGGCGGCCCGCCGGGGAGTTCGCTTGTTGACATAGTCGATGGGGTCCGTGATGGCCCAGTACCTGTCCAAGGCGATGGCGCACAGGTGCAGGATGGATGAGGTGCAGCACAGCACGTCCAGCGAGATGAAGATGTCGCAGGTGACTTGCCCCAGCGTCCACTTGTTCAGCACCTGGTAGAGGGCCGCCATGGGCAGCACTAGCACGGACACCATGAGGTCGGTGACGGCCAGCGAGCCGATGAGATAGTTGGCCACGGTTTGCAGGGAGCGCTCCAGGGCGATGGCCGCGATCACGCAGGCGTTGCCGCTCACGGCGCACAGGATGAGGGTGCCCAAGAGCATAGAGGTGACCAGCTGGTAGCCCAGGGACACTTCGGCGAAGCCGGGGCCGTCTGCCCCCTCGGGAGAGCGCTCTGGGGAGGTAGTGTTGTTGGCCACATCCATGCCGGACGGGGGTGTCGCTTCAGGAGACGGCATGGGAAGAGGCGCCGGTCACTTGTGCGCTCCTCTGGCAGGAGGCATCGCCGCACCGTGCGCTTTGGCCACGCCGGGCACCCACCCTCCGCCGCCCCTCTTTCCCCTATATAGCTCGGCAGGAGGCGGCCGAAGCTCGGAGGACGGCGGCTGGCGGAGCCGCCCCGCGCCCGCCCATCCCCGCCGCCTCTGCCCAGCGCGCAGCCCCGGGTGGCGGGGGCGGCCCTCCCGCCGCCGCTCGCCGAGCTTCTGCCCCTCGCTCCGCCGCTCTCCCGCGCCGCTCCTCCCTGCTCTGCCTCTCCGCTCTCCCCTCGCTTTCTCCCTCCCTCCTTCCCCTCCCCTTCCGTCCCCCCCTCCATCCCGCCCTTCCGCGGGGGGGGTCTCGCTGGGTCGCCATCGTCCCCCGGAGCCGCCGGTGGACCGGGCGGGTGGGCGCGGGTCTCCATCACTCCCTGCCGCCCCCTCCCCGCTGGAGGGACACCGCAAAGAAACCCACCGCGACTCCCCCCACGACCACCGCCCCCTCCAAATCTCCTGCCCGCAGCTCCGCCCCGCGCAGTGAAGGCTCTGGGCTTCCCCTCTGGAGCGGCGCCGGGCCTTGTGCGGGGTGTGCGAGGCGGGAGGAGGCTTTCTGTGGCCAGGCACTGCCCGCTTGGATCGGGAGGCACCGCACACCCCTAGAGCTGCCTGCGGACGGGGGGGGGGGGGGGGTGTGCCAGGGCGGATGGCGCCGGGGGTGCTTATCGCCACCTGCAGGCAAGCGGCGGCGGCCCGAGGGCGCAGCGCCCGGGGGGGGGGGGGGGGGGGCTCGGCCGCGCACCCCCGGCCAGGGGGGCCAATGGGTCTTTCGGCGGTCTGCACCGCTTCGGCCGGGGCGGGCACGGTGCTACCGAGGTTGCCTGGGGAGCAGCATCAGCAGTGCCGCCGCGGGTGCAGGGAGAGAGGGATGACGGACAGCAGTGTCGAATGGCTGTCTCGGGAGGGATTGATGTACAGCCCAGTACCGGGCAGGGCTCCTGCTCAGTCGCTTACGAGCGCTGTTTCGGTGAAAGTCCCATTCGTGATGATTCATGCCCTCGCCACAGCGTCCTGCCGCGGGGACGGCGGTCGCTGCCGTCGGGGTCTCCGCGCCAGTGCGCGGCTCCCCGCCGTCGAGTTCCCTGCAGAAAGACAGCATTGCCCCCCGGCCCTCCGGAGATGGGAATTAGTGCAACACACTATTGAGATCACCGTCCTCTCAAGACAACAGCCGCACCAAAAAAAAAAAAAAAAAAAAAGCCAAACCCCCCCAAAAAACCCAAACGTTACTGTTCCTTCCGATAGGAGCGGGAAAGGCTGAGTCTGAAAGTGAAATGAGAAAAATATCTCTGGGAACAATCTTGAATAAAAAAAGAACGTCAGATTGACACATCATAAGCAAATCGGTTAATATCCAGTAAATAGAACAATCAATCACAAACGTGGGAAACATCTGTCATTTAAAGAAAAAAAAAACTGGTGTTATTGACAAGCTTAACTCTAGCCGTCCGTGAAAGGTAAAATAAAGTCGTCTGATATAACTTCTATGTCAGGCTTTCTACTATCTTGCAGCTCAGTATTTTTAACATTGTGAGTGAGAATTTCCAGTCTGCTTTGTAATTGTGCCATGCAAGCTCAGAAAATGCAGAAAGCCAAGTAAGTAATTGCTTAACATGAAAATTTGCCAGATTCTGACTTAATCAAACTGGAGATGACGGTCACAGAGCCTGGCTTGAACACATTCAGGTTTCCTCATCTTCTCTCGGTCAGCACTTAAAAATAAGGCTGAGTTCACAACTTCACAACATTTGGACAGAATTCGGGCAGTTCCCCTTTACGAGGAGACCAGGCTACCTTTCTCCACTCTGGGCTTGCGATCTTTATTATAAATGATCAAGGCGCAGAGATGCTCTGGATAAGCGGAGCAAAGCTGCATCCCTGCACGCCCGTGGTGTCAGCCGATCGTACTAACATTTATGTGCTCTGTGTGCCCCATTGAAGACTTACATTGTTGAGACACAGACAAAACAAAACGTCATCGATATTTAAATATGCTTTGCTCCTTCACCTATTTTCTTTGTAATGTCTCCTCAAATGCAAGCCACGGTTGGCTTCTAAGCAGCCGCCTATTTAAAGACCCTTTCCCGTCAGTGAAATCAAAGTTTGTGCTTCTTGCTGTTTAGAGCCAGCCTGATGCAACGAAGAAAGTGCAAGTCTGGGAGGCAGGAAAATCTCAAGGAGATTGTCCCAGCTTTCTTGCATGGTGGTGGGCAAGTCATTAGCCTAATTGGATTAGGCTGAAATTAGCGTTTCAAAGTCACGGGTAATGTGGGTTTTAGGAATGCACGAAGGGTTCTTGGAGAGACTTTTTCAAGGGGTGTTTTGCGCTGACGCAGCCAAGGGAAGTCAATCCCAGACACGTTTTGTCGAGAAATTCCGATGGGAAAAGTCGACAGGGTCCTTTTTCAATTTAAATCTTTACTTTTTGAAATTTTTTTTGTTGTTCAGAGACTGGAAGTCATTTCAATCTGAATTAAATTGAGAACCAATTTAGGCAACCATGGAGAAAGGGGAGGGAGTAGGAGGTGGAACGTGTAGACGAAGGGAAAACTCACTCTTTTGATGTGATATTGTCTTTAATCCTACTACACATTTAAACAACGAAATGTCGGTTAAACTTTCAGGCAACTAAATGATATGCTAATGTCTTTAGATAACCTAGGTGAAGCACCTAGGGAAATTCTTTAAGGAAAGCCATAGCCTCATAAATTCCAAGCTGACTTGAGAGCAGATGAAACCTTAACACAGCACAACCTTAAAAAGTCCAATTAAAATATTAATGTTATTCAGTTATGACACAGCTGCAGTAAATAGAGGTTTCTCAGTAAGTACGAAAAAAAAGCATTAACAACTGTGGCAGAAGATGCTTTCCCGAGCAATTTCATTCTACACATTTCAAAAAAAGGGAGAGCTACATATTTTTGATGGTCTCGGATTATGACTATATTATCTGTATGGCAAAGTAAAACTGAAATGCTACAATTTGATCACAGCATTTTGTTCATGTGGTTGTATATTACACTTTGGTTTGAAAAGGATTTGGGTCTTGGGTGTTTTTTAATATTCACCAGGATAAAATGCAATATTTGTGTTACTGAAGAAATTATATTTCAGTGATGGTTTCAAAATGAATGGGCTTTACTAGGAAGCTAAGGAAATTAATGATTTTGATTCACTGAAACTGATCCAGTATGTACAGTTTTCTGTGAGAGAAGTTCCAAACAGGTGGAAGGAAAACTATGCCAGGAGACAACCTCCCAACTACAGCGTTCTTGAATTTTCTCATTAGGCATCTTGAAAATACAGCCAACAGGAATTAGCACTACTCCACACTGTCTGAAACCCTCTGAAGAACAGCTATAACTTTAAAACACAGGAAAGCAAACAATTCCATGGCTGAAGTGACTGTATCATTGAAACCCATCCCTTTCACACAAGCACATGCATTTCACTAAGAGATACACTTTGGGATACCTGCTCCCACCTTTCATAAAGCACAAAATGTTTCACAGTATTTTAACAAATTTAAGCTTTATACTGTAAAAGACCAAAAGCGATAAGAAGATGACAGAAAAGTTTAAGGTCATTGCTAGCAGTGTAGCTGCATAGCTCTCAGCCAAACTGCTCTGGATCAAAATGAGTACAAATTCAACAGTCTGTTTAATCCTGACTTTGTGGACAAGATGAACCAACCAGGAACATAAGTGACTTTCAGTACTAGTAGCAGAACTGTTCCCTGTGTCCTATCTCTAGTTATGGCCAGTTTGTGAAGCCCTGCACATCCAACTCATGGGGCGGGGGGGGAGCGGAGGAATTCCTCTTGAACCCTACAATTAGTCTACTCAGAATCAAAACACTGTAAGTTCAGTGCAATAGCACAATAAGAAAGCTTAAATTTCCAACTTCTAGACCACCTTTGTGCGGTCCCAGTATCTTCTCCCTTTTGGGACATGGAGGTGGGCTGGCTAGTTCTCCATGTGGTCCTTTCCAGCCCGCTCAGAGCTGTCTAGCTGTTGTCTGCTAGGAGCTGTGCAGCTCTCAGAAATTCCAGTAGCTCTGCAAGAATCATCTCAGGTCTAACAGAGGTAACAGCATCAGCACAGCATTCAGCTTCAGGGCCAAGTTAGGTCTTGCAAGGTACTGAGGTGTCTCTCAACCTGTTCCTTAACACTCCCAGTTCTGCAAACACACAGCAGTGACACCCAAGGTCAGGCCTGGAAAGATCTGCTAGCTCTGGTGCTAGTCATGCCAAAGCAGCAGTGCTGCTTCATGGCTTTAACAGGTGTTGGGAGTGGTACAACTGCGTTCACATGCCACTAATTCAGCTTCTGCTGGCTCTGCACTGAATCCAATCAGATTTTTGTTCCCTTTCCATTGCATAGCTAGAACTATGATTTGGGCCCAATAACCCAGAGGAATAACCCGGAAGATGCAGGAATAACCATCATCTCAGAATGCTGCAGTGCCTGTCTATTATGCTTCCCATGTCATTAACCACGTTTTCCATTGCCTGAGCTATCCCAGTTGCCACTATCATCCTAGACGATGTTGAGCTGACTGCAAGTTCCACTGCCCTATTCTCATTCCATTCAGCTGGCTTACCACAGCTCTAATGTTCATCATTTTTATTAAGGCCAGAAACGAATTATTTAGATGCGCAAGTATTTGCTACTTCTGCCTTTCTCTGCCAAAAGCTTACAGTAGTAACTAAAATTATACAATAACTCAGCATAACCCACAAAAAGGGATAATTCATTCCACCTCACAGTCTTAGAAGTAATAGAAGAGTAGGTAAACATTTCATCCAAAATGAATGTTATGTATATTCAAGCAGCATCACTGAAGGGAAACTGTTACTAGTGATGACTGCTATTAAAATCATGGGGCAGCTTTTATGCGTTCAAGTTTAAGATGAATTTTGAAAGATGTTCACTTTAATAACATTCCTCTGTGAAGGAAAGAGACTTTTGAGCATGTTTTTTCAAACATAAGTTTTCATAGAATTTTGACATTCTGGGAAAACTCTACTTTAGGCTAAATTTTCTGTGTTGCCCCTTCTGTATGCAGTGCAGCTGTGATGAAGAAAGAGCTGGACGATTGTCTCTTAACCACTTGTGCATTTTCTTGATACTTAAGCTGCTAAGCACGGATTTGATCCCAGAGAAACTCTGGTAAAATCTACTTAGTCTACTCTAATCATGCTGTGGAGAACAAAGCAATGTTCCAGCTACGCTGAGATTTTTATCAGCACATCTCCTGTGTCAGAGACAAGGGAGAGCAATACATAGAGCTGGTGCATTAGGAGCTGGTCTCTGAAGAAAGATTTTGTAGCTGGTTAAGCATCACCTGTGTGGTGCAATGCAGTCCCAAAAACCCAGAATATGGCTAAATGGTTTCTTAAAAACTATAATCTTATATTTGTAATTTAATTAAAAATACTAGCTCACAAGTAATTTTTTCTCTACTGAAGTCTGCAAAATAAATCATCCTAATAACATCCACTGTACAATTCTAAAATTGCTGACTAGCACTGAGCAGATTCTTGGTTAAATCAGGCTTTTTCCTGTAGCTAATTAAGATTATTCCATCTATTTACTTAACATTCACATTCTTCTTATAGCAAAACATACAACTGGCTTACAGCATTTGCTGACAATACATACCAGATTCCAGTAGTATTCTAGATCTTAAGCATTTTTTTTTCCAGGTATTAGACAATATTTGCATGATTGTTTAAACACGGACTGTCAGTATATTACAAGCTTTGTCAGCATTTTTATTTTTTCATGTCTTAGTTACTTTATTTACAGATACATTTTAGTGAACATATTCAAGTTTGTTTATTTTGTTCTCTCCCCTTCCAAAAAAAATAACTAAGGACTAGCTTCTAGATTAAAAGGAATTTTATACAATGAGCATTAAATGACTTACAAATAAATTTTAACTTAAGGAGATTTATGGTCCAAAGGGCCATTTTTGCCACTTTTATATACATATATTATTTCACTTCAGAGGATGCAAAGTAGGAGACAAATTATTCTCAAATAATGAAAAAACATCTCATTTCTGTAGCTAAACTTCTACAGGCCTCAGCTTTAAATATCAGGCCAATCTAAATGTGTTTATCAATATTTTCCAAAATACAGCTAAGGTACTTGAATCTTACAGTTGAGTTACAGGTGGAGCAACTGATGACTTCCTCTGCTCTTATCATGTCAGAGCTTCAATAGTACACTAGAGATTAAAAGTAAATTATGTAGCATCATTGTCTCCTTAATCAATAAAGACGGCAGCTAGAGTTTCAACATCATTGCTTATAAGGGATATAAACTCTTCTATTTGATGCACACTGCAAGACTGGAGCTCAAGAGTATTGACTGCAGTTCAATAGTATATTAACCCAAGTGCATTTTTTAAAAAGATGTTATGATTTAATTTTAATTTCCTTACAATACAATGAATATAATGCTATTATTTAAAAAAAAATAAATTTGGAAAAAGCAAGGCTAATGTGTAGACATTAAATTTTAGGAAGGGTTTGCTTTACAGACTAACTTTACCCTTTTAAATGAAAAAAAAATTATTTAATCTACACAGGGACAAGTCACATCTCATCATAGAGGCCCACACAGACCCATCTTTTAGAGTGACCTTGACAAAGGCCATGAGGATATTGTACTTCCTGATCTATTAATCCCCTTTACCCAACGCATTAGCTGACACAGTACTAACCCAGCACGTTTTCCCAGGAACCTGGGACCTTGTTCATGAAGGAAGACCATATTTTCTTGCTGGAAGTAAATGTGCTCTTGAAGAACTATTCAGCTGCAAAGCCCTTCTTCTTTATGAGTTTTCCTAGTACCATACACAAATGCTAGTGCTTAAGGCAGCTGGAGTACGTGGCCAAGGATACAGTGTAAGGCAGAAACACCCCTTTTTAGGGTATGGCAGCCTGTACTTGATGTCAGTTTATAAGAGTTGACTCATTGCTGCTCATTAACTTTTAAGCACCCTCCTAACTAGCAGGGTCCAGGTTAAGTTAATCACCCAGGATTCCTATCTAACAAATGAAGTTCAGAGATCCCCAAAAACCAGATCCACAAAAGTTGGTACATTGAGCATACAGTGTCTTAATCCTGTCAATAGAAAATGCTATGCAGAAGAGTGTTACTCAGCCTATTCTCACCAAAGTAGTTTGGATACCTAATTCCATCAGCAGAGCTAGAAACCTCAGGAAATTTCTGTCTATTTTAAAATAGTTTTTTAAATCCTGAGGTTTTGGGTATAAGGTGATGGGAAGCACCACTACTACCCTCTCTTGGATATGTTTGTATGGGATTAGGCCAGTTCAAAATAAATGTGCTGGACAGAGGTCACAGTCTGTGAATCCATCTAGAGCACAGGGGTGAGCTTAGAGTTGCCAGGAAATAATCAGTTCTGTGTATTCATCACAGCAACAATGTAGGCTCTCTTAGGTTGACCAGAGAAGTCATCAGTGGAAAACAGACCAGTGGAAAAGTCCAGAGTACTGATGAGAAGTGCAGGCTACCGCCCCCACCTCACCTTCAGTCCATTCACCAGATGATTCTTAAAGGGAAAACATACAATGAGGGCAAATAGGTATTTTGGCTAACTGCAGCACTTAGAAACACAAAAAGAGTAATACATGGGTGAGTTTATAATCAAGATAAAACAAACAGACTTTGTCTACTACAAAGAAACAGACCTAACGAAGTTAAGTGAGATTTGATCAGATCTTAAACATGACCTTAAGACTATGTGGGTTTTGTTCTTGGGTGCTGCTCCTGTTCCTTGATGACATTAGTTCTTCCTCAATGTTTTTTTTCTTCTCTGCTCTCCTTTAGGCTCCTAAGTGCTAGGCAAAATTTCTGTACTCTCAGAAATTTCTCTCAGCTTCATCACATCTGCCACAGACACTCAACATTCCCTTTCTAGTTGTAATGGTTTTCTGAACTCCCTCTTTGTAGTTTCTGTTATCATTCAATTAGGTTCAAAATAAGTAAAAAAGGGAGGAGTTTTTTGGCCTAAGATCACCTAGTTATCAGTTACTCATTTTTAATCTCATCTGACCAGATGGGATCAGATTTTGAGGCCCTCAAAACTATTTGAATGGCACATTACAACCATGGAAATGGTAAAGTGCAATTGTAGTGCAATTGCACTACAAAATAGTTCTAACAAACTAGACGCTTCCTCTCCAATCTCTCCCATAATTTTATTATTCATGACTGTTCATATAAAAGAGTCACAATGTGTTTTATGTACCCAGCACATCATGTATCCCTCAAGGTCTTCACAGTTTTTCTTGCTAAGACACATTTTATGTTAGTCATGAAAGGCTAGATAAGCTTTCTTTCACCCGTACTCTGGTGCAATATATAATTGCATTACTGCAAAGAAGCATAGAATTATACCTCTGCGAGGAGCGATTCATTTCCTCCTTTCCACTTGTCCAGCGGAGAGAGCAAGCAGCCAGCTGTTACCTGTTTCTGTCCATCTGCTTTAGAAGAAAAAGGAGTACGGCAAAACCCTCTTTCTTCCTTGTCTGAATACCTGTGGGGCATTCTCCTTTCCCCATCCAATGCTCTGATTTTGTGAACAAAGAAACAATGTAGTTTATTCACTAAATACTAAACAAAGTTATGAGATTTTTCTAAAGACAGTTCCATAAAAATTAACACTGCAACCATACGTATAGTTCATGTGTCTATTCACTTTGTATCAGTCCTCTTCTGCATCGTATTCCATTTTTAGTAAGAAATCAATATTATGATATCACCCTTGAATTCAGTTGCATTTTGCTTATTCTCCATTTCTGTTTCTGCACGACTTTGCTAAGTAATTATGCTGACTAAGGCTTTTCAAAAGAAAAAGGGAGTGAATTGTTTTCTGCATTAATGCACATATCTGGTTTTGTTTATCTTGATGTCAGAGTAACATTGCCATCATGGGGATAAATTTACTTGTATTTGATTATTACAAGACAATGAGAGACTAGAGCTGAGGAAGATGGTATTTATGACTCTCTGTGTCTGCAATATCGTTCAAGTTAATAATCTATCTGGCTTTAAAACACGCAACAGAGGATCACAGGAAAAAAATAATTACCCATTCTATTTCTTACACAGATCAAATCCTGGATGTTCATTCAGGGATTCATATTGTAAGCTGTGGCTACATCCTCCTCTGTGGGGACTTCTATCTGATCACTCACTAAGTGGTAGGTAATTACATAAGGTTTAAAAAGGGAGAAATGCCTGTCCTTCATTTCTGTCACTAGAAATCCTGCCATTTAAGTCTTGTGGGGTCAGGACACGGTGTCTGGCTCTTCCCAATACTTAAGTGCATTTTTTTTCTATTAATCTACAAAAAATCAATTCGATTGAACTGAAATTACTGAAGTCCAAGGGACTTTATCAGGATAACTCAGAGGGAGATTTGGCTTCATCCCTTTTATTCTGAAGTCCATGCAGGCTAAGTGCAAGCTGCAGCTGGGAAAAGCTCCACTCATTGAGACAAGTTATGCATCTTTCTCCATCAGTGGCCACAAACTGCGGTTTCAGAGGAAAGTATAAACCCCCAGTGGACAATTATGCACAATATACCTATTGGAGACATTACTGAAAGATTTTGCAGTCCCACACAGTTAATGATTAATGTATATTCAAAAACAAGAGAACATCTATTCATATCTCTTTACATACATTTCTACCCTAATGTAATTAAGGTAATAAAAATGTCAGGTTCAAAAAGAAAGCATATTTTGCTCTTGGCCCTTATTTCACATTTGGCAATAAGTTGAGTAGTTTAATCATATGTTGTGTAAAGGATTATAAATGGTTTTTTACATTTTCATTAGCAAGCCTTCTACTTGTGTATTAAGAAAAGCCTGAAATACCTTCCATATCCTTATTTTATCTACCTCTTATATATCTTTCTAATAAGTTTCTGTCTGAACGGAATTACTTCAGTCTCTTCACATTACAGGGAAGCTTTTCTAGCTCTCTAAGCTCTTCTCAAAACTGGAGTGCCTGTTGTGTGTCTTGGAAATATTGTCCTAGGAGAAGAGAGCCTGTAAAGTTCTCTTTCCTGAGAGGATTCACTTCAGCAAATGTGAAATTAATTTAGTTATTGCTTCTAGTCTCAATTTTCAGAAGAGCATTATCAGTAACTACTTCTATAAACAGTTCTTCTCTCACCTTGAACTACCTTACTCAATGCACATATAGTTCGTATCAAATTCCTACTTCTGTATAATAGTTTCTCTCACATCCATCTTTCTGAAAGTTAGACAGAGAAATAGATTTCAAGCCTTTTCAATAAGTAATAGCATTGGCCATATTATTAATCATGAGTGTAGATAGAAATTAATAATCAGTATTTAAATTAAAAAGTCTAAAGAAAGTTCCTGGATTAAGAACAGTGGAAATTGGTTAGAATAAATGTCATTATTAAGAGATGTGGTATCGGTTTCCCAGCTGCTGCAAATCAGGATAGTTAAATCAAAATGTAATTATCAATGACCACAAATTATAACAAAAACTGAGAACATAGTAAGATTCAAAGAAGTCTGTGCCAGCTAAAATAGAATACCCTTGGTCACATGAGCACAGACAAAAATGTAACACTGGTTTCCATTGCACTTGGTCACCGAGTGTAGGTTAAAGATCTTTTTGGCTGTAAATAATATTCCATTAGTCCATATTTTTTAAGATAGTTGAATGGAGGAAAGAAGGTGGGCTGAAAAATTTGCTGTTGAAAGGAAATTATTTCTTGGTTACTCTGTACCACAATAATAATTGCATTTTTTTCATCTAATAAAACATGTCCCACCATTCTTAATGAGATGCAAATGCGGGTGATATCATCAGACACAAGAAACTGGATGCAAATATGTCTTTCCTTTAAAATAGAGGCAGTACAGAGACACATACATCCAAGACCGTGAAAATAACTGCAAAATGTTCTATGAGACAATGCTGGAATATTTGCTCTGCTGCACAATGGCTGTAACCCTCCACCAATCAGTCTTCATCCACAGGATCATCGCTGTTAGGGCTACATTCCTGACTTTGGGTATCTGCCAATTTTTGCTGTAACACTTATCATGTCATTCTGATCAGTCTTTAACTAATGCTTTCTCTATAGTAATTGTTACTTCTACAGTAACTCCATTTGCCTGTGGTATTGTGGGTCATGGTAATGAAGAGCACCTTAAGAAAAGTTCTGGTATGTACATGTCACTTTTTCTAACTCATTTTTCTGTTTCTTATTTGTCTTCTGTCGAAGTTCACTGAAGATTGATCTTTATCAGTTTCTTTCTTCAATGGTTATACTAGGTTCCTGGTTCCTTCATACCTGAGGTGGATGCTTCAATCCTCCATAGGATGATGTTCACACAATGGACACATGATGAAGACAGTCATAAGTTGAAACAACTCTTGCCTCAGGAAAATCCCCACTAATTTTAATGAAAGTTCTGCAATCATAAGGACTACAGGTTTACCAAGTATATATAGACAGCTTCACAATATCATTTTTCTTTAGAACTACATGAAAATAAAGATTGTGGCGCAGAAAAATCCATCCATAAATGGACTCTTGGAATAAGAGTCTTTGTTCAAACAACAGATTATTTTCTTCTGTTCACAACTTGAATTAATTTCAGTCACAGGGAGCTGAGGGTGCAGGTTTTACAAAGTATTTTAAGCACATACATAATGCTCAGCAAACATACAGGTCTGTTTGCGTGGGTACATCCCACTGACATGTATGGGCAATCCAACTACCCCACAAATATTCAGAACTCAGGGGAATACAATGGATGAAGCTCTGGCCATGTTAAAAGCAAGAGGAGGTGGGTTGCATTGAAGTTCTTTCCATTGTCTTCAGTGATGAGAGGCTTTCTTTCACTTTTTTTTTTTGGTGTGTGTGTTTATCATCTGTTGGAACAGGGTCACTTTTATTTTCCCAGAACATCAAAATCCCCAATTCAAAAATACTTAATAAAAATTAATATTTATGACTCATATTAACAGCAAATAACACCCTCGAATAAATCTATAAGAAGATGAGAGCCAGTACTCAACCTAATTCAAATAATGATGCTTCTATCAATGTATTGTTGATACTAGCTGATTTTTCATTTCCTAAATGGTCAAAGGATAGCAAGGGAAAGTTGGTATACGTTTCTCTAATTCTCCTCCAGCGTCACATTCTTTGGTCTTGGTGTCTGGGGGAGTTTACTGAAGACTACAGTTAGACTGTCATGGAAATCTAACTCCTTTAAATTCTAACCCTAACAAGTTCTAGCCTAACAGCAAGACAGGTAGATATGTAACATTTTTCAAGCTGAATAAATCAGTAGTTATCACAGATAATTGCTATTTATATTAGCCATGGGTAGTGACTACTATGGTTTTCTCCTTAGAGATCTCCCACATCTTCAAGGCAGTTTATCTGACTATCAAGCAGTACAACATCTTTCAAGGCCAGACTGTTAGCTGCTGAACTGAGCTGGCAGTCTCTTTTCAGGCTCTGGATTCAGTCAGTCAATTGCTTTTTCACACCAGGAGGGAGTTTTCCCAAAAAGCTAGGATAACTCAGGCTAGACAGGTATTTCCTTCCTGGCAGCCTCAGATTCGGTTCCATATTTGGTAATTCAACATCTCTTTCTGAATTTGTCACAGTAACAGCCTGTTTGCAAAGGCCAAGGACGAGCCATTGTCTCCACATTCATGATTTTAATCTGGTACATCATGAGCTGTGTAAGAGACCAGAAGCTTTGGATACCTGCAGGCTGAATCTTCTTTCACAATGGAATCCTTAATTGGACCAAATGGCTAATACTCGTTAAGTGTAGGTGTGTGGTCATGGCTCTTTGTCTGTGCATTAGATGCTAACTGCACCTCGATACGTATTTTTCAAAAAATCAAGCTGCAGCCCATGACTTGTCCTATAAATTCTCAGTTCCAAAAATGAATTCGTAGGAGCACAATCTCTGTCAAGTCTCTAGAGGCTTTCAGCCATAGATAGCCTAACAGTGACTTGGCATTTGCTTCTTTCCCATGCACAAGATTTACTCCAGTGTAATTCAATGCACTTTCTCCTAGATTACAACAAGGTGATGAAAACCAAGCTCGCAGCATGCTGCAGAGATCTAAGACATCTCTATACATGATTCAGCAGTTGCAAACCTGCAGCTGAGATAATGTTTCCATTTTCATTAAGCCCCCACTTTTCCAATTACAAATGGCAGGACAACGATCTCATACTGGAATAAATCAGAAATAATTCAATTAGAACCACATTGGTTTAAAATTGAAATAAGTAAAAGCAAAATCAGCTGTATGATCATCTGCATACTACTCTGCCATCCAGCTAGGATTCTGTCTTAGAGCAGTTGTCTCCAAATATTTTTGATTGCACACCCCCAATATATGTATATTTATTTATTTATTTATAAAGTATATGCATGAGCTACTGTACTAATACATTATGCACATTATAAAATGCACATAAAAATAGAAAATAAAAAAGGATACAATAAAGAAAAAATACAGATATGTTAAAATATTGTTTTATTTTATTTATTAATGGTACAAAAACATTTTCTTCCCATATCCCAACAGATTGTCTTGTGCATTCCCTGGGATGCACACGCTCCACTTTGAAGATCACTGTCCCAGATTAAAGTTCTGTCATTGCTGTTTCTTTTCCTAAGCAAAGACTGTCCCCATGTAATTTAGAAGTCACTATCAATGACAACGGATTTCTGCATTGATGGTTTAACTGTCAGGAAGTATTCAGCAGTTTAAAATGTACAACAATAATGTAGCAAGCCCTGCTAGCTCTGCCATCATAGTTTCTATATCTAAAACTAAATGTTTTATTTGTTGCCCAGGACCACAACATTGAACTATTTTTTCTGCAAAGGCATCATATGTCCATTGCCAACACACAATTGCATATGAAAATGTAGATGACACTGTTTTGAACACTTGATAAGAACTCTCTGGAAAAGTCACACAAAGAAAACAAAAAAGGCCTTAGAAGCATGAAAAGAAAAGAAATCTCATAGATAAGAGTATGAATCTTGTGAATAAAATCCTGGTTACACCAAAACGCAAAGTTCCCTTCCACTTTCTCTAGATGAAAATTCTGCACCAAATACAGACGTGAGCAGCTCTCCTAGACAGACCCAGGCTGGATTTCAAGCAGGAACACTTTAAGTTCAATCAATGCATATCTTTAAAAAGATAAAATATATTTTATTTGCTGAAAAGAAATTGGGCTGGTGGAACACATTAGGTAACAACCTGGAAGAAAAAAAATCCATATTTTGAAATTTAATGAAAATGTGCTTAAATGTATTTTAGCTGGCAATCAGAAAGTGCCAGTCTGACTAATTTTTGAATATAACTCAGCTGCAAGAAAGCAATCCAAATTTTGAGAATTCCATTCCGAAGTCAGCTAATAGCTATGAAAAAGACCAGAGAAGCAGTGAAAGCTATACTGGTTCTCATAAAAACCAGATAATATGCAGATTAAAGTGGACTGGTAAATGTTCTGCTTTTGGCAAGTCTTTTTGTGAGGAGTTTAAAGCCCACAACAACAGTAGCAAGGCACATCCTTTAGTTTCTAGTGATTCCAGGGACCTCAGTGGGACTATTTGTATGCTTAGAGATAATTCCTGATTCAGCAAAATTCTTGAAATAATGTTGAAACTAGCAAGCATTTATATTTTTCAGTGCTGCTGAATGAAATCACATAGCTGCATGTTTTCTTTAGGACACAGGTCAGTACTCTTTACTCATTTTAGTGGTGTTTCTTCCTCAGGGAAGCAGATAAATCTGTCAAATCTCTAAATCAGATCAACACATTAAATGGTGATATAGACACAAGAGGGAATTACTAGAGCATGCAGTTTTAAACCATGGGTAGGTGAGAATGCCCTTTAAATATACGTGTAAAGCAGTGGTCAGAATGAACCAGCATGTGATGGTACTCCAGACAGGTATCTCTACATTTTTCTTTTGGCCACCTGTGATTAGGAATCAGTTAATAGGTAAAATGCAAGAAGCCTTAGAGTATGTCATACATAATCCTCAGCAGTTCCAGGATTAAACCACTCAGTTTTGAGCCTGGCAAATAGCATTTTATAAGCTTCCTACAGAGCTTGCTGGCTCTTAGTCGTCATTCCAGTTCAGGTTAGCAATCCTAAGATTAAACCAGATCTCAGCTGCTGCCTGGGCTGCAGTGAGGCATACGGAATTGCCACAAATGCTGCCAATACCTTCATGTGCACCTGAAAACACTGAAAGGGTTTGCAATTGATGTGGGAAATTTCACACACTGCTTCAATTTTAACAAAAGTGATCTAAGCAATGCAGTACCTGTGAAATACATTGCAATGGCTCTAAACATCAGATTAGCTTGATTTTTATCATATTCTCCAGGGATATTTTGTTGTTTGAGGCTTTGGTGGGGGTGGGGTGGGGGGGTGGTTCTGGTGAAGAAGTAACAAATATATTTGGGAGTAATGCATATGGGACTAGGGGAATATAGCTTAGTAAAAATATACAGAGGAACCTAACCTAATGGTTACAGACCACGAGAAGCCAATTTTGCAAAGACAACAGAAAGAACAAGAACAGTTTTCACGTTGGAGAAGAAACAATTCATCAGCACCTGAATGAAACAAGTCAGTGTCCTGGCTGAGTCCAGCTGCTAAAAGTCATCATCTTGCTGGGAACCTGCCAAATGTTCCTCATACATAGGGTGGAAATGCTGAAAAAAATGAATGAACAAATATAAGCTATTATGATATGAATCTCTTATGCAAAGAAGTCTTTGTAGCATAACAGAATGAAGCTGGGGAGAACTTTGTCACTAAATTATTGGTAGCTCAACTTTTAATACCTTGGTCAAGGTTTTATGTCATATGCTTTTTATAGCTAGAGTTGAAAGAAGTACAATAAAAATTATTGGCTGGAATGAATATAATCCACCATCAAAGAAAGTGGTAGTTTAAAGAACAATCCTGACTTTAAAAGGGAAATGATGGAATGACTCTATCTAGGTTATAGCAGTCACATGGTATATATGCAAGTATTGGAGCTTCTGAGGAAAAAGTAGACAAACCATAGCCATTTAGCAATCTCTCCTCCAGAAACTCTTTCTGCTCACACTTAGTACATTTCTCATTCCCATAGGCACACAAGTCAAACACTGTAGAGTCTGGCTATGTGGAGGGAACAAGGGACAGTGGGCTCACATGTATGTGTACTCTCCAGGATCATCTTCCTTCAGCAAGCCAGACTGGTTTTGATAAATGGCCAGAAATTGGACAGAAATATGATCAATTTTTAGCTACACCTATCCACTATTTATTACTCTGAAATATGGGGTCATGCTTGATATAAAGTAAACCACACATTTTTCTAAATGCTGCATATTTATGGTCTGGGAATTTAATGAACATCAGGGGAAAAAAATTAGGCTAACGTGGAGTACATTTGAAAATGTTTATCTAATGGAAAGAAAGTAGTAACAGAACAAGTAGGATTTTAACATATTTAATTACTGCTGCAGTTCTTATTTTCTATTAATAATTTAAACTGTTTGGAGAGCATCAGCCATTGACAGCATCCAGTTCTGCAATCACATACAGTAAAGACCAAGGCAGGCAGCTCACACTGTTTGTTCTACTTTAATTAAATGGGAATGCTCTGGGGCATTGAAGCGAAATGAGTGGAAAGGTCCACGGCTATGCTAACAAACTCTCTTAGCACCTGGAAGATGGTAGTTGCACCCAATATGTCTTTCAGTCACAGTCCCAGAGAAGGCACAGGAATTGGCTGGAAGTGGCAAATGGCTGGAGCTGAAGGCATCCCAGGGAAAGCTCACGCAGTTGCAAGGGAAGATATTTCGGTGCATGGGCATGCTTGGGCTACTGCTTAGCGATTTGGGAAGCTGTAAACTGCAGTAGTAGATGTAGTCGCAGAATTCAGGTGTATTGGTACACTTATAATTTGATGTCTGATATCACACACACACACACAAATCTGAACAACCACAATTGTACAGTTCAAGAATCTTCTGTGATAAACTGCCCAGCCTCTAGAAGAGGAAGGACTGCTTCTTTATCTAAACAGGTACACATTTCATATAATTCTAAATTTTGGTAATCTACTTGGCTTCCACACCCACATTCTCTTATTGTTCATTTTGTTTGACGTTGGCACCAAACTACACTGCAGTTACTAGCCTTTGGCGTAGGATTGTTGATATGGGATATTGCTGAAATTAGCAATATCCATAAAATGAGAAAATGTGCAACAGCTGGTTATGCAGGATCTTCAGTTTGTGAAAGGGCAGGTTTGGCAGTAGCAAAGAAATAATTTTTCCACAGATTGATAAAATTAAGTCCTAAAGGAATTTCTGATCATTTAGCTTGGTCTTCTATATTGCACAGGCCATTTTATTTCTGCCAGTTACTCCTATACTGATCCAAATAATTTATTATCCCATCTTGATTTGAAGGTATTCAATCATTTTAAAAAAAAAAAAAAAGACTTTGATACTTTCTTCCAACATTTTACACCTTCATTGTTAAAGCCCTGGCGCAGTCAGCTGGATGGCAGATTCGATCACTGACTATTTATGGAGGCATGGAATTAGCCCTTCTCCAAGATTTTCTGAGAATTGGGTGTGTGAAAATTGGGATAATTGGAGTAAGATGGAGGAATAGTTCACCTCACAAGAGGGAAAGTGAAAAATGGTAAAGAAAAGGGAATAATATGCAAGATGTTGGGAACGTGTTTGGAAGCAGCATATCAGTATAAAAAGTGCAAAGAAAAGGAAATGAGAATGCTACAAGATGAGGTTGAACAAACAAAGTGACAAGAAATGCTGTTATCTCTGCAAATAGAACAATATCACAAATAACTGGGGGAGGAAAAGGAAAAGTGAGAAAGAGTAGAGGACAAATTAGAACTCATGATAACTCAGGCCCCCTATCCCCCAGACCCTGTAAAGATCCATAAGCTAATTGTACCCCCAGAAAATTAGGATGGAGATATATGAGGGAAACCTGATCAGGAATTTAGCGATGAGAGTAGTGAAGAGAGTGATTTAGATGAATTGGAGTTTAATGTGGCCTCTATTATTAAACCTGAAGTGTCTGTAGGGCGCCAGGAGGGTAACCAAAGAAATACTACAAGAACCATTCTGTTGGACTCCCTTCAGCTGGCTAATCCACAAGAAGAATAAGGGTGGAAGCCTGGCGAGAGTGAAACTGACTATCTGTGGCACGTCTCCTTAACTGGAGGAGAAAGTATTATGTTAAATCAAGATGAAGTGGGTCACTTTTGGGGACCAGGGGTATTTTTAACATGGGGACCAGACCCTAACAATGAACTGCATTCTATCATGTGCCAAACAGCTCATTGGGCAGGGGGCACAGATCCTCGGGAACAAGGAGAACCCACTGCTATCCCTATATAATCATTAAGCGAACTTTCTACTGCCGTTACAAAGGCAGCCTGCATTCAAGCTACGAACGATGGGGGGTGAACATGGCAGCTGCCTGTCTCAGCTCCTGTAGACCCTCAGGCCGTGAAGCTGCTAATACAAGGACCCCCCGCTGTTTTAATACCATAATTAATTACAAAAAGAGACAAAACAAAAGACAACAGAGGAGCTAAACATTGTATTAGCACTAGGTGGATACATCCAAGCCACTCACTAGAAGGGGTAACCAGTCCAGTGTCTCCTTGCTGAGACTTGTGTTTCTTCTCTTTCCAGGAACAGTACCGGGGACAACACCAAAACACTTCCCCTGGAGATTGGGTCAACTACCGGAAGAATATTTATCCTTCTTGCAGAAGTAATCATCTCCAATGTGAACCAGATCTGGTTTATACGTTGACAAGACTGATGCACACTTCTTTATTTGTATTAATCAGTATGTTGACAGTTGTAACCGCGCTTAAGCCCAAGTTCATTACAATGACAATCACTAACAAAGGAAGCTATACTTGTACAAATTTAGGAATCCCACATATTAAAAAGAATTTGGCAGAGGGAAATATGAACATAACATGTGAAACACAACCCCCAAACAATGAAGAGGAAATTTACTTAACTTAGTGTTCAATGTAGTTCCTTCGAAAAGTGGCATAGATGTAACAAGGCTAGTAGCTGTTCAATGAGTGTTACATTAAAAGAAAATATGGAAAGAGATGCATGTGGAGATATAATATATCCACAACTGAAACAGAGGTAATTTATATTGGCACAGCAAAAACTATCTTAACCCCCACAACGCATCCTACTACCTTCAAGACACCTGATAAGACTGTTGAAACCTTATCCCTACAGATTCCTGAAAGTGGACCCTATGCTATTAAATATAAAGGCCAGCAACAAGTGCTATTTAATCCATCATGGTCCCTCAAGCGAGTGGAACTATCAATGCAGGTTACTATCTCCGCAATTAAACCTACCTGCTCACCTTTCCTAAATCCATCCTATACAGGATGGTTAGCATGGTTACACAGGTCAGCCCTCACCTCTCCAAAATGAGCAAGGAGAGATGTGACTGGCATCCTGGGAACAGGATTAGGAGTATTAAACAGCATAGATGCTGAAGTTTTGACAAACAAATTAAGCTCAGCAACAAGTGATTTTTATAAACCAGAACATCCATTAAGATCTTCTTTGCTGGCACTAGGAATTAGTCAATGGCTTTTAGCTGATATGTTGCCTAAATGGGAAAGAATTAATGAAAAGGACCACCAACTAATTGTAGATGCACTTTGCACTGCCCAGAAAAATGTTTAGCTCTTAGCTGTATTCAAGCTCAGTTATGGGTGCAATTCACTACAGCAGTAATTATAAGGGAAGGCGATGAGGGCACTTTGCCCACTGGAATTCAAAAGGTAATTTAGGAAAATGCAACTCAGTTAGAAGAAGATTTCCAATCTTTGTGGTATCTAGTCAAATTCACTTATGACGCTACCACAGCTTTTTTTTTAACAACATAAAATTCTTTGGTATCCACCATGTACCCAATTGTTGCACTGGGATTAAATTGCCATGAAGGTGTCCTCTATCCATTAGATCATGGAGCACGGGCCTAACAGAATGGGAACAAATGGCAGACGGTTGATGTTGACATGTGTGGTACAGAAACAACAAGGACTTCTTTAGGAAAGTAATACCATCAAGGCCCAAGACATCTGTCCTGACACTAAACAAAGTGATTTTCATTTTGAAATACATCCCAATAAAACCCCTGAAACTGTACTTGTATATGTTGGAAATGGATGTGTTTGCATGAGAACCCTTTGTGATTCTGTATGTATAGACAACACCACTGTAGATATACACAATCATTCAAACAGTTGTATTTGTAATTTTACTAAGATTATAGGGATGTGACTTTAACTATTCAGTTCCTGTCACAACACAGCAATTGCTACAATCTAATTACACACTGTATCAACATTTATTGCCTACCCTCATTGGAATGAATCTCACATTGGTAAGAACACTGTTGCAACATGATGACCTTGGTCAATTGCTGAAACAAATTCAAAACAATGGACAAAGGACCTAATTACTGTCCATCATGGCACGGATGAGATACACCGTGTGCTAGAAAGAGTGAAGAACGATGGAGAGCATCGCTGGTGGGAAACTCTGGTTGAATGGTCACCAACAGCAATTGGAGCTTTGAATTTGATGTTATACCCTATTGTAGTCTTGTTAATCTTTGTAGTTTTGTGTTTATTGTTAACCTTTTATTCATATACGAAATTATGGTGCTTATCCCAACATATACTAGCTACGAGTGTTCAATATTAAAGAATCAGTAAATCTGATATATTATTTACCAGCCTATCAAAAAGATGATTTCTTTACCACCCTATATTTATGGCACAGAGGCAAGGGATGACCATACTACCACTCTGTGAGGTAAAATGGATAGACTTTAGTAGGGGTGGAGAACATGATGCACTCCTCCTGTTTGAACTAACTGAACTTTGGTCCAGGCAGATGCTCAGCAAGTAGGCCTAATCAAAGTTAATCCTATTGTGTGATGAGAACACAACACCAAACCTCCAAAAACCAGTCTGGCTGGAGGCTGGGCTGATAAGTGGCTGAAACCGCATTAACACAGCAGAAAATCTGGCTACACATCAACCACTATAAATATCTGCAGCCATCAGGGCCTTATGAGATCTCCCTCCATAGCATCCGGCTGTGTGACGGTGATCTCCCCTTGGGTAGGGACATGTCCCAAGGTTACCCCTTGAGGCTGAGAGATCCCTTATCTGGTAGCAGACATCAATGGCTTGGTAAGTGACATTTTCTGCATGCATTTAAGATATGTATAGTAAGCTTAAGCAATAGGCTTTGTATCCCACTCTAACTTTAAGAGTAGTAACTATTATTGACAGCCAATCCATCTGTACTTGTTAAATATTTAACATACCTAATTTTACTGATTAAAACTCAATAAACTACTAGATCAGATCTGAGTGATGCCTTATTCTTCTGCAACAAGCCCATGCTTAACATCCAGTTTGAATGTCTCATTCCAGCTTCCAGTTCTAATTTACAGCAATTACACTTAATATTTTTTTTCTTTACTGTCTCAGAAGATAGTTTTTAGTCGTAGTATATTTCAAAGAAAAAAAAAAACCAAGGGCTTGTAACTTTCAGACTAATTATCTGTCCCAGTTTTGAAAAAACTCTTTAGAAGTTTGTGATACTTTTTTCACTAGACTTCTCCCTTTAAGAGTCATATTCACTAAGAAGTATTCCTACATCTGTTCATAAGTACTCAGCTGCTTCCCCTGATTCATTGTTTGAACACTAAAGAACTCGCTCATTTTTAAAATAAAAACATTCAAAATCACTTTTTCTTTTTAAGGAAAATCGAGACCTAACAGATTTTCAACCTTGACAAAGCCTTTTCCAGTCTGTGATGCTATCATCACTTGTAAATTATATTTACACTGACTGGGTATGATAAATACATATTTAATACACAGCACTTCTCCAAATATTTCTTAAAGTTCTGTAATGTTCAGTAATTCAGTTATGCTGATTCCACTGCGAAGCAGAGGTTTTTGGGTCATGCGCTGGTTTTGCCTGCGATAGAATTAATTTTCTTTGTAGTAGCTATTATAGGGCTATGTTTTGAATTTGTGCTGAAAACAGTGTTGATAATGTACGGATGGTTTTGTTATATAGAGGTGGTGGTGTTGTTGAGCAGTGCTTACAGGGAGCCAAGGCCTTTTCTGCTCCTCACACCACCCCACCAGCGAGTGGGCTGGGGGTGCACAAGGAGTTGGGAGGGGACACAGCCGGGACAGCTGACCCCAACTGACCAAAGGGATATTCCATACCATATGACATCATGTTCAGCTTATCAGGGGCTGGGGGAAGAGGAAGGATAGGGGGGCAGCAGGGTTCAGAGTGATGGCATTTGTCTTTCCAAGTCACCGTTACACATGATGGAGCCCTGCTTTCCTGGGGATGGCTGAACACCTGCCTGCCCGTGGGCAGTGGTGAATGAATTCCTTGTTTTGCTTTGCTTGTGCACACGGCTTTTGCTTTATCTATTAAACTCTCTTTATTTCAACCGATGAGTTTTCTCACTTTTGCTCTTCCAATTCTCTCCCCCACCCCACTGTGGGGGGAGTTAGCGAGCAGCTGTGTTGTGCTGAGCTGCCGGCTGGAGTTAAACCATGACAGGTCATACGCAGAGTACTGGCCATTTCAGACAATCTGAGAACTGGTAGGGTGAGGGCAAAGCCAAGGATTTGGCTGCAGTTAGACTCAGTAGTATGTTACATTGCCACTTTCTTTTTTCTTTACATGGTGATTTTAGCTGTAATATATGGTTTTGCCCCCTCCTCTCAGGTGAAACCTTTATTTTTGTCCAAAAGACCTTCTTAGTTTTATTGTGGGTGATGCTCTATGCACATTTCCCTAAGTGACAAAACTAACCTAAATGACTCCTGTTTCTGACTACTCATTCCTACCTCATACCACAAGCCATCATTCCTCAGCTGTGTTTGCACAACTTGGTGCAGTCCCACTGCAAAGTGAATCACTGAGATCACCCAGTCTAAAAAAAGAATAAACAACCAACAATATTTCTGGGGGAACTTCCCTCCCATGGCCCAGGGTGCAGCTCAGCTCACGCACTCTGGCACTGCCAAAAGTGAGGTGGTGACAAATTGCAATGTAGAAATAAGAACACGCATCCACAAGCAAAGTAGAGGGAAAATTTTTATACCAGCTGGGATATACTTGGGAAAATAACTACAACTATGTCCTCAGTCTGTAGTTTCATGACAGTGAGTCTGGCTTTAGGGGTCCCAGTACCAGATCAAAATCACTACCATCACATGACACAAAAGCACTGACCCAGCACAAATTCATTGCAGCTTGAGATGTTTTCACAGGTGTTTTGATGGGCTGACTTTGTACTATGAACCAAGTATCATCTCATCTCCCACATCTGGCTTTTGGCATAAAAGCAGTCATGAATTTCACAGTGCACTCCAGCTAAAGCAACATAAACACAGTCATAACCTGCATGCTTGATTTGGATCAATTTCTTATAAATGATTCAGTAATGTGGTAATTTGGTGTTGATGACTGTGAAACTATGGCCTCACTCTGGAGGGAGACAGTTTAAAACAACAGTCATTAAAGGCATGTCAGTGGTACAATTGTCTCACTATTTTGCCAACTCTGATGTGAATTTCCCACAAAAGCTGGAGTGTAGGACTGCACAGTGATGGTCGAGTCAAATATCACATTTTTTCCTGTATGCACATACTGTACTTTGAATATCCACTCTTCTGCTTCCTGAAGGACAGGTTGGGTGTAATAAACTGGAACCTTTCTTTGAGTTAGGGATTGACAAGACAATTGGCAAGACAATGTTCTGCTCCACCCCTTTCGCCCTCTCGGAGTGCTAATTTAAATAACAGATTCTTTGCAATCAGTGATAAAGAATTCTGTAATCTTTTTTCTGATAACTATCATTCACATTATCCACGAAAGGATTGTTTTGCATTGTTGAAGGAAGGTTTCTGGCCACACAGCTTTCCTGGTCTCAAAACACTCTTTTCACAGCCTTCATAGGAAGACTGAACCAAGGATTCTACTAATCTAATGACTTACAATAAGGAAAGTATGTAAGGTTCCACCAGTATCCCGTCCCTTCAACCCAGGAAACAAAACAAACAAACAAAAAATTAGAAATATTAAAGGGATACCCCCATCCCCATTTATTATAATGAAAAACTCTGGAGTAACATCTGATGAAACACCACTGCAGACTGTACTCCTCCATTTCACAGCAAACTGCAGATGGTCAGACATGCCAAAGTCTCTGCTGATGGATTTCCAAAAAACTAGTGCAGCTCCACTGGGGGAGCACAAAAGGAGCCAGCAGCCTGCAGTACCAAACACAGCTGGGGAAAAGTTCACAGTCCGTTTCAGGAGTCCTCTTCCACAGAGAGAAAACACAAAGGAAAAACAGATATCAGGAATATCTTGTTTTGCTGTGACGAAATTATTCCTCATATGTACAAATTGGTGTTGCCAGTTTAGACAGCCTGATGGTGTGTTTATGGATCTTCTCCATGTTAACAATATGGCCTGTTGTGTACAATATGACATTAGCCATTCTTTTAAATTTGTTTTTTCACAGTAGTTCTTTAATAATGGATTCTATCAGGTCTGTTTACCTCCCATCATGTTCCATTGATATGTCCCCTCAGAATACCCAGTTCCATGAATTTTCCACATGTGTCTTATATGTGATTATGCTTGACTGCTTGATCCTAAATGTTCACCACAGTTTATTTCATCTACCTGGCCTGGTTTGTTTCTCTGGGTTAAGTAAAAATAGCTTCTAATTGCATTGGTCACTCAATGCATTATGAAAAGCTTACTCATGTATTCCTCGGAAAATATGTACACTTCCTCCGTCATTTTGTGGGTTTTAGTGCAGTGAATTCCAGTGTCACTCAAATCTGTGAAGATCAGTGAATGCTTATTAAGATATTTTTCCTCTAGTGTCTATACAGTCCTGTTATGACTTTAAAGAAAAAGCTAACCTTTAAAAATACAATATATACAAATAAAGGGAATATTATTTGCATTTGGTTTATGGATGTGATTCACAAAAGCAATGCTCTTTTGAGTTTGGACTTTTATTATAGTAAGTGCACTCTGAATTCCAGTTCTCCTGACTTTCCTCCGAATAGTTAAAACCCGCTGTAGTCCAGCAACATCTGCAGACTTTCTCAATATGTTCTTTATTTCACCATCCAAGCCATTAATGAAATTCTTGAACAGAAGCACGCCCTAGACAGACTTATGCAGTACTCCTGAAATGACCTCCCAGGCTGAGAGCACATCATTGAGAATCACGTTGCGTTTCCCTACTGGATGGCTACTTTATTTCATCTGGACCATATTTCTTTAGTTTGCAAATGAGAATGTCATGCAGGACAGTGACAAAAGTCTTACTGAAGCCAGTATATCATATACACTGCTTTCTCATTTACTAGACTGGTTCTCATACCAGAAGAGGAAATTACATTGGCTTCCACTATTTGATCTTGACCAATCTACATTGAACACTTTAATCTGCATAGTTATCCCACAGATGCTCATAAAATTGGTTGCTCTAGCATTTTAAGCAACACTGACACTAGGTCAACACACCTATACCTCCCCAAGTCCTTCCCTGTTCCTTTCAAGGTATGTGCCATATTTGCCTTATCCTTTCTAGATTCAAACTGATAATCCCTTCTGATTCCAAGGTTGTTCAGGATTTCTTCAATAAACCAAACTGAGTTTCACCAGCCCTTGCAACCTGTAGTCATACAACATATACACAAACTTTATTTATTCTGGTCTGTTTATTAACTGAGTGGTGATAAATGGCTCTTTGAGATGATGTTACATCCTTTTCTGCATCCATGATTATTTAACCATCACTCCCTTTTACAGAATAGGCCTATGTGTTCCTTTCTCTTAAAGAAAGATGTATCTTCATTTGTTTTGTGTCATTTACCCTCAAGTTTAGTCTTTTTAATTTTGTCCTTAAATATCTGTGCTTGCTTGTCCATTAAAGAATGGCAGATGCAGCCATATTAGTACCTTTTTGTGTCACACTTTTTTTTTCTCCACAGCAGGTCAGTTTGCCATCCTGATTTCAATAAAGTTTCTTTCATTAATTACTTTCTCTCACATATTCCTTGAAATTATCACTCTAAGACCCCACTGACCAGTTCTATCCATTCATTTAGGTCTCCTTTCAGGAACATAAGAACAGGTGAATTCTGTTCTATATTAATGTACTCCCAATTTCCAAAATAGTAGAGGCCTGCCTTGGTACTCTTACTTCTTCATGCATGGTTATGACTACTAAATATGCAAATCTAAACAGTTTCTACTTGCTATTTGGTAATTTTTGTTCTCTAAGGCATTTTCATTTTCTTTAATAGTGTTGTTATTCTCACTAGTTCTCTAATATAACATATTAGCAAACACCTCCTACTAGTTTTTTTCTAATTTGGTTCCTCCTAGATAAGACTCCAGCCACCAATTCAGAATAGCATCACATTCATTCAGGATTGTGCATTGGAAGAAAACAAATTAAGAGAAGAAATTATTATCCCCTATCTCAAGCAGTCACAGGTGATTCCAGCCAAGAGGTAATAGATCTGTAGTCTGTGGGTTACTTATGTATTATGCTAGAAATTAGGTGAACAATCACGATTAATAGGTAAGTGTTCTGGTGTAGTGTCTGACAGGCAATATTTCTCATGCCCATCTGCTTGCATTTATGTGAAATGAGGCTTAATTTGGTAGGATGAGTGAAAACTGAGCTGATTCATGAGTGATCAGGTGGGTTTGCTTCAGAGGAGGCAGTGCTATCAAGGCAGTGAGGTTAGGGCAATAAGCTTTCTGATTTTGCTCTGACAACACACATCTCGTAATGCCCAAAGGAAGTTAACTGTGGCAACTTGCTCAGGACTACTACACATTTCAGCTATACGGAGACATTACGTTAGTACTTCGGTTAGCAGTGGATTTCCTGAAGAAAAGATATATATATATATTTATCTATATATATTTTAATATATAGATAAAAATATATAGATAAATATATATATATATGGCAAACTAGATTGAACATTAGCAGCACCCAAGTTTTACCTCACCTCCAAGACAGGCCAGTTGGTGAAAGCTTAAAAGACTACTTATCTCTAAGGACTTCTGTGCTCTGCTAATGCTAAAAGGATGAATGCAAGTTTTTATACCTTTACGTTTTGTCTTTACGCTACATAAATCATACATGCCCAGTGTAACAGGGAAGAATGTACAGACTTGTTCTCAAATATTACAAAGGTAAACATATAATCTTAACCACCTCATACACATAAGTTTGTACTACACAGAACCTGTTTCTCTTCTTGTGGGTGATGCCTCCTTTATTACCTATAAAATTCTTTACTTTACAATAATACATAGCAAATGCTAAAATGCTGCCAAGATCAAATAACAGTATTTTATGTTCCTTTTGCTTTGATGCATACCACATCATTCAGGGTAGTAGAGAATTACACTTCTAAGGACCTAATCTCCATATAAAATGTAACAATAAAGAAGAATATTTCAGCATTTCCTAAATGTGAATAGAAAAATGACACTCAAGAGTTTGTAACTTCTGTCTGCCTAAGGGCTGTCAATCATTCCTGCTATGCAACACTTAAAGGCTGTCAGCAATGTCTTTTAGAGACATCAAATTTTTAAGAAGTCTCCCTGCAGTATTTACTGATTATAAAAATAATATACAACTGCATGCCATGCATCACACGCGGGGGAGTGTGTATTCTTTAAAACAGATTTATTCAGCTATTGTACAATAGTCTTTGCAATGGAAATCATGTTCAGTGATGAATCACTTTCTACCGGTACCATCTGTATCTTCATGAATTCACTAAAACAATAAAAGAATTAGTCAAGATTGAAACTTTAGGCAAATAATCTATCAGGTACAATACCAAAGATTTATTTGTGTCATTGTTTCTCCATATTTTTCTAACTCAACAGGATACCGAAAAAATAAGGCAGGTACAGGTTCTCAAAATGTAATAGACTTTATACAGCCAGAGACAAAGCAAACACACAGCCAGACACACAACATAGAAACAAACCTCCCTTTCCATTTGTGATCTTCAAGCTTGTTAGAAATCAATTCCATTAACAGTGGAGGAGAAACTCCTTACAATGTTCCTCTTTCCTTCTCAGTACATCTGTACCATATGCAGTTTGTTGTCCTTCAAAACAGGGCAGCCATTCTGTTTCTGTAGGCATCATCCCAATGATCATGCTGATGCCACAGGTGGCTTGTAGTTCCTTTGGGAGTGTTGGACCCAAACGTCTGGCAGGCCTTATTCATTCACTGGCCTCCACTTGTGTTATTAGCATGTTCCCAAGGCCTATTCCCATGTGCCCTAGATAATCCGCATGGTACAGTGAGCTGGCAGTAGCTTTGGCCTGTGGGAGGAATCCTCCCCGGCCATTAACATTTGTCAGGTATAAATTCAGAAGGAATGTGCTAACTCTGGCATATCTTTATGAGACAGTCTGAGTATGAATCTTACAAGTCATACCCACTCCTGTTGAACAGCTATTTTTTCCTTCCAGTACTCAAGAGTGTGTCTCTCATCAAGAGAGACATCAAGGGCGTGGGGATTTTAGGTGGGTTAAGTAACTCTTGGAGATGTCATCTTGTGTGTCTTCTCCTTAGTATCTGTTCTGAGGAGCAGACACATGTGACATGGCCCTTTCAAAAAAAATCCTGTCATCACACGTGCTAATTCCATGTTTAATCAAACTTGCTCAAATTAAATTATTTGAACTGTTGAAAGATACTTGCCCTCTCTCCCCTTTCCACCCCTGGACTGCTATGTTCTTTCAGCCTTCTCCCTGTGTCCTTGACTTTGGCATTTACTGCAGTCATATGGTCAACTTTATACAATTATAACTCAAGAAATGTAACTCACTTTGAAAGCTCAAACATGCTTGTTAGTTTTCTCATTCGCAATGACCTACATAAGCACATTTGTGGCATGGCCTTGTACGAACAAGACTTTCAGTATTATCTGTGATCTGAGAAGCAAGTTAATGCCTGCATGCTAATGTTTTTCATCTACTCTTCCCATGAGAACTTCAGGGTCTGTTTTTCTTTCAGTCGAGAGACCTCCCTCTCAATGTTTGACACTGAATAAGGTAGACTCTGTAACATCAGCAAAGGCTAACAGGTAAATTCTTATGCCACGTAAGAGGGCAAGGGTCTGGCACGAAGTAGAACAGAGATCTCAGTGAAATATCTATCAGAAATATTTTACTAAAGCCTGGAAGAGCAGAGAGAAAACACAGTAAACTGCACTGAAGCTTGGACAGTTAAGCATAGATAAAATTAGAGAACGAAAGATTAAAAGGACATTAAAAAAATGAACAGTTGCATTTTCTCTGTAAACAGTTCTCAGCAGTGAAAATAATCAAGTACTTTCTGCTCAAAGTAGGACTTGCTTATAGTCCTAGAAATGAAAATATTGGCTATTTTCACATTTTTATCTGTATCCACAGTACCAAATTTTATTTTCTTTAAATCACATCCGAGTAAACTTTCCCATCATTGCAGAATTCTTATATCCATTAACACAAATGTGATTCTGCACTTTTTTCCTTTATTTGATTGAAATTCATGGCTCGTATACGTTGATGTTTTCTTCTCTATTTTATCCAACCTGATCTCTCCTATGCTGTTCACTGGCAGAGATTCATAAAATTACAGAGCAAGATTGGGTTGTCCTTTGAAAACAGATCTTTCTTTTGATTTTCTTCTGCTTTGCTACTACAACTGTGGAAGCTCCTCCCCAGTGTTTTTGTTTTAAACATTTACCTCAGTTTGGTTATCTTCAAAATCCAGTCACCTTTGGACAACTACAATTTGGTAAATCTAAATCAATTTATTCCTCAAAAGGTATTGGTCCATTTTCTTGCTCATAAAGCCCCATAACAAACATACTGTAGCACAGTCCTGTATGAAGAGAGTTTTCTGTGTATCTGTAACCTGACTATGTAGACAGTTAGAAAATACAGAGTCCACAATGTCTCAAAAAAAGTTACGTATTTTCTGTTTTGGCTTAAGGAAAAGAGAAGAAAATCCTGACCTTAGTATTAAGCCTGGGTAAAGTTGCACAGTCTTCTAGATCCAACATACTCTTATCTCTTGTAATAAAAAATATTTTTTCAATATACAGATGTCTGTTATGATTCATGATGCCAGGAGTTGCTTAGAGTAATAGCAAGCTTCCTGGGAAAGTCCTATGGAATGCAAAAATGAAGATATCAAGGAAGAAATTAGAAAATCAGATTGCAGAAATTACTCAAACAAGCTATGGTTTGTACTCAAGAAAGAAATCCCTCCAAAAGGATTTTATTCGAATAGTTGTACTCTCTCGGATGATTATTAAAAACTTCTAAGGTGTAATCACTTTTCTGTCAAGTTCTGTTAATATTTCCCCCACAAATGTTACTTCTGAAAGAGCAAATAGAATCTGACATTAGGCTAAGTTAACTTGACATAAACTTTAAAAAAAAAAAAAAAAAAGAAAGAAAGAAAGAGAAGAGAAGAGAAGTTTAAATGCACCTGGACGGTTGAAAACATAAGAAATGCTAGCAGAAAGATAACTGTCTTTGATAACACCAGGAAATAAAATCAAATTATATTGCAAGATTTTATTCTTTTTTTCACATGTACTAGAAAACAGGTTCTCAGTTTTGGACTTGTGAGCAGATTGAGGGGTATTAAGAATACCTTTTTTTAATAGCTAGATGAAACTCAAGGACCAAGTATACTTGAGAACAAATCACATCACAGTGTGAGGATAACAGCTCTAACATATTTTCCTTGGCCAGACTTTCAGAGATTTTATATTTCTTTCCCTTCCCTTCCCTTCCCTTCCCTTCCCTTCCCTTCCCTTCCCTTCCTTTTCCTTTTCCTTTTCCTTTTCCTTTTCCTTTTCCTTTTCCTTTTCCTTTTCCTTTTCCTTTTCCTTTCCTTCCTTTCCTTTTCTCTTTCCTTTTCTCTTTTCTTCCCTGCCCTGCCCTTGCCCTGCTCTTGCTCTTGCCCTTGCCCTTGCCCTTCCCTCCCCTTCCCTTCCCCTCCTTGCCTTGCCTCACCTTGCCTCGCCTTTTGCCTTTTCCATCCCAAAAGCTCCACTGCAATCCATTGCTCAAGATACCTGTTTTAAAAGAAAACACATCTGAAGTCTTATCTACCAATGGCAAATCTATCTTGCAAAAAAACTGAATCTGGAAAAAGTGTTTCACAGAAAGCCTCCGGAGAGATGCTAACTTTTACTGGAAGGACCAAAGCTCTATTTGCTAATTGACCAATATTCCTAGTGGTTACAACTTCTAATGATGTAAAAAACTACTGTAACACAAAGGTTGCACCAGGGTGCCATTTTTGATAATTTCACCTCCAAGGGGAGATGGGAATAAGTCAGGAAAAGCAGATGCAATCTTTCTAAAAGCTTTTCTACTCAGTATGGCAATGATTCCTTTCAGAATCAGTGCATGGCGTTTATATTGGACAACTACATCAAACACATCTGGCAAGGCTGAATCATCTATGTCATATTCCATAATTTTGTAAAAAAAGTAATAGAAACGATGCAGACCCAGTGCTGGAAAAAAAGCAGAAAACGGGGAGGGGAAGCTGAGTAGCCAAAGAAAAAAATCACCTCCTTTTATGGACAAATCCACTTTTGTCACATTATATAATGCTGATGTGATTTGCAGACTCTGGTGACATGTCTCATACCATATGTAGTACACACGAAAGCTTTGGGCTGGTCCTGCTTCTTGTCAAGCAGGTCCCAAAATGCCAAGAAAGCCTGAAATGTCAATGAAACAGCAAACCCAATGTGATTTTTTTAAGTGCTAAACACAGCATTTGGTGATTTTACCATACAGCTCTTGCACACAGCATTTAAAACAAACAAACAAAAAAAAGACGAAGAAGAAGAATTTGCTCAATTAATTTTAAATATAAAGTAGTCTTTTTTCTGAGGAGAAATAAAGTCTGGCAAATTTTCTCATAAAAGCTTATAACCAACAACCCACTGCCCACCCAGATCTTGTCCATGCAGCTAATGGGCAGGGACTGCCTCTGAGCGTAGGATCTGATACATTTGCACCAGTTGCACCTGCCTAAATCCAGGTTTAGACTTAGGTAGTAAGGAGCAAGCCTCAAACCACTACAGCAAATTAAGTTTGAATTAAGCTGTGTCTAATTAAAGCACAGATTTAGGAAGACAAGAAAGGTGGTTTGTTTTGGGGTTTGGTTTTTTTTTGTAACCACCCAAATCTGTCTAGTATGGTAAATATGATCTTGAGGGTAGCTCATACTCAGTAGCTGATACTCAGTAGAATACAAATTCCATCAGCAGCTTTTGAATGACTGTGTAAGTTTGAATAACTTCATTTTCTGTATTTCAGATTTTCTTGTCTATGGAAGAAATGGAATTATTACCTTTCCAACACTGATAGATTCCCTCCCCCTCCCCCCAATAAATACAAGTTGGTGTAGAAAAATTGTTAATAATTAATACCAAAATCTCAAATTCATCATGAAATGCAAAGAATTCCTTCTTTCACCTGGTTATGCAGACTGAACAACTCTTCAGATATCATGATGTAGAAATTCTAACTGGATTTTTTCTGAAGCTAGGTAGAAGGCATGCTTCAAATGACTATTAGCATTTGTTCACAAGAAAACCCAAAAACCAGAAGAATAAATATTGTTCAGGACTGCCACACTTAAAATTTGTCCCTGTCTATGACAAACGAAGTCTTTAAAAATTACTATGCATAGCCATACATAGCATTTTCAGTATCTCTTACTGCTTATTCTCAGATCCTGGTTTTCTTTCCTGAGTATCTTTTGAGCTCAGCAACTGCAATGCAGTTGTTATCATTCTGTGAAAACTTTGCTGTGACTGGATATGATGTGATGGATTTGCTTAAGACATTATCATTTTAGCCCTGCTGAACAATCTTGAAAGTATTACAAGATGCAACTAGGATCACTTCTAAAAAATTGTCAGTGGAAGCAGATGTCCGTCATTGCTGGCTAAGAGCATTGCTGGGTACATTTAGAATGTGGTTTTGTATTACTTTAATCCCAACATAAATGCAGGTTGCTACTGAAGGAGGTGATTAACATCATCCACATAACCCTTGTCAGCACTTTCACAGCACACATGAACATTCGTTTGGTCACTTAGTGAATCAAAACAGGAAACTGATCCAGCTGAAAATGAATCTTTTAAGCTATTTGTTTATTTTGCTGTTTCCAGCAGGATTACTTCCCAGCTCAATCACCTCAGCACTAAGATCTGCACAAGAGAGAGACTAGGAACAAGTGGCTGCAGGTAGAGAAAAGGGCATTTAGGTCAGATTAAAGCAACAACAAAAACAATGACCTCAGAGCATAATAGTCAGTGGTTGTGCGTCTTTATTAGGGTGCTGGCTAGCACTTCTTAAATCATCACTTTTTAAAGGCAAATTGTAATTTAACATATTAGATTTTGTCAAAAGTAACTCTGGACAAATCAAATTCTTCAGATAAGAGTTTATCTTGATTACCTAATATATTCAAAATACAATATGTCTGAGCTAGATTTTAAAATGCTATTTTGAAGATATTACTTAATGTGTATAAAAAACAAGCAAAAAAATCCCAGTTTTACCTGGAGGTAGATGTACACAGAGAAGAGAACCAATATAAAAATACCCTGTGATCCTATTCTATCAAAGACCATTATAATAATAAAATAGTTTGCAACAGTTTTAGATGAATTGCACAGAATTTAAGTGGTAATCCCTAAGTGTTAAGACAAGCTGTGATTTATATGGTTTATCAGAGTGCAGCCTATGATATCGGCACGGGGAAATCTTAATTTTAGCTATAAATTTTAAACATAACCATGTAATCTCTAGGTATCGGATTGCAAAATAACAAGGACAACATTTTTCATTGGAAAATATTTTACTCTTATGTACTACTGCCAAGTAGCCCAGATAAGATTGCATTTCTAAGTAAAAATCATGTTTACTGGCCTTCTGTTTTCTGAGCCTTTGAGGACGAGCATTTTTTAATTTTCTGCTACTGCTCACCAAACTGTAAAAAGGCCCTCATTGCAGAGACACTTAAATTAATTGAACTCTTGTTTATGTCTATTTTGCACAGGTAACTTACTGACTAAAGTTAATTCAGTTAAACAACAATTAAAAATAGATCAAGCATATTTTCGTTAGGCCTTTGAACCGCCCTATGTAAACTGCTTTGATTTACCCTACTGCAACATTTTACATATGCAGGCAATCCAAAGGGATCTCAGTTTGTAAAGGCTGCCTCCTGTTCAACACAAAAGGACAAAATGGGGGAATTTTGTAACTGGAAGAATCAAGATTACTGCAGTTTGAGCTAAGGAATTGTGATTCAATGGATTGAAGGGATAGGCATGAAGAGAAAATTGAAATACATATGCAAGCATATAGACTAGACTATGCAATGTTGTATAACTGACTTGGCAGGAAAGGTCATTGTTTTTACAGGAAAATTATAGAGGTTATAATTTTCAGGAGACAGCCTCTTGTATATGATGTCCACTGAATACATCCAGCCAGGGACATCTATTGCTAAATGCTCTCCCATATGTGGAAACTCCCCTGTTTATGGAATTAAGAAATATTCTCAACTGCAGAACTTTGGATGCTGGCTGTCTCTCTTGGGCACTTTTTGCATCTTCTTGAAGAGAACTGTGCAAAGACAGAATGACCAGTTCAGTAACAGGAAATTCTATCAGAATCTATTCTAATAAATTTTATTGAGTAGAACAGGTTGACACATCAAAAAGAGGAAAATCCCTCAAAATGATTTGTAAGGAGTGGAAACTAGAATAGATGACATGACATGACAATCCTCTCATATCTATTTCATAATCATTTTAGTGGAAGAGACAAATTCAGCAATTTTTATTTTGCTCATGCCTCTTGCCAAAGAGACAGTGTAAATATGTAATCATCGTTTCCAATATTCAGTAAAGATCCTCACAAGAGCCTTCTTCAACAGTTTTTTCATGCAGATAGCTCAGTCTGGCTGTAGCCTGACCCCATCTCAGTTGGAAAAAATTCTCTTCTCTTAATTTGGATATTTCTTTATGGCTTTTAATGAAGTGTGTCTTAAGTACAGGACTGTTAAAGTAGCAACATGTGAGCTTAAAGCATGTTACTACTTTTTAAAAGTAAAAAAAAAATTATTCTTTAAAAATTAACGTTGTATATATTTGAAATTCTGTGTAGAAGCAGGATGACTATGTTCTAATGTGTCTCCTGTTCCCACGAGACATATTCTTTAGTTCAGATGACCTATACACACTGTAAAACTATTTTTTGTTTCTTAGTCCTCAAATCAGGTTTTCAGTGGGGGTTTTTTTCTCATTTCACACATATGCAGATTAAAGAAAGTGTCTCCATGCAGCCTCTACTCAGCACTTTTGGATGTAGAATCAATCCTCAATGCCTTAAATAGGCTCCATGCAAGCGCCTGGTGGAGCATGGTACCAATACAACTGAAACCTTCAAAAGCTAAGTCTTCTTTCAGGGCAGCTTTGTAGAAAGATGCTGGAACAAAACTACTGTAATGGGCCACAGACTCCAGTCTTTTACCATTTCATATTGTTTCAATACTGATAAAAGAACATAGCTGCTTCAGTGCCTGATGTGTACGATCCACCAATTTTATTCGTCTGAGATCTAAATTCTGCCCTCATTATACAGGGTTGTGGTCACTGAAGCATAAGAAAATCTGACATAAAGAAAAGACTAGTAAGTCTCTCCTGTGCCTATTAGTGCAACAGAGCTGCTCAGCTATAGAGGAGAAAGAAGGATTTAACTCCTTATCAGTCAAATGTGACCTATGAAGAACTACACTTTACTGAATACTGGAAGAAAATACACTTTGATTTTCTGATCTCAAGTTGTGTTTGTACATAAAAATGGTGGTGGTGGGAAGTAAAATAAACAGATTTGATAAAGAAATAACAATGATATTTGTATAGACATTTCCCTGATTAAGAACTCATTGTGATGTTTCAAATAACAGTGTATTGAACGCAGTGGACTCTACCAACAAAAATAATGTATTTCACAATTGCTCTCAGATTTTTGTATGACAATGTGAACTTTTGCAAAGCAGACTGAAAAAGTATGTAATTCTCTACACACTTGAACTGGCATGCACAGGCTGTCTAACTCAAAAAATTACCTCAGCCAGTGGGTTTTGTTGAATTATGATATTGAGCAGGTCTCACACTACATATTTCAGGACTCAAGAGCATCTTAAATCAGATGGCTTTTTTTTTATTATTATTTTGAGATCAATCACATTGTTGCAAGGAAAATTCTAAAGAAAGAGAAAATAATCACAATTTTTTTTTTTATTGTGATAGGTGCAAATTTTATTCTGTAATTTTTTGAAAAGGAAAAGATTGTTTGTCATAACTCACATTGAAATCAGTAGAAAGCAGATTAATCAATGCTGTCAAAAATCCCACACATAAATGTCTTCTCCAAAAACTTACACCCCTCTAATTAAAGCCACCATAAGAAAACAATTTTCAGAAAACAGCAAAGGTGAAAAATACTTATTTGTATGACATGCCCTCATGATCCTAAGTGTGTGATTGCTTACAATGACAGTGGGACTGTTCAGCCTGGAGAGGAGAAGGCTCAGGGGGGATCTTACCAATGTCTGTAAATATCAGAAGGGAGGGTGCAAAGAGGATGGAACCAGGCTCTTTCCAGCAGTGTGCCCAGTGACGGGACAAGAGGGAATGGGCACAAACAGAAACACAGGAGAATTCCTCTGAACATCAGGAGGGTGACTGTGCACTTGCACAGGTTGCCCATAGAGACTGTGGAGTCTACCTCCTCACAGATACTGAGACTGCACCTCGAGGGCTTTGTTCAGTGTTGGGCCCCTCACTACAAGGAAGACATTGAGGTGCTGGAGCGTGTCCAGAGAAGAGCAGCGAAGCTGGTGAAGGGCCTGGAGCACAAGTCTTATGAAGAGCAGCTGACGGAACTGGGGTTGTTTAGCCTGGAGAAAAGGAGGCTGAGGGAGACCTTATCACTCTCTACAACTGCCTGACAGGAGGCTGTAGCCAGGTGGGTGTTGGTCTCTTCTCCCAAGTAACAAGTGAGAGGACAAGAAGAAATGCTCTCAAGTTGTGCCAGGGGAGGTTTAGATCGGATATTAGGAAAAATTTCTTCACCGAAAGGGTTGTCAAGCACTGGAACAGGCTGCCCAGGGAAGTGGTTGAGTCACCATCCCTGGAGGTATTTATAAGATGTGTATACATGGCGCTTAGACACATGGTTTAGTGATGGACTTGGCAGAGCTAGGTTAATGGTTGGACTCAATGATCTAAAGGGTCTTTTCCAACCCAAATGATTCTCTGATTCTATTCAAAAGCTGTCTGGACATGTTCCAGGGCAACTAGCTCTAGGTGACCCTGCTTGAGCAGTGGGGTTGGACAGGGTGAATTCCAGAGGTCCCTTCTGACCTCAGCCATTCTGCAATTCTGTGACTCTGTGACAACTAATACACTACGGAAACAGATTTTTCATGCATTAAATCATAAGTATTAATTGTATAATTATGCTTACTATACTTACAGGAACTTGATATTAAAATAGTATGAAGAAACCATGTGGATTCAAAGTCTTCAGCTCAGCTAGAAGAAATAAATGACGTTCAAAGTCCAAAAGGGCTGCTCACTTTATTGTCTACAGCTCTTTACCATCAGACCAGGTGAAATCTGCAGAAACAGAATATCTTATAGCTAAGGTTGCATAAATGGAGGTCATAGATGATGCAGAAGGAGGAGATGTGTAGGTACTGAAAGAACACTCAATAGAGTGCAGGTAGGATGCAGGTCAAGTTTGAATTAAAAACGATAGCTTGTTTAGCTGATGGTTGCAGAGAAAAGAGTTTATAGGCTTCAGTGCAAGCTGACCATTGCTACTGTCAGCAGCCTACAGAAATCTTCACTATTGTTATCCAAGCCAGCTCATTTAAAGCTAGCTTGGATATATCTATCCAGGTTGTAATTACCATATCTCCTGTCAGATGCAGAAGCTTATACAAAAATCCTACTGGTTCTGCAAAAGATCATGTGCATTAATGACACAGAGTATCATTACATTAGACTATAACCACTTAAAAGAATTGAATCCTGCGTGCCTTCTTAACAGAAGGAATTCTACTGAAGTAATGAAGACTACTCTCCTGAACAAGTGAGGGAGGATTTGCCTTTATTTGCAAGTATACTTTTCCAAAATTGATAGATTTACACTTTGCTTACAGTTTTCTTACATACTATTTTTCAAATTGAACAAATGGAAGAAATACAGCTTTTGAAATTGTTTTTATATCAAAAAGGAGCAAAACTCCATCAGATGAGGATAAAGAAGAGAAATATGAATGTGTCTAACAATAAAGCAACTACCTCTTACTTTTCCTAATAAAAATAAGTTGGGATTGATACAGAGAAGCATTTATAATTAAGTGATATAAACTGACAGATTGTTGATAGTTTCTCACACCATTTTTCATTTTGGATGGTTGGCATTTTTGCCAGTTACATCACCTAGAGATTATTCTTCAAATTATTTGTTTCATTCTATAATACTTATCTATGTCCTTCACAGTTACTTTGTCAGAAATTAGCAACATTGATGGAACATTTTGAAAATATGAACTCTGGTCCTCACAGATAATCTCTTAAATGGAATAACAAAAATGGGTACTTCAATGCCAATGCACTGGGACTGTAAGCAAACTGTTGAGAAGGGTTTTCTTTTTTACCTGTGACTTCCAAAGAGTTATCTGTTAACTCACCTGTTATTCCAAAGAGTGTCCTCATGAGAATGTTTTGCCTGTATGTCTATTGCTTGGCTTGTTTTGTGGCCATAATGTAGTGCCCAGATTTAAATGCCTGAAAGGTCCTCTCTGGAAATCAGAAATAAAAAAAATCAAAAATATCAGAATTCATATACAAAATCACAGCTCAACTCCAAGAGAGTCATCAAAATAGTACTGTTGTTAAAGGCCTGCGCTTGTTGCTGCTCTGTATGAGAGTGGAGTATACAATTATTAGGATTCTGCTAAGCTAGTGTTTCTTTATTTAAAAAGCAAGGAAGGATTTTTTTTTTTTTTTAATTAGACTTCAGAGACTGTATATGCAGTCTGGCTCCCGTGGATGTCAGTAACAAAAAAAGCCATAACGACCAAGCTCAGCTGTCAAGGCTTCTGTGAAAATCAGCAGTGAGACAAATTTGCTAGCCGCCTTATTATAATTCATAATCCATACAGCCACATACAGAAATTAGCAAGTCTGACTACATAGTGGGTTCCCTTTCCTCATCCACTGTCTTCTCTGTACATTCAGACTAAAAGTTCTTAGTCTGGGGATTCTCACATTTCTTACTAATGCTTTCAACCTGCAGTGATCAGTCAGCTTCCTGCACACTTTACATGAGGAGAAGGAGCAATGGACCTCCCCTTATGCTCCAAATCTCAAGTGTCTTTTCTGTCTGTGACTCCAATTGCTTTTGCTCATAGCTTCTATTCAGGGTACACTAGCCTGGGAATGGTGGAAAGACATAACTGAGAAAAGATTGCAAGGGCAGCTGTGGAAAAAATCAAGTCTGTTTAACAAAAGTGGCTGTACACTTTTTCTGAGGTGTTTCTTATAATTTGTAGAGTACATGACTTGCAGTCAGAAGAATTGCAGCATTTTTGCCTCCCATTCTGTCAAAACCACAGGCAATTAATTGTATTGCACAGCTATTTTTAATATCTCATCCTTGTGCAATTTTAGCATGACTTATAAGGTTATAAGGTACGTGAAGAAAAATATGCCCAGCTTTAAAAATAATAAGCAGCTTAAAAGCTAACAAAGATATTGTCAATAGACAGACACTACACTAATACGCAATCCCCACTGGATTTACTTATACCTTATATTAATGACCTTTAGAAGGAAGGAAAGAGAACTTTGCAACTGAAATCTTCAAACAGATAATCCTTGAAATTACTGAAGTCTTCAAAACTGGTTTCCAGACAAGAGTAAGAAATACTGTTCAGAAATACTTCCAGATCTTCCCACATTTGTGGCAATAAACTTTCAGCTACTCTTGATTCTGTACCTTCATTATTTGGCTCTTTGATTCTTTCAGCTAGAATCTGCAGCTCCACAGATGTAGTGTGTGACAAGCAGAATACTGTGTTATCCAGGAAGAAGAATGAGACTGCTCCAGAACGTAGGAAGACATCAGTATAATGGATAAAGGATGCCTTTACAATTAGAAATTACGATATGAAACTCAAGACTTCAGTCAGTGCTTCGGTGCTATTTAGGATTTGAGGCAAAATAGATTTCAATTGGTCTTAAAGAGGGAATTCCATTTCCATCACTAGTGAGGACATGAAATGTCTGACTATTTATCTCAGACTTCTGCAAAATCTATTTAACTTAGACAGATGTGATTAACAATTAAATCTCTTGCTTTCTATGTGTTCAAGAGTCTCTTTGATATCTTTATATTTAAACAACTAGGAAATTGCCCTTGAGAATATGAGTTAATCATTTTCATTCAGCTACATCACACTATTAGCAATTGTTTTCAAGTAAAGATAAATTATCTTCTCAGAGTACAGTAAGTCAGAGTAGTCTGTACTTTTAGCATCTGTACTAGCTGGCCTAAACTGGATGGGTACACACAGAGCAGGTACCTATTTAAGAGTGATATTCAGAAACATAGCTTGTACTCTGCCTGGTTTATGTCTGGAATTTCTCTCTCATAACGCCTAATGAAGCGATACCCTGTGATAATGAATATTTTCTGTGATTTTTAGTGTGCATTTGCACTTTTAGGTTGTTTCTTATTGCCTAGTTTGAGTGAGAAAATGCACTCACAGATGCATTTTAAGAAACAGGATCAATGCTTTCACACTGGTAAATCCTGTGACTGAGAGCTGGCAACGCTTTCTGTGCATTAGTATGCAAAGATTTTGTTACAGTGAGCATCGTCACTTCTGGTTGAGACTTGAGGATAGGAGGTAAGTGGATTTGTGTAGCAGCTGGTCTTAGGATGCTCAGCCAGATGTCAAGGAGCCAAGGTCATTCTGGATGGCTACTCTGAAAGGGGGAATAAGTGAACCTTACAAAGTGAGATTGTTATTAGGCTTCATTACGCCACTGAACAAAATTATGTAGCCTCTCTTGTGTCACTTGATATACCATAAGTTTATTTAAGTGTGCCTGTGACCAGTTGCTGACGTCAACCAAGAGAGAACAGCTCACTTCCACACTACTAAATTATCTTAGCCTCTACAGCAGCATAGGCACATGCAAACTGCCTAGTGGAAATGATCCATAGTATATCACAAACTGGCCTTGGAAATTGTTTGGAACCATGCAAGCTTACATGGGCCAGAAATATACTAGGAACCACACTGAAAATTTCACAGCATGTACAAATGAATTTCAGTGCTCAGGAGTGTTCCTTTGCGCTGTTCAATTTACTTGTGGGTTTCAAAAAGACAACTGATGATAACAGTGAGGTTCTTTTGCCCCTTAGAACTCTTTGAGGTAGTTTGCTTGGTTAAGTATTGGTATAATCTAGACAGTGATGCAAGTGTCTGTGTAGATGAAGTGTAATGGCTACATCTACTTCCTATAACAGAATGACAATCATTAAGACAAGAGATGTATTAGGTAGTTATTACACTGAAAGAAAAATGGAATTGCTTATTGTTTTTCTCTGCAAGAAAGTGATATATATAATTTCAACCCTCGCATGAGCAATTCCTGATCATTTCTGTGCAACAATAATAACAGCTACATGGTAAATAGTATCAAGAGGTTTTTTCCAACATTCCTATTCACACTTGTCAAGAGTTTCAGAGAGCCATCCAGACTCTGATGCAGCAAAAGTTCTCCAGAGTTTCATCAAAATTTGCAGAAAACAGAAAAGGAAAAAAACCTAATCTGAAGCATCCTGAATTTCCAAAGAAATTCTGACCAAAAGAAAATGGCTGTTTTTAGAGAAGGCTAACTGACTTAGGTATGTCTTTATGATCCATGCCCTTGTTGCTTATCTAAAAGTTAAAACCATTTGAGGCATTACTGCCAAAGCTGCATTTAAAAAAGAAGTATCTTAGAGATGAAAAGGATGTACTCAGAATGGAAAATTTTTATTCCCATCCACCTTCTACTTTCATATAAGCCTGAAAATTCTCAAACAAGGAAAAAGTAGAACAAATGAGCTTTCTAGCAGAAACCTTCAAGGAAGCAGAACAAATAAAATACTGTCTTACTTAAGATGCTTTGAGTTTGAAAGTGTACAAGACTGCTCAACCAATGAGAACACTCTAAGAAAGGTAAGATGCTATACATTATATGTTATTTATGAATAACGGTTCAACCAAACAGGTTAATGCTCTACCTGTGCATTTTTAATATCTCTTAAGATTTTGCCTAGTACCTAAACCTTATCTCTCTCTCTCTTTTTCATTTTGTTTTGGTGTTTTGTTTTTTTCTGTTGTTTTCTTACTGAAGATGAACAATTTTTCCTGTGTTTTCTGAGTTTTAAAGATTTCTATCAGGACTTGCTTAAATTTTGTGTGCTTAGCAGTTTTGCAGATCAGGCCTTTCAGATTCTAATTCCTCTATCTGCAGCTGTGGCTCTGTGCTTGAAGCCTATGTGTGATCCAAATGAGAATGCAGATCAGTGATGTGGAACAAGAGGTCAGAGAAAAGTGTTGAAGTGCCTCGCTTAGTCTGAGGTCTTAACTCTGGAGTCAAATGTAGACTTTTGACATACCAATACTGTCAATTATGCTATATTCAGAGGTGAAAAATTAATCTGAAAGGACATTCCAGGGGGACAACAAAGCCTCATTAAGAACACAATCGCTGGTTCCAGAACTCGAGGCAGTGTAGATGTGACACCATTGTACTTGATTACCACTGAGGACTCCTGTCCTCCAGTTAATTGATCACAATTAGCAAAGGGTAGAAACAGAAGAGTTAAGCTTCGGAGATACTGATTCAGATTCCTCCTACAGAGACTGAAATTCTTCCACATGTTTCCAGTAGTCCTTTCAGCAAATGCATGGGCGTGGAGCAGGCATCTGTGAAAGGCACGCAAATCACTGCCACTTCTGAAGAGGTGGAAAATAGCTTCCTTTCAGTCTTGCTCTGCTGCATGAAACTCCAGCTTGAAAGTAAGGACTTTTAAGTGAAGTTTTGGAAACTACAAAGCACTGAATTGACCTCTTTTTGCAGAGAGGTAAATCCTACTTATATGTAGAAGCAACTAAGTTAGGTTGCTGGGTAATACTCGGAACAAGAGGGTTCCACTGTGCAGACGTCCCAGTTGCAAAAAATAGCTATGGCAAGGTGAGGCATTGAGCTAAAGAAAACAGTGCTGTGCTCTCATGCTGTTGCCTTTTTAAATCATAGAATCATAGAATGGTTTGGGTTGGAAGGGACAGCAAAGACCATCTAGTTCCAACCCCCCTGCCATGGGCAGGGACACCCTCCACTAGACCACGTTGCCCAAAGCCCCATCCAACCTGGCCTTCAACACTTCCAGGGATGGGGCATCCACAACCTCTCTGGGCAACCTGTTCCAGTGCCTCACCACCCTCACAGTAAAGAATTTCTTCCTAACATCTAATCTAAATCGACCCTCCTTCAGCTTAAACCCATTACCCCTTGTCCTGTCACTCCATTGCCCTTGTAAACAGTCCCTCTCCAGCTTTCCTGTAGGCCCCTTCAGGTACTGGAAGGCTGCTATGAGGTCTCCCCAGAGCCGTCTTTTCTCCAGGCTGAACAACCCTAACTGTCTCAGCCTGTCCTCATAGCAGAGGTGCTCCAGCCCTCCAATCAACTTCATGGCCCTCCTCTGGACTCTCTCCAACAGCTCCATGTCCTTCTTGTACTGGGGGTCCCAGAGCTGGACGCAGTACTCCACGTAGGGTCTCATGAGAGCAGAGTAGAGGGGCAGGATCACCTCCCTCGACCTGCTGGTCACACCTCTTTTGATGCAGCCCAAGACACAGTTGGCTTTCTGGGCTGCAAGCGCACACTGCCGGCTCATGTTGAGCTTCTCATCAATCAACACCCCCAAGTCCTTCTCCTTGGGGCTGCTCTCAATCGATTCCTCACCCAGCCTACAGTTGTGCATGGGATTGCGCTGACCCACGTGCAGGACCTTGCACTTGGCCTTGTTGAACTTCATGCGGTACGCATGGGCCCACCTCTCCAGCCTGTCAAGGTCCCTCTGGATGGCATCCCTTCCCTCCAGCGGGTCGACCACACCACACAGCTTGGTGTTGTTGGCAAACTTGTTGAGGGTGCACTCGATCCCGCTGTCCGTGTCACCGACAAAGATGTTAAGCAGTGCCGGTCCCAGTACCGACCCCTGAGGAACGCCACTCGTCACTGTTCTCTACTTGGACATTGAGCCGTTGACCACAACTCTTTGAGTGTGACCATCCAGCTGCTTCCTTATCCACTGAGTGGTCCATCTGTCATATCCATGTCTCTCCAATTTTGAGACAAGGATGTTGTGCAGGACAGTGTCAAATGCCTTGCGCAAGCCCAGGTAGATGATAATCTTCCTTAAGCTGAAGGAGGGTCGATTTAGATTAGATGTTAGGAAGAAATTCTTTAGAGTGGTGAGGTACTGGAACAGGTTGCCCAGAGAGGTTGTGGAGGCCCCATCCCTGGAAGTGTTGAAGGCCAGGTTGGATGGGGCTTTGGGCAACGTGGTCTAGTGGAGGGTGTCCCTGCCCATGGCAGGGGGGTTGGAACTAGATGATCTTTGAGGTCCCTTCCAACCCAAACCATTCTATGATTTTATGATTCTATGTCTGTTGCTCTTCCCTTGTCCACCAGTCCTGTAACTCCATCATAGAAGGCCACCAAATTTGTCAGGCACGTTTTGCCCTTAGTAAAGCCATGTTGGCCGTCACCAATCACCTCCTTATTTTCCATGTGCCTAAGCATAGTCTCCGGGAGGATCTGCTCCATGATCTTGCCAGGCACGGAGGTGAGACTGACAGGCCTGTAGTTCCCTGGGTCTTCCTTTTTCCCCTTCTTAAAAATGGGGGTTATGTTTCCCCTGTTCCAGTCAGTGGGAACTTTGCTGGACTGCCAGGACTTCTCAAATATGATGGAGAGTGGCCTGGACACTTTATCCACCAGTTCCCTCAGGACACGTGGATGTGTCTCATCAGGCCCCATGGCCTTGTGCACCTTCAGGTTCCTTAGATATTCTGGAACCTGATCTTCTACAGTGGGCGGTCCTTCATTCTCCCAGTCCCTGCCTTCTGTGACCTGGGCAGTGTGGCTCGAGCACTTGCCAGTGAAGACTGAGGCAATGTGGGTTTACAGCTGATTTGCCATATTAGTAGAAATGTTTGCCCCTTCCTTTCACCATGCTTTGAGAAACCACCGGCTGTTACAGTGCCTCTTGAGTAACACTGCTGTTTGGGGGAGGGGAGAACTGACATCTTAGACTTCTTCCACACACTGAGGAGGTTCACACAGGCAAACCTAGGTACGAGGCAAATTTTAGCCCAGCTAATTGTTTTACTAGGCAGTGGAAAAATCCCTTTTAGTGTGGGCTAAAGGGTAAGTAATCTATCTGTTTGTCATCTAGTAAGCAAAAAGGGAGTCTGTAAATCTTAGAGCAGATGGTAGATTTATGCTACAGTCTGTGTTCTTTTCATGGGATTTATTACCATATGTGCTGCTTCTATTTTACTATCCTTATGTTTTGATTACTGATACAACTTTATTTGAATGCAAGAAGGATTAGGAGTCAATGTAATGAATCCAAGTCAGGTTCTAAAAGAGCATTAAGCACTACACTCATCCTTAATGTAAAGATGGTACCAGATAAAAAGTTAAAACTATATAAAAGAAATTATCAAATTGATTTAGTTACCCAGCTTTTGATATGCTGTACTCTGGGATTTGAGTTCTCCGAAGAAGGGGTTAAAAGGCCACCATAAGCTTTTAAGAACATTAATGCTAAATTAGCATTAATTAGCATTAGCACTAGCATTTACCTACACAATGAAATCCATAAGACAGCTGGCAACTTCTAGAAGCCTTCTTGGGTGGACTGCTGGGTGGACAGGTGTGTCCTCTATGTTTATGCATTCCACACTGCAGTATTATTATTCCTATTCTTCCTCCAGCCCCTCATCCCCTTCTTGTCTGTCTCTTCCTTCATTTCAGGTAGCTGACTTCAACAGATGGGAGAGGAGCAGTCAAAAGGTAAAAACATTCAGCCAAAGATTAAGTCATATGTACCTTTATTTCTCTGAAGAAGTAAGAGCCTGTCACTAGATTGCAGAATAAGAAAGAGAATCATTATATCTCAATGAAAGCTGGAAATATTTTTGCAATAAAAGCAGCCCAGAGGAGATGTGCGATTCCAGTATCAATTCTAGAAGGTCAAGAAGAGGGTCTGTTTGACATCCTATGATTCTGCTGCATATCTTTGTAACAAGGAAAAGGATGGCCAGTATCCAGCCCTTAAAAAACAACTATAGTTGTGGTACTACCTGTGTTGAGCTATAAAGCGTCCTAGGCTGACCCATAAAAATCATCATCTTTCCTGTTTTTTATTTGGTTTCGTTTGGTTGAGAAAAAGGAGAATCCACGTTTTCAAGGATCTGTTTTAGTTTTTTCTTCTCATCAATATTCTGGAATTAAAGAAGTTCATTGGGTGTTATTGATGTCTCATCATGGTCTTTTTCTATTCAGGGAAAAATCTGTGACTTCTGGACAGCCTAGGACAGCTAATAATCAGAATTGTGTATTTATTTGTTCTGTTTGTTTAGCGTGATATAAACACTAAAGTTATGGCAGACATGCTGGAGAGGGCAATCACAGCCCACTCAAATCTGTATACACTTTATACAAGAAACCTGGCAGTGCCAGTAAGAGTCAGTAAATCCCCACTCAGACCATCCATTACTGACACACATTACAGTTTGTGTTTAAAATAGACACACTAGATACCAAGACATGCCAAATGAAGGTCTATTTTTCAAATTTCTTATATTTTTTTTGGTATAACACCTGAAAGCACTTGCCATGGCACTGGGTAAATTCTGACAAAAATCAGTCAGAAACACAAGGCCTCACCTAAAGTTCAGTTATCTCCTATCAAGGCACTTTATAAATAAAAGTAACTTTTAAACAAATTACAATAACAGAAATGGAAACCAGATTTCATAGTGAAAACCTGCTGCAATGATGCTTGAGATATACCCTCAAGTATACATGTCTGCTCATACACAGCACCATTCAGCACCAGTACTAGCGATCATCATGCTAACTTTAAAGACTTTTTGACAATCTAGGCACAGTCACACAGCTCCGCAGAAACTAAATTTAGCCTGGTAAATACTGGTTCTTAACTCAGTGCTGCTTTGAGTAGACAGCACTTGATTCTCAGGCTAGGTTTGGTATATCTCTATAGTTTAGAGCAAGACAATTTTTAATAGCCTGTAGAAAAGCACCCCAGTATGACCTGGAGAATATGAGTGAAATACCCTGCCTGATGAAGGAGAAAGGACAAATGACTTTCTGAAGCAGTTATGAAAAGGAGAAACCTGACTGCCAGTCCTTATCACATCTTTGCATTGGAATGTAAGATTTTTCTTTAACGGATATGTGCATGTGCAAATGTTTATTAAGCAGATATTCATGCACTTATTATTTCTCTCAAATGTTGGACCTCCCTTTCTTAACCATTGGTCCCTTAAAGATTTTAGAAACTATACAATTAGTGTAATTTGGCAAACACATTGGTACCACATGACATTCCTACTAACAGCGGATTGCTGGGTGAAAAATAAAGTTTTAAAGTTGACATACAAGTCAACATACAAAACAAGCAATAACATCCACCTTGATCTTTTTAACCTACTACAAGTTCTTTTCAAGGTAAATACTACCGGTAGTGTGCTGACAGCTAATTATACCAAATATAAAATGGCGACTACAGAAACAGTAACAACGAATGCACCAAAGACACTTTAGGTGAATGTCTACAATGGAAACCAGAGCAAGGAAGGCTCTTTGGGGAGGAGGAATGGGGAAATAACACCTCTGCCAAAGGAAAATATTTTTAATAGTAGTAGTTGCTCTTGGGAAGATCTAATTATAAATACTGTTTCACCATTCCTTTCAGTAGGTTCCAATCTCTTTTGAAGCCTGCCAAAAGCATCTACCAAATGATGTTATTAATTCCCAGAAAAAGCAGAGAAAAAACATTGTGCCAGTCATTTTGACTGTTCTGTTATCACAAACCTGATGTCCTTCGAAAACATACAAAAAGTTGAACATGTTGGTTTTAGTCAATTTGCATTAGTGGTCTCTTCCGCTGTGCAGTATTTTCTTTGGAAAAAATATCTTCAGAATACAAATGATGTCAGGTGAACTCTGTATTTTGGAGACAGTTTTATGGTGAGACAATGGTGGGAGTTAACATACATGATTAAAGTGTCATTGATATACCTCACATAAAAAGGAGATTTCATTAGACAATTATCTTAACGTTAATTGACCTTGGGGTGGCACATATAGAAGATGCTTTTTGATGCCCAAAAATCAGTGAAAATTCCTATTGTTGAAGAAAATACTGCTGTGGGTGAAGATGAAGGAAGTATAGCAACATGTCTGAATAAAGTCTCTGTCTCAGTCTCGTTCTTGCAAATACTTAAGCCATTTATATCATGATATTGGGATGTTGTCTGCAGTCTGATGATGTTTCTTTTTAAAGAAGGTCAGCCTTCTGAAACACTGCTTGATTTTTTTTCTGATCATATCAGTCAGTATAAGGTAAGCTATTAACCCTCCCTAGAAAACTGTTCCCCCCAAATAGAAGGAACTGTCTTAAATTTTAAAAAAGTCCTAGAAATGACACTTGCTGGCAAAACACTTCCAAATACTCAGTCTGTCACAAATACTCCTTCAGACATTTAATATCATATTATGTCTTTCAAACCCCATATCTATTTAAACAATTCACAAGAATGACAGGGCAAAGGATAATGGGTTTAAGCTGAAGGAGGGTCGATTTAGATTAGATGTTAGGAAGAAATTCTTTACTGTGAGGGTGGTGAGGCACTGGAACAGGTTGCCCAGAGAAGCTGTGGATGCCCCATCCCTGGAAGTGTTCAAGGCCAGGTTGGATGGGGCTTTGGGCAACCTGGTCTAGTGGAGGGTGTCCCTGCCCATGGCAGGGGGGTTGGAACTAGATGATCTTTGAGGTCCCTTCCAACCCAAACCACTCTATGATTCTATGAAGAATTGCCTTCCTTAATTCTATATCAAAATAATTACAGCATCTAAAGCAAAAAACAGTTAGTGGGTCACCCATCAATTATCTCCCTGCCAATATTTAAGTTTGCTCTTGTGGATGTACATGTTGACCAGACTCAATGACATAACATAGAAATCTTTATGTTCATCTTTGTGTTCTTTTGACAGTGACAGTGCCTACAGTCTTTGCCATCCCTTAATACTTCAGTTTTAATGTTTTTCACTGCTAACAATTTCAATCTCCTTTATCTTTTGAAATTTTAATTTTCTGTTAAGATCTGAATTACATGTATTCTAGTCAAGAAAAGAAATTAAGATGAAAACATTACCTCCCGTTCTCAGGAGAAAACAAATTTGGCTAATGTTATCAAACTGCTAATTCTGAGCCTTATTTTCAGACTGCAACAGACTGTTAAAATAAGAGTCACAGGTGTCCATCATTTGATTTAACATTTCCATTATATTAGATGACAATATCTGTAGGATTTTGATCATTGATGGTTTCCAGCTTGAGATGGGATTTTTAGGAAAAGCATTCTGTCTCAATATGGTACCAAGCACAATAGGCCTCCCTCCCTCAGCTGCAGCTACTCTGAAATTACTATAATATTTTGCATTAATTATGGTAAGCAAGATGTTTGTGTATTCTCTCTTTGAATGTTATTACTAGATATCCTTAAAGTAGCTCCTAATGACCAAAGCCATGCTGAGTTATATTGTGGCAGGTCCTGAATAAATATATAGTACATAAGCAATGTTGATAATTTTCAGATGGATTTGCTGGGTGGTTCCATCTTCTTTGTATTGAATTCTAGAAATATTTCCATGCATTTCGTGAGTAATTTATGTGCATAGTGAGAAAATGCTATCAAAACAAAGTAAACCCCTCTCAACAAAGAAAAATATCCTTTCACTACCCATCCCAGTAGCAACAATCTAGGTAAATATTACTTTGCATTTGGCATAACCTAAAGATCAACAACAGCAAGCCTCCTTTCTTCACCCAAGTTTCAATGTATTGTACGTATTACAGATTGGATTACTTACCCAGAAGTCCATTGGGTGTGTTTTAGGTTGTGATTTAGTATTGCCTATTGTTAATAAACTTTGTTACAATATGCTTTCTGAAAACTACACACTATTCTATAATTTCATCTTGTCTTGTGCTTTGATCTAAAATGGCATCCTAAAACAGTGCCAATCTATAAATTAAAATATTATTTGAATCATTAACAAGGCACATTGAAGGGTATTGTTCCTAATATTGACTTTTTGTTGAATCCTGACACCTCCCCACAATTAGTTTGAGTAATTATTCTTTAGCTCATAATAAGCAAGCCCATTAATTTGGTTTCTAATCTAGAGGCACAAGAGGGTTGTTCCCCAGCAGGCCTATTTTTAATAGAACCAAAAATTAATTTCAGTAAACTGTGGAAGGAAAGGAGGATACCAAACGTAATTGCAAGCTGGTTTGGTTCAGTTTAATTGCTGGGCTGTTTTTCAGGTCAGTCTACTTTGTCTGTATCTCATCTTTATTTGCCCTTTTCTGTTTCCAGTAAAAAGTGGAGAATCCAATAGCTAAATACTTCAGCACAGTCCACACCTTTCTTAGAGCTCATTACACCTAAGGATTAATGACTACTTGCAAAATGCTGATGGCCCATGGATAAGTCAACCTGCCTTTCCCATTCATTCCCAGGAATGTACTTCAGGAAAAGCTTTAGAATCATTAACAGCAAACATTCTGCAAAAAACATCTAGAGATTCTTACCCTGTTACTTGCTCAGAACATACTGATCAAAATGAGATTCATAATGTTTGAGGCACTACCAGTGAATTAATTACTCATTAGATAGGTCGGCTTCTATGAGTTGTTTGTTTTTATCATTTGTTTACATCATTTCCATAGTTAGTGGTGACATTTTTGTTAACCAATAGGCATTTCAGCAAGATGTATCATTTCAGTTCACATGCTAATGAAGTGATATGAAAAATTACAGTAATGAAATAAATTTCCCTATTAAAGATTTAATATCACTTCATCAATATTTGATTTGTAGCAATCATGAAGATAAATGTCACCACCATTAATTAAAATTATCTCCTCATTAATGTCTCACACTTCTGGTCAGCTAACCATTATTTCTGTATTCTTACATCTTAAATTCCCCAAACTTTTTACAAGTTAAATAAAAATTGCAGCCGTTTCAAGAGAGTGCTTTCTATTTAGGTACTTTACATATTTTGCTTTAGCCATCTCTTTTTGTTACACATCTCCTCACAAGCTTTATGCTTCTGCCTCTGCCGGCACTCTGATGCTTGCTCTTCAAGGCTGGAGCCAGAGCATCCTTAACAGAGGGGCAATGACTGTGGAAATCACTCCCTCTGCTGATCATTCGTGCTTTTACAGTCCTACAATCGCGACGCGGCATTTACCAGATGGATCTGATCTACGGTTTTATGTTTTCCTATCTGTTTGGTGGCCCACTGTCTGGAAGAACAGTCAGTACTTTTGCTTTACATAAAGCAATCTCATACGTATTTTTATAGTGAGCAAGAGATGCTGTCCGCGTGTTTCTGTTGAGCTCAGAAAATTAAGACAGAGAAAGAGAGACATTTAATGGAAAGAGATACTTGGTAAACAAATAAAAGAAGAAAAGCAGTGCTAGATTAAAAACAAATACTGAAAGCAACTAAGAAAACGTAGACAGAAACCATAACACAAGAGTATTAGTACCTTGTCAAAGTAAGAGATACAAAAGATTGCAGAATAGACAATGTTTTAAAACTATTACTACGGGAAAAATACACAGATTAAGCAGGTATCAAAAAGGGCATAACAAAATGCAGTTAGGAGAGACATGGGACATACAAAAAACCAGACACAGATTCTGTGGTTATCCCAAGCATGCTCTTTCTACAGGGCAGTGTGAGAAATGTTTGTATCCTGTGTAGTGTAGGACCATAGCTGTGCAGAACCATCAGTTTATCTCAGGGCAGTACTACTCCTGATCAGTGACAGTTCAACTTCTTGGAAGATTATGGATAGCTGAAAGTACAATTTTCCGGACATTTCTACTTTATTTAAAAAAGATATCAAAGCACACATCTGATTTCTCAGATTAGAAGACATGTGAACATGGTTATGGGCACAAGTCTGCTAATGACATCTAGTTGTTCCTTCCCTCGGATGCAAAAATAGTATCTTTAGCTCTTTTGGTCAGTGACGACACTTTAATGCCACACCATAGGTGGGTTGCTTCAGGAGATGTGTGTGTCCCAGGACATTCAGAAGCATTCAGAGCACTGACAGATGTGCTGCCTACACACAGTGACTAATCAGGAACAGAAAACTGAAGGGCAAGTGTGTGCCTAGGAGAGAGAACTGCAGTCCACAAATCTCGCCAGCTGTTTTCCTGGAGCTCTCCAAGCACTAGCCCAAGTAGGCTCTCACTGCCAACCTGACACAGGCAATAATCCAGGTGGGGAATGTGATTCTTTGACCCATCACTTATCTTCTCCCTGGCACATTGCCTGGCTGTGAGAACATGCAGAGCACAAAGGACTTTCTGACATTATTTAGGTTCTTTTAGCCATATGTTTAGACACTTTAAAGACATAATTTTTCCCAATGTTTGAAATTAATCCGTTTTCGATATAATACCAAAACACTTTTTTTCTCTTTTCTATTAACGCAGAATTATACTTTTCAGAATTCAGCTTTAAAGAACAGTAAAATGTTACTGTGTGCATTTCTATAGCCCCATTAACTGGACAGAGACTAGTGTGCAAACTAAATTTGCTTGCAAAGTACTAACAGCTCTTATCACTTCACCTCCCCATACAACAGGTAAGAAGAATTAAATGTTTTTGTGGAAGTATGGAAGGATTTTACTACTAATTATAAAAATTAAAGAAAAGCTTCTCATAATCCTTATTATTTACACTGCATATTAATTTACAGCAATTTTGCTGTGTTGCACTCAGCATGAGGCACCACAGGCTCCCTTGTAACGTACAACACAATACAGAAACAACAAATAGTTTCTCATATGTCACTAATATTAATAATCCAATCAAATGGAAAAAAATTGCATCAAAACAAAAACCTGAAACATACATAATCACAGATCTTAGGTTCCTGCAGCAGAGAAAAAGAAATTGCTGTAGCAAGTATTTGGCACATTCTGAACCAGTGGTATCATGGACCAAAGGACAAAGCATTGGCTGAAGACTGCCATTTAATATAAAATTATGATTACATGCCAACTGTATATTGCATTGTTATACACTAGCATCATTTAAGAGTTCCAGTCACAAATCCATTGTCTGTCGTGCTCATTCCTGAAGATACACCCCCAAAAAAATCACTGCACCTGCCCTGAGGATTCTCTGAGTAATGTGAGTGGACCATGTGAGTGGATGTGGGAAGTGGTAGTTGCATGTACTATTATGTTATAAAGAGTGTACAGATCATGTTGATTGTAAAGATAATGTTGTTTCATGTTATTTTTGCTATGTCTTGACTGACTGGACATCTACTGTGACAAAGGAAAATCTATCATTTTTAGTTTGGTTAAAATAAGACAATTCAACAGCAAATTTATTAAGAGGGAAAAACTATGGGAACAATTGAAAGGAAGAAAATCTCCTTTTAATTAACTGGCTAACTACCAATGCTTTATGTGTGAATGAAAAATTCTTCTTTTAAGCTTGATAGTTTTAATAAATTAAAATTCTTAATGAGAAAAGACTTAGTTTCCCAACTTTTATTTGTACCTGGTATTTATGAACGCAAATATTTCTGAAGGCATTTAATCTGTCTAAGATGTGCTAACACATGTTTCCCTGACGGGTTTGTTTTCCATTGTAGAATTCAGTAAGGAGTTTGACTGATTACTGTGAAAAGAAAAATCTATTTTAGAAATATAGATTTGTCACAAACAAGGCTCTGAGTTTAAATTCTCTTTTTTTTCAGTAGAAAATCCAAATGTAAAAGCCAATTCTATTATTTTAAATAATTTGTTATTAAGGTTTGAGAAATACAGTAACTTGTTAGGGAAGCTAGAGTGCCTGGATATTTTGTACCAAAGTTCATCCCTCTGTAGCAGTTATTCAGCAGGGCACTGGTGAAGACACCAGGAGAAATTCCAATGTGAGAGAACCACCTTCAAAAGCATTCTTTTTGAGCAGTGCACCTTGCACCCCACTCCCTGTTCAGAACTGTACCTACAGTTGCCTGTGCATTTTAATCAGCAAGGATGTTCTAAGTCATACTGAACTAAGCAAAGTTTTCAAAGGGATAAAGCTTCATCATAAGTCTCAAGCCAATCCCTCGCAGAAATTCTGATGATCAATGCATAGGAATGAAGATACTTTCATTTTTGGTAATTCTTATGCCTTCAGGCCCTGCCTGGAGCTACACTCTGCAGGAATATGGGGCTTTCTCACCATGATGGACAAGACCATCACAACCTTTTTTACACCAATTACAGAGAGGTGGAGAATTCTAAGGTAGCTTAATTACAGTGAGGTATTTCCTCATAATGTGTAAGGATAAGACAAGTCCCAGCAACTAGTATAGGAAATCTCAAAATAACTATTTCACAATTTTTCAGTTTTCAAACAGTAAAGCATAAAGTGGGGTTTCTTGAAGGAACACTCTTTGTATTAAGGAAAATCTAAAATGCTAGGCTTATGTCTAGCTCCTGCACTACCTACCTAGCGACATCCTACAGAACTACTGAGAAGTGGCTCTCAAAGAGTGCCGAGTACAACATGATGTTACCGTATTTTTCAGTTCATGCATAAGGCTAGACACCAAATGCCATAAGGTACGTCAAGGCAAATGAAAAAGGCAATCATTCCCATATTCCTTGAACTTAGAATCTAGCAACTTTTCTATGGCTTGAATACATTTGATTGCAAGCATAAGTTGTCTAAAGATGACATAGCTGAAACATGATGGATGAGAAGAAGCAATCAGTAATCTTTACTGCCTAAGAAGTCACACTAGGAAACTCAAAAGCAAAGGCATAGTTTGCACAGAAAATGCCCTGAATAGGGCACAAGCAGAAATCTCACTTTCAGAGATTTGCAGAGAGTTGTTCACTACAGGAAACTGATGCCCGAAAAGGATTTCTCTTTCTTTTCCTACTCATCATCCTTAAAAACTTAAACACTTGGGCAAATAAGAACAGCAAATTTTTGGGCTTCTCAGATACAGTTCAATGGAATATTAGAACTCCATTCAGCTGCCAGTAAGCTTGCTCCTAGAGATATTTGAGATGCCTTCAGGTATTGAACCTGGACTTCAGCTGCTGCTCCAGAAGGTCATGTCATATCTGCCAGTATCATAAATATGTGAGCATATTAAATAGAAGACATACATGTGGGTATCTCAACCTAGTCTTGTATCAAAATCATTTAAAAAGACTCAGAATACCAGCTTTCCATGGTCAAGCAGCTCTTAAAGTGATACAGCTTATAATGTCCACATTATGAATTACAAAATTTTCTAAATGTTTAAGCCTATTGTCTTGCTCAGAAACTGTGGGCACAGTTTGTCCTTGTGTTTGCTGTGGCTTAAGCCTGAAATGAGGATGTGGCTAAATCATCTCAAAGGCCAGAAAAGCAACTGCTCTATCAGTGCTTCTATCTGAAGAGAGTTCAGCGTCATGATTTCATGGGTGTACGTTCTTACTCACTAGCTCTGGTGGCATCCTGCTCAGTGCTGGAACAGAGAATCACCCCTTAAGGAATCTCACTCTTCACTGACTACAATGCACACAGCTGCCCTGAGTCACCTCACTAAAGGGAGTTTCCTTTCAGACCATGAGTACTTAGTTTTGGCAACCGAAATGGTCACTTTAACAGGTCCCTTTGCCGCGATAAACCAAAATTTACATTTGAGGATTACAGAAGGGCTTCCATGGCAAAAGCAGTGAGGTAACACGCAATTTAGATAGAATCTGGTAACAGATAAATAACTAAAGTGAAAACATTGTTTACTGTAGTATCTTATTATATTACACATTTTAGATGACTATATGACAAGAAGAGAATTTTGTGATCTCTGTGAGATCTGGCAGGACAATTCATAGGCATATTTCAGTAACAGTAAAAATATTATGCCTCCTCAGGCATGAATGTAGGAGGTTCTTTCGACTAAAACAAAAGCATATTTGAACACAGTATCATGTCAGAAAAATAAGGCTTTAAAGTCCTGTCTCTGTTTTGCTTTTTTATGTCATCAAATTGTAAATCCCAAGCACACCATAGCATTTGTCAGACCACAACTCTCCACTCAGAAACTGTGAAATATAAATAATTCACATAATTTTCCAAAAAGTAAAGCTAGAAATTACCTCAAAATTAATTATGTCCTCAATTGAAATTGACATCTGAATGAGGACATCATCCTCTGAGCATAAGACAAGTAACTTTTTCATAATTGAACATTTTAATTACGTAACTTAAACTGGAACATGTACATAAACAAGCTAATTCCAAAGTAATTCAGAGATTAATTTATTGCCCATTGATTTACTATATGCCAAGTTTTTTAGTTGATAAATTCCAGCAATTTAACAGGATAAAAAGAGTTCAGAATGTCATTAATAGCAACTGCAAAATCTGTGTAAATCATTATTTATGCAAAAATACCTTGTTCACAGCATATGTCTACTTAAACAGGTCTTATAAAATTAGTATTTTGATCTCTTCTCAAGGAGAATGAGATACCTTAACGTAGGGTGTCTTCTAAAATGAAAGACAGATGACATTGTTTTCTTCAGCAGTCAGACAAGTTGCTTATTCTCCCTACTTCCTCTCTGTTTAATATTTGTCAGATATAAGATTAAATATATCAGGCATACATACATTTATATAAAAGAAAAACACAGCTTAAAAGCTAAACTGCTTTAATGATCCTATACACTAAAAACAATTTTCAGTTTAACAGGATAATTAATGTATTTGTATCTCAGCCCAAGAACAAGCCTGTTGCATGCAGGCATTAGCACTAAGGGGTGAAAGAAACTTTCACTGCTTTCTACCAATTCCTACTGAAAAAGTGAAATTGATAATTCTAGAAAAGGAATGAATTTCAGGCTGTTCTCATAAACTATATAACACTGGAATAAAAAAATATTTGCAAAGATTTAATTTTGACAATGGTAAAACAGTAGATGATGCTGGAGTCTTACGAAAGCTAAAACTTCACCAAACAGAAATTACTGTGCAGAGCTGTTCAGAATGTTTGAATGACAGCAGCACTGGAAAAAACCAAACTCCTTCATATCCCTTCTGAAGGATATAAAAGATATTTTTACATTTCTTAGGAAATTTTATTTTTATATACATATTAAGCACTGACAAGGTAGTGCCTCTCATGGCACAGGAAAATCAGGGCTAAGCACACAAAGACACACTCAGTCACAAGGTAGCAAATTACCAAGGATAATCTCCTTTTCCCAGACAGTGTAAGATTTATAAAAAACCAAAACCAGCTGGGAGTGTAGTAAGAGATGACTGGAAAGAACCTTCCAGATCTTCAAGTCCCACCACTAACTGCTGTAAGGCTCATATCATACAGCTGTACTTCATCTTCAAGTTCATTGATGTTTTTCTCTGATACTTTTCCTAGGAAGCTCTTCTGGAAATCTCCCTGGTGGAACAACTACAACTTTTCAATTTCAATTCAGCTTTGATTTAAACAGTTTTTATTTCTGCTCTACATTCTAAGAAAACTTTATTTGCTGATTAGTATTTTTTAATTTCTGTCTGTTCTTTTCTATTGCTTGTAGGTGTTCATGTATTTCTAAAATCCTTCTTTAAGTAACTACCCGTTTAGGTCTGGCATTATTTCTGAAAGTCTTTTCCTTGCTTAGTTATAACTTCTTGGTATTTTAAATAAATTTATCTTCAATTTCAGATATCCTGTCCATTCAAATTCCTGAGCAGTTCAGACTGGCAGAGTTATCACTGAAGTTTCTTTAGCTTATCTAAGCTCACTATTCAAGTCAAGCACTTCACCTGAAGATATACTTTTGTTTGTCTTTCCCTTTAATCAAAACTGAAACAACTTAATCGAAAGCCCTGATAAAAATTTACAATGACTGGCTTAACTATACTGTCCTTATTATTTACCCAAACTAAATATAAAATAGTACGAAACCCTCTTCAAAGGGTTGTTAACATATTTTTTCTGCTTAGTGTAAAACACTTAAGTTGGTCCTTGAAGGTCCCTGAAATTCCCTTTCCTATGTGAGCACTACAATTCTTTGAGCACAGGCATGTTCTCTTCCATCCCTTATAGCCCCTCAGGTCATAAATTCCTTAAAGCTGTGCCACCATGGAGAAAAAGAGAATGTGCTTTTATCTTTACCTGGGTAAGCAGTATGTTTTCCCAAGTTATGGGAAATGTGGGATGAATAAGCAAGTTGAGAAGTGACCTTAGGTCTCTTTTCCGTAAGAGTACTTTCCCTTCTAGGAACTAGTTCCCAACAGGTGATAAATAGAACACATCTAACAAACTTCACTGACCTTACTCATTTACAGAACATGTCTTGTTTATGGCATTTTCTTTTATCATACCTCAAGATAGCAGTATTCCTTCATCAGCAGGATTCTGAAGTGCAGAGAGGATCCCTGCATTTAATATAGTTCTGTATTCCATTCCAGGGAACAAGCAACCACAAGCTAAGAAAATGGTGTTAAGAATTACTTTATTAAACCTAGTCCTAAGTGACTTAAAAATGGTTACCATAGCTCTAACACAGCCTATGACCATACATAGCAATTTTAGACCAATCTGATTGTTTTTCAAAAAGAAGCAAAGGGAAAGCAAATGGTTTGTTAAATGATGGATATTCTGTGTAGGCTTCAGATTTCTTACAGAAGTATGAAAAGCTTTACAAATCAGATTTGGAACCTTAACTGCAAGTATAGACCATTATCTTCAAGGGAAAGGGGAAGAAATGTAGTTTCCTTACAATTTACTTTGTAATAGGAAAAGCTCTTGAATGGTCAGTTAAATTGAAAACCAGGGTGTATTTTTGAAAGGACAATAAAATGCAAAAGGATGATCATCTCCATATAGTGAAATGTTATGCTTTATGGGTATTGCAATGCCCAGTGTTACCAAAGTTCTTCCAACAATGAATCCTATAGTGAAGGGTGAAACAGACCAATTGTTGCTCATTGGGCTTCCCCTAATACATTGCTGTTCAAATATGCAAGCTGCTTAGAAAAAAAAAAAAAAACAACCAACAACCCAAAAACCAAACCAAAACCAAACAGGTAATGACAACATTAAATTTCCTATTGTGCTTAGTATCAAGTCCTGAAAGTTCTACCCAACAGCTTCCATTTCTTCATTCATTTCTCCTAATGCTCCCTCTCTGGCCATTTTCTAAGATATTTTCCTTCAGCACATATGATCAAATAAAAGATGTGCAGGTCTTGGAGATCACCCCAGCTGATGGGGACAGCCTAATGAGTCAAAAGACTAGGGATTACAGAACTGGGTTAATGCCTAGGGTAGTCATTACTACACTACTGAGTATCTGGAGAAAATGCAATTTCTTCTGTTGAAGAAGATGTCTTTTGGTAAAGAAAGGAGCTCTCCAGGAATGAAAGTCAGGTCATCCATTTTCCTAGGCATCTAAGGATATTTTTTTTCCCAGCTTCATCAACACTATTGGCAAAGAAAACGATGTATCCCTGCTGTGGCTATTGGAATACACAAATATGCACAAATCAGTACACCACTACAGTGTGTTTCAGTGTTCACTGATGCACTGCATTCAGCCTTCACTATAGTCTTCCTGCTATACCATTCTTCCCTCAGAACAGCAACTCAAAAATACTCTCTGGTTTCTGATTTAATGTGTATCAGTTTGGCACTGATCCTTGGACTGCTCACCATAAATTCAAGGGGCTATCCCAGTAAAAAGCACTTTATATCTGCCTCGGAATTAACTTCTGTATGTATCTCAAAGCCACAGCACAAGCAATATCCATTAACCTTCTTAGTGATCACTTTACTCACTCTTAACCTTGCACAGACCAACTGCCCTGTCCTCATCCTGTGACAAACCCTCTCTGTAAGACAATAAATACAGCTAACCACAGAGCTGAACGACACATTCCCCTAGCTCAATAAAATCAAATATGATGAACAAAATTAGCAAAGTATAATCTTACAGCCAGTAGCAAGGCTTTATTTTTCCTCATTCTATTTGCTCTTTCCGTGACATAAGCCATACGGTACCTTTCATTTCTTTTCCCCAGTGCCATCTTCATTGCTCTTTCTCCTTAAGCAAGGGATGCCATTAAATTCAATTAGTCCAACCCTACATCTTACTTAAGTGGAAGCAAATGAGATGACAAAATTTTAAAAGAGTAAAAGCCCTCTGACCTAATAGTTTCAATATTCTTTCACGCCAGAAGGTGAAGCCTTAAATTAGAGGCTAGTCATTTTAACCTGTATTTTATTTCATGGAATCATAGAATCATTTTAGTTGGAAAAGACCTCGAAGATCATCAAGTCCAACCATTTCCTCCATTCATCACTGTTTTGCTTGTTTCTATATGCCTTTACCAATTAAGTTTGCTAGAAAATGCCTTATAACCTGCAACTCTTTATCACTGATAAATAGTGCTTTTTCTAAATAGTTCTTTCAGTTAAATTTGAGAACATTGTACTACACTAGAAATTATTTGAAAGTAACAGTGTGTCTCTTCTACATAAAATTACTGTACAATCATGGCAGAACAAAACACAATTTAATTATTGTGGGCATCCTACTTGTGAACTTCTTTATGTAGACCTTCTTAATGGGTCTACATTAAGCAAGAGAAAGTAGCAACTAGCACAACATCTCGCCAAATGTAATAATCACTAACATGACCCTAATAATCCTCTCCTCAAAAATAAAACCAACAGCTTTTCTAACCATGGCATGAGAAAATGGTAAGACAGGAAAATGGTTGATCATAGCATAGGGTAATTTGTTGTGGGTTTTTTTTTTTAAAAAAAAACCCACAACACGACATCCAATTACAGTGTTTAAGCACAAACAAGTATAAAGTAATTTAGTTAGCTGTAATTACTGAAAAACCTAAGGCTTTCTGAATGAATGTTGTTATTTAAAATATTTGTATCGCACTGCTGTTCGAAAACTTTTCCTATGAATAGGACTCTAAATAGCAGGAACTGAATAAACCTATACTCTCTCCCAAGAAAAAACAGACTAAATAATTCTATTGTTACAAGGCAGTCTGTTAGAATAATAACAGGATAGCAAAGAGCAAAAAATAGCAAAAAAATTTAGGTAAATGAGAAAAAATTGGGAAAAAAATATTATGGTAATGCACTTCTGCATACATGAAAGCCCACATCTTATAGTGAGTCTTACATCACCCAAAATAGCTACCTGATAACAAAACCTTGTCTTGGCGTACAGGGCATGTACACTGAAATGCAAGAAAAATCACAGAAATTAGATATCACAAATGTAGGAGAAACAATAAAATGGAGGTTTCAGTGTTTCAAACCACCTCCACAGCCCAAAAAGTGGGCAGACTCTAAACTTTTTTTTTCCTCAGCAGTCTTTCAGCCTTTCTTACATCCACACTGCTCTAAATAACTCTGGTCCCTTCCTGTGTTTGAAGCGGAGAACTATTATTAGCAGCACGTTAGCTCCTGATCAAGTCAGAGTATCATCCCAAAAAGCCAAACTACTATTGAGCTGGAAACACAGCTCATCTAGTTCACCAGCTTTTATTCACTACCGAGGTACAGACGCTCACCGGCGAGGGGCCCCTGACGCTGCTCTGTTGCCCACAGTCTTCAGAGCAGCGTGCCTGCCTTTTCTCCCGTGCAGCCCTGCAGGACTTGCAGTAAATCCCTACAAACGTTCACAAGTTTAATTCTCCCCCCCCCCCGATATTTAATTTAAAGCTTTCCCTTTGCTCTTGCTGCTTATTAAGTTAGTCAGGAGCTACGGATGACACCCTGCTTGTGCGTGACTGTGATGTGACTGCTTGCTGGCACTTCTCGGTCTCTCTGATGTCCGCTCTTAGACTGTAAGCTCTCTGGGTCTGGGCTTGTTCCTCGGACCAGGAGGAACATATTGTTTTGTCCCAATTTTTATTGGAAAGTTTTCGTTTAGTTCCCCGTAATTCAGTACCGCGCCTCTTCACCCTTGTCACAGCCTGCGGCCGCGGCTGACCCCACCCCGGCTCCATCTCTGCCAGTCAGGACACGAGCGGACGTGCCACCCTCAGGCCTCCGGCACAGCGCAGGCTGCTGCGGTCGCTGTCCTCTTCCCCGGAGACAGTAGGGCTGGCTCCGCAGCCGGCGATGGGCCCGGTCTCTCGCGGGGACGAGGGTCGCAGCAGCCGCCCAAGAGGACCAGCCTGCCCCACCGTGACTTCCACGGCCAGCCGGCCTGGGCAGGCGCCGCGCTAGCGGAGCGCTTTCCGCCGCCGTTTGTCTCCCATCTCTTCCCGTTCGCAGGAGCAGCTGCTGCTGCGCAACCCCTTCCCCGCCCGCCCGTTCGCCCCAGTGGCGTCGCCTCCTCCTCTCAGCCTCGTACAGCGCGGCCCGGTAAGCTGAGCGGGGCCGGGGCGGAGGGAGGTGCCGCCGCCGCTGCCGGCTGGGCCGAGCGGGGTCCTGGGCGGGAGGCGGCCGCCAGGCAGCGGGGCGCTGGCGGCGCGGGCTGAGCGCTGAGGTGCGGATACCTGCCTGGAGCTGGGGGCGCGGTGGGGCTGCCCGTCCCGGGGCCAGCCCAGCGCCTGCCTGAGGGGGCGCCGACGCGCCGGGGACAGCCTCGACTTCTCGGAGTTAACTTAGCAGTGTCGCCGCCGGCTGTCAGCACCCGAAACGCCCCGGGTGCCCGCCGGCGTGCGTGGCAGCGCGGGGTTGGCAGCCCAGCCTTGCCTGCGCCGCTCTGGGGACGGCTGCCGGGCCCGCCGCGGCCCCCTCCCGCCCAGCTGAAGGCGCGGCCAGGAATCTGGCCGCCGAGGGGACTCGCACCGGCGCCGCCGCTCCGCGGCGGGGCCTGGGCGGGCGCAGGAGGTGTCCGGGCATCAGTGGGGCGGCCGAGGGCAGCTGCTGCGGCTGTGCTGCCTGGTGACTTGCGGTCAGGAGCTCATGTTACGCGGGGACGTGGGCACCATATTCCTGGTTATTTAGACCTTTATTTTGTACAACAGCTAACGTTTGTACGTGCAAGAGCATGAAACAGGCAGTACTGGTCTGCAGGATCTCATTACGTGCGATCCGTGGTTTTCCTTCGAAAGGTTAGGTCTGCTCCCTGTCAAAGCGATTTTAACGCTTCACTTTCTCTTGCTGTATCTGGTAGACCTGTTGAAGTAGTAGTAGGAGGATTTTTTAGCAAGTTGAGCAAAACGTTGCAAGTAACATTCTTTGCCATTTTTATGTTAACCGCCTTTCAATTACATGGGCTGCTCTTGCTGCAAGAGGAAAAGTATCACACACTGTCCACCATCTCTCATCAACCAGTGGACCATGATATAGAAGCTGATCACACCACAATAGCTGAACTGGTGCAACAGTTCATAATCGAGCAGGAGCTGGCACAGGAGCAGATGGCACAGCTTTTCATGCATCTTGCTGCTTTGTTTCTTTGGCAGTCTGGAGGCAGTTCTTGAAACTTTTGTGTCTTCCCATCCAAGTGCTACTTTATTGAGAAACACTGGTTAAGTATACTTTTTAATAGTGCCTTTGAGCAGAAATACTTTGGAGATCGGAAGCTAGCAGCAAATTTTTACGTGTACCTGAATAACTTCATGATTGTTTCTCTGTCCAGAGAAGTGTCAGTTGCTTCTTTCCTGGGAGCAGGAACTTCTGGTATGGACACTTGTTGGCTAGGACAGCTCATCTAGCTTCTCTCTGTCATTCTCCTTCAAAGCTGCCAGTCATCTACTATTTTTTTCAAGACTCCAGGTAACTAATGCTCAAGTTTCTGTGCCCTAATTTCTTGCTGCAACCTAACTGTTACTGTAATCTTCATGGCTGCAGTGTTCTGAAGGGATCACAGGTGTCTTTTGAACAAAAAGGCGTTGAGAACTACTTGTCCTGCTGTACTCATTTTCTTGTTTTTATGTATTTAGGGATGAGGAGCAAGCTAGCTGAAGAGAAATTCTAGACCAGGTCTTCAACAGAAATTTAGGGGTTTGTGTTTAGTTCTTCACTTAGAATATTTGAGAACTTTTTCTTGGTGTTTTACTTCCTGTTTTCTAGCAATCTTTTTGAAGAAGAAATGGCCAAAGCTTAACACATTATAGAATTCAGATTGTATAAGAAACTTAGATATAAATATCAAAGGGAACTTCCTACTCGTGAGAGGATGCCAGAAGGGAAAGCGTCCCATTCAAGAAGTGACCAATAAACAGGAAGCTGATCAGCTCTGTACCATTTTTCTGGCTGCTCTGCCTGCCGCTTGATCCTTCACCTATTTTGTTTTCTTTGTGAATAAGTCCACTGGCTTTCTGTGGTGTTGCCCATAGATTTTCCAGACAGAGTGGGAGGAAAGAAAAATACAAGTCCTCTTTCCTCTTCCGTTAGCATATTGATGAGCATGTATGAATCTGAAAATCTTAAGGATCTCATGTTGAAATTACTTAGAAAATTGTTTGCTGCTGGGGAGTTGTTATTTGATCTTCTCATGCTTCCCACCCTTATAAATGTAAGAAACAATATTTTCAAGTCCATCTAAATGAATTTTGGTTTAGTTTCCACTCTGCTGAGGCATTCTCCATTCTTTTTTTCCCTTGAGAATTTATATAATCTGTCTAGTCTACTCAGTGCAGGTAAAACTTCATTTTGAGCTCTGCATCCAGATTTGAATACTGCTGTGCAAGAATAGGTCACCCATTTGAAAGAGTTCACAAAGTAGCAGTGACAGCTGGAGATCAAGAAAGCATGATCTGTGGGGGAAGAGGGAAAGAACTGGATTTATTTAACCGAAAGACAAGTTTGAAGGGGGGCTAATATATAATAAGTGTTTAAAGTTGTGAAAGATTCTTTCGTGGAAGAAAAGGAGACGACTTGTTCTCTGTATTCACAGCGAATAAGGGAAATTGCAAGAAAATTCAGGTTAGATGTTAGGGGAAAAGTTACAGTAATGGAGGATAAGAAGGTAATTAAATAGTTTGGAAAGACTGTGAAATCTCCATCAAAGATCTGTAAGAGAAGGTTAGACAAATGGTTTTCAAGAAAGAGAACTGAGACTCTGACTTGGGAAGGAAGTCTTAACCCTCTGCTCCTGGCTTTTCTGGGGCTGAGTCACAGAAAAACATTTGAGGGACATAAAACAAGAGCCGTGGAGGAGCACAGGCTTTTTAGCACTTGGATATGTCTACATGCTATTTTGGAGGCAAACATGAGCTCACACAAAGCAACTGATCTGAAAGCAGTACAGCCACAACAAACATGCTTCAGTGCCAAGCTGAAAAGGCCCACTGAGAGTGACACTGTCTAGTTTCTGAGTGCCAAATTGGAATGTTTTATCTTTATGTTGGCATTTTTTGCTGAAAGGCAAAGCAAGGTGAGAACAAGATGACTTTTTGTAGTTTTAGATGCAAAACAAGACAAATAAAAACTTACTAAAATATATCCAGAACACTATGGTTAAACTGCATTTAACTATAAAAACACTTCAAATTCCGGTGTTTGTATGCTTTTTTTTGAGTTCCAGTTGAAGTTATGTGCAAATCAAAATAAAAATGAAAGCTCATGTGACAAATCAGAAACGTCTCCTTTGCTGTTTTCTGGAATGATGCATGTAGAAACATCTGCAATGTGTTAGTGTGCATTTGTAGCATTTCTTCTGTCCTCTCTAAGAAATGCAAAAGGCACATACATGCAGAAGTTCAATGGACATACAGGAATTTTCCTTGTGAAGAATAAATTGATTAGAACAGCTTTAAGTTGTTTGAATGATATAAATTTGTAACTGCTTATCAGTCCTTCAATACCATGTGAAGTCCAATGCTGCATTTATCACAGCAGTGATACACACTGCTTGTAGAAATCTTTCAGAGCCTGATTTTATTTTTTTTTTTTTATTAAAATGGTCATTCATAGAGAGGTCCAGCATTTTTATACATTCCACTTTCAAAATGTGTCTGCTACAGAAAGTAGCAGCACTGACATAGTGAGGTTAATAAAAACCTCAGAGTTGGAGAACCTTTGGAAGGAAGCATGGTGAAAAGGGAAGGATTTGGAAACAGATTAGTGAGACCAGAGAGACATTAATACACAGCAAGGCACAAAGAGAGAAAAATACTTGTCTTGCCCTTCTGGTTGTCTTAATTTAGGTCTCTGTTTTACAGAGATGTTGATTCAGGTCTGTGACAAGCTCTGTTGCACCAGTAGCACTGATCCTCCCACACAAAATAATTTAAGGGAGCAATTGATGAAAGGGCACATTGAGAAAACAGTCTTTGTTTTCTTTTTTTAGGTGGCATCACGTATATGTGTGCATGTATTTAATGTGTAGGATAAAAATGACTTATTTTTATGGACATATTCTGGGAAAACTGGAGTTCTCTTGTCTTTGGTCTAAATGTCGAGGAAGTTGGTTTATTTTTGTTTATTTGTTGTTGTTGTTGCTTTCTAGTTCTGTGTGCAACCTGGAAATAAAACCAGCTATTTCGCTTTGCTATTTAAAACGTCTAGGTGGCATGCTATACAAGATCAGAGAACGTTTGTAAATAAAGTCTTAGTCTCTTCTATAGTGAAGTGACTACTGATACGCTTCTGTATTGCAAGAGGAAAGCACGTGTGGTCTCAACAGGTGACTGCATTGTATGGTTTTGTGGCCTTTAGAGATAGATATACAGAGCTGAAGAATTTTAAGTTGAAATGAGTAACCAAGAGGCCGATGTGCTACATTGCTGGAGATGTAGAAAATATAAACAAATTCTGTTGGGATAGTTCTTTTCCATGACATTTTGCAAGGCAAAGTTAAGTATAGCATCTGAAGGGGGGTTGTAACTTTTTCCAGTGCCATTGGTTTTAAGTAAAGGAGAAGTATTAGACTTGACCTCAGTAATTAATCTTCTGTGGAGATAAGTACTAAAATATGCATAATTCTATTGAGTCTAACGTAAGCAGTACTGCTACTGAAGCTGAGCAGGCAGTGATCACCTTTATGTTCTGCAACATGAAGGCTAGTATTCATGACACGTTTGACTACTAGCTTGTGTAGAGTATATAGTGTTACTATTTTTCATATAAAAATGGGTTCTGTTTTTGACAGGTTTAATGCAGTCATTTTTTGTTTTCTCTCTTAACAGAGAACTCTTTGCTTCTAAGGTGTGTTTTAAATACCAACACTAATTTCCACTTCAGTTGTTAACTGTATGTCAAATATTCCTACATCAGAAACTTTTGCTCTTCATTTTGAAAAAGTGGGGGATAATCTATGCACAAAAATAGTTCAGAAGATTAGCTTGCCCTGAGGGGGGCGATGCCCTGCCAGGCTAAAATACCACTTAGTAATTTACATCATCTTTATTAAAATAAACGGAAAAATAATCATACGGAATAAAACAATGACAGAGTATTTCCTGCTGCTTTATAATGGCAGTTAGTAATCATAAAGAGTTAGAGTCTTTCCAAATATGCCAAGAAGACTGTGCTTACATCCTATGATCTCGAATCAAAGTGAAAAAGCAAATAGAAGGGAAGTTGTTGAACTTTTTTATTAACGCACTAGAAATGCAACAACATTCTTTTTTGCATTGGTGAAGGGTATAACCAATAGAGGTAGAAAAAACATTATTACTTTTTAAGATCCTGATATAATTCATATTATTAATGAATCTCATTTTAATCACTCTGCTTACAGAGCTTCAGGTTCTGGAATATTTTTCATGCTTTATACTTAAATAGTTTTTATTTTGTGCATGGTTTGAGGTGGGTTTTGGGGTGGGGGTGTGGGGAAATTTCAATTCCTTTCATGGAAAAAATGTAGTGAAAAGAAGGAGGTAACTTTGTCCGTGCCCCATGGTGGAGCTTTTAATTGCTAGTGGAGATCTTCCTCCTTCTCTAATTCTGTAGATAGCAGATAAAAAAACCTAATTTAATGCTGCTTCTTGAGCCATTGGGAGACAAAGATTGTACTATGATGAGAAGAGTAGTTTTTTCAGTATATCACCTTTCCCTGATGAACTTTAGACCTTCAGTCAAAGACATAGCTGAAATCTGAGTAAAAGAAAAATCTTAGAACAAATCTTAAAACCAAATGTTGAAGTTATGAATGTTGTATAAACACTTTAAATCAGAATTAATATCCAAGTACAGGTACTCTCCACAGATAAGAGGAAGACGATAGCATAGACATGGCAAATGATCTATCTGTCTGCTGTCATTACTTGGAGAATTTCTAAAACTTGTCTTCTGTGTATAGCCCCACGTTCAATTTTCAGCATAATGAAACTTTTATTCCCATGAGTTTCATAACATAAGAATCAGTAATTTTCCATATTAATGAATTTTAACAACCGGTTTTAAGACTTTAACACTTACCAGACATTCCTTATATTTTTAGCCATCTTTATAACTTTACTGACATTCTAAACCACATTAAAAGATTTAATTACATTTGTATCACTTCTGTGTTAAAAGATAGTTAGGTAATTATTTTATTGAATTAGTGAAATGCTACAGTTTTTTAGATTTTATCTCCTCTTCAGTTGGTCACATAATTTCAGTAAAAACTGAAAAGTTGCTAAGAGTCCCTGGTTTCTCTGCTAGTTATTCTAACAAACATTAAAAAATGAATTTAAAACTAGTTGTGGCATAGTTGTGCAGTACTGACCACCGTCTTCATATAAACTAGAACTTAAATTTTCCTGTCTTAACTTGAAAATTATGCCAGCTGATAGTGCTTCTGAAATCGATTTCCGAATATACTTGGAAGATCAGCAATTGCATACTTTCTGTTCTTGTACGCAAAATAAAACCACCTCCAAACGCCTCCATATCCACAGTGGAGTCTGTCCAATGTCCTTGGATTCAGAAACAGAGAATTAATGACAGCATCTACCTGGTTTTTAGCTTAAAGAATGCAGCAACATCTTTGAGTTTTATCATTTGTTAATAAAATATTTACTGAATTTGGAAAGCTGACTTCTGGCTATATTCAAACAAAAAAACGCTTACATGAATGTTGAATGTCAATACAATAATTTTTTTTTAACAGACTTCATAACCTTCAGCTGCTGCTCAGGAGTCTTGCAACGTATGGCATGTGAACTTAGAAGGCATTCCAGAATGGGTGAAATGTCTCATTGAAAAGGTAGATTTGGTCTTGCTTGCATCTTTATCATTCAACAAAATGTGAAATAAGTAAGGGGAACAAACCTCAAAGGCAAAAAACTTTTCTGCCAAGGTCAACGTATTTTATGGAGACCTTCTAACTGAGGGAATTTTTCTAAGTAACTTCTGTCATTACCATTTACAGAAACTTTTTTCCCTCTTAAATGTTGTTTTATGTATGTACAAAACCTGCAAGTAACAAATTCTGTTCCTGCCCATTTATAGATGATTGTATTTATGTTTGGCCAAATAACTGTCATGGGCACCTCTGCATATTTTGCCAATGCTTAAAATTCTGTAAATTATCTAGGCTTTGGGTTTTGGTTTATCTTGATCATCATATCTTGCAGTACTAACACATATGTTGATAGTAACAATAAGAGCATGTTTCTCCATAAAACTGGCCTGGGTGTTTGTTAAGAGATCACTTGTTCAAATATAATGGGATGTCTTTTTTATTTAATGTGCTGTTATGTCATATGAATAGAAAGTAGTTACCTTCCTGTATATTCAAAGGTCTGATGACAAGCCAATATCACTGCTTTTGAGTTTTAACTGCCCAATTGAAATTACAAACCATTTCATAACTTTCCTGTTGTACTGATTGCTGCAGTTGAGTATTTTCTTTAAGTTATTTTAGGTCTAGAAGTTAATGTTGTTGCATAGATATAATAAGCAGAAACAGTGGTTTTCTTTGCCCTACAGTTTTTCTCTGATGAGTCTTTTGATTTTGAGAGGCAAATGATATCTGCATTCCTTTCTCCTTTGACTTCAGCATCTAAGTTTTACTATATTGCAAGTAACTTATAATCTAAGCAAATTGACCCTGAAAATGATATACAAAGAAAAAAATTATGACTGTAAAACCAAGCATTCAAAAAATAACAAAGTTTGTTTCATCTTCCTTCATTGTTTTGCTCTATGTTTTGTTAAGCATTAATGAAACTCTTTTTAAAATTCATGATCTCTTATACTTCAGTAGTGCATGACAGAATAGTGCATCTGTTTCAGAAACATGAATCTTGGGGGAGTGTGTGAAAATTAGGAGTGATTAGGTATTTCCTCTCTTTACAGAATTGCCTAATCTGGAATGCCTGATCATAAGGATGCAGTTTTTTACAGTAGTTTGCGTGGTATATTATTTCAGTAAAATTGGATTCAATACTGATACTAATATTAATTCTTTTCACTTCTAGTGATAAATGGCCAGCCTTCTGTATTTGAAAGCCTAGAGGGTCTGGTTGGAGACCTGGGAAATACAAAACCCATAAGCTGCTCAGAAAAGGCTTAACATATTTGCTCAAGATTGTAGAGGAGCAGTGCCCCTCTGGTGGCTGAGAATGCAGTTCTCTATGAACACCTTCAATATCTTAGTGTTCGTTTTGTCCTTTAATATCCTGGGAACTCTTGCCTCATTCACTTCAGACTTCTTTGGAAAGATCCTGTGGATTTATGAATAAATGTATGGGTTTTTTAAAAAAAATCTGACTTATCCCCAGATCCTCCTGGGTTCTGAATAATTTTGTGATCATGTGTTATTTTCTCCTGTATGACTCCTGAATCAAAGGCTAAATCATTTTACATAAGCACAAAGTCTATTTGCAGGCTGTAAAAACCCACTGCTTTCCAGCCAGTTCTTTTTTGCCATCTGTCCCTGTTCTTAACCAATCTCAATGGGTTTTCATGCACACATTAGTGTACAGATAATTTTCAATAATTATAAATGTCTAGCTGGTGCTGCTAGTGACCTTTATTGACTTGCATTTCCTTTTCCCCATCACTAATCACTTGTTTTAGCTTCTTTGGCTAAACCTTCACAGTTTTTCCTCTTTATGCAGTCCATCATTAAATCTCTGTACCCTCAGCTCCTTTTCAGATCTTGCTGATTTTCCCCCTACCACCTCCTCCACTAGTAGGCTGTTACTTCTTTTACTGAGTCAATGCTTCCCCAGTCCGTTGCCAAACTCAAGCTAAATCAGTCCTGGACTCTCTTGTAGTGCACCTCATCTCCCTGTCTCTGTGTACATAGGACACAGGGATGTCCTTTTTCTTCCCTACTGTCTCTTGCATTCCCATTTTTGCCAGACTCCTACCCTTCTTCCCTAACCTTCGTGAATCGCTCTTCCTCTCCATTTGGAGATCCAGGTTACTGTTCCATAGTGCCTGAATGCCAGAAAGACTCACTAAAGGCACTAGAAAGTACTTTTCCCTGAATTTTAGTGCCTAGCCCATGGCATCTGGGAAATGGAGTGTGGGAGACGAGTAAATCTCTGAACCAGTTTAGTTCTTCTTTGGGAATGGCATATGCATAAGTTGGCTAGAGAGAAACTGCATGTTCAAGGAATTTTCAGGGATTTGAAAGCCTTTGGGCATATGTAAACTGAGAATTTTGTTTTCTCTAAATTAAAAGCATGTCCACATTTAAACAGATTCTCGTAAGTGCAGTGAAAGCCACAACTTTGTTACTTTGTGAAATTTTGAAGTTTTAACCCACAAGGCAGGAGTAAATTTCTCAAATACGTGTTTCCAGAACTTTTTCTCTCATTGTGTCTGAAAAATAACCTTTTTTTCTGCACAAGGGTGTTTTTTTTCTGAAACTGCAAAATTTATTTTACTGAAACTTTCTGAAGCTTTCAACATAAAAGCATCAGTCATGGAATCATTTTCCCAAACTACCTTGCAAAGACATTTGCAACTGAAAGCAATGCTTAACTAGAAATGTTGGGCAGCTTCTGTATTCATGGCTCAACCCTACTTTAGGCACACTAGTGAGTAATATGTGACTGGAGTTGGTAATGTTGTTTGTCATTTGGGCTTTGATCCTACAAACACTTGCATAACTTTAATCCTCAAAAATGTTTTTGCTGACAGATGAGTAGATTTACTGAAGACACTAACAGTTGTGCAAGTCTGTAAGAGTTTATAGATCTTTGATACATGTTTTCTTTTGAAAAAGTGCCTTTAGGATTTAAATGAAATCCATAGAATTGCAAATAATAAAAATAACTGTCTCATAGATAGAGTATTAAGGATTTGTCATGGTATCTGCACACAGATTATGTTGTAATACTACATACGCCAAAATACAAGTACCGTTTCAAGCTTTTGTGGGGTAAGCAAAGTGAAAAGCTATATTCTCCTTGTAAGAAATCTCCTTCCACTGTACTTAGTATGCAAGAAATGTATCAGCACTCAGAAGACTTGTGCTTGCCAATTCCAGATTAACATGGTAAATTGATTTCACTGCTTTCACTGCTTTAAAGCATCTAATGTTTTCATCAGTATTACAGCATTATTCTTTCTATGGACAAATTTTAAACAAATTTCAAAGCCCCTACATTTTGAAATGTGTGTTCTAGATTTCTTAGAATTAGTTATCACTGCAGCAAGCAGAGTTTTGATCAGAACATTATTTATGGTGGATTTTCTTTCTGCTGTGAAGTCTTTTTTATTGTGTTTGAAAAACAAAAAGTAAACCCTTTTATTAAAGGAGAAAAGTAACTCTATTAATGATTTCTTAATCATTTATTTACAATAAATGTGTTGGGTGCTTTTTGTCTTTTCTTGTCAATAGGCGCAGTGGACAATTGGAAAACTGCACTGTCTGTTCTGTGAAGCCTGGTTAGGGGGCTTTAACTTTATTTGCAACACAAAATGTTCCCATGGACAGTTAATAAATATACATTTCTGAAAAAGTCGGACTGACTATCAGCCACCTTTCTCTGTTAAATTGGCAAAATCATCAGGAAAACACCTCTCCTCAAAATTCAGTCTGGTTTTAGCAAGGATACCTGCCATGAAGTGGTAACTGCAACTTTGGAAATCAAAAATCAAAGGCTTTCATATATGGCCAGAAATAATAATGGTACTGGAAGATTAACAGAAGCACTTTCTCTAGAAGTAAGAGCTAACAGATTTGAGATGAAAAGTAAAAAACTTCCCTCAAAGGCATTAAATAAAAAAAGAAATCTTTCTGCTTCCTATTCAGTGAATGATGCATGCACTGTAAAACCTTTTCACAAAAGATCACGTAGTTTGGATTTAAATATCGGAGAGAGATTTGTTTTGTCCCCTGCATTGTATGAAATTTGCAGTATGGGAACAATTTACCATGGCCAAAGTGAAAATCCACCTCCTTACACGCGAAGTGGCTTGCAATTAGAGTCCAATAGGAAAGATGGTAGTTCTTTTCAGGACCAATATAGTTCCAGTGATGAAAAACTACAAAAAAGGTTTCGAGTTACTTCCTTTACCACATTAGTACATAAAGAAACAGAAAATAAGTGTGATTTTGAAGCTACTGGACAATCTTCTGAGAGCACCATTGCTGGTGGGTCGCCTTTTGTGATGAACCTTTCTTCACCTACAAGTGCTATAGAAGAGGAACAGTACATCACACCTGTTGGTCTTGTGCAGCCTACAAGTACTTCCTTCAACCAAAGGCTGAATAAGAGAGAAAGAAACAAGCTGAAAAGCTTGAGGAGAAAACAAAGAAGGCAAGAACGGTGGCTACAGAAGCAAGTAGGTGTTTAACATTAATTATGCTACTTTTTTTGTAAGGTTTGGCTTGCTTTTATAAGTCATTCTGACTCATTTTTGATGGTGTCTCTTAATACTGGTTTAACACAGAACTGCCTAGATTCAAGTATCCTGCAAACAAGAATTTATGACCTCTTCCTACAGGCAGTTTTTCTAATTCAACCCAATAATTTTTTTCTGTGTAGAATCAAATCTGGGTGGGTATACATAACTAGTTGGCCTTCTTATTGTTTTGTGATGTAATAATAAATTTGAAGTGAGAAAAAATAGAGTAAAATTTGATCAGTGTAATTAAAGGAAAACTAAACATTCAAATCTTCTAAATTTCAAGAGCATTTCAAGATCTTCTAACTCTTAAGTAATGGCATTTTGGGTTAACTGTACAGTTAAGAAAAATATATGGTTTAGAAGATGTTTGCATTTATTATTTATTGTAACACAAATATTTTTCTTTGAGTGAAGAATTGATTGTTGATATTTAAAATATAAGTCTTTAGTAAGTAAATATTTTGTCTACAAATCTTACAGAAATGTTACATATTCTTATCAATTACACAACCATGGTTTCCTTCTTCAAACCATCTAAAACAGAACAGAACTAGCGACCATAGATGGTCATGCAATTTTTATTTTTTTGAGGGTGGGAGATGAGAAAAACCAGGAATGTATCTTAAAATGAATAAAACAGTTTTTGTTTACTTTGAAATTCAGTAAAACAACTAATGATATGTATGCCTTTAAAAGAAAATTTCTCATCATAAAATTCTGCTATAAAATACTGTGTGGCCAGCAAGAGCAAACATACTAACTCTCATCAGAGGAGTAGTATGTACTCAAGAAATCATTCACATGTAAAGTAGATATGTCATTGTGATAGTCTTAGAATATTCCATAGCTGACGTGCAGTGACATGTAAAGCTCATGTAAACCTCTTTTAATTTTTTTTTTGTGTGATTGCTTTACCTTTTATAGAAGTCAAGTTAAATTTAATGTTTATGCCTTACTGAGAAATACTAAGCTTATTTGAATGGAATATGCTTAGGTTAGATATTAAATTGTTTTCATTGGTTTTCATTTAATGCAATAGGATATATAGGACCAATAGTTCATGTATGCATCTTTCATTAGGCCTTTGTACCTAAATGATTTTCACCCTTAATATTCTGCTGTCCATGTACAGTTCCACTCCACTCAGGCACTTTGAGCTCTTTCCTACATACAGTCAACAGAGCCTATAGAATATAGTACAGAACTGAAGCAGAGCAATGAATTCAGGATCGAGACAGAGATACATTTCTCAATTAAATGTAAGAACCAGCTTGAAAATCAGATGAGTCTGGGACATATTGTGAGACTTTTCAGTATGGTGTGCATATATTCTTTCATCTGTGGAATGGTTTTTTGTTTTGTTTAAGGAATTTTGTTTAAATTAGCATTGTAATATTTTGAAAACTTGTTCTTATTTTGTAAAATGCTTCTCTGAAATTCAGAGTGAAGAACCTTTCCAAGTTCTGGATGTCTTAATATTGAATACTTGTTTTCTAATAAGTCTATAGATTCTTAGGTGTCCAAATGGCTTTAAAAATTCCAGGTCTCATTGTTTCTGTTAAATCATGATGCAAAATCACAGCAATGATGATGCATTTGCACAGTCATGTAATCTGCAGTCTCTCCAGTCACTTTACTTTTTTGTTAAATGTTACTTCCAAGAATGAAATATTGCACAAATTTTCCAAATTTGTGATAGCCGAGAAAGAAAAATACACTTTCAGATCTTTTTCTTGTTAACCAATTCCTACATTATTTTTACGTTTCATATAGCAAATGATGTAGAGTTGTTAAATCTGGTATGTCTAATCAGTAAGCATATGGTTTACAAAGTACAAAAAGTTAAAAAATAAGTACGTAAAATAAATAATCTGGTTTCGAATAGTAGTTTTGAGGGGAAGGTATTTTGGGTTTGCATTGATTTCTTTAACCTTGGCGAAAGTCTGTGATAGTGGCATGGAGTGTTTAAATAGGCCTACTTCTCAGACTCTGTGTCAAGCAGTACCTGTGGCCAGTGCTAGTGCAGTTGTGTTTCGCATTACTGTGGTATCTTCCCAGGAGAACGTGTATCTAGAAAATCACATCCTCTGTACAGTCTGACATGTTGCAAAAAGGGGATGCTCTTCCGCCATGCAGTTCTTTTCATGGCTGCTCCCCTCTTGTGTGCCAGTCTATGTTTCCTCCCTTTTCTTGCAGGTTTCACTTGACATCCTTTTTCTTCAGCGTTCTTACACCCCTCCTTGTAAAAAAGCGCATTTTGTTAACAGTAGTACTTACAATAGGAAGCTGCTCTGTGGTAATTTTAAGCATGATTTCCAGCATACTTACCATGTATGCTTAAGCAATCAGATAGTAAAACTTCACAAAGAGAAAAAAGCATAAACCTCTGAGTGGGTGGAGTGAAAGTTTTGATAAATGGCAATGGAAAGTATTTAATTTAATCTTTAATTAAAGCTTTTCTGGAGAGCAGTCCAAGAGAACGGACCTGTTCAGACTTCAAACTTTCTTTGTAAATGCATAGGCTGCTTCTCTTAAATTTATTTTGTAATGTGATAACTTTATCTGTGAAGCGTTTTTTCTGTGTTGCAGTAAGCCAAAATCTGTTGTGGCAGAATGCACTCTATTATTAAGTTGAAGTATATAAACCTAGGATTGTAAATAGGAGCGATTCTGGGAGCTTCTGACCTGCACTGGCCCCTGGAGGCGTGCACTGGTGCAGGCTCTGTGGTGTAGGTGCAGGGCTGAGCCTGCCTGCCAACAGCAGAGGGAACCAAGCTTCTTCTGTCTGCCCTGCGAGGGAAAGCTCTTAACGCCTGTGAGGGGGACACCTGCATTTTGTATGTTTGTTTGCGTTCATGGGGGATTTTTAGGTTTTTGGTATATTGCTAAGGTATGATAATAACTACTTAAGTCTAGGAATTGCCACTATTAATAATCGTTCTTGTTATTGTTGATATAGATAAGAAGATGAAGTATATCTGTTATAAATTCCTTTTTTTTTGTGTATCTTGTTATATGTTTGCATTGTTTGCTAATGTCTGAAGCTTTTAATAATTTTCTGAAAGATCTCAGACAGAAATACTATTTGTGGCTCCATCAGTTTTATTTCATCTTTCTTCATAATCATTTTACATAGAGGAAGACTATGTAGCCAGCTTCAAAACTGCACTATCCTCTTGGAAATGATCCTGATCCATCAGAAAAAATATTATTGGCCTTTTTGCTTCATTTTACAACTTCACACATCACCAATTCTTTTGTACCTTTTTTTAAAACATAAAAATTTTGTCTTACAGAAGTGACTAGTGGTCAGTTTCCATGAAGTGAGTCCTTTCACGCTCCCACTGGTAATCTGAACTCCGGATAAACAAGCGGATGAGATACTGCATTGTTTATCCACACTGTCAGGTGCTGTTATCTTGCCCTGCAACCCTGAGTTTTCAAGTCCATACTGATGTTCTCTAGCAACTGACGGTCTTGTAGTCAAGGCACTAGGATTCAAAGGTTTAACTTGTGACCTTAGTTCACTCAATCTTTGCTTGTCTCTTTTTCTTGTGTACATTGGTTTATAATTCTGTGTCTTGCACTGTCATGTTTGTATTTAAACTGTAAATGCTTCAGGTGTCTCACCATGCATTTAGGTACTTGGATTTTGGTCACTCTTTCTATGATGATACTTAGAACAAGAATTATCCTCAGACTGCGTATAGATTCCTCAACTGGCTGTTGGAGGGCTAAAAGCATTATTTAGTGTTGAAACCAAAGTAAATCAGGAAGCAAACCAAGAAGAGAAGAAATGAAATCACAGCTGGAGAGGCAAGCAGTAACTACAAGGTCTCAATTGTGACCTTTGTTAGGGAAATATGAGGCCCTGGAGAAGTTGCTTAACGTAAGGAAAGAGGAAACACAGGGGAAAAGGGGGAGTACTAATCCCATACCATGGATTTAATATGAAGTAATATTCAGTTACAGTGACTGGCTAGCTGTGAATCCCCAGAAGTAAGACTGAGGAATGCAATAGTGGGAGAGCATTTTGACTCTGAGCAGCTCGTACTGTATCCACACCAGCTTTCTCATTCACTTCCTCAAGTGACTCTAAAGGAAATGAAGATCAAATATTGATATAAACCTTTCCAACTTGGGAAAGGTGAAAACTCTGATTTCAGTGTTCAAAATCACTCCTGCTCTGCCTAAGTTCTCAAAATAACATAACAATTTTTAAGTTCTATACTTAACTGGTTGAATTTATGTTGAAAGCACAATAAACTTTGATGTAAAGAAGACTGAAGCGCTTCTGTGTTAATATGCAGTTGCAGAGTTCACAGTCCCTGGCCTGATACATTTATGACTTGCTATTTCTGAAATAGTATTGCAGTGATGGTACTGTAGCATTAATGGTTTAAAAGCTGTTGAGCAGCAAGGCTGCAGGGTGTTGCACTCATATCTTGTTTATGGACAAAGAAGCAGCACACATTATTTACATAAAGCCAAGAATTTATTCTTCATATAAGTGAAATCTTAAGAGTGTGATTATTGTTAGTCCAGATTTAATTGTTAAAGAAAAAAGAAAGAATAATATTGCTGTTGAGACTGTTATATGCACTCACTTGTTCCTCCCCAGTTCTTGTGGTTCTGCCCATGGCGCTGTGCCTGGGGGTCTGCAGGCTGGCAGCAGACCTTGGTGTCTGGTGGGGGGGGTGTTACTGCAGCTTGCCAGCATCTGGAGTTCTTCGCTGGGAGCAATGTGATGGTCATGTTGACCATTTCTTTTTCTTTACCCCAGAATCCACTTAAGGTCATTTTTCTGTGTTTGGTAGCACACTTTTATACCTTTGCTCTTTCTTCACTGGTCTGCAGCTTCATGCTATATCCAAATTACCTTATGTAATTACCTTTTATGTATGTAAGATCCAATTTCTTTGTTCTGTTTGTTAAACCTTAAAACCAATTCTCTCCAGGCCCAAGTCTGCATTTCTTTAACAGATCCATGGGAAGTTGCGCATAGCTGTTGTGGTCTCCAGTACCAACCCAGTGCCCCATCTCCTGTGATCCCATGCCTGTATTCCTTGTTGCGTCCTGGGTCTCCATTTCTCAAGGCCTCTGCTACCTTTAGCAGGCCTGTATTTCTTTACACTAAATTATTATATTAGAGTTGTAAATATCTCATTCTACATGGAATAACCGGTGTCAGTGGTTGTACCATACAAAGATAACAAAAGTAAAACAAATTAGCCACAGACATCTGGTCAGTTAGAGAAATTGCTGTGACAGCTAAACCACGTAAAACCAAGCAAAACCAAGCAGCAGGCAGGGCAAGGGAAGTTCAGCCAGAGCAAGCACGGCCAGCCTCAGCCCTGAGGCCTTGCAAGTTCAGTACAAAGCTTGTGGCTGTTGCTAGCAGGGGCAATACTGCATGACAGGGCTACGTGGCTACAAGAAAGATGCAGTATCTTTTTTAACCCGTTGATACAAGAAGGGGAGAAATGTCGGGCTTGTGAAGCTTCTGAGCCAAAGTTTGTCTGTCTTTGCTTATGCTTTGGTTGTAACTGTTGTTACTACAAGGTGACTTTTGTGATTAGTAGAGTAATTCTATCACTGATTATGTACTGGATTAACAAGAAGGTATTAAGAATAATGGATTCATGCCCAAATGCATGACTTACCTTTGTTAAATTGCAGTTATGGTTTCTGTGAAGTTGCATGTGAGGGAAATAGCACGCTAAAGCTACTGGTTTCAGAGGTGCATGTGGAGCTGCTGTTGCAAGCCTTTAAACCCCAACACTTCAGAGTTTAATTACTTTTCACTGCAGTCTTTTCATGTCATTTGTGATTACAGCTTTTGAGGGTGTTGTCTGAACTGACCTCTTCTACTGTTTGATATGTCTTTTACACAACTGGGTGTTAATAATAACTAGTGGGATAAACAGCCTTGCAAATTTGCCAGGGGTTTGTCAGGAAGAAACTCTGCTTGCCTTCTGTCATGGATTGTATTGTAAACCACTTAACACTTCACTCATATGTTGGAAAGGAGGGAAAATTACTCAGGGAGCTACTGGATAAATACCGTGTATCAGGATTGTCCCAGTGTATCTGTATATACTGTAAAATTTTTCATGGGCATCTTGAAGCTAGAATGATATAGCCTAGAATATAGCAGAGCTACATTGTCTTAATATAGCTTTACTGAAGGCCAAAATAGCTGGTTGTGCTGTGAATATACTCCTTCATTTAAGTGAAATATGTGTGAATAAGCAGGTTGTCTATAAAATACTTTCAGAATGTACAGATACTATAGAATAATCTCAGCATAGCAGGCATTCATGGGCATTAAGTGCCCATCTTGCAAAAGGTCATTATCTGCTACTTCATGTCAGGCTACCTTTGGTAGTCAGTATGCTAAGAAGCAGCAATGGTTTTCACTGACATTTTTGTGCTTTTCCAGCAAATGTGTAGTTTTTCTAGAGAGACACACAAAGTCTCCAAATGCAGCCACCTCTACCTGAAATAATAATGTTGTACTTGTAGTGCTACAACCCTAAGGATCAACAGCTGTGGTAATGTGCCGTGCCATGGATAAGATCCTGATCAATCCTTGCAGAAATTGTATCTTACTGGACAAAAGCAACACCGGAAAGAAACTAAGCCCAGTGAAGTGAGTTACATATTTTATTGTTGACTGTCTGCCAAAAAAATGGGTTTTTTTAATAAATAACATACAGATCACTGCTGCTGTTCCAAGGTTATATAGATTGCTATTCCAAGAAAATATTGATGAACAGCCTGGAACTATAGAAATACTATGTACTTTTTCCTTGTATAAACTGTAAGTATTAGAAACTATTATTTTAGTTTCTCTAGAAGCCCACAGACAACTTAGGTCATAACAATTTATGAGACTTGCTGTCCCTTAGCTAAGAAAGACAATTACCTGTTCATGGAGGTAGGTTGCAATGGCATGCAGTTAGGTGCATCCCATAATTTCAGCATGGATTGTTATTACACAGATAGAGTGAAAAGCAGACTAAATTGCAGTTATATAAGATGACTCATGGCAGATAAAAATCAAAGTTCAACAATGGTATGAACAAGAGTACAAGAGTATTTTCATATTTATGAGATTTACTGTGTATTACCAGAAGGACCAGATCAAATACACAGTAAGGAGAAAGTTTAAGATGAGACTTTACATAAGAAAAGAATGTATTGTTATAAATTTTATAGAATTTTGTGGCCCAGTACGCTGGTTTGGGCTGAGATATTTTCCTTCATAGTAGCTAGTATGGGGATGTGCTTTGTATTTGTGCTGGAAACATTGTTGATCACATAGGGAAGTTTTAGTTACTGCTGAGCAGTGCTTACAGAGAGCCAAGGCCTTTTCTGCCTCTCACACCACCCCACCAGCGAGTGGGCTGGGGGTGCACAAGAAGTTGGGAGGTGACACAGCCGGGGCAGCTGACCCCAGCTGACCAAAGGGATATCCCATACCATATGATGTCATGCTCAGCATATAAAGCTGAGGGAAGAAGAAGGAAGGGGGCAGCATTCGGAGTGATGGTGTTTGTCTTCCCAAGTCACCGTTACGCATGATGGAGCCCTGCTTTCCTGGGGATGGCTGAACACCTGCCTGCCCATGGGAAGTGGGGAACGAGTTCATTGTTTTGCTTTGCTTGCATGTGTGGCTTTTGCTTTACCTGTTAAACTGTCTTTATCTCAACCCATGAGTTTTCTCACTTTCACTCTTCCAATTCTGTCACCCATCCCACTAGTGAGAGTGTGGTGCTTAGCTGCCAACTGGGGTTAAACCATGACACCCAGGCCTGTTGTCCTTCACTTCTACAAATTGTTACTGACACAATGACTAGGAATTTGAGTAAGTTTTATCTTTCTAATTGGTTTTCATGGTACTAAACTCTCTGAATACATATAAACTGAGGTAAATTAAATACTGCTTACATTGAGATTCAAGGTTCTTCAAATTAAAAAAAAAAATTTTCAGGAAAAAAGAAGATCCTAACATCTGGGAGAATTGAAGCTCCCCACCTTTTTTTTTTTTTTTAAAGAACCATTTCTTCATGCTTTGTAGCGGTAATCTATCTATGAATGTTTCTCATCCATGACCCGCCCCTTTAAATTTTTTGGTGTCCAACTTCTAAGCATTTTTTTCCTCATGTCTGCATTTGGGAGGAAATAATGTTACCTGAAAAGAATTTTTTTTTTTTTTACATTTCTTCAACTATTTTGGGTAAAACTACAGGGAGTCACTGAGAAGTCACTGTACGCATCAAAAAGATGTCACACAAACAGAATAGAACAGATTTCATACAAACTTAGTGTTTCTGAAGTTGATAGGCAATCAATATTTGTTGTAGGAAATGGAAGAATTAAAGTAGCAAATTAGTAAAATGAATTATTATATACAGTTCTGCAAAATAATGAAGAGATGTTGTATGGTAGCTGCATTTCAGAATTAAATGTAAGGAAAGATAGCATCTACTGTTACAGCTGAAGAAGTTGGCAGTCTTTTGGGCATATGAACATCTTTTTCACAGCCAAAGTACAAGCTTATACCAATAAGTTAAATAAAACAAAAGTTTTTTGTGTTATGATCTAACACCCTTATGGCTGTAAAGCTGTGAAAATACTTTTTTTTTTTTTAAGCTAGCTATTGCTAAGATTTTATTTGGTACACTGCTTTATTTTGATACCACATGCTTCCCTAATGCTTTATATCAACACCTAAATTAAAATGATTACACATCAGAAGAGAAAGGTTTCCTTAATAGATGACAGCTAAAAGCATGGTTCACATTTATTCCAATTTAGAATTACGGGAGACAGAATGTGTGGGGTTGTTTTCTTTTTTGATTTTCTTTCAAGAGTATATCTGCTTTTTGTGAAGATGCTAGAAGTCTGTCAGCTCCCATTATTAGTAATTTGCAAACAAGTTTCTAATTAAAATTATTTCATCTCGCATTTGAGCATTAGGAGATTTGATGTGTTGTTTCTAAAGACTGGATATTGGAGTATGAAAAAGAAAATGTTTAGACATAGTGAACATGAAGAAAAGAAGTATTCCGATTCAGTAATGATCTCATATTTTTGAAAATGCCATCAGTTAGAAAGAAACATACTCATCTTCATTAAGTAAGGTTTCTTCCTCATAGTCTTTATAAAAGAAATCCAACAGTTTGACAAAAGGTTAATCAAATGTAGCTCAAAAAGTTGAAAAATTTTAAGTGACCTTATTTTCGTATTTTGTAGGTACATTTTCTTCTATGTATGGAGTGAGGAGAGCTTGCACTACTAAACAATTTTGTATGACTAGTAGAAGTATGTAGAATCAAATAAATATTTGACAGTATAAACACTCAAAGAAATAAATCATTTGATGCTTCTCCCAACTTTTAATGACATTACCTATTTCATTTATATTTTGTTCAATAGCTTTTAAAAGCCATTTTGAATTTTGATTGTGATTTAGACTTTTTGCTAAAGTGCACTGCTAATAAAAATTCTGAAGCAAACTGCAAACAGTTAGCTATCAGCTTTATAACTAATATGTGATCTTAGCTAAGGGAGGCTGAGAGGAAGCAACTGCTGAAGGAATTTCTTCCATAAATACAAAAAATTTAATTCATGGTTTGGTAAAATCTGTATAGAAAATGAAGAAATGTCTAACAAAAAAAAATGGGTAAGAAAAAACAATTCCATTGATTTTTTTAAAAAGTAAAATTAGAAGATCCAAATAAATAGATCTAATTTAGAATATATCAGTTTCCATTTACAGATTAAAAATAGTATATCTCAGGAAGAGGAGAGCTGGAATTACAGTGCAACTCTGAAATGCACTTTACTGGAAAAACAAAACTCCAACTGTGTGCTTACTCCACTATTATTCGTGTCATATTAGTTTTCATGCAAAGCAATCCATGGGTTAAGAAAATAATTCATAGAAAGCTATTAAAATCATAAGAAACAGAGGAAAGAACATTCATTAAAACATGAAAAAATGGCTTGACTGCAGACATGGTGAAGGAAGAAAAAGTGTTAAATAGTGAAAGAAACTGTGCAGTGTGGCATGTTACATTCAGTAGGCTTCCTGAATTGGAAAGAGTAGATGATTTTGGAGCATTCTGACTTTTCCAGTTGGATATGGTAAAAGGTTTGTTGTTTAAAAAAAGGCATGTATGATTAGAACGCAACATTACACCTGAGATTCTGGAAGAAGGTGAAAACTGCGTGCCAGTCATCCATATGGAAACAAACTTATATTCTTCCTTTTCGTGTGTTTCCTCAATCTTTTTTACCCTCTTTGTTCATTTCAGACACAATTTATGGTATGGTAAGTTTTACCTTCAGGTAACTGCTCATATTTAGGAAATGTTAGGAAGGTAGGTAAACGTAGGAGACTCTTAAGTGCTCTAACATGGGAGATGCTGTACATGAGCAAAAGGGAAAAATACCAGTCATAAACAAAAGTCTGTAGAAACCAAGCCCCATGGTAGCAGACCTGCCAGCACTGGTGCATCCAGAAGCAATGTGTCCTAGATAGGACCTGCTGTTCTTCAGTTGGATTAATTTGCTTATATTCTTCAAGTCTGATGCATACCAAATATACTTAACTTACCATAACTGTTAAGATCACAGAGACTTAATCTTGCGCTTCATACAAGCAGATACTATTAAGTATGTCTGCCAAGTTAGCAGCAGAGTTGGCAGATTTTATATGGTTTGGAGAGCAACTTGTTTCTTTTATTGACAACATTGGAAAAGCAGGATTCTAGAAGAGCAAAGAGAAAATGTAGTATTGCATATAGACAGTTGTATATGGGTTTTATTATTTGCATTTTTTCCAGGTGTTAAGTTAGTTCAGTGCTCAATCTTACTTGCTACAAAACAGGCAATGTTGTACGAAAAGATACATAAAGAGATTGTTTGAAGATTAGATACGGGCAGACCTGGTAGTTCCTCTTGGCTGCATAATGACAGAGCTTGTACTGTTAAGTAGTGCTCCCATTGAGAAGGGTCCAAAATCCAGACTGAAATGAGAACGTTAATGATGTTACAGTAAAGAGGAATACTGATCTTGGTGTACTAGCAAACTGAATTTTGGTTTTATGCATTATAAAAAATGCTGAACAGAAACAGATTTCTTCTGGATGATCATATCTCTTCTACAGGGAACTACTAAACTGAAAAGCAGAATACCATTTTTATAGTTGCTGTGGCAATATGCCGTTGTTTCCCTCAGCAGCACAGCACAACAGACCAATCTGTTTTCTACAAGTAAGCTGGTTTAGAAGGATATAAATAATACAGTAGAATTACTACTAGATGAATCTTTCTGGATTGAAATCTGTTAATCTATGGAATATACCCGTATTTAGAATGGTATTAACCACTGTGTGGATGTCTGTCTTTGGGATTTCTTTTGTTCTGAAAGTATCCCAATTCCCTGTAACTTAGGTATAAATGTATCATTGACTAGTGCACTGAAAGTATTTTTATACAAATATGTGAGCAGTACTGAATTTTAGAGGCATATGCTGAAAAGTAAAATATGTGACCCACCACAGTGGGGACAGAATGTGATGAGAATCTCCTGGGATTAACTTGATCCACTATTAGTAAAATATAATCTCACTTTTTAATGGAGAGCCATGGTAGGATGTGGATGCTTAGCCAGAGTGCTGAGATAGGCTCCCAGTTGTTCTCTGCATGTTATCTAGATGGAACTTCTGTAAAACCTGTCTTGGGCAATAGCAGTGCAAGATCTTACTAAATTTTATCTCTAGCAGCACATTATATGAATTACCTGTTTCACTTTATCTATACCCCTATTTCCAGCTACAAAGATAGATTTTTCTCTTGCTTCTAACACGGATTTTGTTCAGCATTTTGAGTCTCAACAAATGCAGAGATATGGTTAGATGAGATGCAGAGTATCTGTTTATCTGTCCTAAATTTCTCTACCTAATCTTCTTTCTGTGCTCTTGGCAGCAGTTTATCTCTTTTTGCCCTTCTATGCACTACACATGGTACCATATCAAAAGGTTTTGGACCTCTGCAGTTGCTTTTTTGAAGTTTCATGTGCATTTTCTCATCATCTTATCTTCAATTTCTTATTTGCAATTTGAGACAAGTTTTTTTCCTACTTGTCTTCCATCAGTCTTCTGTCATTTTTCAAATATGGGTGTGCATGTTTTGTGGGAACAGACTCACTGTATTTTTGCATACACTATGCTTTTTATCATCATTTATTGCAGGTAGAGTTTTCAGTTGTTCAAGTAATTCTTCATGAAAAGCAGCCAGAAAGTGGGATTTTGAGCACAGTGGAAGAAAACAATTCTTACACCTCAAAACAGATACTGTAAAAAAATGTTTGTCAGTATTTTCCTAGCCATATAAATGATGTACGGAATGTGATATTGAAACCTTTGCAGTAAGACCACTCAACTAGTGAACTATGGCCCGAATGTAGCTCACATGTCACCTTCTGCAGTCATTTGTGCTCCGGATACTAGTTTGTAAGGGGTCCTTTGTATGTGGAGAGGGAAGAGACCTGGCACAGAGTGAGCTAACTGAAAATTCGTTGACAAACTCTGAATCTTGAGTCCATGCGTGAGACCACTTAGCCTAAGAAAATAGAGGAAGTAGAGGGCTTTTTCTTCAACTGCCATTTGTCATGCTCCTGCTGTCTTGGATAGGACTGCAGCTGGAGGCGGAAGAACAGCAAAAGGTAGTGGAGCTCAAGTGCCAGTGCATGCACCTTCCCTGCTTCTACTGTGCTTTGTTTTGATGCTGGACTGTAAAGAAAGGGGAGTGGGGTGAAGCAGAGCAGGCTCTCCAGAGGCTATGAATCCTTACATACACGCAAGTGAAATCTAAGTAGGAAATGGAGACAGAGTGCTGCACGTCAACTCACGCTTATATTTGGATGTTGAAGAAAGAGGCCAGGAACTTGTGGAGGGATTTAGAATACACAAAATGGAGAGCATCTTTTATTCATTTGGGTCTGTGTTTATACTTCTAAGAAAGAGGTAAGTTAAGACATGTTAGTAAAAAGCAAATTGTGGCCATTTCCATGGTTTATCCAAGAACATCCTCTGTATTTTCCTATGATCTTAGGACTTTCTCTAAGGAATCTCCCCCTAGTTTAGTGTACAGCAATACCATTGAACTTTTTTGTGTTTATGAAATTTTTGTGTTTAGTGTGAAATTTGTTGAGAAAAAAACAGTGCTTTGTTGAAATTTTGTTTCAGAAAAAGTGCAAACTTCTTATCAATGCCAGTAGCTCACCTTTCGTGATTTAGAGCTTGTTGGTGCAAGATGCATCTTCTATGGGACATTCTTCTGGAAGCTTACTGGGAGTTCAAGGTACCAGCTACTTTACAGAATGGTCCTTTTGACAAACTTACTAACCAAGCTAGATTTTTTGCACAAGACAGAGCAAAAAGTATGAATCTTGTGCCCTTCTGCAGGGTTCCTACTAGTGAGTTTGTTTAGGCAGTCCGAAGAGCAGCGGCCTGTCAGAATGGTGGTCTGGCACAGTGGATTTGTGACTGAATCAGAACTTTTCAGGAATTACGTTTTGGTTTTGCCAGGCATGAGCAGCATGGAAGGTATGTGACTCACCACGTCAGAGATATGCTATTGCAACATAGTTTTATATATGATTTTATGGGCAATTTGCACAGTTCTTTGTTCAAAATACCAACATAGTCAGAACCATGGTTTTGGCAGTGCCAAAATATGCCATTTTCTAGTTATCTTTTCAGTTTAAATGATAGTGTGAGTGGGCAACGTAGGCAGTGGTTTTGTGTTACAGTGGGTGAAAAGGAATCCCCATACAACTGTGGCCACAACTGTCTACTTCTCTTGTATGACTCCACAGTGCCCCAATTCAGAGAGGAGAAGGCAAAAACTAAATAGTCATCTATTGATTTTTCTGCCACATCAGCTCATGCTGGGTTCAGTACTTTGCTGCAGCCAGCATAAGGGTATAGTTGGAACTGTGTGGTTTGAGGTGAAGAAATGTTAGCTGGTAGATCATGTGAGCTATAACATGAAACCATGGCTTTATACTTACTATTTTTGCTAACTATTCATTTACTTAATATTCTAGCAGTCCTGCTAGTAGATATGCTGATGTTAGAGTTCTGATCGTTTGCGGTCATAGTGTCATACTGTTTCCTATCAGCAAATCATTTTCTCTTGATGGATGTTTCTTATGATGGCTATAACAATGTAATTATTCTCAGTGGAAATGTATGAGACATTACCCAGAACTGATTTGCTGTGAATGGAATTAAGTTGAGGGCTAGTGCATAATCACAGTCTATTGATACCCTGGCTTTACAATGTGAATATAAAAACTGATCCATCTTTTATCTTCATAAATTTTTAAGATGAACTTTTGTATCTACTTCGGAGCTTTTATAGCCTTACATATTTACTCTAATTAATAATCCATACTTAAGTCAGGAATTATTCTAACCTAACAAGTCCACTTACACATGGCTTTACAGTATAATGAGGGAGTTTGTGTTTTGGCTCTATAGCATTTTTATACTATTGAAATTACTGGGTTTAGCGGGTGTTTTTGAGAAGGACTGCTTTTTCAGCAGCAGAATCTGAAACATTATTCAAAAAATTAAGAACTCTGAAAGTAAATGTTCTCCTATGGGATATAAGAGATCTTAAAAGATTGGGGGGGGCCTGGGATGGGGAGAACTAGTATCATGGAAAGAAGCATGTATTGATTCTTATTTAATGAAGGTCAGCTTTGGTAACCATACAGTACTATTTATGTGAGAGAATTTTAAGAGATATTAATACAAATATTTATTTAGTTCTGAATGGGTAAATCTGAGACTCCAGTTCCAGCCGTCTGTTTCACTTCTGTAATGAAAGGTAATTGACAACAATCACTTTACAGAGCTCTTCTTAGGCACTAAGAACAGCCTGCCCATCTAGTTATGCACAACCCTCTTTCGACAAGGCACTGAGCATATTCTTGGGTTAAAAAATGGGCACGGTAACAAATCGCAAAGGTACATTGCAAACTTTGTATCTAGTGATTTCAGTGTTTCCTAAGAATCTAACATACCTAATTCTGTAATGTACATTTTAATTTCTACTCAGTAATGCAAGAACAATGAATAGGAGCATCCTAGCTCATAATTGTACCTGGGTGACCTGCGTGCTGGTAACATTGCATAACCAAAGTCTGAAGATGTACCCTGAGATTGAACTTAGTCCTCAGTTGATTCTGGGAAAGACAGATTTTTCACTCTCATGTTTGGCTTCTTACTTTTGTGCTAAATTTAGCCTTAGTGGATATGGCAGTATGTCATAAACATAGTTACAATTAACTACTCTGTTCAAGTATTTTCAAAACTATTCTGAAATTACAGGAGTTATTGTATTTTTTATCATTCGATAGCAAAAAAAAAAAGCCTAGCCATGTTTTAGAGAACTTTAGTCAGTGGCATTTTAATTTTATCTCTGTAGAAAAATTTTACTGCCATGTCAGAATTTCTGAAAATGAAAAATAATGCTTTGAAGAACACAGTGTATTCTGGGAATACTAGCATAGCTTTAGCTATTGCACTGCCTCATTAATAACAATTACATCACATAGTAGTATGCTGTACTCTTGTATTCTATCGAGCAATGAGTGTCTTTCCTGCTGTCCTTTTTTCCTTAGGAATAAAAGATATCTGAAACACGGTCCACTGCAGTAAGCACACTGATAAATCAGCAAAAGTTATATAGTAAACTTATTTCAATGTTGCAAGGTTGCTATAGAATATTGCTCTAGCAATAATGCCAAATTATAATGATGTTGGTGTGGATACCAAAAAATACACAATTGAAAGTAAAAGTTTTACCAGTTATTAAGGCTAATTCTTGTGCTTGCTTCATTCTCTCCATAAGGAGGACTTGGTTTAGCTTAGCTTCATCATACTGCATTAGACATTCCTTCCAAAGCCTATAAAAATTATTTCATATTTTTTTTGGTAGTGTTGTTTTGGAAAAGACTGCTCTATATCTAAATGATAACCATTATCACAGATGATTTGTAGCCTGCAAATTATATTACTTCTTGAGGTACATAAGCTTGCTTGTGCTAGTCACAAATTTGAAGAAAGGACATAGCATTCTGGAACAACAGAAATGAAGTTAAATGTAGAAATGCACCAGTGTACGATGTGCGGTCACACTAAATACACAGTGATGGTGCCTAAGAGCATAAGAACTGTAAGAGCTCCCCATAAAAACTGCTATACTGTTTATTTTTTTAAAATATTGCTAATTTCATACTAATCCATTTGGTTTGTAAGTGACATTTTGTTTAGTGTGCAGCTTTTTTGTAGAAGTGATTTGTAGCATTTGCAATGAAAGCTTTATGAGGTAGAGGATCCTAGGATCTTTATTTGTTTCAGAGAACTTCAGAAGTGTTAGATGCTTTTCAGTGTAGGTAAACTCAATAATCCCTGCCTCAAGGGCGTGCAGTTTACTTTCAGTAATGATTCAGTGGAAGAAAACAGCAAACTAGAAGAGGGAACATCAGCTGAAGTAAAGGATAAAATTTGGAGAAATAAAATTAAATGCTCAACAACACCTTGTGTATGAAGAAGGATATCATCAACTGAATTTAGTTAACAAAATTAGAAATAAATAGTGAATTCTTTACTCACTGTGGCTGAAATAGATGCTATGGAGACTAATGGTTAGACAGTTCAGGGAGATTACAGTGGGAAAAACAGTTTTTAGACACTTATGGGAGAAAAGACATACTATGGTGAGGCTAGAAACACTGACAGATCAGGGGCTGTGAGATAAGATAGATTAGGCATGCTAATTCAAATTTAAATTTGTTCTGACGCAAACTAAGCATGTCACATTTTCCAGGTAGAGGTTTTTCTTTAAGAATATTGAGCACAGCATAGGTACTTCATCTGGAGCACTAGGAATCCTGGGGTATGTCAAGGGGTAGAAATGATGAAAAACCCCAGTAAAATGGATTCTCTAACCATGCTGAAAAGGCACTTTGATTGTTGCACGTATAATCATTCTGGATCAGGCCTGGCCACTACTGAACTTGTGTCCTGTAAGCCTGTCGTGGGGAACAAGCTGAATTCTGCAGGTGTTCCTGAGTTCCTTTGCTGTCCTCTCCAGCATCACAGGACGATTAGCGTGAACGCACTGAGGGCTACATAGAAGTTGAGTCCATAGTTTGCACCGTCAAGAAAGAGCATGATGCAGGACCATCTGAGAGTTTCTTTATGAATCAGCCTGAATCCAGGCAAGGTCACTCAGGTGACCATCCATTCCTGTTTCTGGGTTTGTAATGGAGAAGTATTTGAGCTAACATTGCACAGAAGAATCTCTGATGTGCTAAATTTATTTCTTCGCACCATATGAAAGTGGCTAGACTGCTCATTTTTCTAACTGGTGCTGAAAGCTTAAGATCAGCTTTCATGTGAATCTGTCCTATGAGACCTGCTAGATATAAATTACTGTGCAACGAGCCAGTTGTCTTTGCATTGATGACAGTTAATCACAACCCATCAGACGTCCCAGAAACAGTTGCCCGGGCAGAATGCAAGATAGTCCATATCAGAATGGCAGCAGACAGTGGCTAGTGATTTTTCACAAGATATTTCCAGCGTTATGGTGCTACAAAAGATTAAATTTCAAGAAGCAATGATATGTTTGCTTTGTAAGGCATTTGGGGTATTCTTGTTTTCTTAGATGACCATCTTACCCCCTTTCAAGAACTTCCTTTTATATATATAAATATCTATTTATATATGTAAGTATATACCTGGTGCAGACCACAAATCATCTCTGATTTGAAAGATCATAATTTTATGAAGTTTTTTTCTCAGTTGGGTTAAAAGCTGTTGCATTGATTGTGGTATTATGGAACAGTCTGAATTATTAATTTAGTTTCATTTGGCAGTTAAAATAGTTTTTAATTGATTATGTTATAAAAGATGATATATGCTTTCACACAGCTGTTACCTGCATTTTAAAAATGTTCATGAATATTTAATGTTGAGTATGCATAAATTAGTATGCTCAGAAACAAAGCATAATTTGAAACTAAAAAATCATACTTCACAAAAGGACAGTTCTGTGAAAACAGTTTCTTATAAAAAGCAGAAGTACTTAAGAGGCTGTAGTTCAGCTAATAAATTTCAAGTTTTAAGAGATTAGTTGTTTGCTGACTAACTGTTGCAAATTGCTTTGGAATAAGTAGTTTTGTTGGAAGCTTTAACTAATTGGCAAATAACCTTTGTCAGTGTGGGTAAAACAGATTCAGACTTTACAGTAGCTGTCTAGAAACACAGTTTCTTGCCATACTGAAAACTGAAGTTAAAACAGGTATGCTCAAACGTGAGGTAATTATTGTGTTCTGTGAAGACTTTTCCTGTATTTTTGACCAGAATATCATGATGCCTTGTAAAAATTGTTCCATTTTTAAACTGAAATAAATTGGATTATAGTTGTTTTAAGAATCATGTTATCTTTTGGATTCTGAAAAGAATTTCAGCTCTATTACAAGGAACTATATTAGATTGCCATATGGCAATTGCAATGTGTACAGCTACACAATTTGTGAAATCAATAGTTGCGGGGGGGGGGTGTCCATTATAAAGTTCAAGATCTTGACCTGTAATCTCATGTGATACAAGTGTAGAGCTAAATGGTGGCATCTGTTCTGTAAATGAGTTTAAGGAGAAAAATGAGATACCAGGATCTATTTCAAGTTGGTGTGTGTGCCTTTTAAACCTCTGGAAAATTGTCCTTTTGAAATACAGACCTAGAAAAGTGTATCATTCAGATTGTCAGATTATGTGTTTTTCTTGTAAACACATAAAATTAAGGGTTCTTTTTTTGTGTGTGAAAAAATAAGAGCAAAGTCATATTCTAAAGAAAACTTTTGTCAAAGGCAACGTCTGATGTCCTTTCTTTTCAAAGTATCATTCCTACCATGGCAGAGGTAGGAAAAACTTTTTTTTATACCATTGGACTTGAGTTTTTGTTTGTACCGCACTTAGGCACTTAGCCACCAAGCATTGGAAATCTACCACACCTAGAAATGAGGTAGGCAGAATGTTTTGGCATTAATTTCTCAGACTCTGGTTGATGGGTCATCTTTGCACTCTCAGTAGTAATGTAATGACTAGATTTGATGCCAGGAAGACATTTTTCACACAGGTTGAACTGGTTAAAGCAGGTGTGTAGTACAGACCTCTGGACAAGTTCATAGTTTCCTTCCCAATATTATCTGTCATTGATTTTCTTCTTAGATTGCTAGGTTGTTGCTTTGGCTTTTGTCTTTTGGTATAAATCTTAAACTTGTTTCAGGATGTTGGAATGGGGTTTATGATTTGTGGCTGTGGAGAAGGCAGTCTGTGGACCTCCTGTCTTATTACTCACAATTTTAGAATACTGGACTTAGTGATCCAGGGAGTCTTTCAATCCTATTTTGTGTAATTCTAAGACCTTTTAGCCACTGCAGATTGTATTTCCACCCTGCACTAGTTCAAATAGATCTAGGTCAGGCACTTAGACACACTGGATACATTTGTCATTGCTGAAAGAGGGGCAAGGAGTCATCCTCTGACCTGAAGCCTGGTGGTCCTGGTCCTGTCACTCGACTTACAGCTCACTCGCCTCAGAGCATACTCGTTGTGTCCATCCTGCAAATCACTTGGCTCTGGGTCAGAGCCCCATGTGGTGCCCTGCAGTCTGAAGATGTAATCAGTTCTTGGATGTCTCCTTTGTCAGGTCAAAGTGGCTATATATGCTACAGCATACCAGTGTACTGATTTTTACAGCATCAAACTGTGAGTAGGTATTGCATGTCTAAGAGTATGGCCTGAGCATATGGGATGATACTTGAGATGCAAAACATGAAGTTGTATAAAGGGAGATGTGTCATTCTCACCTTTCCCATATAACACAGTTCCCCCTGCAAAATTTTTTTTTTGTTAATTATTCTTGATTACTATCTGTTCCCCTTCTGTAAGCTGATTCTGGCATAATTAATATATGTAATCAGAATGCAGTGCTTCTAAGCACTTGTCACATGTGTAAGATACAGTATCATTTCATAGACTCATGGAAGTTGGAAGGGACCTCAAAGACCATCTAGTTCCAACCCCCCTGCTATGGACAGGGACACCCTCCACTAGACCACGTTGCCCAAAGCCCCATCCAACCTGGCCTTGAACACTTCCAGGGAGGGGGCATCCACAGCCTCTCTGGGCAACCTGTTTCACTGCCTCACCACCAAAGAAGTTCTTCCTAATATCTAATCTAAATCTACCCTCTTTTAGTTTAAAACCATTGCTCCTCATCTTATCACTAAAGCGCTTAATACGAAGTGTTCTTTTCTGGCAATTAAAAAAATAGTTGTTAAAACTCAGAAGTTTACATACAGTAATATAAGGAGCAATATGAGCGCACTGTGATTGCAGGCTGAAGAACAATTAAAAACTTGTGTACATCATTTACTTTAGTACACAGAGCAAAATTTATAAATGCTTTCTTTTTCTTTGATTGTTAATTATCCTCCACAATTATGCAACAGGTGACTTGGGTTTTGTTTTTTGTTTGGGTTTTTTTTTTCCTTTTTTAAAGAAAATTATTTTGTGATCTGTATGCCCTTCTATTCTGACAAGATACAATCTTTGGAAGAATCACCTATTTAGTAGTATCTGCTCAGTACCTTCAGGGCTGTGGTGGGCTGACCCCGGCCAGCAGCCAAACACCCACCCACCCTCTTGGTCACTCCTCTCTCCCAAGGGTGGGAAAGGAAATGGAAGGCAAGAAGACTCATGGATCGAGACAGTAACAGTTTAATAGGGAAAGTAAAAGCTGTATGCACAAGCAAAGCCAAAAGAGGAGTTTATTCACTCCTTCCTGGGAAGCAGGGCCTCAGCACATGTAATGGTTGCTTGCACAGAGAAATATAACCACAAACATCCCACTTTCCTCCTCATCTCCCTGAGGATTTATTGCTGAGTGTGACATCCTGCGGTATGGGTCAGCTGTCTTGGTTATATCCACAGCCAACCTTGAGCCCACCCTCAGCCTACTTGCAGTGGCAGGGAGAAAGGAAGCACTGACACTGCACGAGCACTGTTCAGCAATAGCCAAAAGACTGGTGTGTTACCAGCACTGTTTGGCCACAGCCACAAAGCACAGTCACACAGGGACTGCTATGAAGAAATCTTCTTGTTTTTCTCATTGGTAGTTGTTTTTTGACACACCTTTGTGCTTTTCTCTGCATTGTCTTCCCAGCAGCATCTCCAGTTCCCAGCTGAGTCTGTTTCATTGCCATTTCATACCCCATGTATCCACTAAATGATCTGTGATTAAGTGACTAAAGTTGACAGTGATGGACTTCATAGCTAAGACTGCACTCAGGCTTAAGAAGGGCAGAGTTCGCATCACTGAGTTTTTCTTTCAGGTTGTCTCCACCAGTTAATTTTTATTACTTTTGAAGGTTTATCTGCAGAATGTGGGCTAAGAACTTCTTTTCAGTAACAAAATGTTGGGTGCTAGAGGATTCGAACTTGTCATGTGCACTCTAAGTATTTATGCTGGTTGTACCCTTCACAAAGGCTTTATATTGGATCTTCTGCTTGAGGGCTTTAGCTTGCATCCTTTAAGACACAAAATAAAAGTCCCAGCCTCCCATTGAATGCACTGTGAAAGCCATAAAACGAAAAGTATGTAGCCTAACTAGTTTTATTCTTTTTAAAATAGACAGGTCTTTGAACAATATAAAAGTGAGCTTTGTTGCTCCAAACATGCCCTGCTTTTGCCTGAAGAACTGACATAAATAATACATCTAAAAATGATGACAGTTTATCAGCTACAAACTTACATTAAGGAGGCAACCAACCCAGCACAATCAAACTAAGTGGCATTGGTTTGCTTTGTGTGCTTCACTGTATTGGGGTCTTTTGTCTTTGCCTGTTATGTTTCCTCATAAGAAAATACTTTCCATTCTGCTAAACTAGGACATAGGATGCTGCCCACATTAAGTAAATTAAAATTCTTAGCTATCATCAGAAGGTTTCCAAGACCTCACCTGAGAGTCCTGAATTATGTGGGATGCTCTTGTGCGAGGTCTGTCCTCTGCTGAAGTCTAGTTAAGATTATTTTGATAGTTTCTTCTTTTTTTCCCCACACTGTTTTACTACATGCAAAGTAGGAAGTAGTGTCCTGTCTTACTGTCAGTATAGAAAATTGAAAACAAAACCATCTTTAACGAACATGTTAATAATAATGGGCAGTATTAGAGATCTATTGATTATTTTCCAAAAAGGGGATATATATTCTGATGTCAAACGAGAATACAGTGCTTTGCCACAAAAATAATTTGCAGTCCATTATGCATCATTTAGAACAAGGAGTCTGAAATAAGCCTTTCTGATGTTCTTTTTTTTCTTTTTGTATATAATATACATGAACTTTATCCACATGAAAATGTTGTAATCTTTGTGTTCCAGTTCTGTTTATATTTCTACAATTTCCCAACTCTTTTATACCTTCTTAGTGTCAAACTTGCAAGGACTTTCAGGCTGTCAGCAGTGAAATTTTGGAGATGCCTTATCTACTGATGATGAATTGTTTTGTATGTTGGCTACCATAGTCAGATCTGAGTATTCATTTTGTCATGTATCTAAGTCGGGTCAAATGCATGAAGTATAGGGCAGTGTATTCACTTTTGTAAATCCAGGTATCTCGGGACTTTTAATGAATGTATATGGCGGTTTTGCTGCACGAGCAGTTAAGCTTTTTAGATAAGGTGTACCAGTGCTAACTCAAAAGCTTGAGATCCATTTTAGATAAGAGAAGATGATCATGTTTAAGGGTTTTTTTCTGGACTGCTATTTGAAAAATTTTAACCCTTAAACAAGAATCTTGCCTGCATTAAGGATCACAAATAACATTGCTTTTGTTGAAAGACAAATGACTGCTAAGACTTACTGTATGCCTCCGTTTACATCATAAAATTAGTAGCTACAACATGTACATTTATAAATATAATTTTCTTGTGTGGTAGTTCTAAATGAATGCATGCTATACTGTTGTAATAAACTCCTACTAGCCTGCTTAGTCTTATTAGCTAATGCTGCAGAAGAAAATCCTAGACCTGTCCAGATGACTTTAATGGGACATCATTTCATCCTATTGTTTACCAAAGTGCCAAAAGCACTGTGGCTTTAAAATGCATTGTTAGAATTACAGAAGATTTTGTGCATTTTATAAATTTATACTTGCTGTTTGGTGGAGTTAAATTGTTTTGTTTCCTGTAGTCTCATCCTATATTGCATTTCAGTTTTTCAATAAAATAAATTAATTCTGTTCTATTAACTTACTTCCTTCATATCTTCCTGGGTCTTGAAAGATAGGGCCCAGAAAGCATTTGGAGTTGGTCAAGAATCCCCGTGAACATTGTCTCTGCTTCTTAACTCTGACAATGTTCATATGTAACATGGCTTTGAAGTGGATTCTTCCTGTAAAAGATTGTCCTAGCATCTGAATATGATTTTTTTTTTTTTTTTGATTGACCCTAAAATGTACTGTTTGACTGAAGCAGTATATTCCCGGTAAATTCTGTAACCAAAAAACCCAACCAAGCATGAAAACTTATTTCATTATTCCAAGTATACGCTTTTCTTAACTTAGTCTTTATTTGGCTGTTGGTTCTGCTTGACTACTGAATTCTCCAGATACTGGCTAATTGGTTAATTGAATATCAAAATTAGTTGCTTTAATTCTCTGTGTACTCAGTGTTGCAGCCAGAGGTATGAACATTGTTTTCAAATTCTATTTTTTATTATTTTGCATCAGATGCATTTTCCTGGCATGCTAAAATAATGTTTTAATATTTCGTTCTTACTCGTTGTCCAGACACTACAGCTGCGCTTGACAATTTGTTGCTTTCTTTATTCTTAATTAGAAAATTGTGTCCCTGTATGTTCGAGTTGACCATAATTTTCTGTACCCTTAGGGAGATCAGTAAATTAAATGGGTCCTTGTTAAAGGACCTTCAGGAAGACTGACCCAGCCGATCTCAATGATAGCTTCAACAAAAGCCGATGAAGATTTCTATGGCAATTTAGTTAGCTATAGAGATTGTCACTATTTTAGGATTGAATTTGTCAATTGAAATTTTTCTAACCTTTTCTTAGGTGATCTTTTATTACTCACTGTCATTTACCAAGGTATTTTTGTTCTTTTTGTAAGGAAGCTTTATCATTTTAATTATTCGTGCATGTAAGCAAAATGGGAAGGAAGAAAGTTGGAGCTCTGTTTGGAGATGAACGTAAATGAAATGTATTCATCACATAAAATTACCAAGAAATTGGAATTTTTCAATTATAACAGAATGTGTTGGAGTAGCTTCAGTTTCCAGAAATGATGTGATTAAAATACTGTAATAAAGTTTCTGTTACAGTGTAATCAATTCACAAGGTTTGAAGCACATTTTCTTCTTACGAAGACATTATTTTAACAAAAGAATAACTTGTAGGTGAAAATGAGAACACAAAGAGCATTTCTGTATAGATCCCTTCATTAATGAAATACATTGCTGTTTTATATTTTTCTAATAATGGAAAGATAAATTCCAGATTACTGTGCAGTATGAATGTAAATGCTACAAGACAGACACAAAATACACCTGAATGAAAGAATACCCGTGGTAGCAGGATCATAACTTATTACTAGGCACATTTTCTCACAAATGAGAAACATTTGTTTCCACTGTCCTACACAGCTAATCAGAACATGAATTAATTCCGTTGTTAGAGCAAGAAGACCAATTCAGCTCCACCTTCCCACCAAAAAAGTAACTTTTTTTGTTGAACATTGCAACAGCAGTGCTCCATGGTAGCCCTTCCCCTCACTTGCCTTTGCATCTCACACCCCTCTGAAGAGAGAGATGTGGGAGCCTGTCTTGAGGCAGGTTCCTTGTCTCATACCCTCTGAGTCACAGAAGACAAATTATGTTTGGTCGACATCAGCTTGTAGCAGTGGATCTTGTCAAGAGTGAAATGGTAAAGAATGGAGCACAGCTTAGTAACTGGCAGTGACACTTCCTCTAGAAGATTGTTGTCTGAGATGTTCTAAGCAAGGAGAAGTCTAATTCTACCTCCTAAATATCGCCTGTATCAGACCACCCTGAAATGCTGAGCAACAAATAGGTTTTGTTATTTCCTCATATAACTCATTCTTTGAAAAACTTTTTCTGCGACTTCTACATCATCTACAGGGCTATATTCCCTTTACACAAAGACCAGAGAAATTTTGAATTAAATTCCTGTGCAAATGTAGTCAAGTGCTTGTTTCTTTTGCTAATAAAATTTCATCAGCAATGCAAGTAGAAAAGAAAATCTTCTAGCATCGCTGTTCTTTGGGGTTTTTAAATGCAAAAGTCTAGTCTCATAGCAATGTGTTGTTTAAACAGAAATTTATGGCATAATAATTAGCAGAGTAGCATGTATCATAAATATAACTGTGTATAAGAACTTTACGCCAGTTAAAGAGGTGCCACATATCATGCCTAGCTCACTGCTAAGAGGTGAAGAGATGTCTGTACAAGAGAAGGGGACAGCTTGCAGGGCTTGTCAAAATATCTTGTCATCAGTCTGCTGATTAAAATTCAGAAGGCTTCAATTTGTGCACCGTCTAGATCCTTTGTAAGGTTTATGTTTTAAACAAGTTATTGCAAAGGAAATGGTGTTTGATAAGCAATGGTCAAGGGTAATTGGTCTGGGATTTTTTTATTCGTATGCTCTCTTTTTCGCAGTTATTGATTACTTTGAGGTTGCTTTCTTTTTTGCTATTAATCCTGTTTATAGTCAGTTATAGACTTTAGCACAGTAATTCTTAAATCTTGAGTATGTTGCACCAACGTTAATAGTTGCATCCTGCTTTTTTAATCCAGGCAGAGAAATATGAAATAGCAGATGTTCAACTCAGTTTTTCTATTTTGGCATCCTGTCATTCCGAAGAAAAGCTTTAAACTCTCTAATACTTTTTTTGGTGGGGGGGATTTTCATATTTGGTTTCTGAGAAGCTCTGTGAGAGACTTCACTAGAAGGAAAATCTGAAGTATTAAACTATTGCAGAGAGAAAAGATTGAAATCGTCAGAGGTTGTTATTCAGACTCCTCAAGACTTTTGTAGGAAGACTCACAAGAAATGTTACCACCCTACAATTTAAAATGGCCCTTACCATCTTCATAAATAACTTCTGGGGAAAATGAAATAGGATGCAATATGCTGCTTATACAGCACAGAAAATTCATGTGTTGCATAAAATAAACTCTCAATGTTGTAATACCTGTTCAGGGAATGTAGTTTGCTCTGTATGAAAGGAAATATTTATGGAAGTGTATATGAAATTACTGATCATTAGAGAAACATGTATGGATGCATACAGGATTTTTCACTTATACTGAGAAATAAAAAAGAAGCAATAATTTCTGCTCTGTTTATCAGACAGAAGAGATTTGGATAACAGCAGCTTAAACCAAGTATTTGGAAAGAGGATTTATTTAGATATCACTATATGACAGCTGACCCTTTTGAAGCTATCCATGGTCAGCACTTTTAGACTGAGGCATCTAATGGTTAAATTTGAGGAAAATAAGCTTTTGCACAGTTTGGATGACTCTGGATATGACTGAATAAAATACCAAGGAAAGAATGTAGTGCTTGTTGCTGACAGCTGCCATCACAGAATCCTAATTTATGATAAAATTTCTGATAAATTTTCTGATAAAATAACATAAAGAATAAGAATTGAGGAGAGATTGGTTAATCAAATTGAGCATCTAGATATTATTACTCATAAAAGCAATATATGGAACAGTTGGATTGCAATTTTTACTGCAGATCCACTTGGATTTTTTTTTTTAAACAGTGCAGGATCAAAATTCAATGTCACTCTCCAAAGGTGGCTTGAAAAGAAGAAACAAACTTTTTTTTCTATTGCTACATGAAGACATCTGAAACACTTTTGTATTTTGGTGGTTTATTCTTTTAATTTTGCATTAAAATGTCTACTACAGATGGATTACAAACTGCAAGTTTTACTGAGTCAGAGTAACTATATAATCAAAATAGAGAAAAGATCTTGCTTCTTGTTGTTGATGTCTCCTAAAGTCTTACGCTTAAATATTTTTGTTCTTTTCAAAGTGTCATTTACAACTTAGAGAAAATCTCCAGAAAGGCCGTACAGGTTCTGAGGAGTTCAAACAGATTAAGACTTCTTGCAAATTTGTAGTAATGGAAAATCTACCATCATTTTGCTGATTTTTGGAAGTAAAAACATATATTTAAGCATTTTAGTGATTTGTTCATTTGCATTTTAAGGAAAAACTGTGTATGATTTTTTCAAGTAATCCCAGAACTGCATAAGAAGTGAATTCAAAGATTCAATTCTGATGAAGTTAGGATTATTCAGTGATTTTACTAGGTGTAAAAAATTAAGCAACAGTGATGAAATCTGATTACCTTTCCCCTAACTTTCTCAGATATATATTCTTCTTTGAAACCCTTTACTTGTCTTTATTTTCCTTCAGTGTAAGTGAATGTTGTACTTCATACACTGTTTCAAGATGGAGTCTATTTATGTAATCAATAATTAAATTGAGTATAAGAAACTTGGCCAAAATGTTTTAAATAGGTGGCATGATTGTTCTGAGCAATATGATCGCTCAGTTGCTCCATCCAGATAAGGAAACTGGAAAACTGGGACAATGATTTACTTGTCCAAATATAGTTGTAGGTTCCTAATTTTAGGGTGACTTATTTTAAAGCAATTAATCTCACTAGGTGAATCCTTCTTTTACCATAATATGTCACTATGTATCGATTGTGGAAACAGAAGGTACTTGCAGATTCATAAATCTAGAGTCTCCTGTTTGTATCTTGCTTTTGGGGTGAGAGGTGGGCATGTCCCAGCTGGATGGAAGGGACACTGTGGACACCTAGCCCAGAGAAAGGATGTCACATTTGACAGGTGCCCAGCTAAAGGATCAGGGTTGGGCATACAGTAATGTGTATCCAGGTAAATACAGATAGAGGCACAGTTAAATACCTCTTTTAAGTCCTCATTGTGATGGTTTTTACCTAAATTCTCTTTTATTTGATGAATAAAAGGCAAGAACTTTCTCACTTCTACCCCAGCTTGTGTTATTATCACATTAATAAAATTTGAGTAATCATGTAGCCACCACAGTTAATGACTGAAAACAAGGTCATGTTTACCTGATACTAATAAGGTATTTGTATAAAATTTATTTAAAGACATTTTTTTAAAAGCCTATGGCAAGAGTTAAGTTTAGCAAACCCATCTTTCTGTGCAGCACAGTAGTAAGTCTCCTATAACCATATCTAGCAGCCAGAAGCAGTGTAACTCTCATCATATTGATCTTTTGATAACTGATAGCAGACAAAGCTATGCAGTTGCTGTAGACTATACGTACAGAGACAACTGTAACTTGGAGCTGGCAAATCCCAGGAACAGTGAGGCTTTGGTAGGAAACTTAAACTCTGTAGAATCATGTTGTTATTTATAAAGCTGCATTCCAGAAGTGGAGATACATTGAGTTATAAACAGTTTGTAAATGCTGTTCAGAACAGGAGAGGACCTCCATCTATGACTAGCACTCTTCCGATGTCATCTACTCTGCTCTCTGCAGTATGGTGCTGGGGAAGAGACCTATTTTAATGGTAAGAGTAGGTGTTCTGCATGAAGGGGTCTTTGGTATACTATCTGTTAACTTGGATTGTGTCATGCATCATTGTAATGTGCTTTAGATTTGCGCTTAATGACAAGAAGAATTTCAGATGTGTTATTAGATATACTATGACTATATTTATGCAAAGCTGCCAAAATATAGCAGCACTGTTCCAGACATTCTTTTACAGACATTTTGTTATAAGTATTTTCCCTAACAGAGTAATAGTACATATATACCTTCACACAAAGCCTAGAAGTAGAATGGAAAACTAAATGCATACAATTGTCTGTTATTTCAGTGCTGCAAATGTCTTTGTTAAAATTAAAAGATATGTTGTTTTTACAGATACAACATTAATATTTCAACAGAAATATTTTATTGATTCTCTAGCTCTTTATGTATGTGAATTGACAGGAAACTGTCTTTTTACCATGTACAAGAACAACTAATAGGTTGTACTAGAGAGCAGTTGTACTCTTGTTGTACTGCAGAGGAGGACTCTTCAGATGTTGATAGCAACTGCTTTGATCTAACTGACAGAAGGCAATCTTTGTGCTTGCAGCTTGTGTACTTCTTCAGGACTATAATTTAACCTTCCAGTCCAAATATGTCTGTAAACCTCAGCAGCATGTTTAGCACACGTATTACTGCCAGTTCTACATTGTTTCAGTTTCCAAAATGCAAAGGAGATCTGTCATACCAAAAGGAGGAACAGTACTCTCCTTTTTTTCCCTACAACTTTTGTTAAAAAAAAAAGTTGTAAAAAAAGATGTTTTCTCTGCATGGAATTCACACCACAAGGGCCAACACAACCTTTTATATTGCATCAAGGCTCTAGGAGATTCACAGAAGGTTCTGCAGGCATCTGCAAATGAATTTTCCTCCTCTTTTTGTTTGAAATACTGGTTACAATAAACATGAATGATTATTAATATTTGCTTTCTTGTTGAGTGTAGTGACTCTAATAGCTGTGCCTGGGTGCTCTATTCTGCATATTTATTTTTGGCGTGAAGCTTCATTTGCCAACTTAACTATAATGCTCACATCGTTCTCTTAAATGCGTGAATAAATAATGTGTGCTTTATGAAATGCAAAATCAAAATAAAAGTTAAGATAGGCTTGTGACGTGGCACTTATTTCTTATATACTAGTTTAGAGGTGGGTATAAATATTAAAGCATTAAGATGATTGTGGTTCAAGTACTTTGGGTAATATTTATTCCAGTGGCCTTTCTCTGAATTCATTTTGATAATTACATTATTTTAATAATACTGTATAAAAAGTCAATGAAGTAGTTGCCATGATCTTCAAGAGATCTTCATAAAAGCTATGTTTACAGATGTTTCTTAAACAATAAATATGATACTCCTAAGAGAAATATACAAGAGGGTAATAATATCTAGAGCCGCCAGTTTAGGTGTGTATTCCAAAAGCTTAAAGGCTCAATTATTCCATAGAAGGAACTGCAGAGATTAACCAAATTGCATAACAAAAAATGCTTAAATAATATCAAATCTGCCGTAACTAGAAACTGAAATGTATAAGATGCATGAAAACAAAAGGGATGTGTGCATAATACCCATCTACAACATCTGGCACAAGGGATATTCAATTCTGTGTGGCCTGTTTCAACCTGATTAAAATGGTATGAATCAGTAATACAATTAAATAGTCATTATTCTAGTGCTGTAAAGTGTGTACAGGAATAAAAAGAAAAGATATTAGATTGTTTTCTTCTCCTTTATCTGTTTTTCTGAGTTTTGTTTTTCACTACTTCTACAAAATAGGCCTTTATCTCCTGACATCAATAAGATTAAAGATCTGCTGAAATAAAAATATTTCAGTGAGACAAATTGGTTAACTTGCAATGCATCAAGGCATTTTATAAATTTATTTTTCTTAAGGTATTCTAGTTATATCCTCAAATTTTCTTTATTCATATTAACAATGCAGTCATATGAAATCATATTAACAATGCATTTACTAATATTTAATGATGTTTGTCATTAACAGGCTACTGAGGTTATTACAGTTCTTTAATTCTCAATGAATCTCTAACTGAAAGTTTAAAAAATGTTCTAAGTATGTTCATTAATTAATTTGGTAATTAATGAAGTGTGTAGAAAAGACATGGTCCCTTGCACAATCAGATTAAATAAATATATCCTGTAAATCTTAAATTCATTCTAAGTAAGTCATGTTTTCTATTGTTTCTTTTAAATAGTTTTAAGTCTATAAAAGTCAGATATTGTCAGATTGCCTTGATATTTTTTGAATGTAACTGCCTCTCCAGAGAAGAAAAATGCAGGCTGGACCTACTTAGACTCCAGTGAAGTGCCTGTGTACAAGGATCAGCTTTATGTTCCATAGAGTGCTGAATTAATCCAGCCATTTCAGTGCTAGTGCTGTCTCTTAGTTAACTTCTGTCTGCAGTGGGGCTGTAATAGTTATACACTGATAAATAGCCTCCTGTAGACTTTGCGCTGCCTTACACCTACTCTGTTAATTTACAGGCCATGAGATTAGCAATTTTGGAAAAAATAGTCCACATATGTAGCCTGTAAGTGGTGGAGAGTTTATCACATTGATAATCCATTTAAATTGTTATTGTTTTCAGTTCAAATTTATGACTTATTTTCAGTTTGAAGTGTTAATTGCATCTGTAAGATGTGGAATCTTATTACTTTTTATGGTAGATTTTTAAAAACTGAGTTGATTAAATTATTTTGCCTTCTGTTTTAGGATGTGTTTTAGGATGTATTTTAGGTTTTTATATGTTTTTGTTGTGCCCTTTCTGGTTTTCAATGTCAATTTTAAATTGTAGATGTTCAAACTTGGATATGTTATTCTAGAGGTGATCTCAGTAACGTGTACTGAATTTCTGCAGAGCCTTTGAAAGCAGTCTACGTAGGCAGCAAGAGAAGAAATTCCTTTTGGGCAAGCACAAGCTGTAGTCTTCCGGTGGTTTTCTATAGCGACATTTACCCTGTGGTTATGAAGGTGTCCTGGCATTCAATACTTGAAGAATTTTTTTGCCTTACAAGGCTCCATAGAACTGGCAGGTTTTTCATTTCCCTACATCTTCCATTGGTGAGTCCTCTGCTCTGCTGACCTGAATGGCCTCATCAAAGGGGCAACATCACATGGGTTAAAAGAAATGCATAATTCCTTGGCTCTGGACACTTGACTTCTTGCTTAGTAGTCATAAGGAGTAGTTTCCAGTACAGCTGCACCAGATGATGTTTGTAAGCACTGAAGGAAAGTCCTGTGTCCATGCATATCAGTTGCTCAGCTCCTAGTTCCCAGTTATCCCGAGTGTTTCCATCTGGGCCCAAAAAATTTGTCTCCTTTCCCATCTCCTTCTTTATGCTTCAACAATATCTTCAAGCTAATTTTTCCAGGCCAGCATATGAGAAGACTCATGTATGTTTCAGGGTGCACAACGCAACGTCTTTTGAGAAGAGTAGTGAACTCAGAGCAGTTCTCAAAGATTCACTGACTACATGAGGCCTTGTTAGCACATTTGGTCCTTCCTCTGATCTGTGTCTTATTGCACCTGAACAAGAGAAAACACTACTAGTGCCAGCTCACACATTAGTGTTCATAACTAGCAAGCATCATTTGCTCTCTATGCACATCTCATATTCAGGCTATTGGCTCACTGTTTCAATCTCTAGTATCTTTTCTGTATGCTATCCAATTTTAATACATGCATTTTAATTTGTGGCTTACAGACTTGGACCTTCTAATGACTCACCAATGATTTGTGCAGAGGCAGTCACCTAATCAAGTCCAAACGGCACTGTGCAGAACTTCATGAGTTCATCATAGCTGAGTAGGTTGGCAATAGTACAGAGTAGGCAAGTACAAGAAATTTTAATGCATGTTAGAGAAAATAAATTCAGCTAACCAGACTAGTTGTGATGAGTTGCACTCATGAAGTGCTCAGATACTAAAATAATAGACTGGATAATTATCTTAGAAAGGAGTATGATAAACTCATAGAGTTATTGACCTGGCTCTGTAGCATGTGTAATGTTTGGATACAGTAAATGTTAAAAACCTGATACTTAACTTTCTCAACTATGGCCTATGCATAATAATCCAGTAAACTTTAACTAGATAAGAAATTTAACTTGCCTGTGTTGTTCACTATGAGATCATTCAGGATTAAAGAAAAGCTTGTAGTAATACTATGGTAGCCATTGTTACCTAAAGACAGAAACAATTCAAGACTGATAGAAGTTAGTATGTGTACATATATTTGATTAAACAAATCAAATAAAGCATATTTGATTAGGCAAACTGCTAGACTGTGGAAAAAACCAAAGTTTGGAGGGTCAAAAAGTCTTTTCATGTCTGAAAAGCAGTAGCCCTCATGAAAAAAATTACCTTGGAACAACCTTTGATAACTTAAATAGAGAGGGAGGGGAATTAGAGTGTTAAAGAGCCTATCTTCTCTGAGAAGCAGAAAGATAGGTAATATGTTTTCTCTTTGACATGGAAGAGGCCAACTAGAGGTTAGAGTGCAAATATCTGTTGAGAACATTCAGATTTTCACTTTCATTGTTTATTATATTCATTTATTGTTGTCTCTTCAGAGCCTCATATACAAAAAGTATAGGTGTCCTATCAGTAGTTGCCTTAGAAGCCTTGGTCTGCAAAGCATTTAATCACAGGAGATGAATAACTCCACTGCCTAAAGCTACTTCTAAAGGATACAGAATTAAAAAAGAAAAAAAATCACTGTTACCTTTAAACACAAGTTATCTAGAAGAAGAACGAAGAGAATGTCCTTCATTTTTTTCTCCTTGAGCAATTTATCCAACCTAAATGCAGCAGAGAGGATCTGAACAGAGTACATGGCAGTAGCTCCAGGGAGTGGCTTAGGCTGCTTTGCTCTGCTTTGAAGTTTTTGGCTTGCCTTTGTTTTTTTCTGAATGTTGTATGGGGAGAGATTTAGAGTGCAGGGAGTTCAGACTGAATTATTGATTTGTGCAGATATTTAAGCCATGGGCATTGGCACCTCTGCCCTATTATGATTTATGTGTTTCAAGCTTATGTTTGCCAGACACCTAAAATACCCTTTTGCATTCATCATACCAGTCAACCAAAACAGAGTGCTCAAAGGCATACAAACCCCGGTGGACCTTATGGCTTGATTTGGAAGAACTTCTGCTAGTTTAGCTAGTAAAGATTTTTAGTAGGGTTTTTCCTACATTTTAAAATTGGACTTGAACTTGTTTTCTGAGTTTGTTTTTGAAACCCCATAAAAAGTCACCAATTTAGTCTGCAGAAATTAGGCTAGATAAATTCTGTACAAAGCAACAAAGCACCCACAGACTTTTCCATAGTGATGGCACTCATTTCAGTCTCTCTGCTCAATCTAGCTGTCAATTTTTATGAAATTTTCAGGAAGCCAATATACCTGAGGTCACAACCCTTGTATCAGATTTGGTTACAATTGACTAATGGGTTCAAAAGCTGTTGTGGGACAACCTGACAGATGGATAGACATGGCACTCCCATAAGGTGCATTTCTGTTGGAAATCAGGCTAAACTTGCTGATTATTTTTTTCCAGCAGCAACCAAGAAGTATTTATTTCTTTTTGATCCATTCCTGTACAAAACAAGATCTATATTCATTCTTTCAAACTTTTTCAGACCTAGGGTGTATGATTCTGATTATATATTATATCTGAAGGTTTAAAGTTTATTTTAGAGCTGCAAATTATTATAGATTTATTTATGTACAGCTTACAAATAGCATGGAACAGATTACTGAGAGGCAGCTTCCAAGAGAACAAAGGAAAATAAGCACACTGCGCTCTTTCAAAATGTGAGTTATGTGATTGTGCAGCAAATCACGTCTTCCTTCTGGTTTTTGAAGGTGAAAATATGGCTTCTTGAGCCTCCCACAACACTGTTCCCCTTTTGAGATAGTTTGGGGTACTATTCATCTAAGAGAACAGTGAAGGAGTTGCCTCCACAAAGAGACTACAGTTTTTTTCACCTTTAAGCATACAAAGGCAGAATTTTTTCCCCCTCCTAACCAGTCTGTGTAACATCTAATGGAATATATATTCTGATCACCACATATGTCAGTATCTTTCACTAAGGAATTACTGAAAAAGATTATCATTGTCCAGTGGAGCATGTAGTCACTGTTATGTTACAAATGCAGTCTGGAATGGGATCTCCACAGTTTTATGGCAAGGATGAATAATCTTTCTCAGTTTAAGAGAAAACTTTTGGATGTATTTGGTGGGCCACACACTAATAATGCACCTGTCTTGTTTCTCCAGTCTCCATTCCACAGGGCTCTCTATAACTCTTGCACAATTTTCTGCATGATGTTGTGCTATTTAATGCCCAGCCATTTCACAGTGCACATGATCATTCAGGCCACCACCTCACACTGCTAGGTGTTTCTCTAGTCCTCCGTACTGCACAGCACTGTTGTGCTTAGCATATCCCATTCCCAGACTATACAGATTATTTCTCATTCTTAGTACCACAACACTGCCAAGCGCTCCCCTGAAAATGGCATGTCCATGCTGAATGGTTTATCCCTGACTCTGCTTTCACATCCAGTTTCATTTAGGTGGGGAAGGAGACTCCATGGCTTTCTCCTATTTTAACTCTTGGTTAGTAGAAGAATGTAGCCCTATGAGACATTTAGATTCTTCTTCTGCTGTCATTTCAGGGCAATTTATTGGCACAATTATTATGCACTAATAGTAAGTCAACTAGCTACTCATTAATTTGGAGTTGTGTTTGCATTGACAAAGCGTACACAGGTATCTTTAAGCTTTCATTCTTCTGTTTAAAAAGTGAAATATATGGGAAACTTTCTCTAATGTTTACTTAACCTCAAGGCCTTTTAAAATATTCCACCTTTGATCATTAATCTTTACTGGGCTAATATTTCTATGAAATACAGTTTAATGTATTTTTCCAAAGTTTTATTTCAGGCAGTTATCTTTGCAAGATAATCATGTGAAGTATAGAACTGATTTTTTTCTTGGTCATCATTCCCTTTAAGTGTGGACATTTTTGAGCTTACAAAGCATTCTAAATTGGTCAGTTTAAAATGAAGGGGTTTGCAAGTTTTTTTTTCTTAGTTTGGCATCTTGGGGCAAATGTTATATGTGCTTTATTTAGTTTTATCACTGTTCTGATCATACTCCCAAATTTTACTGTGAACCTCCTTTTACTGTTAGCATACATATAGCATTTTTTCCTGTTAGTGCCTACGTCCATTAGTTCTAGGTCTTTCACATGATTACATGCAAATCTTACATTAAGTATGTTATTCATTGGTGTATGTGTTCTCTCTGAATGTGGGACTGAGGCAAATACTTTGATGTAGTCAATCCAAACTATGTTAGACTCCTTGTTAATTAACGTTCTTGATAGGTTTTTCAAGCAGAAAATCCTCTGTTCCTCTCTCTTTTTTTTTTTTTTTTTTTTTGTTAACATCCTTCTGCCATCCAACCAGTGAAATATCAGGGGTTACCATCAGGTGATACAGTCAGTATTAGCAGTTCCCAAGTGACTTGGGAGGATGGAAACTTTTGAAGGCTCTTGCCTCTCCTTCATTTCTTAGGAATAACAGTTTTGCTTTTAGGGTTTTCCTGTTAGTATTTGGCAATCTTTTACTCCCATCACTGTCCTTGATGTCCACATGGCCTTTATCAGTTTTGTCTGTACTATAATTCTGCAAGAACATTCTGGTTTAAGCCTGTAAAGCTCTTAAACACCAAAGCTCTGGCTGTAGTTAGACCATATAGGCACCACTTAATTGCAAAGAAAAAAAGAATGCCTGTTTAAATTATTGTTCATTAGCTTCTTGGATAAGGAAGTTGCTCTGATTTTAGCTTTGCAGTAGTAAATGATGCCCTGTGCCTAGATAGGTCTTTTGACAAGGGGCACAAAGTTGTAGAAAAGACAGCTTTTCCTCTGATCCACTAAGCAAACTAGAGTCTAGTTTGCACATTAGAGTAATTTTGATCTTCTTTCTAATTGCAGCTGGCTCTGAGATTCTCCTGTCTGTGCATCTTATAGTGATTGCAAACCTATCTCAGAACCAAGACTCATTACTCACTACCCTTGAGTCCTCAGCCATTTTGCATCTAGCTCCCTCATTTACTTAATTGGCTCATGCAAGATGTTTAACTTGCAGCCAATGAGACAGGCAGCTCCCCTGTACACACTGTGTATTTCATTTCCAATCAGCGCTCATGAAAAACAGGCAGCAAAAGCTTGCTTCCCCCCCGTCTTGTTTGGTTTTGTGCTAGCTATTATTTATGATTTTATCCTTACATAGAGTCATAGAATTGTAGAATCATTTAGGTTGGAAAAGACTTTTAAGATCGAGACCAACCGTTAACCTAGCGCTGCCAAGTCCACATGACTAGGATGGAGAGGGTTGTTATTGTCACAATGTATTAGTGTTTCCTAATTTCTGCCAAAGTCATCTCTGTCATGTATTAAGCTCAGACCACTTTCCTCACTTTCTGTGCAATTTATTTTCCACTTTTTGTCAAATAAACGGTATTATGAGGCTTCCTTTATTCTAAAATTACCTAGCCGTAATCAGCTCTCAATTACCTTTTGCCATTCTGTTCTGGTGCAGGTTGTCTGTGCTGTAAGTGTAGAGACAGTCTGGGATAAACAGTGTTATTGATCAGTTCTAATACAGTGCTGCTCCAAGCACAGCACGGAACTAGAATAGTCCCAGTTGTTACTGTGTGGGACCAGCTTCTGTAGATGCTAGGGAAGCTAGAAGCTAGTTCCAGCCAGACCTACACTGATTGCTTGTCAGTACAGCTTCGTTGCCTCTGCAGTAAATTTCAGTACGCACTGAAGTTTTCTGGGCCCATCTCAAGTCTGGCATGGAGGAATCAAGCTGGAGTGATAAGTGCTGAGGTAAGCACTACAAGAGCCACACAGTTATTGATGCTTAGGGTTGCACAAGAGCTTACATTTGGACACAGTGCTAAGCCCAGACTGTTTGTGTCATAGCAAACCATAATTTGTAAGCCTCCTTGGCAACTGGTATTCTGGAAAGTGCGATGCAAAGGCTGAGATGGACTGGCAGGATGAGTGCTTCTCCAGAACTGATAAATTCTGGCTAAATACTTTTGCTCTGTATTTTTAAATGTATTCCACATTGCCCATACTTTTAAGGCTTACTCATTATTTGCAGTGTTCAGTATCCCAGGTAGAAGAGGACTGACTATGACGAGAAACAACAGAAGTCCAAACCACTGAGCCGTATGTGTAATCATCTCTGAAACAGATCTAGAGACTCCCATTTCTGCAGTAGGCACAAAATAACAATTGTCATTAGTACTTGGTATACCAGTATCAGGCAGTGCTTGTCTGCCATGACCTATAAATGTCAAAAGTGGCCTGCGTAATATACAGCTGGTGGGTATGCAAATCAAGCAGCTGCTCTAGCACAGAGTGCTATTTATTAGGTAGAAATGCATCAACAGGTGTGCTTAATGTCAATAATAGGTGTCTGGAAGGACTTTCAGGACTAGCATTGGAGGACTAGAAAAGATGTAGGTACAGAGCAGTGGTTGAGCAAGGGGCATGAGGGTATTAAGTGTGGATACTGGAGCTGGCAAGAAGTCACTGATACTACAAGGCAGTTGCATATTGGGCTACTGTGGTGGGTTGACCCTGGCTGAAGGCCAGGTGCCCACCAGACCCGCTCTCTCACTCCCCTCATTCACTAAACAGGGGAGAAAAGGCATAACGAAATGCTTGTAGGTCAAGATAAGGACAGGGAGAGATCACTCACTAATTATCATCACGAGCAAAACAGACCAAACTTAGAGAGGAAATTAATCTAATTTATTACTAGGCAAAACAGAGTAGAGGAATGAGAAAATAAAATCAACTCTTAAAACACTTCCCCCCACCCCTCCCATCTTCCCGGGCTCAACTTCACTCCCGGCTTCAAACCTTACCGCCCCTCAGCGGCACAGGGGGACGGGGAATGGGGGTTACGGTCAGTTCATCACACGGTGTTTCTGCCACTTCTTCATCCTCAGGGGGAGGACTTCTCTCATCGTTCCCCTGCTCCAGCATGGAGTCCCTCTCATGGGGTGCAGACCTTCAGGAGCAAACTGCTCCAGCGTGGGGTCCCCCACGGGGTCACAAGTCCTGCCAGCAAACCTGCCCTGGCGTGGGCTCCCCTCTTCACGGGTCCACCGGTCTGGCCAGGAACTTGCTCCAACGTGGGCTTCCCACGGGCCGCAGCCTCCTTCAGGTGCCTCCACCTGCTCCAGTGTGGGGTCCTCCACGGGCTGCAGGTGGAATCTCTACACCCCCTCATCCTTCCTCCATGGGCTGCAGGGGACAGCCTGCTTCACCATGGCCTTCACCACGGGCTGCAGGGGGATCTCTGCTCCGGCGCCTGGAGCTCCTCCTCCCCCTCCATCTGCACTGACCTTGGTGTCTGCAGAGTTTCTTACATCTTCTCACTCCTCTCTCTGGTTGCAAAAGCTCTCTCTCTAAGTGTTTTTCTACTTCTTAAATATGTTATCACAGAGGCGCTGATTGGCTTGGCCTTGGCCAGCGGCGGGCCCGTCTTGGAGCCGGCTGGCATTGGCTCTATCAGACACAGGGGAAGCTTCTAGCAACTTCTCACAGAAGCCACCCCTGTAGCCCCCCCGCTACCAAAACCCTGCCACGCAAACCCAACACAGCTACGTTGGGTTCTGTTACCTGTGAAACAGAGAGGGTGGATAGAGGAGCTAGAGCAAAGTCAGTGTCTCTTGTATGGCTCCCATAGCAATGAAAAAAAAATATTTTTTTCTTTAAGCCAAATACCCTAGGTGCCATTAGTGTAATATCTTCAGATTACATGGAAAGATTCAGTCATCTTACAAGAGCAAAGCAGGACAAATACACATTGCTACACTCATGTGGCATGTACCCCTTTTGGGAAGTCCAGCTATGTCCCCCTACAAATACATCAATGCAAAGAAATTCAGAGTATATGTGCTGGCAAAAAAAAGCAGTTGCTGAAGATGTTAGTGGTTCCCAGACTTTCTTCTCTAAGGTTTAGATTCTGCAGATTGTAGTAATAAAGTTGTGGCTTGTTTCAAACTGTTATTCATTATTCTTGCTGAAGCATGCTGTGTTGGGTTTACATGGCAAGGTTTTGGTAGCAGGTGGGTCTACAGGGGTGGCTTCTGTGAGAAGCTGCTAGAAGCTTCCTCTGTGTCTGATAGAGCCAATGCCAGCCGGCTCCAAGATGGACCCGCCGCTGGCCAAGGCCAAGCCTATCAGTGTCTCTGTGATAACATATTTAAGAAGGAAAAAAAAACAGTTGGAGAGAGCTTTTGCAGCTGGAGAGAGGAGTGAGAAGATGTAAGAAACTCTGCAGACACCAATGTCAGTGCAGATGGAGGGGGAGGAGGTGCTCCAGGCGCCGGAGCAGAGATCCCCCTGCAGCCCGTGGTGAAGACCATGATGAAGCAGGCTGTCCCCCTGCAGCCCATGGAGGAAGGATGAGGGGGTGTAGAGATTCCACCTGCAGCCCGTGGAGGACCCCACGCCGGAGCAGGTGGAGACACCTGAAGGAGGCTGCGGCCCATGGGAAGCCCGTGCTGGAGCAAGCTCCTGGCAGGACCTGTGGCCCTGTGGAGAGAGGAGCCCACGCCAGGGCAGGTTTGCTGGCAGGACTTGTGACCCCGTGGGGGACCCACGCTGGAGCAGTCTGCTCCTGAAGGTCTGCACCCCGTGGAAGAGACCATACTGGAGCAGTTGGTGAAGGACTGTAGCCCATGGGAGAGACTCACGTTAGAGAAGTTCATGAAGGACTGTCTCCCGTGAGAGGGACTCCATGCTGGAGCAGGGGAACGATGATAGTAGTCCTCCCCCTGAGGATGAAGAGGCGGCAGAGACACCGTGTGATGAACTGACCGTAACCCCCATTCCCCGTCCCCCTGTGCTGCTGGGGGAAGGCAGAGGTTGAAGCCGGGAGTGAAGTTGAGCCCAGGAAGATGGGAGGGGTGGGGGGAGGTGTTTTAAGATTTGATTTTATTTCTCATTCCTCTACTCTGTTTTGCTTAGTAATAAATTAGATTAATTTCCTCTCTAAGTTCAGTCTGTTTTGCTCGTGACAACAATTAGTGAGTGATCTCTCCCTGTCCTTATCTCGACCCACAAGCTTTTTGTTATACTTTTTCTCCCGTCTAGTGAATGAGGGGAGTGAGAGAGCGGGTCTGGTGGGCACCTGGCCCCCAGCCAGGGTCTAACCCACCACACATGCCCTTCACAAATTTCCTTTCAATGGCAGAACAATCCATGGGTTATTTGTAGAGATTTTTGGTTTGTTTTGCCTTTCTTGGCAAAGTAACCAGGTATCTTGGTAATAAAGTTACAAATAAATTGTTAAAATTCATTTTAAAGGAAGAAATGTGATGATAGTATGGTTTTACTCAGCCTTTTTGGTTTTGTTATTTCCTTTTTTTACTGTCTCATATGATTTCTGTTCTTTCCCACGGAGTGCTTTTTGTGACATTTCTGTCTTATCACTACATTTCATCATCTTGTTAAAAGTAACCTTTATTAAAAATTAAGAATATCACCAATGTATACCAACTTCTTAAGCGTTATTTAAAGTCACCGTCCTGCCGATTGGTTTATCCAAACCAGTTATGAGCTGAGCTGTGAAAAGATGTTTTCTTTTTCTTTTTCTTCCTGCAGACTGCAAATGATAACCTGCATACAGACAATGAACATGAACTCAGAGGAGATAAAGAAAGCTATCTCTGTGCAGTGTGCCTGGATGTTTATTTCAATCCTTACATGTGCTATCCATGCCATCACATCTTTTGTGAACCTTGCTTAAGGATGCTTGCCAAAGACAATCCAGCCAGCACCCCATGTCCACTGTGTCGCACTACAATTGCCAGAGTCTTTTTCCAAACAGGTATAAAAATGAAAGTATTTACAATACAGAAAAATATTTGTAGCTTTCTTTCCTGTATTTCTGGACTGAATAAATATGTAGTTAAAAGTATAGTAAACTCCTGCTAACCAAATATAGTAATAAAAATGAAAGAGAGAAAGATATAAAGGGAGAGAGGAAAGGGAGGGAGGGAGGGAGGAAGGAAGGGGAGAGAGAGGGGAGAGGGAAGGGAAGGCAGAAAGGGAGAGAGAGAGAGAAGAGAAGAGAAGAGAGAAAGAAGAGAAAGAAAGAAAAAGAAAAAGAAAAAAAGAAAAAGAAAAAGAAAAAGAAAAAAAAAGAAAAAGAAAAGATGCAATGGACCACATTAAAAACGCATGCAGAGCAAAATTTGGTCATGTTAATCCACTGTGAGGTTTTCTTTGCATTTAATGCTTCCTAGGACTATTCCATGCAGGCTTTCTTCAGTGGCAAGAAACTATTCTGGATGCATATTTTAAAACTTTTTGATTTTTGAAGTGAAGTTCTGGTATTTTGCATTTCTTTGGTTTCCTCTTGCTTAATAATCACTAACTCCAGACATAATAAACATTTCTCAAAATATCGTACCAGAAAAGCATTTTTAAAATTACTAACTTAATGACACAAAAAAATGCTCTTTTCTTGGTTTATGGCTTTAATTTAGTTAGAAGTGAAAATAAAGGCTGGCAGAACTATCAAATCCTCCTAACTAATTCTGGCCCCTTACACTTTCATCTCTAGTGTTCCTGACTTTTAACAGTAGGAAGACATAGTGGATAAGGGGTGTCTGATGTCAGAGTGGGTACAGGGATAGAAGAGGATAAGTAGTGCTGTAGATGAGATACCTGGAACAGCATGAGTCAGTGTTTTATGCCTAGAGCTTTAAAAGGTAAATTCAAGCACCATTGATAAAATTGCACTATGGTATCTGAAGCTAGGCCCTTTACAGCACTTAAAACTGTGCATAGACAGGTCACAAAGTAATGGAAATGACTCAGCCATGCAGGAGTGTTTGTTTATTTTTGCATGGTGCAGAGATCTTGCAGTGATCCTCTTTAAACTGGGAGAGTGCTGTGATGATGACAGGTTGGGGATGTAGATTAAAGTATAATTTCACATTGATCGTCAGAGCTCCCCAGCTTCTTTTCCTGGTTGTGCACAGACTTTTCCTCAGCACAGGCACAACTTTGTATAATTTGAAGGCAGACCTGTTCAAGGAACTGACTGGACTAAATAGGAACTCGTTTGGGTGGGAAGGAGAGGCATTTTTCAGACCAACTAATTGCCCCAGGATGGTTCACTGGGGAGCTGCTGGTGGCCAAGGATAGGGACTGACTATGTCAGCACTGCAGCAGAGAAAATGGATGGAAAGCTGCAGCCTGAGCACTCTCAGCACCCTGCCTGGCTGGTGTATAGATGTTTCAAGCTGTTCTCATTTCATTTGCTTAATGTTTGATGCTCCTTTGGATTTGATGTACAGATGAAGTGAGTTTCACCAATAGAGAATTACTTTTAGTTGGTTTAGCACTATTTAAATTTTAAAAAAGCTATTTAACAGATTTGCTGCAGTAAAATACTAATGGGAAGGCACAAAGAGAGAATATAGATGCTTGCTAAAATGTATTTGCAAAACTTTTCAACACATCTAAAATACTGTCATTTAAGTGAAATATTACCAGGATTATTTGTAGCCTTTGAATACTTAATATACAATGTGTAAAAATAACTGATGGGAGGGAATGAAGAAGAGGGAGCTGGGCTCTTCTCAGTGGTGCCCACTGACAGGACGAGAGGCAGCGGGCACAAATTGAAACACATGATATCCCATCTGAACACAAGAAAACATTTTTTCACTGTGAGAGTGGTCAAACAAGTTGCTCAGAGAGGCTGTGGAGTCTCCATCTGTGGAGACACTGAAAACCCAGCCAGATGTGGTTCTGGGCAACCTGCTGTAGCTCACTCTGCTTGAGCACATTGGGCTAGTTGATCTCAAAACATCCCTTACAACCTAACCCATTCTGTGTAAATATTAAAAAAGATATGTAATTTTTTTTAGGAAAAGGATTTGTGTGGCTAAAGTGTCATAAATAGAGAATCTACTTTAAGTAGAGAGCCGTAACAGTATATGAGATGTGGTTAGTGTTAACAACTTCAGATGAGAGAAATCCATATTGCCTTATAGCAGCTGTTTATATTGCTATTCAGTATATAGCAATATATGCTTGACTTACATTATATTTGAAAACAGATACATAAAAATTACTTTGTTTTATTGTACGTACCTTAAGAAAAAATATTTTGTAATTTCCCAGTGCGTAACATATTGAGCAGCTTTTAAATCAACAAAGAAATACTGATGATGATACCATAAACACATTAATCAGCACATTAAGGAAGATGGATGGTGCCAGACCAATGTAAAGGGTAGTAAATATTTTTTTTTTTTCCTCAGGACACTTACTAAGCCTTTTAAAAGTTAATGCTAAAGTCACTGCTGCTGTAGGTTTGTGCAGCCACTAATCAAAGTTTCTTTACATATTTCTCTAATAGTACAACTGGGATGTCTTATTTCCCTCAATAATTTATTCTGGATACTTTCTGCACCTTTCTTTTTGTATAGCTGCATTTTATTTTACAAAGATATCTCAAAAAGAAAACATTTAAGCATATATTCAGAATCATAGAATCATAGAATGATTTGGCTTGGAAGGGACTTCAAAGACCATCTAGTTCCAACCCCCCTGCCATGGGCAGGGACACCCTCCACTAGACCAGGTTGCCCAAAGCCCCATCCAACCTGCCCTTGAACTCTTCCAAGGAGGGGGCATCCACAGCTTCTCTGGGCAACCTGTTCCACTGTCTCACTACTGTCACAGTAAAGAATTTCTTACTTATATCTAACCTAAATCGACCCTCCTTCAGTTTAAAGCCATCACCCCATGTCCTGTCACTACACTCCCTGATAAACAGTCCTTCACCATCTTTTCTGTAGGCCCCTTCAGGTACTGGAAGGCTGCTGTAAGGTCTCCCCAGAGCCTTCTCTTCTCCAGGCTGAACAACCCCAACTTTCTCAGCCTGTCTCCATAGAAGAGGTGCTCCAGCCCTGTCATCATCTTTGTGGCCCTCCTCTGGACTCAATCCAACAGCTCCATGTCCTTCTTATGGTGGGGCCCCAGAGCTGGATGCAGTACTCCAGGTGGGGTCTCACGAGAGCAGAGTAGAGGGGCAGAATCCCCTCTCTTAAACTGCTGGCCATGTTTATTTTGATACAGTCCAGGATACGGTTGGCTTTCTGGGCTGCAAGCACACATTGCCACGTCATGTTTAGTTTCTTGTCCACCAACATCCCCAAGTCCTTCTCCACAGGACTGCTCTCAATCCATTCTCTGCCCAGCCTGTAGATGTGCTTGGGATTGCCCCAACCCATGTGCAGGACCTTGCACTTGGCCTTTTTGAACTTCATGTGGTTCTCACAGGCCCACCTCTCCAGCCTGTCAAGGTCCCTTTGGATGGCATCCCTTCCCTCCAGCGTGTCGACTGTACCATACAGTTTGGTGGTGTTCACTTTTTAGCTTGTACAGTTTTGCAAACTGAACATAACTGCAACAGAAGTTTACATGTAACGTCAAAAAAAGGTGAAGGCTAAGGCTAACAGGTCAATTATCCACCAATTACGAAGAAAAAGAGTGCTTAACCCAGAGCCACAAAGCCAGATGTGACCCATGAGGACACTTCTCTTGCCCGTTGCCTTGATCAAGTGAGCCTTTTCCACCGATTCCCTTGAGAGTGAGTTTCAGTCCAGATAGGTTGCGCTGCTGGTGTCTGCCGTGGATTCCCATCTTTCTTAAAGGCTTTCTTAAAAGCCCTTCTCCCATCTGGACAAACTCACATCTGGTCTGATGATAGGATGCCCAGGATACACCTAAGACAACAGCTTTTGATCTGATTGCAGCAACCCACTTCCAAGTGTCTTTTAAACACCTCTCCTATCAGGGGAAAGAGTGAGCCAGGGACTGGCTTCCACACTTCCATTCATATAAAGTTTCATTTCTGTTAAGCATTTCCAAGAAGGGCCAGATCTGGCACTTATGTACAATAAATCCACCACTTTGGAGAGACACAGATTCAGGCTAGTGGTTGTGCACGAGAGGTCCAGGCACACAGACAAGGGAAAGATTCACATACATACAGAAAGGCAGGTGGCCTGGCCGGCCTGAAAGGATCTTTAGCTAAAAGCCAAACCAAGCAACCTTCTAAAGGCCAGTAAGAGTTCTCACCACTGCCTTTTCTGAAAAACAGGAATTAGATGCCTCAGCAGAGGCATTCAGTATTTAAATCTGGACAATAAAGTTGAAAGAACTGAGTCGATTTTTATGGCCTGTAGAAGGAAACTAAAATATTCTCTGTAGATGCTGTGTGAGGCAAGCAGAGTCTCATCAGAGGCTATTTCTCTGAATCCGAATAGCACTTAATTCAAATATGTTCAGAAGCATATAAAGCTCTTAAATAAAAATTAAAAACCGCTAGCTTGTTCCTTTTACATTTAGGAGAGAAAATGGCCTCTTTCCCTTCACTGACAGAGGTTTATGGATACAGTAGCGCTGTTCTAATATGAGAGAGGGGGATTTGGAAATTTCTGCACTCTGCATGTGTTGTGTAGCCTCATTCCACCTGTGTTCTGACATGGTAAAATACAGGATAATTTTTAGAATAGGACCAGTATATTTTTTTTTTGCTTCAAATCTGCTAATGCCTTCCTCTTATGTAGAAAAAGTTACTGCAACCAAAGGGCATTTGGAATTTTTTCTTCTTTCTGGAGCCTGGCTACAAAAAACTTAGCTTTCTCAAATTTACTAGAGAAAAAGATTTGATCCTTTCATAAAATACTGATTATGGAAAAAATACGTACGATTGCAATGACTCAGGTAAAGTAATAATACATAAGCCTTTCAAAGATCTGTGAAGGGCCCGTTCTTTATTTTAAGGTACAGACGGAATTATAATAGCAGCTGCTGTTATTAGTATGTCTCTGGAGCCATGGTGGTTTGAAAGGCCAAAATACAGGGTTTTCAAGTTTTCCCTATAGTTAACCTATTTTCCCTAATAGTTAACCTATTATATTGGCAACTCTGTCTATTATCAGCAGATCACTTCTTTTCTGTGGTAGGAAAATATGGTTATTTTAAAAAATTTTTCCATTGTTGTATTGGTACCGATAGGTTAGTTTTGACAGTTTTGAGTTGCAGTCCACATAGATACTTCCTCAAATTATATCCCGAGAAGCTGATAATTTCTTGAGATTAATAAATTATGTCAGCTCTTGCAATGTGTCATTAATCATTTCACAAATGTTTTCTTAATTCCTGTTAATCCCCAATGTCTAAAAAATCTCCAATAAAATTTTCAGACTCTTCCTCTCTCCTTGCATTACTGATTGTTACTGAGTGATGGTGTTAAACAAAAAACACTACCACACGCAGTTTGATAGATGTTATTTTCATTCATAGAGGACATCATAGTTTGGTAAGTTAAATAGCCTGTACTTCATTTTGCTAGAATTAGACATCTTTCCTTAATGTTTTTTTGCAGAGGAACAGAATCAAAACAGCATGTTTAAGACTTGTTCTTGGGTTTATATGAATTTAAAACAATTTAAGAGATGTTATAATCAGAAAAAGGATTACACAGTAGATAAGGCATTTTTATAGTATAAACATATGCAAATTATTGGTATATTTACAGCACTAATGTATACATTCTTCTCATTAATTATTGTAGAACTGAACAACTCTACCAAATCTTTTTTCCCTATGGAATATTTGAAGTTAAAAGAAAATTTTCAAAAATCAAATTCTGCAAAATGGCCTCTACCAAGCTGCAAGAAAGCCTTCAGAGTTTTTGAAGGTAAGTTTTTTAATATTTCCCTAAACTTCACTCAGTCTTGAGTATAATATTTGAAAATACATCTCTAGCTAATGCATGCCATAGGAAATCAGAGATGGATGATTATTAAAGTAGAGCTGAGTTAAATTCTCCTGGGTGACTCATACACAGTGCTCTGAATCTAAACTACAAATTGTAAAAAGACAATTTCTATGTGTACCTTTTCATTCATTCTTAAATCTTTAATTTTGTGCACATTACCACAATAATTGTATGTAGTTTACTGTTTGGAAAAATTTGCATCTGCATAGTGGAATAAAGAAAATTACTCTGGGAAAATGTTACTGGTTCTGAGTGTGGTCAAGAAAGACCTGTCAAAAAAAAAAATCAGAATCAGTCTTTTATGAAAGAAGTCATATAAAAAAGTTGGAATAATATCATATATATTATTCTGTATTGCTTGTTTTATACATACAAAATGGAGTAAATGGTGTGGGTGTTTTAGCTTTGTTTTCTGCTTATTATATGAAGAAAGCTGAGTCCTCTTGTTACTACTTCAACGCTTAAACATTTTCATGGTTATTAACTGGTTTTTAACTGAAAAACATGTAAGTTAGACCACTGAAATGTGGGATCCACTTTTTACCCATGTTTCCCTATTTTCAGTCTAAAAGCCTTTCTTCACCAGGCCTCATCTACATTTACTTATATAGTTACTTTCTGTAGTGCTGAGTCTTCCTAGCAGATATATTTTTCCTGTTTGCAAGAACAATATAGATTACTTCTGAAAGTAGGTGGAAAAAGTAAAACAGTACATCCTTTTATGAGTCTACCCAGGCCTTTCTACAGGTCAAATTTGATAAATTCTGGTCCTCCACTTACAAAGCTGTGTCATACCAGTTCACAATTTGATACTGAAAATAACAAGAAACGCTCCTAGCTATCAAAAGTAAGCAGACTTGAGAAGTTTGAAGGCTGGTAGATCATCTTTGGTATTACTCAGAGGGGAGGCTGTTGGCAGGAAAAACAAAGATAAGTGTTTCTTCTCTCTAAGCGCACTTAATGTAGTGTGGATGCTGATGCTGAGCTAATTGGTTTATTGTATTACATTACTTTGTGTATGTGACATAGTTCATATATGTTCCATAGTGTCCTATGAATTAGGTCTCACATAAATATGAAAAGCTACCATCCTGAGCTTTTTACAAAACACAGATAATTAAAAATAAAAGGAAGATCTAGAGAGGTCATACAGCTTCAGTGTTGTGCTGTCTGAAAATTGGGTGTGTCGTTCCACAGGGGTAATTCAGAAAAAAAAAATAAAAAGAAACCTCAGCACTGAAGCACTTTTGTGCTTTCATGCTGATGAAAATTGCTCCAGGGTAGTTTTTCCTTATACTGCACTGTATTTTTTTCCAATTAAAATCAATAACAGAATTCCCATTTGTTTCATAAACCTTACTTATGGCATTGCTCTGTAAATGGTATGCTCTATTTGGTCAAGGATAGGTTAATGAGAAAATGGAAATGCTATTCAAGAATGAAAGCCAATCTTCTTTTACCATTCAGATTTTTAAGATATGTGCAAGTTAACAAGCTAATTTTAAACACTCCTCTAAAATATCTTGAGGTAAACAAAGATAATACATTAGTTATTGTTTTGAGTATTGGTAACTTTTTTCAAATGTAAATGCACAATATAAATAACATCTCAAATAATGGTTTCCTCAAGTAGATTTAAAAATAAATAGTGTAGTTTCAATAGGATAGTTACTAGCAAATATGCTCAATTAGATCCTGTTATCATATATTTATAGTTTAATAACATCCTAAGTGTAGCCTTTGCATGCCATTAAATTGTAGTTGCAGTCTATAAACACTGTACAGTCACAGAAAGTTCACAAACTAATGGTAAGTCTCCAAAAGTAACTTGATACCAGAAATACGGACTAAAAGAAATGATAATTTAAATTGAAAATATGATGTTTAATTTGACATGACTTTGGTGTAGTCAAGGGCAGAAATTAAAAAAAAAAACCCGGACTGAGACAGTTAGTGCACTGGGCCTAAAACAGTTATTTCAAAAGTTTTTGCATAAATCTGAGGTAGAAATACACTGAAGAGACCAGAGATACAGGATAGAGTAGTCAAGATAGTGATGGTAACATTGTAAAAGGGTGCTGGCTGTCTGCATATAGAGAATGATTGTAGGTGTGCTTGAAGATAATACATAGCTAGAAGTTCAGAATGAGAGGGAGGGATTGTGAAACCTGTGAGTTACAGCCCTTGGTGACTATTTCAAGATATAATTATTGCTAGGCTAATAGGAAATTCCCTCCAACTGTTTTTAAGCTAATGTTTTTATTTAAAATATGATGATTAAATTGAAAATGGGAAAGCCTATTTAGAAATAGAGTAATTCTTTTTATCTTTTTTTTTTCTAAAATACTTAATCTAGAAAACATTCCCCCAGTGTTGCATACAATGAAATCTGTGCTAGTTCTTTACTGATCTCATCTGTTTAGTGACTTAATAAAAAGCTATTGGCTTCTGCATCAGTCAAGGATTGCAAGATACGGAGTTTTCAACGCCTGCTAATACCAGTGGACATTCCCACCACCTCAGTAGGTCACATCTGCCATGTTCTTTTATGTAATCATTCTCTGGAGAAAAGGATGTGCAATTTCTCACATATTTTAAAAAAAAAAGTTGTGAAAGCTTTTAGTAATACCTGTTGATACATTTGTTGATACATCTCTCTGTCTTTAAAATTGGGGTACAACACCTTAAAATTTACTTTCTTGATTTAAGATTCTTGGTATCGTGATTTCGGTTAGGCAATAAAGGAAAGGTGTTATCAGCTGTGAAAAATTACAGCTATAGAATTGCCTCGACTAAGTTTTAAGTTCATACTTCTCTGTTTAAAAAGAAGAAAAAAGTGGTACTGGTATTCAAGTTTCTGACACTGTGATCTACAGAACAAAGAAACAAGATGGTGTTACTGAAAATAGAAGGAGCAGCATTGATTTTAGCTATAAGGAGCAATGCTGGAGAATAAGAAGTGTCTCAGAATAATCCTTATATTGAGCTATTTTTCCCAAGTCCTAATATTCCATCCTTCCTTACTGCACTTTTTTCTTTCAGTTAATTTCCTTACTTCCTTATTTCTTTTTTTAAGTTGTTTTTTCTTTTGTCATACTACTCAAGACTGCAGTTGTGGGACCGTGCAATGCTTCTTCATCAGAAGGCTTTCCTTTTTTATCCAGGATCCATCAGATTCTTCAGTATAGCTTGTGGAATCACAAAAAGCTAATTTGCGCACATGCATTTCTCACAAGATGCATTTACAGTCTACAGTCTTCACTGTAAGTGAATTTTCTGCCTCAAGGAGACACACATTACTGGGAAGTGTTGTCTTTGAGCATCTGTTATGCCTATAGTACACTAAGACAGGAAATACAGAACCCAAGCACTGCTAGTTAAGTGTGTCTTAGGTCAGCGGCGCTGATGGCAACTACATAATTTTGCTGATTTGTCAGCACTTGGACCCTAACGCTTGTGCCTGTTTCCTTGCCCACAAGTTTTTTCAGTTCCAACAGGTCACTGGTAAGAAACACAAGACTGATTCTTTGATTCCAGGGTCCCACTTGGGTCCCACGGAGCAGCTGTGCTCCGACTAGCCTTCAAGCTTTCACTTCTGCACCTCACCAAGCAGAAGTGAATCTGAAAGAAGAACAAAATAAAATGGAAGGGGAAAGTTAAGGTACAAAGGTCAGTGCCACAGAGATGACTGAAAGCTTCAGCCCTGTTAGCACTGCTACTTTCTGTCCCTGCTGTTTTGCCAGCAGTGTTAGTACAAAGCATTGTGTAAGTATCAATAGCCTTGTTTATCTTTTAAGCTGTTTTGCAGAGGCTGTTCTTTAGAGACTTCTTCAGAGCCACAGTCCCATTGGAAATGATACTTCGTAGCCTTTTCCCAGTCCTGAATAATGCATCCAGAGCTAGCCTGTGTAGGAGAGTCATATACCTCTCAGAAATAATGGCTGCTCAGTCGTCTCTGTTAGTTCATCCATGTATTGAAGGGAGTCAAATTCTAGCTAATATGTATGCATCATCAGGATTGCTTGTTTCCATTTAACTGTGATATTATAAGACTGCATTACCAGAAATATTGATAGCTATAACTCTGCAACACCAAGGATTGTGATAGAATGGCCATGGTAAAAAAGCATGCTGTAGCCTTTCCCTGCATATTTCTTGACATGTCTCTGAATGGATATTAGATTGGCATTGTAGTTCTGCTTAGGGAACCATGTGTTCGTACTGGTTGGTAAGACAAATTAAGAAGCTTTTAGACCTCTTACACAGCTGTGGTCCCACAGCTGTACCAGAGGGACCCAAATGAACTTGTAGGGGAGTTAGAGGTATCATGCTTTTCACCCTGAAGCTTATGAAGTTCAAAAAAACATTCTTTTTTGAAGATGCTTGAAAAAACATAGCTGTGTTCAAGATAACAGGGAAAGTCTTCTCATCCATTAATAGCTAGTTAAAAGATAACAAACAAAGGATGGAAATAAATGATTCATTTTTCTCCCTGGAGGGACTCTAGCAGTCTGGTCCTGGATGGGAATATGGTACAGTTTGTACTATCCAGCATCATTTGTTGCTATCTAACATACCCATGATTTCTGTTTCATACATCTGTACCAGTGACACGGATAGATCCATGCCATTCCAAAATCTGCATTCCAAACTGAACACAAGTTCAGTTTGATCCTAGAGCACTTATTGGGTAGAAAACTGCTAAGATTTCTGGAGGAATCTGGTACTTGCATAGCATAACTACAAAAAGTGAAGCAATATTTTTTGGGCAAGGCAGAGTTTTGGAGACCCCTAAAAGTGAAAACAAAAGCTGAAACTTGAATTTGGTGAAGGACAGAAGAGGAAGCATGAAAGCACTCAAGGTGACCTGTGAGAACAATAAGCAAGGAAAGGTGAAGGCGATTGTATTTTTATTAGATCAGAGCCAGATTAATCATACCTTCTCAAAGAAGCCAGAGATGAGCAAACAGCACAGTAAAGTCAGGAGACTTTGCTAAGTATCCTAGCTGAGTAGATAAAGATAGATGTTTGAAATGGCGTCAGAAAAAGTCAGAGATAACAACCTTTACACATTTAATGAAGGATTAAAGGAAGGATTTTTTAATAGTTTGTAAATTTTTTTTACTTATTTTAAATAGCTTCTTTCTTGATAACCTTTTAGGTAACTTTTCTTTGTGAAAGAATATTTTTAATTTTCTCTTGAACATATATGTAGGCTTTTCAGACAGTTCTTTCCGTAAAACCTTGGTCAGTTGCCTAAAAACTGGTTAAGTACTGTCACCATCAGAAAACTTTCCGTTCAGAAGAACTATGCCAGCTTTCTCAAGATATGCTTTTGTGTTTTGGGGTTTTTTTCATTCTCTGGAGAAATTAATATTTCTTTTGTTTCCTCAGATGGGAAGTAGGAATTTTTGGGGTTGACATTAGCTAAAGCTGAACATGAATTTGTTCAAAGACAACGGCATGGCTCCAAGATAGGTCATTCACCAGTTTCTCTGAAGGAAATAAGGGAGGCATGTTGCCAGACAGCTAGATTTACAAATAAACTAAATGCTTTGTGTAGATATACACAGCCTTGTGTTACAGAAGGGTGTGGTGAGGCCCTGGCATGCCTATCTTGTGTATTCCCTCTGATCGTCGCTGTCAGACTGACCCTGTCTTAAGACAAGTAGAGCAAATTCATGAATTCATTTTTAAGAAAGTATTTGCATTACTGTTATCTTATGGTGTTCTGTTAAAATTGGCTTAAAACATTAAAGCCTTAAGCACTGAAAGGCTTGTGGACAGCAGTGTATAACAAAACTCTGCAAAGTTTTTGTTAAATGATCTTTAGTATTAAATTAATATTATTTTTAACAAAATATAGTAATCATACAAGTCAAGAAATAAGCACCTACAAAGAAGTGAGCAGTATGCCACATACCATTCACACTAGAAATAAGCATCAGTATGGGATCCTTTTAAATGCTATTTTACACTTATTCAGTCATCTTGAGCTATTATATTAAGCCTACTTATAAATAGCAATAGCTTTTGGCTCTACATATTTTTCACAGTAGCAGTCCCAACAAATGGAGCCTGAAGCGATGTAAGTAGTTAGGGAGGAGTTGCAGGGAAGAATGAAACTAGAGGGAGGTGATGCCTTTACAGCGATATAACACAAAAAGGTGAAGGCTCTTATGATAATAATTTAGCAGGAGTTGCTGACAGCTGAAATACAGTATTTGATCAGCTGGGGAAATGGCTGTCCTGTTTTCAGCTGAGACAGAGTTAATTTTCTTTCTAGTAGCCACTATAGTGCTGTGTTTTGGATTTAGTGTGAGAATAATGTTGATAACACACTGATGTTTTCAGTTGTTGCTGGGTAGTTGTAGTGCCTACACTAAGTCAAGGACTTTTCAGCTTCTCACCCCCTGCTGGGTGCACAAGAAGCTGGGAGAGCACAGCCAGGACAGCTGGCCCAGACTGACCGAAGAGATATTCCCTGCCATAGAACTTCATGCTCCGTATGTAACTGGGGAAGCCAGCCGGGAGGTGGGATTGCTGCTCAGAAACAGACCGGGCATCAGGTTGGGTTTTTTCCCTTCTGCATGTGGTGAGCAATTGTATTTGTGCATCACTTGTTTTATTATTGTTGTTGTTATTATTGTCATCATTATTATTAATCTTCCTTTGTTATCCTATTAAACTGTCTTTATCTCAACCCACAAGGTTTTTTTTCCATTCTCCTCGCCATCTCCTTTATGGGGGAGGGGTGAGTGAGCGGCTGCGTGGTGCTCAGTTACCGGCTGGGGTTAAACCAGGACAATGACAAATGTAAAGAAAACATAAAATACGATTTTTAGAAATGTTCAGTGATAAAAAGTAGGAACAACAGAAAAGGATGTTGATGATGAATGGAGTTCAAGACCATGATGAGTAAGAGATTTAGTGAAAAGACAGTAGAAGAGAAATGGAAAATAAATTTAAAAATAATAAGAAAATTAATAGTCTCAGAATATTCTGAATAATTTTTTAAATTAATTTTTCATATAGATAATTGGTGCACATACTACAGAAAGTTAAATACTTCAGGCTGCTCTTTGAGATTCCCTGTTTTTTTGTTGTTGCATTGTCATGACAAGCAGAGAAATTGTCCACAAGTTGAATTCAGTGTTAAGATGCAATTTATCTACATGCAAACATGAACAAAAGTGATTCCAAAACCCCATCTTAAAGGCAAATGTATGAAAATTACCATGACTATAATATGTATTTCATCAATATACATGTAGAAATTTTACCTTTAAAATTAAAGGAAGACATTTTATGGTCTAGAATGTATGCAAATTGTGCATATAGATCCATGACATGATCTCATAGGGAGACCATGCAGCTTCATTTCTTGGTATCAGTCATCAAGACTGTAAGGATTGCAGTCAGAACAGGTATGGTGAAGTGGAGGGCAGTTAAAGAAGCCAATGTTTCATTTATTAACAGAGCTAGTTTCCACCCTGAAAAACAAGGACATGCATTTCAATTACTGTATATTATTTTTATTTCATCACCCTTAACTGAATTTTGAAATAAAGTGGGTTTTAAATAGGAGAGTAGGTTTTGCTGTAAATCATTTTAAAAAGCTGTTGTATGATGTCTTGCCTGTTTGATACTAAGTGTATTATAGTTTAGTGGAAGAAAGGAAAAGCAAACAAATAATTCACTTGGTTACTTAAGAAAAAAAAATCTGCTTGGAGATTGGCTATCAGAATTCCTTCATGGCTTCCACAGTCACATGACTTTTGCATTGTGAAATGTGATATTAATTAGTCCTGGTTTGGTATGCATCCTAGCACTTAAACTAGTCAATTAGCTTGTATTTGTGAGCATTGATAACTATAGAATAATCACAGATGTTTGGACGGATTATATTTTCTAAGCTCATTCTGCCCTCCCACAGTCCTCTTGCTTCTCGATTCTTTTACTTCCAGGGAAATAAACATCCCAAGATAGAAAACATGAGTTTTTCTCGTTTTGCTTTGAATTTATGAGAGGGACTGGGCACAGTAGTTGTTGAATATTTCTCATAAAATTGGTAAATAGATTTCATATTTTATAAATTAGTGAAAATGTTAGTCATGCAAAATATTCAATGTAAAATGTGTATACGTGCATTTAATGTGGCTTTATGGATTTTGAAATTCATTTTTAAAGCTTTCTCTTGGTTTTTTTTCCAGTAACCTGATTCTTTGGTAAGATACACTAGCTAGCTTTATGGTTGGTGTTTTAATCAGTAAAAGCTGAATTATTAGTCTATAAAATAGCAAGAGGTAGCTGTCTTCACACATTTTTATTTAGTTTTTTCTTAATATTCAGAATGTCATTGTTAATTTATGGCAGATGCACTATATTTATGTCTTATGTCTATTCAAACTAATGGTAGGAACATGCAAAACACTGCAATTATAAATAATCCTCACTGAAATGCAATGAGCTGTGTTTGAATGGGAAAAAATCTCATCTTCATTTCCTATCCACAGTAAAACTGTCAGATCTCTTTGTCAGTTGTAAATATTTGTGATTTTGATTGAATGAACTTTACAGTATTTCACAGAGGAAAAAAACTTCAGATGAGAAGTTGCTCCTCTCTGTCCTGAAAGCCTGAGAGGTGTTCACTGCAGTGATTAACAATAAATAGTCCAAATAAATGCTGAATTCAGGTTCAGCTTTTATGCATTGGCTTCAAATCTCTGTAGAAAAAGTCAGAGAATAGCTACAAAAGAAAAGGAATAGGTGATCATATTTACAGTCTTGAAAACAATATGGAAAGTTAGAGCAGTATGAAATAAATATTTGTAAGAACTGTAACTACTACAAGATTTTCTATGAATTATTTTAGGGGTTTTTTCCTTCTTTTAATTGCTAACTGATTTCTGATTCATTTGTGTATGTTCTCTTCCCAGATCCATGTAGGATTTATAAAGTTTTAAGAGAGTAGAGTTGATTCTCAGATATAAGTGCCTGTAGTTATGCTGATACTGATTAGCAAGAAGCATTACTTGCTTGGTGGTTGATTCTGTAGGACTGCAGTTTTTATAAGCTTCTTGCTTTGACAGATGAAATGTATGTCAGTTAGTGGCATTTCCACGTTTGAGGATTTCTGCATAGTTTTGTCTGTAGCATGATGTTCCTTTTGTTATGTCAAATCCCTTATGGAAGTCACAAAACAAAAAGCTGGTTGTAACAGAGGAGAACAGCAGTTCCTAACCACTCTGTCTTATAAAAAGGCATGCCCCTTACACAATCTAATCTTGTGTCCCATATGAAAGCCTTCAGGACATGTCTTTTTCCGATTGTCACAGTAATCAGTTGCTTTTCTAGACCCTTTGCAGACAACATTCTTTAACATCTTGAAAAGCAGTTACTGTGTATTCCCTGCTAAACTGCCTGCACGCTGCCAATTTGTTCATGTACAGAAGGACTCTATGGTATGCACATTGAGTTCTGTAAATCACATTTTATGCATGTGCAAATAACTGCTTACACAGTACCTCTCTGGGACTGCCGCCCATTTCAACACTTAAGCCAAAAGCCCTGCAAAAGTGCTATAGCTAGTAAGACAGACGTCATAGTGAATACAAAAATGGTTTCACATAAGGATTATGTCCAACTTACATACTTTTTACATCCAAGTTTTCTAAAGCCCAACTGCTAGCAGAAAGTAGGAATTGGATTTTGGGGATGGAAAAGGAATGGAGAGATGTTTAGACCATCACGTAAGTTTAGTCACACATGGTTATAAGGTGCTGGCAGCCAGTGAGAGCCCTCGGGTGAAATCAGAAGGGCAAGAGCAGAGAAATATTCAAAGAGAGCAGAGAGAAAGAGGGAGAAAGGTAGCAGTAGGATAACAAGGGAGGTTTGGGAAGATGATTGGACTTTGCAGTGAGAAAGGCCTTGAAGGCTGATAGTAGAAGTTTCAGCATAGGAAAGCTGGAGGTTCTGATGTGCATCCTGGGCAAGAAGAGTTTGGAATTTGAGGGCTGTCTCTAGAAAAAAATGAAATTTTGACTTCTGAGACAGTAAGTGTATGGAGCTGAAATATCTGAAACAGGAGGGTAGGGAGGTTCAAGCTTTTCATGCAGGAGGATGAGAAAAGGTAGAACTTGGGTTCCGAGAAGGATGGTGATAGGATTGAGTGGCCTTAGTTTGGGAAAGGAACTGGATGCTTTGGGGACTTGAGTTTGGTGGAGGGATGGAGACTCAGTTAGAGCTTGGGAAGTGAGATCAGGAGTCAATGCAACATGCTTGTAGGCATTCACACAGGGTAAGTGTCATCCTCTCATAAACCTCTCTAGGAATATATGCTTTTTTATTGGAAATACAGATCTCATAGTTCATTTTAATTAACAAATCTTGCAATTTAGTTATTATATTAGCATAACCAGAATATGATGCCACATGATGTGCATATGGGAGAAGGCTGGTGTTTATGCAAGAAGTTGGGGATGATACCTTGTTTGTGAAAGTACTATAAAAACACTATATCCTTGAAAAAAGTACAGAATGCTGGGAAGTTTTGGCCCATTTCCCCATGCTGTCATCAGGTCTGCAGATGACAACAAATTGGAGGACCGGTTGGTAGACTCAGTGGTAGGGCTGCTATTCGGAGACACCATCACAGGCTGGAGAAACGGGCTGAAACAGTAAAGCAGCTGCTTCAGGAGATGAAGTCCCTTTCAGGGGCACGTGAAAATAAAACCAGACCAAGGCAGAACATGGAAAATATGATGTAAAAGAGCATCTAGCAAACTACATTGGATTGTTATTGGAATCCCACAGCAGTCTCTGTAGTTCAGAACATTCATATGTGATTTGGAAAAGTGATATATATACAGCTGATAAAGTTCATTAGTGATACTAAATTGTTCAGTTCACTGATGATAGTAAATCTGAGCTTGACAGCTAACAGTTCTATTGATCAGCCACCTTGAGGAGGCAACAGAATGCACTCTCATCAGGTCTGCAGAGGACAAAAAATTGGAGGGCAGATTGATAGACTGAGCAGCAGGGCTGCCATTCAGAGACACTGCACAGGCTGGAGAAATGTGCTGAAAGGAACCTTGTGAAATTCAGCAAGGACAAATGCTGAGTCCTGCACCTGGGAAGGAAGAGCCCCTGGCAATGAGACAGGCTGGGCACTGACAGCCTGGGGAGCAGCTCTCTGGAAAGGACCTGGGCATCCTGATGGAGAGCAAGCTGCGCATGAGCTGGCAGCATGCTCTGGCAACGAAGGAGGCCAGCAGCATCCTGGGCTTTGTGAACAGGAGCATGATGTATGAACAGCAGCAGATGAGGGAAGTTTTTATCCCCTGCTACTCAGCAGACCACATCTAAAATACTGCAGTTTCACCCCTCACCAATACAGGAAAGATGGCCGTAAATTGGAGCAGGTTTAGCAGCAGGACACCAGGATGCTCAGGGGCCTGCAGAACTTGACCTGTGAGGAGGGGCTGAGGGAATGGCTTGTTCAGCCAGGGGAAGGGTAGGCTTTGGGGAGGATCTCCAGGCAGCCTTACCATACCTATTAGGAGACCACCAAGAGAACAGACCAGCTGTTCACAGTGGTGCATCGCAGGAGGATGAACAATAATGGGTATGAGAGTGTTACACTGCAAGTAAGAAAAACACTTTCACTGTGAGGACAGTCAGGTGCCCACAGAGGCTATGCAATCTCCATAATACATAATATTCACTATGATGAGCTGTAAATTAGCTATTGCCACTTAAGAAAAAGAGATCTGGGTAATACTGTGATTAGTTTTCTGAAAACATTCAAAGCACAGCCATAGTCAAAAGACAAGCAGGAATTACCCGGATTGTAACAAAATGGAAAACATTATGTCATTGTCTAGATTTGTGGTGATCCCACATGTCCAACTTTGCATGTAATTTTAGATCACATCATCTCAACGAAGGATAAAGCAGGGTGAAGCATAATGTGGAAAGAATGATCTGAAGTATGGAAGCTTTTCCATACAAAGGATATTTACAAGTTTTTTGTTTGGAAAGGATATTACAGAAGACAAACACAAGAGATCTATGAAATTATGAATGGCATAAAGATGTTTTAGGAAAGATTGTTCACTGCATCTCAGAGGCATTCTTGCATTAGCAATTTTATCAGCTGTAATAGGTAGGGCAAAACATTTGGTGCTGAGGGCCAGATGTCCACATTTACATTTTAGAGAAAAGGGGCAACTTATTTCCAATCCCAAGGGCTGAATGCACGTTTATGGTTGAAGCATATTACTGGAACACGTCAGAGCTCTTAGAGTTCATCTTCTAGTTTAGTTTCACCTGAAAGGAAATCAATTTATTTGCTCTAAGACTATTCCACCAAGGGACACAAAGCACGGTAAGTGGAGGCAATATGAGATCTGTTTCAAAAGTATGCACAGACACGTGTAAGGAAAGAAAATCCTATCAGTGCTGTTTTCACATACTGTTCTGAGCGCAGCTTCCAAAACACTGGGGTCCTAAGCTGCTGTTTGCTGCAAGGGCGCATATGGAAAGGGGTCTGTCTGTACTTGCCTTTTTTCTTAGAGTCTTTCAGTAGCTCTATCTGCTGCAGCTCATAATCAGAAAGAAGATACTGAGTCAAAATGACCTTGGTACATCTGATTACCTAAGAACACTTGTTCTTAGGTAATTTCATTTTACGTGAGCACTTACAATGTAAATGGTTGTAATGGCTTGCATGTTATTCATTTGGGCACATTTTTAGAGTAAAATTTTCCATCTCATGTCTTATATACTTTAGTCATAGCAAATGAGGTCAGTCAATTTATAAAATACGGAGAATATTTTAAATTCTTTGTAGTCTTAGTTTAAGCATTGCTTGTACCTCAGCAGGAGGTTGCAAAAACTTTGGCAGGGACACATGCAACAGATGTGCCTACTGACACTGTGGTGAAATCCTTTTTGATTTACACACTTTGGTGGCTATAAAAGTGTGATTTGCACACAACATTGTTTTTGTTATCTAGTAACAGGTTTCCACTAGCAGTCTGACAGACTCCACTGACACTGTGCATGCATATTCATGTGATTTGAGCAACACAGACATGCACAAAAAAGTTAAGTAAAATATATGCTTTAACAGATACATGCCTGTGTGGAAATTATTTAGGGACTGTATTCATAAAATAAGATAGGGTTTCTAAAAAAGCAGCAAATACATTAGAAGTGATTTGAAGCTCCCTCAGCTCTTCTGTTTTATAATTCAAAACCCTGCTCCATGTTGCTGTACAGTTTTTGAGGAACTCTACAGTTTTTATCTGCAGATGGCTAGAGTCAGACGTAGAGACATGACTTATTTCACTCTAGCTGGAGGGACAGACAGCTGAAGGTATTTTTCATGTCAGAATTTATTAAAGACAGTAGTCACAGTATGGGTCACAGAGTCTGCAGTAACCTTTGTGCATGATCATTCAGGGTTTCTGAATCTGCTCCTTGGTTTCAGTACTGTACACAAGTTTATTTAGTAAGACACTTCAGGGAAAAGACAGAGTTATGTGTCTTTGTTAAACTCTGTTAAGTCCTAGAATTCTTTTTACATTATAGTTGTACAGTTGACATTTTCAGCTGAAGCTTAGTCAATTTACAGGTGGTAAAAAAGAGACTATTTCAGCAATGGAATTGAAATCTATTTCACATAACTGACTGTCAACTTTCAGTAGCTTTACTCACACTCAGGGAAGCCACAGGGATTGCACATGGTGTATAGTAAGCAGTTCCTGATTGTATACATACGTTTAATACAGCACCAACAATTCTTCTGTGGCTTTCTATAGGAAGAGCAATTAGGGAATAGCCAATTTCATATACTGAAACTGCTGTTCTTGAATGTGGAATGATTACATTACAAAGTCTAATCTGTGATAAATTCAATGCAGGTTTGCTTAAGGTGCGTTGCACAGCCAAACAAATCAAGGATAGTATTTGTCCAAATCCTATAGAAGGCAAGGACTACCAAGTCAAAACTGATGTAGATACATATTTGCATAATTCTCCGATTATCCTTGTTGATCCAAAAGCAGCCTCTAGCACATATATATTTACTTTAAGCATAGAAATAAATAAAAAGAAAGCACAGGTAGCAGTCTTGATTAAGACCCTCCAGAGAAGATAACACACTAAAATTGATGTGTAAAAGGCAAACTGAATGATACAGCATTAATGATAAAATTTAATGCCATTTGCAAATTGCATTTAAAATGTAGAACATAACATAAATCTAAGTATCTATTTCACAATAATGTTTTAAAAGCATTAGAAAAGAAATTAAGAAAAATACAGGTTTGAAATGAGGTAAGTTTTTAAAAGAGCATTTTTCAAATAAATTACATCTTGGTGGACAGATATTTAAAGAAGACTAACATTTTTCAGAATTTTTGTACTGAATTACTAATGTTATTTTTCAGTAATCAAAAATAGTGTTTTAAATTAACATAATTTTAAATTAACATAGTCAAAAGCATAACATAAATAACAAGGAGGTCCATATCATACTTTAAACAAATCTTCAGCATCTTTAAGCAGACATTTAGCTCAGGTACTTGCATAATTTTTTGTGGTTTTATAATCTAAAACTCTTTAAAACTAAATCCCTGTAAATTTTTATTTATTTTTTTTTCCTAGAGTCAGTATAGCATACTTAGCTGTGGGACAAATCTTAGCCCACTTGGAGTCACTGAAAACCATCATGAAACATCATCGCTCTCTTGACTAGCATGAAGATTTCATGTATAGCCTCCAAAATAAGATAAATAATGTTAGAGAGATTCTGATGTATACAGATCTAGAAACTTAGTATCTCTACATAACAAACTGATCTAAACTGTCATTCAAAATAAAAAATAAAAATAGAGGCAATAATATCATGATGTCTAACTATGAGTGATTCACCAAAGGAAGAATTTCTGTGTCATAGTAGTCTAGTCAAATTTCTAAATAAAGCAGTCATTAAACAAATACAGGAGGACCAGTTTATCTATGTAATTTGGAGTTAAAAGGTCTCTGATGAACTATCTTAAAAAGGATGCCGAAGAGAGAAAATACTTTTCTTTGGAAGGCGTGGAGACAATTTTGCTATAAAAGTTCTGGGCAAAATATTAATTCAGAAAAAAAAAATACAAAGAAACAGTCAATATCCACCACTGCAAAGGAAAAATATTGAAATTCCAGCAAAGTTCTTTATTAGGACACTTTTTAAAAATATACTTCACAGTTATCTTGAATAGAGTCTGAGAATGTTAAAATTAATAGCATGTGAAGACCAGTTATACACAATTACTTATATTAGTCAAAAACACAAGACTGAGGAACTTCAAGGAGCCTTAATTAAGCAGGACTAGAAGGCAGCACGGTAGTAGATTAAAAGTGAGGAACACACGCTGAGGCTCACTGGTGTGCAGTGGTGCACACTGATGGGGACACTTCATACCCACCTTGAGACTCAAAAAGCCATGATGTTAGTGCAGAGAAGAAGAGTCTGGGCAGCTCAGCAAAGACTTGCTTTCCAAAATCATAAAGATTGAGAGATACCTGAAAACAGAACAAAAATCCAGACCAGTACCACTGCATTCCCTCCTTGACCTTCATCAGAATGGGACAGATCTTCTGCCTTTGCAGCATAGCTCCCAGCCTCTTCCCTGTGCCACAACCTGCTGTCTAACACAGCCACACAGACTCTTCTCCAACCTCATATCCTGATGTCTGCAAGAACTATGCTTCTGTAGTACTTCTCTTACTACATGGAGGAGTCAGGGGAGAAATAAAGAGGAAGGACCTTTTGGCAGGACCCCCCACTCAGGCCATTCTTGGAGTCACTGGATTTTTTACTTCCACTTGAAAGACTGTCTTTACATCTGCCTATATATTTTTAAGGTATTATCAGCATACAAACAGTAGTTTAAATATTGAATTGTAAACTGGTATGTATCATATAGAGATGTAATATTAAAGCAAGCAATTTATTTAGAAGAATGTTTTGAAAAAAAATAATCAAATACTAGAAATAGGAATTCAGATGTATTTGCACTGTTTTACTATGTGTGTACACATATGGATGTGTCTCAGTTACTGAAGAATTCATATAAGTAGACTTAGGGAATCCAGAGATTACTTACTCAAGAGATTAATGACAGTCTATGGAGCCTTTCACTTCAAACTCAGTGGAAGAGGGCACCGAAAGAGAAGTGTTCGTAGGTCTGGGTAACGTAGCAGATCCCATTACTTTAGTAGAGAGTGCTAAACCCAAACAAACAAATGTATTCTTTTCCAGACATGGAAGACAAACTTACTTTTTAAATCTTTCAAAACAAAGCCCACAGAGAGCTTCTTGTCAAACAAAGTGAGGAAATCTAGCAGTGAGGTGTGAGATTTCCTGCTTCCATTTGTCCTGTAAATAACCGGGGGAAGGAGGGTTAATTTTTTTTTTTCTTTTTCTCAGTCTGGTTCCTTTTACAAAGATTTTTATCTCCTACTCTGTTTTTTCAGCAGGTTTTCAAAGACGCTCAGATACTGTAACAAGGAGGCATTTCCCACATGCTGCTCACAGGATGGACTACATGGACTTTGAGGATGATAGCCGTGGATGGCGGTTTGATATGGACATGGTGATAATCTACATTTATTCAGTCAACTGGGTAATAGGATTTATTGTGTTTTGCTTTCTTTGTTATTTCTTTTTCCCTTTTTAGTCTGTAGTAATCACAGTTAAGGAAAACAGCAGTCATGTGGACCACAATAATGTGAATAGAAAAAACATGAAGAAGGCAAAAAGTTTGTTTGATACTGCGTTTTTATCATTCAGAATTGTAATAGACTGCATCAAGCATGCTGTGAGGCTATTTGATACTTCTGCTGTGTGTGACAAAGTACTTTAGTTTGGTTCCAAATATAATGTGAAATCCAGATCATACTTCATTCAGTGGGAGTTTTGCCTTGATTTTAGTGGAAACAGGATTTACCCCTAATTTATAAAAATAATTACTCTGTAGAAGTATAGAATGCTGCTTGTTCTTAGGGGAGTTCTGTGTACTACAACAGAATATGATCCATAGAGTCATTTTGGAGTTCAACTCTGCATTTACACACTTTGCTCACTCATTGGTGCTTCAATTCCTCATACATAAAAGCAATAAAGATGCTTCCCATTTATAGTCAGATCTTTTGGGAACAGGAGATTATAAGCACTGCAGTGCTGCACCATGCATTATACAGACATTCATCAGTGCTATTTCAATGGTATAATCCAAATCCTGGAAAATTTTGACAATTGATCGACCTGTCAGCATTCAGCTGGAGATGTGCTGTACTCAGTGCCTGAAATTGTGAACCTATTAACCAAAAAGAGAAATGATACTGCACAGTGTCCTCACAATTCATCTTTTCAGCAAATGGCAATCAGAAGGAATCAACTAACAGCCCCAAGTTCTGCACATTAAAGGGACCGTTTTTGTGCAGATTCCCTGAGTAGCACTGCACCTTTTTTTACCCATCCAGATGAGCATGTTTCTATCCAGCAAGATGGCTAATGGAAGGCAAGCAGCAGGCCTGCTGGCTATGATGCCGTGAGATACTAACCCCAGTAAATATTGGAGAAAGAAGCATTCTTCAGTGTCAGAAACCAGCATCATTATTAAATTGCTGTAACAATACTCTTGAGTGTGGGCTCACCAGGACTATGTGTCTCCAAGAAGATCACGTAAAAGGACACAGTGTTTATTTGCACCTTTCATGTGAAACAATTCTAAAGCACTTTATAGTAATTCTATATATAGATAGCTGAGTTACAGTATCAAACTGCAGCTAGTTCAGCAATCATTCCGTACTTGCTGCTTTACGCAGTATTTTCAAATGAAAGTGAAAGAGCATCTATTAAATTATAAAAAGGATATTAGAAACTATTGTGCGAGTCGGGTGCTGAGGAGTGGTACAACATAGTTCAGGGGCTTACTTTTCAGGAAGGTGCAAGGAAGTTTTTATTTCTAAGGGCATGACCCTGCAAAGTACCCTGTGGTTTCATCTAGTAAAGCATGTGAGTATATGTATGTAGTCCCTCTGGTATCAGGATTTGTGTGGGAGACCTGTGTTTTTTCAGTAGGTGGTGTACTCCCCTGTTCTAGCAGAGAACAAGGAGAAATATGTTGTGGAAGGTGCCATCTGCCAAATGTGATGGAATGGAATGGAATGAATTCAGGGGGTTTTATTAAGCCTATGCTTATGCTTCTTTACTGGAGCAGGGCCAGCATGGTCAGTCTCCTATAGGCTATAAAATGATCAGGACCAGATACTTTCACTTAACCTGAATAACAGCAGTAAACCAGCTACTAATATTTAGTTTTCTTACAGGCAGCATAAGATAATCTCTCTGAGAATATATATGTAGAATTTAAAATTACGAGTCTAACTACACTGATTGGACTAAATAACTTTTGCCATCTTTTTTTTAATATATGCACATTTAAGGAGATATAATAATTGAAATTCACCATCACCATGTAGTCATGGTTGTGACAGAAATGCATTTTCTGTAATTACAGTATATCTAGTTACTTTGTCTCTACCTAAAGGTGCTGTGGTCTATTACTGGTGACATAAGGCATAATGTTTTAAAAGCTTTAAGGCTGTAGCAAAGCACTTGGTGAATTTCCATCTTTATACAAACAAATCTTTTAAAAGCTAGGGGGTTTAGGTCATAGGCTTATGTTTTGCTACATTGTGATGTGTAGTTGTGTGTGCTCAAATATTAGCAATAATTTTAAACATTTTTCTCATCTATGCCAGGACTGGGATTCTAACTGCAATTTTTGTTTGTCTCTCTAATCTTACGGATTTATGGCTTCTATCTCAGCAAAGAGAGGGACTGATGCACCTGTTAAGCCAAAATTGCTTCTACCTTTTGATCTCAGAATAATACTAAAATAAAAAGATGGCATGAAAAATTACTTTAAATTAGCTGACATAGTCTGAAATTCCAGTAATAATGTAATTTAAAATTATGTAACCAGGATATCTGATAAAGCAATATCCTTAAGTAAATATTCCAAAATATATTGAGACATAAAAAACACAATATAGGTACTAACTAATTATGTAAGAAAGAGTTACTTACATAATTTTTAATAGCATGTTACCATGGTTTTATTCTGAAAAAGGCAACAAAGGAGAGTAAAAAATCCAATGTAATATGGGCTCCTTTTGTACATTTACAGCAACAATTGATGAATGACAGTGGCTGCATTTTCCTAAATTCAGTAGGAGTGTCAATTTTGTGTGGCATTTCTAACTGTGTAACTCTACCTTTCTTCAAGGCCTAAACAATAAACTGTTTATCAGGCTATATTGTTTTACTTTATATTGGTTGTTATTAATTCCAGGGGACAATTAGTTTTAAAAGATTACAAATGTACATAATGAAGACTGTTGCAACTCTGAGAGACATCCTCTGTAGGAAAACACCTAAAAGGCATAGAGTGGAGGTACTTTTTTTTGTCCTTTATTGCTTTTTTTTGAGATATGTACTTTTGTAAAAAGGCAATAACAATTCAAAGGCTCAAATTTGGTTTTCCTTGAAGTCTGCCTGTAAAATACTGTCAATATCTGTGGGAGCAAGAGCAGTTCCTTTGTAAGCAATTTTCTGGTTAAATTGATCCTGCTCTGTGAGCTTGTCTTTCTTATCTAAAGTAATATTAAAATGTTTGCAACAGAATTTGAGTTGTTTGTAATATTTTGCAGTCATTTCACTAGATTTTGCTTGGTGGAATTAAATTTTAATATTTTTTTTTCAATCAATGTCTTCTTTGTTATCCTGTCTATTCTGTTTCTGCTTGGGGTGCAACGAGGGTTTGTTGAATTTTTTACTGCTGTGATTAACTCTTTTCGTACTAGCAGCCTTTTATTTGTTTCAGTATTTTCCAGGAAATGGTCAGCTTCTTTCAGAAATAATTTTGGGGGAAGGTGTGGATCTTAACACATTCTGATAATGAAGAATACTCAGTGCTGGTGCTGTTAGTCCAGACAGATTAACTGTTGAAGGCAGCAAAGTCCAGGACAAGACTAAGTTTGGCTTTGACAGGCAAAGGGACTTTGTACATACTCAGAAGTGTTTGAGTCTCTTGCCTAGCAGTGGGTATGTTTGTAACTCTCCTACCTGCCAAAGGTCTAGTCATTTAAAAAAATCAAAAAACAATCTAAAAAAACAATTCCCAAGCAATAGCTGCACAGGGAGTAGCCACTGTGAAGCACAACAGATTCTTTCAGAGCTATATACCTGCCCAGAGAAGCTGAGATCTAAGTTAAGCCTTTACCAGTAACACTACACACACACCCCTGAAATATTTACCATATGTCAACAACAGCATTACCACAGTTGCTGATAGGAAAGGATGATGAAGAAGCAGAGTGTAGGTTTATTTTGTCATTTTTAGAGAACAATAGTGCTGATAACATGTACCTCTAGGAGGAAGAGTAGCTGTTGCAGCTATCACGTGACAAGTAACTGTCTTGGAGGCATGTAGTGTTACTTTTGTGGATGTGTTTTCAGCATCTTTTGTCCTTGCAAACCCGACCACTTCCTAACTGTGGGATGCACAGTTCCCTTGAATTCCAGGTCTGTACAAGGAGAGTCACAGGCAGACAGAAGAAATGAAGGTAGGACATCGAAAGCATTCTGCTGGTGTTCAGCGTCACACCCAGGCAGATGCTGAGAGGAAGGAGGCAAGATACGCTGTGGAATGCTCTGGGCTAGCCATGGAGCAAGACAAGCAGCTTTCCTTAGAGATAGCCTTTATTTAGCAGAAGTGCTAAGACAGACAGTAATAGCAGACAGTGAGGTGGATTTAAAACTGGCTGAACAGCCAAGCTGAGAGGGTTTTGAATGGTGGCACAATGTCTACCTGGAGGCACATAACTAGTGGTGTACCCCAGGGGTCAAAACGGGGTCCTATCCTGTTCATCATCTTCATTCATGATCTGGATGATGGGGCAAAGCATACCCTCAGCAAGTTGCCGAGGACAAAACTGGGAGGAGTGACTGATACACCAGCGGGTTGTGCTGCCGTCCAGTGGGACCTCGACAGGCTGGAGAAATGGACTGAAAGGAATCTCAAGCAGTTCAACAAGGAGAAGTGCAAAGTCTTGCACCTGGCAACAGCCTCGTGCCCCAATTTATGCTGGAGGTCACCCAGCTAGAAAGCAGCTCTGCAGAAAAGAACCTGGGGGGCCTGGTGGACACCGAGTTGAATATGAACCAGCAGTGCACCCTTGCGTCAAGGCTAATGGTATCCTGGGCTGCATTAAGTGGAGTGTCACCAGCAGGTTGAGGGATGCTATCCTTCCCCTCTGCTCAGCACTGGTGAGGCCACATCTGGAACGCTGTGTCCAGTTCTGGGCTCCCCTCTACAACAGAAATACAGAGCTAATAGAGAGAGTCCAGCGAAGGACCACTAAGATGATTAAGGCACTGGAACATCTCATGTATGAGTGAGTCTGGGAAGTCATCACACAAGACTGACCAGGGCAAATAAACCAGAAAGTTCTGAATAGGACATCACGGTTTCCCTTAATAGCACAAGGCAGTACAATGCTGGAAGAACTTGGCCCACATTTATGTCCATTTCTGTTCTTTTCTATACATATCTGTAATTCTCTGGCTGGAACAATTCATTATAATTGTTTTTTCTCTCACTGATATCTTGACTCAATACAACCAATCTCTCTTTGGGTAGCAATTCAAACTTTAAGGTGTTATCTTTCCTCCTACTTACTGAAATCTCTGCTTGTTGCAGTCTTCTAATGGTAAAGTTCAGAAGAGCACCAATGAAAGGATCACAAGAAATCTAGTTGTATTATTCCAGTATGACTCATCTTATTGTCAGAAAGATATTCAGAATTTATTACTTAAACTTTTTATTATTATTTAAATTTAAAGTCTAAAATCTGGTTTTTTACAAGTAAAGGTTTGAATTCAAATTTCGAAAATCACCTCCTAATTTTGAGTGCCTCAGTGTGGCATTCCCAACATCAGGTCTTCCTTCTAAAGGGACCTGATGCAGAACTGAAGCACACTTTTCTCCAAAACAGGTTCTTTAGGATTTCTTATGTTGGGAGTCAAAGCCTGATACTATTTATGATAGACTTTGGCAGTGATCCAGATCCCAGCAGAATCAATGGGAGCCATCATTGTAAAGATCTAGTTTCTTGTATATATGTGCAACTGGATTTTTGTCTTACAAACTTTTTCCATTACTGTAAAAGATATTCTGACAGAATTTCTGAAAAGACTTTTCAGAATTTCTTGTGGCACAAGCAAGTTCCAATTTTATATTTACTTACATTTGGTTACCCTATGACTGAAAGTAAATTAAACCTCTAGTGTCTGAGATAAATTAGGATTTCTTTGTTGCTGTGATGTAATCCTGGCAAATACATACTATCAAAATGAACTTGATAAAATTACTTAGTTAAAAATAATAATAATCTATTTCATTTTCCATCAAACATTTTCTTCAGTTGGAATATTTCTACATTTCCAGTAAGGCATTAAAATGGAATCCTATTTGAAATTGCTATCTTGTGGAAGTTTAACTGTAAAATGTAATCTTTAATTTAAGACATTTCACTTTTCACTTGATTATATTTTTACAGAGTGATTTCTTATTAAAAAAAAAAAAGTTCCTAAAAGAAGACTGAAGGTATGTGTAATTCCATATTGTGTTTTCACTAAAATGATGTTACTATAGACAGATCCTACAGGAAAAACTTAATCTCTGATACACACTGGAGAAAACGTACTGAATAAGCTGACAAATTTGATCCGAGGAATGCTTCTGGGTAAGTCAGCATATTGACACTGTAGAACAAAAAGGTCAGGGCTCACTTCTCAGGGAAAGGCTCTGAGCAGGACAGAGTTATGTAGGAGACCAAATAGCTTTCCTTGCCCTTTGAATGCAGCGCAGGGCGCACTCTAAATATTTGGGTATACAGTCTCCACTGCCACTTTAGGATCAACTTTTGTCCTCTAATGCACAGGTGTCCCATGCAAGTCCTTGGGAGTTATCCAGGGCATCTGGTGGTAGATACTGATTTTCCTTTTCTTCTTCGTTAAAGTATTCCTGAATATTGCCAGTTTTCTTAAGGTCTTTTGCTTGACCTGTGACTGCTGAATTCTACCCAAAGGAGACAAGATGTTGTGCTATTATTTTTCATTACTTTTTGCCCTTTGGGGCTGCTCTTCCATTTCAATCAGTTGATGTGCTGAGGCATGACATACCCCCCTGAAACTCTGCACTTATACCCAGGTAAGAATCTGTGACCTAATTTATTTTACAGCCTTTAACAAAAATTGTGGCACACATAAACAGAAGGAAAACTTATACCCTGTCAAAGTGCACAAAACACTTTGTAGCACTAGATGCAAACAAAACCCGAAGATCTTTTCAAAGTGGCTTCTGGTTCCCTGTATTGAAGTTCTCCATAAAGGATTCCAGGAGCCAGATCACGATTGGTTCCTGCAAGAAACCAACCACAAAGGTGTAGAGTAGCAGATAAGCAAAGTACAGCAAAGCAGCCACTGCCAGGGAGGTACTGGATAGGCGTACTGGGTAGCACTGGCAGGTACTGGATGTCTTTCAGCCTGGCCTAGACAAAGGCCAGTCAGTGTTAACAGCACAAAGCTATTTTAATGACCACTGCCTAGAAAACAGCTGACTATTCCCTCAGCTTTGTCCAAGGCTGGTAGGAAATGAGAACAGGAACCGAACAGTGGCTTATAAACACATTTGCTCATCATATTTGTGAAGATGAAAGCCGTCGAGGTCCTGTCTCAGCCTGCCTGGACCTGGTTTCATAAGGGCTCTCAGAGGCATAAGGCATTTACACGTTCATCCTTGGGTGGGAAAGCATGCTCCTTCATTCGGGATTGCTCATGATACATGAAAAGTGTTATAACTGAAAAAAGCCCCACAGGATTATTTGAAATTTCAAATATATGTTAGCACTTTAATATTGTAGCAGCAGTCAGTAGCCTGTGTGTACTTAATTAAGTAGGTTTTGAGTTTGAAAAATATTCTAGACCTCAGTACTACAGCATATCCTAACCAGATACTCCTCTGGCACCCATCAGCAATGCTGCCTTCCGTCAGCCACATTTTTAATGTCCGTTCTACTTCACAAAATTTGGAACAACTTCATGCCCTCGACATCTCAATACTAATTTACAAATGAAATAAAACTGTTCCCATGATGTCTAGATTGATGTCATGTAAGTAATACATATCACTATGATACTGTATCGGTTTGTTTTTAGGATGAGAAAACTGCAGTAACTCTATTCTGACTCTTCACTAGATGTCATTTTAATAATAATCTATTTCATTTTCCATCAAACATTTTCAACATTCAGTTGAAATATTTCTACATTTCTGGTAAGGCATTAAAATGTAATCAGGCAATCACTTAAAATATACTCCACGTGTAATCTTTTTTCCTCAAATAAGACGATGAAGCAAAAAGAGTAAATGCCAGCAATAAAAAGATCATGGTAAGTCATTTGATATTGATACAAGCCTTAAAAATTAATTATTTAAAACCCTTTTTACTCTATCACAAAAAATGAGTATGAAAATGCTAATCGTGTAATATACTGCCCTGTTTCTGAGCTGGAGAATGAAATTCAGACTGAGCAGAAGGGAAATCTCATGTAGCCTCACTGTATTACATGTATAAAATAAAGGATGTTAGATATTGACATAAAAATCTAGGTGACCATCCTGTTCAGTAAAAAGTGGAAGATAATCCTTTAAAGAGTCCTATGTAATCCCAATCTCCCTAAAATAATCCCTAGTTTGGGGGTATTAACTCTTCATATGATTAGGTTGCTACCCAAGAAATATTGTTTAGTCATACAATCAAAGTGTGAAAACAACTGAAATGCACAAAAGCCTGTCCTTAATTCATGCAGATTATAAATCCTCAGGGATGTACATGATTCCAGAATTCATTACCAGCCATAGCATGGCATCTGATGGTGCCTGAAAGACAACACGTTCCAATTAGAAACATATGAGGTAAGAATGTGTTTGCCTTGCAGATGGCTCTAGCTAGCTAATGTATGCATTTCAGCTGTCAGAAGTTAAACCAGTTCTAAAATAATTTGAATTAGACTTCAGGGGAGGAAGAATATGCTAATTTTCTTTTATACCTTATCAAGCAGAGAATGTTTGCAAGAATTTAATGTTACAGGCAATTTATAGCCTGGTTCCATCTTAAAGAACTGGACCCCACTTTTTTATCTTTTTTAAGACTTATGAATTAAATGAACATAGAAGTTAATAATTAGCTGTATGGTCACAGATTTTTCCAATGCATATAGTGCAATTTTACATGAACAGCAATTTTATGACCTACAAAATTGGCTGATTGTTTTGTATTATACTCACCTAGGAATTAAGGCTCCCAAACTCATTTTTATTTGTCATCTAGACTGTGGCTTAAATTCTAAACTACAAAAAGTGACATAATGGCATTAAATTACGAAGCTGTACTGGTATTTTTCTTTAATTCTGCTTAAGACAGGAATATAGTGTAATGATAACAATAGCATAGATTGAGATACCCTTCTCTTTCCTTACCTATTATTCCTAAAGTGCCTTATTTTCAGAGTGATTTACAGGAAAAAGTATCATTATTTTTAATATCTAGAAACAAGTTCTTCAGAACTTCCATTTTCCATGCAGAGTCTGGCAGCAACAGTGCTCAATGTGCAAAGCACATAGAGCTTCTCAAGTGAAAGGCAATTTTACAAGCACGTGATACCTAAATGCAAGTATTACAGTGTTAATCCAACAGGTTGACATGTATTTTGGCAACAGTAACTGAATTATCATTATAATCATAGTTTAAATCAAAGGACAGCCAAATTATACATGCATGGCTTGGGTAGACACTAGCTAAATTCTTTACTGATTTTAAGGGGAAAAAAAAAAAAAAAGCTAGTTTAACATGTACTGCTTTACAGGAAGTTTAACATTAAAGTTTTTCAGGATTTGTCTGTGACCCGGTGGTAAGAAGGAGATTTCTGGAAGATTCCCACAACCCTCTACGTACTGCTAGCTAAGTACCCTCAGCAGGAAAAGGAGAAAATGTCTAAACCTTTAAACAGTGCAGATAGCAAGTTGCTTCAGGCAAGAAAATAGAAATCACAATGTGATTTATTAAACATTTCTCTGGGTTTTTTACTCACAAGAAAGATAAGTTTATTTCATGTCTAAGCTTTGTAACAAATACAAGTAAAGCAATCCAGTAGTTATTGCACAAAGCTGAGTCAAGAAACCTTTCCATTGTCAGCATCATCAGTGATCAGCTATGTGATCATACTGGTCATACAACTTTTTTTGTACAAAAGGATGCTTGTAAAGACTGTTGAGCTGTCTCATTGAAAAACACTATATTAGAAAAATTATGATACATAGTGAATACCAAAAAATAATCTCTTTAAATGTATTGAAATTACTCACTTTTTAAACATTAATAATGGGTAGATTTCAAAAGCAGGGTAACAAATTATTTCAAACGTAATGAATGGTATTATATTTTTTAAAAATCTTCAAATGCAACAACTGTGATTCATTTATGTTTCATCCTGAAAGGTAAAGCAGTGAGTCCAACAACTGCACAGTAACCAAGTCACAGTGCACCTAAAATCAAGGACTTGAAGGAGAAAATGTCAAGTCCTAGAAAAGAGTCTTCCAAACAGGTAAGGATGAAGTCCTGATTGAGAAATGAAAGGTGACCACTAGCCCCTTGATTTTAACCTACTGCTATGGACAAATCCAGTCCCTCACTAGTCCTTTTTCTGTATCCGTGCAAAAGGCATCCTGCACCTGAAATTGCTGTGCTCTACTCCCCTTACAGTGCAGGAATCCTCACATGGACTAGAGCCAGCATAGCTGGCTGCATGCAGTACTGCTTGGCATTAGGAAATCATGCAGATGGCAGGGAGCATGGTCAGATGACACTGCAAACTGCCCATGCACTGCCAGAACAAGCTCTAGGTGACTGTTAAAAAAGTGGAAATTGAGTGGCTGCGGCTTTCCAAATATTTCTCCTTTATTCCTGTAGAAGAACTGTAACAAAAAATGAATTAGGATTATACTCTCCAAAGGTCCGAAACACCTAACGCCCCTTAGACTAGCAGTGTCTGTTACGTGTAGTATGTAAACATGTGCTTATCACTGATCACGGTAATCTTTTTACAGTTTAGTGGCCAGAGCACTTCTGGGAAAAGGGTTTAAACATATCCTCCTAGAACCAAAACTTCCCTTGTCCACAGCAACTGCCCTAAGCACTAGGTGATTATGTAGGCATGCGAGGGGGCAGCAACACTTTACTGTCAAGTGAAAGAGAGATACTATATTATGGTTGGATTCAATGATCTTAAAGGTCTTTTCAACCTAAATGATTCTATGGTTCTATCTGAATTTAAATACATTATTAAGTGCAGATGATGGAGTTTCTATGTTCTTATTTCACTGAAATTTAATCTGTCAGTTATATGCTTAATCGGGGGTATATGGGAGAAGGGGAAGAGTCCAATGCTGGTCTTGGATATGCCTTTCACATTTTAGGGGCGGTTTCCCCCAGTCACCATAAATGATGTACTGTGAATCCTATTCTCCTGCATCTAATCTTTTCTCTTCTAGATAGAGGGAATTCTAAGTCCTATTTTGAATTTCAGTTCCCTTGGTAAATGCTTCATCTGGGTATGTCAATACCTTCAGTCCTTTTTAATCACGATCTTTCATGAATCCAGCTCCTAGAAAACAACTGTTATTTGTACTTCTGAAAAAAAAAAAAAAAACCAACAAACCAAAACCAACCAAAACCAAAACATTTCAATGTTCTAAAAGCTGCAACAGCTTGATGAGGCTACTTTCAATACATTCTGTGAAGTCCTGTAAAAATGAAATAGTTAAATACAGCTAACACCACTGTCTATTTCAAAGCTCTTAATATTTAATGCAATAGTATATATGAATGTGCTTCCTAGAATTTTTTATATGTTGCTATATATAGGGAGAAGGTATAATTATAGTACTAAACATATTAAAACCACAGTATATCAAAGTAAATACCTGATTTAAACTCTGGACATACTTCTCTTTTAAAGTCATAAGGAAAAATATTAGGGTGATGAGTGGATTGAGAGCAGCCCTGAGGAGAAGGACTTGGGGGTGTTGATTGATGAGAAGCTCAACATGAGCCAGCAGTGGGCACTTGCAGCCCAGAAAGCCAACCGTGTCCTGGGCTGCATCACAAGAAGCGTGACCAGCAGGTCAAGGGAGGTGATCCTGCCCCTCTACTCCGCTCTTGTGAGACCCCACCTGGAGTACTGCGTCCAGCTCTGGGGGCCCCAGTACAAGACAGACATGGAGCTGTTGGAGTGAGTCCAGAGGAGGGCCGCGAAGCTGATCAGAAGGCTGGAGCACCTCTCCTATGAGGACAGGCTGAGAGAGTTGGGGTTGTTCAGCCTGGAGAAGAGAAGGCTCCAGGGAGATCTAATTGCGGCCTTCCAGTACCTGAAGGGGCCTACAGGAAAGCTGGAGAGGGACTGTTTATCAGGGCCTGTAGTGACAGGGGGTAATGGGTTTAAGCTGAAGGAGGGTCAATTTAGATTAGATGTTAGAAAGAAATTCTTTACTGTGAGGGTGGTGAGGCACTGGAACAGGTTGCCCAGAGAAGCTGTGGATGCCCCATCCCTGGAAGTGTTGAAGGCCAGGTTGGATGGGGCTTTGGGCAACCTGGTCTAGTGGAGGGTGTCCCTGCCCATGGCAGGGGGGTTGGAACTAGATGGTCTTTGAGGTCCCTTCCAACCCAAACCATTCTATGATTCTATGATCTATTGGAATAAATGTTTTCCCTTTCTTTGTCAATTTATACCAGTTGTCTAAGCATCCTCCTGCAGTCATTGCTATAACCTATTTAAGCATTATTATGATTTTACTAGTTGGTTTTATATTGGAATCCAGCAGATTTCTCATTTATTTTTATATTGATGAATATATTTCTTATTTAATTGTATAAACAAATTAATATGTATGCTACCACTTTCAAGTACTGGACTTCAAAATTAATTGAAATTTTCTTCAATAATATTTAAGCAAGAATAAGAAAGAAAAGGTTTAATGAAGCCATAAGCAGAAGTCAGTTACTAAATATCTGAGCATTTGTTTCTCAAGTTTTTAAAAACCTTTTTAAAAAAAAAGAAAAAAGTTTCTTTTTTTTCAGATAATGGATGAATGCAAAAAAATGTTCAGTATTTATTTCAAATAAGTGTTTATAACAATGAAACTTTTCAACTTCAATGGGAAGAAAAATCAAAATAACACTTAACATAATTATGCTGAGCATTCATTAAGAAATTGGTTTTTGACATTACCAGTTTATAGGAGGTGCAGTTTTTAGGTACTGTATTAGCTTTGATGCTGTTTATCACATTCAGTCAGAGTCAGAGTTGCTGCAGTCCTTGCTGAGAGCCACGGGGAACATGTGCAAAACCTCTCTCACAATTCTGAGTTGTCATGAGTGTTCATTGTTCATTTTCTGGGAAATGTGACAAATCCTTCCTTCTATAGCAGACACTTCATTTACTGATGTTTTTCTAACTGTGCTTTCTTCAAAGGTTTGTTGCAAATTCAAAAAATGTTACAATAAAGATACATATTATAAAAAATAGAAGAAAAATAATTATACTAACTACTGATCATTTAAACAACTTGAATGTTGATCTGATTGTATGTTAACTCTGTTATATTTAATAAATGCTTTAAACCCCCATTTTTTATTATAACCTGTATTTTTGATAAATAATCCAGACTTCATGGATGACAAAGACCATGATCATGGAATCACTGTTTGTTCAAGTTTTTGTTAGATGAACTGTTCATTACCAGATCTCTATGCAGATGAGTTGAACCTGACAGTCAAGTTTCAACTTAACTACTACTGTTTTTTGCTAGAGATTTCTAACATGCCAGTTACAAACAGTGCTGTTGTAAGGCTTTGGCCCTCAAATCCACAGCTTGAAAGAGTATCTTAACATCCTACATCTCCTCTCTGTTCCTTCAGAAATACCATTAACACACTCCAGTGAGTGCACTAGAGATCTACATACGTGCCAAGTCTAATGCTTAGGGTGCATGTGAGCGTGCAATGCCCAGGAGCTTCTCAAAGATTCTTCTGATCCACAGACTAAGAACAGTACACAAAAGTAAATATGATGATCGATTATTCTAATAGAAGAAAGTCATCAGTGAGTGTGAATAGTATGACAATGAGAGGAGAGAGGGAGAATTGTGGAAAAGGTAATTTATTTTTAATTTTCTGTGTGAGGAAAAAGAGTTTAAATATGATGGAGAATGGGTAATATGATGATAATGAGGGAACTGGTATGGGATTCAGATGGGGTGAATAACCTGGCTGCATCTATCAGGGAGCCCATTAGAGAGCCCCAGCCCACTGTTCTCATGAGCCATTTAAAGTAATGTGGGGGCTGTATTAGCTTTGGACAGGCTGTGAATAGGATGACTCTTTCCTGCACCCAACATGCCTGCTGCAGCAGGATGAATAGGAAAAGGCAAGGAAGGCATCACTTAGGCCACTTTTATTATCCGTCAAAAGATGCTTGTACTAGGAGTAGGTCCAAGAGACAAAAAGTGACATTTTTTTCATTGGCTTTTCAAAGAGAAAAAATGAGAATAAAGCAATTCACACAGCTATACGGAGATAAAGAGGCATAGCCAATGAACCTAAGGGAGGATAGTGAAAGAAAAGATTTAGAAGGAAGATGAGGAACTCTGTTTCTCACTGAACTTTGAGACATCTACTTTCATCAGAAATTAGATCATCATTGCATTATCTTGAGCTCTGCACTGTAAAATGCTAATAGTGTTTCTAGGTTTTGTTCTGTGGCTTTGACCTGATTTCCTTCATACTTTCTCAAAACAAAGCCATCTACTCCCAACAGAATTTCTGAAACTTTTACAGACATGGGGTTTTAAATTACTTTGGCAAAATTACAAATAGAAGGATTTGGTTAATGTGAATGCTTTGAGATAGACTTTTTTGTGGTTTTCAGCGCCATCCATAGGAGCATGTGACCCTTTGTCTGGCTTATGTAATTTAGATCTATGAGATGGTTTCAACTGTCTTTGCTTTTCACACCATTCTTAGGATCAAAAGTATGTAACAGCCCAGAATGTCAGGTAGACTTCCCTATCCTATTCTGGAAGAGATTAAAACATATTTGGTATTGCATTTAAGTCTAAGACTTCTCTGTCCCTCAGTAAAGTCTGTTTAAAAAAACATACACCATATTCTGCATTTTCTGTCTATGAAGCAATAAGTATTCTAAATAAGAGTCGTCACTGCAAGTTTGCAAGGTGAGAGATGACACAAATAAAATACAGCATTTTATTCACAGTCTTTTGGGTGTAGGAAAAATTGAACAAGATGCAAGATTGTCAGTATTAGAACATGCCATAAACTGTTCATTTAAGTGCAAAAATGTAGATGACAAATAATAATGCCTCACTTCCTGAGTGTTTTGTATGTCTTTGACTAAAGGAGATCTGCTTTCTGGATTATTAAAAGGACTTTTTGCACTGTCTTAAACTGCCTGTAAGTAAATTCCATTTTTTAGCTTTTTCTTGTGCATTTCAGCCTTGCGACAGGGGCATAGTTTATTGGTATGAAAATAAGAATAATGTATTTCAGCTTGTAAGGTTCATGAATAGATGGCAACAGTCTCTTACAGAGAAGACCTTTAACTTAGTATTGCAGTCATCTAAAGAATTCCTCTGATCAGCATCCATCCCTTCTTGGAAGGAAATAGTGTTCTAAAAGAAACAGCTATATTCAAGTATCACTGAGAAGAACCTAAAAAAGCCTGAAGGTTTTCATGGCTATAAAGAATAAAATCTTAGGTGGGATTTTCTAGACCTGCTCAAGTAAATCAAAGTTTAAAATCCACATATCTCACTTTAATCTCAGGAATATCAAAGGTGAAGGGAGTCTTCCAATAACAATAACAATATGCTCTTAGCTGCCTTTAAAGCCTTCTTTTTGATGTTGAAGGTATTTTAAATTAATTCCAACTTTTCTAATCATGGAAAACGCAGTAGAACAAAACTTGTAACTGGTGCCTGAAGGAGATAGAGTGATACAATCTTCACTCTCTCCAGACATTTGCGGATGTTCATGAGATGTTTATGAGAGGCCAAGAAGGAAAAGGAGACAGATGGTGACAGTAGGCCAGGATGTATCAGTAGACCTACATCCTGCAAAAATAATTTTATCACAGACTGTTTATGAGGGTAAAGGGGGGACTTCATCAGAAAGGCTTTTGTCCCTTGAAAGCCTTATATGCTAAATCCACAGCCTGTGTATGTTAAATCCACTTCCCTACAAGGGAACTAGAATTTCAAAACAGGGTTGGACCTCCTTTAAGAGTCTTGTCTGCCTCCTCCATTTTCATGTCCCTTCAGAAACCCATCTCTACATGCCTGCAGGAGTGATCGCCCCAAAACAATCAACTGTGAATAATCTGTGAAGCAAGTTGCATCTGAGGAAGTATTACCATATTCATAAAATAGCATCTCTGTGGACTTACAGGGTTGGGTACTCAAAAGCTGTCATAGATCTTTCCTGCCTTTTCTTAGTTGCACTCTGGTAAAGTTCACATAAACTAATGTTTTGGATTTTGTGTATTATATAGTTTTATTTGCATCATTCAAATTCCCAGTAAACTGGATGATTAAAAGATGACCATAAAAACCAGGTCTCTGAGAGAAATAAACAGTCACATTTTTATATATGACAGTTCTGTGAATGTACACATTTAAATGTCTATTTCAGAGTTACTTTGAATTGTAAGGTTGCAAAAGCATTAGTAATAAATCTATTCAATTTCTGGTTTAGTATGAATTTTTTATTCATTGGAAAAGTGAGTTGAAATTGCTCAGAGCTACATTCTTAAATAACTTCCAGATTGAACATGTACATTTTGCATGCAAATAAGACTAAGAGATTGTGGCTACGAATAGCTATACTTAATTTGAATATGCAAAAATAGTATTTACATGTGTGAACTTTACTAGAAGGCAAGTAAGAAAATTTAAAAAACAGGCTTGATATCTGTGTTTTCTAATCTGCAGGATGGCAGGAATATTTATCAAACTAAAGACACACAGGAATATCAGGAAATGAACAAATTTGAAAACTGATGGAGAAAAAAAGGGAAAGGAATCAAATTATAATCCAGTATACTCTCAATTCAGCAATCAATCAGATTGTACTTTATGGAAATGAAGCTTCACAAGCATGAATAATTCTCAGAAACAATAAATATATCACAACTTACATTAGCCAAGTATTAATGGCAAGTTGGTAGACCTTGCTTTCCTTCAGATGCTGTCCGTGATCCTTTACTGAATCTCCTACAGTTCTGTACCTGATTCTGCGTCTGGATGAAGTCCAAATTCTATTCCTGCTACCTGAGGAAATCTGAAAGTTAAGAAGACAAATACTGGAAAGGAAAAGGGAATAAATCGAATTAATGAACCATGCAGTAAGAGCCAGACTTGGAGCAAAAAAGACATTTCTCTTAAAATAGCAAAATTAATACGATCATATGTGCACCAAGTATCCTACAATTATAAAGGTGTTTGAGGCAGCTGCTGTTACTTTTTTTGCCATCAGTCCAGAACTGATCATCTATGTTAAGACACTACCAAATGAAAGGAGTCTCAAGTTTTTATCTGAGGTTTTATATTTGCATAATATAGGCATAATATTAGAAATATTTCTTGTAGAGAAGTAATCATCATACTTTATACAAGTATGACACAAGGTTTGTGATATCATTATCAGCATTAAGTGAAACTGTGTGAAACATTTTAAGTGTCTAATACAACTAATATTTTCACATACAGGTAGAACAGACTGGATGATCACTCTACAGACCTTCCATCAAGAGCTGGGTGTCTGTAAAATTCCTTTTAAAAAGCTTCCAACAGTTGTCTCCCTGAATTCTGACTACCAGCAGTGGATCTACAACAGAAAAGATAGCAAAAAGATCATCCATAGTAAAATCCTCTGCTGGGTATACTCAGTTTAAACAAAGGGTGTATGTAAAGAAGAGAAATGTGTTCTCAAATTGCTTCTTATTTGATTGGGGAGTGGAAATAATTGAAAAAAATATGTTGCTTTCAAGACTGCAACCAGGATTTCACCCAAGCTGTTTTGTCTCATTACAGTACTGGTGTACTTTAACTGAGCATCATTCTTCACTCTTACCATATTTGCTCCACAAACACAATATACTTGATTCCTGCCTTGGATAACACAAACTTTAAAAGATTTAAAAAAAACCCCAAAACACAGAGAGTGTAGTGAAAAGTAGATCTTTTAAGTAGTGGGAATCAACAATAAAATCTAACCTATATATACCAATTTTAAAATTACTTCTCACAAGACTATGTGTTCATATATGCACCAGTATATATGTTATTGTACTTCAGTCATAACCCGAAGCAGTTAATGTGATTAGTTCACATGTTAACATGCTGATATTTTCAGGATATGTGCTTACATATGAAGTATTAAGATTTACTTTTGCAATTTCTTTTGCTAATTTTAAGTTCCTAACTTCTTCAGAGGTTTCTTTTCCTCTAATATAACCATCTTTGAATGCTTTCCTTTATATTACAAATACCTGACTTCTGGATTTGTTCTTACTCAGATATTTTGGAAGGGCTACTACAAACTAAATAATTAAGACACATTTCCAATGTTAAATATTAACACATTCAAAACATTTTTGATTACCAAAAACATTTTAAATTATGACATGAAGTAGCTAGTGCTACATCAGCCTGAGCAGCTTCTAGTGTTGCATTGGCTATAGGATTTCCTGGACTGCTTTCTGCTCCTCCCACAGTATTTATACAACCATCTAGTTCTCTATCAGCTGGACAAAGAACTACTTCTAAAAGATGCTGAATAATAAGATTCCCAATATATTTATTTACAACAAACATTCCTCAATTCTAGAAATCTGTTTCAAAAACTGGATTTATTTTACAATTTTCGGTAGAAAAAGAAAAACATTAACAAGTTGAATTATCCCTCCAGTCCCATAAATCTGAGTAAACATATAATTTGTTTTGGCTTTAATTAATACCAACACTTTTAAAGCCACCTAGCTTCCATTCTAGGTCCATGTTTATGAGAAGTTTAACAATACCAACAAAGCTACAAAACACATCTCTGAAGTTTACCTAAGCAGGGGGAATTCTAGTCTAGCATTTCTTCTTACTATATCTGATATAAATGATTTGCAGATAATCATAATGGACAGCAGAATTGATCAAGACCTGCTCTAAGATGATAAACCTGAGACATTCCTGCAAGAGTAATAGATGGAGTCCAGCTGGTGGCCGGTCACAAGTGGTGTTCCCCAGGGCTCAGTACTGGGGCCCGTTCTCTTTAATGTCTTTATCAATGGTCTGGACAAGGGGATTGAGTGCACCCTCAGTAAGTTTCCAGATGACACCACGCTGGGTGGAAGTATTGATCTTCTGGAGGGTAGGAAGGCTCTACAGAGGGGTCTGGACAGGCTGGATCGACGGGCTGAGGCCAACTGGATGAGGTTCAACAAGGCTGAGTGCTGGGTCCTGCACTTGGGTCACAACAGCCCCAGGCAATGCTACAGGCTTGGGGAAGAGTGGCTGGAAAGCTGCCTAGTGGAAAAGGACCTGGGGGTGTTGGTCGACAGCCAGCTGAATATGAGCCAGCAGTGTGCCCAGGTGGCCAAGGCGGCCAACAGCATCCTGGCTTGTATCAGAAATGGTGTGGCCAGCAGGACCAGGGAAGTGATTGTCCCCCTGTACTCGGCACTGGTGAGGCCGCACCTCGAGTGCTGTGTTCAGTGTTGGGCCCCTCACTACAAGACAGACTCTGAGGTGCTGGAGCGTGTCCAAAGCAGAGCAGTGAAGCTGGTGAAGGGCCTGGAGCACAAGTGTTATGAGGAGCGGCTGAGGGAACTGGGGTTGTTTAGCCTGGAGAAAAGGAGGCTGAGGGGAGACCTTCTCGCTCTCTACAACTACCTGAAGGGAGGTTGTAGCCAGGTGGGTGTTGGTCTCTTCTCCCAAATAACAAGTGACAGGACAAGAGGAAATGGCCTCAAGTTGTGCCAGGGGAGGTTTAGCTTGGACATCAGGAAAAATTTCTTCACCAAAAGGGTTGTCAAGCACTGGAACAGGCTGCCCAGGGAAGTGGTTGAGTCACCGTCCCTGGGGGTATTTAAAAGAGGTGTGGATGTGGTGCTTAGGGACGTGGTTCAGTGGTGGACTTGGCAGTGTTGGGTTAATGGTTGGACTTGATGACCTTAAAAGTCTTTTCCAACCTAAATGATTCTATGATTCTATGATTTAACCTATATAATTTAGGGGGGGGGGGGGGTTTACAGCAGCAAAGATATCTAGCCTGTTAATGCAATTTTTATACTATTCCATTTAACTACTTTTTTTTTACTGTGCTGTGACCTAACAGGTGCAAACTAAATGACATATACATTGCAGAGGAAACCTGGAAAACTGCATTTGTTGTACTTATTCTTCCAGAATATCCAGTGTCAATATCAAATTAATGGTTTCCTAAACGTAAGTTCAGAAAGTAATTTTTTTAAAGTTAATACAAATAACCAAATTTTAGCCAAGTGCTGCTTTTCTGTATCACTTACCATGACCTAGTGATTGAGGAAACATACACTTCACCTTGTCCTTACAATCAAATTTATAGGGGGACTTAGTCCATTTATCCTTTTTAGCAAATTAAAAAAAAAGCTGGATCAATTTAATTTGTTTTTGCAGTTATTCTAGATACAATGGTAAAGGACACTTTTGTGCATCTATTACTTCAATTCACAAGTTATCTAAGTTAAAACAATCATAAATCATCCTTATGGAAGCATTTTTTGATGAAGGCTCAAGGAAAAAAGTTTACATTTAATTCCCTGCCAGATAATTGAGATTTAAAAAAAATAAAAAAAACACCCTCAGCTTAGTATGATATTATTTTCTGTATTCAACAGGAAATAGTATGGAGGAAAGAAAAAAACCATTTTCAGTAACATACAAAAAACATTAAATAGTACAACAGTAGGCATAAGAAATACTGGCCAAGGTATTCTCAAATCTGTTTACGTTACAGAATACTACATAAAGGCAGCACTAAGTGGGCTTTTGGTTCAAATCCTGGACCTACTACTGGTCTAGTCCCTGAAAAGGTTCCTCTTCAATGAATTATCCTAGAGGGTTCTGGATGCTAAGCTGCTTCTGCAGAGGACTTAATTGCTAAGGGCAAAATCCCACATACTTATTAAACTTGAAATAATACTAGCATGAGCAGAAGGACTATTTAATATGAAAGAGACTGTTAGTGTGTACACAGGCAGGTTTTTATGGATACAACCACTTGTGGTACTTTTCTTTGAAAAAGTATGGTCTTTTCATGTTTCATGCTTTATACATTCCTGTTTGGGAGTATGTAAAACAAGAGCAGAAAACCAAATTTGATTATAAGGAATTAGATTTACTTCCTAAAAATTGACTTGTCTCTGAGCTTTGCAAAAGAGTAGCCAAAAATAGTAAGGACTCAAAAATGATGAGCTAACTTCATCCTTCCACGAACTAAATCTGTGGCTGAAAGGACAGATATGTTTGGGAACACAAAGTAAAACAAACAAAAATTCCATAAAGAGAAAGAATCATCTGCTTGGCATATTTTTGCTTTCCCTTTTTGGCTCATAAGAAGCTTTGTGCTGGTTTAGCAACCCTAGAGGACCTCTTCCTTACTTGTATGTGTAGTTGCCAAACACACTAGCTTGTGTTTCATGATTTCCTGGGTTACCACACTGCTGTTTTCAGTAGCCAGTTTTGTTGTCTACTAGTTCTGAAACTGTTTGTCACAATCTCATTTGGGAGTCTGAACACTTGCTGCCCACATCAAAAGCAGAGTCTGTTTCAACTGAAGACTCAGTTACTCTGTTTATTAAACAGTGTTTCTTTACAAAAGCACACTTTGTATGGTATGCCTGTTAATTTCTCAGCAGATTGTAGGCCAAACCAAAAATACATAGACTTAAATGGTCTTGGATTTGCTTCTCCCCTGAAGTAATGGTCCCATAGTGCTACAAATAGCACTTAGATTAGTGATGAGCTGTTTTCTTCTTTAAAGAAGTTATTGTTGACTGGTGATTGTATATTACAGCCCCATAGTTCTGGGATTAGATTTTCCTTTTATTTCTGCAATGTTAGAGGCAAACTTTGACTCTTCATTCATTCGTGAAGAGGATATTCAACTTGTAGAGAGGATTTTTGGAAGAAGAGCCTGCAAAAGTGCATGCCCTACACCCTATGTATCCTATGAAGGTGGCTCTGCAGAGCACAGACATACTGTGGTACACCTCTGACAGGGACTGGAAGAGCCACCGAGGTGGTGCCGCTATACACATCGTGTGCAATGTCTTTCTACCCATCATATCAAGAACTTAGGCTGTGTTGACAATGCAAAGACCACAGGCTGCGTTAAAGGTAAGAAAACAAGGTCCTGCCTGGGACAACTTATAATCAAAAAGCGGCAGATGACCAACCACAACTGGGAATAAATCAACATACCACAGGTATGAAATTCAGCTTACCTTATAGATATTTAACAAAGACTGCAAATGAGCAGCACAGTTAAAATAGGAATAATGTATCTTCCTTTTTTTCCTAGGCATAAAGCTGATGGAACTAAGCAGATTTAAGTGGATTCAGGGAATCAAACTTTTTATATCTGTTTCAAGGTAAAAGAAAAAAAAAACAGAACACAAAACACTAGGCCCACTTGACATACCCTTGTTGCTGTTCATGCATACTTGTAGCTTTCTTTTCATTGCTGAATTAGTAAAGCTTTCGTGGGGCATTTCCTCAAAATAACTGAAAATATTTACGAATAAAACAGATGCACAATGCTTAGTACATTCCATTCTTTTTCAAATGTCAATAGTAGGTGTTGTCTGAATAGAAAGGGAGGGAAAAATACAAAAAGGCTACAGGCAGAAAGCGGACTTGCTCTTTTTCTGTGTTGCACTGATTTGTGTTTTCTCATTCTGACCTTCACTCCTAAATAACTGCTCTTACTGCTTTCCATTGCACTTTATTTCGTCATGTATAAGCATTCTCTGTTGCTGTTCAGCTTTTCCCACCCTGTTTCTTCATGTTAGTATATGTTTATCCTTTTCTTGTCCTTCATTTCTTCCTCACTTCTTCATTACCCTTATCTTTAAAAGCTGTACAAATTTCTGGAATATTTAATAGGACTCATACTGCTGTCATTAAATCATTTCCCTAGTGCTCTGTTGGGAAGAGCATTTCCAGTAACTGAATGTTAAGAAATGTTGCTTCCAACAGTACTGAATTTGAAAAGTGGAAAAGAGGCTGAAGTAGTGACAAATAGAGTTGAAGAAAGTATCTATCTCACAAATTGACAAGTAAACTTCCATGAAATGACAAAATCTTTTATAAGACTAGGGAAGGTTGCAAAAGCAGAAGTTTTACCTCTTGCAGGAATTTTTATATTATAAATATTTATTTATATATTTCTATGATTACAGAAAAAAAAAGATTACCCCTTTCCTTATGCTGTAGCAGTTTGTGTACTTGAGAACTGCTGTTTTCCCTCAGTCATCTACTTCCAGTACTTCCCGTTTCTACAGAGTTCCTGTTTTCTAGCCCACCTTATAATTTTTTTTCTCCCTCTCCCTTCTCTCCAAATGGCCCATATCTTGCTTGAAGTGCAAGGCACCAGACTGAATAGGGTACTCCAACTGGTAAAGCCAAGACTGAGTAGATATCAAGTGGAGTTTTTATTCCATGTATCTTGCTAGCTCTAACACTAATTCTACCTCCTGGTATGATAGGGAATTTTCTTACTAACAGCTTCATCTTCATTTCAACAACAAAAATGCATAGATCCTGTTCTGCAGGATTTTACCTACCCCAATCTTACATTTGTATGGTGGATAACTTCTACCGAAGTGCAGTATCTTACACATTCTCTTACCTGATTTTACAACATTTTTAAAGATGGTATCCTCAATTTGTCAGGATCACAATGAATTCTCATCTAAGTTCCAGCAGCTATCTCTTTCACATTTATGTCATCTAATTTAATAATCATATTCCCAGTGCTGTCATCTGGGGCATATGGGAAACACTGAACAGAGCTGGACTCTGAGCAGGCATCTACTGAACCCCACGTTAACACTAACCCATTGATTGCAGCCTGAGCTGTTGTTCAAACTGTTTTGTCCTCCTTTAGCTTTGCCATTCCCAAAGGGGAAGAGGAAGAAATAGTATGTAAGTAGATACTAATACATAGTATATATATATTCTATGTAGTGTATATTCCATGGGATTTCTCCAGTCCCTTGTGGTTATTTATAGTGAACAAAGGCAGGACTAGGGATCTGGCCCTATAAATCTACCATGTAGTGTAGTCAATGTCTACATATGAATTTTTATGTCATTTTTTAAAGCTCATTTGTATAATAAATCTTCCCCTCTCGTCATGAGTTTTAGCCTAGGCCGGGTAAGTTTTTAATTTTGCTCATATTTGGAGATCTGACATGCTAACTTCAAAACTATAGTTCAGCTTGTCATTTGGAAGAACAGAACACAAAACTGTCCTTTGATCACACAGAAAAAACAGATGGGCATGTGGACAACAGAGAAATGAGTGAGAAACTAAATGAGGAAAATAAGGACAAAATATAGAGTAGAAGGATAATACGAGACTAGGAGAACAAACAGCAGATGAAAACAGGCCAATAAAAACCCCCTACAGCATAAACCATAAAGAAATTAAAGCAAAGAAAGAATAGGACAAAGTTAAAAAGAACAGAAAAAAGAAAAGGCAAGAACAAAAATGCAAATCCATGAAACAACATTGAAACCAAGCACTTATTTCTTTGCCTTTAAACAATAATTCAGTCCTATATTTTTAGGAGAGTAGTCATACATTCTCAAATCTTTAGCTCTTTACTAGCAGCACAATAACCTCATGCAGGATTTTATAAACATATTTCAAGACAAGGATGTGCTATATCTTTCCGAATCTCTGCAGGTCCTCCCACATGCTGTGTCCTTTTCTCAATCTAAGAAAAATTCATTAAAACTTAAGCTGCGTTGCTTTTTTTTTTTTTTTTTTGCCTTTGAAATACATTGTCAGAAACATTGGTCTTGGTGAGTATGTCCCCCTAAACCCTCCCTTATCAGAATTCATGATCATGTTTAATCATTCTTTGGCTCTTACAAATGCCTTTATTTCATAATCACACAAAGCCCAAGTAAGAATTATTAGAAAGGGTTCGTCTTCTTTCTGTCATCTGCAAAGCAGAAAGGAGAAGAAAGAATTAGAGGATATGGAAGTTGCCAGCTAGAGCCTTCATCCTGATGCTTCTCAGTTTCCAAGCAATGCAGCTGCACCACAAACAGAAGGCCACTTCTCTTATCTATGAGTCTCTCCATTGCCTTAATAACCAACCACCAAGGTAAAACTGCAAGCCCACAGCAGCAAAACAACACAACCACACCACAATAAGGAATACCAAACTTTCTGCACAGGTAAAAGAGAGAAAATTAAAGCAATCTTCAACTCACTACAGTTTGCAGACTCATGCATATAATAAAATGACAAAACTGGAAATCCTGGACAGTATCTTCTAAGCAGTCACCATTCTACCATTCTAAAATACAAGGGGGGGGGGGGGGGGGGGAACCCCCTTCATTTGCTTTCATATGGATAATCATATGGGGTTTTTTGTTTGTTTGATTTCCATATTCTATTTTTTATATTCTTAAATTTCCTAGTTTATTCAGTCCTAGTTTTCCTTAAAACACTCCCTGCTTTAGTGAATGTCCTTGGAATGACATCAGGTAGCACTATCATTCTTAATCCTTTTCTAGATTTTTAAAAAGATAATGTAATATTTAAAGGTCAGGAAAGCAAATAAGGAAGGTCCTCATTGCTGTCCTTGTATGTCACACATGCACAGCCAGATTCTCAGAACTGCAAAGCATTCATCAAGAGTAATTACAGTTTCTGTTTGCTTTGTTTTGAGTTGAAAATTATACCTATGAAATTTAAAAAAAAAAAAGTTAATTTAGTAGGTTGATGAGCTTGGTGAAAGCAGGTTGATAACTGATTAAGGATAAATATGACAAAGGCACTTGGCAGTATATGCTTCTATTAATCATAGAATCATAGAATGGTTTGGGTTGGAAGGGACCTCAAAGACCATCTAGTTCCAACCCCCCTGCTGCGGGCAGGGACACCCTCCACTAGACCACGTTGCCCAAAGCCCCATCCAACCTGGCCTTGAACACTTCCAGGGAGGGGGCATCCACAGCTTCTCTGGGCAACCTGTTCCAGTGCCTCACCACCCTCACAGTAGAGAATTTGTTCCTAACATCTAATCTAAATCGACCCTCTTTTAGCTTAAACCCATTACCCCTTGTCCTGTCACTACACTCCCTGATAAACAGTCCCTCTCCAGCTTTCCTGTAGGAAAAAGATGTTAAGGATGGCTTGATTTCAGTGTGGTTACTCAGAGCCACAAGACTAAAAAACTTGTAAGGCAGAATAAGAGCTCAGATTTCTGTACTGAAATCACTGATCATTTGATTCAACCCACAATGCACTTTCATGTAAAAATGCTGCACTTTGCCATGTACCAAAAGTAGATTAGGTCATTGTTTGTGGTGTGCTGTAACAACATGGAAACCACATCATTTTCCCTGTGATTTAACCTTTATTTAAAGAAAATATGAAAATGTGGTTATTAAAATAATCTTTCAAATGTGAAAATGTATTGAACCTGCAGGGTAACAGTCCAGGTGATAGCTCGTGAGAGGATGTCCTGTTCATTTCAATAAAACATTAATTTCAAAGTGAAGTAATGATAATTTCATAAATCAATGCTGTATCTCTTCCTACCATTTAACAGAAATGTGCAACAACAGAATAACTGAAACTGAAGTCAAAGTTTGTTTTGGAGGGCTACAGTATCTCTTTCAAATATGTAGACAGTGAATATTTATCAGGGCAGGCAGAAGTGAGGAGACATAAAGTAGCCAGTGAAGGCTTTTTCACAAAGGCCAAATTCACAAGGCAAACAGAAGAGGTTTCAGAGTACTGCTGCCTCCAATGGGTTTACTAATTTTGAGTTGTGTTCTCATCTTCTTCTAACACAAACAAAATTTTGTCAAACTGACTAAGCCTGTGTTCAGTCTGATTTTTTTTCCAGATTTTCACTAGGTCACTAGCTCTTAGAGTTGTATTTGGATTATTCCTTGTAATAGCATAATTCTTGTGCTGTATTTACATTAGATACTGTAGTGAAGCTTTAGTATCCTTTACTTGCTTTTGAAATGTGAAAATATTTTTCCTTCTTTAAATGTTATTGGACATGTGTTTTTTTAAAAAATCTCAGAAGAGAACAGCCAAAATATTGTAAAAATAACCTTTCTTTAAAAATGTACTAGCAAGATTCCTCCAGTTGTTACAGTTTATGCTATTCCACTTCTGAGCACTTGAACTATGTGACTAGGAGACAGTATAGACACAGTGGCAAACCATTTCTCATACTGACTAAACCATAAGTTTTGTATAGCACTTCTATTTCTAATAACCACATGGGTCTACAGAATGACCATGGACACGATAATGGCTACAAATTTTGCCATCTATTCCACTTCTATAAAGCATGTCACTTTTTAACATGTTCCTGAAGATGTAGTGGAGGGCTCCTGTATTGGTCCAGGCATTTTTCCTGTAGGAGTAAGGAGGGGAGGAGGGTGAAGATTATTTGGTTTTGGTATTTATGAGTTATTTTCAGATTCTCAAAAGACTATACTTGGGTTTTTGAATTAAGTATATGTTCCCTGAATACACAGAGAATGGCCATTTAAACATTTAATATAAAAACATAAACCCCACATACTTCTCCCATGCATCCATTAAGCAGTATCCAAACCACTACATGCCAAACATTGCATTTTCTAAGTAGCAAAGCACTGAAACTTCTATATACGTTAATTTCTTAAACATCCATTTGGCTAGAGTTGTATTGTCTCAGTCCTCTGTCTTACAGCTCCTCACAAATCCGTGGTGTTTTCTCTTCCATAGCCGTTCCTATTCTTTTAATGATAGTAATACTTTCTTTTAAGAGTTTAATCTTCACTGTTACATAAATAATGTACAGATTTATTATGTGTAAGATTTTCTTCTAATATTTTACTACCCAGCCATTTATGAAATTTGTCATGGGACTTGTGATTCATAAGAAATTTAAAAAATAGCATAAAACTTAGCTTTTAATTGTTAGTTCTTATAAGTATTTTTAAATTATTTTCGGTTTGTGTTTTATGACCTTAAAGATCATTTTTCTTGGCTTTTTTACAGGCATTAACTGGAAGATTTATTAGTGGTCTTTTTTGTCCTCCATTCATTGTGTGGCTTTGTTTTTATGCCAGATTTTCTATCATAAAAAATATAATCTTAAGGCAAATTTGTATTTATTTATTACAATCATTCTGTATTTTATTGACTACACTAGAGCTAAAGGTAAACTATTCCACTGATACTTTCACAATGAGAAATTAGTGTTGGTCTTGTTCTTTTCAGAAATAATTCTCAATTTCTGTAGTTTGAATATTTTATATGGTAATGTTTATTTTTTTAAAAGTAGGCATTTGTTTTTTTCTCATAATAACAGAGGTGCTGATAGCATTAGCATTATTTCAGTAATGATTTTATGTTTAAAAAAATCACAGAGGTGAAAGTAAAAAAAAAAAAAATCTGGTTGTATGGGCCATTTTCTTAGATCTCCTTGTCATTAAATCCTATATCGTGTTGTGCAAATCTGGCTGAATTTGAAACAGTTGTCTTGCTGCCTGAGTGCTCCCACAGGTATTGCCATATAAATTCATGCTGGAATTACATTTGTAAATACATGTTGTAAAAGAAATAGAGAAGGTGGGAACATATCCCAGATTATCTGATTTAAAATTGCTTTCATTCTCTGATTTAAGGAATACAATAGTTAAGTGCCAAAATTCTCACCACAATAATCTCTAGGATCCTCAGGACATGACGTAAGTGTCACAAAGAGTCTTTTGCAACAGAGAAGGCAAGTAAAGCAGACTGAGCCATTTTGACATTTTTGCTAGCTTAAGCATGTTGTTTCATGCATTCATAACCAGGACCAACATGCCTATACTGGGCTGACAGCTACAGGCAGACTCACTAATGACTGCACTTTTTTAAAACTTCCAGTGACTGCAAGCAAAATAAGCTTCTTCCTCAGCATCTCCACTGTTAATACACTGTGTGGACATTAGTTTACTAAGTAAACTTGGAAATAGTTGAGACTGACACAAGAGAACTTAGAAAAACGGTCCCGTTTTCTTTAGAATCTCATCTAATATATTGCTAGTCTTTATTGAAATGTGGCTAAAAATTGCACAGGACAGGGATGTCTTTGTTTGTTTTGAGGGATATCTATGTGAATTATTTTTAGACCTTTTTTTTTTAAAAAAAAAAAGATTTGATTACTTTATTTAGGGTCAAAGGTGCTCTATTGGCTTCTAAAGAGACTTAAGTATAATATTTTTCTATATCTTGGTTTTAGACTAACAGACACTAAAAATATACTAATGTTCAATCTTTGGTACAAAATTATTTGACTTGGTAAGCCCTGCACTGAGCACAGGCTGAGGAGAAAGGGTGCAGGGAGCTGCCACTGCTGGAGCATCTCTGAAGTCAGGAAGATTAACACCTTGGATACATAAAAGACTTACTTATAAAATCAGACCAGAATAGTGCCTCCTGTGGCGCTCCTTTCCCCAGCTTCCCAGTGTATAGGAAATGATTAATAAAGAAGAAATGGCCATTGAAGCTGTAATTCTCAAACGCATTATTACATTGTTTTTTATGAGAGTTAAACAGTTTTACTCCACAGGAAGCCTAGTACAAAAGTTGAGTGCTTTACCTCTAGACTCTGATCTGACCCTGTATTTTAAGGGAATAAATTTGTGTTCTGTTTAAAATGTACCATATTTAGTTAGAAAGATAGTCAGTTCACTTTCTGTAAAAAAAAATATTATAAAGAAATGTGAAAAAAAATCTCTGCTGTTATTCTTAAGTTTTCATTTTCAACCTAATTTTAGAACTTATATTTTATTTTTCTGTCCTAAGGAGATCATACAGAATTACTTTATTTTCTTCAGTACCTGTTTCTTGGTTTCCTCTTCTCTCTCTGTATCTCTTTCAACAGAAACAGCAATGGCCTTTTTGCCTTCCCTATTCCTTTGCCTCTTTTTAACTTTTTTTTTTTTTCCAAAGACATCTTCTCACATTTCTCAGCTAATCAGTGTCTCTTTCATAACTTATCTAGTCCATTACATTTGACTCACCCTTGGGAAATATTACCAGAAGCCAACGACCAGAGAAATAAATGGATTAGACAAAGATTACAACAAAATGGAACAAGAGAGACTCCCAAGTAAAAAGTTCATTTCAGTTCATTTTTTAGATTTACAATATAGGCTAGGTATAGCAAAGCCTACATATTTACTTTTATTTTATTACTAGCTGTGGAGTTGCCGAAGACTTTGGCTATGTAACGCGCCAAGTACTCTCTGAACTTATTTCAAGGTCACCTACCTATGGTCTTGAAAGGATGCTGTGGGAGGGAGCAACAAGCCCCTGGTTGTTGCAATCCATTAAACATCAGGAGACACAGCTAGAATAAGGCCGTTTGTGACAGGAACTCTAGTTCAGACAAGAGGAAAGAATCATGCCTCTCTCTTTTCAGGAAAAGTTGCAACATATATACCTCTGTTTTCTCAAGAGAGCATTTTGTTTCCTGGTGATACATATTTTCAAACTGAGTCTTACTGCTCCCATTGCCGGCGCAGTGACAGCATTTCGTGGCTTAGCTGGGAGCTCTTTTCCCCAGCCCAAGAACTGGGATGCCTATAAAAATCATTGTTTCATATGCATCCCAGACTGATTTGTTCCCTGTCACTCCTGCTTCTCCAACGTAATCCTGGGGTGCCATCAAATTCATCATGTTCCACGAAGATTTCAGAGGTCAGATGTAAGAATTATGAAAACATGTGGTCTTAAAAATTACAGAAAGAATTGCCAGATCCACTTCCAAATGTGGACATACTCAAGATACAAAGAATCAGGAATGAACACGCTGTAAGTTACTGGGACTTCAAAACTGTTCCAGATGTTGGCTGAAAGGCAAAACTCAGCTGTGACTCAGCTTTATACAGGGCAGATATATCACCAGGAACTAAATTCTGGGACTTCTAGCATTAACTTCAAGGGAAGAGAACTTCAGCCGTGTACAAGCAAACATGCTGCACTCTGTGGTAGACTTACTGTTATTGTTGTTGGGTTTAGTATTAGTATTATTTCATTATTGCTATTACAGTAGCTCTTCATAAGACCTGAAATAGACTGAAATGAGACTAGAACATAGGACTAAAATGAGACATGAGCAACGATTAAAACACTAGCATTAATGTGGCTTAGTACTATGTTTTAATTTCCCCTTATAAATATATATGTTTTGTTCTATATAGATGTGAGGAAAAGATGTGTTTATTTCGCTCTTTGATGGTATTAAAATATTTTCCTTGTCATTAGGTAATGGTTTGTCTGTATATGGAAGCAATATGATGTCCTGGCTCAATGTTTCTGGCCAAATTCAAGCATTTATTTCCTATGAGTAATAGAATTAAGTTTACTACTACAAAAAAAAAAAAAAAAAAAGTGGTATCCTTAAAATAGCACTTGCAAGCTGCAAGTTCTTTCTGCTCTGGATGCTGAAGATCTAGTAGTTTGTTTACAACGGTAACATTATAATTACAAGGTCATTTTAGCTTTACCTAAAGTGATGACAGTGCTTGTAAGCACTGCAAACCCATCAACACTAACAACCAACCAGTAGCTTCTCTTTCTGGGAAAATAGCAGGAAATGTCTAAAAAGAGTTTCAAAGTACAGTAATAGGCAATGTCCGGACTCGGGCAGACACCAAGGTGTCTATGTTACATTAATGCTCAGCACAACCTGAAAAGGGACCCTCAACATGCCAGAGAGTCATTGCTGGCATATTCAAGCTCCTTTATGGGGCTGGGTTTCTGTGCGTGATGTGTTTGGTGCTCCTTTGGTATCAAGAACATTATTGAAACATAAAAAATATTATTTAATGTCCTGAAGAAATAAAATTATACCAGAAGTGAGCTGAAGAGCCATAGCTACCTGGCTACAGAAAAGAATAGGACCAGCCTGGAGTTGAAGGTGGCCCAGACCAGCTCACCTCAGGAAAGTGGCTGCAGACGACGTGTGGTCAAAGCCCCACAGCCGGCTCCATTGGAAGGGCTGGTGCCCAAGGCCTGGGGGAACTGCGAGCCTCAGCCTGGTGAACTGCAGCTGCACTGTCATACTGGAGCACAGAGGAAATAATTTCTCCAATCGATCATCATTTAATCTTTTCTACGATGAACAAATACAATGTACAGTGTAGTTGCATCACACCCTCCAAACATTTTTCTTAAACCCCCAAAATAAGACGGTTTTTAGTGAAAGAAAAGAAATTTGAGCAGTGAACCAAGTCTTTGTTCAACAGAAAAATATTTTCCAAGTAAGCTTCTTGAAGATTAGTACCAACTTCGGCAAAAGCTGGACGGGCGATGCGCTAATGCCCGTAGGAAAACTGCCCCGGCGGCCCGGGGCCGGCTCCCGCTGAGGCTGCGGCCACCCGAAGGGAAGGCGCTGCCCGGCTCCTCCCTGGGGCACGCACCGGGAGGGCGCTTCGCCCCAGCGCTGACCCGCCTTCCGCGGCGGGCGGCCGGGCGGGCGAACGACGCGCCGCCGCTGGCGGGGGGGGCGGGGGGGAGCGGCGGGGGGCGGTGAGACCCGGGGGGCGGCTGCCGCTCACTTTCCCGCCCTGTGGGGGCGGCGCGCTGTTGACGACTTTAGCCCGCCGGGCTCCGCAGCCCCACTGGCCCCTCGGAGCGGCTCCCTGCGAGCGCTCCACAGAGACGCGCAGCGGGGGAGCGCGTAGTGGCGCGGCGGGGCGGGCTCCCCAAGGGGGCTTCGGACAGGTTTCGGCAGCCGCTGGATGGGAGCCCTTCTCCGCCGGGCACGGCCGCGCTCGCTCCCCCACCGGCTGCGAGGAGGACGGCAGAGCATGCCACCGGCGGGGCGGTTCCGCAGGGACTGACATGCTTCTGAAGGAGGGAAGGAACCAGTCCCTCCGCCTCTCCCCGCGGTAGCGGAGACGATGCTGCAGGGCGCTCCCCAGGCTCTCCCGCAGGCTCCAGGCTATCACCCACAGCACCCACGCTCGCTGCCGTGATCGGCGCGGTCCCGGCCGCGCCGACGCGACGAGCGGCGCGGGCCCGCACCCCTCCTCGGGGCGGGGGCGGAGGCGGCGGCGGGGGGGAAAGGCGCTGCCCGCGCCCGCGGGGCCCCGCGCGGCGGGCGGCTCCGCGCGGCGGATGCGTGTGCATGATCTCTGCACCGAGCGGGCGCAGGAAGCGCCCCCGCTCCGCCGCCTCCATCTTCCAGGGCAGCAAGACCTCGCCGCACGGCCGCGACAGTGAACGCCGGGGCAGCGGCTCCGAGAGCGCCTACCAGAGCCAGAGAGCCCTGGATGACTGCAAGACGGTGGGTACCACAAATGGGCTTGCCTTAATTTTTATCTTTTCCCAGTGTTCTCGTCGCTGGCGGCGGTGCCGCTCCTCCCGCCAGCTTGCCTATTCCCATCACGTGCAGTTGCACTATTTTTAAAACTGCAGTCCCCATCGGGGGTGCTGCCCTGTAGCCTAACTCGCAGCGGTTCAAAAGCGCGAGAGGGGAGGGAAAACAAGACCTGTGGGGAGCCGGCTGGGTGCTGCGGGACAGTCAGGGCAGGCACCGGAGCCTCAGCACACGCCGCTGTCGCGGCGCTGCCAAGCAGCTGGAGTTGCTTTTTGCCACATCCGGCCAAATCTGTCCCCAGACTTGCACTCACTGAAGCCTAGATAGGTAAATAGTTGCCTCCATTGCATCACTGCACTTTCTGCCTGCTGTCTTGTGCTGCAGCCACACTCTTGCCCTAAAATCCTTCTATAACAGGACTCAGCATTTGAGGGCCTGAAATTCTGTCACTGACATACTTGGTACCTGTTTCCAGTCTCTCCAGAGTAGCTGGTTGCAACTGTAAAACCTGAGGTCAAGCACCTGCATCCATGTTATTTTTGGACTGTCACATTACGATATGACATTTTTCTCTGTTCATGTTCAGAATGCTTGGATCCCGACACTTCCCTTCAAACCAGCACCACATAACCCCATCTGGCTCCTTGAGCTACAGTCAGGTGGACTTTGGGCCCCAAATTTGCTCCTTTAACCAATGACAGAAACAGAAAACAAACTTGCTGCTACTTTGCTTGAAAAATCTATCCAGTAGCATTGGAAATGTACCTGCTACTTCTGCTGGATTCTGGCAGGTTTTTTCCTCTAATACTGCAAACTGTGCTGGCAGATATCCACTCTGATACTTCAAAATCGGGAGCAACTCCCAGTGCACCAAGGAACAAAAGCTGCCACAGTGTCTCTATAAATATACCCAACAAGTGGATCCTACTGGGTCCTGCCTTTTTTCCCATACCCGACAGCATAATATGGTTAGAATAAACAGAAGTGCTAGCTTTGTAGAATTCACTGATTAGAAATAAAATATGATTTACAGATGGGTTGTCAAGATGCAGTAAGATTCAGGACATAAAAACCAGTATTTTTTTCCTTGTTCTCTGTCTCGATGCTGCAACATCAGTGTAGTTTTGTTTTCCTTGGTAATGCTGAGGTGGCTGAATATGTCCTCTGTTAAGACAGGGGATGTCAGGTGAGAACTCGCAAAATCTGTCTGGCACAACCAGTTACCAGTTGCACTTTTCTCTTTTTCTTAATGCAGAATAATTACACTACGACACAACGTAGTACTTTATTTTTTTTTTTTCTCTCCATTACTTTCATACATTGTCTTAAGCCACGGAATGAAAGAGTTGAAGCCAGGTTTAGCAAAAATTATGCCTGGGGCTTTGTTTGGTGTGTGCTTTTGGTTTTGTTTGGGGCTTGGGGGTGGGAGGGTGCAGATGTACTGGAACACACTGGGACTGTTTTGCTGCTCCACAGGCAGAGAAATCTATTTGCTAATCTTAAAATGAAATTTAAGAAAGCATGGCCAAAAAATGGGTTCTGATACTAGTTCTCAGTTACACAGAGTAATTACAGTAGGATGCACGAGAAGTCAGAATGTAATACTGCAGGAGAAGTGACTCATTTATTTTCCAAGTATGAGAATTTGAGGGCTTGACTTTAAAATTTGGTAGAGCTGATAAAATCCAGGTTTTCAGCATGTTTGCGTGTTGGGATATGTTGAACTCCTGGTGGTAATGATGGCTGCAGAATTATGAGCAGTTACTCCTGTCTGTTTTTATGTAGTTTGGAAATTGAGGTCAAATTAGCAAAACACAGATAATAAATATTCTGTTCTGTTGCTCCTTGCCTTCCACCCCCGCCACCATGTGCAGCAAATGGTCTGATGTGCTTTCAGAAGACAGCAAATGCTTGGTTTCCTTAAAATATAATCCCACGTACGTGATCAGTGGAACTAAACAATAATGATCCTTCCATCACTGTAAAAGTTACTCTTTTATCCAATAGTGCATATAGTGTGTATCTGCTGGATATTAGATTTCTGCAAAGGCTGAAGTGTTTATTTACTCCTTTGACTTCCCCCTGCCCCCCCCCCCCCCAACATATTGGAAAAAGTGCTTTCTAGAATCATAACTGAAAAGTGCCTATCTGGTACATCTTCTCAGCCAATAACTTCAGATCAATTTTAAGTCTGAAATCTGGGTTAGAGGCCAGTGACAGAACAGAAGTCATTACAAAATAAATTAGCAAAATTGTCAGTGTAAAAGCAAATGCTACATTCCACTCTCTAAATGTGCTGTTAATCAGGAAGCAGGAGGAGCAAAGGCAATAATTTCTGGAGATATTTTTGTCTTTTATGATAGCAAAAAATAACTTCATGATACTAGTAAAACAGCTGGTTTTTTTGTCTGCTTAATATTTAAGACTAATAACTCAAACACTTTCAGAGATTAAAAGCAGAAACACTACTCTACTGCAAATGAACATTTATAGCTCACAGAAGAGGCAGCTGCCACAGAACCATTTACTAAATCTTGGGCACTTGATCCTGTATGCCATGAAATTGGGAGCAGGAACAAGCTCTAGATTTGGCATGTTTTGAAAAACTTCATTGTTTTTATCAGTGTAGTTAAACATCTAATGTAAGTAAGTCCTCTTTGTTTTTCAGCTTGTCCAGGAGTTCAATACCCAGGTGGCTCTATATCGGGAGCTGGTCATTTCCATCGGGGATGTCTCAGTCACCTGTCCATCTCTGCATGTGGAAATGCACAAAACTCGAACCCGAGGATGTGAGGTGGCCCATCAGGCTCATCAAAAACTAGCAGCAATTTCTGGGTAGGAGTCTACTTATGTTTAATTAAAGATGTATTCATATGCACATCTTTGCTAAATATTACATTATGGAAACTTTCAGTGAAAGCATTAGCTTGTTTTGCTGTTTTAGGCATAGAGATGTATGACCACAAATTCTACAGAATGTTCATGTCCTTGTGATAGCGAAATTTTGGGTCAGATCCTGGTCCCCTTATCAAGATGGTATCATACTGATTTCACTGGCTGCTTTTATGTAAGACGAACAGGATTTTACTCTGTATCACTAAACAGCTTAAAAAGATCAAGGGAGAAGCCTTGCCTTTCAAGGGTGAAACAGCAATAGCTTTCTCCCCAGTCCTTCATTGGGTATACGTAATTGAACAGTTAGAGACAACTAGCACAGCTCAACTAGAGACTTAGCAAAATCAGAGGGAAAAAAATTAGGTGAAAATTACGTCGGGGGGTGGAAATACAAATACTACTGTGAAAACTTCTGTTTACATTCTACATGTTTTTAAATCCTTATTTGTGTCACAATGAGGATTGAAGCTTTGCCAGCAAATTCATTTAGTCTTTGATGGATTTAGTGTATTACATTATATAAGTTCCTATCCACGGTGACAGAATGTATCATCACACACTTGAGACTGTGCCTCAGTACAAGATAAAACAGGATAAATAGTTGTATCTCACAAAACATGAATTCATGCTGCTTACATAAAGTCTAATTATTTATGGGTTCTTCCCAGTATGGTGACTGGGCCATTTATATTAACATATGTACCCCCTGGATCATGTCGCTCTGACCACACTTTGTCAGAACTTCCTGCACCTGCTTTATCCACCATAAACCATTGTGTGCCACTGGAAAAAAGCTTGCTTGTTTTGCAGCTCTACCTAATCCCTTCTGAAGGTCTTTCATTACTGTAATGCAAATGAGAAATCTGTCGTAGGTTTAGTGTGTAAGGAGAGAAGACCACACTAACAGACTAAGCAGAAGAAAACACTGGTTGGTCATTTTAGTAGAACTGTCCACATTTTCAGCTGTGATTTTGTGCAGACTCTTAAGTTGATACCACAACCTCTGATTTGTTCCTCAAGCTACATACAGGCTTTTAAGTTATTCTATGAAAATTTAAAATAAAAAAAACAACCAACCAACCAAACAAAAGATACTGTTCTTCTTAACCAGTGTACACTACCTCAACACTGTAGCCCTGAAAATGTGGAAGTGAACAGTAGCGAAATGGATCTTGTGCACTTTCAGACTCAAAAGAGAGACTAATACAAACCAAAATAATACATTTGAATAGCAGAACCTAACTTGGATATTTTTATCTTTTTTTTTTTTTCCTATAAAGAAAACCATTGATACATGCTCATTTAGAAGTATAGAGTTTTTTTAAGTAATCATTTCACAGTTGGGAGTCTGTCATATACACAAAGATGTCCTGAAGGTTGTGCAGTTGCTGCGAGATTGACATTTAGCTAATCTAAAACTATTTTAAATAACTGTGATAATAATGTGATATCCATAACAACTGGAAGGTGTTAGAAACCCTCTGGAAATTACTTGTTTGGTTTGACAGACATTTTACAAGATGTGCTTCACATCCTCACCCTCCTACAGCTGAGGAAAGCCAGATGAGCCAACTTAACTTGTTTGGTGTATCTGTGAGGAAAGATGTGAGATGAAGGTGCAGCAAGGATTCAGTGTAGAAAAGACATAGAATGAGAGGAGTAATAAAGAGTCGCAGAGGTTCAGTCTTTAATTCAGTAGGACAAGCGATGTAGTGGATATGGCATAGGATCTGGAATGGGAACCTAATTTGGTAGGAAAGAAAAGTATCAGGAAGAAAAATATTTAGGGATAGGACTGTATTAAATGATCCTCAGTGTTAAATAGTCAGGAGGATAGTGTATTGCTCAGAAACCACTGGTAGTCAGCAGATGGCATAAAGGCTCATTTAGTTCACTGCTTTAGTTCAAAATGCACATCACTGTGCTCTGCAAACTTCTGGGTAACACAATCAATTCCGTCTTCCAAAGCTTGTTAAAGAAAGCCTATTGCTTTCCCAGCCAGAGAGAATAATAGCAATTAGCTAATTATGTTACTAGACTATAAAATTTCATTACATATCAACATTCTATTAGTTAAGGTCATCAATAATGCTCAGTTAGTCTCTAAGTGACCTGAGCTGTTGCAGGGCGCTCTGAGTTTCTTTCAAGAAGTTGGCATCACTGTCTAGGACAATATTAAGCTCATTAATCTTGTTTGTGCTTATGTCTTCCTTGCAAAATTAGGAGACAGCTTCATTTTATGCTTCCTGTTTGAATACATCAGGATTTGAGACTCTTAAACACACTCTTGATTCAGGCAGCTAGAAGAGGCACCTATTTCCCTTCCTAACTCACCTATTCAACAAGACTAGGGAAGGTAACAAAGATGAAAGGTGCAAAGACTTGGAAGGAAAGAAACAGGAGCAGATCCACTAGCACTGAGAAAGGCAGCTCTGGAAGAAAATTTGGGAATTGTGGGAAGGGAAAGAAATGCTGAGGTGGAGATAATGCCTTAGGAACTGAACGGGGTAGAAGTCATGAGGAGGAAAAAACTTTGATCATAGGCGTATCAGTTCTGGAATATTAGATAGACATCAGAGTAGGATTTCTCTAAATATGAAGGTCTTCTACTCAAAAAATGCTGAGGATGAATAATTACATCTTTACACTGTAGTGTGTTTAAAATGTTACAAATCAATGTACAAAAAAAAGTTGAGAACGGAAACTTCAAATTCAATCTCTAACTTAATAGGGCATCATAGCTTCCACATCCTCTTCTTAACTTGCTCTCTTATGTATTTTTCTTGCAGAAATAGGTGAAATTTTATCAAAGAGCAGATGCATGCCTGAGTTTACCAACACTATAATGGCTTTCAGGCAATAAAGATTAGAAATAAAACCAATTTAAATTGAAATATCCTAGTTCTGATTGATGATCTTTTAGGAATGTAAGTCAAAGTAAACTCTTCTTTCAGTGATGGTTTTCTCAGGACTTCAGGTCAATTCCTCTCATCACACTCATACTGAAAATTCTTAGTGATTTTTAATGAACTGTCTTCTGAAGAAAGTGAGTAAGGTTTGGTCCTTTCATTACATTTTTTGCTATATTATCAGAAATTAAATATCTCAATTACATTGTGCACCTTTGCAGTATCAGATGTCATGGTCAAAACTGGAGAAAATAAAGCAGCGAGAAAATGAGTCAGCATGATTTTTATCCAAAGGAAAAGAAAAATACTTGTAACAATAGGAAGATAGCAAAAAAAAAGTGCAGATCTCTATTTTGGAAGGGGGTCCACTTTAAGGGTTAATAAAGACTGGCGATATTTTAGAAGTCATCAAATACAGATCCAGCTTTATAGGTGAAATCGATTAAGTCTGGGTTGTAAACGGAAAGATGAGCCAGAACTGTATTTTAAGATACAGGTCTGCACGACTGTGTACACACTTTTGTAAATGTCCCTTTCATATTCTGAAGCACTCGATGTGCTTACATAATGCAAGTACTTCTGTGTGCACTTGGCACACCGAACCCGAACTGGCAGTATCTCTGTGACTGTCTGATATATATGTTGACACCGGCTTTTTTTTTTTTTTTTTTTTAAATGAAATGAAACTGGAGGAGCTCAGGGGTACATGGCAATGTACACCCATGTGAACATAGCTTTGAAAGTGGTTGTCCTCTGTTGTTCAGACTGGTGTTGCAAAGTCCTGAATCTAAGGAGGAGTGAACCCATACACCAGTACAACCACCCTCCTGGAAAGCAGTTTTGCAGAAAAGGACCTAGGGGCTTCTGATGAGCACCAAGTCGAACATGAACCAGCAGTGTACCCTTGTGGCAAAGAGGGCCAACAGCCTCCTGTGATACATTAGGAAGTGTTGCCAGCAAGATGAGGGAGTTGATCCTTCCTTTCTACTCAGCACCATTGAGGCCATATCTGGAGTACTATGTCCAGTTCTGGGCTCCATAGTAGAAAAGAGAAGGGGACATACTGGAGCAGGTCTAGTCAATGGACATGAAGACGATTAAGAGTATGCAACATCTGACGTACAAAGGGAGGCTGACGGACCTGGGATTGTTTATCTGGAAGAAGAAAAGGCTTGGAAGAGGATCTTACCAACGTGTACAAAAAATGTCTGAGGGGATAGTTTAAAGAAGACACAGCCAGACTCTTTTCAGTGGTATCCAGTGATAGGACAGCAGGCAGCAGGCACAAACTGAAATACAGAAAATTTGATTGAAACATTTTTAAAACCCCTTTTTTTACTGCAAGGTTGGTAGAATATTGGAACATGTGCCCCGGGAGGTTGTGGAGTCTTCATCCTTGGAAATACTCAGAACTCAACTGGACATGGTCCTCAGTAACCTGCTCTAGCTGACACTGCTTTGAGCAGGAGAGCTGGACTACATTAGTTCTAAATGTCCCTTCCAGCCTGTCACAAAAGTCACTGTAAATCTTCTCACTGGGCAAATTCCAAGATAAAGTTTTCTTATTTGACATTGAGATGCACCTGTCACTTTTATAAAACAGTTGTTAATGTAACTTCCCCTGAGTTCAAGAAAAGTTAAGGAAGTAGACTTAAAAATCACAGCCTGATTGCATTCCTGTCATTATTCAGTGCACAATCATGTTACCATCATGTTGCTTTAAGCATGTAGTTTTAGGTTAATTTCTACTTTTGTTTTCCTTTGCAATCTACAGTAGATTTCTGATGTTTTTAACAAGCAATAGAAGGTAATTTCTCAGACCTAATTAATATTAGATCAGTTCCTTACTTTGTGTTAAAACATTCTATTGGCACCCATTTGTGGTCAAAGTTTTATTAAAATGTCTGAGTTTTCCCCAAATTATGACACTTCAGAATTATTACCTGCTTTCTAAAGCACAGAAGCAGACAAAAAAGACTGCCACAAAATATTTTACAAATTGAGAGAAAAGGAGACTTCAGGCTTATAACTTAATGAAAGCTGCATTAAGACAGACATAATAGAAACCATTTTAACTGTTTAACTTAAGATGTTAAATAAAGCACTGCTGGCAGGCAGTATAGCTGAGCAGAAAGAAAACACAGCAGCACTTAGTTGAACAGGGAAAAATTTTTATAAATATGAATCAAAAGCAAGGTAATGCCAGCAGATAGAGCAACAAATTAGAGCTCTGCCCAAGCTAGATACCAGTCAAGCAGCATGTATGGAGATCTCTGGCCTTCCTAGATGCCTTTACAATCACTGCCATTGTACTCCTCTAACTGTATGTGTCAAAGCTGGGGAGAGTGATATTAATGTTGATCCCTGGAGCTCTGAATTACAGGCACTGCCCATATATCCTACCTCATTTACAGTCAGCATTGTTTCAACAGCCAGATGAAAGTTAAGAATAAGGTAAGTGCTTCACAGAGGTCACACCATGGTAACCTGAATATGGCCTGATGAGAGTATAATTAAATATTAAAAATAATGTGATGACATGTAAGAAAACAAAGAAAGCAGTCGATATTCACTGCAAGAATCAATACTCTTATACATGATAATACCAACAGCACAATGCCCCCTGAATTCATATGGTGGGGGAGGGTTCCAGAATATTGCAGGTATTTAAAACAGTAAGACCTTAAAAATCAAGTACAAAATGTTGAGATTCTCCCCTTATGAAAAATGCTGGAAATATAAAAATTCCCATTTGCACTCACAGCTGTATACTAACGTCATCTCGGTAAGTTGTTCCAATCTGGCAGGTCAGATCCCACAGTTCGTACAGTCACTGAACAGTACCTTACTCAGCAAGTTGTCCTGATGACTTAACTGGGACTGTCCAAAATGAGCAGTCAGGGAGATCTTTATATCCCTCCAAAGAAAAGCTTTCAGGATCTGGAGCAAGTTCATTACTGAGCATTCTTATAATGTAAAATCTCATTTTCCCTCAACCTTTACATTTGGCTTCTGTAAACATTTACTGTAACTTTCTTAAATGTTTACAATTTTCTTGTGATTTCGAGCATATCAAAGTCTAGGGGCAAATTCTGACTGTGTTTGTTCCACTTTGTTTGGCATGTCTTCACTGACTTCTCAGTCATGAAGTGACTCCAGACTTACTACTGTGTATCAGAGACCGTTCCAGTGACTGCACCTGTTCCAGTGAGACAAATCCCATTTTTGACTAAGGGGATCTGGTCTACATGTGAATGTTTTGGGAAGTAAGCTCAGATACCAGCAGGTCGAGGGAGGTGATCCTGCCCCTCTACTCCGCTCTTGTGAGACCCCACCTGGAGTACTGCGTCCAGCTCTGGGGGCCCCAGTACAAGACAGACATTGAGCTGTTGGAGCAAGTCCAGAGGAGGGCCACGAAGCTGATCAGAAGGCTGGAGCACCTCTCCTATGAGGACAGGCTGAGAGAGTTGGGGTTGTTCAGCCTGGAGAAGAGAAGGCTCCAGGGAGATCTAATTGCGGCCTTCCAGTACCTGAAGGGGCCTACAGGAAAGCTGGAGAGGGACTGTTTACAAGGGCAATGGAGTGACAGGACAAGGGGTAATGGGTTTAAGCTGAAGGAGGGTCGATTTAGATTAGATGTTAGAAAGAAATTCTTTACTGTGAGGGTGGTGAGGCACTGGAACAGGTTGCCCAGAGAGGTTGTGGCAGCCCCCTCCCTGGAAGTGTTGAAGGCCAGGTTGGATGGGGCTTTGGGCAACCTGGTCTAGTGGAGGGTGTCCCTGCCCACAGCAGGAGGGTTGGAACTAGATGATCTTTGAGGTCCCTTCCAACCCAAACCATTCTATGATTCTATGATACGGGTATTTTGTGAACACACTCTTTATGGACAAACAAAAGCATACATAGCACATAATAGCGCAATAGGTATACCATAGCTTACTCCTTTCTCAAGAGGGTAAGACACACGTACATTGTTCTTATTAGGTTCCTTTGCAAAATAATCTCTAATTATAAAAGCCGTGTGCAACTAAAATGATGAAAAGGGCCACTAAAAAGCTAAGACCATTTTCTGTGGAACTGAGTTAAGGTGGTTCTGTTGTTGAGAATAATATCTGTTTACTCAGCTTTAAGTTGCAAGTAGAAAAATCATTTAAGTCAGACACCTCAAGTTCTAACAGGCAAATTCAGAAAGCAAATAATGGAGGAGAAAACAAGGTTACTTACTAAAGCTAGAGTTCTCAAAATAGCTAACCTCTACAGACTCACTTTTCCTTTGTACCTTTGTCTTTAGAACTGTGGTGTAATAGGCAGTTGGGACGTGAAGATACAAGGTATTAATATCTCCCTTTATAGATCTGTCTTTCATAACTGGAAGCCAGAGTCAGTAAAGGGCAAAAATACCTAAAATTTAATTCAGCATTTACTTCTCTATGTCCAAAACAGCAATTCTGAAAGCCTGAAAGTTCTACATCTGCAGTGACACAATGTAACTTAGTTTTGACAAAGTGGAAGAGCTTAGTACCTTGCTTAATGGTAAACCTCATCAGCAGGCGGAAGTGAGGCGTTCTTGCTAGTCCAAGCTCAGACGGGCTTGATCCCATAGGTGCTGTCAGAGCATCCTCAGAGCCTAACACACACTGACAATTTTGAACTCCTCACAAAACATGGTGGCACCTGCCACTTTCTTTTAAACGAAAGCTGAAGGTGGGTCAACTTAATTTCTAGACCACTTGCACCTAAATCCCAGAAAAATGCTCTGACTACAGTCAGAGGAAAGTGGGAGGTAAAAGTAGGGTGGACATCATCTTTACAGTCACTTATTTGCCCCTTTTTGCCATCTCACACTCAACTAGCACATTCACAGCACCTCCCAGTGCAGCACTGCCACTGCCAAGACAACTCAAGGACTGCACATGCTGGGTAAGCCAGACAGGTAAGCCTGCCTATTATGTGAAGGGTCTTCTAACAGAGGAGAAGCTGTGTCCCAGCCCAGCAGCCACAGACTCTGCCCCTTGCTCAAAAGGAATCACCACAAATAGCCCTATTTTCCCTAGCAGGCATAGAGCTTTTTCTCTGTGGCATGACCTGAAGCTGTGAGGTAACTGCAGGGAAGAAGGGGCCACATTGCCATCATCTCACCCAGTTGGCAGAATATTGTGCACAAGGGAGCAAAATAGTGTAGAGGCCTGCACTGTACTTGGGTTTCAAGCAGTGCCAGTTCAGGTAAACATTGAAGACTGTTAGAGAACTTTCTTGTTGGTAAGGAGAACTTGTATTCTAGTCCTTGCTCCCATGATTTTTTTTCTGTGTTTTAAGCAGATAGACCACATAAAGATGCAGGGGAGTGGAGATCCAGAACTTGCATAAATGCTGAGTATTCTTCAGCACTCTGCATCTTCAGCCTGGTGAACTGCAAATTCATGTACACAGTACCTTGGTCTAGGGTTGGAGTCAGCTCTAGGTTTAGGGTGGTTTGGCTTCCATTTTGACAGGCTTTCCGCATTCAGCACTCCATTCTGGGTCACAAACTCCAGCCTGGAAGAAGGTACCAAAAAGTAAGGTGTTGCTGTATTTTAAGTCCTTCACTGGAATGTTCTTCTCTGCTATGCATGAGCAGCAATTCCACTATGGTTAGATTCCAGGGGGGTTGTTGCTCTAAATCTAACTCGGGAATAATGGAGTATTCTGGCCACACTCCTGTTCTGAGCTATACAAACCTTTCACATCACAAATTGAAGTGAGGGAAAACAACCTATGTAGCTAGAGAGATTTAGGGACTGAATTACATTGGCAGGTTTCCTTTAGAAGTGCTGTAACATCAAGAGCTGACCTTGTTCAGACAGTTCAATGTTTCTGCAAGCATTCCCTAACTTCATGCCCTTCTCTTGCCCCATTTTGTCCTTCCTTCAGAATACCTGCTATCACTGTTGGACATAAAAAGCTTTTCAGACTTCTTCTATGAAAGCAATTTTCTTAGGGAGTAATCAGCCAGAAGATCCAGCTGTTAGGTACATCTATAGAAGCCGGAAATGTGGGGATTTTGAAAAGCCTGCAGTAAGAAAACTAAGTGTTGAGTCTTTTTTGACAGTTCTTGTTACCTTTGCTTCACTCCAGATTTTCTCGTACCCTCGTCTCCCTTGTCATCACTTTTCTTCAGTGTTTGTTTCTTGCCTTTTTCTCCTCGTAGCCCATCTCCAAATAGTAATGATATGAGTATCAACTTTGCTGCTGTAATATTAACTATTTGGAAGCTCGTCAGGGCAGAGACCTGAATGTACTTACAGCAAGCCCCCTGGAATCCACTTACCTTTAGATCTGTGCTATTACTGTAATAAGCACAACTAACAGGAATAATGAATGTTTTGAATATTTATCTTTTGGTGTGTTTTGGGAAAAGTCTTAAAAATCTTTCATTCAGCCTCTGACTGATGTTTTAGGTGAATCACTAATTAAATAGGTGTACCAGTACTTATATCTCTGAAAAATACTGTGTATGTTGTTTAATGCTTTTACATCGTATTTCAGTGTTTCATGGGAAGGCATAATATTCAAATATTCTATTATTGCTATAGTATTTACTAAATAAAGCATGTGAAGATTACATTTTTATCATACTGTTTTTCTAAATTCTTTCATTAAAAAATTATTTTAAATGTCAATTTGCTGGAATTTTAGGCCCTAACATGTAACAGTACATAGCAACTCCTGTATGTATCTTGGCATGTCACAAATGGAATCAGTCAATAAGCTCTTCCTGAGCAAAAACCGAAATGATACTAACCTACATCTGTAAGTAGTGCTTTAAAAAGAGATTTAAAGCTAAATTTTATAAAGTATTTAAAGACTTACAAGTATAGCTAATTATGAGTCTTTCAAGTCATGCTAATGTCCTAAAAAAATTATGGGTACCACAGAAGCCTATATGGGTTCAAAATTAATGTTAGACCAATTCAAAATACTTTTTTCATTTCAGTACTTGTGAAAGAAAATTTCTTTCTTGGCAAAATTTTTGCAACAAACACATTTGTTGAAAAAAATTAGACTGAAGCCTCATGCCTAGCTTCACGGATGTGATTAAAAGTTGCAGTTGCACTAATCTGTAACAAAGATGGTCAAGAAGAGTGCGTTTATATCCCATCTAGGCCCACTGCTTTGAGATTTGTCTCACCAGCATATTTCAGTAATTTTCTCCTCTCAGTTTCTACTGAAACACAGCTGAGGCCAAAGCTGAGAATTTAGTAATGAGTTTTAAGTGCTTCTTTTCTCATGTTCTTAAATACTGTTTGATTAAGAAATCCCACATGGCTGCAATTTTGTGTTAGACACCCTGCTTACCTTGGTTCTGTATAGCTTTGGTTATATTGCTTTCAGAAAATTACTTCTGATTCTCACTGAAGTTCTTACAAATCCAGACTGTTTTAGCAATATGTTCATATATCTTAAGTGAGAACATGAGATAATCATAGAATCATAGAATCATTTAGGTTGGAAAAGACCTTTAAGATCATTGAGTCCAACCATTAACCCAACACTACCAAGTCCACCACAAAACCATGGCCCTAAGCGCCATGTATACACATCTTGTAAATACCTCCAGGGATGGTGACTCAACCACTTCCATGGGCAGCCTGTTCCAGTGCTTGACAACCCTGTCAGTGAAAACATTTTTCCTAATATCCAAACTAAACATCCCCTGGCACAACTTAAGGCTGTTTCCTGTTGTCCTATCACTTGTTACTTGGGAGAAGAGACCAACACCCACCTCCTTTCAGGCAGCTGTAGAGAGCAAGAAGGTCTCCCCTCAGCCTCCTTTTCTCCAGGCTAAACAACCCCAGTTCCTTCAGCCGCTCCTCATTAGACTTGTGCTCTAGACCCTTCACCAGCTTTGTTGCTCTTCTTTGGACACACTCCAGCACCCCAATGTCCTTCTTGTAGTGAGGGGCCCAAAACTGAACACAGTACTTGAGGTGTAGCCTTACCAGTGCCAAGTACAAGGGGACGATCACTTCCCTAGTCCTGCTGGCTCATATTTAGCTGGCTATCAACCAATACCCCCAGGTCCTTTTCCACCAGGCAGCTTTCCAGCCACTCTTGCCCAAGCCTGTAGCGTTGCCTGGGGCTGTTATGACTTAAGTGCAGGACCCAGCACTCAGCCTTGTTGAACCTCATACAGTTGGCCTCGGGCCATTGATCCAGCCTGTCCAGACCCCTCTGTAGAGCCTTCCTATGCTCCAGCAGATCAACACTCCCGCCCAACGTGGTGTCATCTGCAAACTTACCAAGGGTGCACTCGATCCCCTTGTCGATAGATATTAAAGAGAACTGGCCCCAGTACTGAGCCCTGGGGAACACCACTTTTGACTGGCCACCAACTGGATGTAACTTCATTCACCACAACTTTTTGGGCCCGGCCATCTAGCCAGTTTTTTACCCAGCGAAGCGTACGCCCATCCAAGCTGTAAGCAGCCAGTTTCTCCAGGAGAATGCCGTGGGAAATGGTGTCAAAGGCTTTCCTGAAGTCCAGGTAGGCAATATCCACAGCCTTTCCCTCATCCACTAAGTGGGTCACCTTGTCATAGAAGGAGATCAGGTTAGTCAAGCAGGATCCGCCTTTCATAAACCCATTCTGACTGGGCTTGATCATCTGGTTGTTCTGTACTTGCCACATGATGGCACTCAGGATGATCTGCTCTATAACCTTCCCTGGCACCGAGGTCAGGCTGACAGGCCTGTAGTTCCCCAGATCCTCCTTCCGGCCTTTCTTGTAGATGGGTGTCACATTGGCTAACCTCTGGTCAACTGGGACCTCCCCAGTTAGCCAGGACTGCTGATAAATGATGGAAAGTGGCTTGGTGAGCACTTCCACCAGCTCCCTCAGTACCCTTGGGTGGATGCCATCTGGCCCTATAGACTTGTATGTGTCTAAGTGGTGTAGCAGGTCACTAACCATTTCCCCTTGGATTACGGGGGTTTCAGTCTACTCCCCATCCCTGTCTTCCAGCTCAGGGGGCTGGGTACCCAGAGAACGACTGGTCTGACTACTAAAGACTGAGGCAAAGAAGGCATTAAGTACCTCAGCCTTCTCCTCATCCTTTGTCACTATGTTTCCCCCCACATCCAATAAAGGATTGAGATTCTCCTTAGCCCTCCTTTTGTCACTAATGTATTTATAGAAACATTTTTTATTGTCTTTTACAGCAGTAGCCAGATTAAGTTCTAGTTGGGCTTTGGCCCTTCTAATTTTCTCCCTGTATAACCTCATGGCATCCTTATAGTCCTCCTGAGCTGGCATTAGAAAAACACTTCAACGTGGGCTCTTAGAATTCCACTTATACTGAGCTCTTAGAGTTCCACATATACTGGGTTTTTGCTTTTGATTTTTTAACTCTTTTTTTAAGTTTTGGACCAAAATTTTCCTGTTAACAGAAATATTTTTACTAATTCTCAGTAGTCAACATTCTGAAACACTTTTCTCTAATTAGAAAAAACAGTTTAGATTCTGTGCCCCTCACTGAAATCAGCCAGTGAAGTTGCTAAGTCAGTTGGACAGGACCGTGCAATCAAATGCATGTCCTTCTCAGGAGCTATGTCCTGTCATGCCCCTTTAAGTGCTAGACTTCCTGCAGACTCATCTAAGACTTCATATTTATCGTGAACTTTGGTGCATGGAGGTTTGCTTTAGTAAGCTGTTGAGTACTAAACAACAAAGAAGAACTGCTCTCAACAGCATCATCAGTAACTTGCAAGATCAGTCTCCAACCAAGGGAGATCACAGATCTGTTAGCCTTACATAGGGAAAATTCCAGCCAAATACAAATTTACTATAAGGTGTGTAAAATCTGTTCTAGTTTTTCTGATTGCTTTATAGTTCTGTTTCATAACAATTAAATATTTGAAACCATTATCTGGGCATTAAGGTCTCATCTAAACAAAGCATTAAATTAAGCATTCCTTAATCAGGAATCCTTCCAGTACTATCAATTAAATGATGTTTAAATTCATGTTTTAAAATTAAACATATACTGAAGTGCTGGCTATTATTGAATACTATTTCCTCACTGCTGGATACATCTGCAGATCTACATTTAGATTTTCTACATAATTTTTTAACTATAAGAGAAATAATACACTCAGTTATTTGTACATGAACAATTGTTCACTATAGTTCTTCCTCTTCTCTCTTATGTTCCATTTTTTACCTTGCTATTCTTATTTTTCATATGACTACTTTCTGCATGAACATCTCCTGTCAGCACAGGAATTTGGCATAAGAATTCAAATACTGTCATATTACATTAAATTATGTGCTTGAAGTTGTTGAAGAAACTGCTTTCCCATTGCAGAAGAAAATGAGTTTGCATTTATTGGGTGAGCAAAGAAAAGCTGTCATTTTGTATGTCTGTCTATCATGGCAAGACAGATCATTGCAAATATACTGTTGGTAACCTTGTCAGCATGACAAATGGTTACGTGGCAAAATATTTAAAAGTGCTTGTTTATACAGCAGCCTCCAATTATTTCCGTAAGTTGTGGAGCTGTTATTGTAGTGAAGCAGAGCTATCTACCCATACGCATTTACAGTCCCTTCCAAAAAAACCCAACACCAACAGAGATTGGTACTTTGGGATAATATGGCAACTGCAACCATAGCCTTGTACATAGAATAGGCAATGTGAGGCTGCATGCTGAGGAAGCCGTCCCTTCATGCAGGTTGAAGAACCCAAAATTGTTGTTATTCCAAAATCCGTGCATTTAATTTAGCTGCAGACATACCCAAAGTAGTGTGTGTACAGCCTTGCTATTCATTTTACATCATTTGAGATGTGGAAATGAGTAGTACGTCTGTGCAGCTGCTAATACAGGATACTGGATGCCCAAAGAAGACTTTGTGGAGTCATTCTTGCTTCCCAAGCAGAAATAGGCATTTCAAAGAGGAAAAAAAAAGTAACACAAGTCAAGTGGAGACTAGAGCAGGAATCAAAAATCCAAAGTGAAAAAAAATGCAAAGTTCTTAATGCTAAAATACTGCTTCCTGAACACATTTTAGCAACAGATGGTTTTAAAAATTTCTTTCTCCATATATGAATTTAAATATTTCAGGAAGCTAATCTATTTCTTTTTTCTCTCCTTTTTTTTTTTTTTTTGACACGTTCAAGTTTTCTCACAGTCTCTCAGCTGTGATTTTTAACTTAACTACTCATACAAATTTGATCTGTGAAATATCTGGTGGGGCTGTGCAAGATACTTCTACTGACACTACACCACAATTTCTTTTTCGCTTGGAATACTTTTAAATGGAGGTATTTGGCTATTTGTTTTTAAAAAGATAAAAAAACAGTCCAGGACATAAGAATGACCTATTCAAAGCACTCCTAGAAGCATTTGATACATCCAGAATCCCAAATACTACCTTATTCTGAGCAACCTAGTAATGATCTGCTTGGTGGACTGTTTTCCTTCCATTTTAGAATTGTAGCATTCACATTGTTTGACTAAAAGAAAAAAAAAAAGATTATGAAAATATATGGATCTTTTCAGTAATAGTTAATGCAATATAGCTCTTATCCAAATCCCAGTGAAGCTTACAGAACATTTTCCCTTTAGTTTCAGTAGTCCTTAGACTAAAATGTTTTGCCATATTTTTGAGGAAATACAAATACATTGTTCCTTACTGCTTCTCATGTTACCATTTCTTCACATCTACTCAGTTTTTCTCATTTTGAAATACAGAAAACCAGAAATCTAAGTTACAAATAAACAACAGGTATTAAGATCACACAAGCGCTTTATGGAATGCCCTTTGGAAAAAAATCTATACTGTAATTTCTATTCAAAGTGGGTACTAGAGACTGAAAAAAATGGAAAAGAGACGTGTCATAAATCAAAGCAGTCATCTGGTTTAGTGTCCTGTGGATGGCCAACAGCAGATGGCATCACTTGCCTGCAGCAAAGTTCCTTCTAAATCCCGTATGTTAGCAGTTTGTTGTGACCTAGATCCTACAGAACCAAATACCCAAAGCATTTCATTCATTTGCAAGCCTTTCTGGGAAGTCTAATGCTATTTGTCCACACAGATCAGAACAAATTTCATAGATCATCCCACATGAGATAACTCGTTTTGATAGTTTTCAAACATTCTCTTTCCAACTGTTAACCAAAGGAACTACACAGGAGTGTAGGTATGACTTCTTACCATTTAAGTTTTGCGGTCTTTTGAAAGATAGAGCTTATAAATAATTTATTAATGAGTAATAAGTGATTAAGGGACACTTTAAAGAACTTAGAAGCTTAACTAAAATGAAAGAGGAAATCCATAGGCAGAATGAATCTGCAGCCAAGTTATAAGAGGCAATATGGAGGTATAGGGCTTACGCCTGTTGGCTGGCACAGACCTGTCTGTGCTCTCACTACTGGTTTACCAGAGAAATTAATTTGATAACTTCCAGATGCTGACAAGGCAGGGTGCTGAATAGGAATTTTTTTTTGAAACTTAAAAATTGTTGCATATGCAACTAATATGACTGCCTCATTCATGGTTAGCACATATCTTTTCTGGAAGGTCTGTGTTGTGGTTTGGGTTTATTTATTAGTGTCTGTCGTATAATTTCAGGCAGTGAGACTTGTTGTCCAGCTGAGACTAGAGCTAAGCAAGACTGACTTTAGAGCTCACCCAAAGATTTCTTGTGCCTAAGCTGACACCACCTCTTCTCAACAGGGAACCTGATAATGTGCGGAGAGAAAGGCCCTGTTCAGCTTATCTTCGGCTGATGAAGAATCTGAATTCTTATGGGTTTCCCTCCAGTAAGGGCAAGGGACAGCAGCAGAAGGAAAGAATAATGGAAAGGGGGCTTAGAGTTAGTTTCTGTGAAGGTCTGGTGGTCAAGCCCTGCATTTATTTTTTTTAAATCTTAACAGTAATGCAAAAGCATAAATAAAGACACATGCAATTTCACATGGGATTCTGAGTCTTAGAAGGATCCTGTCGGGGGTTTTAAGCTTAGCTAGTGTGGTGGTTTAGCCTTGACCAACAGCCAAACTCCCACTCAACTGCTTGCTCACTCACTCCTCAGCAGGACATGGGAGGAAAACAGGAAGAACAGGAATGAGAAAGCCGGGGTGGGGAGGGCAGGAGGATAAATACAGGGACATTGCTCACCAGCTACTGTTGCAGGCAAAGCAGGCTTGAGTTGGCGAAGAGTAGCCTGATTTACTGCCAATTACAATAAAAATAATTACTAATTTGGGTAATGGGAAGGATAAAGACAAACATTAAAACAACGCCTTTTCTCTCCCCTTTCCCATGCTCAGCTTCACTCTAGACTCCTCTACCTACCCCCGGAGCAGTGGAGGAACGATGAAGAAAGGAGGTTAACAGCCAGTCCATAACAGTTCTGCTTTCCCTCTCCCTTCTCACGCTTTTCCTCTGCTGTAGTGTGGGCTCCTCCACAGGCTGCAGTCCTGTAAGGAAAATCTTTTCTCCACAGGTGGCAGTTCCTTCAGGAATATCCATCTGCTCTGGTGTGTTCCTCTCTGCAGGCTGCAAGGGAATATCTGCTCTGCCATGGAGAACCTCCTTTTCCTTTCTCTGACCTTGATGTTCCCTCTCATGTTTCTCACTCTTTTTGTTCCCCCGCTCCCTGTGGCGTCTTCTGCCCTTTTTTAAAAGAAGTTTTCAAAGAGATGCCACACACTTGGCTCACGGGCTGAGCTGTGTCCTACTGTAGGTCCCTTGCAGAGCCGGCAGGGACTGGCTGGAACCCGCCGTGTCCGGCACAGGGCAGCCCCTCACGTCCGCCCACAGATGGCACCCTGATGCTGCCACCACTACCAGAACCTTGTCACCTGCACGCAATGCACGTCTTACCTAAAATGGAGTGAGTTTCAGCAAAGTTTCTTACATTCATGCTGCTTTACCAAGAGATTGTAATCAGTTTTGTCCTCTAGTGGAATAGTTTGGATAGTCCTCTGTTAATTTACTTCTTGCCCACACTTGAGTTAATTCAGCCACTGAACTTCACTTCTGAGGGGACAAATCTAGAAAATTTCAGTCTGTGGTTCTGATAATTTCAAAAAATATTTTCTGACTGGCACCTGCAAAGACTGCATACACTGCTGAGTGTATGCACAGCTCTTAAAAACGGTGTGTGATACTTGTTCTCCTGATAAAATAAATTCAGGGGTGTGGCAGACTCACATGATTAATTAGTAACTAATTAATCCATTTTACATGTAAGGGTACTGCATCAGTGGTAATTATCTCATATAGTGAATTTCCAAAAGAATTTTAGAACTTAAACATCAAAAATATTAGAAGACTTCAATAATACAAGTGATACTGTGTTTTTTCCTTCAGGGTTATTTCTGAAAGAGGGCAGCCTGCCAGAAAAAGGAAACAACAGCATATTCAAAATTACTGTAATTTGCAGACCATACGTGGTCCTTGGTTTATCAAATAACTTCCATAGAAGTCAGTGAGATTTTCTTGAATGGACAAGAAAAGTATATTTCTTACTGTTACACTTGTAGCTAAATTGTTTAGCATGGAAATATCTAAACTGCTATCAACTTGGGAGTTAGAAATGTCTCTACAATATGAGTTACTGCATTGTGTTTTTATTCTACTTGTATTATCATATTCCCAGATTGACTCCATCAGCCTTATCAGAGTAATTGGAGATTTACACTGGTCTAACTAAACAAAATCTGATCACGTCTTCTGTTATTGAGAACACTGTAGTAACTGCTTCAAAACAACCATCTGATTTAATAAAAACAACATTGCAACCACTTGTGGGTCTACTAGAAAGAACTAGCCCTGCTTTTCCTGTGGCTGGACTAGGATGTTGCGGAGCAGTTCTATCACAGTATTACAGTGTATTAGTAGAGAACGAAAAACCAACACGTGATACTGAAACTGACAGCAGTTTGTGTGAAACATATACATGTAAAAAAATATCCCCAGCAGAGGGGAGGAACACAAATAAGAATGTTTTCTCGAATTAGAAGAAAACATTGTCATTGGATGACTTTTCTACTTATATTCAAAATGAATCAGCAAGTTTCTTGTTACCTTTAAAAGTGAGTTGTTAAGTGATAAAGGAATAAATGATGTGTTTAAGATAGAAAAGCAGGGGCAAGTTTAGTAGGCTATTGCACTTGAGCCATAGGCAGAGGAGCCTCTTGCCCTCAGTATCTAATGGGATTAAGCGTATCTCTTCGGCAGTATTTGTCACATTTTTCATTCTAGCAGAAGAACCATAATGTCTGAGGTAGGCCTTGTTTCCAAATCATCTTTGTAGCTGCTCTCCCCGAGGAGAAGGACTTGGGGGTGTTGATTGATGAGAAGCTCAACATGAGCCGGCAGTGTGCGCTTGCAGCCCAGAAAGCCAACCGTGTCCTGGACTGCATCAAAAGAGGTGTGGCCACCAGGTCAAGGGAGGTGATCCTGCCCCTCTACTCCGCTCTTGTGAGACCCCACCTGGAGTACTGTGTCCAGCTCTGGGGGCCCCAGTACAGGAGAGACATGGAGCTGTTGGAGCAAGTCCAGAGGAGGGCCACAAAGATGATGAGAGGGCTGGAGCACCTCTCCTATGAGGACAGGCTGAGAGACTTGGGGTTGTTCAGCCTGGAGAAAAGAAGGCTCTGGGGAGATCTAATTGCGGCCTTCCTGTACCTGAAGGGGCCTACAGGAAAGCTGGAGAGGGACTGTTTATCAGGGAGTGTAGTGACAGGACAAGGGGTAGTGGGTTTAAGCTGAAGCAGGGTCGATTTAGATTAGATGTTAGAAAGAAATTCTTTACTGTGAGGGTGGTGAGGCGCTGGAACAGGTTGCCCAGAGAGGTTGTGGCAGCCCCCTCCCTGGAAGTGTTGAAGGCCAGGTTGGATGGGGCTTTGGGCAACGTGGTCTAGTGGAGGGTGTCCCTGCCCGCAGCAGGGGGGTTGGAACTAGATGATCTTTGAGGTCCCTTCCAACCCAAACCATTCTATGATTCCATGATATATTTCTAAACTGCAGTGTTTCTGATACTGAATTAAAAGACAATCTATGGGATAATATTTGTGCACAGTGATTTTCCACAGTTTATCAAACCAATTTACATTCCTTTACATGTGAACTACATATATGGGGTGTAAGGCAGAATTTGATTAATTCATTTTCACATCAGATTTGTGAAAGGTTTGTTTTCCTCTAGCTTTTGAAGACAAGCAGTCTTCTTTATATATCTAGATAGATATTTTAGAACTATTGATACTGTTCATAAAAATGATACTTTTCCTTAGAGTTAAACATAGAATTTGTCAAAACAATACTTTTACAAAAAGGTGTATCAGACCCTTCATATAACTTAACTAGTCTTTTAACCAGAGATCAGTACATCAGTATGTATTTTTAAATGTTATTGATAGTAAAAGTAAAATGCTGCTCTGTTGTAAATGTGTGACTAAAATTTTTAAGTTAAATTCAGAATTAGACCATAATCTTTGTTCACTTTTAGTAGTCTTAAGTTTCACTAATTTCAGTGGAACTATGATTGCTGGACACCTGTGGGAATTCAGGAAAACCTGAAAGTGTTTTTCAGTTATAACCAGCATTTTGGCAGTACAATAAAATAATCTGTCAACTATTTTGGGAAAAAAAAATGAAAATTTTTAATGGAAATTTTGCACCTTACCTTTTCATGTTAAGGAGGAGCATTTTAATCATGTTTATTATTGCATTTTAAAATGATTGTCCAAAGAGCTACATTCATTCACCTTTCTTACGTATGCCGGGTACTAATTGGTTGGTATAAGAGCTCCCTCTATAGGTTTTATTTCAAATATCAGCGTAGGAATATATAAAGGAAAGTAAATTCCCCCTCTTGTCAGTGCTTCATAAACGTAATCAGTTGAACAACATGACCCAATTTTTATAAAGAGGATTTTATGGAAAAAACACCATCGATTTTACCAATGGTTAAAGTATGAAAATGCAATGTTACAGATTTATTTAAGTTGTATTTACAAAAAATTTACTTTTAATTTTAATAGCAGCCTGATAAACTGCATAACTTAAGCTATTGTTATATAAAAGAATAAATCAGCATTTTCTCTTTTGTAACTGCTTTTAATACATATAGGTATCAGAGCTCTCAAACTGCAAAAGTATGGCTCACACAGTAGTACAAGTTTCTCATTAACTGGTAGTATGCACGTCTTTGAATAAGAACTTCTACCCTTTATGGCATCCTGGTGGTATAGTATTCATGTGACAACTACAGAAATTCCTAGTAAGGGAGGGACAAGATATTTGAAACAATTTAATATACAGCTATCAGCATAATTTAGCAGAGAGAGAAAAAAAGGAAAATTAGAGCCAAACAATCTGCCAGTTTTCCCTACACATCAGCAGGCGTTTCTAAGTCAAATAAGTAATCCTGTAGACCTCACGATGGCAAATGTGGTTGTTGGTAGCAATAAACTAACTGTGTAGCTTTCTTTCATGCAGAGTTTCTATTAGTAGAAACAAACTCCAAAAATCTCTTTATGAAGGAACCCATTCTCTTAGATCTATTTGAAAATCAAAGCCTACTGGTTTCTAGTGAAGATCAGGCAGGAGTGAAGCCTGACAGTTATTAAGCAATATGCCAGGTTGTATGGACCTATAAACTTTACCCAACATACAAAATAACTAGCTGTGCTCTGTTGTATGTCCAGCTGCACATAAGCTATTAAAACAGCTCCATTGAGAACATGTACACAGTAGTTGCATGAGATTATGTTATATGAGATTTGTCTTGAATATCTAAGTCATCTTCATAAAGAAATCAGCTGAAACAGAGGTAGCTGACTTTTGGGGGTAATAATACAAGTTTACATGAACTTTTCTTTGTAAATAAACACAAATTTGGTATATAGCTTTTTAATAATAAACATATCGTAATAAACATTCTGAAAGCTATGTCTGTACTTGTCACCTGTTCAGCATTTCTTATGGCATGACACAACATACAGAAACGGAAAATTACTGAGAGAAGTGAAATTGATTACACTTTAAACAGAAATTTTAAGCCCATTACACAGAATGTACTTCACGGATTATAAAAGAAATCTTTATATGCATTGGCATCAGAACATGTAGCTTTCAGAGATGAAAATGAGGCCTATATACACGCACAGGACAAAATTGTTTGGTTGCAAGCTAATGGAATTCTTGTGGTCATTATTACAATTAAACACTAATTACACAGTTTGAGACAATCAGTGAGGGTAGTGGCCTGGAAATAATTCTCATTGTATAAACTTTGGATAATTAAAAATATTTTTCTTGGATGTCACTGCTGTTACTCTGGATTTGCAAATGAGAGAAGAATTTTGCCCCAGTCCAATTACAGATGCTTCATATTCTTGAAAAATAAGAATCAGCAAGAACATGCATATATCACACATGTTTCTAGTTTTAAAAAAGTTTTAAAGAAAGTTTTTCAGCATTTTTGCTTCTTAGAAATTAAATAGCTGTATGAGGAAAATGCTGTTTTCTTACACCTGTGTGCAGACCCTCAATCTTTTTGCTAGTGACAGCTAGAAAGTAAGAAATACATTCAACATTGTAAATAAAGTTCCTGTGATGGCCATGACTCCCCAAAAATCCAAGGATTTCTAACATTTGAAACAATGCAGAGAAAAATAGGACAATCATAATCCAGTTTTATCTAAATCTGCTGCACAGAAATTATCCTCTGATGATCTAAGTTTCCATACTCCCCTTAGTGATAGACCTGTGGTTAAAGAATCTTAGCTTTCAGAAGCGTTAGACAGATTCAGCTTTACTTGCATAAGAGAGTGGAATAGATCTGTATCTCCCCATCAGAAAGAGCTCTCATCACTGAGCAGAAAAAGGTCGTCATGACCATCTGTGGTGGCTTTGTTTTTTTACAGTTGCTCTTTGCACATGAACATTTATGGGGCAATGCCCTGCAAGTGAAATAGGCAGATGAATGACTCATTTATCCATTACTAGTTGTGTAACTGTTCATCTTCAGGATAGAGGAAACCCTGCCTAGAAGGAAAAGTACAGGCATCTAGGAAACTCAAGCAGAAACTGAATGTGCTTGTGTGTATACTGGTGGGGCTCCACTACTTATGTATTAAATGACATAAGCAATAATTTTGAAAAGCTAAATTTTGGACCTGAGTACTAAATATGGAAAGTAAATGGAATTCTACACTCCTAAATGTTTTTGTAATCCCTCTATTGGTAAGTATAGCTCGAGGGAAATTACTATATGTATGTTCATGGGGAAACAAGCTGCAACAGTAAGTGATGCAGATGATGGGGAAAAATAAGCTGTATGTAATTCCATGGTGCTGAACTTGGGAATAGTGTTGAATGTACAAGTAAGAATACATGACACTAAGGAGTATAAAAAAATCTCAGTTGTAAGCTAAAAGATAGTACAAATCAGGATAGTAAAAGCCTCCAAGAAGCTTATCTAAATATATATCACATGGTTCTTAAATTTAGCTACCAGAGAAATAAAAACAGGTATATAAGACCCAAAGTTCAGAAAGTTAAAATACTATTCCAGGGGAAGAAGACACGGTGTGCTGTACTTCTGCTGTATTTGGCTAGTTGCTTGTTCATGCTGTATTTCATTAGATGAATTCTGTAAGGTTCCATTTATTCCTGAGACTACATCTTACATCAAACATCAGCACCCTATTCTGCTCTAACGTTCATCCTATTTTGTAGTAACTCTTACAGAAAATGTTGAAATCATTAGAAGCAGTACATGTGAAATGAAGAACTAGATGCTGGTCTTGAAAATGCTCATGTGATTTAGAAGTAATACTCTACTTCTGAAGAACTGCTCCTGATTTGTACTAAAATAAATTTATATCTGGGCTATATGTGTCTTATCTTCTTTGGTTAATACCAATATGATTACATTAAAAACCCTTCTTGCCATCTGCCAATTTGAAAAGAAATGCTGTCAAACTTGTGTTTATTGTTTATGCAGAGAACAGTCCATTTCCAATTAGCTAAGTGATCACAGATCTAACAGCTGCAATTCATATAACAAATAGATTGATTAAAAACAAAATAAACAGCAAACACAACTGCAGAGAATGTTAAAATTTAACTCTTGTTAAACCAGGACTAGATACTATGGATTAATGCAAGATAAAAGTACTAGATACTTAATGCAAGGTAAAAAAGTATAAAATATTGTAATGTACAAAGCAGAACTTCCAAATGGCTGAGGAGTCTGCAATTAAGTACAGTATTTAAAAAAATTTAATTCAGTTTATCCCAAAATAATTCCATGTGCATGTATGTGTGTTGTAAAGCTATGTCTCTTCTAAGCATAATTTTCAGCATTACAGAACTAGCATTCTTTATTTTGTTATACTACTGCTTATGCAGTCACTAAAAATATTTATGTTCCTATCCTTTGAAAAGAATGTGAGATTTCAACACAGATCCATTTCTAGGAAATACGTGTTTTCATATGCAGTTAAGGACTTGACTCTGAATAAACAAAAAAAATTCTGTCAGGTGGCTAATTTTTCAGGGAAAGCATTCAGGGTCTTGAGGCTATCAAATGTTTTCCAAGTTGGAATCACTGAGAATAAGAAGAAAAATTATAAGAAGCATCTGAAAAGACATCTTCAGAGTATTGGGGGTGAACCCTTTTTGTTCTACCACCATAGCTTTATTCGGTATTTATGATAAAGTGCAGGAAATACCATATCGTGCATGGTATAATTTTTCAGCAAACACAGACTTCACTTTAAAAGCAGAAAAGCAGATGTGGCTTAAGAGAAATGCACATATTAGAGTCTAGCCAAAAGAAAGAAAGCCCCTAGGATGGGCAGGTTTATTATCATGTGTATGGTATTGCTCCTGAAGTAACACAGACCACAGCAATTGTAATTTGTACTTCAGTCATTTCCTCCATTTTTGATGAGGTCTGCTTTGTAATGGATTGGCAGGTGGGACTGATCTCCCTTTGTCCCTTCTGACTAAGTCCAGCATGATTTATTTTCAATCTTCAGTCTTTTCCAACCTTGTATTTTTTGCTTTTTTGGCTGCATTTTTTGCTTGTTTAAGCAGTCTTGATTATACAGCTTACCACTGCTGTGATTCTTACCAGTTTTCATTAGCAGCACAAACACCAGTAGTCTTCCTTCATATGCTGTGGAAGTGCTAAGGTTGCTCTTTCCTTCACCAATTCTGTGAACCCTTCGTGGTCCCATTTGGTTTCCGATGTCACTTGGAGGGACAGAAACCCTCGAGGACCTTGGAAAACCACACAGTTTCTTCCTCATTGGGGGCAGATGGTGGCAAATCCTTGCATCATATGCTACTTTGAGATTGCTCCTTTCTCCTCCCCACTGAGACATGCATCAGGGCCTACCTTATACTGGCCCTATTTTCTTACCCCAGGATATGACCAAGTATATTCTTCCTTGGTGTCACTGAAACCAATGGCAGAAGGTGCACACTTTCTAGGCAATTAATGGTGTACTTTGATAGAAATAATGGTGAATCTCAAATATACGAAATAACAGGTTTTAGTATGCAGTATTCATTTGAACCAAACTTCAGGAGGAGTGTATCAGCACAAACTGATAGGAGTTTCCTTAAAATAGAGTTTTTAAGCTTTGTTCTTGACGAAAGAGCTGAATTTAACACTTTGACTGGACCCTGGATCTAGGTATCAATAATGACCTCTTGCCTTAGGTAAGAAAGAACCTATTTTATTAGTTTAAATAGACTTTCTCTACTGTAAGTCTGAAAGCCTAGATTGGTATTAAGAAATTGTTTGACCATAGCAGCCCAATCTAATGTTGCTGCAAATAATTTATCAGGTAAGTTGCTTTGGTTCCCATGAGTAAATCCACAATTCTAATTTCATATACAGGAGGGTCTTTTGAAGCATCAGTTTAACCACAGGAAATTAAATCACTGTAAAGAATGCTAGCAATCTTTTTTATTGTGAAAGCTTCATTTATATTATTCATAGGCTAGAAATCTGAAAGCATGCTGGAAAAAATATTCATTTCTTAGAAGTAGTATTCAGATATGGCATTAGCTTTAGGTTATTTAGAAAAGCAGGTTCCTCTAGTTGTTATAAAATCCAGTTTTGGCGTTATCTTAGCATTTAACATCACTAAGTAGCAAACAAATAGCAAGAATGTCTGAACATGACATGGCCAAAATCCTAACTCTTCAATCTTACCACTTACTGTCCTATTCAACATACCTTTGGGAGGAGCATTGAAAACCTAATTGTCCGGTACAATTGGGTAAATCACTTCGTTAGCACTCACAGAAACAGTTAAATTTATAAAAAAGTATGTTTACACCTGTGCAGCATTCTCAACCTACAAAAGTGAGGTTTAATGTCTGATTTTACAGCCAGGCATGAGAATTGGTTCCTGGGTAAATTATTTTATTAGCATCCTAAGCAATTAATTGGATGTGTAGGATTACTCTTGATTTTAATTTTGTTTTCAAGGTTGTTATTGCTTTTCTGAAAAAATTCTTGAACATCCCATTCTCCTCACAGTGCAGTATCACATGACTACTAATTTAAACACAGAGGGGAAAAAGAAATGCAAGGCAGAAACTGTAGAACCAAAAGACTACAATTCACTTGTTTCTGATGAGTGTCTTCGAAGTAGGGTTGATTATGCCTGATCCAGGTTTTGTAACCTGAACGGTGACTGTGACAATGGCCCTGCAATCTCCTGCATCTGCACCAGGTCCACGGGTAACTGAAACTGGATGGCAAATAACCCTTCAATCTACCAAAAAATAGTTATCCAAAGCTTTTAAAGAGAGATCTTAGTCACTTATTTACCCCTTTTCCAAAAGTACGCCAAGAAAATAAGGACATGCAATCTTACCAAAGAAAACCTAAGTTTAGCTGTTTTAAGCCTAGAGCTTTATAGAGCTAAAGAATTGTTTGCAAATACAGTTTGGTAGAAGCCGTTATCATATACACATAGCTTAATAGTTTATGAAGCAGATTATAATGTGGTTGCTTCCAACAGTATGGAAGTGGATTTGATGACCCTACACATCTTTCCAGTCCCATTCCTAACTAAATTTTTTCTCTTTTACTGCAGCCCAGAAGATGGTGAAATTCATCCTGAAATCTGTAGACTATACATCCAGTTGCAGTGTTGCTTAGAAATGTACACAACAGAAATGCTTAAGTCCATATGTCTGCTAGGATCACTGCAGTTTCATCGGAAAGGTATTGAATTGCACAAATATACAGAAGCTGATTTAAAAAAAAGAAGTCTTTTGAGGCATGCATGGGTATTCATGAAAGTCTAAGCACCGAACTGTAAAATTAACTATAACACTGAAGCTTTTCAGCTACTGAAAAAACCCCTGTATTTCTGTTTCATTATCATCATTTCACAGAAGTGTGTCATATCGAGCATGTATCACTAATGTCCTTGTAGTTTAGAAGTCTGAAAATTTTTTGAAAGAGTGATCCGAAAAGCTTTAGCTGTCATTAGTCAGATCAGTGAGAAAACTATCATAGTAATTTTATTAGAGGTATTTGTTGGGTATAATATTTGGGGGCAAGTGTTTGGTGGAACAATATGGCATGGGTTCAGTACTAAACTCATCCCTTACTATCGCTGTTGTTATTTATCCAGCAATGCGAGCTTATAGCAAAAGATGGAGAAATATGGTTAAAAAGCTGCCCACCTTTCTAAAACTAGATACTAGATTTATAATTGAAATGTACCTCAGAGTATTTTTACACAGCAAGGAGATGTCCTTACTTCAGTGAAAACGTGTCTCTCTAATGACTACATATTTGATTAGCCACCTACTGAAAAATGCAGAAATGCAGATAATTCACTGAACAGGTTAATTAGTAATCTCATTACTCAGTGATGGCACACACTGATTGGGACTGTATCTGTGCTAATTGTAACTACTCTTTCCCCAGATAATATCTCAGCAGAATATACTAGGTAAAGACAATACAAAGTCCTGTAATGAACTGTAATGTAGGTCTTGTAATGAACCTTATGTATTTCCTGTCATGCTGAAAGATCCAATAATGTATTTTTCACATCTAGCTATAGGAAACAGCTAAAGTGATATTTTTATTATGATAATAAGAATCAGAGGTTTATAACTGCTCAATTGAACTTCTCAGTGATTTTCTTAAGTCAAAAATCTATAAAATAGGAAGAGACAGGAATAACACAGCCATCGTATAACAAGATGCCAGTGGCTGCTAAAATTAATAATATTATTGTATTTATTTATTATATTTAACCACCTTCTGTAATTGCAGAAAGAATGTAGCTTGAGGTGACCTGAGTAACCCCAATATGTCTTGTCTCTCCCTTTTGCCTCTGAATGGAATCTACATTAATAATCTAAACTACACATCAAACTATTAGATGTCTAAAGTTGAATAAAATTAATTACAGCATTATAATAAGGGCCAGCTTAGTTCCTATGTGGCAGTACTTTTGATATACATTTGTTCCTCATCACACCATAGAGAAAGTCAAGGTAGCTATTCTGCCATTGCTAAATAGAGTAAATTTTGTCCTGTATCCATATAGACATAACCACAGTAACTTGGCTCCAAGTTTCTGTGATATTCTTTGAGAAAAATTCATGATAGGCAAAAATTATATAATCACAGGAATTTGAATAATTTGAATTTTGGAACTTAGCCAATAGAATATTGTATATTAAACAATTGGTATTTACAACACCTAGAAGTATTGTAAAGGCATCATGCAACAAGGGAAATTTCAGATACATGTTAAGTATTTTTTCACAGTGAAGGTAGTCATATATTAGAACAGGCACCCAAAGAGGCTGTGAAATCTCTATCCTCAGAGATACTGGTAAATCCAATAGCCGTGAGCAACCTGATGCAAGTTGGCCCTGCTTTCAGTAGGGTGTTAGAATAGATGACCTTGCAACCTATTTGTTCCATGTTCTGCCAAAACATGCTATTTGCCAAGGAGTGGAATGAACGCATACAGTTCTTTGATTTCTTTACTTATGTAGAATGGTACTTCAGTGTAGTCAAAGTGCATAAATTTATCTCTAGGAATGAAAGAGACAGTAATTTCACCATTATAAAACATACTGTGCTTTTGCTAGCTTTTTTACTTTTTTACCTGTTCAGTTTTTCACGATCTGAGTGACCATATAAAAAATAGTAATTTTCCTTGTGTACGAAGAATACCACCCTTAGAAGCTTTGCTTAATTCAAAAATGTGTATGTCTGATGTTCTTGCTGTGTCTTGAAGCTCATTTTGGAAGGTAATATTTTCCATTTGGATGTAATATTTTCCATTTTCTAGTTCTATTACCTGTTGCGTAAGTGGTTTGTTAGGTTTTTAAATCTCTCATGAGATTTCACCAATTTATATTCTTACTTGGGAGCCAACAGAGATTCAAGTAGAATGACATGCAGGCTGTTCTTGGCAATCTACAGCTAATAAATAATAATGTGGGTACTGGTATCTTGACTGGACATTATCAAACTGTAGAACTGATAAAGCTAAAGCAGTGCTGATGCTCTTTTCCCAAAAGTAACTCAGTCAATGCTCCCTACTGGGAAATGGATGCTCTTTAATGAAACACCATACAACAATTTGAAGGCATGAGCTCTGGGTATTTTCACTGTCTTTTGCAGCACTGATCTTCTATCTCTCCTTATCTTTCTGTTCTACTGAACAAACGTTCCTATATATACTGTATAGTATATATGAAGCTTCCTGTACAGAAGTTTCTTGCATATTTACAGTGCTTCAGATTAACTTACTGCTGTCATACAATCTCTGCTAGAAAAGTCAGATAGTCTGTTATTTCTTTGAGATGCAACAGTTACACTGCGGCCAAAAGCCATAAATATTTCCAGCTGTGTTATGCAGTAAGTAAACTGAGGTAAGTGCTCTCTAATAAATTTTTTTCTAAGATACATAACAACAAAAGCCTACTGTTGAAAATACATTATGATTGCAAAGTTCAACATGCAGAAGGTTTGCAAAAGACACAATGAAACATGCCCAAGTAGCCTTAATTCAAGCTTTTTGTAGTTACTGAGTTTTTGGTTACTTGATCATATGTTTTATTACTCCTCCTTTCCACAATCCCAAGAGTCCTGGCTAATTAATACACATGTAAATATTTACTTAAGCATACATCTTTCTTTTATCCTAGTTGTTCAGTGTCATACATTGTTTTTATTGCACACAATTCTGTTCTAAAGGCAGAATCCTGTTCCTCAGACCTTTCTCAGTAGCTCATACATTGATCAGAGTGTCTTCAGAACTGCCTTGAGCAGCGAGGTAGTAGCAACTTTTCCCTTTGTAAAGAAGGAACAAAGAGAGACTAAGCTAAAAATTGCTAATTTAGAATCTGAGATTGCAGCGTACTTTATGCAGTGCTCTATGTGTTTATAGAGTTATTTTTCAGTAGCTTCATTTGCAGCTGGGTACAAAGAGTCTCTGGGTTGAGCAACTAGACAATTAGTAATACTTTGTCAATAACTATTTTGAGGAGCTCAGTTTAAGCAACTTAGATAGGATCACATGAAAACTTTGGGTAGGTTTAGAGTCCAGTTTTCAGGGCAGCACTGTGAGAAACTCTCCTTTTGTCTTCCTGCAGTCCCTAACATGATGGCTTTAAGGATGTTGCTGTCCCTTTTCTCATAGCAAATACCTGTTGGGGCAGCTCATGTTCCAGCTCTTCCTGGAAATCTGAAACTTCTCACTGCATTTGTTCACCAAGTTTTCTTCTGCATCCATATCACACTCTGGCAGAACTTGTCTGGATAGAATAATCTTTCTCAGACGTTGTCAAGCAACAGATAAGTTCACTTACCAAGGACCTGCAGCTTCTCTCCTCATCTTGGTTTTGTTCTTCTCCATCATTTGAATTATATAGCTCTGTGCCTTAGGGAGAAGTGTCAATCACAGTTCTTAAACCTAGTAATACTTTTAAAAATGTAAGTTAGAATTTCATGGAAAGTAAGATATTCTGCTTAGGTACCTCTCAGAAGTGTTTACAAAATTCAGCTCTAATTCCTTGAAATGTTGTATGTCTTCTTTTTTGACATTGCATGTTCCCAACAATGACTATTCTTTTTATTGAATAAATGAATCCTGGCTTAGCTAGCAAGGTCTTAGAAGAAGTAGTTGGCATAATTTATGTCCATGGTAGCTGCTGGATGTGGTTACTCTTTTTCCAAATTAATACTGAGGTTGTCAAGGTCCCACATTGAGAAAACCCAGAACTACCTCAGAGTACGCTTCAGCATACATTGCTGTATTCAGCCACAAATATTTCGGGGTCAAAGGCTTTCATTGATACCTTATAAAGAACTTCATTGCATTTTCAATATGTAAACATAACAGATAAAAGAGCTTTGCTGATTCATATATCCACAATAGTAATATATTCCTTTCTTTTTAAGGAACTGTAAAATATTATTATCATTGGATCATTATAGCATATCACTGTGGAAGTGTGTGTTACCAAATTTTAATGTCTATGCATGTTTACATAGAAACCATTAATTTCTTAGGATCATCTACAGATATAATTGACTTGTTATGTAATTTCATACATTAGATAATATTTTCAAAAATCCTAAATTGCAGATCGCAATAATTCTATTAGCTAGCTATGCAGCATTTGAGCAAGGCACTCATTTTAATGATTAAGGGAGTAAGGACCATGTAACAAATCAAAGGCAAGAAGGGACAGTTAAAATGGACTGAAGGTGTTTTCCAGAGTTCAAAACATGCTGTAAAAATAATTAAAGCTGCCTTGTCAAAGCAGTACAAGGTTTGAAACTGGTAGCCATTTATGCTGAGTTTGAACAAAAAAAGACACTGCTCATGTATAGTTATAAGAATATATTATTCTTATGGTCCAGAATCAGTAAAACCTGCTATATTGTTTGTAACTTGTTGAAAGAGGAGCATACATACATGGAGAGGTAATTCCTGCTGTCAGTTATTTACACATAGCTCAGTCATTTTAATAGAATTTGAATATGTATGGTAAAAAATTAGTCCAGGATACATTAGATTCTGTTAATCTTACCGTTTTGTGTATGAAATAGTTTCAAAGTCTTATTTTTTCCTGTGTCTTTTTTCTAAATGATGTGTTTTGACATGAATAATTTCTCAGAATAAGATGTAAAATACTTTAATGCTTGTAACCTACATATTGTTTATTCTTACCACAAGCTTATTTGGAAGCCCTGAAGAAAAAATTACAGTTCAATCAAAAGGGAAAGAACTGAGGAAAAAAGGAAAGAATTGAGTCTTATGGGAAAATCATGTGTGCATACTATGGACAGAAAACATTAGGCTTTTGTGATGCAAATTCAGACTGAACTCATTCCTGCATTGTTGGTACATCAGAAGGATACCAAATCACAGATAACTGTGTATCATGTACCATACAAGAAGTTTATAGCATAATTGTTGTTTTTCCAGTATGTGTTTTGTGATAACAACATATATTTCCTTAAAATAGTACCTAAAAAGCCTGTGATAGTTTATATTACAGATTACAAAAAGAAACTCTCAATTTAATGAAGGGATTTTTGTTTTATTTGGCTTTGTTTAAATTACATGCTCTTTAGAATTTTGAAGGAGAAAGGAAGGGTTGTTTAATGGAGGTGCTATAATCTCAGCATTCTCTTTAAAGACTGGTAGATTTGTGTAATTACTGAGACATATTACTTAAACAAGAAGGATAAGATGTGAGAAAGAAAAGAAGCACACAGGTGTGGAGAAACAAGTACTTAAAAAATCCAGGGAATGACCTATTCTCATGTGGACGCTGTGAAGAGGCCAAAATTAATAGAACAGAAACAGGCATGGAAGGAGGAAAACACAACTTCTACCACAGGCTTGCTGTTCTTACTGCATTTTCCTTAATAGTAATATTTCCAGTGAGACAATCTCATGAGTTCTGCATGTCCCAAATGTAAGTCAGGAATGAAGGTCATCAGGCTATTAGCCCTATTTGCCACATATCTTTTTTACTTCCTAAACAATTCTTTCCTATTCCCCTCTTTATGTTCTCCTTTTCATTTACTTTAGCTATAATCTATATTTTGTGCATTTACCCTTAATTGACCAGGTTAAAAGCCTGGTGCAAATGCTTCCTTCTTATTGAGACAGGGATTCTCTTACCTTTGTTAAATTCTGTTATTCCCCTCAAAGGCCTTTCCAGTTCATCTGCAGTGAAATCTAGCTAGCTCTGATGGACCTATAATAGATGGGTTTTTTCATTATGTAAGTTTCTCTGGGAAGTAGATGATGACTAATAGTAGGTGCATAGGCTAGCATGACAGAAGCAAACTCAAGAGGTCACCACAGAAGCAGTGAGGAGCACAACAGGTGAGACACATAAAGCACAGTAATCAGATGTTGGATGTAGCCTTACTGAACTGATCATTTTCTACCTTCTTATTTATCCTCACTCAAGTTTGATCTTCAGCATTATTTAATTCAATGAATTTAATTTCATAGCAAAGGCATTTTCTGCTTCTTAAAGTAAAAAAAAAAAAAATTGCTGAATTAGAGTCTAGAAGACAAAGAATACATCATGCTTTGTATTAAAACTTCACATTAAAAGAGCCTCTGTCTAGCCAGCTGGCAAGAACAGCAGTGTATGTGGACACCTCTGAAAACACTGTGTGCATGATCAAACTCCAACTGAAATTAATGAAAGTCTTTCCACTGACTAAATTGAAAGTAAAATTTAGGGTTCATATCCCTATTTTAAAAATGTGTAATACAAAAGATATCCTTGCTGCCGGTAGAAGGATGAGAAGATTAAAGACTTTGTTTCTCTACAGGCTGTGCCATGTAGTAGAAATGTTAAGCCTGAGTTATATATGTTATTCAAGCAAAGCTTTTATTATTAGCTGACTCTTTAACTGTTTTCAAGTGATTGAGCAGATGCTCTGAAATTCAAGAGAGGCTTCATGAATTGTTCACAATACAACAGAATTACTGGTAAAGAGCTTTTACCAGTTGAAAAGAAATCGCCGTTCATCTGCTAAATCTGCAAGAGCTTGCCTTTATGCTAACAAAAAGAACGTTACAGTCTCAGTGCTTCTGTTCTCAAGTTGCAAAAAAGAACCTTTTATGTTATTTCATCTAGTATTATTGTTTCCATTGGAACACCTTTCACATCCCTGAAGGATACATCTATAGACAGGGTTGTTCTTGACAGCATGTCACCAAAGGTCAGGTCAGAGTTCTGACATAACACTTCAAAATAATGGAAAAATTAACTCATACCCAGTTCCAGCAGTAATACCTCGTGATATCAGTGGCAAATTAGCTGGTTTTCCTGGTTTTTCTTTTACAAAGAAGTGGTAAATGAGATATGTTGTGTTATGGGCTTCTTGTAATGGAAAAAATAATGAATAATGAAGCTTACACAGATAAACAAAACTGATAATATGAACTACTTTAAAATAACAACATAAGCTGCAATTAAGAACTAGAAAAATTTGAAAGTTACACCTACAGGGTGATACAGAGTAAAGCATATAATCTGGGAAGTAGGGTTAGGCTGCTGTTCCATAAGCAATTGAATCAGCACAATAGCTTGTTACCACCAGAAAAATCTTGATCCCTTCCTCTCTATCTTCCCTCCCTTATCATGCCTTCACTTCTTCTTTCCTTCCACTGCTTCTGGCTGTATGATCATCCTCCTCCTCTGGCACTTGCTCTGGACCATGTAGGGTTCTTTACTGACTGGACTTAAATCACTGCAACATCAGAAAACTTCACCTTTTTTTTTTTTTTTTTCTTTTATTGGGGCAATCTTCTGCCATTTGCTGGGTTAAAGTGGCTCAGAGAGGGATCTGGCAAAGCACAAGTCAGCAGTGGATGCCAGAGTAAGCAGCAGAGAATGGACACAGAACATCGTTCTTTTATAGATGATAAACTTGTGATGTCAGGTGATGTGGTCTCTTGGAATCATAGGTGACTTAGCTGGTGGGGGGAAGCAGAGAAAAGGGCTTTCTACTGACTTTAGAGAGTAATGAAAACATTAAGCAAGTATCTTCTGTAGTATAAGTGATGTCTAGTTTGACATTCATACAATTAGCTAAGAATATTTTTATTTGTTTTTAGCAAAAGAATAATTTACCAGAATACAGCAGTTTAGAGAAACTGCCCAAAAAGAGCTTCTTAAGATCCAGGAATTTCTAGTTTTAAAAAAAACAGGGTTACAAACCTGATAGCAGGGATGCTTATTTGTGATGTGGAGGAGTAGTATGGCATGGTCTGCAACCTTAGTCTCTAACATCCCAGAAAAATGGGCTAAATGACCACTACTCTGTTAGCTGTTCTTATTCTTCCTGTTTTTTATCAACCTTTATAGCAACTGATGTGAAAATTTTTCGAACTGTAAAAATTGTGAGACAAAAAAGCATTTTGTACACAACTCCTCATACCACTGGTTTAAACATTGACTTTTTTGTCTATTTTTAGAAAGTTTTATTTGTTTCTGTCTGAAATTGTTTAGTGCATTTCATGGGAGAACTCAGAGGGAGTTCCCTCAGAGAAAGGGAGAAACTTTAACCTCTCAATAATGTGTCTGGGATGCACTCCAATTTGAATTTTCTTACTTAAATGTACTTGATGCCAGGACTGTATTTGCCACTATGGAAAAGGAATACCAACAGACAGGCCACAGGAGGTTTGCAAGGATATAAAAAAATCCCACCAGTACTTAACTGTCTTGCATGCTCCCCTATCATGGTCCACATCCTTTATCCCATTCTCTCTCTGACAAAAGCTCTGGCAGATCTGTCATGAAGCTCCCATTAAATTCCAACACTGCATTTCATTTTCATATAGTGAGCATGGATTAGGTAAGTGTAAGCATGGAAATTCAGAATATAATGTGTATTGGGCTGTGAGTGGTGGCAGCTATGTATGGCTTTTAAATTCACCAGGTACAAAACTACACATTTTTGTCTTTTGTTTTCCCTTAGTATTGCAGCAATACTAGGATACATGGATTGCAGTATTCTTTAGTGTTAATTTTTGAAGTTGCTTTCAGAATGTAAGCTGTAGTTTCCTTAGTTATTTTGTTCTGTTTTGTCCTCTGGCTCTTATTTTGTGTCACATGTGAGACACTGAAGTTTAACTGAAACCCTTCATAATACTCACTACGTAAAATTCTAAGTTCTACACACACCTGTGGAGTTTTGTTTGGTACAAGTAACAGATAGCAGCACTCTGATTAGCAGATTGGTGTGGTCTGCTCCCCTTCAGAACAGTTCTTACTCATAGTTTGCATTCAGCACTCTCTCTCTTCATTTATACTGCTCAAGATCAAGGTCAAACATCAATGATATAATCTGAGTATGCATTTTAATTAGTAAATACTGGGGATATATGTTTTGTTTAAATATTTTAAAGGAAAAGAACCTTGTGCCCCACCCAAGACCCTAGATACTAAAGTGGAGGAGAGTTCCGAAGTTCCTATTTTAGAAGACACGTCCTCATCACCAACAGATATTCAACAGCATTTATGGCAGGTTTCCACAGATATTGAAAACACTGAAAGGTAAGTGTACAAAGTAAAACAAATTTCTGTCTGGGGTTTATTTAATCTTTTCCAATTAGGCAGCCAGTATTGCTAATATTAAAGGTATTAATAAATTAAATAACCTGATAACATTTCTGTTACATTTAACATATCTGAGAGCATCTCCTAAAAGACGGGCAGAGAGAAGTGTCATCCTTAATTAGGCTAATTACCAGAGGGTAATTGTCAAAAACCAAGGGTGGGAAATGTTGCTAGTGGGCCAGGTTCTCCAAAAGAGGCAGCTTTTGTCTCATCTTGAGTGGTTTCTGATTTTTTACCTGAAATCTGCTGGCCTGCAGTTCTACATTCATAAATCGAAAACACAGAATCTAGTTCATGGCAGTTGTTTCTGCCCATGGTTATGAATGTGGAAGCCTTAAGAAGAGAGGGGAACATTATCCACACAGGTTTCTCAAAGTGGACTTCTCTTATCCCCTTAACTATGCAGTTGAAAGACAAAAATGAGACCTTTAGTAGGGAATAATCCTTATGGCCAACATTTCTTTGTAAAAAATACCTATTTTGATGGCTCTGTATATTAAGCTGCTGCTGAGATTTTAATAGTTACCATGTTTGTTTATATAACATGAAATTCTGTTCTACTGAAAGAGTAACTTGGAGAATACAACTGAGCAATTTCTTATTAGTCATACTGCTTCATTTCTAAGAACTATTTTATATGCAGATGAATGAAGCAAGACCACATTGTTTTTAAATCCTGAAATCCTTAAGACATTACAAGCCTGCATACAAAATTGCTGGTCTGCCACCTATCTGTAAAACAGGAACCTTTTTGCAACGTCTAGCCTCTCTCAAAACTTATCCAACAGTAACTTGCTTCGTGAGATGATATTTTGTTATCATATTTTCCATCTTGGGCCTTTTGGAAAATTTCATGCCAGAGTCCTCCTAAGACGGGTGAGAGTGACAGCCCTGTTTCTAAAATTTATACTTAATGTGCAGGGAGCTTAAGTGTCATGGATTAGCTACATGTATTGATTGATGAAAAGTTCAACATGAGCCGGCAGTGTGCGCTTGCAGCCCAGATAGATAGCCAACCGTGTCCTGGGCTGCATCAAAAGAGGTGTGACCAGCAGGTCGAGGGAGGTGATTCTGCCCCTCTACTCCTCTCTCATGAGACCCCACCTGGACCACTGTGCCCAGCTCTGGAGTCTCCAACATAAGAATGACATGGACCTGTTGGAACGGGTCTAAAGAGGGTCACGAAGCTGATCAGAGGGCTTGACCACCTGTCCTATGAGGACAGGCTGAGAGAGTTGGGGTTGTTCAGCCTGGAGAAGAGAAAGCTCCAGGGAGATCTAGTTGTGGCCTTCCAGTACCTGAAGGGGCCTACAGGAAAGCTGGAGAGGGACTGTTTACAAGGGCAATGGAGTGACAGGACAAGGGGTAATGGGTTTAAGCTAAAAGAGGGTCGATTTAGATTAGATGTTAGGAAGAAATTCTTTACTGTGAGGGTGGTGAGGCACTGGAACAGGTTGCCCAGAGAAGCTGTGGAGGCCCCATCCCTGGAAGTGTTTAAGGCCAGGTTGGATGGGGCTTTGGGCAACCTGGTCTAGTGGAGGGTGTCCCTGCCCATGGCAGGGGGGTTGGAACTAGGTGATCTTTGAGGTCCCTTCCAACCCAAACCATTCTATGATTCTATTATAATTTCCTTCTGAATGATGGAACACATTCATGGCACAAGCTACAAAATGCTGAGAAGGGGTACTAAGTTGACATTAGCAGTAGTTCATGCTAATTTTAAGGCCTATTGGGTATTTTGCCAGTAGGATCACATTGTGCCCACCAACTCATTTAATATGGAATACTCAAGTGCCAGAATAGATCATAAATTTGGACCAGATGTGACTAGTTAATATCAGACTGGCTTGAAAGTGCTCCCTTATTAAATCTACTGCCCTTTATTTTGGTATGCATCTTCTGATACATGGCATGTGAACCACATGCTTGCCCAACAGATTTTTGTATTTATTGCTCAATTATTTCAGTATATGAAGCTATACTACAAGCCATTCCCCATTCAGTCTTTAACTGCTGTTCTGTTCTATCTCTTTCAACTTTTGTTTCCACAGAGATATGAGAGAAATGAAAAACCTTTTAAGTAAACTCAGGGAGACTATGCCTTTACCGCTGAAAAATCAAGGTAGGTTTTGTATTTTCTTCATGTAAGGAAAATTAAGATAATTAAAGGTTTTGCCTTCTTTTAGATCTGGAAAATCTCAGTGTTTTTAATAGAAGTTACAAAAAGAAAAATCTAGATGAAGTCTCTTCCCTACTGATTCAGTGAAGCCAGAATTTAGTATGTGAACTTTGGCCTCTCAAGTTTCACATGAGGTATTCTGGAATTTTATAGATAAAGTGTCTATAGATGGAATAATAGACTTCGACATGAAGGCAGGAGCACAACCAATTCTCTGTGTCAGGAGGCTTTCTTTTTCAAAGGGAAAGAAAGTGTAAATTGCACAGCCTATGATAGGGATCCTACTGAGCGATGCAGCTTGCTCTACCCCTACAAGGTTTGTAGCTTCTGTGACATGACACTGACCCTATGCAGAAAAAATACTTGCCTTGGGTCTGCTAACAGCTTGCTTTTCCCAGTAGCCAGCTGTAAGGTACCCTCTACAAATGCACAGGGGCACAGGATCTCCATCCTATGCATGTATTTAGCAATAGGCCTTCATTTTGTGGCCCAGCAGTATTAAATACTCCACATCTACAGGGACTCTCTTTTTTCATGTGAACAACATTAAAAAGAGAATAATTTTCCATTCTGATTTCTTCTTGATAATGTGTATTTCTTAAATGCTGTGTAGTCTTTGCACAGTGGCAGCTGATAAAGTATGCCTAATGCATCATAGATCTTGTCCCAAGTAAGCAGTCTCATATTCATCATAGTATATAAGAGATGAAGATAAAATGGATTAATTCATTATACAAGTAAGAGTTTATGGCAGAGTGACTTGATGGAAAACTATGTGAAAGGAGAAAGGGAATTGGTCATGATACATGATACAGATGTGCCCCTGCAGAAACTGGAAAAATGCCGTAAAGTCTATGCCTAGCCTGGAAGAAAGGAGCGTGATGGAAATAAGGAAGAAAAGACAAATTTGGGGGATATAAAGCAAACAGAAACTTGAATTCAGAACAGAGATAATGGCATAATGCTGTCTGATATCTGGCCCTTCAACACTGGCCAGAAAATCACTGATCACCTGTGCAGCAGGATGGTAACCATGCCAGCTAGAATTTAAAAGCTCTGAGACATGCCCCAGGATCAGGTAATCATAAATGGTGTTTTTGCAGCTCCCACAGACTCCAACTGTGATCATAGTTTCCAGATGACTTCTGAGAACGGATGCCCCAGGAATGGACAGTCATACTCATTATTCATACAGCCCTTAAAATTTTTGAAATATTCCAAGACCTTTTATGAATTAAAGCTAGATAACAGTATAAGTAAATAGAACAAACAAACAACATTATAGGTAATTAATATGGTCTGCACTGTAATTTTGACATGTATATGAATTACGAGCACTGTTTAAGAGAATGATTATGAGATGAATGAATGCCATTGAATGAGTTGGTCTTTACAAGACGTGATCCTGCTTTCAGTAAATGAGTGTTTTGCTGTTGATTTCAGTGACATTCATAATGGAGTTAAGGTTGCAAGCCCACAAAGGCTTTACATAATGTTACTGACTGCTCACTGACCTGGGTTTTTTGTATGGAATTCTCTTAAGTGACAGCAGGAGAGTTAGTATGCTAAGAAATTTAGTTGATGTGGTTTGAAAGCTTGAGTCACAATATTAAATGATCTCATACCTGTGTTAATTATTTGTATTACAGTAGTGTCTACAGCCTACAGTCAAGACTAGGTCCCTGATCTAACTAGAACAGGAATGTAATGAGACATAGCTCTTAGCCTGAAACCATACCTGAAGATGGCTCAAATTCAAAGTGACTGCTAAAGATTTTGTGAGATAGCTTGCTGACAGTGCATGAATTAACATAAATATAGGCACTAATATATACATTTTGTATGAATTTAAAAGGAGTTAGTAGAAAAGGTAGAAAGCTAACCAGAAACAGGGTGAGCATATTGTGCTAACTTTCCCAGACAAGTGCTTGTTCTCTTGATGTGCCAAGATGTTCCAATGTTGTAGTTTTAAATGGAAATTCTCCCTGATGTTCACAAACGGCCACCCAATAAAGGTGGGGGGTTTCACGTTTAAATTAAGCAAGAATTTAACCTTAGGACTGACATTTCCAAACTTGCCTGTCTGCAAGATCTCAAGCTACTTATCTTTAGGTTTTATTTGGGACCCTAACATTATTCATCCATGCAGGAATATTGTGGCTTAGGTGTCCCAGTACTGGACGTGTAATTTCCTTTAGGTTTCATCATTGAACTGATATTCTTCTTGCCAGAATTTCTATTGCATTATCATGGAAATCATGATAATTAGTATTGTAAGACTCTTACATACAAAGTTTAGGTTATTATTTGCTGTGTGCCTAGAACAATGGGATATATTACTTGATCATGTAGGTGCTGTTAGGACACATAAATGATATAAACTCTTGTGTGTGTGCGCAGGTATGTGTACATGCTTGTATTAAAATCTACGTTTTTTTCATCACAGATGATAGCAGCCTCCTAAACTTGACTCCATATCCATTGGTAAGAAGACGGAAGCGAAGATTCTTTGGACTGTGTTGTCTTGTCTCAAGTTAGAAGATTAAGTACAGAAGCACCAAGAAAATAATAACTTTGATTAAACCATTATTATCTGATCACTGAAAAGATGAAGATTGCTACTCTTGATTATAAAGTACATTTTCTACACTAGCCTTTTTCTCTTCTGCTCCATTCCCCTTTTCAAAATAAGGGTTTTAATAGTTTAAAGTTATGGTGGTCAAAAACCAGCTGTGGAATAGATCTAGCATAACTAAGAATGTTTTTAAAAGTTTTTAAAGTATGTTTTGCATGCTTACTTTCAGCCACTCAGAGAAAAGACACATGGATTATGGTTAATAGGTAATTTTAAAGGTTTTTTTTATTGTTTGAACTGCAGCTAAAAGTTTGTGCATAGTACAGTACTCTTACTAGTATCATATTAAAATATTTGATCATATTCTAGCAGTCTTTAAGCATAGAAAACTACTTAACAGCAAAAGTGTTAAAGTTCTAAAACATTTAAACAATATTGTAACAGAATTTGCACAAAATCTCTAGTTGCTTTTTGTGCTCTCATTCATATTTAATCTTCCACTATATCTGAATTTAGAAGCTTCATAGAAAAATATCTTAATTTATGATACACAAACCATATATGAAAATACTTAGAACTTGTAAATACAGAGAAATCATAATATCTACATACTGTACAATGCATAGAAGCAACGGATTTCCTTTTAAGCTGATAGTATCTCTAGAAGCTTTTGGAAAACAATAAATAATTTATTAAAAGAAAGTGTATTAAAATAAACAATATAAACCACAACACCAACCCATTTTGTTTCCAATAGAATTCAAAGCATGGCGTTTGCATATCACTAAGTATTAACTCTTATAGGGCATGCCAGAACTATCTGACTCTAAGATACTAAACGTTTTACATTGTTAATAAAGTTTTTTATTTAAATTAAATTTTGTCTTGTTTCTAGTTACATTGCCAGAATATGTCTTTTTTTTTTTTTCCCTAATTTTGTGGTCAGAGTACTATATAAAGTTTTGATAATTTCTCCATTTCAAGAAGTATGTTTACAAAGACAGATAAAAAATTATGATGAATATATAACTGCTAAAATGACAGCTAGTGGCAGGAATAGGTATGAATAGGTCAGACTCATTGTACTGATAATTCAGGATGATAGGCAAGACACGGGAACTAACCCTGTGCTAGACTGCAACGCTGTGAAACCCATAACAATCTGTAACTGTGTACAGCAGGTCACTATGCTTATATGACTTGTAGTCAGTAATACATGAGGAACATGACTATGAGCCCTTCTGCCATTCCACCATGACCCAGCATGTCAACAGGAACCAAATTCCTTCTTACTCTGTAAGGGTTTAGGGGTGGGTAAGGAGGTATTGTTTCCTCGTCACAGGAAACACCCGTACAGTTAAATTCTCTGTGGGTTTTTTGGTGGGATATTTGTACACTCCCCAAAGCAGTTTGTTAGGGACAGCTATTCACAGAACTATATCTGGCACCTAAAAGGTTTGAGCTGACTGATTTTTCTACCAAGTTTTTCTCTTGGAATACTGTTTGCTGAAAAAGGAAGGAAACACCCACATGGTCAGAAATACTAGTGCACTGTCTATAGCAAGGACCAAAAATTCAGATCAAATTCCCAAGAAGGGAAGGCAGGAATTTTTCTTCCTGAAAAGCCACACCAGTCCTGGTTTAGGAATTCATATAACTCAGCTTCCAGCATTTCTCTGGAAGGACATTTTTCTTTTCACTCAGATAAAAGTAGAGTGTTTTGGTTTTTTCCAGGTTGGACTGATCTGTTCATTTTTCACCTTTCAGTATCCCAGACAGAAAATGTATTTTTGAATACACAGGCCCCCAAATAAATACTTTGAATGCAATGAGGATAAATAAATCTAAAATGCCCTCATGGAAATTGTGTGTTTCCATAACCAAAATTCATTCCATCTGAGGGCTGCATGACTAAATTCTTTAAATAGCACAGAAAAAGGTAACTGCAACGTATTTTAAGATTTCAGGTCACAAACTATTCTTCAGCGTACGTGGCATTTAGTGCGGGGAGATCCCTATGCAGTCACAAAGCTATGTGCTTGTGAGCACGAATGCATTTTTAGAAGAATGTAATCAAAGCCCACAGCAGGACATTTTTTCAAAGTTAATTCTTTGACATTTTCCCCACATCCTTCATGAACTATGTCATCGTTTATCAGATTCTAGTTTTCTGTAATAAGGACTTAAAGAATGTCCAAAAGATGGCAGCACTGACTCGTCTTCATTAAAAGTCTACAAACCAGTAGACTTGCTCTATGACTCCATCCCCAGAGATCAAACAGGTTTTGCAACTGTTAAAACTTTGGAAAAACTACTCCTGATGTCTAATGGCTATTAAAAAATGCTGTCTGGGGAGATGATCTGTAATTATAATTAACCAATTAATTTTGGTTCAGCATAAGTTAAAAAGACTGATACTGTAGACATTGATGTTAAAAAGCGGTGTATGAACACAGACTGAATATGCAGCAATGCTATGAGAGAGAAAGGGAGAAACAAAATTTCACACAAGCAGACTGTGTCAATTCTTTTAAAATCTTGTTATATCAGTACACACACAGAACTTGCTGTATCAAGTCAGTGTGATGTCTTTCTTCAACAACTACTTTCAAAGGCAGATTAAGCAGTAAGCGCATCTAGTGCAGTACCTGCCCACCTATCATCACACATAAGTTAACATGCCAAGTTACATGACAGCTTATATCTCCATATTTTTATGACATCTATTGTCATGGAATATACATTAGTGACACAAATGTATACATGTTAATTAATTATGCAAAACTCTTGACATCAGTCATACCTCATCACAATGAGCTGCACAACTTCAGCACACTGCAATGGAAACAGATTTACGTATATTGTCTTTAAAGTCCTTTTTGTTTGGACTGTTTTAAAATAGTAATATGCAGTTTTAAAACAGTAATATGCACATCCTTGTACCTTTTGTTATTCTGGAAACTTTAGTTGTATCTTCTCTTCTTGAACTAAAGACTACTAAAATTTCAGTCTTTGCTCATTTTGAAGCCTTTCCATACTTCTAATGAATTTTGCAGCTTCTTTCAAACTCCTTGTATTTATTATACCTTTTACTAATCCTAGTGGACACATGCTTTAATTCCCAAGCTTTATGGCCTCTTAAGGAATATTGGTGATTAAGGGCAAATGGAATGTCCTCCAGTTATCATTTGATAGATAGAGGCCACGAACCAAGGCCTGGTAAGTATCTAAATTGAAGAGGTGTTAAGGAATAAACTGGCTTAGTTAGGAATGCAGAGGATTATCTTTCACTAAAATTCAAAAGGAAACAAAAGAAACTTCTTTTAAAAAAAAGTCCCAGAACATCATGTAGGTCCAAGAAGGATAAATGTTATTACTACATTTTCGTTTAATGGAACAGGGCAATGATGTGGGATAGAAGTTAAAAAGTTCCCACAACAAAATTATATACAAATCACTTAGAGATGATTTAGAACCATTCTTTCATTTATTTTCCAAGTATTAAAAAACCAGACAACTTTACATTGATAAATGTGTGAATGCATAGAAACAAGCAATTTAGGGAAAATACTGAGGAAAACAGTACTTGCTTTCTAAATCCTTAATGGGGTTTGAACATTTTTGTTGAAAATGCTGTAAGATAAAGGCATCACAACTCTTTTGCAGGGTAAGAATCCAGAAACACAATTTGTCAAATATGTCAAGTTCCACCAACTCTTTTTTACTAAAACTTTGTGCAGGTCTGCCTTTTCAGAGCAAAACCAAATTCTTTATAACCATCATTCACTTGCAGTACCTTTATTCTTTTCACAGATATTTCATGTCACAAAAAATACCTGTCTAAAAAGTCAGTTGTCTATGTACAGTGTAAACTGGAAAGTTTTCAGAGCAGAAGCAAAACACAAGCATACAGAAATAGACAGTAAATACATATTGCAGGCCACATGTTAACTCATGCAATATGTAAAAGTTAGCATGCAAAATCTGCATGTTAAATTATGCAATATATAAAAGGTTATCCCTGTGACCTATTAACTATTTATCCCATGGCAGGCTTACTTGAGATGAGATACAATATAAAGACATTAATTTTTTAATATAAGGTAAATATATAGCTATAAATTAAAGGCATTTCAAGAGTTTGAAGAGCTGTCTAGACTGTGGTAATGCTAGGACTACTATAAGATACCTATTACATAGACCAAAATTTATTTTCTTTGAAGCAGATATAGAGAGTCCACACGCATGAAGACAGAAGATCAGTGGGAATACAATAAACTAAATGAAAATGAAGGTATGAGAAAAACATCAGAGAACACAACAAGCTTAATGGAAGTTTTTGTTGAGCACTCTGGTGGGTTGACCCTGGCTGGAGGCCAGGTGCCCACCAAGCCGCTCTATCACTCCCCCTCCTTAACTAGACAGGGGAGAAAAGTATGACAAAAGGCTGCTGGGTTGAGATATGGACAGGGAGATCACTCAACAGTTCAAGTACTGTCACAGGCAAAACCGACTTGACTGAGGGAAGTTAATTTAATTTATTGCTAATTAACAACAGATTAGGATAATGAGTAATAAGAACAAATCTAAAACCACCTTCCCCCACCCCTCCCTTCTTCCGGGGTTAACTTCACTCACAATTTCTCTACCTCCTCCCCCTGTGAACAAGTATCATGAACATAAAAGGGTCGAGGCTTTGAATTTAATGGGAATATAGTAATGAGATCCAAATAATTTTAATAATACTTTAAAGAAAAAATGCTTTTAGTTTCCCACTGTGCCAAGAGATAAATACTTCAATAATTTAGAAGTCCCTAGTGATGTTCTGCAAATATTGACAAGGAAATTCTAAACACAACATTTTTTTCATGCAACCTGGCAGGTATAAGTAGAACTATACTACCTTTTATATCAGTATTCTATAAATGCAGATACAACTGAGTCTAAATTTATTTACATGTCATTTATGAGGGGGTCATATACTCCAGAAACACTTTGCAGAATTATTCATGATTGAAAGCATAAAATGTACAGATGCTTTTCAAACAGTACACAAAGTCTGTGTCAAATGCATATTGGCTTAATAAAGCCAAAATCAATTTTAAAGTATTGATATGTTTTACATTATAACTAGAACCACAATCAGCTAAAAGTCCCATGTTCATTGGTATTAGTAATTCATGAGTACAGAAGTGCCTAATCATGGGCTCTTGGAATATGAAGAGTGGTGGAATCCCAGCTACAGACTGAGGAATGGCAAAGACGGGAAGAGGCAGTTGGGGAATGTTGGCCAGACTATTCTGTTAACAGCCTAGGGTTACTCAGATGGCTGAGAGAACAGCAGCATTCTTCAATTCTTAATGATAAAACAATTTTATCACCAAACTTATTTCAATTGATTTACTATTGCTAATAGAGCAAGAGCAGCTGACAGTTCTGTGTATGTGTACTCAAACTCCAATTGCAGTAAATGGAAAGAAACCATTGACTTCAAGAGAAGGTGAGTTGAAGCCTTCCAGAAAGCTAAGAACAAGTGACAGTATTTTCAAAAGGAATTAGTGAAACCTTCATTTGCTTCCTTTTCAAACACAATTAACCTGATTTTCTTCCATGAGACTAGAGACAAAAAGAGATGGGTTTCTCACAGCACTGAATACTGCAATTTCCAACTCAAGACCTTTGGGTCCCAAAGTAGAATCTGGAATCCTGGAAATAAGTACTTAGGTGCCCTATAAACTATGCTGAGCTTCAAAGCCTGAAGGTAACATGAAACAGGAACTGAGTTGCTTAATGCTATCATTTGTAGGCATGGACAGAAGCAAAACATAAGACATATGTGTCGTGGTTTAGGCCCAGCCGGTAGCTGGGTGCCACGCGGCCGCTCACTCACCCCTCCCCCAGCGGGATGGGAGAGGAGAAGTATAACAAAAGGCTTGGGTCGAGATAAGGACAGGGAGAGATCACTCACTAATTACCGTCACGAGCAAAACAGACTGAATGTGGAGAGGAGATTCATCTAATTTATTACTAGGCAAAACAGAGTAGAGCAATGAGAAAATACAATCAAGTCTTAAAACACCTCCCCCCACCCCTCCCATCTTCCCGGGCTCAACTTCGCTCCCGGCTTCAACCTCCTCCCCCCTCAGCGGCACAAGGGGGCAGGGAATGGGGGTTGCGGTCAGTTCAGCACACATTGTCTCTGCCGCTTCTTTGTCCTCAGGGGGAGGACTCCTCTCAACATTCCCCTGCTCCAACATGGAGTCTCTCCCACGGGCTACAGTCCTTCACGAACTGCTCCAGCGTAGTCTCTCCCACAGGGTGCAGACCTTCAGGAGCAGACTGCTCCAGCGTGGGGTCTCTCCCACAGGGTGCAGACCTTCAGGAGCAGACTGCTCCAGCGTGGGCTCTCTCCCACAGGGTCACAAGTCCTGCCAGCAAACCTGCCCTGGCGTGGGCTCCCCTCTTCACGGGTCTACCGGTCCGGCCCGGACTTGCTCCAGCGTGGGCTTCCCACGGGCCACAGCCTCCTTCAGGTGCCTCCACCTGCGTGGGGTCCTCCACGGGCTGCAGGTGGAATCTCTACACCCCCTCATCCTTCCTCCGTGGGCTGCAGGGGGACAGCCTGCTTCACCATGGTCTTCACCACAGGCTGCAGGGGGATCTTTGCTCTGGTGTCTGGAGCACCTCCTCCCCCTCCATCTGCACTGACCTTGGTGTCTGCAGAGTTTCTTACATCTTCTCACTCCTCTCTCCAGCTGCAAAAGCTCTCTCTCTCTAAGTGTTTTTCTTCTTCTTAAATATGTTAGCACAGAGGCGCTGATTGGCTTGGCCTTGGCCAGCGGCGGGTCCGTCTTGGAGCCGGCTGGCATTGGCTCTATCAGACACAGGGGAAGCTTCTAGCAGCTTCTCACAGAAGCCACCCCTGTAGCCCCCCCCCCGCTACCAAAACCTTGCCACACAAAACCCAACACAATATGGGAAGTGGTTTAGGACTGCAGACTTCAGTGCCTGATCAGTGATCATTTTCAGAATTAAAATTTTGGTCTAAATTTGCCTAAGACCCACTAAATTTCATTTTGGACTTGGTCTAGACACGAGAATGGGGCAAAAGTCTTATGCTCTGATTTTGGACTCTTAGCTACTTCTAAATTAGAAATCATTTGCAAAGCAACTGCCAGAGTGTGAATAAGTCTGTAAGCATTGCTCAGCTCAGCCATTTATACCTGATTATCCATATCAAAGTATTACAAAAAACTGCTCCAGAAAGTGTCCTCTCAGCCTGTACTGAGCCAAAGAATGGGGAAATATAACTGCAACAGATTCTAGATCTTTGTCAAGTCCCAAGTGGAAGACAGTGCAGCAGCACATTGAATTTTACTGCAGTATTTGATTCACTGACAGGAGAGACAGCTTAAGCCTTTACTAATGTTGCAGGGATCCTAACTATTGAAAGCTGGAATAAACTGTTGATGTGTGAATTCATTACAGGAAGAATACAACCCAAATGTAACAGCTCAGTTTACCTGAATTAAAAAAAGAAAACCCATAATTTTGCCCTCTCTCTTAGTCCTAAAGCTTCTGGTCTGAATAGAAGAACTATTTAAATAAATTGACATCAATGATTTTTCAGTGTTGCCGTGAAACACAAATATTGGTGCCTTTGAGAGATGGAAAGCGAGATTAGCTAAAGGTTGCAGCTAGGTGTTTGTAGACCCTAATCACCTAATCTGTCCTCCCATTTCAAGTGGCTTTTTCTAGCTGAGTTCTGAAAACCTCCGAAGATGGAAATTCCACAGCTTCCCTGGACAACCTGCCTTAGTGCGGCAATACTTTCCTAGTGAAGAACTATCAAATATAACGGATTTATAACGCGTTGTCTCTCAAGAACAAAATCTAATTTTAAGTCTACGATATTATTTCTCAGCACTTTCAACCTCCTCATCAGTTTTTGTGCAAAAAACCTCAGATGAATTATCTTCATTCAGTGCAAGTGGATGGTAATAGGTAGCCACAACATAAAAAACCCTCGTAGTTGCTAGTAAATGATACTATATTCCTTATTGCTGGTTTCCCATATTTCATTTCTATATTACAATTTAAGCATTTCTGTAATTGAAGGAAGGTCTTTCCACATGACTTGCATACCACTTCCAAAAGAAGACAACAGGGTATTGGAGAATTGAGAGGTATTTCTGAATAAAACTCCTACCAACTCATGGTGGTTTGATAATTTGTAAGGAAGGCTACCATCTGATTCCCTATAGACGAAGCATTTTAACACCTTCTGTTAAAAAAACCTACAGAGATCATGTCTACTCATGACTTGTCCAAAATCTCTGTTCCTGGTGGAAGAGGAATCGTAACATTTGATGTAGATGCTGGTTGGTGTGGCAAAGAATAGTCTTCTGCCATTTGATTATGCCTGTGTTCCAAAATCCCAGGATTTTTATGCATTGTCTATAATGATTTTCTGTTCTAGTGGTCTTTTCTTCTAATCAACCAACCAGCTGGATACAGAATTTGGTTAGTTATTTCAGTTTAAAAAACAAACAAACAAACATGTAATATAATATATCATCTTTGATATCTGGGATCAGGTCTTCTGTCACATAGAACAGACACAATTCAGGTTTGATACTCTTTTTTTTTTTTAACCAGCCTAGATCCCATCGCTGTTCAACCATATTTACATTTTCCTTGGATCACAAAAGGAATGAGAACAGATGTATTACTAACCAACCTCACTGCCACCATGATATGTCCTTCTAGTCTGATATGAACTGCTATTTTGTGTGAGCTTGAAAAAGCTTCAAAATAAAAACTATTATAAATGTATTTTTGTGGAAGAGAAATATCCAGATAATAAGGAAAGTAGTGCACATTGTGAGGAAGAATGAGTAGTAAAAACAATTGGTGAAATACTTTGTTTCAGCTATCACATAAGTCTGAGTAACTCAAGAGTTCTATAGAACAAGCCAATGGGCAAAATCTTGTATACTGTCTGGATTTGTACCCATCTTTCGATACCTGAGGGGCTTCCATTGCACTGAGAATTGCCACACTGCTTAGGCACAGGCGAGAGGAGGTTTGGCACCAGAACAGCAACCAGCTCCTCCACCAGCTTCCTTATAAAGAGGGACAGCATTCCCTAATCAACTGTGATAGTAATGTACTGCTATTTTGGCTTTTCGTGTTTAGATTTTAAAACACCAGTGTAGTTCATCCAGAACTAGGTGGATATTTGTTGTATATCCAATCACATCTGTTGTTATTTCAAATCCTTCAAGCCCAACGTTGGGCACCAAAAAAGACTGCTGTGGTCACAAATCTAAAACATGACACCATATGAGCTACTATGAAGAACATTAATTTTATCCCAGCTAAAACCAGTGCATCATAACATCATAAGGAAAGTTTAAAATACAATTTTAAATTATAGTTTTATCTTGATGTTCAACTTAGAAAATGTGTCAGAAAATGGGAAAAATACAATAACTAACTTTTATCCCATTTCAGGAATAAATGCACAGTGATGCACTAGTATCTCTTTTTAAAATGACCACTGGTCTTATGTCAGTGTAAAGTGAGATTCCTTATTATGTATGTGAGAGGTATCCTACCTATTGTCCAGTTGGTTCAGTTACTGAAGAGATTTGTAGCTCTATTTTGGGAAGTTTGTCATGCTGTTTAAGTTCCAGGACCTTGAAGGCACTGACAGGCAGCAAAACTTATCCTTTACCAGCATAACCTTCCTTTTCTGCTTCAAAAAGAGCTGAACCAGGCTAAATGCAGGTGGACAGGAGACATTTTCTAGGGATCACAGTGTGGCAAAGGTTGAAAGACTGACTTTAAACTATTCCACAGCTGAACCATTTACATTAAATCTAGAAATCTTTCTCCTGAGTTTCTATTTCCTTGTAGTATTTTTAAAATCTCGAATACTGCCTCAGTCATATCTCAAGAGGTATACTTTCACTCCTTAGTTGGTGGTTGTACCCTCTAATGTGTTTTTTTCAACTTAACCTGCCTCCAGTGTATGTATAATCTGCTGTCCAGATCCAGCCTCATGTTGCCAGTCTCGGATATTTTTCATTTTCCTGTCTGAACTCATCTAGTGCTGAACTATTGATCTCCTCCTCACTGGTACTTGAGACTTCATCTTATTTCCTATTACCTGTAAGTGTTCTTGGTGTGATATTTACATCACTTGCATTCTTTTAAAACATTTTTAAGTACCAGTAGTAATGGGAATTCTGGAGTTCGAAAGAGCACCTTGTTCTATTTGTCCAGTTTGTTGTCGTCTCATGCAACCACATCTTCCTTTAAGCCATTATATGTACCAAGCTCCCTCTTTTAGAAGTTGTATCTCTTGCTCTTCTGGGACTGCAGTTCTTTGATGTGTAGAGTGTTTCTGCCAATTTCCAGCCTAAATCTACTCCTGGACAACTAATAACAATTTGTTTGTATACTTATATTTTCAGTGCTTTCTTTGCTGTTATTTACATCTTATCCCCTACTATTTAGGGAGGACTATACCGTTATCAACTTGCATTTTGCTAACTGAAAAGTCAACTTTTTCTAGTTTCCTGTAAACATTCCTATAGCAATATCTTTAGAGTGAAAATACCTTCCTCCTCAAAGACTTAGTAAACACCAATTTTCTTCTGGTTTTGAGTTCCTTCAGGAGCAGTTTATTGAAACAAGACTTAATACAATGTGTTTATCAAATTTAAGAGGGAAAAAACTTAGCAAGTGAGGGCTTTCTTTAGGAATACAAAAGATCTGTTTAGAGCATTCAGAAAAGAGCAAAAATATACTCTAATGATATGAAGTGCGTGATTTTTTTTCCCCACTCATATTAGGAATAGCTTATTCATTTTTAGCCATCAAATGAAAAGCAATCTACACATATACTCATTTCACAATGGAAGATAAACATTTATTCGTCTCTGCTTTTTCTTCCTTTAGTTTACTTAGCTCCTGTATTCTCTGTGTTAACTTGGAAAAATATTTCTTAGACATCTGGGAAAACTTAAGAAATTTACTGTCAGCATTGAAAAGAGGCTTTTTAATCTTAATCTTTAATCTTTTAATTCTGTGCTGCAACTTAGAACAAAAGTAATAAAGCTTCTGAAGCTGGGGCAAGGGGGAGGGGAAAGGAGAGGAGAGAAATTTGCTGATCCCAAGAGCAACACTCTTTTGGCTGCCTGTTTCCAGATTCAAACCATTAATCTCTTTCAGTCAGAAGATACAGTAACAGCAGAAACAGCAATTGCATATGGAACAGATCTGGCAGGTGTTCTAGAAAGAGAGCGTTATTTAAGATTCAGAACACTTCAGAGATTTGGAAAGGTTTGGCAAAGCAAATTCGTAGAATTTCAATGTAACAGAAGAGATTTGCTTAGGGAAGTGAAGGTTATATATCTAAAAAAATTATACCTTTCAAAGGACTAAGAGTCTGCTTTTTCTCCTTTGAAAGAAATATTAGAGTTCTTATTGGTACAAATCCACAAAAAGACTTTTTTTGTTAGATCCCAATCTTTCATTCTTCTTCCAGTACCTTGCATTCTTAGCCCCTGGCACAACCAACCTAGTCTCATAGAAAGAAAACTTCATCGTCCTCATCTCCCCTACTTCTTTTATTCTGAAGTTGGGCTTACTACCACAGGAACTTCTTTAATTTCAATACCACACTAGAGAGCTGATCTGAATTGAGGAAGAACCTCAAAGGCAAACTTAAGCATCCTATAGTAATTGTTCAGCAAGTTAGCCTTTTTGTAGCAAACATCTACTGGTTATCTCAATAGAGAAATAAAATTGAGTGAAGTGTCATATTAAGAAAGTTTTTAAGATAAATGTCCAGATACTTCTGAGGTCTGTGAAACACCTGCCAGCATCTGAGTTTCTTACATTTTGTTTCAAAAGGTTTCTGTTACATATTATCTGAAGCCTATTTGAGACAGCTCATTATTAGTGTCCAGTATTAGAGGCTTCCTGTTGTCTTCAAAAATACATTATTTTCCCTGTAACCATTATACCTCATTTAATTCTTGAAAGTTTGTAAAAAACAGGGGTTTACAAGTATAAATATCCCTAGACTCCTTGCATAAGCTGAAGTCAAGAGTTTAACACATTCCTTTCTAAACATAATGTGGAAAACTGAAGCCTGCACAGTGAATTTCATATACTAGCAAGTCTCATATACCCACATTTCTTACATATATGGAAAACTTTGCCTTACTGCACTAGTTTTTACAAGTTTGAGGGGTTTGTTGTTGTATAGCTGACTCCCTTTTGACTCCCTTTTTTTCTGTAATATTTCAGAATTGAATTGTTTGTTAATGTAAAATTTTTTTAAAAGTATTTGGATCAAATAATTAATGTTGAGCTTAATCTTTTTTCTTAACAAGTAGAATTAACCCCCGAATCACAGAAAACTCATACTTTTCAGAGTAATACAGGTCAACTGTTTTGCAATAGATGCTTTCCTTGCAAATGGGAAAAAAAAAGAGAGGTAAGAATGAAGAGAGTGCTAAAGTAAAGAGAAACAGGAGGGATGTAACAGCTGTAAAGTATTCCATTTTCTTGTCCTTTGGAATGCATAGAGTCCAGGATCAGTTAAGGCATAATTGTTTTTTCGTGAACTGACTCTAAATTTTCCTGCAAACTAGAGCACCAAAATTTTGTTCATTTAAAACATTAGTTACTTCTACCACCAAAATAATTCCATTAGGTTCATAAGTCTGAAACATTGTTCACACCTGCTTTGCCTGAAGAAACAGCTGTTTTTTATGGACTTTGCTAAACTTCCTGTAAGAGGACAAATGACTTAGAATAGAGGAAAATGACTAATCAGTAGGAATTTTGAATAAACACTACAAGCCTGGAGCATAGCTTAAACTAGTATTTCTGTTAAAACAGTCTTGATGCTCCCTTCTCCTCAGATCTGGGCTGGACACTATATACAATCAAATATTTTGAAATAGATGTACGTATAAAAATTGGTTACTGAAGTTGATCAGCTGTTCTTGTTTGCATTGTCTTAGGACCATGTGTCTTCAGTTTTAAACTACTGCAGCAAGGTTGTCCCCAGCTGTAGTTTTTGGGTTTTTTTAATTAAGTGTAGGAATTCTATATAAATACTGTAATTTGTGAACAGTATCTTCAGAATATCACTGTATACTACTGTCGTGGCAGTTTGGAATGGAGGATCCATAAAGGTGGCTGATAACTACTAAGCTTTAAGTGCACTGGGACAAAAGGATGCTAAGACAATGTTCATATACTGTTACTACACAGCGTGTTTCTTACAGCTCAACTTAATTCTTTGTTGAAATCTCTGATGGTCAAAATTCTGCTAGGGTATTTTATACGCTATTACACTAAGTTAAAGCCTCAGGAATATTTATATACAACACCGATAAATAAGGATTAATCATTCTTCTTCACTGTACACTTTCTCTGTGGGAACTAATATTTATCTTACACAGAAAACTGTAAACAATAGTTAGTCACATTTTGGATACTATGCTAAAGTTTAAATGAACTCTACTGAATATCCTGTTTCTATTATAGACTTTTCTTCGTTATTGCTTTTATAAAGTACAGCATTTTAGGAGAATATTTGCATTTCTAGACAGACATTTCCCTCTGATCTTCTTTCTCAAATCATTTATCAATATTTTAACATAAAAATATACCATATTCTTGACAGGAAAGGATTTTCCTGTACTGGATAATCATTGGTTTAAGCTGCTTGGATCTTTTCCATCCTTGTACTTGCATTTCTCTAATCCTTTTGGTTTCTTCATTCTTTTAGCTCTTCTGCAATTGCTTGTTTTCTGCTACCACCACCTCATCTCATATTCTTCTTTATCCCCTAAATTCGTCTTCACAATTGTTATACTAGAATTTTTTGTGAACAGTTTCAGTGTTCTGGCATTTTTATTACAGAAGCACTTTTGGCACATTTTTCTATCCATCTGACATGGTTTATATCCCCTCTCTGGAGCAGAGGAACACTTACTCCTAGCAGCTGCAATACGGGTCTGTGCAGGTGGGGAGTAAGATATATCCTCTTTGAGTTGCCGGAAGTCCTGGGACAGTTTCTCCACAGCCGAGACGAGGGAGGAAGAAAGGCTCTCTTCATAGTGCCGGAGTCGGCCAGCCACTTCGTCCACTGTGGGTGCCTCTTCACTTTTCCAGTCGATTACTGCCAGTGAGTTGGCGTACGATGATGGTGCACTTCATACAAATTTTCGCCACATGGGTCGGGTACACTGGACTTCATTGGGGTCTGCGGGCAACTGTGCATTGTCCGGATCATAATAAACCATGTCCCGCTCAGCTAATTCCCTCAGATATTGGATACCTCTCTCCATAGTGGTCCACTTGCCTGGCCAACATACAACATCTTCGCTGAAAGGATACCTTTCCCTCACACTTGACAGGAGTCGCCTCCAGAGGCTGAGGGCCTGTGCCTTCTTCCCAATTGCCTTGTCAATTCCCCCTTCCCTAGACAAGGAACCTAGCTGCTTGGCCTCCCTGCCCTCCAGTTCCAGGCTACTGGCCCTGTTATCCCAGCAGCGGAGCAGCCAGGTAATAATGTGCTCCCCTGGAAGGCGGCTGAAATCTTTCCGCATATCTCGCAGCTCACTCAGGGACAGGGATCGGGTGATCACTTCTGGTTCTGGCTCCTCTTCTTGTTGTGATGGTCCCGGTTCATGATCATCTTTCTAAGCGAACCGACTTCCTTGAGTATTTCATTTTGTGTATAGGGGCGACTGATACTGGTATGGGTTGATCTTTTGGCTCGGCTACGGTGCCTGTTGTGGGGGTTTGGGCAGCTGCGGGGCCTGTTGCAGGGGTTTGGGCAGCTGTGGGGCCTGTTGCGGGGGCTTGGGCAGCTGCAGGGCCTGTTGCAGGGGTTTGGGCAGGGGTTTGGGCAGCTGCGGGGCCTGTTGCAGGGGTTTGGGCAGCTGCGGGGCCTGCTGCGGGGGCCTGGGCAGCTGCGGGGCCTGTGGGTCTGCTCTCTTCCTCTGGATGGTGCTGTCTACTCTCAAGCAGTGTTTGATAGATTGTGGCCAGGGCCCAGCACAGCGCAGTAAGTTGTGTCTCCTTAGAATCCCCACAGCATTTTCTTTTCAAATATTCTACCATTTTATCAGGGTCTTGCAGTTGTTCGGGAGTGAAGCTCCAAACCATTGGGGGTGAAAAGGTCTCTAGATACCCACCCATGCTCTCCCACATGCCATGCCAGCCCTGACCATTCAGCCTTGGGGAAGATCCCTGGGTGGTATTCTTGAAACAATTTTTGCTAACCCTGAACAGGACTTGGAAAGCATGCAGGAGACCTAGCAATAGGAATATACTGGCCTGAACATTCCAAGGGTATTCAAAATTCTCAAAAATTGTTGTAACCAACCAAAAGGGAAAAGGGGAGGTGAAAGAGTGGGAGAAGGTATCCCCCCCGTCTTCCCCATAGATTGGGTGCAATTATTAATCAATTCTGAAAGATATTGACTGAGGTACGGGCCTGACAGAAATGCTACATACAAGTACCAGCTCAGACTCATGACTGTCGATGATATCTTCTCATAAGTCATTATCACACAATACAACAATATGAGAACAGGAACCCCTCTCCCAGAGATGATAAAAAGCGCTGCAGGGATTACATAGAGTAAACACGGGTTTACAAACCAGAGCCATGTGACCAAACAGAACATCATTATGACCAGCAACTGTTTCAATATTATAAATGCTTGTAACAACTTTGTTTTAACACACTTGGGTCAGACTTGTCGTTATCACAACGCCTCAAGCCCCACGTTGGGCGCCAAAAAGGACTGACGTGGTTCAGCCCCAGCCGGCAGCTGAGCACTACACGCTGCTTGCTCACCCCTCCCCCCCGCCACAGGCTGGGGAGGAGAACGGAAAAACAACAGCAAAGCCTCGAGGGTTGGGATGGGGACAGGTTACTGGGACAGCAAGGGAGAGGGAAACACTCAGCAGCAGTACTGGTAATGGAATGTTCACCATGGGTGACAACAGAAAGCAATTTACCCATCCCATGACTCAGCCCATCCCGCAGCTGCACGGAACCAGCCCAAACCCGCCCCTCCCTGACTAGCATGCCAGCTCAGCTCACCTGTCCTGGCTCCTGGTGAAAATTATTCTGGCCAGAACCAGGACACCATCCTTGTTCTTATTTATTGTGATTTACAGCTTAGAATCTCTATTAATGCCCTTCTCGGGTACCAGTGCCTTAAGGCAGAGAAAATGTGGTAAGAGGCACCAAGTGTGTGTTTTCCCCAAGTCTCTGATGTACAGTAATTTTGACAAGATAGGTGAGTCCCCAAGACACAGCAACATCAGAACAACTCTCTAACAGCTTCACTGCTGGCTCTACTGTGGAGACTGCAGGGCAGTGGAGACTGCAGGGCACTACTGAATAATCAGTTGAACTAAAAGGTTTTTGATATTTTACATTCTGTTCTGCATACATACAGATTGCGCCCTTTTTTTTGACTGGGAAGAGAACATATGAGGAACTGCAAAAGATGAACTGCTGAAAATGCAGTTCAGAAGGTCCTGGAACTGAGTATTGTATGAAACAGACACCGAGGAGCATGTCAGATTCATTACTGATGATACTCCTCAGTGACCTACAGCGATGACTTTGCTATAGTTGTTGTCAAGTATAAAAGCACTGAGTAAATACAGAGTTCAATACACACTGATTATCTCAGCACCTTTGATCTCCTTAAAGAGCAAACCTGTAAGGTTACCTAGTATGTTTCAAGCTCATAGTTAGACATTGCATTCTTTCCTAGCTATAATTGCTTTGTTACAATTCTTGGCTATATTATGGTTCTTCACTATGATTTAGTGCTGAAACAAAAAAAGAAGACAAGACACTTCAGTTGTAGAGCTGTGTAATAAAACCATGTAACTCAGAATTTATTTTTTAGTTCCACCTCTTGAGTACCTACGGCTAACGCTTTTGTTTGTCCCTCATTTGTGCTCCCTCGCAGACTGCACAAGAACCCACGTAGACCGTTGAAGAGAGCTCTGAATGCAACAAAATAAGCACCTAATCTGCAGAAAACACTCAGGAAGAGCTCCTGGAAACAACACAAGCTGACACTAGAAAATGGCACAATCTAAAAAATGTGAAATAAATGAGTGATGGTGTGTGATGATTCATACAAATTTTGATGGTAAAGGAGCATGTAATGGTAAAACAGAAAACTAATATTAAATTTTTAAACAGTGAGGTACACATAACTTTTCTCATGCGGCAAACTGATGCTAGTAGCAACTAACATACCTCAGAAGTTTAAGAGATCATGAAGACAGCAATTACATTCATATCAATAAAATGCCTCTAAAGATCATGAAAACTACTAAGCATAGAAGTGTAACTTTAGCAAAGTCTAAAGAGAAAAAGATTATTGCATTGTTCAATCCTCCTGCCAACCTGTTATGTAGTCAAATGAAGTTAAAACATGTTACACAAACTTACTTGATTGTGCTGAAAAGAACTTTCTATTACTCTAGGTACATAAAAAAAGTATATATACTCTACCTCATGAGACAGGCTAAAGGGTTTTCCATGGTGTCTCACATGCTGCAGAGAACAGTGAAGCTGTAATTTTTGTGTTGTGAATGTGTATTTCCTTTAACTATTTGTAAAGCAACAGCTTAATTCAGCTTTGATTCAGGGATTCCAGCCTTTGGTGCATTTTATAGCACGGAGTCTGTTCCCCAGCTAGTAGATGGGTTGCAGACGTGCACGTTTTTCCTCCACTATCTGGGAAGGAAACACCAGTTATCTACTCTTTCCTGGTACCTATTGACAGAGGTTGGTTTGTATTCCAGAGCTCACTGTAAGGCATATGGAGGTTGTTGACTCTTCATTATTCTATCCATTTGCCATGCCCTTGCCTTCATTTCTTTTCTTCATCCCACACCATATACTACTCACATGCTGCTTTTTTTTTTTCTTTCTGAAAACAGGTATTTCATTCTGTAACTGAGGTAAGTTGACAAGGAACAACAGTCCTTGTTTCTACTGGCATCACCTTCATATTGTAAGACCTTTGGTGCTTGTTGAGCAGCAGGCATACAATCAATATCTTGACCCGTACAGCAGCAGTTCTGTCAGGTATCGCCCTTGAAAGTGTGATTCGTGAAAACGGAAGCTAATAACAACTGACAGAAGTGAAGAAGTAGCTAAGTTTTAATATTAGAAGTCTTGTTTTGATACCTAAACCTGCTGAATGTCACTTCTTTTTCTGGAACCAGAGTAGGCATTTTGGTTTGAGCTGAGACTCAAGTGAAATAAGAACATTTGTTATGACACATCATACTCACTAAAATTATGGCTACATCAAATAAGAAAAACAATAATATTTATTTCAATATCACTTTTAAAGATTAGCAAATATTAACTTGGCAGAGAACTGTTCATTGCAGCATCTCAGGTATATTAACTGATATATCAATGAAATATTAAGCACTTCTGTGGCAAAATCTATTCACTTTAATGTACATCTTTGTAAGTAAAATGAGAATATGGCCTGAAAAATAAGCTGACACGATATTCTGTTACATAAATGCATGAATTGAGAGAATAGTGATATTTAAATTGTTCAAATTAGAAAAACCTTTTCCAATATGAAAATCTATGTACACTAGTAACAAGTAGCAAAACACGAACATTGAAATTCATGCCTTACACTCTTGTACAAAATACCATTGTAACTACCATAAATAGCTGTTGTAATGCTACATGAAGGTAATTGTGCTATCATTTAGACAGGTAATCCTTGATTTCAACAATTAGAACTGGAATTCAAAATGGCTATTTGAAACTACACAAAAGTATAAGGAAGACTCCTAAAATATACACCAGTTGCTTTTCTGAACTTTAAGCCTCTATCCATTCTCTAATTTGTCATTCAACACATGACATGAAAAATTAGATTGGACCAAAGCCAGTAAGAAAAAGAGCAGATGCAAGGACTCTTACCATCCTCTACTGAGAGACCTATGTAGAAGGTTACAGATTATTTCTTTTTGCTCTGTGGCTTCCATGAGTATTTTGATCTTTAATGTTCGTTAGCACAGCATCTACAGCATGAGTTGCCCAATAAGAAGGGTATTGGTCTGAGAAAGACAATTTGAAAGATTTGGGTATCTTTCAGGCCAAATGTAGTAACCATTAAAATACCATAAAGCATTTTGTACTAACTCAATGCTAAAACCCACTGTAAAAAACATAGACAATGGATAATATTGTTACGAAAGCTTAGGTGTTGCTCTTCCTCATATGTCGATTCCCATGAGATTTACACTGCAGCTGTACATCAAGCTGCTCAGGTAGAAGTAGTTCTGTTTCTAAGTGAAAAGAAAAAAAACAAAACAAACAAAAAACCCCAAACAAAAACCAGAGGCGTGAAGAGCATTTTCAAGAAGTTGTATTCACAGGCACTTTGAGGTTTAGGCATTGCAGAGGTAGGATTATACACTTAAAATCTGCTCAACTCAAAAGCATCAGTATGTCTTAAACCTGCACCCTACCACAGTACAAGATATGAATTGGACACCCCAGAATCCAGTTGTAAAATTTTGACAGGCTTACCACTGCTCCCAATAGCAAATGGTAAATTTTACTACCGACTTCAACATCATAGATTGCTTACATTCCACAAAAGGTTGGTTTGTTTGTTTGTTTGCTGACTTTTCAATGAGAGTTTTATTAGAATGAATGGAGGCTTCATGATTCTTGTCAACTGCAAGTCTCTGAATTTCCTGTTTTGGTTCATGTAGGCAGTAATCACCACATACTGTATTAACATGGTTCTTAAAACTTTGTAAACGATCTTGCTGGACAGTTAGGAAGTGGTCCTTTATATCTATGTCAAAGATGAAATGGCCAAAATTGTAAAAGGAAAAAACCTAGGCAGAAAGGACAGACTTAGAAAAATTACTAACTTCTGTTTGCTTTTGTTTGTTTTCAGCTTGCTCACAGTGATCCTACCAAAACAATGTGTAATTGTGTTTGACAGTCTATGACTGTATCAATTTTAGAAGATAATTTTGAAGGAGCAATCTCTTTTAGCTTCTCATTGCCCATTCTTTCCCTTCTCTGGACCCAAACACTATTTCATATTTGCACTTACTGATTAATGTATGTAAGTAGAAAAAGTTATGCATAACATAAATTTAAAGGATAACATAATAGAAAATCTTACTTGAATTTCCAAATTTAATTTAACCATTCTGACATTAAGCATGCTGAAGTCCAAATCTTTCTACACAAACACTTGCAAACTGAAGTTTACCATAGCCTAGTGTAAAGGATTCCACACACACCTAATCACAACCGAACTAAGAATAACAGTGAAGAACCAGTTAAGTTGTGTACTAAGAAACTTGAAATAGAAGAGCGGATTTTTTTCTCAAATGGTCCATTTAATAATTTGAAGCACCGATATTTGCAAATAGATTTCTTAAAAATATATATATCTCATTTTAAAATAACAGCATTGCAAAGCATAAATAAATCTGATTTGAGAGGAAGATCATATTCTCTGCAGAAGTGAATGCAAAAATAGGCCAGCACCTCAGTCGCTACTAGAACTGTCTGAACTATCAGAAGATGAACTTTTTTCCTTTTGCCTCTTCTTTTTCTCCTTTTTATGATGTTTTCCTTTCTTAGATTTATTCCTTTTTTCCTTTTCCCTTTCTTTTTTGTGTGATTTTTGTTTTTTTGACTTTGGCACATCCTCTTCAGCTGCACTTGATGAGGAAGATCTAGTAAAAAAAAATATATATATCCAGATTGAAATGTAATTAAAGAAGGAAAATGCCACCAGAATAATGTGGGGTTTTTAATTTCAGTATTTATATAATGTTGCAAATTGAATTTGGTGTAGAATTCATACAGTAGCATCCACTGGAAAGCGTATGATATCTCAGTCTGCATGACTGAGATACTGAACAACGACTTTTCTGGCACAACAGTCAAATTAGAAAAGCAGTATAACATAGATTAACAATGGAATAGGCAAGTTGTTAGTTTTTCAACCTTCAATAAGAAAAAACCTACGAGTACAGATCTACAAAAAACTGAAATTATGACAGTAAGATACAGCTTCCAGTTTTTAAAATATCACATGATCAGTAACAATGCTACAGTAATGCCTTCAGACAAATCTTAATGTATTTCTCTCATGCAAAAGTCTAAGAGAAACAGATATGACAAATTTGGATGCTCTTGCAGCCAGTAGTATTGGTCACTAACCAGCAGTGATGAGGGCTTACATACATACAAGAATTAAGATGACAATAAAAGAAAATTCACTATTATTATACTCAAGAGGGCACTTTTGTGCTATTGTTTACATGATTAACTATTAATTACTTGCATGTAGAGACTACAGTCAGTAGACTGACTCTTTTCTACTGTCTTCGTAAGTGTAAATTAGAGCTACACTATGTAAATAAGGAAGGGGGAAAACGCCAATAAAGCCAGTGTTAAATTCTGTTTATTTCTGAAAAAACTTCTTATTGTGGCCTCCAAATACATTAAATATTTCCTAGCTCTCAGTACAGTTCCTGGGATATTGTCTTGTGTACAGTTCTAATGACTAATCAGTCTATAATGTCAAAAAAAAAAAAAAAAAAAAAAAAAATCAGTCAGCAGGCCAAAACTCAGATTCACAATAAATTTGGGTATTAAGACATTTTCCTTTGAAACTGAAGTAACACTTTTTTATAGGCTTCTACAATAACAGGAACATTAAAACTCAATACATGCTAAGTAAAACTATAGAAGTTTTCCTTTTGATAGTTACATGTTACTCAGAGCATGCATGCGTGTGTCTACACATGCATGTGTACACACAAGGAATCTTAGGGTCTCTGAGCTGCAGCAAGGCTTCTCCATGTGAGCTAAACTGGGGACCAACCCCATAATCCTCCTGACTCCTTGTTCTTTTCTCATGACATCTGGCCTAGTGTTGGCTAATCAGAGGGAGCACTGCTTTCTCAGACCTGCAGACCTCCAGCTTGCTAGAGCTGCCTAGACTTCCATGGTCCTAACTCCACAGCTGAAAGCCTGTGGTTTTACTACTACTCAAAGAACAAACAAGTCCTCACTGGAAAACAGGAAGCTTTTCAAACTAAAGATGTAGTTGCAAATAAAGTTGCATCAAAAGAGGTAATGTTTTCTGAGAAACAATCCAAACATCAGAAACATTTCTAAAGTTGTTTTGAAATTAAAATAGGTGAGTGATAGAGTTACCTTTTCCTTGGTCTCTTTAATTTTGTTTTTTCCCTGCTTCTTCTTTTTTCTTTCTTTTTTTCTTCCTCCTCATTGAAATCTGTGGATGAAAAGTTACAGTTCACAAACCACTTGTCTCAATTAAGATCAGTATTAAAAGAGTGGCTTCAATAGCAATGTAAAGTTACTATGAAATTCTTGTTAAAAGTTTTTCTTTTCCTACTTCCAAATTCTGGTCTAGCATAGCAATTTCAGAAAATTGCAGAGTAGCAGACCTTTTTATAACACTCACATTCTAATGACTTTGATCTAAGAATGAAGGAAGGCCCATAAAACATAGCAAAAAGTTTTGACTTTTCTTATATGTTTACACCAGCTTTAGGTTTTCATATTTGCTCTTCCGTATTTTAAAAGACTTGCCCAAGTCTGAAACCAGGTCATTTAACTAGAACATATTAAAAAAAAAAAAATTCCCTTAGGCTTACCTGAATTATTTTCACACATCCTCATTTCACACTTCACAAATAACTGTGCCATAACTACGATAAATTTGAGTTAACTGCCAATATACTGTCTACAAAAATTGGCAGAAGAGTCACTCCTCATCTGGTCACGTTTGTTTCCTGCCCTAACACTGTATAATATCTTCACATTTCACTTACAAGCAATATTTTTATCAATATTTTTATCATACTGGATGAAGTTTCTGACCTTAGAGTTCTCTATACCAGTTCAAAAAGTATTTTTCAATTCTCTGAAATGCAAATCCACTACATAAATACACATTACAATGTCAACTAACAGGAAAATACTGGCTTTACAATCTAGCCTTAAACCAGATAGCTCATTTTAAGCATTTCATCTTATTTCTATCATACAAATAACTTCCCATGAAGTCTGCATGCTAGTGCAGTTATTCATTTGCTACCACAAATAGAAATTACTGGTTTGTTCTGGAACAAAATTTGAAAGACTTCAATATGAGTTACAAAAAGCAAATTCCTTTTGGAACAATTAAAAACCATGAACAAGAATGTGTGAAAAAACTATTTTTTTTTTTAGAAATAATGTAAGTGCAAACAGCGCAAAAATCTTAAAATGATGAGGCCACATGAAAATGGCAAAATCCTGCCTAGATTACTGACTGCACACATAGCAGCCAAAGTTTGAGAAAGAACATACAATAAACAAGTGTTATTACAAGATCAAGTAAATGTGTTTTTCCTGCAAATATCCATCTTCAATCAGTTTAGGGACAAAAAAACCTCCTTACAATCAAAAGTATGTAAAAAGTGGGAACAAGTTTTTCCAAAGAGACGTGTTCCAAGAAAGGACTGTTGCAGTACCAATTCAGCACTCCTGACAAGCAGACTACCCACTTCTTTTGAAGTGTTCCAGCGATTACAGGGTTCCATCTATCCCTTCTCCTTCCTAAACAGCATCTTTAGTAGGAACTGAACGTTGAGTCTGGAATGTGAGAGCAGCAGAACAACACATGACATTTTGGGGGGCAGAGCAGAAGAACATTCATTCATTTAAAACCTTGTATGGTGAAACAAGCTCCCCTTCTTACTTAGGGGAACAGCCTTCTGGAGTCCAAATTCAAATGAATGCAAATATCTGCTAAATAACCCATCTATTTGCTCTCTGACACACTGTTGATGCTCAGACCTTCCAGAGAACAGTACTTCTCCAAATATGAATGTTTAAATTCAATTCACTAGCTGTTTTGGTGAAAACACTACTTAGAAACTGCAGTGAAATTCAGCTGTCTTATTTGTCATTAGTTTTAAGAGTTATTATCAACTTTAAGATGTTTAAGCTACATGCTATAATCAAAAGTTTTATTCAGAACTTCCATGTCATTTTTCTCCTGAGCAGCTTTTTAGTAACACACTTATAATCTTTTGTATTTAGGAGCTCTTTTTGAGATGCTCCAAATGGGTGCATTATTAATTTCCTACGACAGGAATTAATAATAATAAAAAAAGATGTGGGTGTGTCAAATCTCTGAAGTCTGAACACATGAAGTAAAAGACCTACATTAAAAGCACAGGCTAAAAGAACTAATAGTAGTTATCAAAAAGGCAAAAATGAGAGTTCCAGTACTTCAGAAGACCATTAACCAATTTACTCTTAAAGAAAAAAACCCCAAAACTAACTTACTCTTTTTTTCACGCATGGCTTGCAATCTCTGTAGTTCTTCTTCCTCACTGTCTTCACTGCTAGTGCTGCTAACATCCAAAACAATATCTCTTTGAGGATCTACTCGGAGGAAGTTTCGACATTCAAATGTCAGATGACCAGCTGAACAAAACAAATATTCAGAAAGAAAAATTACAATTTACCAAAAACATCAGAAACTAAAGAAAATCCATTTTAGTGTTATTCAGTTTTGAGAAGTGAAAAAAGGCTAGGCTGCAATCTGTGAACGAGGATGGAGAAAGCTTACTTTGAAAAAGCCTCAAAGAATTTTGGCAGGTTGTGCAATGTTATTCCATTTAATAGTGCTTTATGACCTCCCTCTTATTTCTGTTAAAGATTTTGTCCAACTTCTACTTTCTATTTTTTTAATGGTCTTGGATCCCTCCTGAAGAAAGTGAAGTATTTAAAAAACTACAGCAAGCATGTTATGTTGCTCTTTTTGTCTCCCTCTAGCGAAATAGAAGCTTATTCGCTTATGAGACATAATGTTTAACAACCAGCACATAATACTAAGCTACTACTTGACTAGTATTTTTAGTTTTCTAAGTTACATATCAATAATCATGACCAGAGTTAGAAACCTTGTACTGAATGCACCTATTGGAATAATAAAGAGAAACAGGAACAAATTGAAGATATGGTTTGTGAGAAACTAAGCTAAAGAAGCAGGAATTCAAGTAGCAATTGAAATAAACTCTTCTTCTTCATATTAAAATACCTACATCTTGAAGACAGAGCTTTTAGGAACATAAATACAGGTTGTGTGATTTGACTATAAGTTTCCTTCTCTTCCAGAAAGCTTCTGATACTTAGTGCATGTAGAAATGAAGCACTAAATCTATATTGATATCCATGTTCCTTTGGAAGAAGAGATACAGAAAGCAATTCATTGACAAAATTTGTTGGACACAAAGTCTACAGTGAAAGAACAAAGCAAGCTTTTCTTCCACTTCACCCCACATAACGCTCATAAAAAAATAGACTAAATTACTCTGTTAGAAGTTCAACACAATTCACTGCAAAACAATGTCCACCCATCCATTGTTCTAAAAATAAAAATTAGTGATTAACAAATTAAAATCTTCACTAAGACCTGTCTCCATTCATCAGGAGAGTAGCCACAGACATGCTTATATGATCAAAGCATACTGCAAAGCATGATCTAAATGCTAACTAGAGAACTTGTAAGAAAATTAACTGTTTCTTGAAATATAGAACACACAAAGTACTATGTTTTCTTAGCATAGAAGATCATACAGACTTTAAATTATTTTTTCTTTTAAAACAGATTGGACTTAACTTGATCTGAAATGCCTCCCTAAGTTTGCAGTGAGATTCAGAAGAAGCACAAATGCTAATCTCAGTAGATATCAAAGACCAAGCTTTCAATTCAAAGTTTCTCAAGTAATTGCATTGCAAATGCAGTATATACTAATACAATAGTATACTTTATTTTTCTGAGAAAGTCAAGGGTTTTCAAAAGCAGCAATAGGTGTGAGGAGCCACAGAATGAACAGGAAATAAATAAATAATAATTAAAAAAATTAAGGTAATTTAAACTGACACATGTCTGGGCAACAAGGCAGAACACTTCCTTTTTATACCCCCCCCCCCCCCCCGCAAAAGGCAGTTCCAACATCATAAATTGAAGGAAACACTGTAACTTCATATTGCTTAGTACAGACTTACGGTAGCCACACTTCTTGCATCCTGCTCTGATGTTATCCTTATTTCCACCTGAAAGAGAAAATTTCATTAATTTGTTGTTCATAAACAGAACTCTCAAGTTTCTTTTAAATCTGCCTTCATAATGTCAATATACAGATAGGAGAGATTACTCCTCAGAGTATTAAGTACACCAAGATATCTTAAAAAACCTCAAAGAAAAGCAAACCAGTGCATTTCTAAGGTCACTTTTCTCTTCAGTAATCTATCAGAACAAATTTGGCTATTATAAACTGCTATGGATCATTTAGTTTCACATAACTTATTGCCAAATCCTCATTTGATTTATTATGATCTTTCCATTTTAATTTTAATAATTATTCCACTTCTCTGAAAGCCTATGCATTTGTTTAGTTACAGTATGAACACGGTAATCTGACATTCTGTGATCCATAACTGTGCATTGAAAGTGTACTTATAAATTCTAGCAGTACATGGATGTTGACAGACATTCACTGGAAACTCTGAAGTAATTTATACTTTAATTACAAGAACTGTCTTAAAAAGGCAATTTAAAAAAAAAAAAAGAGAGATAAACAACCAATCCTGAAATGACAAGACAGCTAGAGGCAATAAAAAAAAGTGCTAAACGAATTGTTAAATGATTCTGAATCCAGGCAACATACATTACACCAAATTAAAGAATTAATGGGTGCAAGAAAGCAAATGTGGAACAAAGAGAAGAGAGTAAAAGAAAAGTCCGTACATGGTATGCAGGAAGGAGGACCAGAACAGTGCAAACGTTAGGTATACAAAGTGTGTGACTTTCCCATCTGAGCCCAAACTTAAGTTAAATAGACATAGTAGAACATGACTCAGAAGAGAAACCCCAAAGATCTGCCCCCCACAAATAGATTAGTCTTGCTTTTAATCACTGGAGCCTATTCACACTGAAACTCACAACTGAATTTCCAAAATCAAAAGGTGCCTTTCTATCCTCCAACTGAATAGATCATGAAAAAAACAGTGACTTAAAGAATTATATGCAGTTTTCTGAAAACTAGAATGTTTATTTAAATAAATAATTAAGCAAAAATAACCAGAACATTACATGACAGAAATTAGAGAACCAGAAAGGGTGTACATCAGCTCGATGAATTTAAACTTTGATTTACTGAGACAAGCACTGTCTTTAGAAAATCATACTCAAAATAACAGAGAAGCCTTCAAACCCCAGGTTGAAAAACTAACTTGGAAACTTGGACAACTCACTGGTCTATGCCTTGTACTGAAGAGTACTGGAAAGGTAAGCAAGAAAGACACATACATTCCATTAGGACACATAGTTTTCTGCAGATCCCCAACCTTAGAATTACAAATCCCCTTCGAGGCCTATAAACTCAGCAGTGTTTAGGTGTCTGTTTTATGAGTATCTTTTCAGGGAAACCTATGAGCGGTAAAGAGGTACAGAACATGGAAGAAAGTATCAAGAAGCAAGGCACAAAAATATACCTGTATCTTGCAACGTCACGCCAAAGAAATACTCAAAACAGCACCTGCTTGTTCACTACACCCTGTGACTAAAAAGCAAGATCAGCCAAGTTACCTACTTTGTCTCAGCTTTCTGAAATACTGAGTATTTCAGCGCTACTGCATAAATGACCTGTAGGTAGGTAGAGATTTGGTACTCCATGCAAGGGAGGTCAGTACAGTCACGCACATGCTACAAAATCTCCTGTAATACGTGCAGGTGCCATTTGTCAGGATTTCCAACAGAAACACCCAGCAGATGACAAGAAGATTGTCACCAAATGCTCCCACCAAATTCCTGAGACTGAAATATTAGTGGTTTTGGCTTTAAATAATAATGTTAGAAGCAGGGGTTTAGACTAGATGAAGTTTTAGATGATTAAAAGCAAATAAATTACTAGAAGCTTCCTCTTCTCATTCCCTTCTTCCCAGGTGTTAATCCTGAAGAAAATTAACAACCAACACACTAGCAACCATCACTAAGGACCTCATTCATTTAATGGAGCACAACGGTGCAAAAAAAGCTTTGGAAACCTTTGAACGCAAACATGAGATGTCTTCCTCAAAAACCACTTCTAAAATGGGAGCAAGCTTATTAAGGTCTTAACTTTTCTTAAGAGAAGAAATTTGCCAAAGCTCTGGCTTGTCCAACCAAACACTCCTCATGTCTCAAGATCATGAAAAAATTATGAAGCAATGGCTGTGTGTTTGGCTAAAACACATTTAAATACATTGCAAATATGTGTTTCTGCCTGTCCAGTCCCACCATCATTCTCAACAGATCTATTTAAACAATAGTCTAGTACAACACAAACATTAATCCAAAACAATCCTGAAGATGAGTAGGAAACCCAAGTCTGACAACAACCATTCTTCGGATCTAACTTTAAAGGAGGTGGCTTACACAGACAATAGGAACGGAGCACTTGGTGATCACTCATCCAAAACCTTGGGGAGAGGGCCCACAGGCCTAGAAGGAAGCGACTGCATGGCTGCACTCGCCAACGGCTGGCCTGACACCACGCTCCCTCCCGCGGCTATCTATCTATCTATCTATCCATCCATCCATCCCGCAGCTCCCATGCCAGCTGGTTTAGAAAACCGGCCGTGCAGACCAGAGCAACGTTTCTCACCGGCAGCCCGTGGGGCCTTAGGGAGATACGACACCCCGCCGCCCTCCCCGTCTCACACTTCCCACTGCGACGCGCGGTCGCGCACCCTCCCCGCGTAATTTTCCAACAATCTTCCCCTTATTTCCCCTTCCCAATACGCCAGCCCAGGGGCCAGCCGGCTATTGCCCCTTGTCTCCCCGCTGACCCGGCTAGGTGCCCTTACCCGGCAGAGCCATGGCGCCTCCCGTCGCCGTCCTCGCCGGCCCGACCCGGGCCTTCAGCGCGGCCCCTCCCCATCGGAAGGCTTTGACCGGTGCGCTCTTGGACCGCGCCACTCACAGGGAGGACGGGGGATCTCAGTACTGGGCAGGAACCACGGGGAGGAGCTGCAGGTGTCTGGAGAAGCCTCGAGGTCTTTGTGAAAGGAATTTCTTCCTTAGTGACTCCCGTAGATACTCCGACCGGAGACTCATCCGTTCGTCCTTCCTCCTGGCTTGGGCAACCTCCTCCCCACTTCCCTGGGCTGCATAGAGGCGTCCAAGATGGCGGGAGGTTCGGTGTAGTAGGAAGCTTTCGCGGCGAAGTGTAGCGAACGTCGAGCTCAGGCGGTTGGTCACTTGTCGGGACGCTCCTTTTCTGACCATGAGCAACATCTACATCCAGGAACCCCCCACCAACGGCAAGGTGAGGCTCGCTGGGGGCAGGGGCTGCGGTAGGCGAGGAGCATGCTAGGCCAGGCCAGGCCGTCTGGTGGAGGGGAGCCGTACCGTAACGTAGGTGTGCGGGCGGGGGGCTGCTGCTGAGGGGAGTGCGCGCTCCTCGGGGGGTGCGGCTGAGGAAACTGTGCTCCGTGGGTGCTTTGCAGGCGAGGGGGGTACGTGGGGAGAGCGGCTGCGGAGGCTGCGCTACGTGAGTGCTGGGATGTTGGGATGAGGGCAGTGCGCACTATGCGGGGGTGGGGTGGGTGGGTGTGTGTGCACTACGGTTGCTTTTGAATGGGAGGTATGAAGAAATTGTATGTTGCAGGGAGTGGGGGGCGGGGAGGAGGCAGGCGGGGTGGATACGCGCTGTACGCGTGTGGTGGTGGTAGTTTCTGCCTTGTGGTACTGGTTTGGTTAAAGTCAATTTGGGGTGATACGGCTCTTAAGGACATTACCTGAGTCAAAGCATGACGTGTGCTGTGTGGGTACATAACACAGAGAAGTCCTCGAAGCGTTTAATTTAATTTTCCCTATTCTTGACTATATATCTTAGGTTCTTAATTTATGTTATGAACTCTCACTGAATTTAATGGTATTACTTGTAAAAGAGGTATATCCCTTTGGAGATTTATGGCATAATTATATTTTTTTTCCCATGTTGTTTCAATATGAAAGTGATAAAGGATATCTGAGTTTCTGTCATGTGTCAGGTACCAGGTCACTGGCCTTGAAGCCTTATATATCAGTTTAGAACTGTATCTTAAATTCTGGCAGTACTATCTAGAACTAACAGTAGCTGCCTGGCACATTTGAATGTCCACTAGTGTACTAATATGATGAATTCAAAAGTGGGGGTTTTTTAACTCAGCAGTGATATTCTTTGATCAGTAATTAAGTTACAGTAAAACTAATAGTGTATTTATCCATATTTTTATAGGTTTTGCTGAGAACAACAGCAGGAGATATAGATATAGAGTTATGGTCAAAAGAAGCACCAAAAGCATGTCGAAATTTCATCCAGCTTTGTATGGAAGGTAATGACTGAATGGGATAGGAATTGTTGAAATTATTTCATATGCAATTGTCATGGTTTAGCCCCGGCTGGCAACTAAGTACCACACAGCCGCTTGCTCGCTCGCCCTGCAGCAGGATGAGAGAGTTGGAAGAGGGAAAGTGAGAAAACTCATGGGTTGAGATAAAAACACCTTAATAGGACAAACACAAAAAGAAAAAGAATAATAATAATATATACAAAACAAGTGATGAACAGCACAATTTCTTATCACCTATGCATGACCCCCAGCTGCCCAGTGTCCCAGCCCACCCCCCAGTTATAAGTGGAATATGATGTCATATGCTATGGAATATCTCTTTGGTCAGTTTGGGTCAGCTATCCTGGCTGTGTGCCCTCACAGTGTAATGGGAGTGTGATATAATCAATTTCCCAGGCTTCCCCATACTTATATTTCAGCCCTCATCCTCCATACCACAGAGGCTTTAACTGCTTGGCTTGCTTGATTGCAGCACGTATTTCACATTCATGGATTACCTGTGTAATAGTGTCCATGGCCAAGTCCACCCCTTGATCACGAGCCCATCTATATGTTGCATCTCTTCTTTGATGGCCTGAGGTTTCATGAGCTCACTGAGCTATAAATAATTCACCTTCAGTCCAGATCTACCTGAGCCACTTCAGTCCTAGCAGCCTGATCCACTGCTTCTTGTTTTGTTGTTCCTCAGTGTCCTGACTCTTGGGTATGTGGGCATCGGCATGATGTACTTTTACAACCAGCTTCTCTGGCCAGGCAGCACTATCTTGCCACAATGGGGCAGCCCAGATGGGTTTGCCTCTGTGCTGGCAGTTGCTCTGCCTCCATTGCTGTAACCATCCCCACAGGGCATTTGTTACCATCCATGAGTCAGTACAGAGGTAAAGCACTGGCCACTTCTCTCAATCAGCAATGTCTAAAGCCAGCTGGATGGCTTTCACCTCTGCAGACTGGCTCAATTCACCTTCTTCTTCAGCAGCTTCTGCGATTTGCTGTGTAGGGCTGTATACAGCAGCCTTCCACCTCCAATTCTTTACTGCAATGCAACAGGATCCATCACCGAACAGGGCATATTGCTTCTCATTTTCTGGCAGTTCATTGTAGGTTGGGGCCTCTTCAGCATTTGTCACCTCCTCCTCTGGTGATATTCTGAACTCTTTGCCTTCTGGCCAGTCCATGATAACTTCCAGAATTCCTGGGCGATTGGGATTTCCTATTCAAAAGCCTGCTGTGTGATCAGTGCAACCCACTTACTCCACGTAGTATCAGTTGCATGATGTGTAGCGGGGACCCTCCCTTTGAACACCCAGCCCAGCAGTGGCAGCTGGGGTGCCAATATCATAGGCTGCCAATATCTCTTTTTCAGTTGAAGTGTAGCGGGCCTCGGATCCTCTGTGTCCTTGGCTCCAAAACCCCAGGGGTCGACTTCAAGTGTCCCCTGGTGCTTTCTGCCAGAGATGCCAGACAGGGCCATTCTCCCTGCTGTGGTGTAGAACACATTTTTAACATCTGGTCCTGCCCGGACTGGCCCAAGGGCTACTGCATGGACTGTTTCCTGTTTAATTTGTTCAAAGGCTTGTCGTTGCTCAGGGCCTCATTTGAAATCGTTCTTCTTTGGGGTCACTTGATAGAGAGGGCTTACAATCAGCCTGTAATTTGGAATATCTATTCCCCAGAAACCCACAATGCCTAAGAAAGCTTGCGTTTCTTTTTTGCTAGTTGGTGGAGACATAGCTGCTATTTTGTTGATCACATCCATTGGGACCTTATGACATCCATCTTGCCATTTTGTTCCTAAAAACTGTGCAGGTCCTTTGACCTTACTGTGTTTTATAGCAAAACCGGCTTTCAGAAGAATTTGCACTATTTTCTTCCCTTTCTCAAAAGCTCGCGCTGCAGAGTTGCCCCATACGATGATGTCATCAATGTATTGCAGATGCTCTGAAGTTTCACCCTGTTCCAGTGCAGTCTGGATCAGTCCATCGCAAATGGTGGGGCTGTGTGTCCACCCTGGGGCAGTGGATTCCAGGTGTACTGAACGCCTCTCCAAGTGCAAGCAAACTGTGGCCTGCATTCTGCTGCCAAAGGAATTGAGAAAAACACATTAGCAGTATCAGTCGTGGCATACCACTTGGCTGCCTTAGACTCCAGTTTGTATTGACGTTCCAGCATGTCCGGCACATCGGTGGTGTGAGTTCAGTCAGGCCACAATAGTCTACTGTCAGTCTCCGCTCTCCATTAGACTTTCATACTGGCCTTATGGGACTGTTAAAGGGTGAGTGAGTTCTGCTGATCACTCCCTGGCTCTCCAGTTCATGAATCAGCTTATGGATGGGAATCAGGGAGCCTGGGTTGGTGTGATATTGCCACTGGTGCACTGTTGAGGTAGCAGTCGGCACCTGTTGTTCTTTAACCTTCAACAACCCGACAACAGAAGGGTCCAACAAGAGACCGGGCAAGGTGGACAACTGTTCAGTTTCCTCTGTTTTCAAGGCAGCTATGCCAAAAGCCCACTGGTACCCTTTTGGGTCCTTGAAATACCCTCTCCAGAGGCAGTCTGTGCCAAGAATACACGGAGCCTCTGGGCCAGTCGCAATGGGGTGCTTCTGCCACTTGTTCCTAGTTAGACTTACTTCAGCCTCCAGTACAGTCAACTGTTGGGATCCTGCTGTAATTCCAGAAATACAGATGAGTTCTACCCCTTCATAGCTTGATGGCATTAGGGTACACTGTGCACTGGCGTCCACTAGAGCCTTGTACTCTTGTGGGTCTGATGTGCCAGGCCATCGGATCCTCACAGTCCAGTAAACCTGGTTGTCCCTTTACTCCACTTGGTTGGAGGCAGGGTCCATCTAAACCAGGTCATTGTATTCGTTACTCACTTCTCGTGAAGATGACTTAAAAGTCTCTTCAGGAGGATCATAAGTATGATCCGGCCTTCCACTTGATCTGGGGAGCTGCCTACTGGAAACTGGAGTGGCATTTTTCCTGGAAGAATCCCCTTTCTTTGACTGTTTTGCTTTTGCCTTGCAGCTCACGTACTCGTGCCTATAGGGACAGGGTAAGTTTTCCATCCCACCTCCTCATATCCTCTTCATGGTCACGCAGATGAAACAGAGGTTGCATCGTGATGTGTTCCCTCTATATCTCTCTCTTGAGCAGAGGAACACTTACTCCTGGTAACTGAGATACTAATCCATACAGACAGGGAGTAGGACATATACTCTCTAAATTGCTGGAAATCCCAGCACAGTTTCACCACAGCTGAGATGAGGGGATGTTGTCTCCAGAGAAGGGAGACTTTCTCTGTATTGCCAGAGTCATCCAGCTATTCTGTTCACTGTTGGTGCCTCTTCATCTTCCCAGTCCATCACTGCTAATGAATTGGCATATGATGATGGTGCATTCCATACAAACTTCTGCCACATAGGTCGCATGCACTGGACTTTATCAGGATATGTGGGTAACTGCATGTTGTCTGGGTCATAATAAGCCATCTCCCGCACAGCTGATTCCCTCAAGTACCGGATACCTCCCTCCACAGTGGTCCCCTTGCCTGAATGACATACAGCATCTTTGAAGGGATACCTTTCCCTCACGCTTGAAAGAAGTCGCCTCCAGGGGCCGAGGGTTTGTGTCTTCTTCCCAATTGCCTTGTCAATGCCCCCTTTCCTAGAGAGGGATCCCAGCTGCTTGGCTTCCCTACTGTTCCAGGCTACTGGCCCTGTTATCCTAGCATCACAGCAACCAGGTGATAATGTGCTCGCCTGGATGACGGCTGAAATCCTTTCGCATGTCTCGCAGCTCACTCAGGGACAGGGATCGGTTGATTACCTCTGGTTCTACCTGTTTCTCGTGTTCTTGTGATGATTCAAGTTTGTCATTATCCTTTACTAAATGAGTTGACTTTTGTGTCCATTTCTTCTTATGTACGGGAGCAATTGATACCAGTGTGGGTTGGTTCTCTGGTTCAGCCGCAGTGCCTGTCACAGGGGCTGGAGTAGCCGCGGTGCCTGTTGCACGACTTAATCTCTTGGTGATATTCTTAATCATGGAATCACAGAATGGTTTAGCTTGGAACGGTCCTTAAATATCATGTAGTTCCAACCCTCCTGCCATGGGCAGAGACACCCTCCACTGGACCAGGTTGCCCAAAGCCCCATCCAACCTGGCCTTGAACACTTCCAGGGAGGGGGCTGCCACAATCTCTCTGGGCAACCTGTTCCAGTGCCTCACCACCCTCACAGTAAAGAATTTCTTCCTAACATCTAATCTAAATGTACGCTCCTTCAGCTTAAACCCATTACCCCTTGTCCTATCACTACTTGCCCTTGTAAACAGTCCCTCTCCAGCTTTCCTGTAGGCCCCCTTTAGGTACTGGAAGGCTGCATTAAGGTCTCCCCAGAGCCTTCTCTTCTTCAGGCTGAACAACCCCAATTCTCTCAGCCTGTCCTTGTAGGAGAGGTGCTCCAGCCCTCTGATCAGCTTTGTGACCCTCTTTAGACCTGTTCCAACAGGTCCATGTCATTCTTATGTTGGTGACTCCAGAGCTGGATGCAGTACTCCAGGTGGCGTCTCAGGAGAGCAGAGGGGCAGGATCACCTCCCTCGACCTGCTGGTCACGCCTCTTTTGATGCAGCCCAGTACACAGTTGGCTTTGTGGGCTGCAAGCACGCATTGCCTGCTCATGTTGAGCTTTTCATCAATCAATACCCCCAAGTCCTTCTCCTCAGGGCTGCTCTGAATCCATTCTCAGCCCAGCCTATAGTTGTGCTTGGGATTGTGCCAACCCATGTGCAGGACCTTGCACTTGGCTGTGTTGAACTTCATGCAGTTTGCACAGGCCCACCTCTCAAGCCTGTCAAGGTCCCTCTGGATGCCATCCCTTACCTGCAGCTTGTTGACCATACCACACAACGTGTTGTTGTCAGCAAACTTCCTGAGGGCGCACTCAATCCCACTGTCCATGTCACCAACAGAGAAGTTAAACAGCGCTGGTCCCAGTACCAGCCCCTGAGGAATGCCACACATCACTAATCTCCACTTGGACATTGAGCTGTTGACCGCAACTCTTTGAGTGCAATCATCCAGCCAATTCCTTATCCACCAAACGGTCCATCTGTCCAATCTATGTCTCTCCAATTTAGACACAAGGATGTCGTGTGGGACAGTGTCAAATGCTTTGCACAAGTCCAGGTAGATGATGTCTGTCGCTCTTCCCTCATCCACCAATGCTGTAACCCCATCATAGAAAGCCACCAGATTTGGCAGGCACGATTTTCCCTTAGTGAAGCCATGTTGGCTGTCACCAATCACCTCCTTATTTTCCATGTGCCTTAGCATAGTTTCCAGGAGGATCTGTTCTATGATCTTGCCAGGCACAGAGGTGAGACTGACTGGTCTATAGCTCCCTGGGTCTTCCTTTTTTCCCTTCTTAAAAATGGGGGTTATGTTTCCCCTTTTCCAGTCAGTGGGAACTTCACCGGGCTGCCAGGACTTCTCAAATGTGATGGAGAGTGGCTTAGCCACTTCATCTGCCAGTTCCCTCAGGACCCACAGATGCATCTCATCAGGTCCCATGGCCTTGTGCACCTTCAGGTTCCTTAGATGGTCTCAAACCTGATCTTCTACCATGGGTGGTTCTTCATTCTCCCAGTTCCCACCTTTGCCTTCTGTGACCTGGGCAGTGTGGATCAAGCACTTGCTGGTGAAGACTGAGGGGGAAAAAGTCATTGAGTACCTCAGCCTTCTCCATATGCCAGGTAACCAGGTCTGCTGTTTCCTTCCAGAGGGGACCCACCTTTTTCCTCATCTTCCTTTTATCACTGACATACCTATAGAGGCTTTTCTTGTTGCCCTGGATGTCCCTGGCCAGATTTAATTCTATGAGGGCTTTTACTTTCATAACCTGATCCCTGGCTGCTCAGACAGTTTCTCTGTATTTCTCCCAGGCTACCTGACCTTGCTTCCACCATCTGTAGGCTTCCTTGTTGTGCTTGAGTTTGTCCAGGAGCTCCTTGTTCATCCATGTAGGCCTCTGGGCGTTTTTGCCTGATGACTTCTTTGCTGGGATGCATTGCTCCTGAGCTGGGAGGAGGTGACCCTTGAATACTAGCCAGCTTTCTGGGGCCCCTTTTCCTTCCAGGGCTTTATCCCATGGTACTCTACCAAGCAGGTCCCTCAAGAGGCCAAAGTCTGCTCTCCTGAAGTCCATGGTAGTGAGCTTGCTGTGCATCCTCCTTGCTGCCATGAGGATCTTGAACTCCACCATTATGTCATGGTCACTGCAGCCAAGGCTGCCCTTGAGCTTCACATCCCCTACCAGCCCCTCCTTGTTGGTGAGAACAAGGTCCAGCATGGCACCTGTCCTACTTTGCTCCTTTATCACTTGGAGGAGGAGGTCACCATCAGCACATTCCAGGAGCATCCTGGATTGCTTGTGCCGTGCTGTGTTCCCTTTCCAACAGATGTCGAGGTGGTTGAAGTCCCCAGTGAGGACCAGGGCTTGTGAATGTGAGGCTGTTCCTATCTGTCTATAGAGGGCCTCATGCATGGAGTCTGCCTGGTCAGGTGGCCAGTAGTAGACTCTTGGTATGATGTCCCCTGTCCCTGTGCTCCCTTTAATCCTGACCCATAAGCTCTCAGTCTTCTCATTCATCCCCAGGTGGAGCTCCATGCACTCCAGCTGGTGATTGACATAGAGGGCGACATCCTCTCCTAGTCTGCCCTGCCTGTCCTTCCTAAAGAGCCTGTACCCTTCCATTCCAATGCTCCAGTCATAGGAGACATCCCACCACGTTTCCATGATGCCAGTAAGATCATAGCCCTGCAGACATGCACACATCTCTTAACTCCTCTTGTTTATTCCCCATGCTACGTGTGTTTGCATAGAGGCATTTCAGTTGTGCCCCCAATGAGGCTGACTTACTGGCTGGAGTGGCTGGAATTCCTTTGAAGTGTTTTACCAGTGTTTCCGTGTTGGTTCCTGTTGCCTCAGGAGCCCCTGGCTCATCTCCTCTAGACTTCAAGCATGCTGCAGTGTATCCAGCACGTCTCTGAGCAGCAGGCTGAGGGCCCTCACTGGCACCCTGTCCCTCCAACCTTGGCATGTCATCCCACAACTTATTGCAGGCAAGCCTGATATTATCCCCCTCCCCCTTCAAGCCTAGTTTAAAGCTCTGTCAATGAGCTCCGCTAGCTCCTGGGCAAAGACCCTTTTTCCCCTTTGAGAGAGGTGAATCCCATCTGAATTCATCAAGCCTGGTGCCATGTAGGCCATCCCTTTGTCAAAAACCCCAAAACTGTGGCAGTGGCTCCAGCCATGGAGCCATGTGTTTATGGACTATGTTCATCTGTTCCTCCTAATGTCACTGCCTGCAACTGGAAGGAGGGAAGAAAAAATAACCTGCACTCCAGATTCCTTCAGTAACCGTCCCAAGACCGTGAAGTCCCTTTTGATTGCTTTTGCATTAGGTGTCTCAGCTTTGTCCCCGCCCACATGGAGGAGCAGTAGTGAGTAGTAGTCAGAGGGCCATACCAGGCTGGGGAGTTTCCTCATAATGGCTTTAACACAGGCCCCAGGGAGGCAGCAGTCTTCTCTAAGAGGAGCATCTGCTCTGCATATTGGACCCTCTGTACCCCTCAGAAGGGAGTCCCCTACAGCTATAACCCGCCTTTTCTCCATCATGGAGGTGGTCACAATACAGGGTGTGAGCCTTTTTGGTGTTGGTGATACTTCTGGTGTAGCTTGACTGTCATCCATGTCCTCCTTTGACAGGCCTTCTACAGCCAGAACCTCGTACGGGTTGTACAGAGGCACTTGGGAAGGTGAGGTGGGCAAGGAAGAGGTTTGCCTGCGATCCCAAGTGTGGACCTGCCTCCATTCACTCCTTCCTTTTAAGCTACTGCCTTCTGCCTCGCAGGGGGAGGATACAGAGTCCCCTTCATCTTGGGTTTTGCCTGGTGTCTGTCCCTGTTTCTGTCTCAGGGAGGGCAGAGCTTGGCTCCACCAGTATATCTCTCTCAGCCTTCCTGATGCTCCTTAACCTTTCTACTTCCTCTCTACAGCAGTAGTTGTTTAACCTTAAGCAAGACCTGAACCACATTCAGGAGACCTAGCAATAGAAACATGCTAGTCTGAATGTCCAAAGGATATTCAAAATTCTCATGAACTGTTGTAAGAGCTGTTGTAACTAGCCAAAAGGAGAAAGGGAAAGTGAAGGTGTTCCCATCTGTGTCCCCCATAGATTGCTTCTCCACAGAAAAAAAGTAAAGGTAGTTCCCAATACTTCCCAGGAGATAGCACCCGAGGTATGGAATAGACAGCAATGCTGAATACACAAACCAAAATATCCTCATGGCCAATAATGCTATCTTAAGCAAGTAGTATACCATGCAGCAAAAGGAACGTCCTCGTCCACCTCCCAGAAAAGATAAACAGCACCGTAGCAAATACACAATACCAGTAAGAACTCATAAAACATAACCATGTGAACAACTAATACAACATTGTGTCTAGCAATTCTTAAACTAATATAATGTACACTTGCAACTGATTTAATGTGCTCTAGTCAGATCTGTCATTATTTCAACCCTTTGAGCCCCACGTTGAGTGCCAAAAAGGACTGTTGTGGTTTAGCCCTGGCTGGCAACTAAGCACCACGCAGCCGCTCACTCATTCTCTCTCCCCAGCAGGATGGTGGAGAGAATTGGAAGAGTGAAAAGTGAGAAAACTCATGGGTTGAGATAAAAACACTTTAATAGGAAAAACACAAAAAGGAAAATAATAATAATATATACAAAACAAGTGATGAACAGCACAATTTCTTATCACCCAAAGTTGATGCTATGCACGACCCCCAGCTGCCCAGCCTCCCAGCCCACATGCACAAGCAGAACAAGACAAGGAATTCTTTTACCACTTCCCAACAGCAGGCAGGTATTCAGTCATCTCCAGGAAAACAGGGCTCCATCATGTAACAATTACTTGAGAAGATAAATGCCATCATTCTGAAGTTGATGCTGTGCAAGACCCCCAGCTGCCATGCCTCTCAGCCCACCCCCAGCTGCAAACGGGACATGACGTCGTATGGTATGGAATATCTCTTTGGCCAGTTTGGGTCAGCTGTCCTGGCTGTGTCCCCTCCCACCTTCTTGGGTGCCTCCGCCTTCTCATAAGCAGGGGAGTATGAGAAGCTGAAAAGTCCTTGACTGCTTGGCAACAACTAAAAACATCAGTGTGTTATCAACAGTATTCTCATCCTAAACCCAAAACATAGCACTACACCATCTGCAAGAAAATTAACTCTATCCCTGCCGAAACCAGGACAGCAATCTTTGTGCCTTTTCTGTAAAATAGAGGACATAACTTAAGTTTTAACTTTAATATGTTAATTAATCTATTTGTATTTAGAAAATATTAACACTCAGTGTTTTAAAATATTATTAAGGAACCAGGTGGAAAAAAAGTAAAAATCATAGAATCTTGAACTTGGAAAAGACCTCTAAGATTGTCAAGTCCAACTGTCAACCCAACACCACCATGTCTACTAAACCATGTCCTGAAGTGCCACGTCTACATGTTTTTTGAACACCTCAAGGGATGGTGACTCCACCATCTCTTTGGGCAGCCTGTTCTAATGCCTGAGCACTCTTTTGGTGAAGAAGTTTTTCCCAATATCTAATCTAAACCTCCCCTGACACAACTTGACACCATTTCCTCTTGTCCTTTTGCTAGTTACTTGGGAGAAGAGACCAACACCCACAATATATTAGATTACATGGTTTAAAATATTAGATGGTTTTCTCAAATGTAGCAGATGACATAGTATTACTGAAAAGTTGTGTGTCAAATGCTTGGGAAGGCTTATTTTCAGCAAGTCTCTACAAAGTGTAACTAATGTATGTATGAAATGGCAATGATGCAATATTGGACATCCTCCAAAATTCTGATTTCTGTATCACCATCTTTACTACCTTTTCAATTTTTTCATGAGTGCTTCTAATGCTTCATTTGTTGGTGGAAGCTCTGTAACGCTCTTCACTGAAGTCGTAGGTACCAGAATGAGAAGCTCCCTATTGGGAAAACTGTGACAAGAATTTGTGAAGGACATGGTGCCTTTATGTGTTTTCTAGCTGCTGCTATCATCCCATTTATGTGTTTATAGAGTGGTTAAGAGTTCTTTTAGCCCTCCTCTGTTAAGGAAAAATAGCAGTCTAGGCTTTGTGCCTCCAGCACAGATCCAGCCTGTTCTGTCTTCTTACACTTAATGTGGAAAAGTGGATATTTTTCGCAATGTAAATCAATTTCTTAGCCCTTGGTAGGTCCTAAGAGTTCAGTTATCCTCAGTGTTAAAGAACTGGGCTGTATCCTTTCTGAATTTCTCTGACTGCTGTGTAGGATCCTATGCTTTGCATAATAAATATGAGTATTTCTTTTGTGAGCATCGTAGCATATAACCATCCATGAATATATCTAGCTATTCTGCAACATTTGCAGATCCTGCTTTGTCTTGCAGCACGCTGCAGATTTATTTTTATTTATTAAAAACAAAAACCCCAAAACAAAACAAAAAACCCCCAACAACCATAAATATCTGTCAAGTAAAGTTAAGTTTTCATTCCTTCTGTTCATGATTCCATAACTCTTATCTGATAGATAGATAAAAGATAAAAGAATGTAACTTAAGGACCAAAATGTACCACATATTTCATTCTGTGAAAATGATCAGTTTGGATACAGTGTAGGTAGTGAAAGGGGTGACAGCTGTGTTTAATGCTGGTGAGTGAAAATGCTAATCATTTAGTGTATGGATATGGCTAACGATATATGTGAGGTGTTGGCTGGGACACAGCATAGTAATTTTATCTCTCCTTTTAAATTGATGTATGTTGGTAGTATCATTCCAGTGATAAAACTTAAAAGCTGAAAAGAAAATGATTCATCAATATCATCTTGTCAGTCATGTGCAGTGTCTTTTGCAACAGAAACACATGATACCAAGTTTTGGGGTTTTTTTTTCCTAAGTGTCATCAGCAATACTTTGTAGGTGAGATACAGTCACACTCCGCAAGACAGTAGAATGGGAGAGAACCCAAGAGAAATAGCAGAATCTAGTTACAGTACTTGCTTTCTGGAACTTCACAGTCTCTGGAAATCTCTGCATAATCTATATGAAAGTTTGGGTTTGAGACCACTTACATGTATTTAATACACTCTTCTTTTTTTTTTTCTTTAGAGTATTACAATAACACAATATTTCACAGAGTAGTGCCTGGCTTTATAGTGCAGGGAGGTGATCCCACTGGTACTGGATCAGGTGGAGATTCAATCTATGGAGCTCCCTTCAAGGTACGTATCTGTATATCTTATGCATTAATTTTTGGTTACTCTCTATCAGTTGTTCTTCGTAACATGTTAGGTTGTGAGAAAACAAGCCTTATATTAGAAATGCAACATTATACATGTACAGTACTTGCATCAGTATTTTTGAATATGCCTTTTTGAATTGAGAGTTTTTAAATCTAGCTGTTCTGATATTATGGTAAATGTATAACCTCACTAGCATGAACTTCACAAGGAAAAATAGGTAGGTGGAAGAGTGAAGAGTAGGTGTTGGTATGTGGCAAACTCAGGTGCAGAAATGTACGTTGTTTATGCACGTTGTATCTAATTTAGCAAAGGTCTCTGAATGTTGTATATGTGTTCATTGGTATTATTGATACCAGCATGGCTCATCTCTTAACCAGGAAGCTCAGATCCTGAGTGAAGCTACACACACACAGCAGCTGTGTTCTGTTCTGTTCTGTTCTGCCTGATTGTTTTATTTCAGATGGGGCAGGCAACTGTAACTTGTGACTAAAGCTGCATAGCCTGTTTCTGGGCCTTCCATCTCCCTGCTGCTAGAGTAGACTCATACATATAACACAAACATGAACTTTGTGGAAACGATTGGCACCTGAGCAGAGAACAAAACAAAAATTACCAATATTGTAGTAATATCGGTGCTTAAAATTAGTTCTATCTCAGTATTGCAGTGTTTAGAATTGTGATACTACCATGGTATTAATATATTACTGTCATGGTTTAACCCTGGCCGGCAGCTAAGCCCCACGCAGCTTCTCACTCACCACCCACCCACCCACACACCCTCGGCGCGAGCAGGGTAAGAATCAGAAGAGTGAAAGTGAGAAAACTCGTGGGTTGAAATAAAGACAGTTTAATAGGTAAAGCAAAAGCTACATGTGCAAGCAAAGCAAAATAAAGAATTCATTCACTACTTCCCACGGGCAGGCAGGTGTTCAGCCATCCCCAGGAAAGCAGGGCTCCATCATGCGTAACGGTGACTTGGGAAGACAAACACCATCACTCTGAACATCTCCCCTTTCCTCCTTCTTCCCTCAGCTTTATATGCTGAGCATGACTTCATATGGTATGGGATATCCCTTTGGTCAGCTGGGGTCAGCTGTCCCGGCTGTGTCCCCTCCCAACTCCTTGTGCACCCCCAGCCCACTCGCTGGTGGGGTGGTGTAAGAGGCAGAAAAGGCCTTGGCTCTGTGTAAGCACTGCTCAGCAGTAACTAAAACTTCCCTGTGTGATCAACACTGTTTCCAGCACAAATCCAAACCGTAGCCTCATGCTAGCTACTATGAAGAAAATTAACTCTATCTCGGCCAAAACCCAGCACAATTACTCATTGCTTTCACCTTGCTTTGAAAGTAGTCCTATTCTGTCTTATAGTCCAGAAAATGTTCTTCCTATGGATTTTTGTGATACTGTACTATTACAGTCTGTTATTGAGCTTCCAGTTATTTTACATTAATTAGAATTTTTCCTGTAAATAGAGTGGTTAACAAGAATGAAAGTTTTACAAGGAACATATGAAATGCAGTTACTTTTAGAAATGCTTAGGATTTTTTTTAATATTGCGGGGATAATAAATTCCAACAAAAATAATGAATAATTATTAGACAATGATTGCAGAAAGAGAAAGTTAACAAGATAGAACTTAGATTTTTTTTTTTTTTTGTTAAATCATAGAATCATAGAATGGTTTGGGTTGGAAAGGACCTTAAAGATCATTTAGTTCCAACCTCCCCTGCCACAGGCAGGGACACCCACCATTGGACCACGTTGCCCAAAGCCTCATCCAGCCTGGTCTTAAACACTTCCAGGGATGGGGCATCCACAACCTCTTTGGGCAAATCATGTATCTTTCTATTATTGATACACTAGTTTCTAACATTTTTCTTTTGCTTTGTTGGTGTGCTTATGGTTTCTTCTGAAAGATTTTTCACTTGTTTGCATTATTACAGGCACTAAGAAGGAAAAACATTGACTAAAAATATTTTCTGCTGAAAACAGAAACTTTTAAATACAATTGTGACCTTAACTTTCAAAAGACTTTGGTTTTATTTCTGTCTGAATTTGAAAGAAAATTAACAGCATAGTTCTGTGTGTGCATATTGATGTAGATAAGCCATAGCTAAAGAAGGGGAAAAAATAGCTACATACTTAAATCCTGTTCTTTTCTCTTCTGTCTTTGCCAGGATGAGTTCCATTCACGATTGCGATTTAATCGAAGAGGACTTGTTGCTATGGCAAATGCTGGGCCCCATGATAATGGGAGTCAATTTTTCTTTACGTTGGGTCGTGCAGATGAACTTAATAACAAGCACACAATCTTTGGAAAGGTCTGCTACAGAGACTAGAGTCCCAGTTTGAGTTTGGCAGAAGCTACTATAACTTTCTCTGTATTCAAAGGCAATTTTAGTGTTGCTTGCTGCTATGTACATTTGAAATTTATTTCACTGCTTTCTAATCTGTCTCTGTTCTCTTTGTTTCCCACATCTGGTAGAAATGTTTCTGTGTTCCTATAATGATCTACTTTGCTGTTGTTATTCTTCTAAATTATTTTTTTTGTGTTGCGTTCCCTTTGAATAATCTTACTAATATTATTATGGCTCTGTCTTATTAATCAGCTCATCTAATACTAAAGACAATTTAGAAAATTCTGTTTGTAAATTCTAATTACCTGAGAAGAATCAGGAAAATGAAAAACATAAGATGAATTTACCACTTGATTTACTTGAAAGAAAATAATCCATCTGGGTTTTTTATTTCACAATGTCTTTTATTTTCCTGATTCACAGCTCACAGTAAGAGTTTGACATCTTCCTCTGCATATGTTCTCAAAAGTGCGGGTTTAGCTACCTGTCTTCATTCAACTTTTGCTGTAAAATTTAAAGAAAAAAACCCAAACCTTTGTACATTGCACTTGCTGTCTTTTAGAAGTCTTACATGCTTACGGTATTTCCTATGTAATTTATTTTCAAAATTCTTTACATAATAATTGCCTTGCATTTTGCAGAATAATTAACAAAAAATATAGGCAAGGGCTTTCAAACCTTCGTTTATAAATTTCACAGGTTACAGGGGATACAATATATAACATGTTGCGCCTGGCTGAAGTAGAAGTTGACAAGGAAGAGAGACCTCTCAGTCCACACAAAATAAGAAGTAGTGAGGTGAGTATGTTCTGTTTCAAAATTTTAAAATTCTTTTGTTTGTAGTGTTCAGAAAACTGTGTTCTAGTATGACAACTTGGCATGTCTTTTTATATATTGTTTTAAAATACTGAATCATTTAATTATAACAAAATACTTACTGAAGATATGTCTAAAATAATACTTTTTCAACAGGTTTTGTTTAATCCTTTTGATGACATTGTTCCAAGACCGAATAGAAAGCTGAAGAAGGAAAAACCAGAAGAAGAAACTAAAAAGTCCAAAGTAAAAGGCACAAAGTAAATATATGCAACATAAGTGGTGGTTAATTTTCTTTCACCTTTAATTTGCAGCTTGGTAGTTTTTTATTTCTGCTTTTGAAACATAAGGCTTTACCAAAATGCACGGAGGAATGTTCTCTGATCTTAGCAAAACCTACTTCCCTGTTTCTGAAGAGAGCTTACAAATCAGTTGCTCTGACTGAAGTGGTTACTGTGCATCAGCTGAGGTGCGCAAAAGAGAGGTAAAAGGTAGCTTAAGCCTTTCCCATGGGCAAGAATGTACAGTCATTCTCTTGTGACTGAGATGACACTGAAGTTAATGTGTACTAGTAACCAGGTCATAGCTCAGTTTGAGGTTTCTGAACTTATTTTAATAGCTGTCACTTCTCTCCCACTGAAATATTTAGCAAAAGGCAGGCATTTTGACAGGGGAAATTTCGGTTTCTGTGAATGAAATTTGATAGTTATAAACATGCATTGAAAAGTAATAGGAAATCTAAAGTTTGTGTATGCTGTCAGTTCTGTTGGACAGAAATACATGGTGTGACTGACTGGTTCCAACATAGGCTAAATAAATTAAAAAATCATTATTTCTTTTAATTACATTCTGTGAATGTGTGTGCATTTCATGCCTTTCTAAGCTGTCATATCTTGAAAATTTTGTGTTTGGTACTTGAATGTTGCTCTGTTGAAAAAAAAAACAAAACGCAGCTACTCTGTTTTCCAAGTTGTCAGCATTTAAGAGTCTGTGAAAGTTAGTCAAGGCAGACTTTCTTAAATTCCATCTTACCGTTTTCTAAGTGATGCGTAGCTATCCTGTTTTGTCCTAGGAATAGAACAGAACGTGCTTCCCTAAATATTTGTGGTTTATTGCAGAACAACTTGTTGTAGTTGTTTGAAATTGGAACGTTTAGCAGGACAAAAAGTTTTTTTTAAAATCGCATACAATATGAAAGTAAAATTTTTCAAAGTTTATGGAATGTTAAGACAGTATTTAAAGTTTTACTACAAAATGCATTTTCTCTCTTAAAGAAATTTTAACCTGCTTTCCTTTGGGGAAGAAGCTGAAGAAGAAGAGGAGGAAGTCAATAGAGTTAGTCAGGTACTGTACCAAATCATCCCCATTTTTCTTTTCAACTTAAAATTATCTTTTTTGCATGTTTGTGAAAAGCTCTAAAGTTCTTAATCTTGTTCTTCTGTTTGAGTTTTGAACATAATACTAGAAATCACTTCAGTTTTTATGATTCTACGATTTTAATGAAAAAACAGGTTTTTAGCTTTTCTAACTTTGAAGGTGCCTTCAGTTACTGCATGATATTTTTACATTTCCATAAACATAAAGTTTCATACTTCATAGGGTAGATCTATGCTACTGTTTAAAATTCATGGAGGGGATAGGTACTTTATTCTTCTTCACCTCATTAATTATGGGAGAGTGATTTCATGGTAAAATACTTGAGGTTTGAAATAAATCAACTTGTTCATTGCCAGTGCATTCTTAGCTCCCTTATGTACATTTGTCCTGCGTGCAAAATGAAGTGGGGTTATTGTGGGGAAAATAATACATTGTCATAATTAAATATTGCACTACTATGAATTGTCCACATTCACAGAACTAGGGTTGCATAGGTAGTCTTTGATCTAACATTTCCTCATCTGACTTTGCCACTTAAATAAGGTTAGTTTAAAAATTTCTTTAACAAGTTGTCATTCTCATTTCTACTGCTGACCAAGTAATTCCTCTAGAGCCCTAGGCTGTCTTCATTATTTGTAGTGTTTGGGTACCTACCTGTTTCAGTTAGTGATCAGGCTACATGGTTCTGAGTTCTGTACCACGTAAGTGAAAAAATGTCCTCAAAATTTAGTAAAAAGACAACAGTGAATAATGATGGACAGTATTACAGTGAGATTGTACCAGTCAGGATGATTGTAGAGGTTTATCACAACACTAGTTTTAACTATTTTTCTTTCTTGTTTCGACTTACCAGTCAGACTAACTATACTCGTTTACTGTAACATCTTCGGTTCCACTCTTGGTATAAGTCTGGGTTTTAATATTGCATTTAACTCAGTTGTTTTGATGATCTTCCCTTTCACACCAAATACTTGCTTTTCAGTCTAAAATTATCTAAATAGAAGACCTCTTTCATGACAAGCACAGTTTCAGTGTTCTCATGCTGTCTTCAACTCAGTCTTAAAATCTCATCCTTATATTTGTCCTGACTGAATTCCGGACTAGCTGTAGCTGGGGAAATAACCAAATCAACTGTTTCTGAAGAATTTCTGTTCATTCTTTACAACAGAATGAAACCTTTTTTCCCAAACCTCATTGCTTGTTTCTAATAGGTCTAGATCAGTATCTCTGTAGTTCTGGACATAATCTTGATTAAGGTGAAGTATGTGAACTTCTGCACCAACTTTCATTCTCTGTTTTCAATAAGAAAAATTGAAGGTCAAAGTTAATAATGGGATTCTTTGACATCTACAAATTCAGAATCCTTCTGTGGACTTTTTTTGGTTGTTAGATGCAGTAAGTCTTGCTTGTTTCAATGTAAGAAGGGTATACTTTTAAGGACTGAGGTTGAGAGGAAAATCTGCAGGTAACTGAGGAATCCTCTAACAGATCTGGGAAAAGGGAACAGGCTGAGGCTAAAATTATCTAAAGAGTAAATAAAAACGCCATGTATCAGGATGAAATTTTTATGGTATTTAATGGTTTCATGTTTACATGTGAAAAATAAGAATTCTTGTCTTAATCACATCATAGTAACCAAGTAAGTATTGAATTTAAGAACGCGTGTCCTGGGCTGCATCAAAAGAAGTGTGACCAGCAGGTCGAGGGAGGTGATCCTGCCCCTGTACTCTGCTCTCGTGAGACCCCACCTGGAGTACTGCATCCAGCTCTGGGGGCCCCAGTACAGGAGAGACATCGAGCTGTTGGAGTGAGTCCAGAGGAGGGCCACGAAGCTGATCAGAGGGCTGGAGCACCTCTCCTGTGAGGACAGGCTGAGAGAGTTGGGATTGTTCAGCCTGGAGAAAAGAAGGCTCTGGGGAGACCTTATTGCAGCTTACCAGTACCTGAAGGGGCCTACAGGAAAGCTGGAGAGGGACTGTTTATCAGGGAGTGTAGTGACAGGACAAGGGGTAATGGGTTTAAGCTGAAGGAGGGTCGATTTAGATTAGATGTTAGAAAGAGATTTATTACTGTGAGGGTGGTGAGGCACTGGAACAGGTTGCCCAGAGAGTTTGTGGAGGCCCCCTCCCTGGAAGTGTTCAAGGCCAGGTTGGATGAGGCTTTGGGCAACCTGGTCCAGTGGAGGGTGTCCCTGCCCACGGCAGGGGGGTTGGAACTAGATGATCTTTAAGGTCCCTTCCAACCCAAACCATTCTATGATTCTATGATTTTCCTCATTATGAACAATTTTCTACTCTGGACTTGTTCAGCCTGTGCTGCACGTAGTCTAAGTGAGGGAGTATATTTTGCCTTTGCTGCAGTGCATCACCAGACTCTTGTTCCTGAGACTGTACAAAGAAGGGCAAGAAGGATAACTGGGGATGTGGATCATGGTAACTTTAAAAAAAGGGAGAGAGGGAAGGAAAGATGGGAGTGGTTATTCCCTGTTTCTTACGGTATGAAAATTGAGACACTAAGATAAATGAGCAAATAAATATACAAAGAAAAACTATTTTTCCCTCTGGAATTTAAGTTGTGACCATTTATGCCACAGAACATGATTAAAATGAGAAGTTCAAATACTTCCAAAAAGAGATTAAATGTTACAGGTCATATTGTGTCTTCTGTATCAGGAGAGCCTCTGAATGGTTATATTATAGAGAATATGAATCTTAGAAAACTTATGTACCCCAGGGGGTTATAGAACACAGAAATCACAGGATTACGGAGGTTTGTGTTAAGGAGTTGCAAGAGCAGAATGGCTGCATGAGGGAGGGTGAGCGAGGAGGCAAGAGTGATTCCAGCACAGGCAGTGCACTCACCAGCACGGGCACAATCCCATAGGGTCTGGATACAGTAGCTGGAGTTGGTTGCTGGTAACAGAGTCCATCAACAATCCTGGACACAGCAAGCAATAACCAAGACCAAGATCCCCATCTAGAGAGTCCAATCAGGAGCAGCAAGAGATGGGACAGGAGACAGGGCTGGAGACAAGTCTACAATATGAGTCCAGTAAGCCCATCCAGAAGACAGGGTTAGATGCAGGTACAGCTCTGACATAGCTCAGGCAGTGAGTGGATTCTCAGGCCTGACCTGAAATGGTGCTCATGGGCAGAGGAGCTCCAGGTAAAACTCCTCAAGGCTGCTAAGGCTATAAGTGCACTTGGGGACCTGAGAGTGAGGCTCCCACTGGTTGTTGATTAATGTTTAAACTGAAGCTTTCCATGTCCAAACTGATAATTTAATTGTCTGTACTTGTTTGGAGCAGTTCACGAAGGTGATAAGCACTCATCTTGTGGTTCTTCTAGCTCCTGAACACACACACGAATTACTTGTTGAAGGAAGTAATTTTTCATATTGCTGAATGTCTTTTTTTCTACATAGTAAAAAATGGAAATTGTGTTTAAATCAGTAAGACTTTATTATCCACACAACTACTGTCTTCCTGAAAGGATTATAAAATGCAGCTGAAATGGAGTCATTCAGGTCACAATACAGACTGTTTCTGTAACAGAGATTTGCAGTCTGATTTCAGTCTGAAATTTAAGTGTACTTTTTGGATTAGCATGGGGAATGCTTTCTTACTGCACTCTTTCTGCCTGAAGATCTTATATGTTGTTACATTTATTTGACTGCTTTCTTCAGTAGATGATTCCTGCATGATGTATTGCAGAATGATATATTGCAGGTTGTTAATTTGTCTCTCTTTTTTTTTTTTCCTATGGGTCTAATTAGTGTTCTACCAGTTGCTTTGTACATGGTAGTTCTTTGAGTTGTCATATGCCATTATTGGAAAGTCAAGTTCTTACCTCTTCATTCACTGAACTATATATGCTAGACCATGTATCTTTATGATGTGTAATGATTCTGATGATTAACCAACTTTTTTCTTTTTTTTATTACCTGTTTCCATTAAAATTAAGTACATTGCTATTGCGAAAATACTTTTTAAATCCATGGGGTCAGTTTGATGCTCTTCTTTCACAAACACCTACTCTGTTCTTTTGCTATTCAGAGTGTTTATGCTTCCTGGTTAGGCTAAAGCTAACAAGAAACAAACTATCTTTTTCTTATCATTATCCTTTTTCACCCCCTATTCTCTTAGACACTGAAATTTATAATACCTTTTTTCTTTTTTTTTTTTTTTAACAGAGCATGAAGGGAAAAAGTAAAAGTAGTCATGATCTACTGAAGGATGATCCACATCTAAGCTCAGTTCCTGCTGTCAAAAGGTTAATCTGTGATTTCCAATTTCCAGAACAGATTTACTTTCAGGATGTTAAACCTGCTTAGCACTGTGTATACTCATTGTTTGTCTGTTAGTCTTTAAGAAATTAAGAATGTCAGTGCTGGATTGGACCAAATGTTCCTCTAATCCACTATGCTGTCACCAACATTGGCCATCATTGGATGCCCAACAAAGAATAAAAGCAGGGCAAGCATAATGTTTACCTGAGTAGTCTCCCAGCCCTCCATCTACTTTGAGCTCAGGCAACTGTTAGGGGTTGACATGGTTCATCTATTTAGTAATCTTTAATAGAGCTCTCATCAAAGTACTGAATGTTTCTTGTAATATTGTCTACGTTTACACCCTCCTGTCTGCTTCAGGAAGAAGTACCTCCCTTTTTTGTTCTGAACCTGATTGCTACTGGCGTCATTTGATAAATTCTAACTCTTATGCTGAAAGAGACAGTAAGCAGTCAGTCCCTTTATATCTCTCTTGCCCACAATCCCTTCCGAGGGAGGCTATCTCTTTTCTAGCCTAAACTTTTAAAGCCTGCTCAACTTATCTTCACACAGAAGTTGTTCTGTACTTGTGGTTATTCTTGTTGCTCTTTCCAGTCCTGATTCTGTTCTAAAATATATTTTTATTTTTTTCAAATCTAAACAACTTATTAAAAATGAGGCGAATCATAAATCAATATGCTTGCATAAAGGTAGTCTTTGTATTATTCTCTATTTCTTTTTAATACTTCTTGACTTTGATTTGTTTTTTAACCACTGTTGAGTATTGATCTGAGACAATTCCATGAAAATATATCAGCTCCAAGAATTTGCTTATTATAGATTCACAGAATAGTTTGTGTTGGAAGGTGCCATTAAAGGTCATTGAATCAACCTCCCCCCCCGACCCGCAGTGAGCAGGGACATGTTCAACAAGATCAGGTTGCTGAGAGCCCCGTCCAACCTGACCTTGAATGCTTCCAGGGATGGGGCATCTGCCATCTCTCTGGGCAACCTGTTCCAGTGTTTCCCCACCTTTGCAATAAAAGTTCTCCTCCTTATATCTAGTCTGAATCTACCCTCTTTTTGTTTAAAACCATTACCCCTTGTCCTATTGCTACAGACCCTGCTAAAAAGTCTGTCCCCATCTTTCTTATAAGCCCCCTTTAGGTACTGGAAGCTGCAGTAAAGTCTCCCCAGAGCCTTCTCTTCTCCAGGCTGAACAACCCCAACTCTCTCAGCCTGTCTCCATAGGAGAGGTGCTCTAGCTCTCTCATCATCTTTGTGGCCCTCCTCTGGACTCACTCCAACAACTCTATGTCCTTCTTATGTTGGGGCCCCCAGAGCTGGATGCAGTACTCCAGGTGGAGTCTCAGGAGAGTGGAGTAAAGGGGCAGAGTCACCTCCCTTGATGTGCTGGTCACACTGCTTTTGATGCAGCCCAGGATATGCTTGGCTTTCTGGGCTGCAAGCGCATCTTGCCTGCTCATGTTAAGCTTCTGGCCCACCAACACACCCCAAGTCCTTCTCCTCAGGGCTGCTCTTAATACCTTCATCTCCCAGCCTCTGTTGATACCAGGAGCTGCCCTGACCCATGTGCAGGACCTTGCATTTGGCCTTGTTGAACCTCCTGAGGTTCACATGGGCCCACTTCTCAAGCTGGTCCAGGTCCCTCTGAATGGCATCCCATCCCTCAGGCACGTCAACTGCACCACTGAGCTTGGTGTCATCTGCAGACTTGCTGAGGGTGCAATCAATCCCACTGTCCATGTCATTGATACAGATGCTAAACAGTACTGGTCCCAGTACAGACCCCTGAGAGACACATCATGTTCAATGATGGTCAACTGAGAACGCCTTGTTCTGTGTGTGGAGCTCCTTGTTCTGTATGTAGGACTCCTTTTCCTCATGTGTATAGCTTTACTTTTATCTATTTCAAATTTCAGCTATCATTTTATTATCTTATATTTCAAGTCCTTCTGCAATTCTTCAGTCTGCTCTTGGCTTTACTAACTTAGTATTATCAAAAACCCCAGTGACCTGGCTGTTTGCCTGCTTTGTTACTGAGCTCAGTGAACAGCTCAAGCCCCAGCATAGATTACATATACCCTAGTGATCTCCCTCCATTGCAAGAAGTGATTGTTTCTAACTTTTGTTTCCCATCTCTTGAATTTTATTTATTCATGCATGGACTTTCCCATCTCCCCAGGACTACTAAGTTTCCTTAAAAACCTTTGGTTAGAGATTCTATGTGAGTACAAATATATCAGAGAGATTATCCACAACCACGTGTAGTCGCTTCAAAACACTCCGAGACATTGGTAAGGCAGTTCCCTTTATAGCCATGTCACAAGTCCCACGTAGGTCATTTTGCGTCTTACTGTGCTTTTTACTTGTTCAGAATTACAGACCTGGATGCATTCTAAATATTTTCTGTAATACTTATAAATGTGGTTTTGGTAGGGTTGTGGGGTTTTTTAGTTATAATCTTCTATTAAGAAACACTTCCACAGAGAGTTTTCTAGATTATTTTTTTAAATTAAATTAATGTCTTTGATTCCAACAGATTTACAGTTTCTATGATTACCTTGATTACTTACTGATGGCTTAGAGCGCACCTCAAAGCTTTGACTTTTGGGGTTTCTTTAATATTTCTTGCTTTGTTTCTGTAACGTAACTTTTTTTTTTTAAATTGTGGGATGGAAAAATCTTCAAGGGTCTTTATTATTAGTTTGTGACAATTAACAGTAGATATGTTACCCTTAGTGTATTCAATAGATACTACACTGTAGCTCTACAACAAATGAACTTTTTGATGTTAAGCTTACTTATCAGTACAGTGCATGTCGAACACACCTATATAAAGAAGGCTTTCTAAGGCTTTAATTTGCAATGACATGCTAGAAATTGGTATGAGATAAAAAACATCCATCTTAAGTGAGGTTGTTTTGTGGTTTTTTTTCTTTTAACTGTATACATCAGTGTTTTGTCTGGATAGCTCAAGATATGATTAGAATTTTTCCATTGTATGAAAGTGTGTGGTTTTATCCTGTGTTTTTAAACTATTCTAATTAGAAAGTCAAATGATAGAAAAGACTGCTAATTGATACTTTTGAGATGAATGTGAGGATGATATAAATGACTAAGTTGACTAAAATTTCAAGTAGCTAACCAAACAAAATTTTTTATAAGAACTGGATTTTTTTAAGCAGTATTTTAAGTTTCTTCTGGTACTTCAAAGTACTTATAATTCTTTTTCTTCTTTTAGTGAATCAGCAAGTGAAGAAAGGGATTTGAGTGAGGTAAGTAACTTTTTTTTACAAATAAGTCTTTGCTTTTTACCCTGTGTGAATTAGATTTTCCTAGGGAAACAAATGCTACTTTAGAGATTCTTGAAAAATAGCTCAAGTCAGATTTCCAGCAAAAGGCTGGAACCCCTTTCAGAGCTGTGAGGTTTGGCCATTGTGAGCATTCACAGCAGGGTAGAGTTACTACTGCATACTACCTACTGCATTTTATAAAAACTGCTTACCAGATATTTTGGTCAGTAGATTAGGTATATGAGGGGTTATGTTCCACTGAGTGACAAACCATTAATAAAAGCCCTGAAATTGCTTCTTAAAAAAATAAGTTTGTCATGAATAACAGTATAACTCCAATGTCTGAGGCGAAATCTGTGTGTGAGTAAGAGTACTGTTGGAAAGACTTCTTTAAGGAAACAAAACTTCAGTGAATGTTTATCACTTAAATTGTATTGATCAAGACTGTCACCTCTGAAAGACAGGAAGTCTGAATAACCAAGCAATAAAACTCAACCAAACATGGAGGCTATTTTAATTACAAGGAGATTGTCATACCTGGTGCAGATTAAGGTTGCTAGATGAAGTATGTCTTTGCCTTCAGCCATAGGTCATGGGGGTACCCCTTTGAGTTGCTGTTGAGACAAGGATGTAATATTTGAATGTAATCTCCCATTCCCCAAACTGAATCCTGAAAAGTACTGTTTTCCATTTCTATCCACCATGCACAGGTACTGCACTGTAGAAGTGAAGGAAGGACACAATCTATCCCGTTCTTGTGCTTAAAAAAAAAAAAAGAAAGAAAACAGTCTGCTTGTACCTTGTTTCCTGTTTTTTCTTCCACAAAACATAGTATAAGTTCAGGTTCTTGGACTCTTCTCCTTTGTAATTTCTGCTGTGCAGGAGCTTTTAAGTGTTAGAAGGATTCTGAGATGGGTATTTAATTAATAATTCTTCAGATGTTCAAATAGCCCTTTGTTAAGTGAACTGCATTTGGGAATGTAGAACAGGGACATGTTAGGTATATTTAAATAAATTTTTATTTTTCAGCCTAATTAATCTGAATGCTGTTGTAATAATGTCATGAAGTAGGAAATAGGAAGGCTTTTTTTTTTCTCTACTGCAGGTGCTCTACTTAGATTTCATTTCATTGAAAGATCTTAGCTAGAATCTAAGACAGTTACCTGAGCCTTGTAAAGTGGTACTAGTATTTTATCATCTCTCTTGGATTTATTTCAGTTAACACATCACAGGATCGCTTTCACGTTTACACGGCTGCAACACGTTGGTAGTTTTATAGCCATCCTATGACCAAATAATTCTTCCAGATCTCCCTACCTCCCCCAAATAACAAGTCCCTGGCATGTAAGAGAAACTCTTGTTATTATTCCCTAAGTGCCTGACTTTGCTGTTCATGCTAATTAAATATCATCCTGTTTCTCTTACTGCAGTCCTCAAGGTCATATATTTCATGCTCTGAGAGTTGGATCCTTTGTATTAACAGTACCTCATAGCTATTTGTTAAACCTTTTTTTGTTCCTAAGTCATTAATGAGAACATCATATGAAATGCATTCACAAGACACAAATTTTTTCTGCACCAGTGACATTCCTTTGTTTCCCATTTCTGCACAACTTGTTTTCCTCTCCCTATTTGTCAGATTGGTACTGAACAGTAAGTTTTGTATAGTACTATGGATAGATAAAGTTTGATATCCACCCCCCAATTCAGTAATGGCTAAATCATATTACATACCGTAGCCATTAGTCATTCTGACACAAAATCTCTCAATACTATTTTGTCAGTGTTTTCCTAGAAGAAAACAGGTGAAATCCTGTGTAGAGTGAGGGCAATGGAAGGTTTGGGAAGTAGGGGATTCAGCTGAGTTGGACAAGTTGAACCATTTTCTCTCTCCCATTTTAAAATACCATCCATAGAACATCCCCTCCTGTTACTCAGATTTCTGCAATTTTTAATTAGCTTACTAGTTAGCAATTCCAATTTGTCTAGGGTTGTCCATTTTTATTCTAGAAATTCTGCTGTCCAGCTCTGTTTCAGTGAAATGCTCTTACCTAACCCCTAGCCAAATCTCCACCAGGAGTCTGTCTTTATCCTTGACTGTTAAATACCTTGAACACAGTCCTGTCACATTCCTTTTCTGGATTCTGCCCCCTGCCATTGAGGTCTGTTGTCATGCCATCTCCCCAACAATTTATCAAGTTAGCAAATCCTTCAGGAAGTTTCATTATCTCCTCTATCATGGATGGATAACTTCCTGGGAAATTAAGTGAAATTCTGATGCTGTTCCATTTTTCTCTTTCCTCTTTTTAAATCAAACAGACAACACCCCCACAACCACCTTTCAGTTATTTCATTTACAAAATATTTGGCTATTTTACTGTGCCGAATATTCACAGATCTCGTTTTTTATTCCTGACTGGTCTCATCTAAATCTAAAATCTAAGCATGGTGGTCTGAAGATTCCTAAATAGTGACTCAAATACAACATCTGAAATCCAGTTCTTGATTTTTCTCTTCTGTTCCCAAAGTTGTGCCTCTTGCTGCTTTTATTTTTCTCCCCTCTTCTTCTCCATGTTTATGGACATGGTCTTCATGCTACTCTTCCTCCTACCTGTCAGTCACACCCGGGACATGTATGTTGTCTTCAGTGTTCCTCTCCAAGTGCTGACATCCTGGCAGTCTCCTGGATACAGTACAGTCCTTTGGAATACCATTTCTAAGTCTGTCCTTTCTCTTTGTATAGTTAAAGTTATAATCACATAGCATCTTATGCTTTTTCTTTAGCTAATTAGCATCGCTCCAAAATAAATATACAAAGATGTACCATCGAGTCTTTGAGCTGGCATCCTTCCATTGAGATTCATGCAGGCTTCCTTCTTCAAGGAAGAAAGTAGTCAAACTTAGATCCCTTGGTCTAGTCAGGCTGCTTCTTAATTACTGAAAAGAATGACATATTTCTCCCTCCAAATGTCTTTGCACGGAGGTGGATTATCCCCTTTTGCATTCCTCTGCTAGGCCTGGAAATACAGTACCTCTGTAGCAAGTCAGGATGATTGATTCCACAGGTTTTCACAGCCTGTTTTGATCAATGTGGTATTTGTAAATGCCCTTACAGAGACTAATGGGCAAACCTCTTCCATCCCATCGTGACTGCCCTGTGGCAGGAAGTTCTTAATAAGTTTTGTGGCTTTTTTAGTGGAAAATGAAGGAAATGTTTAATGGATTGCCTTGATCAAATTTTGGATTCATGAACAATGACCAGGCTAATACCACATTGCTATGAGGTCTTCTGCAGAACTATAAAGGTTTGCAGTCTAGAATAGACTGGTTTAGTTTTTAAGCCACACATAAAACGTAATTTGAGTGTGAAAAAATATTTAATTATTGTATTTCTAATGTTTTGTTCCTTCTGAAGCAAATAAGGAGATATTTGTTTGAAAAGTTTGTTTTGAAATTAAGTTTTTTCTCTTTTTTGCTAAGGGATTACCTTTGTAATAAAAAGCTTTCTAAATTCAACATTCTGTAGTAAAACAAAAAAGCTAAAGAAGTTTTGTTATTTGAAATAAATAATAAAGGAGGAAGAAGAGCATGATGAAGATGCTGATAGTGTAGAAGGCGAAGCTGCTAGCAATGAGAGATTTCAAATAAAAGAACGCATTGCCAAGAAGTTGAAAATTGATACAAGTGAAAATACTAAACAGCAACTTCAAGAGGAAGAAACTAAGACAGAAAAGAAAACAACTAGTCGCAGGTAAGTATCACACTGGTTTGGGTTTTTGGTTGGTTGGTTGGTTTTTGTCCTTCAGCTTATTTACAATTAGATTTTCTGCTCAATTCCAGTTTTGCAGTTACTACATTGATAGGTTTGTATTACATTAAAATTACTCCCCCTGCCTGCCTCCAGCTGTGGAAGATGAACTTGCCTATTGCTTTCTCATTTCTTGGTTTCATTTGGAAGTTTGAGGCAAAGAGTTAAGTTACATTTTGTTACGTTGAGCACTTATTGATACCTTGTATGGGAGTTTTATTTTTCCCTGTGAGTTATAAATGAAGAGTATTTATAGATATTTATCATGCTTTACTGTGTCTTTCTACATAGTTGTACAATTGAGTTTTGTAGCTTCTTTATCTGTGATAACACATGGTGGTCATCCACCATGGAGACTTACAGAAAGTAAAAGCTTCCTAGTCATCCATTAACACAGTAGTCATTCTTACAGTGTACCAGTTTTTCAATTTTTCAGTTTTTAGACTGCAATTGACACATCAGTTTTTAAATACCATCTAGGCTTGTTCTTACAGGGTTGGAATATGTCTGTGTTTAGTAGTTTAAGACTATATTCAAATCATTACACTAGCTCTAGACAAATTATTATGTTTCTGTAGCAATATTCAGCTCTTTGCAGACATAGAAGCGTGGTTTCCAGTCATGTAATGTAGCTGTGCCAGCCTTCATGAACATCTGTACTGATTAGCACTCCATTTTCAGCAAGTTAACTTGTTTTCTTGGAACCTTGTGTCTTGGCAGTCTTTCTGTCACAGCTGGTTTGGAAATTTTTGCCTAATAATATTTATACTGCATAAAAACATTCATCATGTATGCAAGTGATGCATAGTGGACCTGATGACAAACTTACTAGGAATTATTGTCCAGTATTTCAGTAAAAGTGGGCTCCAGAAGTTACTGAACAATTAAGTCTTTGCAGTTACAAAGTTCAATGTGCAAATTTACTTACTCAGTGAAACTTACTGGAGGGTAGGAGGAGGAAGCACAATAAAGATAATTTAGATTCTGTTCCCTAACTCTGCACAGTTGTCATAAATAACATTCCGATGAAATTCAGGCTTTACCTATACTAAATTCACCATATGTCGTGGCTGTCTTAGATTCTCTTCCACAACAGTTTCTTCTGAACTGAACCATTCCTCCTCTTTTCTTTTTTTTTTTTTCCTTTTTTTTTTCTTCTCTTTACATCCACTGCAGATACGGTTTTATATGTAATGGCCAAGGCATATTGTCAACATAGAAGAATCCAGAACAGTCTATTTGTGACAAAAGAATACCTTATACATATATATATATATATATATATATATGAAAGGTATAAATGCTTCACAAGTTCCATAGCAATTACCATCCCTGGCTTTGAGTCAAGACACATGAAGATCAATTTGTAATAAAAATACACTTTGAGATAAAATACATATTGAAGCTTTTTGTTGGAAAACAGAAAGAATAACTGAAACAAAACTAGTTGCTGTTTTACAGTCATCAGAAATTCACTTATCTGTATTGCACCCCTTGCAGGTTATTCTGGTTTTATGTATACCTGCTAAAAATAAAAACAACTTTATCTTACTGAAGAAGGGGGCTGTTGTCAGTTATGGTGGACATTCAATCATTATCTTAATTGTAAAACAGAACTAATTATTAAGAGAAAAGGGAAATCACACCCTGACATTTGCAACTTGATGCATATCAATCTGATTATTTTTACTGCAATAAATTAATATGACTTTAAAAGCAAGATTAGTAAGTTTTAAGCATTCCACATGAGGAAGTATTTTTAACTCTGTGTGGCCTATATGTTTAGAAGCAGGCCGTGTTCTTAGAGTGGTAAGAACACTTGTGTTATTTTGGATAATCTTTTAATATTGGTATATTAAAATATACCAACTGTAAGTGTTGCTGATTGTCTGCCTTTTTTGGAGCAGTGAAAAGCCCAATGAGAACATTGCCAAGAAAATAATTTTATTAACCACTTTAATAAGTTTGAATAGCTCCATAATATAAAATATTCATGGGATTTAAGCAGGAAATTTAGTGTCCTCTTCTACATCTTCTCCATTAATGATTTAAATCTAAGAAGCACACCAGCTACAATACAGAAGCCTTTGTAATTTGAGCAAATCTGTGTAGGCTCCAGTCAGTTCTTTTTCAGGCCTAGATGATGTTACTTCCAAAGTTCCTTATAATTTTATGTTTGCTGCAGAGAAGACCCCATAAACTCAATAGCCAGAGACAAATAAGCAAGAGCATTTTACATAAAAAGTCCAGCTCAATAACATAAAAGGATATAGTAAACAAAATCTGTAATTTAAATGGGCATTAGGGTTTTTTATGTCATATGATTTTACTTAAAGGCAAGGCAATTAACTTTCATGTTTTGGCAAACAATGCAGTCAACAAGATTTATGTGGTCAGATCTGTAAACTGATGTTAATCCATATCTTTTGGAACCATACATGCATGTGATCTCTTTGTAGAACCATGTAGTGTTACGTACACCAGCATAAAACTCCATTTCTTGAGCATTGGCTTTCTGGTTTTCATTCTTCTTTTCTCTATACGAGCACCTAGATCACAGTACATGAAATTTAGTGCCATGTTTTCATGGCTGTGCTAGATATCACTAGGTATTTTTTCAGAGGACATATACAAGACATCTTCTAAAAACCTATCTCCTGTTTTTCCTTTCTGCCATCTTTGAAGTTGTTCTGTGAGGCTGCTTTGGAAATTGGCGGCTGTACTATCTGTGCTCTAGACAGCTCGTCCACAGGAAGTATACTGAGGTCAGGGAAGGATGATGGGTAACTTGGATCCCAAAATCTGGTTACTAGTCCTATGGTTGAGATCAATGCATAATCTCTGGTAAATTACATGAATATTTATCTTGTGTCAATTAAAATTGTTGTATGTCAGTATGTGGGACAAGTACATGAGGTAATTTTCTGGCTCGTGTTGCAGAAACATTGTGCTGAAGCAGTTTCCTGACTGCAGAAAGAAGTAATTCCTGGTTTTCAGTACTCTGCCTTCAGTGATTGGTTAATCCTGCACCCTAATAATGTTTGTGATATTACCCATAATATTCCCCAATACAGAATAAGCTTCTCATAGTCAATGAACTGTTCTTAATCATTGGAATTGGACAAATACAGATTAGTATTAGACAGCCATATTGAATAGTGGAGGCAAGGATTCAGAAATTTAAAAAGTCTCCAAGAAAAGCTTTTTCTGTAAAAGGACCTTTAAGTACATGGCAGACAAATAACATCTTTAGAACAGCAAAACACATTAGACTCTGTACGTACTTACTACCTACCTATCTGTCCAACAACCTGTCCACCAATCCCTTTAACTGTCTGTTGGGATTTACAGGGATGGTTGCTAGAAACAAATTTGCCTAAGGTATAATAGCAAGTTTGTAGCATGAAGGGAACACAAAGCTGGAGCATACCCTTAGGAATGAGGTACTCTCTGGCCGAACTTGTGTGACATCACATTTTCAGAGACATCTGTGTAGGCATTCTGTAAGCTGCTGGTTCTGTATGGAAGGTCAACGTGCTGTGTTTGTGGTTATTCTGCTCTTTCAGGGCAGTAGCAGTAGTATTATAGCCAAATGGGTTATCTTAACTTGGAAGAATGTTTTATTGGATGTGTTTTTGGCAGTTGGGAGCCATAGCCGTGGGAGACACTGCTTAGTACCACAGGTAACATCAACTTCTAGACTTACTGTTTTCCAAATAATTGTCTGGCATCCTCTGGCATGAAAAGCAAAGTCATGGTATTGTTTGTTATAAATGAGGTGTTAATAACTTTAAGGTCTGATGAGATAAAGTAAGATAAACATGATCAAGTTTCATTGTCTGAAATAGTGACTTTATTGTAAGCATACTGGAGACGACTGATAATATTCTCATGGTACTTCATCACCCACTGTCGTCCAAGTGTGTGTTGATCAGAGCAGGCCGAGATGTGGGAGGTGCAAATATCAAACAAAAAGTTGGATCCACCATATATAGCTTGAAGGGTAATGTCTAGTAACATGTCAGAGGGCCAAGAAACATCAGATTTCTATCAGCATTGTTCATCTCATCAAATATTTAAAGGTGCTAATAGAATAATTGAACTTCATAAAATATTTTTTTAGAGTACTGTCTACTGCATGACTTTTTCTACAAATCTGTATTCATATGTATCAGTCCTGTTTCTTTTAATACATATCCATTTGTGAAGCCGCAAGTTTGCACATCTGTTTCAGGGAAACAATATGGAAACAATAGACACCTCAAATTCATGGAACTGAGATCCATTACCACTTCTAAATGCAATCATACTTGGAGTGCTCAAACAGTGAAGTTAATTTTAGTCATTTTAGTATGCATTTGAACCATTTATGTATTTTTTTAAAAATAATTTGAGACACTTTCCGATTTTGTATTTGATAGGAAACCTCAGGAAAAAGAATTTCCCACTCATTCTGGCAAGTTGTTAGAGAAATTCCACAGGTCTGTTGTTTTTTTACTAGAAAGCTTAAATCTAAACTTCAAAGTATAGGACAGCTGTTTACATGCAGGAATGTATACAGATAGAATAAGTGTTTGCCTTCACTGCAATACTAATCAAATTTATCAGCATTACTTCAAGTTTGTAAAATGGCAGTGGCTTGAGATGATCATCTGAAGGCTTTAGAATAAACAGTCCTCTTCTAGTTTGGTAATTAAAAATATTGGTTTTACATTTGTTTTCATCCTGTAGGTGGAGCTCGGGTGCTACACATTTCTTGTTACCAGCTTTTAAAAATTTTCACTGCTGCTTGTTTGCAAGACTTGTAGTGTGCAAGTAGAGTACGGTTGACTGTACAGTTTTTCACTGTACAGTCAACAATTTCAGTTGCATCCTTATAATGGATGTGCTATTAAAAAGGAATATGAAATAGGTGTCTAGAATAGCTAAACTACTGAGGAAGAAAAGCTGACTGTGTAGTTAGCATCACTTGAATTTAACTCTGTTTGTGTTTCCTGTTGTGTATTTTTCTGCTAATAATCCTATGTAATCTAAGTAATCACACTTCTTTTGACATATAAGTCATCACTGACTATCATAAGGAGATTAATAGTGCTAGTATTAGTCACTGTTAACTACTGTTGTAATTAATAATAGCTATATTGCCACTTCTTTGCATTTCTAGTTTTTCTTATATGCATGTTGCTTGTCATGAGTAAAATAAATCATCTCATGAGGCTTTAGGCATCTACTGTGTGTATATATATGAAATTACTTGTTTCATCCTCAAAGCAGAAGTCTAACACTTTTTAAGGTGTAATTCCTCTGACGACTTTTTCACTATTTGTTAAAAGACAAGATGAAATAACTAGTTTACTTACAGATATCTGCACTTGGTCAAATGGCTTGCATTCCCACTGCCATTTTGTCACCTAGGCACAATAGTAATAAAAGTAGTTAATAATGCTAGGCAGACATGCTCAAGTTCATACTAAGTCCATTTCAGACCATGCAGTAAAAACTGCATACAGTTAAGACACTGTAACGTTTTCTTAGCATCTGAATAAACATTGACACACTGAGCATGCAAGATAGCTTTCTTAAAGTGCTGTCATAGTACTGTGGTGTAGAACAGCCGAAGGTAATTTTATGTGTGATGTCATGGAAGTCTTCTTTTAAAAGATCATTAACTCAAGCTTCTTTTTCTCTTTGTAAATCTGCAATTGTTATAAATGAAGAATTGGATAATTTTTGTTCATAAATTAATAGTATATAGTAGAATATTTTGTTCTAAATGCGTTTACTGTGCACTTGTTACATTGTGCTTATAATGCAGGTGTTATAATGAAATTGAATAAAAATAATTTGGGAGACACAATTCTACAGCAGAAGAATTCTTGTCATTCTTGAAATTGTTGAAAATCTCTAAGTTCTTTGTTATTCATAACAGTTACATTTCTGTGCATCTATGGAATGCATTCAAGGGGGCTGAAATTGATGTCATACAAGTCTGCTGTCTATAACCTTCATTGCAAGGTGGCTGATGACATTGCAAGGCTGCTGTCTGTAATCTTTGAAACAATGTGGAAATCCTCTGACTGGAGGATGTTGCAGATATTGCACCTGTTTTCAAAAAAGGTAACCATCATAGGGATGATTCAGTTAGCCTCACTTTGGTCCTTAGGCAAATCATGGGGAAGCTATTTCTGGGCATGAATAGGAGTCACTGTTTCCATGTAACTGAGGAAATAGCATGGATTTAGCAAAGGCTAGATAAGGGGAGAGGAGTGGGTGTCACCTGGTTTGAGCATGAAGCTAGAGTAGATGAGGTTCTGAGGTTCCTTCCAACCAGAATGCTTCTGTGATCTGCTTTTTAATTTTATAATTTTATTTCTCCCTCCCCCCTTCTTAGACTCTGCTGTGGTCTGGAATAACAAGTCCAGCAGCTCTTTAGTTGTCGGGGAGGGGGTGGTGGTGGTGGTGGTGTTCATTTGTTGGGTTTTTTTAATTGGTTTTAACTTACATATATATATGTTTTTAGGTATTTTATTTATGCTTCTACTTATTTAAACTTAATCCAGTATCTCATCTTGTGTTCAGGCATCTACTTTTTTGTGAATGTTGTTTGTTTTTAAGTAGTGGGAATGTGATGTAAATACCATAAACTTGGAGCTACTTATTCACTTTGGAATGTGAAGTTTATCTATTTTTATATAGAACTGTGATATTCTTTCTTTACAATAATTACTAGTTCGAATTTATTAACTATATATATTTCTAATCCTACTAGCATTTTCTTAAACTAGGTATAACTGTTACTGTCAGGCCTTGTCCAACAATACAGTTTGTCTCCTTGCTTTTCAGTTTAGCACCAGGAAATACAAATTGTATGTTAATAACAGTGACTTTTGAGTTCTTGAGTACAAATGCTCTTTGCAACTGACTTAGAACTTCACTATACCTAAAGAACTGCTGCTGTTTTCATACAGCAAATTCAGGGATTCTGTTAATAGTGTTATAAGCCAAAAGAGACCATTAGAGAAACTGTATTGCATGCCATAATGTACTGCCAGTTGCCCCTGTATTGAGCACACTGTTTGGCTACAGTTGAACACTAAAGGCATTCAGACATAATTTGTGTATATCAAGAGAGTGTAGTTTGGTCCATATTAAGTCAGTGAGTGTAATCTATTCCAGTATTTAGACACCTTACCCCTAATGGTACCTCATCCAGTTTTACATTTTAATTTGTCTGGGTTTGGCTTGTAGCCAATTAATTTTTTTTTTGCTGTACCTATTTCTGAAGTTCACTGCTGTATGCTTTATTTTCTATTTCAACTACTTAAATTCTAATTGAGTCTTTTCAGTCTTTTTGATAAGCTGTATGTACCCATTGAGTTCTTTCAGTCTTTCACAGTAAGACATTTTTTTCCAATCCTTAAATCACTTTATGGCTTTTTTTGTTTCTTCTCCAGTTTTTCAACATTCTTTAAAGAGCTTTGATCAGTAATCTGTTATTAGCCTTACTAGTGCTGTATATAGAGAGCAACAACTTTTTTTTCTTACTTCCACCTCCCTCTTTATTCATACAGTGCCCCACAGCTGCCCTTTTTACTGATATTCCATGGAGATTGCTAGGGCTTTCCAGATTATTTTCAGTCATCACTCTCCAAGAACAAGTTTCCTATTTTGTACACTTATTCTGTTTTTTACTTCGTAGATTTTGGCAATTAGTTGTCTTTGGTTTTTGTTTTATTTAGCAAGCCCAAGTTGCCCAGCAATCCTGATAGGAGAATTTGCTACTGTGGCAGTTTGTGTGATTCACTAGTAGTGGATTTAGTACTGAGTTCCCTGGAGTGAATAGATCTATTTCCAGTGTTTAACATCTCATTGGCAACTATTTTAAGCAATAACTTTGTAACCTAATTCTTACTTAATCAAGATGTTCTTTTGGCCTGTTTTATGTTGCTGATTTATTTAGGTTTTTAAGGACTTCATTACTTGAAAGTACTGGGAAGCAAGTTTTCCTGATTTTATATGGTAAGAGAGGTTATTTCGGTTGACTCTCAAATTAGCCAAGTTAGTAACCAGTCAGGAACTCATGTTGAATTCTACTAAGAAACTGATAGCATTATGTCAGAATCAATATGCTACTCTGAAACCTTTTTGGTTTTGACTAGTATGCTTTTTCTGTGGGAAAGTTTTATTGAATTATTATATTCTAGTTTGATTCAATAAGTACTTTTCTGTGTGCATGTAACCTAGTACCAATTATTTTTTTTAAAGAGACATTGCCAATAAAATTGATGTAAAATTCATTTAACTGTTGAGATGGGCACATGTAAATGGCTTAGTTTTCATTTTTGTATATGTAATGAAACTAATAGCTTTAGCTACAGCTCATTCTAATACAGACAAATCAATTGCCCTTTTATCATGACCTCTTAACTTTGGATCCAAAAGTCTTTACTGAAGTCTGTAAAGTGTCAGGTCTTAGAATATTGGAAAACATCTGTTAGGTGTTAAAAGAATAAAAGAAAAAAAAAAAAAGAAAAGAAAAAGCCCAAACTGTCAAGTGGAACCAAACAGAGATTAAAATCTATCACTAGATATACTGTACTACTGCAAAAGATTATTTCCTGAGATTGCCTTGACATTTGCAGTCTCTCCTGCACTGGTATTTTTTCATTATTATGGTACCTTCAGGTCTTTGTTATTATGCTGCCTACATTTTGAATTTAATTTTCTTAGAACTTTTGAATTCTGACATATTTATTAGTGTTAAGAGTAATGATTGTGTTTCATCCGACAGTGGAAGCTTAATTATAAATATTTATATTTTATTCAAAATCATTCATTCCGTACTTCAAAAAAGACATGTTCACTGTGTGATTATTATGTTCCATTTGCATGGGTGTTCTTTTAAAACTAGGAACCATTGTTAGTTATAAACCAGGAAATTGGCTTATGCTGTGTCATTTTAACTTCCTTGCAGTGGGCCATTTTGTGTTCCACACTAAAATAAGCATCCAAAGCTATTTTAGACAATTCAATAGATTAAATTGAGAAATTCCAATTTTATGCAAAAGTAGCTGTTTAATCACATACTGAAATAGAAGAGTTACTGAGTGATGACATGAAACTGGACTTTTTTATATCTCTGCTAGATACAGGACTGTATTCGAAGTACATTGTCCTGATTTGAAAATAGAGTGGGTAATAATGATTACATAACATGACAAAGTTACATATATATCTGTGTAATATACTACTATAAAATGGCAGCTATAGAGTTACAACACTTTTCATTTGACTTCATTGTGCTCTCTGTAGACTGTATTTCAAATAAGATGGTAACTAGAGATCGGTAATCGTTTCTTGGGGCAGGGGGGAAGAAAGTATGTTGTGACCAAAAAACCCCCAACTTTCCTTCTGAATACTTCTGATTTGTTCTTCAGTGCTTCCTTGTATTAAGATACTCTGTGCTGTGCTTTGCAAAACTACGTCAAACATAAAACTTCAACTGAGTAGTCTCTAGCATTCCTCACCCTGCCCTCTGAGTTCTGATTTTTAGGCATAGTGTAATGAGCATAACATTTTGGAAATTTTGCTGGGTACTTAGCTAGAGTTTACCATCACCATCCCCAGAGCTCCATCAGTTAGAGTACTATATGTTGTATATTAAAATATAGACTAATACATAAGATATTTTAACATATGATATTAGAGTGGAAGCTGAGAGACCACTATACATTCTTGACTTTATAGCTCTTGTGGCTTTCAAGAGACTGAAAAGTGTTATGGGAAAATCCTATAGACTACAATTTTTGCAATTAGAGGTCAAAAGTTATGTGGTATCTTCTGTAATCTCACCTTTTATGCAGTTATGTCCCATAATGTGCTGACAGAAAGATCTGAAATTATTACATGGAAAACAGAGCAAATAAATTTCCAAGGAAATTATTTGGCTCTTCGGTATACCCCACAGCTTTTCTCAAGTAGGATGCAGCACCTATAATCCATAAAATTCTAACCAATATGTCTGGAAAAGTGCAGAAGCTGATATAATGCTGAATTTCAGAGGAACATGGAAGCAGCAAATCTTTCCTACTAGTCCTGTTTCAATGCAGAGTATCAGAACATTTCTCTTATATCCTAACCGTTGGTGGCTTTTATTACACTAAACATACGAATTGTTCTGCTGATTGTTCTTTAGTAGTTAATAGATTCGTATTTCTATTCCTGCTCTTTCACTCTTGGGTTGAAATGTCACTTAAAAAGCTTTTTAGAAAAGCAGAGCCTTTCTGATGGAAAGTACTAGGCATATGAAATATACTGACACATACACAGAGCAGTAGGGCAGTATTCAGTCTTCCTGTTTTTCTGTATCTTTATTGACCTACATCCAAGCAGTTTCATTAGGTTAGTCATTTGCCTTAGATATGAACAGTAGCTGAATTAGACAATTTTGCTTGTTCATGTGAATTCTTGAGAAAGTACTAATTCAAGGATGTGAACCTGGCTGCACAGACCTGGCAAGGATGTTGGAGATATAATTTATATATTATGCAGGTAGTATCTACCTAAATATTTTCAGTATACATGGGGAAAGTGTTCTTTCACTGGAGAGGTACTTTGTGGGAATCTGGGTAAGACTCAACCTGAATACAGAGGTAGAGTTTAGAGTATTAGCAGTAAGGGAGGGATTAAGTTATTCCATTAATTATGAATTAACTTTACAGCATAAGAATATAGAAAGCTGTTGCTACATGTCAAGATCAACACATTTTTCTGGTGTTACTCCATAAACAGTAGATGCTTTTATATACAGTACTTGCCACACATATGCCAAATTCAGCTCAAACTCAGAATTGTGACATGCTTTAAATGGGGCACTAGCCTTGAAGAATTTAGAGTTTATGTCAGAACTTCAGTAGACAAAATACTGGTCTATGAAATATTATTATACAGCATAATACCTAACTGACTCTGAATGTGCATTGTACTGGTTCTGATTTATGCGTGCTTCCTGTGGTTTGCAGGTGTGACTCTCTTGAATCCTAAATACTTTTAAGTCTCTGTTACCTGAGAGAACATGCCTGTTATGCTTTATTGCCACAGCAATAAAGCAGGTGTGTGTGAGCTGGAGCTACCTGATAGAAAAGGGAAAACTTTTTTTTTTTTTTCACCTGTGGTGTTGAGACAAAGCACAGACACAGATTGATGGGAATTCATTGTTTAGGTATCAAAAAAACAGTGGGAATAATGTTGGTTTGACTTTCATTAAGAAATCTGAAATAGGAACTTAATTTGATATATTCTTTTAAATTAGTGCTCAAAATAATGAATTCTTTAAGTTCCATTTTGGTTGAGTGTGTGCCTGATTAATGTAGTAGCTGTTTTAAGCTTCTGCCTTTTGAAAACTGTAAACATACAAACTTCCACATCTTTGTAATTTATAAACTTAACTTTTTGTGTGTGCGTGTGTGTGTTTGTTTGCAAAGGTGTCTTCATAAATTAGATCCCAGAAAAAGAATGTTAGATATTTTTATGGTGTCTTGCTTGATCTTGACTATGGCTAATGTTAAACTAGAAAATCACACACAAAAAAGTTATTTCAGATCTAAGAGGAAAAACCAAGAAAGAGATTTAGTTCTGTATATTTCGAGAGTGTCTGAAAGAAGGGAAATAGTTTCTGAACCTTTTGTTTTGGAATTGATATCCTAACTTTGTAATAATACCATACACAGACTCACCCACAGGCCACATAGTATCTTAGTCATACCTACCTACATGTCAGATGTTTGTTTTGATAGACTTCCATATTAATTTGTGTGTGTTTTATATGCTTTGAGTGACTCATCACAGCATATAAATTCAATATGGATTTAAAACCAAAGTGCTAATTCATAAATTACCACTTATCCACAGTCATATGGAAATTTCTCACTTCTGCAAATGTTGACATGACTCAATGATTCCACTGAAACTATTAATATAAGTAAAGGTTCACAGAAATAAGCCTGAGAACCACTGAAATTCCTTTGGACTGGAATTTGACAATCGTTGTATAGTGTGAAGGATAAAGGAGAAAAAGGAATACATTGGCTAAAATCACAGAAAAAGCTCTTACCCTTGGGATTGAGTAACTTTTTTTTTTCTTCATAAGGGCGTCTCAAGAGATTATTGCCTTCCTTTCCTGTCCCCTTGGCCAATTTTTCTTGCCATTTTTTACTCAATTAGAGTGTTACAGTTGCTTATGGAGTTCCTTGTAAAATAGATCTCTTATACAATCCTAGTAAATCAGATTTTAAAAAGTCAGCTACAGAGCCAGGGCCAGAAGTAAGCTGTCAAAGACAAGAGACTTTTAAGCAAGTTTTAGTGCTGAAGAAAGTGTGCATGACTTTCTGCCTATAGCACACTGCATAAGAGATACAGCCATCAATCTTAGAGAGAAATGAGGACGGCATCTTGCTGAGACTAGAATCCTGAATGATACTCTCCTTTGGTTTAATCCTTATATGTTTTATCAAGTCATTTGGTTATTAGGATTTTTCTCATCTTCTCAAGTAGTAGTACTAATGCTTTTAAAGTACACTTAATTGATATTTTCTTCTGCTTTACATACTTCTTTTCCTCGGTGCATGAGGGATCACTCACTTCAGTCTGACTAATATTCTTTAAGGAAAGCAATAATATTTGATTCAGCTAAATGCAACATTTTAAATTTTATCCATTCTTCTGTAAAACTATTGATCAGTTACTTTTTGACTGATGAGGTTATCTTTTTAATTATCTCAGAAAATGAAGAAAATTATCTTTTCCTTTGGTTAAAATGAATCCTTAAGTTATCCTTAAGTTTAAGATGATAGTGTGCTCCTTTTCATTTGCATTTTTATATTTTCTTCAAGAAACTCAGTATTTCAGACATGTATAACTGACATACAGGAAAGAAAGATTACTTCAGAATTGGTTTTAGAAATACTTCATTTATCTGAATAAGACCATTTACTTAGTGCTGAGGATTCCATGATTCATTTATTCTTTTCAAAATAATGCGGATTTTTCTGTATTCTTTACCTTAAAAATATTCATTGTAAAGAAAAAATAATCCCAGACATACTCTTTGTGGAGTTAATGATTGGCAGTAACTTAAAAGCAGACTATACTATATTAAACACAAACCCAGATTGTTTGGGCACAAAACCCAGAATCCCAGCACTGAGATTTTTCTTGGCTAAGCATCAAAGCATGTTAATAGGTATAGTGTTAGCCTGGGACAAAGACAGGATTGTTACTGTGGTATATTTCATCCTGCTGCTACTTGGCAAGAGTCACTGTATTTTTAGGTGAAGTTTGTGTGTGCATTTGTCTAGTCACCTGGAAAAAAGGATGCGTAGATGACCCGTGAAAATGCAGTTAGCATGATGGAAGGTGAGAATGTGTAATCCTTATTATACAGTGAATTGTTAGCACTATATTGTGGGCAAGATATCATTTCAAAGGGCTGGAGTGCTCTCAGTTGTTTAGCTGCACATGTGATTTTTTTTTTTTTTTTTGGTAGCATAAGAAGATGGATTTAACAGTGGTATAGCTATGTACTTTTTAATTGCTAAATGTTCATGCTCCATTTCCTTTCTTTGTTTCAACAGAGTTGAGTAGCATGGGAAGAGGCATTTTGAGGTTTTTGTTTTTATTATAGAATACATTTTTTGTAAATATGAGTAGTACATCTTAAAGTGGTACTGCAGGGAAGGATGACTACAGTATGTTCCAAAATTTTCTGTATTCATCACATCTGCTCTTTGTTGCTAGGCAATCAATTCATGGTAAAATTCAATATTTGTATTATTTTACATGCCTTACTACAGAATCAAATTGGTAATAGGTATTTTTAATAAAGAACAAGTCATGTTGGTTATCAGATTCTGGTTGTGGAATCTTTATAATTAATAATGTTTCATCAATAAAAAGAATAAAAATTCAATTCTTGCATGAAGAGTTGTGTTAAGTTTTTGATAGTAGTTAATAGTAGTAGTTGGTAGTTTGGTGAAACAAAATATTACAGACTTTGTGAGCTGAGCAGATTTGATTTGGAAATCTTCAGATGGTAAAGATAATTGCTGTTAAATTGATTACTACTTTTTTTTTTTTTACCTCCAGTGTTGTAGCTACTATATTACTTAAAAAGCCATATTTCATATTATTCTCCATCCTGTTTTATAACACTTAACACACTGGTAATTTTTTGAGTACAGGTCTTCACTGAGTTGTCTGCAAGTCCACCTATGATCTTTGCTGTCAAGTGGGATAATAGATTTTCTGTCATGTTTTTTTGGGAAGAATCTTAACAAATTGTTGCCTTTCTAAGCCTTTTCAGCCTGAAATATTCAATTTCTAATCAAAGCGTTGTCAGTATTAAAGTGTTATCTTAGTGATGAGCTTCATGTAAATTCCTATATAAATCAACAGTGGTATTGAAGGTTTCTTTTTACTTCCACTTTGGTCAGCAGGGGAGCTCAGCTCTTTTCCTGATAGCTGTGCAGTGTAGGGTAATTAAATTTTTCTTTTACATCTTTTATCTTAGTAGGTTTTTTTGCGTTTTTTTTTTTTGGGGGGGGGGGGGGGTGTTTTGGTTTGGTTTGTTTTTTTCCGGAAAGCACTGCTTCCCTTTCCTGTGTTCTTCTTCAGCCTTTCCAAAGCAAGCCACTGTACAGGACCTTTTCCTGGAGGATATTTCCTTTACTGCTGTATATGTACAGCAAATTCATTTTCCGATGCTTTGCCACTAGATAAATTTTAATCAACCAAATTTTTAGTCCTTTCCCTACTATTGTTAGGCTACTACTCTGTTTTCAGAGTTGTATAAATGACAACTCTTTGTTTGCGTACTGTCCCAGTTAAGATTACATATACTTAATTGTAACTCTGCCAGGTAAGATGGGACATACTTCACTTAAGCAGTGAAGTATTTTACTTGCAAAGCATATGTAATTTACTTTTTTTATTAGGTGATCAACTGTGTTTTTAACATAGACATGCAGCCAATGATGATATGTATTGGTTTCTGCCTCTCTGTGCTGATGTCTTGAATTTTATATTGCATGTTACTAGTGTAAATAGTGTTAGATTTCAACATACGGCACTGTACATGGACTTCATGGTCATAGAGACAACAAAAATTATTACCTCCTTTTGAAAACATGCCTCTATTGTACTGAAAGGCAGCCTTACTGAGAATGTTGATAGGATAGTAAGTATGAGTAGTATTCTGCCATAGTCTTGTAAATTGATATTTTAATGTTTATGAATTACATGCCCATAAACACACTTCAGTGCCCTGTGTGCTTGTGAGTATACTCTCTTTTCATCATAGATACTTATCCAAAATAGTTTCATAATAAAGTATCACAATTCTAAGATTTGTTGTGTCTGTGAATGTGTCTTTACTGCTACATTTTAGTATGGAATTTGGAATTTCTTTCCCCCTCCATTTTCTTTCTGTGAGATTACTTAATTTCTTGCAGCTCAAATTTTTGTCTCTTTGAGGATACAGGAGTTTATTTGAGAACAAGGGAGTAAAGCATGGCACTTACAAGCTAGATTCTCTAACCTTTTGCTGCAAGTGTCATGATTTCTGTAATTAATAGTCTTACTAGTTCATTGAGTCTGAATTCAGTAAAACTGACTAAACATGGTAATAAGTATTACAATAAATTTTAGGAATTATGTTTTGAGGAACGGACTTTTGAGGTTCATTGCTGGGCAGACCTTTTATTGTTAAGGAGTCAAGAATATGTACACACTGAAATACTTCCTTTTTGATCAGAATCCTTTGCACATGATTAAGGCAAAGCTATGCAAAGAAAATGCATTGTTTTTGAGAAAAAACATTGTGGGGTTTTGTTCAGCAACTGTAATGTTAATGAATTTCAGTGCATTTGTTCCATAAAAGGTGTATACAAACTGATTTCTGTTTCTTATGATCACTTGACTTTAGAGTCAGTTTCCTAATAATTATAAGCATGAAAAAGTATTTTAAATGTTTTATCAGAAATATGTTTCATGAAAATTATCATCACTTGCATTGATTATTTCTGCAAAAAACATCTAAGATGTATTAATCAAGATTCTGAATAGAATTTGTCTTAGCAGGAATAACGAAAACCCTGCGTGAGTCCTTATAAGGGTATATCTGCTTCTAATGAGAAGAAGCTGTTTATCTAATGAAAATGGAAAACATCCAAAAAGCCTGGACTTTGAGAGGATAAGGCAGAAAAGACTGCTATGATCATTTAATCCAATGTTTTACCTAATAGAGCACACAAGACTCTCTTAAATTCTTTTATCTCAGTCTTATCTTTTGGTGGAAAAATGTCCCATTTTAGTGTAGAGATTTATGCTGAAAGATACTCCACTAAAATTTTCTTTCATAAGTGCCTTTCTTGTTACATAAAAATGCCGCTTCTTTTCAGACTGCATTTTGGCTCATTTTAGAGCCATTAGACCCGTTTTCACTCTTCTGCTAGCCTTCTGTTAGCACATTCATCTTAATTTGCCAATTGTGACCAAATCACCCTTGAACTTTGGTAAGTTAAGTAGATTGAGTATTAACCTTCCTTTTGTGGCATTTTACTGTTTTCCCAGTGTTTGTCACTTGTAAACTTGGACTCAAATTACACTGTATTTTCTTTTTTCACACAAGGTGGTTTGACAGTCTCTGTTTTCCTTATGTCTGCAAGTAGTAGAAATAAATTAATTGCTATTTTTGCCCAATAACAGTTGATCAATGTCAATAATTATCTGAGTTATATTTTATCTTTATAAATAGTAAGAGAACATTATGGTTTCTCACCTTCTTTCTCCCTCCTCTTCTCTAGAATTTCCCTCCTGTGTTATTCACAACCAGCATTCCCTATGGCTCAGAAATCTCTTTAACTGTCTTTTAAAAAACGCTTGGATGCAAATTGCATGCCCTGTTGCTTTTTTTATAATGCTTAATTTTTAGTAGCTGTTCTTTCTATTTCGGGGTAACTCAAGAAGACAGAAAAATATATCATCTTCAGATGTCATATCTGGCTATCTCAGAGAACAGAAAGAGTTATTGAATTTATTATTTTTTTTCCTACACTGTTAGTCCTTTTCCGTTTTTCAGGCTTTAATCCCAAATGTAAAGAACCAGTTGTTGTTAGAGTTTGTGTCTGGTTTTATGTCTCATGAAAGCCATCTTTGCCCTTTTCAGCCTCCATCTGTGTCTGGAGATGGCTGTTACAGGTGAGGCATGGCAGCCTGCAGTCTTCACACACATATGTCTGGCTAGATGCTTTGTGATCTGCTGCTGGATTCATATGGTTCTTCAGGTCAACAGTGGCTGATGCTGGGTTGGACTAGTAAGTCATGCTATGCCCCCAGCTCACTCAGTGTTGAGTGTCTATATGGTCTTCTGTTCCATCTGTCTGATAGGTAGTGGTGGATTGTGTGGCATATCTCTTCCCAAGCCTTGAGCACAAAGAGTACATATCTGCAGCTTGCTGCTACTGTGACTTTGAGGGAGATCCCAAAACACCATCTGTCCTTCTTTACTAAACTGGTTGTACCACTCTGCATTATAACTGAGTTGTTCCAAATTGTCATCCATTTACTGCTATGAGGTCTTATTATTATAAGTAGTTTATGGAACTACATACTTTTTTTTTAGTATCTTCAGTTAGATGTGTGATGACAATGTATTTGTAGTCTACAATTAAACTGAGGGGTTGTTCATGGTCCAGAAATTCTGGTAACTGCTGCCTAGGCATTTTATATGGCAGTATTCTTTTTTTGTGAAAAATAATGGATAAATAAAATAAGTATCAATTTCAGTGAAGTTACAGTTTAATATACTTATCCATTAAAAAGACATAAGACAGAGGTTAAAACATGAAACAGTAATGATCTGTACCAATTTGATAGTGGAATATTTCCTCAGGTAAGCAGACCTTTAATGCTTTCCTACACATCCTGCTTCAAATTGTAACAGAAAGGACAAACACATGAAAAATTTTAATCACTATGCATTATGTGGTAACTAACATTAGGAAAGGACTATTGATAGTATTATAGATTGGTTTAGTTTTGGACTATTTCTGAAAATGATTTGGACCATCATGAAGAACTGAAGTTGAGCAAACACTTTATTCCAAACTGTGATATCAAAATATTTTGTTCATACTCACTGCTTGGCTATATTGCAACTACTTCGTTCCTTATATCCTCTTTTGAGAGATATAAACTGACATATAATTCTTATCACTGTTTTCATTAGTTCTCATTTTGACTCTGTGTACTTGGAAATTTGCGATCCTCTCAGTAAAAGGGTTAATGCACATTGTTTGACAGCTTCCCAAGTTGGAGAACAGCAAAGCATACCATAGTCACAGTTGGATAATTTCACAGCAAAATCACTTTTTAATGAGAAGTATATCAGCAGTACAGAGCTTTTGAAGTTCTTCTTAAGTTTGGCCAATAAGCAGCCATACTGAGCTCATTGATGGAAAGGCATCATTTGCTGAACAAGCCTCATGCTTAAGACTGGAAGTCACAGTTACGTCATTGCTTGGTTAATTGGCTGCACCTGTCACTTGTTAACAGCTCTAATCCAGTAGTCTCTGAACCACGTGTTGAAAGGTCAGCAGGAGCAGGAAAGAGCCTGGTGTACTGGGAAACATTGTTAGATGTAATCTTAGTTTGGCAACCTGTTGTGCTTGTTAAATTCAAATTGTTGCTTTTCAGCTCGTGACATGAGCTTCTCAAAATGAGAATGTTGCAGATAACTTGAAAGTACGTGGTTCTTTTCCTTCAAGGCAATGCTTAAGTAACTTAAGAACACTTTTTTTTTTTTACACAATGTATTAATTTGTGGGTTTGTCTTTTGTAATGAAAAATTCTCCACAACTTTGTTCTCCTTGAAGTTGGAGTGTAATTAAAAAATACGGATATAAAATTCATAGGTAGCCAGGAAAAATATATCTAGATATCTATGTATACACACATACACACACGCATATGTATTTGTTAGTATTTAGATGTCCCTTCCATGTCATAGAGTCCTCAGCTCATCCTGCCTGGATGGATGAATGAATATGTAATTTCTTCTTAGAGGATAGGACATGATTTGTCCTTTCTATAGGCCCTTTGCAGAACCTGAAATTTTTCCTTAAGCTGTTTGGTAGGAATTTAAATGGGGTTTGTTCAAATTTATGGAGCTTTATGGAACAAGATTAGCAGCCACATTCTGTCACTGTAAATAATATTAAAACTATAGCCTAATCTGAACAGAATGGTCCCCATTTTCCTTTAATATATGTAGATGGTGCAAATGAAGATGCTTCAAGCAAAAATGTCGCCTCTTCGTCTTCCCTGTTATTTCATCTTCTCAGAAAACAGGAGAGGAGGATGGGTGGGATCAATGAGGGATGTCAGTAGAAAGAGGCAAGGAAGGGAAGAGTCAGAAGAGTATGGTAGACAAAACCAGGAAGATTGAAGACATGAAAAGGAGGACCAGGTCAGTGAGGAGCACATGAGAAGCGCAGGATTAGATTCTGTTGGGTATGGGTTTGTGAGAGAATGAGAAAGGAAATTCAAGTGACTGGCAGTTTAGAGTGAGAATGGATAGATCTAATGGAGAATCTGACTGAAGGAAGGATGAATTTATTCTCATGCTCTTCTTACATGTGCAGTTCTGAGATGAGTCTCATGGCCCCATGGGACACAGGAATCATGTTTCTTCAGAGAAGGGTATAAGTTGGTAGGGTTTTCATGTTGGAATTAATGTTTGAATATTAATTGTGGCATCATAACATCTAATTTGGAAGTGGTTGGTTGTATACGGAATGGAGAATATTTCTAATGCATATACATTAAACACTATCCTAGTGGCAGTGTTTGTGATTCATTATTTAAAAAAAAATTGGCAGGAAATAGCAGTGACTTTAAATATAGCATGTAATTGTTACAGAAATGGCGTTATGGTAGTATTATCTTTAAAAGTATATGTGTGCTGTCGTTCACTGTACATGGAATAGATGATGGTGAATCAATAATTTATTGCTGCTTTTGTTGTGGTAGAAGATAGGGTCCATGCTAATTTTTATGGATATATTTGCCCTCTCTAAGATAGCATTCTCAAACAAGTTGTGTTGCTGTTTCAGTGACTAGGACACAAAATGGAAAAAAAATACTTTTATTGTGAATTGAGGTCAGCAGTTGCATAATCCTCACCAGGAAGAAAGGATGGACTTAATATTTTCAGCTTACTCTGAACCGCAATTTTTATTATTTTTTTTCTCATTTTTAACGCATATTATCTGTGAAACACTCAAACTGACAGTTTTTTCAAGATGTACTGAGGGATATTAATTGCAATTTACTTTGGAGTATTCTGATGATTTATTTTATAATGAAGATGTCATCCAGGTTTCAGATTGTTTCATAGACCCTTTATGTACTCGTTTTTTCTTACAATTCAGCATTGAGCAATTTACTGTTAATTCACAGTAGCCTGAGACAAATAGTTATGAAACTACTTCTTAGGTATGTTCAGCTGTTTTAATTACAAGTTATGGTATCTGAAACTAGCTGTTTTGTTAAATTGCCCAAAGAAAAACAGATTGTAAGATCTAAGTCAAAAACAGATTGTAAGATTTATAACAAACAAACAGATCACTTCAGCCCTCTAAAATGCTAATTTGTATATGGGGGGGGGGTTTATGTCATGGTCTCTCTTGTATTTCATGCTGAGGATAATATCTTTATGATAAATATTTTTAATGGAAAATGGATTTGAATTAAACGTGGCAATAATCTTCAATTGCAATGAAAGTGTAGAAATTAATTAAAAGTAAAATACTATTTTTAAAAACAAGTGTATGATCTAGTGAAAACATTTTTTTTAATTGAAACTGTTGGGTTTTCAATACCACCTCTGCCCAGAAGAAAGAGTCGTAGTTGGTGGAATTTTATCAGGATTTTAAAGCAACATTGAGACACCATCTTATACCCTTCCTGTATTAACTGAATTCAAACCTCTTTGAAAAAAAGACTTATGCTTACCAAGAAAACAGTATTATACTGCTTTATAAGTGAATCAAGATCCAATTATACTTTTAAAAGATTATTATTACTATGAAAACTGTTACAATTCATATTTTTGTTTGACAATTATTCAACAAAGACAATCAAAATAATATGATCATCCTTAATCAGAGGCGATTTTTTAGTCACATCACATATATTGCTCTTCAGGTCAGTTTTAAGTGCTGTCCCTCAAATCCTTTCCATAATTTGCATGATTAGAAGTTTCTCCTGTGAAATTTCCAGTGGCCAGACAAAAGAGGAACTGTTGCTGACTATTACATAAATAGTTTAACTTGTTCAAAGGCCTACAAAATAGTTCTATTTTGCATCTGCAAAATTGTATCTGCAGTCTATCCATTGCAGGTATATTAATGCAATGTTACAGTAAAGCTTTAGAGTTGTAGTCATAGCCATTTTCTGATGGGAAGTTTAAAGGATTAAGCAGCTGTTTTTGTAGCTGTGTAATCAATAAGGTTGTAGAATATTGGTGGGGGAAAAACGCATTCATGGGTGTCTGTGTTTTCATTCAAGCACTTCCTCCACAAATTCACTGCCCAGTAACCTTTAGGCTCACTGTGTTGTTTTTTTCATTGACTGCTGAAATGGTAGTTGCAGCCTGTTGGCAGAAAAGGATGGGTTTGAATGGTGGCTATTGTTCTATTAACGTTGGAGCCCTCTGGCTAGAGGATCAGCTAGAATGCCTGCTAAGATGAAGTGACAATGTTGTCTCCTGTTCACGGGAATAACTTGCTGATAAACTATTGACAGTACAAAAAGCCTTAAGGGCTGAGGGTGGGAAAAGCTATATTAAACTTAAATGTATTGCTCAGCAGAATTCTTATTTACAGGATAATTCATCCATTAGTACCTGTTAGAAAGTATGAATTCTAAGTGCATCTTCCGCAATACACCTTACTTATTTGTACTCTTACGGTTTATAAAATAATTCTTGAAACAATTACAAATCAGGAGGTTCTGTTTCTGTGTCTCTGCTTTCATGTTATTTTTTTGATGCCAGGACGTTTAAGGCATCATCTAATCCTTACGGGGCAAGGAGTTATGTAATGTTTATTAAATAAGTATATTTCCAGTACTCTTACTCAAACTTGTATGCCAAAAGGCTAAATAGTAAGTTCCTCTGTCACACCTCCAAATCTTGGAGTAATTGTTACATTCAGGCTAACTGTAGATAAGGATTGGTGTCATCATTGTTTCATCAAACTCTGTTAGAATACTCCAAAAGATACTCAGCTTGATTTAAATACATTTGTTACAAGTATTATTTGTGATTAATATAGTGTTATAAATGTGTGCTGCTAAATACCTCTGGAATTAAAATGTTCTATCGTTGAAATTTTTTAGTATGTACTGAAGATTGGCATTCTCGAAGACTGATATTTCATCCTTACAGTAATGCATGCTTTTAGAAATTTTATAACAAATGTTGAAACTGTTAACTTAGAATCAAAGAATCGTTTAGGTTGGGAAAGACCTTTAAGAGCATCAAGTCCAACCATAAACCTAACACTGCCGAGTCCACCACTAAACCATGTCCCTAAGTGCCATATCTACACATCCTGTCCATAAACACAGTGATGCACAACCAGCATGAGGTAAAAATCCAGACTCTTAGGAACTAAGATTTTAACATCATTCTTAAAGATGTATTTCTAAAAGTCATATATATTTGAAGAAGAAAATATGGTAAATATCCTTCTATTTCCCTTTTTTTCTCCCTCAAGTGATGTTTCTTATGTAAAATCATCACTTTATAATTACTGTTCATTCATTTCTATTGTCATAAAATTTAAGTGTATATTACACTGAAATTGGTGAAGTACATATGTTCCCTTTGTGGCTGGGCAGTTTTTCAAGAGTGAAATTTTTGTCCCATGAAATGAGTAACAGAATTAATCTCTTACATTTTAAGTTCCTACTATGGTTGTACAGTCAGTTTCATAGCCGTGTATTTGGTTACATTTGTGAAAATCCCTCAGGTTTGTGAGGCTGTTCCTTACTTTGAGATCCAAATAGTAAGTATTGTAATCTAAATAAGTGGAATGAAAATGACGTTTTTATGGTACTTGCAGGTTAATGTGTTTGAGAGCTTCCATTGTTGCAAATATGCTGGGTTCCTGGATAACTTACAGTCTTACTGGAATCTCAGGACCCAGTCTTAAAGTGTGTGGGTTGCATACCTTTAAATACTAAAATAAATATTAAATACTAAAAATTGTTCAGATTTGTACCTGAAGGTTCAAGTCATTCTTAAGTATTCTGCTTGAGGGTCTGGCTAAACAGGTAAGTGTAAAACAGAGTATAAATATAAAGGAATCTATAATTCCTGGGTGGTTACTCTCAATCTAGTAAAACTATTTTTTCTGGCTTAAGTTCCTTGAGACATTTGAGCCTTGCTATGACAAAACTTTTATTTTCCAAAAAATTAGTGCATCCATGTGGGGAATACACATTGTTGTAATAGCAGTGGTCAGTTGTAGACTAAATCTCTGTTATGTACATAATCTTTTAATTCCTTTTTTCTAGCTATGTGGAAAGAAGGTCTAATGCAGTCTTTCTTTGACTTTTAAGACTAACCTGAATGCAGAACTGAGTAAAATACTTTCTGTTACACTCTCACTTACATGACCATGATGACATCACCCATTCTTTCTTTCCCAAAGAGAGGAAGAGGTCTGTTCCATGGCCCGAAACTGAACACAGTACTAGAGGTGTGGCCTCACCAGTGCCAAGTACAGGGCAATGATCACTTCCCTGGTCCTGCTGGCCACACCATTTCTGATACAAGCCAGGATGCTGTTGGCCGCCTTGGCCACCTGGGCACACTGCTGGCTCATAGTCAGCCGGCTGTCAACCAACACCCTCAAGTCCTTTTCCACCAGGCAGCTTTCCAGCCATTCTTCCCCAAGCCTGTAGCGTTTCATGGGGTTGTTGTGACCCAAGTGCAGGACCCAGTACTCAGCCTTGTTGAACCTCATCCATTTGGCCTTGGCCCATCGATCCAGCCTGTCCAGATCCCACTGTAGAGCCTTCCTACCTGTCTTCCTACCATCCAGCAGATCAACACTCCCACCTAATGTGCTGTTGTCTGCAGGCTTGCTGAGGGTACATTCAGTCAGCTGGTGAAGGGTCTAGAGCGCGAGTCTTATGAGGAGTGGCTGAGGGAACTGGGGTTGTTTAGCATGGGAAAAGGGAGGCTGAGGGGAGACCTTACCACTCTTTACCTGAAAGGAGGTTGTAGTGAGGTGAGTGTTGGTCTCTTCTCCCAAGTAACAAGCCATAGGACACGAGGAAATGACCTCAAGTTGCACCATGGGAGGTTTACATTGGGTATTTGGAAACAATCCTTCACCAAAAGGGTTATCAAGCATTGGAACAGGCTGCCCAGGGAAGTGGTTGAGTCACCATCCCTGGAGATATTTAAAAGACGTGTAGATGTGGTGCTTTGGGACATGGTTTAGTGGTGGACTTGGCAGTGCTAGGTTAACGGTTGGACTTGATCTTAAGGGTCCTTTCCAACCTATGTGATTCTTTGATCTGCCAAGAGAATCGCTCAAAAATTGCAGTTATGGGAACTCTGACTTGTTTTCCTCAAATCTGTAGGTTCTTGCGTTGCCTGAGGACAAGACTTAGAGTTGTGAAAACCTTTGCATAGCAGCTGAGATTCTTTGTATGAAGTATCTTCTGCAACGGCAGTGTCAATCATCTTAAGCTTTGCAAGCTCAACAATACATACTGTCCACACCAATGACAATTTTTGCCATACACAGGCTCCATCCCCCTCTAGGACAAAAGATCTGATGTCATACCATGGGATCTTTAATTGGTCATTCTGATAGTAGACAAGAGATTTGGTACTATCATTTCCAAGCCCTTTTCTCCCTTTTGCAGGTATGCTCACTTGCACTTTCTTTTCATGCTTAATTTCAGTCATGGTGTCGTGCCCAGCTGGTAACTGAGCACCACACAGCCACTCGCTCACTCCTGCCCCCCAAAGTGGGTGGAGAGTAGAATGGAAGAAAAACTCATGAGTTATGATAAAGACAGTTTAATAGGATAACAAAGGAAGGGAAGAATAATGATAGTAATAACAATAATAATAATAAACAACCAAGTGATGCACACATGCGGAAAAAGGTATGCTTTTGGAAAGGGATTAAGGCTGCCTAATCTGGATGTCATGGTAGAGGAAGGAGGAGCAGATTAGGAGGGAACAGTAGTGCAATACCTTCTGTTTTCAGTGTCAGCACACTATTAAATCAGCTGAACTGTTCCTGAGACTTTTATCTGTGCATGCTGGTAAATCCCAAATGGTTTATGTAATATTTCATCATGTTAGTTTCCAGCTGTCAAATTGTTTTAAAGTGTTCTCAGTATTTTCCTATTTTCTGAACTGTACCTTGCCATTAAATCTTCATTATAGTTGCAGATAGAATTGTTACTTAATTGTGAATGAGAAATGTGGACTGTTGTGATGTTACAGTATAAAGTTTGAGGTTTTCTGAAAAAAACTAAGAAATAGTGTGATTTCTGTAGAATTGGTACTATTGGACCTCTCACCCTGGAAAAGAAGAGTAATGCCAGACAAGTAATTTTGGTACGTAAAACTCTAATTTAAGATCAGTTGTATAGTTTTTCTCTCCCTACTGTGTATGCCAATCCTGCAGTAGTAGGATATACTAGTATGTCCTGGGAAAGACATGAGACCTCAGTTTCTGAATAGAAAGAAAGTGTATGTGAGAATAGTATCTTTCAGTTCTTTTAAAATTACTTCCTTATTGCTGTTAGAAATTGAGGGACATACTTGTAAGAATCTGAGAGGCCCTATATTCTCTTGTGGCACATAGCGGATAACAAAGTTTTTTACCGCAATATGAATGAAGAAGAGTACATCAGTGAAGCTTATGTGGTCAGTATTTTGCCACTTCTTCCATTATTACCGTTCTTCCAGTAGTGAGGAGGATAGCCTCATGCAGAACAGGAAGCTTCTTCCCACTTTTTCCTTGGGAACTTAGTTTACTTGGTGAATCTGGCATGCCGAATTCAAATACAGTATCAGATGCTTTTTCTCTTTCAAATATGTTTTCTAGGACTTACATGGTATCGTTTCTGCTCATTATGTTGGGTTTAGGTGGACTCAAATAGAAGAGGAAATTTTTTTAAGTTGATTTCCTACTGTCCCTGAAAGTTTTTGAACAGAAGGCTAGAGAAATTACTGATTAACGTTATGTTTTCTGTGGCATACCTACTGCTGTAGCAATCTGCCACTGTGAGATATTGTTATCCTGATTTTCATATCTGCATTCATTTCTCACTCACAGTTTTTTCTCTTTCCTATTTAATTTTTGTCTGATTTACTTTGACCTCACGTTGAGTATTGTCACAAAGTAGATTGATCCTCCCTCCCTTCTTTTTCCTCCCTTCTTTTTCCTTCTGCTTCTCTCCAGTTGGTAATAAGTTACCAGATCTACTGGCTAGACTGATTTAAGATTGTAAATGTATGCTACCACGAATTCTAAATATTTTCGTTGTTCCCATTTTAAAGCTTTAATTTTTTTCTAGCAGAACACATTAACCTCATTTATTTCATATTGATTTCTTGAAAAATATCCCAGAATGGAATTCATGTGCACCCGATGCTCTTTTCAGACTTTAAGTACTTCTAACTAATAAAAAAGGAAAAAAAATCCATAATGCAAAATGAACCATATTATGCCCTCCAACTCACCCTCCACAAAAGAGTGTAGGGTTACATAAACTTTTTGCCGACCCATCAACAAAACTACATTTTTGTCATGGCTGTCATAAGAGTTATGGATTCCATGATTTTCATGTTTTTTAAAAAATGTCTGTGACTTTTGACATTGTGGGTTTTTGCATGTGTGTGGGAGGATGTGATGGTAAACAGTTTGAACCATTTTCAGTGAGAACTTTCAGAGCTGCCAAGTTAAGCTTTGAGCTCCATGGGAAGCAAGTGGAGAACAGGAGCTCAGCAGCAGTTCTGCAGTGACACACAGGATTAGGCATGCGAACTCTCAGTGAGAACTTCTAATTCTTCCAGAGGTAGTTATGCTTCTACTTCCTCAAGAGGGTGGGGGGTTTTTTATACTGTTACTTAGAAAGGTCAGTAACTATATAGCAATTCCTGTTTGAGATCACGCTGTGGTTCTCAGAGCAAGCTCCACTCCAGTTTTTGAGGGGTTTTTGCCTTTTTTGGAGGAGTACTTGAACTTCTTGGTATAAGAAACCATGGCTTATGACACTATGCACTGCATTTCTATAATCTTTAACCTTTTACTTCAGCTCATGCTCTTAGCTTTTTAAAAATATCTAAGAGCTCTTACACTTGGTTGTTGATTATAAACACTTGAATAAATTTCAATAAATACTATTTTCTGTTTTGCTTTGAAAATATGATAACGTAAAATAGCAAAAGCACTCAGTTTGTGGGTTTGTGGTTCCTGAATTTGGCTGGGACTCAGGTTTGCAAATAACTTCAGGGACATAAATTAAAACTGCATTGGATTAAATAATGGTTTAGAAATTTAATCTGTTTTTACCTTAAATGCCTCCATCTTTCCCACTTGTCTATATACAAGTGCCAGTGCCTCATAATTTGATACCTAACAGATTTTTGGATGACAGATTGGCTCTCAAAAGCACACAAGAATAACATGCAACTAAGTTTTGTATTTACGGATTGGTCTTGAAGAGAGATATTTACATTCGTGTATGAAATGGTTATATTAAACGCTGTTTGCTCTTGATAACCTGTGGCACTTTGTAATCTCTCTCAAATGGTCTAACTTTATGATTGAAAACAGATGCAAAACCAGTTATGCTTAATTAGGAAGTGTTTTAACCCATGCATGCTTTCTTTTAATGAAGGGGTCCGTTTTGGTTTTTTTGGCTTTCTGTCTAGATAAACTGAGGTTTGCAACTGTGTTGCACAGCAGAGTGCAGGGAGCTTAGGTCAGGCAAGCTACTACTTGGTGCCAATATTATTGAGGCACCATGTCCATTCAAAGACCACTGTTTTCAAATTTTAATTTTGGAAGTCCATCTTTTTCTGTTCAATGTATTAAATTAATGGGATTTTTTTTCAGTTTTCTATCAGTACAGCATATGTAGATAACATAGGGGACCGCATTGCGTTAGTTTCAGAAAAATGTGGGATCTTCAGATACTAGTGACTTGTTATAAAGGGGCATGAATTAGTATTTTTGTTCTTAGTTTTTGAAGGCCAGAAAGCATTATTACATTATGTAATCTGACTTCTTTCTTACCAGTCATTCACTTTCACAGTTACCCAGTATTGAAACTAATTATTTAATGGTTTACTCATTAGGCACTTATTGTTAGTAAATTGTTATATCCCTAAATTGTTTTATGCCACAGCCAGAAGTTTCTAGTGAAAGATATATCACCAGTACTCAAACACATAGTATACTAGAGAAAGTGTTAAGATTTGCCCTTATTAATGGGCAACGTGTAGCAAGAAGGTGAACTCCCAAAATTTCATGTCAGCTGGACCTGTGGAGAAAGTCCGTTATGATACCCAGTTAGACATTTTGGGTCTTTATCTCAAGATTTTACAGGATTTTTTTTTAAACTACCTGAGAAGAGTGACGTAGCCCCTCTGATGCTTTATCCCCCTTCTTTTTCAATCATTGATTCCATAAAGGAAAGAAAATAAGTCCAACAAATTGTTTCAAAGTGGGATAAAAAAGATTTTTTATCGTTGTTTGTGTAGTATCATATATGATTTTCATTACTGTCTTAATTCAGAATTCCTAATGTCATGACCATGTTAGAAGAACTGCAAACCTTATGCTTTTCACCATAGACTGTAAAGTATGTGCAGGGGAAGCGGGGCTGTTTGTTAATGAGTAATAAAAATAAATCAGAGGTAAAGTTTATACTCTTAAGATAGCAAAGTTTGTGCTTATTCTTTTGCCATGTGGGAAGTGATTTTAATAAATAAATGCTTACTGCCAGGAAATTCTTGGGTAAACAAAGGCTTATTCTATTCTGCTTGCAGAGGAGTTTTAGGAATCTAGGAAGAGAGCTATAAAAAGGACCTTCAAGGGCACTCAGACCAGGCCTCTGCTATCGCAGGTACCAAATTATATAATCTCTTTCCTGAAATTGTCAAGATTTATTTTAAGAAAGAGGTTTTTTCCATAATTTAGATAGGTACTACCACGTACATATATTTTCACTGTTATATTTGGATAATTTTCTTTTTGTCGTGTCAGAGTTTTACCTGGACATGATTTTCTGGAAAAATGTTAGACTACTCTTGGAACCTAGTTATTTATATATAATTAGCCTTTTTTCAGAGTTTTTCATCTAGAAACGTGACAGCTGGCTATATTCCCTTTCCCTAATGTGCTTACAAAGCTGTCTTTTATTCTGCTGCGTCTCTCTTCACTTCTTTACTATACATGCTTTTCTAAATATATCCTTCACTGCAGTGCTGCCTAGAAGTCTACACTTTTCTTCAGAATATCTGAAAAAGTAGATGGTGGGTTTTATTCCATCCTTGTCATTATATCCTTCATTTACATGACTAACATTTGTGAGCTAGACTACAGATATCGTAAGAAAAAAAAGAAGGAAAATAAAAGCAGACATATTTTCTTCTTAATTAGCTGTTTACATGTTGGAGATTATCTTCATTCATATGTTTTACAAACACAATGACTGTTTTGTGTTCATAAAGTCCAGCTGTCCTCTTTGACTCAGAGCTGTGATTAGACAGAGGAATATTTCTGCCATCAAATACATCAGGTTTATGCAGAAGAGGATAGGAGTTTTATCTGTTTATTAAAAAGATTGTATCTGTCTTTTTAAAAGCCTGCTATGCATTCACAAAATGTGTAGATCAGGAGTGAGATCTGACCATTTAATTTCTGAAAATGAAATTTACTTGCAGTCATCCTTATAAAGCTAAGTATTTTCAGATATCCTTCATAGATTACATAGAGCCTGGAAGAGACTGGGAAGAGAGTATTTCCTTGTTGATCTTTATGGTTCTGGAATTAACTCTGGTAGCCGGGGGGGGGGGGCGGGGGGGGGGTGTTGTTAAATTTGCCCAAATACTTGGATTCTAAAACAGCTTTGGAAGGTACAACAGATCCAAAGGATTTTCACCATATTTTTTTTCCAGTTCTTTGTAGGTAACTATCCAAAGTTATAATGTTGGAGTAGACCATGCTGTCTGCATGTATAAGTGAATAAATGGTGCCTGATTCTGTCAGCTTCATACTAATGGTTGTTCAAAGAGAATAGTGTGTGATGGAGACTTTGGTCAGAAATCTACGATTTGCACATTTCATTTTTATTAAAAGGTCTATGTTCTGGTCTATGAATTGTAGTTAACTTTGGGCACTATACATTTTTGAACGCTTGGCAAGGAAGTATGTTTATTTTGGCTAAGAGTGTGGAAACATGTGAAACTTTCCTTTTTCCCATCATGATAACTAGAAATAGAAAAAAAGCAGCGTGGATTTTTGGAGCTATTAGTCTGACCTTCTCTATACCATGGTTTGTCCCACTTACCCTTACTGTAAGCTCAGTATTCTGTGTTTTTTGAAGGCAGAAAATGTTTTGTAATAATTTTGCAATACTTGTATAATTTTTATCAGTATTGGAAAACTAGCACAAATGTCACACTGTTTTCATATGGTTGTGAGCCAGTTCATTCTAATTTTCTCTTTTATTTTGGTTTGTAACCAGTGGTCTCTAAGCAGTCGCTCACAATTCAGTAACCAACTAACCTTCATCTCTTGTAGTAAGTCCAAAATACTTTGTGTTGGATGCAACATCAGCAATGTTAAAAGGTCATATGATACTCCTTAAACTTTGCTTGCTTTGGAAGTCCCAATACACTTTCTGTTTTCTTCTCTCAGTGTCTTATTAACAGGTAATTTTAAAGTACTGTGCTTTTTTATTTTGTTTGGGGTTTTGCTTTGTTCTTGGGGGTTTTTTTGTAGGCAACATCTATAAGTATTCTTTTTTCAGGATGTTCATTTTTTATTAGCTGTCAAACTGGTCTGCAGGTCTGAAGAGTTCTTCAGTTCCAAAAGTATTTTAAACTAATTTCACCTTCCTAAACTTCTTTTACTCTGTGCTATCTTTCTTAACTAGAATTCTGGTCACTAATTGTTACTCGGAGTTTTCAACACTCTGCCTGTTGTCCCAGTAGGTTTCAGTAATGTCAATTATATCAGTTAGCCAATTATACCAATTAGTGTCATCTCACTAAGTACCTGGAATGTGGGCTTATTCCTACTAGAAATAAAGGCATTATAATAAATTCATGTAATCTAAAGGCAAAAGGGATATATTCGGTCATCTAGTCTGTCATCTCATCAGTAGGGGGATTATACTCTTGTACTTTTTTAAAGTTGTGTTAGGATAAAATATTCAGAGTAATGGTACTTCTGTTACTTCTCTTAATTACTCCACAGGCAAAAATGTTTTCTGGCAGCAAAATTCCTTTCTTTTTTTGTGTTTCCTACTAGATTATTAAGTAACTGAACTTTAAGGTACTAGCAATTGTCTTAATCAAGTGGAACTGTTTCAGCAGCATAGTTGTGTATTTGTTATTTTTGTGCCCTATTCTTCTTTTAGATTGGTGTGCCCTTTCCTAGAATCCAGCTTATATGGATTCTTCTAAACAGGAATCTGTTGTACAATTCTGATAGCTTTTTCTATATTTATGAAGAGTACTTCCATAAGTCAGTTCATATGTCTTAGCCATTATATTTTCCACTAGAATGTCAAACTGTACCAATTTCATTGTTTCTCACTGTTGATCCTTAATTCTTCTTAGTGTACTAACTTTTTACATCAGTATGTAATCATACTCCTGGAGAGGAAGAAGAGGGTCATGTACCTATCAGAAATACCACTTCTTTAAAAAGTTGGGGGTTTAATGTGTTGTGGGGTTCTTTTATTTTATTTGTTTTTATCCCTGTATGTGTGTGGATAAAAGTTGTTTCTTATACCCATCTTTGGAATGTTTTTCCTCTCCCTTTTCCCTGCAGTCAAATCATAGTTTCTTCATTTAATTGTTGATCCAAGTTGTTTCTATATATTTAAAATACCTAAACAATTACAATTTTTGTGTTAAAAATTATTAGGGATTAATCATGAATGGTTTGGTTCAAATACTTGGCATAAATTATATAGTTGGTAATTATCTGTTTCTCTCCTTTGGTGCTAGGCATTGAATTCGCTTAAAGTTGGCAGTTTCTGTGCATGGTTTATCACTAGCTTATACCCTAGCAGCAGGTAAAAAATAGCAACAGTACAGCTGTAGTAACCTGAGTTCTAAAAATGAGAAGGTTCACAAAATTGTTTTAAATATTCAGTGAGTTTAAATGGCAGTTGATTATTACTTTATTTGCATTTATTTATTTATTTATTTATTTATTTAAATAGTTGTTTCTACATGTAGTGTATACAGTTTGCCTTTTGGTGGAGACCTAGAATGCTCTGCAAACATTTTGCTGGAAGGTAAAAGCTGCTGACTCATTGAATTCAAGAGGCTAGGCTCTGGGTTATGGGGTAAGAGGAGAGGCTTGTTAAGACTGTGAAACAGGAGACAGACAAAACAGTGTCCAAGTCTTAGAACTTCTTACGAAATACATAAACATGTAGCACAGAATGGAGGTGGGAGAAGGAGTTTGGAGGTATCTCAAGGAAATGAAGTTATAGGGAAAGGATGCATTTTAATGAAAAATCACTATGTGTGCTGGAAATGTCTTTTATATGCCCCCCAAGCAGATGAAAGGGTGCTTTTTTCTTTTCATGAATTGAGACCAAAACATAACATCACTACTCCACTGGAGACTCCTGTGGGACAGGTGTGGCCAGAAAAAGACTGCTAACGCTGTCTGAAGGGAGGGAGTCTGAGTGAGCAATGCTGTGAGACAGTTGACATTCACCATTCCGTAACAAGTTTTTGCACTCATTTCCAGACCTTTTTTATAAAGCTTACTTAAACAGTGAACATAATGGTTTTTGTATTTTCCTTTTTTTATTTAAAAAGAAAAAAAAATTAGTCACACTTTTCAGGTTATTGACATGAAGTTCTTTGTATATAATTCTTGCCTGTCTGTATTGAAAGATAGCATGAAAAAGTATGTGATATTGAATTAATCTAACACTGGCATGAAAAGGAACATGGACAATCCAGAAGTTACTAATTACAAGTAGTTTGATCACCAGGAGAGGCAACGGCCCATTTATTCTATGACCGAGAAAATAAGTATTTCAGAATTGCAGATGGGTCATTGAGCAAAGTGAGGTATATGTCTCTAATGTAGCAGTGGTTTAAATACATTATTCTGTGGGACAGTAAAATGACAGTTGAATGTTATGTCTTAAATTCTTTGGTGATAGAGTATATATTACCTTTTTTTTACATTAGGATATTTAACATACAAAGGGTAAGCTACTTTTGTATCAAATACAAGGACAGGCATGTCTTCAATGTAAAGAGTCTTAAAGTACTTGCATTAAGTTTAATTGGGTAAAATGTTCTCATAAGCCTATTAATGTTATAGGAAGAAAAAACACGAAATATAGAGAGGTACAAATATAATAAACTTCAGTGTAATTAGATCAAACTATTTCGACTGTACAAGATTATTCCTTTCTATGGGAGAATAAAAGGAATGTCAAATGCATACATGAAAATGTCACTGAGATCAGCCTTTTATTTATCCTTGTTCCTTATCCTTCTTCTTAAGAAAGCTGTCAGGAAATTCTGTATTTTGGAGTATAGAGCAGGGGCTAGGCATACCTTTTTGACAAAATTATTTTCTTCTGATTTTTCTTTGCAGATATTTAAAAATTATATTAATTCATGCATGAAGCAGGTAAAAATTCAGACGAAACCCAAACTTCCTGCAAAATTTGCTATCCTAAGAGCAAAACTTTATATTTTTTTTATATTTTATGGAATCTGTTCTCCATGCATATTTAAAACTCAAACTATTCAGATGGGAAGTACTGTTTAATGAATTGCTACCTTTTCTCCTTGATTTCACTCTGCCCGTCACTTAATATGTAAACATTTGCAAGTGTTAAGTATATATGAGAGAGTGTATATACCATCTCTTGTTCTGGCTACTAGCCTGCCTGATTGGATGTCAAGCTGTTAACTAGCTACCCTTGCAACTGATAGTTTTGCAAACAAAATGATGACTGTATTTCTCAACATAGCAGGACTGTCTCCACCCCTAACTCTCTTAGGGGCTCAGAAAAATTTTCTGAAGGAAATCAGTAAGTATTTTAAGGTTAAAGGGAGTGTATCTTTTAGCAAGGGTGCTACAGTTGTGCACCATCTCCACCCTTATTACACTTAGAGGATGTTTCCCCTGCTCCAGATCTCTGGTACTGTCATAGATCAGTGTGTATAGAGCAGAATAGGAGGGAATAACTAAAGAAAAAGTACCATCAATTTGGTTTGGCCAGGGTTTAGGCAAAGCGAGATGCATGTGGGTTAGATGAATGGGTGGAGTAGCTCGCAAAGGCTGGAAAAAGTCAGGAGAGTAGACAGGGAGGGGAAACATAAGAATTGAGATGATATCTATGAGAGCATTCACAGCGTCAAACCAGTAATCAGTGTTTACAGGTTTTGCTATTTAATTACTGGTTGTGATTGAAGCCAAAATTGCCGTGGCTTGAAGTCTGGTTCTTGTGATTAAAGTGAAGAAGGTTCAAGGGCTCAAGAGGCCCTGGGTACTTAGGCATTCTGTATGTGTTTACCACTCTCTTAAATGTGATGGCTTCATTCTTAAAACTAATCAGTATAATAATCCTGCTATGCAGGTTTTTTTAGAATTAATTTTTTTTTTCCTCAACTAGAATCATTTTGTAGGACTCCTAAAACCATTCCTTGCCTGCATAAACCAGTTTGGTTTGCACTGGCATGGAAAGCAAGATCACCAGTTATCCCAGAAGCAGTTTCATTGCAGACTAGCACCATGAGCTGTATTCAGGTAATGTTCCAACGTAAAGGTTTGTCAAGTATAAGCTTGACGTTGCACTGAATTTGATGCCTGTAATATTCTTAATTTTGTGATGCATACTTGAACTGGGGGGGGGGGTGTGTGTGTTCCATTTACGTAGTCAGCTCTGTAGAAACAAGTCTTTTTCTTTCTATTCATATATGAAGGCATTTGAAAAATATTGGAGAGAAAAAATGTTACTTTTTATATGTGTATATTTGCAGATAAAAATCCAATCTTGTGGTAGGTCATTCTTATTTTTAACAATAATACTGCAAATTTCTATTCTTTGTTGCCCATTTGGAAGATGGTCTCATGATAATTATTTTTAAAATAATGTTTAAATATTTCTGCTGTACTGGAAGTGCTCAGCCAAGTTGCTATTTTTTTTAAAAAAAAAGTAATTCTCCATTACTTTTGATAGTCTTTATGATTATCAACAGTGAGGGTATTGATGCCACCATATGTAACTGGATTTAGATCATTTCAGATTGGATTCTGTGTTAGTGTGGAAAGATGACAGTCTTCACTAGTGTACTTCCAAGCTATGGGCAAACAGAAAAGTGAGGATTAGGAGGTATAGATACAACTTACAAATACTGAGCATCAAATCACAAGATTGTCTTTAGAAAGTAATGTAATTCATCTCTTCTTGTTTCTTTGATAAGTGGGAGTAGGGAAAGACAGTGGGGAAAAGTATGGAGGACAGAAGGTGGCTATACACTGACATCTGTTTACCTGTGGTATCAGTTGGGGTTTTGTGTATATTTTGGCAGAGGATGAGTAACAAAGGGGGCTTTTGAGGAAGAAGTGTTAGTCTCTGTCTGGATTTTATCATGGAATTTCAACCCAGACAAAAGAGGTGGTAAAAGAGAAGGCAAAATAGTATTTAGGGGAGGAGCTGACAAGTAATTATGTACAGAGCTAGATACAGCTGTTATAGGAACCCTGTGAGAAAGGGGTTAACTGTATCATCTTACGCCATAGCAGATACATGAAAGGCAGTTGCCTGGAGTCTTTTTACTTGTCTGTATTAAACCCAAATTTTCATGTTCCTGGTGCTCATATATTCTGATTGGAGTCAAAACACAGCAGTTGTGTAGGATAGATCTCCTGTTGTACCATTGTAGTCAACAGTGAACATGTGCTGTTGCCATATTCAATTTATGAGTACTGAAAAACTGCCATGGCAGCATTTTGAGCTAGTAGTTTGTATTACCTATACCCAAGGCAGTCTCTGTATGTTTCCATAATACCAGTTAGCACATCCTTGGGAAGAAAAACAGTAAGAACTAACATTATTTTCTCATTTTGTCTGTTGTCCTTTTTAATGCAAAAGAAGACAGGATTTTAATCATGACTCTGTGTAAACTTCATTTTGCAGTTCTTTCACTTCTCTCAAACCTAATCTAATGTTTCTGTATACTTCTGTAACTTCAGGGCATCAGTCCTCTCCAGAAGCAATAAAGTTCATTACTTTAAAAATACAATTGTAATCAATTTTCTGTTTTAGGGAGGCATCTCTGAAACTTATGTTTTTTAAATACATATTCAGATTCTAATATACCCACTTGTCTTTGCTTTCCTAAATGCTCTAGAATGTTCTTCTGCAGAGCTATGAACCTAGGCCCTTTCTCTGCAGCAGGTTGTAAATAAATAGTCTACTGAACCTGAAAGTAGCACCTTACCATATACTATCAGAAGTGTGAGATGCTTCCAAATTCTAAATACTTATGCATTCCAAATGCATTAATTCTCTAGTTTGTTTGGGTTTTTGATATATCTGGTACATTATTTTACTGAGATTTATATGTCATCTGTTCCTGGTTTAGCCCTCACTATTTTACTTTGCTTGCTAGAGAAGCTCGCGACCTAAATTTTTAAGGCAGTGTTCTCTGTTAGTATCAAATCCTGTATCTAGAAAATGCTGAATATCGTAAACTGCAGGAAAATGCAGAAGTAATCAGAAGACTGCTGCTTTTTCTAATTCTATACTTTATAAAATGTAGCTAAGAAATTATATTTAAATATCCCTCTATAAAAAGTTTTTATTAATTTTGCCGTAGCTTCTTAAACAGTTGTACTGCTTTCTCCAGAATGTCAAAGAAATTACTTTCATTTGTCATAGGGTTCTGGCATATCTGCTTAGTGTCAGGGGTGGGTAAGAAGGGCAGATGTGAAGCCTGGCAAGAGAAAGGCAGGGCTGTACTTCAGGAGGACTCACTACTGATGCTGCGGTTTTCTTTCTTCCGCATACCTTAAACTAGTTGTGGAAAAAATTGTTCTTAATGAATTAACGCTTCTTTTTAACCTTTAAAGTAGTTTTAGTAAAGACATTGATAAAAGTGTAAGCAATATGACTCTTCAGTATCTCATATACCAATCATAAATGTTAAATGAATGCATTCTCTTTCTTTTTTTATATTTTATACCACACCACAAATTAGGCAATAATTCGTAGATTTAAGATTGCACCATTCTTTGTAATAAGTGCTTAATCTTCTTGCAAGAAAGATAAGGCAATATAGAAAAGACAATATTTGGCAATAGTTTGCATAAGGGTGAATTGTTAAAAGGAAAAAGTAGGTAGTAGAACAGTCTGAAGAGAAAAATAACTGATAGAAAGGCAGGAAAAACTATTGCAAGAGTAACTACTGGAACTAATGAACCACAAGCCAAAACTGATGTCAAACACATTAATACTTGACTGTGATGGATAACCAAGTAAGTATCAAACACTTTTGTACCTAAAATAAATGCCAGAACTAGATTGATGCAATATTTATTTTTTTCATGGTTTTTTTAGGCTCTTAAATATTTATGTAAAAAATGGTCTGGTTGATGTTTTTCTTCTCTAGTAACACAGTAAGACAGAAAAGGTGGGCAGATTCTTGCAGTTGCACTGACGCAGAAGACAAGGCAATCAAACAAGACTGTTAAAGACCAGACAATCAATGTTAGTCTTGTGAGGAAAACGGGATGGGTCTTTTTCTGCATCTGAACTACACAAAACTGATGTTAAATACCTACAGAAAGAGGGCATGAAAGTAGCTGGCTAGCAGCCAGCCTAGTGCAGGGTTCATTATCAGGAAAAAATAGATTTTTCAGGAAAGAAAGCCTGCAAAATAACTTGTGAACAAACTTTAAAAACAAAACAAAAACAAAAACCCAAAAGCAGGTGGAGGCAGCCTAGTAAAAGATGGATTTATGCAGCTGTGGGTGAGCACAGCAGCTTCCATGTAAGTTTGCAGTTCAATTTTTCTTTATTTTCTATATACACTTTCTACATGGAACGTACTTTAAAAATGCTCTTGACATGCAATTAATAGTTCCATGTTTTTATGGTTTTGGGAATACTTCGATCATGATATGCATACCAAAATCCCATAAACTATTGTTGGTTTTTAAGGGCTTGTATTAAACACATTTTAAAAAAAAATACTGCCAGGCTTTAACTGGGAGATTTCCTATTAGTGCTTTCTATTATAGTAGTCGCTTTACTGTATCACTTGAAAACAGTATTGGCTGTTATGTAAATTCCTTGTTGAGCAAGATTCTGAAGTACAGAAAGTCTTTGGAAAGTTCTGAGTTACAAGAAAGTTTCTGCATGTATTGTTTGCTTTGTCATTAAAATTTTGTTTAACAGAGTTTGGTTTTACTAATTGTGAAATTTCCTGCCATATAAATGTCGGTAATATAAATCATTATTTTTCTTTCCTTTATATGTTTTGTTCTTGTAAGGCTTATTTTAAACAAAATGTGCTATGGTTCATGACTGTTTGGTCATTTCTGAGAACAGATATGCAAGTGAGATTATTCTTTTATGCAGGGCACTTAATATGTATAATATTTTAGTGGTGAAACAGTTACAGGCCTGAAGTCTGTTTATTAATACATTACTTCAAAATACCATGAACACTGTTTTCCTCACCTTAATTGTATGAAATATGAACACCAGCCTTGTCTTGCAAGTCAGAATTTTAAAGATGTGATGGCATAAATGGTAAACTTATTTAGTAGTATGTTTTGGAAAGCATTTATATAAAATAGTAATCAGCTACTTGCAGAGAACTAGACCTACAAATATGTTTTGTTACTGGTTTAGTCTTCCAATGGTCATAACCACACAAAATTGTAGATCATGAAACTTCTCTTTTTATTCACTAGAAATATTAATTGCTTTATAACCTCATGAAAATAGCTGTCTAGCTTTTCTTTACAAACTGCATTATTTATTTCTTTTTTCTTCTTTGAAAAGTGCAGTACCTACTAAGGGATAAGGAAACCTCAAAAGGAACCAGTTATCCATATGAGTTTTTTAATGCATTTTGAGTAGTTATCTGTCTAAAAATCTGTTTGGAAAGTACTTATGCATCTTTTTGCATCTCTTGGATGCCATTCAGTTTAGAAATACAATTGAATATAGTCTTAAACAAGCACATTCTGTATGGCTTGGCTTACCAAAAATGTTAAGAATTGAACTGATATGGTGCAACTCCAAGATTAATTACTTCAAGTAGCTGCAATTGACAATTTAATTTTAAGCTAATATGCTTTATTTTGTACTTGTGGTTGCCTGACTGTATATGCACTTATAACTGGTCATGGCACACAAGGTCACTTATTAAGCTTTAGTTCATGTCTGAGGGTGTCAAATAGCGTGTTACTTATGGGAGTTTTCAAAGAACAAGAACAGAAAAGATTTAGAATGCTGAAAGGAAGGGGGAATCAGAATATTTGAACTGGATATCAGAAATATTTTCCAAATTATTAATCAGAAGCAAATGATTGTTTCAGATATTTAAACTAAGAGTACCAAAAAGTGGTATGTGTCTTGTAGAAATGAGGAATCAGCTAAACTAAGTAACCTGGTAGATCTTTCACATTTTCTTCCTCCAGTTTTAAAAATCATTTGCTACAAATTTTGAAGTATCCCTTTTTAGCTGTTGCAAAATCAGTTTAACATTTGTCATGTCATTCTTCACAGTGAAATTTCAGCCAGGACTGTTTTGACCAGAATATTAATTCCACAATATTTTTTAAAGGGAACTATGAATATAGCCACAACACTGGCTTTAATTAGGTTTGTTTGCATTGTCTGTGGGTTTCATGTTACTACTTAGTTCTTCCCAATTATTATCTGTACTTTTAACTCTTTCCCAGATGTTTTTTCTTGCACTTTTCAAGACAGAGTTAATTTCTGCCCATATTTTAATTTTTATAAGGCTGTTAATACATTTCTGTTTTCTTACTGGAGATAACTATTTACTGTCTGCAGATTTTATTAATGTGCTGTTTACTGTGATTCATAATTTAGTCAAGTCGGTTCTCCCATCTCTAATAGCTAGTGAAGAAACACAGAATGATGAGCAGTATCAACAAATTCAAAACACAGATGATCACTGAAAGGTACGATTTGTGGTACTAAAAGCATGGCATACTGTATAAAAACCAAAAGAGCAAAATCAAGTATTTCTGAAGTAATCCGGCCACATGGAACAAGCTTATCTCATGTGTTGCATCAGTATAACTCCAGCTCAGTCATAGTGTGAAATGAAACACTTTTTACATTAATAGTATTTAGTCTGAGCATAAATGTAATTCAGTTAGTGGAAGTGCAATGCATCCGTATTAGCAGACACACAATGATTTTTAAAAAAAAAATTCTGCTAGCAGATGGTGTCCAACAAAGACCACTATTGTTTCAGTATGAGATGCTTCAAATGTTCTGGGCATTTAGCCCAGACAGAGCCATTTTTCCTATAGTATGTGACCAGGCAATAACAAAAAGAATGAAAATAGAGGTGTCAGTCCATATAAAAATATTTTTATAACTTAATATATCAAACAAGTCAGTGGCAATTATTAAACCAAGTTAAATTAACAAAACTGATAAGATCATTCTTTTTACATTTTCATGTCTCTCCAAACAGTTATTTGGCATTGTACCTTCTAGGAAAAATGAGTTTGGAAAATTTAGCTACCTGCTGGTACTGTTTAAATGCCCACAGATAACATAACTCAAGCTGCCTGGTGCCTGAAAGTGAGTGTTAGGGCAATCAACAGGAACAATAAAAATCTGTTCAAACAGAAAATCCACAAATCCCAAGGATTTGGAGCCTCCCTATGGATTTTCCACAAATTTTGCTGTTTTCAGCAGAATCTAAGCTTTTATTTAAAGGTGAACTGCAAAGCTGAAAAGAAAATTGAGTTAATAAAGTATGTGCTGAATCCCCTGCTCTCCTTTTGCAGCCTCCTAACTGGGGCCATCTGCCACATATGTTTTAAGTTTTTCTTTTTATAAAAAAAAAAAAAAAAGCAACAACAAACTCCCTCTCTGAATATCATCTAATATTTGCTTGTTAACTTCAAGAATAAACTTCCATTCTTCTCAGTACTCTCACTAATTCTGAAGTATTTCTTAAATCCATGAATTTGTCTTCTTCAAGTCAAATGATTGCCATCCTTTCACTTAGTCTTATCCACTTTCTTTGCATTTAACTTTTTAGCATGTGAACTCTTGGACATACAGCTGTATCCTTCAATTTATATCTGACATCTTTTTTAAGAAGAATGAGATTAAGTGGTTTGGGGAAAATGCTAGGATATTACAGATATAAAATACGTTTAGGATAAAATTTGGCTACAGGTAGCTTGAATACTTTAATATTGTAGCTGATTAAATTGATATAAATTCAAAGCAGCTTAGAGATAACATATAGTTTGATGCTGAGAGCTCTTTGTACGAATAGACTCATATCAACTCTGAGAATTTCTCACAAAACAAAGTTCACCCTTAACATTACATATTTAATTAAAAACACTGTTGAAAATGTTGTTTATGATGCCATGCGCCTGTTGTGTTCCACAGGTAGGGATGCACTAGTCTAGTTAGTAACTTTTTGTTTCTTAACCCAGATGAACACAGTATTCAGTAGGTCATAGAAATATTTCATTAGCATTACAGCTGAACTTGTTTTCTTGTCTGTTTAATGAAACTCATCTGCAGTAAAAATAATTTGTGTTACTTTATAGAGTGTAAAACGTTAAAATGTTGATAGTGTATGAGGAGTATTATGTAGGTTGTTGATAGTATATGAGGTTTATTATGTAGTATATTATTTGAGCAATAGTAAAGCAGTTGCATTATTCAGAAGATTTTTTTAACGAAATACTAGATTTACACATGATAAAAATATTACTTTACTTACATTAAAAAATGTTTATATTTGACAAATAAATGCCCTCAATGGCACTGATCAAATTACTGTCAGGGGTGGCATTGTTACAAGAGCTGTTCTGGTGATACTAAATCTAAAAATATTTATATCAGCTTAAATATAAAATTTAGACAACTGCTTTATAAAAAATTAAACTAGTAAGGACAAAAAATTAATTGAAACCTAAAAAGATTAAAATTGCAGATGCTTGTTGATTGAAGCAGTTGTACATGGTATAAAATGCATGTCAACTTGCACCTGTCTTACAAATGCTCAAATATAAGTTTAACTTTACTTGCATGCTTACAGGTGATTGTTTGGAAGTGTTTCAACCTCAGCATTTTAAGTCTGTATAATATACAATTAATAGTCTTGCCAAATTTTTTTTAGCATTTTAATTTATTTTGAGATACAGGTATAATAAATTAAATGGTACATTGAATAACACAGTGGAATTATTTACATGTAAAGCAAAGTACAAAATTGCAGGATTGGAGACTGTACTTATTACAGAAATAATTAACTTGGTTAATTATGCCAATCTGTTATCTCTGTGTAATGACTACTTGAATAAAAAAAATACATTGAGCATCATAAAACAGATTTGATATAAATAATATTCATTATTGGTCAATTACCTGCTTTGCTTTTTAAATCAGCATAAATGTTTTCAATTCCATCTGGGGGTGAGATGATCATCTGAAGTGGACTTTTATTACATCATATGATTCAGGTCCAGTTTGAGATCTACTGCAAAAATAAAACATCTTTGCTATTTGATTTGAATTTTTGAGACTTGCTTTAGCTTAATTTAAAAATACTTTTTATTCAGTCTAAAGGGGTCTCAAAATGTTTTTTCTGGCTCACATACAGTCCATGCTTAATAGATGTACAGATGTGGGATAATAATGTAAGAGGCATTTTGGAGCCATTCTTTCTTCATGTGAGAAGGGAATGGGTAAAGGGAAGAGATTAAAGATGGAGCTGGTTCATAAGAATGTGAAATCCATCCGGGGTAAGGAGCAGATCAGCTCAAATACTCTTCTGTGAAATAACCTAGAGCTCAGGTTGTGCTTTTGTAACTCAGAGTTAATGGACTTTACTTTTTGTTCTTTACAGACTTCACAGATTTTAATAGCTGCTGTAGGAACTATCACTTTAATTTGTTGAATTCTTTTTAGTAGTCTTACTCTGAAGCTAATTTGTTGGTGATTTTTGTGACTAATTTTATAGTTGAAATTAAAAAATCAGATGCACAGAATATACTAGGCACACTGAAAGACATGCTTGATCACACTGTGGGAAGCTGGGGGAGTTTTTTCTGATTGTGCATACACCAGTGTAATTAATTCTATAGTCTTTATAGGCATTTGTTGGATAACTCTATATCAGCTGTGGCTTAACGGTCATGTGTTAACTGTTCAATATGGAAGAAGTTCACACAGGTCCTAAATACAGACTTGGGATTTGGTTATATTTCAAAATCCATCTAATGATTATTGTAATCTTTCCTTATTTAACCATGCATGCATTACACAAAAATTAGAAACTTTTTTCTTTTTGTTTTACCTTTACATGTCTCACAGTTGTTGCTTTCAAAGTTTTATCAAGCTTTTATTACAGTTACATAAGAAAAAGAGGATGATCTTTCTTAGAGCTGTGAAAAAGCTTACTTTCCCTCCATTCAAAACCAGAAAATGACAGATCACTTTCTCTGAGGAATATTTTTACATAAGAGATATTTCATCCAGAAATCAGGCAAAAAACCCTCAAAAATATTTGTGGACCTTTAGACGTGGACCTCTCCAGTATGGAAAATACCACTCCATGCTTATGTGCTACTAAGTCAAAGTAATAAATGTCGCTTTTTTGGAAGTCATAATTGATTTAACAATAAACTATGCTGGATTAGATCAAAGATCCATTTAGCCAAATAACCTGTCTCTGACAGTAGCCAGGAGCAGGATAGTTCTAAGATACTACTGGGGAACTTTTTCCTGTTTCCACCAATCTCAAGTTTAGGGCTTATTTAGTCAGAAAGTTCATTTGGCCTGTTGTATTTAATGCTCTGGTGTATTTTTCTTCTGTGAATAGATCTGGCTGCTTTGAACCTATTCATGCTTTTGGTCTACATGATGTCTTGTGGCAATACATGACTCTTTAGTTGTAAGCAGTGTGGACAATATTTCCTTTTGTTTATTCTAAAACTGCTGTCTTGCACTTTCATTTTATACCTGCAAGTCCTTGTCATATGAAAAATAGTGAATAACACGTGTAGTTTTGGTTTACATTCTGTTGAAGACATTTCTGTCCTGTATTTGTTTGGATATCATTTTAAGGCTTACTCAAATCTCTATTTACATTCTAATTCACCTTCCATATGAAATGTCTATATCCAGCATCTCTAATCACATCTTGTCTCTAATGTCTGGATTCTGAATCAGGAACAAATTTTGAAAGTGGTGAGACATAAGGGATCTCTTCTTTCACTGGATAGCCAGAGGGAATTGATGGCCTGTTCTCACTGAAATCTCAATTGAAAGTGGTCTGCTCCATCTGTCAGCATATTTAGATAGAGGGGATCATAAAAATAAGGCAAGGGCTTCTTAAAAGGTCCTCTTAACCACCCTTGTGTTCTGATACAGAAGCAGTTGTAGAGTGAGCTATGGTGCTTGAATGGTGAGTGAGCTACGTAGTTTTTCCAGAGATAGAGAATTTTGAAAATATTACTTGGCTTATTGTGAATACATTGTACAGTGTGTCTCTGAAGATTAGTTCCCTGAAGTGCTGTATTTAGTGTGTATGCCTGTGTTTTCTGCCTTAAACAGGAAAAAGGCAACAAGGAGCAGGATGCTGCTATCAGACTTCTCATCCAGCCCTTACCTAGTAGTCTCTGAATTCAGGAGTCCCTCATACCTGAACAAGAAGTATGATGTAAGCAAGAGAAATTGTTCTGACAGTGGAAATTCTGGCTTTTGACTTCCCAGAGTCCTGCATCCCTCCCCTGTTGCCTCATTTACATGTGGTCCCTTCATGTGACATAAGAGGGCTTGGAAAAGGCAGTGCTCCAGCTAGGTTTTTTTCTTGCTGCCAGAAAAATTTTTTCCAGTCTGCTCTCTCTTGTCTGGATCAGAGGAGCCCCTAGAAGAGTGGGCAGCCAGGAAGGATCCTCAAGCTGGATGAATCACCCTGTTGAATCCTTTAAGGTTCACATAGTACTATTGGAAAGAGGAGGTTTTTGTTAGCTTTGAGTGAGGCTCAGTGATTGCTTCTAGACTTGAAACATTCTGCAAATCAGTCTTTAAACTGACATTAAGTTGATGACATTTTTATGTATAGAAAAGCAATTTTATGTAATGTTGAGGTTTTAGAAGAATTAAGTTATTTTGTTTCTCTTCAGAGACCTGCTCATTTTGAGTCTTAGTAAAAAAGAGATTCTGTACTTGCTTGTGGACGAATACAATAGGTAGATTGAGTGGAATGTTTAGCTGATCTTTCAGACAATTTGACATTGATCCTGCAAACACCTCAGCACGTGCTTAACTTTGATCCTTTTTTTTACGTTATTAGAACCACTAACTACTGTGTACTCAGACAGAGTTCTCAGTTGTGGTTTGCAGTAGCAGAGCATTTTAATATAATTTGTTTGTTTAAAATATGCACTATATAGAAACTGCAGAGCAGACTCATTTGGGAATAATGTTGCCATTTTGTAATAGGGAAGGACGCTAAAATCTAGAAATGTCTGAGCCAGCTAACTCAATGAAACATTTTTGGCAAGATTGTCTTTTTTGAATCTGGCTTTTCAATATAATTACAAATCAAGTAAAGTTGACTATTTGTTTTATTTAAGACTGCTCCTATGACAGAATTTACTATTTTGTATAGACAGGTGATATGGCAGGTCAGAAAAGGATTCTGTATGTCTGTGGTGACTATATTTTACAGTGTTTGATAGGTTTTTTATGGAAGCCATTTGGTGATCTCATCAAGAAGTCTATTGTTTCATTACTATCAGATTCAGTGTGTTTGTGATTAAATCAGCAGAGTGGAGAACATGAAGGGAGTGCTATTCACTTTGCAATCATTTCCATCTGTTATAAATTTTTATCAGATGTTGGGAAACAGCAGGCAAAACTCAGAGCAAGTGTTTTATCCAATTTCCAAGAAACAGTGATATGTAATTGGCATATATTGTGCTCTTAGTTTAATCTCTCCATTTAGATATTTAAAATGTCCTATGGTATACCAGTGTTAATAGAATATATAGAAAGCTATTTCCATCAATCCTCGCATTATTTTCTTTTGAAGGCTCTGATGCTGATATAAATATTTTGGTACTTAGTAAGAGTAAGCACTGATGACATTTTTCATAAAATGGAGAGTCAGAGTGAGACTTGGAGAGGAAAACCTCCATTAGGCATATGCTGCTGTCCTGAGTGTCTTTGCTGACATTGATGTTGTAGGAATCTGCAAGTGTAATTGACTGGCCAGTGGCCAGTACCATTTGCCTCAGAGAAGTGAGAGAGGAATCCATCAGCAATACACATAAGTTGATTTATAATTAGATGGCCCCAAGGAATGAAGTCTTCTGTTTCTTCTGAAATTCATTTTTAGTGTTAATTGTTCTAAATAGATGTTCCTGGTTTTCATAGAACTGTCTGCGATACTTTCAATAATGTGAAAGTTTTTACTCCAAAGAAGTAGTCCACAAAAGAATTGTGTGGTCTCATCTGAAGAGTGAAAAATATTTTATCTTTTTTTTTTTTCTAAATTACTGAGATTTTACTCACTGTCTCCTTGACTCAGATATTAGAAGTTTGCAGTATTTGTGGTTTTCCTACCCTTTTTCATGTTTCCTCTGTTTCATTTTCTTTCTGAAATGAACAGTTCCATTTTTCTCCATCTTTATGTCAGGGGCAATTTTTCATGGTGGGAATAATCTTTGTCATCCTTTCTGGAGTTTCCTGTATTACTGTGTTGGCTGTTTTGACATGGGATATCCAGTTTCTTTTATAGTATTCTAAATTGAGCAATATTGCCTGTCTCTTGTAGTGCTACTATAATGCTTTTGTATTATTCTCCTTAATAACTGTACATTTTATGTTGTTTTCCACAACTACATATTAGTAGAGGTCTTCATTGAGCTGTCACTAGTAAAGTTCAGAGGCTCTTCATGAACTCATACTGTTACTGTAGAGCTGTGTAAGGCATACAAGGATTTCCCTCTGCAGAATCTCCTTCAATTTTATAAGAGAATTTAACCAGAATTTCTGAGAATCTGACTCTGCCATTTGTCCCATTCTCCCTTCCTGAGTTAAAACCATAAAAAATCACCTTGTTTTGTCTAGGCTTGACTGAGCTCCTGCTTTTGGATCTTCTGGAAACGTTACCATCACGTTCCTCACTCAGTTTTTTCAGAGTATGTAACTTGAAGTATTAACTTTGCCATATTGAAAGGTAATTGCTTATTCTTGTCTCAGTTTATCTATTTTTTTTAACTGTGTACTTGGTTTTCAGTCCATTTCTCACCATTTGCTTTCTCTTTTTTAAAAGGCTCATTGTAAAGGCTTTTTCAGTATCTAAAACAGTTCATCTTGTTGTGCATTACTCTGTTCATCCACATCTTCACCAACACATTGGAATGAAACTACTAAATTAGTGAGACAACATAGAGACTCACTGGTCAAGATGGTGTTTATTTTATTAGTTACTTAAAAGTACTCACCAGAAGCTGCCATGAGGTTCACTGGGCTTTCCTTGGTCATGCCTTTTGTTCTAAAGGTACAGTGCTTGTTACTATCTGGTCATCTGATACAACATTGTTTTTAAGGTGAAGTTAGTGGGACAGCCATTCCTGAGTTCGTTCCAGAGGATGTACTCTGAAGCTTTATCACACCTTAATTGGTGGATATCTCTTCTTCTGACACGTCTCTCTCTGGTCTTGTCTTATCTTTATGTCCAAATCAGATCAGGTTCTTAGAAAGTTATCTCCCAAGCATCTTCTTTTGAGAAAGCTGACACAAATCAATCACTTAGCAGCAGCTGTTTTGTTGTACTTTATTATTCCCTTTAATCCTGTGTGACTTAGTGACCTCTTCCTTTTTTTATGTTTTCTTGTTTTAGTTAATTCAATCATTATAGCATTAATACCCTCAGCTGTTTCCTCTTTAAAACTCATCATAGCCCCTTTATACATCTTCTAACATATGACCTTCTACAATCTATTCTTACAGCCCTACCTTTTTTAGGTTTACAAATACAAAATTATTTGGTTCGCATAACCTCTTAAACCTTGTTTAGTCACACTGTTTAATTCCTTGTCTTTCTGGTCCTTTTTTTGTGAGCTTTGCATTGCATCTAATACTCTCTTTGTTTTACAGAAAGCATCCATGTTACTTCTAAAGCATTTAGTACTTTTACCTAAGACATTAGAACTTGTCTGACTTACCTGGTGAAACCACCCTTCCGAATTTTCAGAATGATTTGGTTTGCTTCCTCTAAGATGGTAAACAAGATAACACAGTTTTCTTGATTTGAAAGTAAGAATAATTAAAGACAACAATTACTGGCTAATAGAAAAATATATTGAATTGGTGTACTAAAACAGATTCTGCTAAACTCAGGTATTTCCTGAGCAAAAGCAACCTTTTTTTCTAGGCTGTATGTATATGATAGAACTTACCCTGGATTAATCAGGAAGAAATGGTTAAAATGAAGGAGAGGGAAATATAGAACAAGTACTGTAAAACAGGTAAGAAGTTGGTTAAAGGAGAACATAAAATATGTTGAAAGAGCAGCTGGTTTTTTGGATCACATTTATTAAGATAGTTCTTACTTCAAGTTTTCAGTAAAACTTTAAATATGTAAAAAACCCCCAAAGTTCGAATTGAAGCTTGTAGATAGCACAAACTTGGAAAGTAATATTAATGAGATAGGAGTAACTTAGAATATCCTAATGGAAAATTGGATGATCTCAAAAGCTTGAATGATACAAATAGAGTGAAACTTAACAGTCATAGGATCATGCGGTAAAGAACTAAAACAAGAATTCATCCTGCAAGCCATCATATGGAAGTGACAGAGGAGGATGAGAACCTCTTAATTACAACAGCTGTGAATGACCAATGTGGTGTGCTATTACAAAAAAGAAAAAAAGGAAAATGCATTTCTATCAAACATTAACTGAGGCATTTGCAATCCATATAGATAAACCGTTGATGTGGATGAGAGACGCTGGCAGTCTCCTCCAGTTTATGTTTATTTGTTTTAGTTTAACAGTGTTGCCTATCTTACATTAGCCAAAGTTAGGCTCTTCTCTTACATTGGGAAAATTTAAGTTCTTCTATCTGTTCCAGAATCTGCTGTGAACATAAAAGTACAGCTAGTACATAAAATCAGCCTTAAGCTAAAACTATGATATATGGTTCTATACATGCCCTAATGCATACATCTGCAGTTTCTGGCAGTGTAACTGGTGGCTGAACAATATAAGTGAAGAAAGTTTGTAGGGAAAGCTAAAACCTTTTATTAAGCAAACTGTGGAAGAAAAATAAACTAGCTGAAGAAGAGTTCATGTGCCCTGAAACCTGTGGGGTTTTTTCCCCTCTCCATCTGTCTCAGCTGCTGTAATGAAATATATTGCTTTTTCCATAATATCTTTCTTCTTTTTGCACAAGTTTATACTTCATGCTCAGTCTGCAGGCCCTGCTGTTTTGCTAAGCTTCTCCCAACAGAGTAAAATGGTAACTTTCTTCATCAGTCTCAGCCCATGAGAGTTCATTGCTCAATACTGAGACTGCTGACATACAGTGTAGTTTGTAGTCAAATATACATAATTACATTAAAATAGAGTGCCAGTTATCTGAAGCTTTAATTATATGATCCACTTATTTACACTCAGGTTTATGGAAACTGAAAGACAGTAATGGTTGCCCATACAGTCTATTAGATTTCAGCATTGAAATCCCTCACTAGGCCTAGATAAAATATATAAATACAGGCAATTCATCCATAAACTCTTTCATTGCAGAAGTTTTTTTTAAACAAAGAGTTATGGTACTATTTGCAACTTATCATATACCAAGTACTGTTAAAGTCAAACCCAGCATTAACTATTAGCATTAGCACAGGTGTCTGTACAGGGCCCAGCAGCTATATTAAAATATTTCATTTATAAGTTTCCAGTGTCAAGACCTGCTGAATACGTCTTCCACCATTTTTATATCATCATGTTATTTGAGATACAACTGTTATGTACCGTTTGCAGAAGATAGACAGACATACATCTGACTCCTACAGCAAAACCAGGCTGGCAGAAAGACACAGTGCATATTCCAAACCCATAATTTTCGTTCTCATTTTTACAGTTGTAAAAATCTTGCAGTGCCAGAGATGAACAGTAATGTAATCCAGAGAAAAACAAGATTCTTGAACCCTAGGAAAGTCTTAGATCTGCATGCCAAATGGGGGAATTTGCTGTCCATTCCAAGAATTGTATGTTCTGCAGGTATCCCAAGGGTAGAAGGGGGAATATCAGAAAAGGCTCCAGTGCAGGCTTCCCACAGGGTCACAGACTCCTTCAGGTCCCTTCACCTGCTCCAGTGTGGGGTCCTTCAGGGGCTGCAGGGGAATCTCTGCTCCGGCACCTGGAGCACCTCCTCCCCCTCCTTCTTCACTGACCTTGGTGTCTGCAGAGTTTCTTATATCTTCTCACTCCTCTCTCTGGCTGCAAAAACTGCCGCTAGGTTGATTTTTCTGTCTTAAATATGTTAGCCCAGAGGTGCTACCACTGTCTCTGATTAGCCCAGCCTTGGCCAGTGGCAGGTCCATCTTGGAGCTGGCTGGCATTGACTCAGGGGAGGCTTCTAGCCAGCATCTCACAGAAGCCACCCATGTAGCTCCACACCCCCCCCCCCCCCGCCACCAAAACCTTGCCACACAAACCAAATACCACGTTAGGAAGAAATTCTTTACTGTGAGGGTGGTGAGGCACTGGAACAGGTTGCCCAGAGAGGTTGTGGAGGCCCCATCCCTGGAAGTGTTCAAAGCCAGGTTGGATGGGGCTTTGGGCAACATGGTCTAGTGGAGGGTGTCCCTGCCCGCAGCAGGGGGGTTGGAACTAGATGAGCTTTGAGGTCCCTTCCAACCCAAACCATTCTATGATTCCACAGATGGGGGAATCTACAGCCTCTCTGGGCAACATCTTCCAGTATTTCACCACCCTCATCGTAAACAATTTCTTCCTTATAACTAGCCTGGTCTACCCTGTTTCAGTTTAAAACCATTACCCCTTGTCCTATCGCTACAGGTCCTACTAAAAAGTCTGTCCCCATCTTTCTTAAAAGTCCACTTTAAGTATTGAAAGGCTGCAAGAAGGTCTCCCCGGAGCCTTCTTTTCTCCAGGCTGAACAACCCCAACTCTCTCAGCCTGTCTTCACAGGAGAGGTGCTCCAGCCCTCTCATCATCTTCGTGGCCCTCCTCTGGACTCTCTCCAACAGCTCCATGTGTGTCTTGTACTGGGGCCCCCAGAGCTGGACACAGTACTCCATGTGGGGTCTCATGAGAGCAGAGCAGAGGGGCAGGATCACCTCCCTCGACCTGCTGGTCACACTTCTTTTGATGCAGTCCAGGACACGGTTGGCTTTCTGGGCTGTGAGTGCACATTGCCAGGTCATGTCCAGCTTTTCATCCACCAGTACCCCCAAGTCCTCCTCCTCAGGGCTGCTCTCAATCCATTCCTTGCCCAGCCTGTAGTTGTGTTTGGGATTGTGCCGACCCATGTGCAGGACCTTGCACTTGGCCTTGTTGAACTTCATGCGGTTCACATGGGCCCACTTCTCAAGCTTGTCCAGGTCCCTCTGGATGGGAGGGTTCCTTCCCTCAGACGTGTCAACCACACTAGTCAGCTTGGTGACACCTGTAAATTTTCTGAGGGTGCACTGGATCCCACTGTCTTATGTCATTGGGAAAGGTACAGTACTGCTTCCCTGATGAACACCACTCATTACCAGTCTCCATCTGGACATTAGGCCATTGACCACTACTCTCTGGATGCAGCATTTCATTTAATTTGTATAACTGAATTGGAAAATTAAAGACAGAATGAAGTCTTATCAAAATAGAAGAATTGTTCAGGGATGTCCAAATTTGATGTGGAATAAAGTCACACTGGGAAGGAAACATTCTGGTTTAAAAGATAAATCAGTGAAAAAGAAAAAGGATATGCCTAATAATGTGTCAAATCAAAATACAGATACCAACAAGAAAGGCCAAAAGAATCAATGAAATATTAGCATGATGCTTAAAATAAGCAAAGAGGCATTTCTTAAACAGTTTAGATTAAAAAGGAGGGGGGGAATGGAAGTAGGTTATATATTATCAGCTATATTAAGATGGTAAAATCATTATACAGAAAACAAAAAAGTTATTCAATAGGTATTTATGTTCTGAATGTGGAAGAGTGGAATAAAAAGTTTACGTCCATTAAAAAGCAGGAAGTTGAGCAGCATCTTTTAAGATTAAGCATTTTCTGATAACAGGCCTAGCTAACTTAAGTCTAAGAACTTTGGAATCTCTAGGAATTAGGACCTTCTCTGTTCTGTACAAAAACCTGTTTCCACTGGGGGGAAAAAAAAGAGGAGGTGGAGGAGCTGAATCTTTGTCACTAGCTAGTTTGTTCTTCATTCCACAATAGCTTAACATAACTAAGAGAAAGAGTGTGTCAGTCTTACAGGAAAACTTCTGATGTGCTAGGCTCTGTTACTTGTGTCATTTGTAATCCCCTTTTGCTGTGTTGCTGTCACTACATTCTGGAACTCTGTTTTAAACATAGAACTTTTATTGACATGTGTGTTGTTCCTGCTGTACAACTTCTATAAGAAAATGTTGCAGTATACTAGATTAGTGTTTTAATGCAACTTACTTGCCATACTATCCGAATTTATATAAATGCAATCAAGTTACTTGGGTTAAAAATGTTTCTTTATCCTTCCCCTATGAATGTCTTCTCAGGATAGAAAAGTAGAGCTGTAGTCTTATGTAAAAGCTGTTAATCTGGTTCCGTGTAGCTTCTGCCATGCTGTTGAAAATTAAGACCTACTGCTATAGTTGATTGTTTGAATACCTTTACAATGGCAGCTGTCTTTTCTAGTGCTTTTCACAAGTTCTGTATTTGTGCACACATACAAATGAAATGAAGTTTAAAAGAAGTCATCACCCTACAATTCCAAGTCTTTGTTTAAAAAAAGGCTGTTGTGTTGTGAGTAATGGTACTACAGATAAGAATTAAGCAAGGTTGTGGAGTTTCCATCTTTAGATATTCAGAACCTGACTGGACAATGCTCTCAGCAACCTACTTTGGCCCTGCTCTGAGCAGGGGAGTTGGACTGGCTGATCTTCAGAGGTGCCTTCCAGACTCTGATTCTGTGAAGACAGATAGTTCATTTGATATTGGCACAAGGACTTGCAAATTTTGGTTTCTTCTTTCTGGTCTTATCACCTGATTATCATTCTGTAAAATTTGTAAAATGAAATGAATATTCATATGTAGTAATTTATGCTTACATACATACCATGTATTTGTCACTTAACAACTACATTGCCTGTCCATCTGAGAATTCCAGGATGCTAAGATTTATTACTTCAGTAAACGGAATTTTATAACATAAGTAATATTTATTTGGCAGTGCCTCTGTTTCAAATTCTCTTTGTGTGGTTCTCAAGGTTAAATATTATGATGTTAAATTAAAAATACAGATGGAGGGTCTTTGTTTTATTATTCACGTCCTTGACATATTTCTAACGGGGTCTTAAAATTTAAGTCATCTGTTATGTTCTTTTGTTGTCTCTGCTAATGAAAATATGATCTTTTTTAGGTTCTAATTGATTTTTAAGCCATGTTCCTAGCATCAGTGAGTTTTTATATGAGAGATTTACTGCCCGTTAACTTTGATTCTGTTTCTCCTGAGTGGTTTTACATTCCCAGAAGATTAAATTCTCGTAAATATTTTTCTCTTTGCAGTGAGGAGCTACGGAAAGAAGCACGACAGCTGAAACGTGAACTGCTGGAAGCAAAGCAGAAAAAAGAAGAAAGAGCTTTAAAACCCAAAGAGAAGGAAGGTAGGAGTATATTATAGCAGGTGTTGTGTAGGTCTCCAGTTAACATTCCAGTTTAAAATTTTTTTTTTTGTAGTCCTGTGTTTCATGTGGATAAATGTTTTCCGTAAAATGATAGAAATATAATTTCTGGAGTGGATTCTTGGTCCAGTTCTCAATACCCTAAGAAATCTGGAAGAAAATATAAAATTATTCAGAAAGATTTCCAGATGACACACGATTTACAAGAGTGGTAGAAAGTGTAACATAATTTTTAGAAAAACTTAGGGATTCTCTTGAATAGTAGGTGAGCTTGGTCAGCAACAAGTTTGCTGCCTTGAACTTGTATCTGGCACCAAATTTTACAAAGTAGTGGCTCTGAAAAAGTTCTAGGAATCATGCTCAATCACTGAATGAATATAAGCTCTCATTGGCAAGATAACACATGCTGTGTTACTGGCTGTGTAAAAAAAGAACGGCAAGCAGAAGCAGAGAAAAGGTAAAGAGTAGTCCTTATGCACGTATGTGATAAATTATATCGAATAATGCCATATATGGCAGATGTAGTACTATCGCTTAAGTATTATTAGCTTTTCTGGTGCCAGTTAAGTCAGACGACTTATTGCGGAGTAATGTGAGTAAATCTACCTTTACAGTGACAGACTGAAGCAATACTTTGGTAGTACTCATAGTTACTACTAACGTAGAGTTTTGAAGGATACCTTTTATTCAAGAAAAGGGAGCTTATGTACCAGGGTTGTTGGCTTTTTTACTTTCTTTGAAATAAATAGCAGGTAGGAGAGAAACTTGTTGAAAATCTGTAGGTAACAGCTAATGGTGAAAATAATCTTGAATAATCTTGGGTTTCCTTTTTGTGGTTACTGTCAGAGCACAAGAAAGGGTCTGTTCCAGTACCTGTTGAGGAAGATACATGGCAGGGAAGAACCTATTCAACAAGTTCTTGGAGTACCTTATTTAAAAATTCTAAAAATGAACATGTTCTATAATTTAAGACAAAATTAAAAGGACATTAAATGAGATGCAACTGGTGAAAGACAAAATGATTAATGAAAATACAGTAAGAGGAGAAAAATGAGCAAGAAGAGAATTGGTTGTCTTTGGCTAAACAAAGACGAAATAAGCTTGAATCCTTTTCACTCTGTCTTTAGCATAGTGGTCAACTTTGATCAGATGGTTACATATGATCAGTGACATTGAAGGAAGCACTCAAGTACAGAACAAACAATTAGAGACTACTTGGATAAATTAGGTGCGTTAAAATAATTTTAACTTGATGGCATTCACTGAAGCATATTAGGGAGTTGACTAAACAAGTCCCAGAGACATTAACAAAATGCTTTAAGAGAATTGTTTGTAATCAAACTGGAAAGGAGGATTCCTGGGAATCTGTTTATTAGTGATCTGCAGAAAACAACAGATTGCCTTTATTAAATTTGCAGACTAAAAAAATATATGAGACAGGGAAGGGGAAGATGAAAGAAAAAGAAAAGTGCAAACTTAAGTGCTAAGGTTGCATTTTCATACGCAGTTATGAAAGTGAAGTGGCTCTCCACTAGTCCATGTTGGAGATTTTACTGATCTGATTCAGTTTAAATTGGAAGAAAAGTGTTCCTTTTTTTCTTTGACAGGATAGTTTTGTGCTGGGTTGGTAGACTGAGTCTGTTCATAGAAGTTAAAAGCCAGGTCAAGGTGAACAAAGTATGTTTACCTTGGGAGATCTTAGGGAAAAACATTATAGTAGGTGGCTGTATCTCAATTACAAATTAGAAGCTGCACAAACACAAGATGTTAGGTAGCACTGAGGCAGCTTAAAATCTACGGAACACAAATAGAAAGCTGAGAGCAAGCGATAGTGCCGTGTTATTGAAAAAGACTAAAGTATACTGTAAAAAATATAAAATGGACTGTTGTATGCAAGACACACTCATTTTCTGTTCAGCCTGAGCAGGTCTTCAGCCTGAATGTTTTGCCCAGTTTTGGTGACTCCACTTGAAAAAAAGATACGAGGCATCTTAAGGGAGCACAGAGGAGAGCAACAAAGGTGATTGATGATCTGGAAAGCATAATATTTAAAGATTGTAAGACTTGGGGCTGTTTAGTTTAGAGAAGAGATGACTTTCTTGATGATCATTAATATGTCTCCTTTTACAATGTTAAAGGCCACCACAGAGAGGAAATTATTCTATGTAATCCCTGTGGAGAGGACAGGAGATAATACACTTCAATCGCAGCTGAAGAGACGTAGGTAAAATGTTAGGGAAAACTTCCTAAAGATAAGTTCTGGAATAGACAACCTACAAAGTGGAACTTTTCAACAGCAGATCAGGCAAATACTTCTTAGGACTGATGTAGAAAAGGTTGATCCTGCCTTTTGAAAGGAATGGGTGTAGATGTTCTGTTTTTCCAAGGTTCTGTGAAGCACAACTTAATCTAAAGAAAGGTGAGATGTGACCTGGAAGAAGGTTTTGATGAGGAGGAGAAACTAAGCATCTTGTTAATGGTGATAGTAACTGGGTGGAAGCATTACTAAAAGCGTTGTATTTACCATCACTGTGAGTCTTTAAATCAAGCAGTTAAAATAAAGGTTTGTTTGTAGGTCTGCCAAAATAATTCAGTGAGGCAGTACTTTCTTTACATTTTACTTTCCCTTCAAATAACTTATTCTGGTTATCTAGAGAGTTATTTTGTCTATACTCTGAAAAGAAAAACTGAATGTCCTAATGATGTTTCCCTTTTTGAGGAAGTCTTGCACAAAGAAATGTAATTCACTGTATGATCAAAGGAAGTAAATTTTCTGCTGGCAGAGAACCTACCATTACAAAATCTGCACCCAAAGAATAAATGTTAAAAACTCATTAAAAATAATTGATACGGTCTTGCAGAAGAGCAAACTGTTTCTTTATTTATCTAGAATGAACATGTAGAGCTTAAAGATGACGACTGAAAGGCAGATAGGAGATTTACTGTATAACTGGCGTATAGTTTGGATAATAAAGGATTCTGGATTAAATATAAGAACTGCTATAATTATGGGATGAGTTTATGATGCCAGACATATAAAAGTGAGCAAAACACCATCGTGAAATATCAGAATTTACTGAGCATTACCACATGACCTTTTCATTAGACATTTAACTGAAAAATAGATTAATGGTCCTCTGTCTAGCCATGAACACATATTAACACTAGTAGCATAAAATAGCCATGAAGTTGCCTTAAATAGCGTGTATTTTGAGGCCAGGATTTAGTTAAACCAATATGACAAAATTTTAAAAGTTCATCATTGAGGGAAAGCATGTAAACAAAATATGTAGTTATGATCATATTGTCTTCTGTGAATAGCTAGTTTGCCAAGAGAAATGGCCCTGTAGTATAACCACAAATAGTCCTTGGGAAAAGGGTTTTTTTGTAAATAAATAAAATTTGTAATCTCCCATTCCTGTTTCTAAGGGATTTCTGTGGTGTCTAATAAAATCCATATATTAATAGCTAGGTAAATAATCAAAACTAACTTATTTTGTTTTCTTCATCCATGCTTTAATATTTTTTCTACCTCTGAATCCTTTTCCAGCTCTCAGTTTGGATACTTTTTCAGAGCCAGTGGCAATCAAAACAGAACTAGGTAGAGATTCAAGCTCAAGTAAATTTTTTTAATCTGTCCATAAAAGGTCAGGGATCAGATTGTAGTTGCTAATTTATCAGGACAACGTCTCACTTGTTACTGTCGCCAAAATTCAGACTAAGAGGGAGGAACTGAGCTTTTAAAGAAAGGAGAGATTTTAAAATGTAGGGTGTCTTTTGCAGCATTTTACAGATCACATTGTGTATGTCATTTGAAGTTTCATTTACTGCTTTTAGTAAGTAGATTATTTTGTAAGGAAGTAGATTTAGTTAGTAAATAAACTCAATGCCTAAATTTGTTTAGTAAGGAAGCTTTCTTTTTTTACAGAATCGAGAATAACAATAGTGTATTCTGTGCCTTGGGATACTTGGACCACATTTGTGACATACAGGAAAAACTAAGATACTAGAAATACATTTTAGATTTTTCACGGAAAAGGAAAGTGTTTTGGTTTTCTTATTTAAAAGTAAATAATATGTGTGCAAGTATTAGCCGCACCAGAATCCACCTAATGTTCTCAAACATTAACACTTAATGATTAAATAACATGCTTAAATTATTTGTAATACAAAAATAATTAGGTGATGAAAGTATCTAACGTTTTCCTGTTGGCTGCCTTTGTCTCGACTTCAGCTGCTGTCAAAAAGTATCAAAATACTGGCAGGATCAACTGGCACTTGCTAAATATCTCTTCCTATAAGGCTGTCTTTCTGGGTAGTTACTATGATTTATATAAAGTTTGTTAGTATAAAGTTTAAACTGGTCAATTTTCACTTCTGGATTCTACCCACTGCATTTTAGAAATCATTCTCCAGATGTCCTTCAGAAGCCTATCAATTTGTTGTCATTTGAATTGTCACAAAATTTCTCATCTGTATGGAAAGAACAAGTACAGTTGCATGATAGATATGTTTCTGGTAAAGGATGAAACAACTTGCAGACTTCAAGAATACCTGGGGAAAGTTGAAATTTTAATAGGAATTTTAAGTAAAAGATTACATCTGCATTAGTGTTTTACCGCAGACCAGATGGGTGCTTTTGGATGAAGCCATACTGGAAGATGCATTCCAGGAGCACACCTGATGAGGTCCAACTGGTAGTCTAAAATAGAACAGCCCCCAAAATATATTGTGAGCATATCAGGGCCTCAGGATAACAGTTTTTCTCCTGTTTCACAGTATTGTTGGGTAATGTTGAAGTAGCCAAAGTTTTTCTATCTTTTTTGAATTTCAGCCTTATAAATAGAGGTGACCCAAAGACACAAAAGACATCCAGAGCTAACTGGCTAAATTTTTAAAATGTTCGAGTCTGCTTGCATTTATGACAAAGCTTTTATTTTCATGGAATCATAGAATCATGGAATGGTTTGGGTTGGAAGGGACCTTAAAGATCATCTAGTTCCACCCCCCCTGCTATGGGCAGGGACACCCTCCACTAGACCACATTGCCCAAAGCCCCATCCAACGTGGTCTTAAACACTTCCAGGGATGGGGCCTCTGCAGCTTCTCTGGGCAACCTGTTCCAGTGCCTCACCACCATCACAGTAAAGAATTTCTTTCTAACATCTAATCTAAATTGACCCTCTTTTAGCTTAAACCCGTTACCCTTTGACCTGTCACTACAGGCCCTTGTAAACAGTCCCTCCCCATCTTTCCTGTAGGCCCCCTTCAGGTACTGGAAGGCCGCAATTAGATCTCCCCAGAGCCTTCTCTTCTCCAGGCTGAACAATCCCAACTCTCTCAGCCTGTCCTCATAGCAGAGGTGCTCCATCCCTCTGATCAGGTTTGTGGCCCTCCTCTGGACTCTCTCCAACAGCTCCATGTGTGTCTTGTACTGGGGCTCCCAGAGCTGGACTCAGTACTCCATGTGGGGTCTCATGAGAGCAGAGTAGAGGGGCAGGATCACCTCCCTCGACCTGCTGGTCACACTTCTTTTGATGCAGTCCAGGACACGGTTGGCTTTCTGGGCTGTGAGTGCACATTGCCAGGTCATGTCCAGCTTTTCATCCACCAGTACCCCCAAGTCCTCCTCCTCAGGGCTGCTCTCAATCCATTCCTTGCCCAGCCTGTAGTTGTGTTTGGGATTGTGCCGACCCACGTGCAGGACCTTGCACTTGGCCTTGCTGAACTTCATGCAGTTCGCACGGGCCCACCTCTCCAGCCTGTCAAGGTCTCTCTGGATGGCATCCCTTCCTTCCAGCATGTTGAACACACCACACAGCTTGGTGTTGTCGGCAAACTTGCTGAGGGTGCACTCAATCCCACTGTCCATGTAGCTGACAAAGATGTTGAACAGTGCCGGTCCCAGTACCAACCCCTGAGGAACGCCACTTGTCACTGGTCTCCACTTGGACATTGAGCCGTTGACCACAACTCTTTGAGTGTGACCATCCAGCCAATTCCTTATCCACCAAGTGGTCCATCCATGGAATCCATGTCTCTCCAATTTAGAGACAAGGATGTCATGCGGGACAGTGTCACATGCCTTGCATAAGTCCAGGTAGATGACGTCAGTTGCCCTTCCCTTATCCACCAATGCTGTAACCCCATCATAGAAGGCCACCAAATTTGTCAGGCACGATTTGCCCTTAGTGAAGCCATGTTGGCTGTCACCAGTCACCTCCTTAGGTGGTTTGTATAGAGCTAAAAGCATTTTTTTTGAAGTTTCCCTTTTTCACTCTAGCCAAATACTCATATTTTTTCTCTAAAGTCTTTCGGAACTTTTCAGTTCTGAGGCATCAGCTTTGAAGAAAACAGAGATTAAAATTGAGAATATATGTTAGAAAGATTACGTAGCAGCTTGTGAATGCTAACCTAATAATACTGCTATGTTGTAGTGATGTTGGAATAGTAATTTAAGAAGCACACTTTAGTTGAGCAAAGGCCTCTAAACTTTCTTAATAATATTCATTATGAAAACACTTAGAGTTGTAAATATTTCTAAATTTTTATAAAATTAGCATGGTATTGTACCTTAAACTTCACTTTGGTCTGTGTAACGTCACCTCACTATATTATACTTTATGGTTGCTGTGTTATCAAAATTGAAACAGGACTGGGTATTTACACTGGATCTTAGGACATTGGGAAAAATTGTTAGAAAACTATGAATTTATTAATCATCAAGAAACAAAAGTAAATGTCACTAAATACTAGATTCCAGTACAGTTACTACTAGATTGGGGGAGGGAAGAGAGGTATGGAAAATGTCGTTGAAAATAAATTGAGTCATGATGTGATCTTAAAAGGTTATTTCCCTAGTATTAAGGAAAAATAGTTTTACATACAAACTCATAAAATAAAGAAATTGGGAAGGCCACACTAGTGAAAGATATTTCAGGTTTGTACTAGAAAACAAACTGAACGTGAATTTACATTGTGATATGGCTGTGACTGTGGTCATCAGTAGAAAGGCATTAACTGTAAAAGCACGGTTGTATTATTGCATTTGGTTCCAAGGATTGTACCAAAAAAGACATTGAAGAATTAGGTACAAATGGACAAACCCCCCCCCAAAGCTAGCAGAAGACTAGGTGAACTAATTTATTAGGAGATACTTGAAGATATGTCTAATTTACTTAGGGAGGGGGATGGAAGGGTGGAATTTTAAATATTTGAAGATGGTAAGTGAAGGGAATGAAGGATACCTTTACTGTGAAACAGCCATTTACAACTGAAGAGTAACAGAAGAGACTTTAGAAACACTTTAGTTTTAATATAATGAAATCTAACAGCAGTAAAACAGTGTTATACCTAAGCAAGTAATTTTGCCCCAAAGTTAAAAGTATTTATTATATCTCAGTTTACTTGGTTATTTTTTGTTTATTGGCCTGAATTTTCATCAGTGCAATAGAGCTGTCAACATGCAACACAGTCTGCTAAATGTATAACAGTTTACATATTCCACATTAGTTTACATATAAGAAATTGCTTATACTATCAGGAAATGAACGTGTATGTAGCAGGAGATTTTTCCATTGTTCTCTGCTTATCCTCTTGGGGAATGTGGGATGGAGAGTGAGTTGTGTTATGCTGTATCAGGTATGTCTATGCAGATGCTCTGAGCTGGCTGCATTAGGAAAAGCTGCTACTTCAGAGGCTATGTAACCACATTAATATGATTCTGTGCTTGATTAATAAACACTGCATCTCAGCCAAAACTTGCAACTGTAGCGGGAGAAATTCACTGAAGACCACAGAACTGTGAGAATATGGCTTAAGTCATACTGGACTTTTTGCAGGATCAGGACTAATTCTGAGAGGATGCTAACAAACGGGTGGCAGCATGACACATCTATTTTACATCCACTGGCAGATCTTTGTTAGTATTGGTGTCACATTTAGTATCACTACTTCAAATTGTTTGTTACATATTATACCTAATTTTTTTCTGTATTCAGAGATTAGAGTAATTAAGAAAGATTGGGAGATGAAAATTTAAGTGTTTACATTGGTTCAAGAGGACAGAGAAAAAACCTAATTCCCTGCCTACATGTTTGATTATAACCAGCCTCCTAATTTATGAATAAGATTGTTGACTATGCCAGACTGCTGTCAAGACCTTACTTTAAATTAGATGTTTTTCTTTTATGTGACATTTGCTGTAGTGATGCCAGAAATTACATCAAACACTATTATTTGAGTGCTGAATTACTTCAGCATTTTGAAGTATTTAATCAAATATTTGAAAATGATACACTTTTCAAAGTTATGTAGTGTAAACCTGTGAATATACTGAAGTGAAATTTGCTTTAGATAAATACCATCTGCCCAGTTGTTTAACTATAGATTGGTTTTAAATAGTAGTAGTAGTAGTATTTAAGAAGTAGTATTTTAGTTTTTCTTGTTAGAACATTTTTGTAAACTGTCTGATAATATGTGAATGATGAAATTTAATTGTCACACATGAGAAAACAGAAAAGCTACAAAATACTGTCTGAGCAGAGAAACCTAACAACTAATATAAAAACCAAGATTCAAGTGTAAGAATTCTACTGAGGCATAAAATATTTTCTGTTTTGTTTTTAATTGTGATATGGGAATCAAATGACTAAAGTGTTTAGAAAACTCAAAATCTGGCCAGGATGCCTATTTGATATGATGTTTTATTTCTGTTTTACTATTTTGGGTAATGTCAGTGGCACTTAAAGATTTAAGTCCAGTCTTACACAGAAAGATGCTTTCTTGAAGTCTGAGAATAACAAAATTGTGCAGCCTTGAGAACATCATGAAAACAACAAATTCCAAATTTTAGTGGTTTGGGAAATATGCAGCATAAATACATTAAATATTTAGATTTTGCAGTATATACAGTACAGCTGCATTATATCAACATATGCATCTTGAAATGTGTCACTTCTGCAAAACTTTATGTTTTCTTTCACTATTTACATTTTTTTTGTCATTTAATTTCATAAAATAATACCCACCATTCCTATTCAGTCTCTTCCCTGCTGAAGTGAATGATTTTTCCTCTTCTCTCTCTGTCTGCAGAAGAAAAGAGGACAAACACCTTACTGTAATCCAGCTTTGATTTTAGTAGTAATCTTAAGCATGTGCTCAAAAACAACTGACATTAGAAAATTAACCACGTTTTAGAATGGGACTGTGTGCCTAAAAGCTACCGAAGTTCAGAAAAGATTCGCTAGAAACTTCCACTGTTGCATATTAAAGCTTACACTGCTTTACAAGTCAGCATGCTCCGCTCTTTCAAAGTGTTTTGAAGCCGTAGCAATTACTTCTAAGATTTTATTATTTGAGTTGGCTAAATGAACTAGTAAGTTTGTTCTAGAACTGTTGCCTTTTTCACTGTAGCAAACTGAAAATCCAGTGATCAGTCCAACCCTGGAAGCTCATTCTGTAAGCAAAGCAAATCTATTCAGTTTTTCACGATTAGTAAATATTTCCTGACTCTTACCTAACTTGTAGGCAAATAGTTGCTCTTCAGAAACTTAGGCAGGCTAGAGTTATAGTAACAGTAACTGAATAGTAGTTAGTCCTAAAAAAAAAATATACTGGAGAGTATGTTACAAGTTCTTTCAAGCATAACATTATTTCATATTGTATTTTCTGGTATATTAATTTTTATACCACTTTACAGTAAGTTATTTTTTTATTTTCATAGGCATAATATTAAATGCTGGAAGATTTTTTTCTTGGATTCTGGAAAAAGTGTTATCTGTCTTAGAACTTAATTATAGAAAGTGGCTTTATGTTCTCCATCTGTCACTTCTGACAGGAATTCCATTCATGAAATATTAAGGCATATCAGAATTTCTTTTGTAATTCCTAAGGGTTTGGTTTGGTTTGGAATAAAAATAGTTTTTCTTTTCAGGATTTGAATCTCATTAAGATTTTTAAAATCAGTACTGCATATCTTCATAATTCCAGAAGAATGCAATGTAAACTGAATATTGATGAATAGCTGAAAGTAGAATGTACTGGACAAATGCAGGAATGTGTTTTAGGCCTTTTATTTTAATGCACAAAAACATTCAATCATAACTTTTATAATTTCAACCAAGGAGTTGTCCAGGTTTGTGTGGTTTGTGTTTTGGGGGTTTTTTTGTTTTTCCCTTTTAGTATTTAGTCTAGCTATACCATGCATTTCCTGAAATATCCATGTCGGAGGTCTTTCATCATATGAATTGTGTTATCGGAGTTGCTAAAGAATGCGTTTGAGATACTGACAGAAGTTAATGGGTCCACCACATTTAAAACATATATAAACCCTGCTAAATAAACTGGGATGCCTTTTAATACGTATTTCTTTTTACGCTCTCCTTGTTATGTTGGTTCTGCATGAATTCATGATTATATATGCAAAGTCCATTACAAAAGTTAATGGGATTACTTTTCTGAAGATCAGCATATAAGGAATGTTTTGTAAGGTAAGATACTTCGGTCTATTTGTGTAAAAATCTTCATGTTGTCTGTACCTCATCAAAGAAAAAAACAAACCAAAATTGTTTCATTGATCCTTGTCAGCATTGTAGGCTCTTTCTTTTTTATGGTGACATTAGACCTTCAGAAACAGAATGTATTTTTCTCTATCACAGTATGTATTGTTTCTACCCTTCTGAAGATTAGTGCCTTTCTGGTAATACTTTCAGCAAACAAAACTGCTGCTTTTTCCAACAAGTGTTTTATGCACAGCTTCATTATCTTTTTCTTAACAAGGAAACAAAATCTCTAGATTTTATACAGATTCTACTTCCTTTATTACAAGGATAATCATTGCAAGATTTGTCAAGTCTGATACCAATAAAAAATTATAAAATAACAAAGTTCATACTGTGGAAAATAGTATGCATACTGTCAGAAATACATTTGTCCTAAATTGTATCGTACCTGTGCCACAACTGGTGTACATGCTAATCCAAAGTTAGCCCACCTGCAATAGTAGAAATGAAGCCCAGGCATTAAGGCCATTACGAATGTCAGCGTAAGTAGTGATCATACTTTTCTGATCTACCCCAGTCAGCAGGCCTAGAACTCATACTTCTTGGTTTTCACAAAGTGGAAGATAAAATTCAGTTGCAGTTTCTGAAATAGAGCATGTTTGATGCAACTTTTGTTGAGTGTTTTTTATGCTATTAATATACTATTACCAGGTGCTTTAGGAATTACTCTTAAAACTACTTTATCAAGCTTTCTCTTCTTCTCTGCTTCCTATTTAGGGGTTGATCCAAAACCATCCAGACTGCCATTCAGTTCAGTTCAATACCCTTGGATCAAGTTCTCATGTCTTTGTTATACTTCTGCAATTTTGTAGTTAAAAACTGACATCATTTGAACTGTTCCTAATTTAAGTGTGAGCAAAATAAACCCTTCTATATTTTTTTTTAAATCAATCTCTTCCTTTCTGGTTTAAAGACTTCTGAATCTCCTCCTTAGTTTCAGGCTATCATTGGAAGCCGTGTCCCAAAACCAAAGTTTTAGGTTGGATTACACCATCAGGTTGGCATCTGTTACTCCTTAAAGGAATATTTCCGGATAGAAGAATCTATCTGAAAGAAAATAAATTACTTAAATGCTAAAGGTTTTGTCACAGTAAGATGAAGGATCTCTTGGCAGTAACTCAAACTAGCTGAGGTTAGTAGCAATGTACTTACAAATTCTGTTAAAAGTAGGATGAAGTGTATTTTCAATGAGAAAGGTTGTCTTTTTCTTTCTTTTTCCCTGAAAGAATGTACACAGCAACTTGTTCAAACTAAGGAAATAGTCTTTCTTTGCCTGATGCTATTTACACTTTGTGATGAGATGCCTCTAGGGCACAAGTGTGCAAGATCCCTGCAACTTATTTAAGCTAGTATCTTCTGCATCCTGCAATACTTAAATAAGTCACTTAATTGTTATTTCACTGCTGTATATCCATGTCATGTTTCATTCATTTTTGTCTGAATAAATCCTCTTGGATTGAGGAGTTTGGAGCTTAAATATTTTAATAGCGATGTAACGATCCTTATACTTTTGCTGGATTAGCAAGCTGGACCTAAGTTTGTCAAGGTTGATGTGAAGGTCAAGTCTATCATACAGTGCTGTGGTTCCTCTTTTTTCAACTCTATTGCAAAAGATTTATAGGAGGTCTGGGATGCTGACGGGGAAATATGAAGTAGTAGCCAGCAATCCATTTTTACATTTTAAAAGGGTTTTTACATTTTAAAAGGGTTCTTTCCACCAACAAATGTCTCTTCCAGATGTTTTCTTTTACTTGCTAATTACCTGAGTTTATTCATGCAGACAAGAAATAATTTTATCAAAGAATTGCTACTTATCAAAACTGAATATTTTATTTATATTTTAAAATAGTCACTGTTTGTAGTTTTGAAATGATTGTTTGGTGTTTTCAGAAGTTTTAAAACTCATTGACTTAGGGACTCTTGAAAATCCTTCCTGTTGTATTACTTGCTTTTAATGTGGAGTAATAGGTTGTAAGACCTTACGGAGAAATACAAGCATGTCTTTAAGTCATTTTAATGAAAGGCACAGAAATATGATGCATACAAGTGCATAACTGTTTTGGTTGACTCACTCTGAAGTTAGTTCAGGTGGATCTGATTATCTTTTCTGTGACTTGTGAAAAGGCTTTCCTAGAGGCAGAATGAAATTGAGGATTAGAAAAACTCTGACAGGCAAAGATCCAAGAAAACAATAATCTCAAGAGAAAGCTTAAACTGAAATTTAAATTATTTGTGTTAACAGTAAGTGACAACCATATGAGTGTGATAAAAATACACACACACAACTGCAGGGGAATTTAACCTATTTGTATGAGAATTATATCTGAGCTGCGCTAGATTAAACTAAACTCTTTGTTAAAAGACATGCCTAAGGATCTTCTTTAAATTCAGCATATATATACACTGAAGTTTGGATCACAGGTTTAAATGTTTATGGCCAGCTTGAAACTGGCATTTTCGTAAGTTTTTAAGACCACTGTTCTCAGTTCTTATGCTTGTCATAGATGGGCAATTATACTTACCATCAAGTAAATTAGATTAATTTCAAAGCATCCTTTTACGTAAATGTCACCTGAAAGGTTGTTTTCTATAAGAAATCAGGTGGTTTTGTACATGTTATTTATTTAGAGGATAAATGTTAGTAAAACAAGGCAGTATGTTGTTTCTACACAGTCAGCAAGTCTGATTGGATACATGCATTTATGCAAAAACTAGTGTTTTGTCTTCGCAAGGGGTTGGTCTTGAATTAAGAATAGGTTTTATTATTAGGAGAAGAGACTGAGGTAATAGGGGGAAAGATGGAGCTGAGCCATTATAATTTGTAGTTTTATACTGTACCTCGTTATTCTCTTCAGTTCATCTGATATTATCCTGCATGAGATTTTATGGCATATTTTATTTCATTCATTTCACTGCTTAATCATCCCTAAATGTCTATGTATATGCATTTATCTTTTTTTGGTCATTCTAGAAGATGCCTTTTTTTCCCTTTGTCTTGCTGGTACCTGTAATGCTCTGTTCTTCATTATATCCAACATGTCAACTGGAAAACAGGAAAAAAATAGCTCTGAATAGTATTGTGTACCTTTGATTGTTTTCCCTAATATTCTTTAAATACATACACACAACATATAAATTAGGATTAAAAAGGAAATAAGATATTTTAATTGTAGAAATATATAAACAAATATTTTTATATGTAGATATACCATTACAAATTTATTTCCTCTTACTATGAAATGCTATGCTTATAAACTTTATAGAAAGCTTCAGGTGAGAGAGAAATTTAGTTTGGCATCAGAAATTTTCTCTGTATAGCAGTCCGCAGTCATCTACAAAAAACTAATACAGGGTTTGATTTAGATTTGCAGTTCATCAGGCTGTATGTACTGAAATTTGTTGAAAAAATTTCTTCCATAAATATTTTCTGTTCATCATTTGCAATAGACATCTGGAGGTTTTATTCTTGTTCCTTATCAGGAATTACAATGCTGTAAGTGTGTGTAAATAAATTTCAAGTATACTAAATCAATAGGTGAAATATCTTAATGCTGTTCAAGAAGAAGAAAATGTGAAAGGATTGTGTTGATCAATTTTCAAATTGAGTTTTTGTCATAGAATCACAGAATGGTTTGGATTGGAAGGGACCTTAAACATCATCTAATTCCAAGCCCCTGCCATGGGCAGGGACACCCTCCACTAGACCAGGTTGCCCAAAGCCCCATCCAACCTGGCCTTGAACACTTCCAGGGATGGGGCATCCACAGCTTCTCTGGGCAACCTGTTCCAGTGCCTCACCACCCTCACAGTAAAGAATTTCTTCCTAACATCTAATCTAAATCGACCCTCCTTCAGCTTAAACCCATTACCCCTTGTCCTGTCACTCCATTGCCCTTGTAAACAGTCCCTCTCCAGCTTTCCTGTAGGCCCCTTCAGGTACTGGAAGGCTGCTCTAAGGTCTCCCTGGAGCTTTCTCTTCTCCAGGCTGAACAACCCCAACTCTCTCAGCCTGTCCTCACAGGAGAGGTGCTCCAGCCTTCTCATCATCTTTGTGACCCTCCTTTAGACCCATTCCAACAGGTCCATGTCGTTCTTATGTTGGAGACTCCAGAGCTGGATGCAGTACTCCAGGTGAGGTCTCATAAGGGGCAGAATCACCTCCCTCAACCTGCTGGCCATGCTTCTGTTGATGCAGCCCAGGATACAGTTGGCTTTCTGGGCTGCAACCCAGCTGCACATTGCCAACTCATGTTGAGCTTTGTGTCCACCAACATCCCCAAGTCCTCCTCCTCAGGGCTGCTCTCAATCCATTCTCTGCACAGCCTGTGGTTGTGTTTGGGATTGCACCGACTGATGTGCAGGACCTTGCACTTGGCCTTCTTGAACTTCATGCAGTTCGCATAGGCCCACCTCTCAAGCCTGTCAAGGTGCCTCCAGATGGCATCCCTTCCTTCTAGCATGTCAACCACACCACACAGCTTGGTGTCGTTGTCAAACTTGCTGAGGGTGCACTCAATCCCACTGTCCATGTCGCTGACAAAGATGTTAAACAAGCACTGTCCCCAATACCAACCCCTGAGGAACACCACTCATCACTGATCTCCACTTGGACATTGAGCCGTTGACCACAAATCTTTGAGTGTGACCATCCAGCCAATTCCTTATCCATCCATCTGTTCTTCTATGTCTTTCCAATTTAGATGCAAGAATGTCGTGTGGCACAGTGTCAAATGCTTTGCAGAAGTGCAGGTGGTTGCACTTTCCTTATCCACCATTCTGTAACCCTGTGGTGGGTTGACCCTGGCTGGAGGCCAGGTGCCCACCAGAGCTGCTGTATCACTCCCCCTCCTCAAATAGACAGGGGAGAAAAGGTATAACAAATAACTTGTGGGTTGAGATAGGGACAGGGAGAGATCACTCACCAGTTATCATCACGAGCAAAACAGACTGCACTTGGAGAAAAATTCATCTAATTTATTACCAAGCAAAACAGGGTAGAGCAATGGGAAATAAAACCAAATCTTAAAACACCTCCCCTCACCCCTCCCATCTTTCCAGTCTTAACTTCACTCCTGGTTTCAACCTATTCCCCTCCGCAGCGGCACAGGGGGACAGGGAATGGGGGTTACAGACAGTTGATCACACATTGTTTCTGCTGCTCCTTCATCCTCAGGGAGGACTCCCCTGCTCCAGCATGAGGTCACTCTCACAGGAGGCAGTCCTCCACCAACTTCTCCAACGTGAGTCCTTCCCACGGGCTACAGTCCTTGACCAACTGCTCCAGCATGGGTCTCTCCCACGGGGTGCAGCCCTTCAGGAACAGACTGCTCCAGCGTGGGTCCCCCACGGGGTCACAAGTCCTGCCAGCAAACCTGCTCCAGCATGGGCTCCTCTTTCCACGGGTTCACAGGTCCTGCCAGGAGCTTGCTCCAGCGTGGGCTTCCCACGGGGTCACAGCCTCCTTCAGGTGTCTCCACCTCCTCCGGCGTGGGGTCCTCCACGGGCTGCAGGTGGAATCTCTGCAGCCCCTCATTCTTCCTCCCCAGGCTGCAGGGGGACAGCCTGCCTCACCATGGTCTTCACCACGGGCTGCAGGGGGATCTCTGCTCTGGCGCCTGGAGCACCTCCTCCCCCTCCTTCTGCACTGACCTGGGTGTCTGCAGAGTTTCTCACATCTTCTCACTCTTCTCTCTGGCTGCAAAAGCTCTCTCTAACTTGTTTTTTTCCCTTCTTAGATATGTTAGCACAGAGGCGCTGATTGGCTTGGCCTTGGCCAGCGGCGGGTCCGTCTTGGAGCCGGCTGGCATTGGCTCTGTCAGACACAGGGGAAGCTTCTAGCAGCTTCTCACAGAAGCCACCCCTGTAGCCCCCCCGCTACCAAAACCTTGCCACACAAACCCAATACAAACCCTATCATAGAAGACCACCAAATTTTTCAGGCATGATTTTCCCTTTGTGAAGCCATGTTGGCTGTCACCAATCACCTCCTTATTTTCCATGTGCCTTAGCATAGTTTCCAGGAGGATCTGTTCTATGATCTTGCCAGGCACAGAGGTGAGACTGACTGGTCTATAGCTCACTGGGTCTTCCTTTTTTCCCTTCTTAAAAATGGGGGTTATGTTTCCCCTTTTCCAGTCAGTGGGAACTTCACCGGGCTGCCAGGACTTCTCAAATGTGATGGAGAGTGGCTTAGCCACTTCATCTGCCAGTTCCCTCAGGACCCACAGATGCATCTCATCAGGTCCCATGGCCTTGTGCACCTTCAGGTTCCTTAGATGGTCTCAAACCTGATCTTCTACCATGGGTGGTTCTTCATTCTCCCAGTTCCCACCTTTGCCTTCTGTGACCTGGGCAGTGTGGATCAAGCACTTGCTGGTGAAGACTGAGGGGGAAAAAGTCATTGAGTACCTCAGCCTTCTCCATATGCCAGGTAACCAGGTCTGCTGTTTCCTTCCAGAGGGGACCCACCTTTTTCCTCATCTTCCTTTTATCACTGACATACCTATAGAGGCTTTTCTTGTTGCCCTGGATGTCCCTGGCCAGATTTAATTCTATGAGGGCTTTTACTTTCATAACCTGATCCCTGGCTGCTCAGACAGTTTCTCTGTATTTCTCCCAGGCTACCTGACCTTGCTTCCACCGTCTGTAGGCTTCCTTGTTGTGCTTGAGTTTGTCCAGGAGCTCCTTGTTCATCCATGTAGGCCTCTGGGCGTTTTTGCCTGATGACTTCTTTGCTGGGATGCATTGCTCCTGAGCTGGGAGGAGGTGACCCTTGAATACTAGCCAGCTTTCTGGGGCCCCTTTTCCTTCCAGGGCTTTATCCCATGGTACTCTACCAAGCAGGTCCCTCAAGAGGCCAAAGTCTGCTCTCCTGAAGTCCATGGTAGTGAGCTTGCTGTGCATCCTCCTTGCTGCCATGAGGATCTTGAACTCCACCATTATGTCATGGTCACTGCAGCCAAGGCTGCCCTTGAGCTTCACATCCCCTACCAGCCCCTCCTTGTTGGTGAGAACAAGGTCCATCATGGCACCTGTCCTCCTTCGCTCCTCTATCGCTTGTCCTGTTAAATTATTAATTTGTCATGGCAGTGGATATTCTGCAAAGAACAAACTCTTGAAAAAATGGGAAGGAGAGTAGCTATTGACTAGTCCAGATATTACATTGTTTCTACAGAGTTTTTTTCCTGATTGACAAGATGGACTGTGTTTAAAGTAAAAATGTTATGGTTTTTTTCCCTATTGCAAGGTCAAGGATTTGATTTCTGGCTACTTCAGCCTACAAAACGGGAAAACTGTGAATTTGTCTATAGGCAATATTTGTCTATATTTGTCTACTCTGTAACAAATACTCAAAGAATATTAATACACATAATAGGTCGGCTGCTCCAAGAAAGATCTTAAAAAATCAAGGTAAACTTGTTAAAGGAATTTCAACAGTTTTCATTTCTCATCTTAACATTAGAGTTTTTATTTCTGTTACCCTGCTTTCCCTGGCTCCATAGTAAAATAAAATTGAAACAAAAATGTTTGGACTCACTGTCTGCCCAGTACAGTGTTGTGTTTTTCATTTCAGCAAGTAGCAAATCATTCTACTTGCTGAGAAAGCAATACATCTGAAATATTTCATGGAAGTGTTTTGCTTGGTATTTCAGAAGTCACAAATTATCTCCAAAATGATACTAAATCATAAAACCAAATTTAATTCATTTAACCAAATATGTTTTGTTATTCAGAGGAGGAACCTCCCCCAAACAGTGTCGTTGAAGAGTATCTTCAGGAAAAGAGAAAATACGAAGACAAGCGGAAGCAGCAGCCAAAGAAAGGGGTTTCTCGCGAAGATCAGGTAATAATTTGACAACCTGGTGAAAAAAATTCCAGAAGAAGTTCTGAAAATGCTTCTGTCTTCATTTGTGTAAAGCTAAAGTTTTAAAATCCATTATGTTACCTTTTCCATTAAAAGAATCTCATTATTTGTAAAAATAAATATGGACTCTTCAATCCCCTATTTTGATTTCCTAGGTAGACAGGTAAGTGACATTTCAATTGTATTTGAAGATGCTATCAGTTTAGTCACTAAAATCTCCGAAAAGGAAATGCTATGCGTGCAAAAGTATCCTTGATTACATTTACGAAAGTTTGCATTTCTGTAGAGTGCTTTCCTTGGCTCTGCAGCTTGCCGTAAGATAACATTGGGATAGAAGTTTGCATGCTTGGCATCTGTCCAAGCTGGGTTTTTTAACATTCTAAATTATGTTTTAAAGAGATTAAATTCTTCCATACCTTTTGGTGTTGTGAAATGAACAGAAATAGTTTTTAACTGAACTGTAAAAAGAAAATCCTTTTTAAATATAATGAAAATTATTTTTCAAAATTAGTTAGGATGTAAGTAGACTTTAGTATGCAAATATGAGGAAAGTAAAGTTTGACATAATTTTTTTTTTCTAAAATAGGAAAGTTTGAAATTGTTAAATATATGAATCTGCCTGTGAAGTGGAAAATACCATTAACTTAAAATCTGTGCATTACATCAGACGCATTGGTTTATAAGTGCATGTCAATTCAGCTACGAAGATGTTCATATTCAACTGTTGAAGCTAGAAGAGATTGGAAACTTGAGGTTTAGTAACTTGAAAGCAGTGGTCGGCAAACCTTTATACGTGCGGCAAGCTGATTTAGCTCTAAACTAAGAAGTTTATGGAAACTTTGTGCATTCAAAAGCCCATTAACTTTGAATCAAAGAGTACTAAATCTCTGTTAGCAATGTGGATCAAGGGATGTAAAACCACTTCTAATGAATTTATATCAGCCCTGTCCTGGACATCATAGGAAAATGAGATGACAAGGATGTATATTTCAGTAGATCTTAATTTTATTTATGTAACCCTGCTGGGAACTATTCAACAATAATTAATCAAGTTCTTTGTAATCCATTTGACTTGTGGAGAGCCTCTTCTAGCCTTGCATCCCTCCTACCTGGTCTTACAGCACAATACCATTTTCCATCCTCTGTACAAGAGTTAAAGAAGAGGGGGATAGGTATGTGTCTCCTTACAATACCATATATTGGAGGTCCTAACCTTTAAATTGTACAAGGGTCAATTCATAAAGTTATTTGATCCGCAGTATGGCATCTAATCACTGTAAAAATGCTTACTAAGATATGCTGAAATTATTTCTATCACCAGGTCTATTCACAGGAATGCTGGCACCAGATAAATTAGACAAGACACAAGGAATGTGACTTTGGTTGGTCACAAATTCATGTAAAAAGGGTTAGTTTGTGTTCTTCTGATGGCCTAGGCAGAGACTTGCTGTCTCAGATGTTGCCAAGTACGGGGTTTGTTTGCAATTGTATGGAAAGCTGTCAAACTTGAATGATTTGCAGGCCCAAATATCTTTTAAATTTTCCTCTCTCCCATCTTAAAAAGAAGATTAAACAGAAAATAAAGAAAATAAATGCAAAAAACCCTCCAAAACCTGCCTTTGGCAGTACTAAAATATGTTTTTGAAAGAATTCAAAAGCCAGGAAACTCCTAAAGTTAAGATTGCTCCCAGAATGAAATTTGATTCCAGTGAACACTTCTGGTATTTCCTATTTCTGTTTTCTATTCTTGTTTAGTTTTTATTCTTTTAGATTTGAAAAACTTGACCAAACACAACTAAACAGCCATACAGAGGTGTTTTACAACATAGGTGGCCAGCCTATCACCTACAGATCAAATGCAGCCTGCCACATAAATTCAGTCAAGCGCTTATTCCCTGATGCTTTCCTTTCCAGGAATGTCTCAAATATCACCAAGAAATCAGCTGTCAGCTGTGCGAACTATTCTTATGTCTGCCCTTTTTTTTTGAAGAGCCCCCTCTCCCATCACAAGGCTCAGACATACAATTCTTGTATAATCAAAATTTCATTCGAGGTGATCAGAAACAAGACCTGCCATACTATCTTGAGGTGTCACCTGAGATTTGATGACTTCATTTTAGCTGAAAGACCGGGCAGTGTCAGCTGGACAATTAAATACCAAATACAAATCAGTATGAGCTTAAAGTATGCAGCATAAGAACCTGTGTCTGTAGAATAAGGTGGTTCATTGTAGCTGAGTCAAAAGCTTTGAATTTTTTTCAATGTCAGTGCATAATTTAAAAGATCAGCAATGTAAAATATATAAATATCAGTCAAACTGGGTCTTCAGAGCTTGAATGATCTGTAAATTATACAATGGATTGCTTTATGAGAAGAAAATAGCAGGTTCAAACAGTAGAATTCTTTGTCAGCAGTGTTGTTTAATCAGCTATTTTATTCTGTAAGTAGCCACAAGTTTTTGTTCCTTAAATGTGCATTTTGATTTCACTAGCCAGCCAGACAAGCGCGCTCTGAATGTGTTCCCGCTCTCTTGCTCCTCTGCCCGCTGCCTCTCACTCTCTCACTTGCTTCTCTACAGTGTTTCTTTCAAATTCATGTGAAAGATCTCTCTTCTCATTGTACTATTTCTGGAAATAATAATTTAAAGATGTTAATTAATCTGCTGTTGTGTATAAATATATATAACTTCTCTAAAACCATGTATTTAATTTCAGACACTTGCACTGTTGGACCGATTTAAATCAAAGTTAACCCAGGCAATTGAAGAAACTCCTGAAAATGAAGTTTCTGAACCTGAAGTAGATAATGACGAAGGATGGTGAGTTTTTTGGATTTGAATTTCTGTGTTTACTGTTGGAAATCGTACTGCACTAACATAGTCTCACTTTCAGGAGTAAATTTAAGGAGTAGCAGAAACACCAAATGTGAAGACAGCTGCTGCAGCGGGAGTCAGCTTAAATGTCCTGGTTTAGCACTCTGGAAAATTAGGCAGGAGGGTAGAAGACATTTTGCTTTGTGTAGTTGTAAGTCCAACTAAAACTCTGTGTTGGGGGTGGTAAGTATTTTAAAGACTGATGGATGAGATGAAGATAGACTGAAAGACTCATCTGAAGTGTAGGGTGACCCCAAGGAAGTGGGATAGCACTGGAACTGATAAAGCACTGCAGAAGTTATGACCTCAATACCTCCCAGTCAAGGAAGCAACTTGTACCATGTTCTCTCATGTTCATCTTCCATCCAAAGAAGCAACCATAGGTAAGGAAGGGAGTAAAATCATTATGAAGTCCCAGACTGCAAGCTGTTAGATGATAATAAACTATCTGCATAAAACAACTGGAAAAAAAGAAAAAAAACGTAGCAAAAATGCTTTGTAAGGACAGGTCATCTTTTGTTTATGAGGTGAGCAGTATAGCTGATCTAATAATATAGGCTGTATCTGCCTACAACTTTTTCCTTAGTTATATGCATAAGCCATCACAGCTTACAGCTGTGATCACAGCTACAGCAAAACTACCACTAAAACAGAAACTTCAGGAGAGTTCTTGGCAAGTGTTTTAAGACAGCCAATATTTCTGTATCTCAGATAACTTAAAATTACTAAGTGAAAATACGTCAGGTGCACCCTTATGATCTTCCTAAAGGCTTCTTTCTTGGGAGAGGGAAACCAATAGGATAGCTACCTGCCCCAAAAATCTCCAAAGTAGCACCACTAACTAGACCTGAAAAAAATTTAATTACAATAAGGAGAAAAATTAAAATGCACAAGCATATACATTAGACACTCTTTTTAAATAGAAAATAAATTATGTAACTAAATGTGATTAAAGCATCCTGCATTTGTTTTGAGAGGACTCATACAAAACAGTAAGATAACCGTGTTAATGAAGTTGTTCTTCTCAGATGAGAAAACTTAGCATTTGTAGGAAATGCAAATTGTCTAAATAACGTCGTTATTTTTACTGTCATTCTACAAATGAAGAAGGTGTGCATACTGAAGTGAGAAAAGACACCATAAAAAGACTGAGGGAAGGTGATATATGGAAGGAAAATGTTTTTTACATCTTAACTCACTTTTTTCCCCACATGTTGATAAATTAAACTCTTCAACTATCTGTAAATTACAGATCAAGTTACAGTAAGCTATATTTTAAAAATGTTTAATACATTGAATCAGATTATCTTAAGACTATTTGAAGGTACATTCCATAAAAAATATTTGTTTTTTTAAATTAAAAATTTTAGGCCATGAAAGGTAAGCTGAATTGCAAATCCTGAGACCAGTTGTGTTGAGACTAAAATTTTAGATCACTCTTAGATACCTTTTGCTTTCTTGCTTGTATCATATACATAATGAATCATTGCATATATTTTAATTTAGTAAGATAAAGCTACACAAATTCTGCAACCTCACCTTCACACCTTCTTTCTTTTCACTGAATCGAGCTGAGACCTCACAAGGGAAATTCTAGGATTTGCAGAAAACTTCAGACACATGTACTGGCAGAAAGACTATTAGTAATATAGCACTTAGCTGAGAATTCTTGTAGTTTATAAAACAACATTTTTACATAAGTAGTGTGTAATGAATGCATTTATTTTTTCAGTGTTTGTGGGCATTAGTGTAGTCTGCTTTCCTCTTGATATCTTGATAACTTAAGCATTACTAAGTAGGCTATTAAAAATCCTGTGATTCTTTCAAAACAATAGCAATTCAAATATTTTGCTTTTTATTTTATTGATTGTAGTCTTGATTTAGAATTATTTAATTTTTGAGCATTTCTCATAGCTTTAGAATCTACCCAAACACAACACACCCCACCCCCCACACCTCACTCTCTATTTATTTATTTATTTAACCTAAGAAGAACAAAACATGGTATTTTAAAATACAAACACAGGTTAGGTTTCCAAAGTGTAAGTTTTCTTTCTACTTTAAATGTTAATTCCATTATCTGGAAATACAGCCTTGCTTTCTTTGCTTATATTCTTTGGCTATTTTAACAGATAAATCAAAACACAAACATCTTGGCTTTGGATTATTGTTTCTGAAACAACAGAGAAAATAATTTCCTAAATGTTGTCCCTTTCAGGGTAACTCTTATTACTAACCTGCTATTATTTTAAGTTTTCTCTTGTCACCATCTATTTGGTTGCTTCTTCAAACCACATAGTCTTCCTTCATTATGTCTTTTGCTATCTCAGGCTCTTTGAGGGTGAGGGATAACATACAGCATAAATTTTGAGGTCCTTGGATTTCACTGATATTTTGAGATCCTTCTGAGCTACCTATGTGCTTCTAAGTTCTCCAAGAATTATAGAACAGACTATTGTTTCAGCTAGAAGGGACCTACAACTATCATCTGGTCCAACTGCCTGACCAATTCAGGGCTGACCAAAAGCCATAGCATATTATTAAGGGCATTGTCCAAATGCCTCTTAAACCCTGACAGGCTTGGGGGCGATTGACCACTTCTCTAGGAAGCCTGTTCCAGTGCTTGACCACCCACTCAGTAAAGAAATGCTTCCTCATGTCCAGTCTAAACCTCCCTTATGCAGCCTTACCATGAACCTGAAGGACTGGTATTCATGTCTGTTATTTTCTTGTTACAGTAATATAACCAGTCTTTTAAAGACTTTTACAGAGTCCAATCACTCTTTCCCATTCCTTTCTGAGTAACTACTGACATCTAATTGGCTATAATTCTGTTCTCTGTAAGTAATTCATACCAAATGAGGAAGTATTGCAATTTCAGATTATGAAGTTGTATTTTTGTTCAGAAAATAATACTGCATTATTAATTGCATTAAAATGAAGACTTAGAATAATATGAAACTACATAATAGACTAATAATTAACATCATATTATTAATTTTGCCGCATAGTAAATGTGCATGTTAACTTTACAGACAGATGAGACAGTATTTTCAAAGGATTTGCTTTGAAGCTAAATAAATTGTAAAATGTACATGTTACACAAATTGCCTACAAACACATTCAACATTAACAAAGCAATGAAGTCTTCTGAAAGCTATTAATGATTGTTAGAATTGCTTGGAAAGTTAAATTTTGTGTTTTGGGATAAGACTTTACATTTTCAATGTCTTTGTTCTGTTGGAATATTTGAGATAACTACAGTGACTGTACATTTTAAAATTCTTTGTTAATTCCAATCTACCCCTCAGAAGACAGTAATTCTACTTTATTTGATTTTTGTTAAATATAATTAGTATATGGCATATGCATATGTGATGCGCACAAATTATGTGATTCTTCCAGGCCATTTTGTAGGTTATGGTTGCTGTTTTTATGGAAGCAAAAGCGTGGAGTATGCTGTGCTCTACTGTCAGGGTGTGTTATCTGAGGTAAAATGATTGCCTCTAAGACATTTTATGTGTCCCCGTGAGTGGCCACACATTGAGATATAATTTTCATTTTCTGTCAAGATAGAAACCTTTACCAATTTGTTATGTTTTCTTTTATTTGGCAACTTCTCTCTGCATATTTGGCTGAGCTGCTGTATTGGCATGGAGCATAGCAGACGTTTGGGCACTTTTCAGCAGCATTTTACTTTTTATGCAAGAAAAAAAGAAGAAATATGACTCTATTGTAAACAGTGTGTATGGTGTTTGATAATTATTACCAGATTTTACTGTCTAAGAAGGCATCTGAGGAAGTGTTGTGAAGAGAGCTGAAGAAAAATGCATAATACTAAGTTTTAACATGAAATACCGGAATCTTAGCTGAGACATTCTATTGCAAACTCTACTGCTATGTGAGAATGATTATATATATCTGTCTGTAGCAATCAAAATCCAATTTCCCCTACAGAATTGAAAAGTATCAAAATAAACATGGTATGTACTGCCAGAAAGGGTACCCATAACAATAAAAATGTCTGTAAACAAGTAGACAGACACATTTTTATCAAACAGTTACAGCTATAGTAAACCCCAGATTTCAGACCAGAAAGTGTAATGGCCATTGCAGATAATGAAACTGGTGCTGCAGATCCTGTGAACATAACATAAAATATTTTCCATAGAGAGAATCCAGCTATGGGAGAAAAAAAATCAGATGCAATCAAGTATATTCAAAGATTGATTGTCTTAGTTAATCTGTGCAAAATATTCCTCTTCAAATAGGGTAAGAGTGATACTTAGTACTCTGAAACACCCTCCCATCAAGTAATTCTGAGAGTTCTGAGTGGTTCATCTTTCTTTCAAAGCATGAAATCTGAGACTAAATACAACACTCAGCTAAATCTTTGTCAGTGTTGAATGGAAGGATTACTTTAGTTGTCATTGTTTCTTTCATGCCTGGTTTCCAATCTCTTCTAAGCCACAAATCTTTTCCTACTGAACCTGTCCTAACCTAGCTCTGTCCTGTACCCATGCTGTTGATTGCTCTAATTGAAATTCAGCCATTGCACTCTCTGAATTGTATCCTATTTTTCATACTACTTCTCCTGTTTGCCAAAATCACATAAATTCTAAATACTCCCAATAAAATTTCAAAACACTTCTTCACAGAACTTCATATTATACATACATCCTGTAATTATATTCTTCTCCAGTAAAGCCATAAGTGGAAGTGTACTAACCAACCCTACTACATTAATCTTTTCACTTTGACATTAAACTATGACTATCTACTACTAAAAATAGGGCTCTCCAGCTGAATTTTTACCAGCGCTACATCCTTGTGAAAAGTAAGAAATATATATCTACACTTTTCCACATGGACTGTTGTTCTTTGTGGAAGGAACAGATTCTCTGCTATGAAAATCCACCTGCCATATTCTTAACCAAAATTCTGGACTGTCTTCCACTCTTTCTGATTTTGAAAAAAAAGTAGAGGCTTCCTAAAACTGCTAGATTTGTTGATGTATTGAATTATTTCTATTCCTATGAGAAGTTTTACAATCCTGACAGTTTTTGAGTTGATGGAATATTCTACAGAAAAGAATCCACCATTTTCCTTCTTTAAAGCTCACCTGGTCACCAGGTCACCTTACCATATTTCTATGAAGTGTCCCCATTGTTTGTCCATTCTCACAGATAAAATGCACAAGAATGTTTACAAACCAACTCTGGTACCATTCTTGAATTTAAAGCCTAATTGTTGTGATCAAGTAACCCAAAACTCAAGAGTAGCACTCCATACCACTAAAAAGCCAATTACATTGCACACTAAACCAGTCAAGTTTAGAGTACCTTATAAAACCTGGAAGACACATACGCTAGCAAATCATGGTGTTTTGGGGTTTTTTTTTTGGTGGATTGATTGAAAAGATATGCCCATCCATTCACTTCTAAACAAATTACAGACTTAGTTGAAGCACATAATAACTAATAGGCAGCAAATACTAGAAGAACACCAGATGATGTAGATATATGAACATTGCATTGAGGCAATATTCTATTCTGTTCTTGCTTGAAAACTGTTTCCATGGTGATAATCTGAGTCCTGAGAAGTGTGGTTTTGCATTATTGTTACTTCTTCAGTTTGTAGTTTGGATTTGATGGAAGATGCCCGATTCGTCCTGCGGGACCTTCAATGTTCAGTGCGGAAACTGGGATATTAACATGTGAAAGCTGTTCGTTACCAGATGAGCATGATTATATGAATGAAGTGCATTTAAACTATTGTTGCCACTAGGGAAGGAGCCAAAGTTTGTATCATCCTCAGTAGAGGGGTTTGGCCTATTACTAATCCCGTCAATTCACAAGTCAGGGCTCCAAGTGAACCTCCAGTTGATTTTAGAGTTTGTGTTACAGTGGAGCCTGGTAATTTTTCCTTCACTCTGCACCCAGCTAGAAGTTTAGTCTTCTGGATTCAGGTCTCATCACTGGCCTCTGTCTGCTCCCAGTAATGTACTCTACAGCAGTTTAGACTTTGACTGTGACTGCCAGCAAGCTACATAGTTCATTTAATTAATAGCACGTGATGCCAGTGCTTCATAACTGAACCACTGGGTGAAATGTAAGGTGATGGGTGTGAACTACAAAGCTTTAAAAGAGATCAACTTTTTCCTTCTCCATGGAACGGTGTCACAGCTGTAACTAAATGACAAGTGTAAATGAGACAGTCGCTTAAGTATTTTTGAGAGGATATCTAGACTCTGAAACTTAGTCTTTCTTTTGATATGAAATAACATAAATCCACTCAGCTTTCAGATATACTGTGGGACAAGAAAGAATGAGTAAAATGGAAATTTGGAATGAGGTGATGGTTTTTCACATGTTTTTTCAGTTTAAAATTCTTATGGTTAGTTACCTTTGTTGAGTCTGAGCTATTCAAAATGTTGGTTAATTTGAGGGATAGGAAAAATAGACATTTTTTTTAAATCAAAGTGAATGAGTCAATGCCTGAAAATACCTTTCAACTTAAAGTCAAAAGGTGGTTGTGAAAATTATGTGTGAGTAAAGGTCTTCTATCTCAAACAATAAGGCATTTCAGGTCTTGCTTAATAGATTTTTTCACGTGCATGTTGTGTAATTAATAACGTTGGCATGACTATTGTCATCTTAGTTATTTGTGACAAACCTCACTTAAGAGGATTAAAAACAATTCAACTGGGAATTTAATGGCACTGTTCACTTAAATAGACTTTAAAATCTTGTGACTCTTAGAAGGCTTTTAAAGCTACCTTCTTAGTCACAAAATATTATTTTTATTTGCACAGCGATGCTTTGCATAGATCTGATCACCTCATTGTAGCAAAAAATAAAGGGAATGGGTCTGGTTTTATTAATTTATTACTTCTCTGGACAAAAACCTCACTGAAGTCAGTGCTAACCATTTAAAATGCAGCCTGGTTTATATATGTCAGATTCTGTAATCTGTTCCCAGTTTTGAATTTTGCAAAACTACAACTGTGGGCAGTTAAATATTTTGACATCATTGGGTGCTACTGCTAAGCCTTTTCTGCCAGGACATTCATTGCAATTTGACTGAATAATTTTTTACCCAGTTGGTAGATATATTTTACTCTAGAGCAAACAAAAAATAAATCTGTACATTCAATGAAGGTATTCTTTATCTACCGTCAATGGTTACGTCCTTTAACTTCTTTAAAAAATGTTTTTATCGGTAAGACGAGGAAAACTTCATTCCGAATACTCAGCATTGGTTTCCGTGAGAAATCTGGTGCAGTTAGGAGTGGGAACACACAGTATTTTATTTCTTTTGTATTCTTCCAGTAAAAGTCTTTGTGGCTGAGACAGAGAGAGTTTTGGGTCTAAAAAGAAGTATCAAGGCACCACCTTTCCAATGTGTGTTGTACAGAGTAGGCTAGAATTGGTTTGGGTTTGGGGTTTTTTTTACTGAAACAGCAATTTCAGAATGAGGTAAATGTTGAAGTTAGCCAGACTCTTTTTATATTGCAAGATTTTATTTATATTAAGAACTAAATCATGATGCACACTGCTAGTATCTACTCCACATAAATTTGATAATGTCTTCCACATTGTATTTCCTATTTAATACAGCATCTACTATTAAACTTTGCATAGTGAAATTTTTCTGGATGAACACCTAAAAATATTAGTTATATTTCTTTTGTAAACCTACCTCTATGCATGTTTTCTAAAATGCAATCTCTTTCTTTGCTATAATACCTCAGAGTGAGGATTATGAAATATGACTTCCTCAAGATTAGCACCAGTCTCTGCAGGTTCAGTTGCAGAAGTTTAACCGTGACAAACACAGTAAGCTCCTGAAAACTAAGCAGCAGTCTTTTCACATGCCGATGCTAGCTTGGGGAACGAAAGAAAAAGTGCTGCTGTAATTTATGCCAGTGAGGCACAAAGATGGATTAAAGCCATGTTTGCTCCCCTCCTCCCATCCAGACTTGAGCCAACGTTCCTCCACTACTCTGGAAAACTGGCTCTATGTTAGGTCTCTCCTGCTAGGGCCATTGATTTACTCAACTATGTTTGAAAAAAGTTGACAAAATACTTGATTGTTACAGAGGATAAACGAATGCCAGAGGTCTGTATTAGAAACACATTGGAAAGAGGGGTTTCTTTTCTGTTTGGCAAAATAGAAGGGTTTGTTTGGGTTTTAGTATTGCCACTAACATTTAAAGGAAAGAAAAAAAAAACCCAAACCCTTCTGCTGTAAATCATCTTTTTTTTCCTTCAATTTTCTCTCCACCTTCACCCCTCTACTGCTAAAATGTGGTCAAACCTTGATATGTGAATGCTAGCTGCTAGCCCACTGCTTCAGTCAGTAGTTTTGTATTAATGAATTGTTCTTCTGCTTAAGTTGTATATTTATTGCTTCTAGCTGTTCAGCATGCCTGAGAAGCTCAGAGCATTTTGGGGGCGGGGGGGAAGGCTGTTTGTTTATTTTTTGTTAATTCCTCCATGTCTAAGTTTATTTGGACTAGGCATCTGGGCCTGGAATCTACTACTGTTTGACTTAAATTCAGAGATGATCCATGGTTTACTCAAGGGATATCTAGTATTACATTTACTGTCTGGAAATCTTAGATTTTATTTATGGCCAGCAAACCTAGTGAAGAATGAAGAAATAATCTTCAAAACCTTTAATAACCTAGCCTAAGCTTCCTGCGTATTTGGACACCTTTTCAAGCACCCCAACTTCATCTCATTCAATGGCATGTTTAAACAGTGAGGATTTGGACATATTCAGAAGGGGGAGAGGGAGGGACAAAAGAGAAGGGAGGGTGTCCAGAAAATGTTGAATGTTATAAAAATGTGAGTATTTTCGTGCTAGAAATGCTCTCCTCCCATTCCCCTCACTCCAACTCTGTGCTTTGGTGATACAATACTGCCTGATTGTGTAACTTGGGGAGGCAATTTGCTGACTTTCAGAGTATCAGATACTGTACAAGCTATTGCCAGAGACAGGATGCTAGACTGGATGGATCATTGGTCTGTTCCGGTATGGCAGTTCCCATGTTCTTATAGAAAATACTGTGTAAAGTTTTTCTACACTGGTACACTGTCTGGAACAACATCTGGAATTTGCATTATAGTCTTCCATACCAATCTGCTCTACCAGGAGCAGTTGTCTATTTAAAGCACCCAGCTTCTTTTATCAAACTACTTAACATTTTTGTGAAGGGGACAATGATATAGTGTAAATATACTATATATAAATTATTACCAAACAGATGCAGTATAAAAATAGGATAACTGAATTTTTTTATAGAAAAATATTTATTGCTTAAAATCATAAGTTATCATGGTTTTACATATTTCTAATTCTGATACTATGAGAACTAATCGCACTTTCCCCACATCACATTTTAGGCATTGAATTGGATGAGCTTTTTCATAGTTAAGTTGATTTTCCTTTTCTCTTAGAAGGTTACTTACAACTAAATCTTCTTTCAAGAGAACAAAAAATGCTTAGTATTATCTTGAAAAACAGAAGGATACTCTATTACATCAGTTGTCACCAAGAAGTTTACTTTGTTTTCAGCTTTGCAAAAACTGAAGTATCTTTAGGGTTTTTTAACCTGGATATCCTTTACTTAGAATAAATAGTAGTTTCTTGTTATTTTTGCAGTGAGTATTTTGGAGTGAAACTGAACATACAGTTTTCAAATAGAATATCTCAAAAAAGTACTATGTTAGAAATATCTGCAAAAGTTCTGTTCTGATCATTTTATGCTGTAGGCCTACACCAAGGGAAAATATGAACAATTAATTCTTTGGCCTGCGGAGGACTCACAACTTGCTGGTTATTCTGAAGAGGTTAAACGAATTTCTTCATCCTCCAGTACTTGTAATACAATTTCAAAGGCCTAGTCAAAGTTAACAGAAGTGTACAATCTGACTTGTATAATATTTATAAAGCATGTTTTTATCAGTTTTGCTTGCTTAGATTTTTGCTCTGTGCAAGAGCAGCAATAATACATTACCTCCATTGTTAACATCTGAATGCTGAAATATTGTAGGCTAATAGTATTCCAATCATCTGAAAGCTAGAAAATACCATATTTGGGTCTTGCAGAATTTAAATTATCCTTAGGGGAGTGCTTGGGGGTGGGGGTATTTATACCAATAGCAAAATCTTAAATTTCAGTCAAAAATTTGTGCTCTGTACCATATTCACTAATATGGATTGAAACAGTATTATTTTGATGTAGAATTAAATACGTAGCCTGTCAAGTGGACTGCAATATGGCAAATACTGTATTTATAGCAATTTTCTCAATACTGTGCTTTTTTATATTAGAAGCTTATATGAAATAACTAATTATTTTAATTTAGCTAGACCTGAATAGCAAATCTTATTTATCTTTTAAACTAGCAAGTCAATCAATTTGAAAAATGTAAGGTTTTATGAAAGTACAAAAAATTGGAGGGACAAGTGGTCTGATCATTAGGAAAGGAGATGAGGAAAGAAGAACCAAGGAATGTGGAATGGTGGAAACAAGCAGTGAAACAAGAAAGAGTGAAGTCTTTTAGCGGTAACAGCCACAGCAGAAACCTATGACCACAGATTATTACTAATAATAATATACTAGAGGCATTTATAAACTTTGTTAAAATGAAATCAAACACAGTTTGGCAAAATAGGCTAAAACAGGAACAGCGTGTGATCCAGTGGAAGGTTTAAATAGCAAGTGCTACAGAAGAGTACAGACTTCCATAGGTAATTTAGCACAGTTCTGATACTGTGAGGTAATGAGACAAAACATACTCAAGGAAGCTTGTTTCCTGCACACATCTTTTCTGTGATAGCAGCAGCTGTGTGAAAGAGTGAGAATTAGAGGAATGAATCCAGGTTTCAGACTGTGCCTGTAGCAGTACTATCAACCCTCATTGCTATAAGAATCAGAACCTACTTCAAGTACTTGGGAAAAAATTGTTTTTCTTTTCATGATCTGTAAGAGAGAGAAACTTGAATTACAGGACTCCTTTGTGTTAAAAGAGGGGTGATGGGTTGTGTCTTACACAAAAATAACCCCACAAAGCTGGATGGAGATAGGGCAGATAGAAACCAGGGAACTTGCCTGCAAGAGTTGAGTTGCAAAGAGCAATTAGTGATGGTTGCAGGTTTCATTAGAGACACAAATACATTTCCTCTCTTCTGCTGCATTGTGTTTACAAAATTATTTGTAGAGCTTTTGGACACTCTTATGCGAGGAATGGTGACAGCAGCCTGAGCCAAGAGGTTTGTTTTGATTGTAGCATCTCAATTCTGAAAAAGGTGGAAACAAGATTAGATGTTATTAACGTATTTCCTCCTTCAAAATTCCCATTGTTGTATGGTTTTGACATTCTTTTTGTCTTGTTCGTGCTCTTGTTCTCTTGCCTTGATTCAAAATTTTTGCTTGTTTTCAATTGTCATTTGACAATTTTCTTCATTTTATTTACATTTTGGTCAGTCTCCTTTTCTCTGTTTTTGTTTCTCATTTCTATCCTTTTTTAGTCTTTACCTTCCTCTATTTATTTTTCTTTTTGTCTCTCAACTGTCTCTCAGTGTTTCTCAACTGTCTCTCCTCTTCCTGTGCCACCCACTACTCTGCTGGAAGTGAAAAGAGTGCCAATGAGGTCATTCTTCCAGAACAGCCAATTTTATTTTTTTTTTCCTTGGGAGAGAGATCTCATTTGCTTTGATCTGTGGATTCACTCATCTGTTTTCTCATCTGTTCACATAAGCTACATTTCTATCCACTGGCTATGTATCATGAGGGTGATGGGAGGGAAGTGTTACAATGTTTCCCATGTTAATGTTTATTGTTTAACATACACATTTGCAATATTTGAAGGAAAATGTTAGTGGCAAATAGAATATAAATTAAGGAAAGCAGTAGCGCTTGAGTACCTCTCATTATTTGTCTCTTAAATATATGGTGCATTGGTAATAATTGAGAAAAGTAGGTAGCATGTTACTTGCAAGCAATGCTGAGCTCAGAAACTAATGGTAGCACTAGTAGTTATGTTCCATATTGGTCTCTCTTTTTTTTTTTTGGGCAGCCTGTACAATGCAAGAAGCAGCACTGAATTTCTTGACACAGATACTTACTCCTGCTTTGTTCATTTAAAGCATGCTGATGGAGACAACCAATGACTTCCATAAAACGTAGCAATAATTTGCAAAATTCTGACACTGTAAATTTTCTAGCAATGTGATTAGTTGCTTGGTTCATTTAATCTACATTTAGAAGCGGTATGTAATTTTTGCCAATGTTCTGAGCACCAGTTTAGATGTACTGTCTGTAAACAGTGCATTTTTAGTAGCATACAGTTCTGCCTCTAGAAAGTGAAAAGCTGTGTGTTACTTTTTCTTGGTGCCTACTGATTGCAGGAACAAAGGATATATCACCAGCTGCCATACCTCCAAATTAATCCTGGCTAAAACTGTTTAAGAAGTTACCGCCTCTCTGCCAAAAGCTCCTACCCTCACAACAGAGATGGCAGAACATAAATTTTATCCACACCTGTTGATGATTTAATGCAAAGCTCAGATGTTTAAAATGTTGACATAGGTGAGTTCAAGATAATGTCTCAGGCTCTCTACTGAAGTGGCAGAGGCACCCGAGGGCATGTTGTATAGAGTCACAAGGAAAGTTGAATGGGCAGCAGGTGAGCTGGTGACAGCCAACAGCTGTGCCAGTTTGATAAGCAAATGTGGAATTAAGCAATGCAGCTTTGCACTTCCATTCAGTTAGCATAAAAATCGCTGATGCTTGCAGTGCATTCGTGCCTGGAGATCCTAGCTTCATCACTAGTGCAAAAGCATAGTGCTTCCTTGCTTTTGCTGAGATTCAAAATTATTCCGTTTACTTACTGCCACTTTGGTTTCTCCCAAAGGGCAGTTCTGGTTAAGGCCAGGGCTGTTGTGATACCAGACTTCAGTTTTTGCTACATTTAATGTGACTGCCACCTGTCCGCAGCTGGTATATAGTTCAGATCCAGTGCATGGGTCACACATCTCAAAATCAGGGGGAGTGCTGTATGTCATATATTTTCTCACAAGTACCATCTCACTAGAGTAGTTCAAAAGAACATGATCTGTGTCCCGAATAAACTGGTTGAGCCTGCCTGGAAAGCACTGTGTAGGTGGCGTTCATCCTTTGATGCGCAGTTGGCAAATATGGTGTTGCCAGTGCTAGACTATTGGACACACAGTGTAATCATGCTGTAATAGTTATTGAATGCTTTCCAGTGTGCTTCAGTTGCAGCCAACATTCTCCCACTTGTTACCTCCTAGAAAGTATTAAGCTCATCACCAAAGTAATGTATTAGTTATCACAGCTTAAGGACATACAGGAGCTACTCCACTAGTAACTGTGAAGAAGCAGTCGTGTTTGCTGACTGTTGCAAAAATCATTATCTGAGAGTGTCACTAGGCCGGGAGAGCGTCCACGTACCTTTGAAATCCTGTGCTGTCTCTGAAACCATATTAAATGAATTCAGGTATTTCAATCTAATGTTTCAAGACCTTTCATTTTCGGAATACAGAAGAGAGCCAAGTACTGAATGTCCTTTAGTAACGCTGAGGAAAAGAAGTGCCATACAGCAGAACAGCTGCTCCCCCATTACACAGGATAGGACAACAGTTAAACTGTAGGATGCTGTCATCTGGCCAGGGTAAAAATCAGCCCTCTCCAGCAATAAATCTGTGCTCAGATAGCTGGTTCTGATCTGCAGCACTATCTTAATAAAAGAGGATAAGAAAATAATTTTGTGGTTAATTCCTCTAAAGAAACTCAACTATTTGCACACCTAGATACTTTAAACCCAAAATCATTAGTTTTGGCAAGCTGTTTTATTAAAACTAGTTTTGAGCAAAAAGAACTAAGCTGCAAACCTCTTTTTCTTTTGAGTTTTGCATGGGAGAACTGACAACCTTTCAATCTTTAAATTTTGAAGAAAAAGTGTGTTTTAAAGCTGTATGTCTCATTTCCTTAAAATGAACTGTCAACAGGTGGTGATAAGCACAAGTTAGTAGGTTCCCAAAGACCAGAGATGAAGTTAGAGCTTTCAGCACAGCAACTGCAGAAGCATGACTGGGCAGCCAGCTCCCCACTGAACCCAGGAGCATGTGGAAGGGAAGAAAGCTATAAACTGAACAAGGAAAAGTCTCATGCGGGCTGTATTTGTGGAATTGCAGCCCAAACTCTGCACTTGGAAAATTACGCAAGTGCAAACTTTCAGTGGAGGAGCTTGAGTAATGTTACTGTAAATTCAAATAATTCATATAGAAATAATTACTAAATACTTCCCATGTTCCTTAAAAAAGAAAACAATTTGAATTGATTTTGGAAAATAGTATTAAGTGTGATTTACCATTTATGAAGATGCAAAACAGGTCTACCTGTGAAGATGTGTGACTTGCAAAAAATAAGCTTAAGTTCACATCAGAGAAATATTTTTTAAAATCTCCACCGCAGTCTGTGTTTATTTTGTTTTACCTAGTGGATGCTGCATCTGAAATTGATTCTGGGAATATCAAAAAGTTTCTTAATATTGGCTTATTTTTAATCACAGCTGGGAACACCTCAGTGGAAAGTTATGAATAGCAGTCAGAGACTATGACTTCTTTCAGCTCTCGGAGAGACGTAAACAGTTCTTAGTCTGAATCTACTGCATCTAATTTGCAAAATACCTGGGACGCAGTATGGCCTGACCCAAGAATTAGAGATGTGTTTATTTTTAATTCTTATTAGTTGTATCCTGCAAGTGTGCTGTGGCACTCTTTGAAATCCCAAGTTGATGAAATGGCTAAGTGTGACTACACGTCTACATACACTCATATAACACACTCACTAAGGGATGACTGCATCTCTTTAGGCCTGTATTCTAATTCAGACTAGGATAGTGTGATTTGGTGTGTGTTCTTAAAAAAATATTCTAATGCTCATCTTTAATAAGTTGAGAAGAATATGACAAATGCAAAAAGCATGTTAACTAAAATAAATTACTTCAGTCCCTCCACTGTGAGACAATGTTTTTATAATTAAACTACAAATACGCAATCATGAGTCACTCTGATGGTACATTATGTTATTCTGAATTGTAGATATGAATTAAAAAAATAAGTTTTGGTGTTAGTAGTGTGTACAGGGTTATAAACTACTGAAGTTTTATACACTGGGAGCAACTCAAGTATTTCCATAGGACAGGGTAATATACAGGCATGCTGACAACAATGTACAATAAGAGATTTATGAAACCCACATCTTCATCAATTGTGATGAAAAGTCTGAATTTTTGTTTTTTAAGTTTTTTCTAAAGCATTCAAACAGATCACATCTGGTCTATAGATTTGAATTTTGTCAGATTTCTTTAATAGTACTATATTGTAATCTACAGTAACTGAGCTGGTTCTCCGTCACTCCCTTTCTTTATGTATGGAGATTTGCACTGGAGTTCTTTGAAAAACCTGTTTAATTCAGGACCTCTTACATGTTGCAAGAGACTGATAAAGCTGTATTTCATAGGCCACAAAACTTTCATTCGGACTTGTTTTTCCTGGATTTTCTGTCACAAAGACTGTAGACAAAGACATCTAATGCTGTAACAATTTATATGCTTAGATTCAGTTCAGTATAGTTATTATTTTAAGTTGTCCCATTGAAGTCAAAGATATTTTTGGAATTGATTAATACAGAACCTAAACATAAGTGGGTTTTTTGCTAGGCATGTTTGTTGGTACTGAAATACCTTTTAGTTCTGGTTTGGGGGTGGGGGTGCAGTTTATTGAACACGTGAAAGGTATACTTGTTCTCCTGGTTCATAAGTAGTAGGTTTACTACAACTGTATATTCAAAAGTCTTGCTAACATGTCAGTAAAGATCAATAGGTTTACAATCGGTCAACTTGTAAGGATCTTTGGTTTGGTTTTCTTCTCTTTTCCTCCCACCTTTCTTTTTCTTTGAGTAAATAATTTATCTTTTTGTTTAAAATTTTGTTTGTCAAAGCTAAAACTTATAGTTTGCTGACAGCTTCTGTATTAATTCTCACCTCAGTGACACCTGCTAGTAAGGCCATAGTTGATAAGCTTCAGGCTTTCCTGCCACTGACTACAGCTAACAAACTACTTTTGACTCCAGGTTATCATAGAATCATAGAATGATTTAATTTAGAAGGCACCTTTAAAGCTCATCTAGTCCAACCCCTCTGCAATAAGCAGGGACATCTTCAACTAGATCAGTTTGCTCAGAGCCCCATCCAGCCTGGCCTTGAATATTTCCAGGGATGGGGCATCTACAGCCTCTCTGGGCAACCTCTTCCAGTGTTTCACCACCTTCATCGTAAAAAATTTCTTCCTTTTATCTAAGTCTGAATCTACTGTCTTCTAGTAACCATTACCCCTTGTCTTATCACTACAGGCCCTACTAAAAAGTCCATCCTCATCTTTCTTATAAGCCCCCTTTAAGTATTGAAAGGCCACAATAAGGTCTCCTCGGAGACCTCTTCTCCAGGCTGAAAAACTCCATCTCTCTCAGCCTGTCCTCATAGGAGAGGTGCTCCAGCCTTCTGATCAGCTTTGTGGCCCTCCTCTGGACTTGCTCCAGCAGCTCCATGTCTCTCCTGTACTGGGGCCCCCAGAGCTGGACGCAGAACTCCAGGTGGGGTCTCATGAGAGCGGAGTAGAGGGGCAGGATCACCTCCCTGCTTTTGATGCTGCCCAGGATGTGGTTGGCTTTCTGGGCTGCAAGTGCACACTGCCGGCTCATACCCAGTTTTTCACCCACCAACAACCCCAAGTCCTTCTCCTCAGGGCTGCTGTCAATCCCTTCATCCCCCAGCCTGTATTGATACCGGGGGTTGCCCCAAACCATGTGCAGTACCTTGCACTTGGCCTTGTTGAAAATCCTGACGTTCACATGGACCTGCTTCTCAAGCTTGTAATGGTGATGTTTTCAGATTACTGGGGATTTGCTGAAATGGGGAAATATCTAATGGGGGGGGAATTTCTAATCACATTGAAAAAAACATTGAATTGAACAAAGCATTAGTACAGTCTGGTATGCAAATACTTAAAAGTTTGATCTGCACTAAGTTAAGGTGGAGCAGCAGGATGGGAAGCATTCCCATTTTGATCTTCTGTGTACCTACTTCAAGCGTTTTCCATGCAAGCTCTTCCCCCCTTTTGTAAAACCCTAATGGTGAAAGGAAGTCCAAAATGACTAATAGGAAAACTTGAGAAACACTCTCTGTTCCTGGGAAAATTATTCAATACATTTCGGAAGATATGTTAACTAGAAAAAGACAAGAGAGTTCAGTACATGAAATAAAATCCAGCAGAGCAAAGTCTAGCTGTATTTTTCAAAATGAGTCTTCACAAAAGTGGTTGCTCGTTAATATTAGGGTCTACTAATAAGAAAAAAACAAACAAAAACAACAGCCAAAAAAACCCAGCAAAACTTGGATCTTTTTCGCTATGCACAAAAATGTCACAGTACTAAAATCTTGCCATGCGTATCATAATTACAAATCATAACTTTCAGTTTTTTCACTGAGTTTGAGCTATGTTTTGTTTTTGTAGGATGTCACATGTACTTCAATTTGAAGATAGAAGCAGAAAGGTGAAAGATGCAAGCATGCAGGATGAAGATACTTTTGAGATCTATGATCCACGGAATCCTGTAACTAAGAGGAGAAGAGAAGAAAGCAAGAAGATAATGAGAGAAAAAAAGGAAAGGAGATAAAAAGAATGTAAAGCTAGCCAGAGCTGCCTTGAAAAGTGACTGCAATAAAGCACTGGCTCTTTTGTAAGCTGTACTTCCTAAAAATACCACGGGAGAAGTGTGAAAAGGAATCTCTCAAGAACCTGTCGTGCAGTTTTGAAGCAGAGCTATCATTTGTTTCTTAAGTTGTGCAGTCAAGTGCTCTCAGTGCATTCATTATCCAACCTCTCTAAAGGTCTTTAGAATTAGGATATTTAGATATTTAGAAAATGTTTTAGAATATTTTATAATAAAACAGCTGACTTGACTTCACACATTAGAGTGGTAAATGCTGCCTTCCCGAACCGCTCTGTTGCAGAATTAAGATGATGCACTTGCAGAACTCCTTGGTCCCGGCTTTTTTGAAACCAGCTAAGTTCAAGTTGAGAATTTGGTTGTTTTCTGCTTTTGAAATACATACTCCAAAATAGATCCAGCTTAGGAATCTGGGTTAATACACAGTTTGGGGAGTATTATTTCACTATATGTACCACATGAACAAAAAAAGAATTTGAATGTACCGTAGTGGTTGCTTAAACTGTTGCAATATCAGAAACATCTTTCTGGTAGAATTTTCACTGTAAAGTAGCTGGTAATGAAGATTGGTTTGTTAATTAGTCCAGTACAGAAACAGAAAAAATGTGATCAGTCTCATTAAAAACATAACTCTGTTTTCATTAAAAGCATAACCCTGTTTTTAACAATTATTTTACTGTCTAAAAATGAACAGCTCTAAGTTTCTAGTTCACAGACTTTCTACAGGTCCTGTCCTCTGGTGGTAATAGTTTTACAGAAACATGGGATTTTCAGTGCTACTTCCTTGCAGCATTTCTGATGCCGCAGAAGCACGGACTACCCATATGGGCAACAGCTAAAGAAGAGTGAGCACAAATGAGCAAGGTCATTAAAAAGTGCAACCCGAGGAGTGTTTTGCTGATGTTGTTTTTAGAACAAGTTCAGTAAGGTATGGTGTCCTTATCAAGCTGCCACTGCCGAATTTCTTGATAGGGTCTGAGGTGTGAGATACATAAACCTGCATTGGTGGGTTAATATGGCCCAAATGTCAGAGGTTAGATTAATACAGACTATTGCTTTAATGCGCGGTGCAACCTTTGAGATAAGAAGAAAACTTGGAGGTGTGATGTGAGATCCTATATAAAGCTGTCATTATCCTCCTCTCAGGCTGAGTGAATTATAGTGTACTATGGTGTAAAGAAGTTAAGAGGGGTTAAATTCTTAAACGCAGCCGTTCACAAACTAGTGAGTCAAAGTTTTTTAATCATTAAGTCATTTTCTGTCAGGCTGCTATTGGGAAAATCAAGAACATCTAATGTTACATGCTGTTATCTCTATTCATGTTTTGTTTGTGGAGAAAATTTTAAAACAGTCATTACAGGAAATTACCATATCAAACCCCCATTCTGATGGGCAGGGGAGGCAGGAAGAGAGTGTGTGTGTGTGTGTGTGTGCATGTTGGCAGAGGAGGTCAGCATGGGGAAAGTGAGGGCAAGATCTAGAAAGAAACTTGAGCATCAATTCCAGGAGACAGCTACTGCCCCTGTAATAGAAAAATGTTCTAATTACATATTTTTCTTGCAAGCCAAAGTAGGATGCATGAGTCAATGAATGGGCAAGTTGACTAACACCCCTTTTAACTGAATCTTTTTGCTGACTACCTGCAGCAGCTCTGTGTGTGCTGTATTAGACAATTCCCATTTTTAAGCGCTAGACAAGCATGGGGAGAAAAGCTTAACTCATGGTTCACGGCTCTCCTCAGTAGGAAGAGGTCTGAAAGGCTGGACCTTGCATAACATCCCAAGAACAAGAGAGTAACTATGCTGACGTTTTCTTGATAAGTGAAGTGTGTACTGAAAATCAGTAAACATTTTTCCAGAGATAATATATCTTATGTAATTAGCTACAGTTGAAACCAAATGTGTTGCTTCTTTAAGCTAATTCTAAGCACTACACTGCTTTGTATGCTTTGTGCTAGGACAGCACAAGGGCTGGTCCCAGTGACAGGATGCTTAACCTAAGCAGCAGTCTTTCCTGTGTCTAATGAATATCAGGTGTAATGGACATGTACTGCATTAAGCCCAGGTGCCCAGTAGTAAGCTGGCATGTGCTTTGGACTAAGGCTGGCTATCTGGATACAAAAGAGGAAAGCCTTTTGGAAAGGAAGTGAGGTTTGGTTTCAGGGTGGTTGTTTTTTTAAGAGAGTTGGGACCAACTTCCCTGGCAGTTTGCATTTTGCTCTGTACCAAACCCCTACATAAGGGTAAGGATGTTTGAACTAAAATCCTTCAGTTTTACTGTGATTGTGAGTGGAAAATCCACTTTACCTCAGTGGGGACAGCTGGGAGTGTCAGGCCCTGGATACTTTATGAAGATAATTGCACTACTTGTGTCTAAAATCAGTTCTATGCAACAGGGGCTTGGCACAGAGCCTTGTGCAGGCAGAACTTGTGATGAGGGAGTACCAACAAGAAATGCTACAAATAAATGAATTCAAGCATTTTTTGATTATCAGTTCTATGTGATAAAAATATTTTATAATACTTATTCCCCAGAAACATAGCACCTTTAAACGATTTTTAATAATTACAAATGATTTTACAAGTGATACTAGTCTTCAGGGCTAATGAGCCTTGCACAGTATTTCACAGCGTTCATTGAATAAGCTTCTCTCAGACTTCTCAGTTCACCTGTATTAATGCTAAGCAATATTTCATCAAGAAAATAAAAAGATCTGCCTTTATCCCTTTCCTAGGGAAAGAACAAAACTGTGCCTATGTAGGAAAGAAATCATACATGCAGTAAAGTTCCCTTTCATTTTTAAGGAAGGCAATTTTAATAGGCATCCCTGTTCTTATTTTGTCTTCATTGAACCCAGTGATAAAACTTTCCTAGCACTAAGGACTGACATGCACTATACTATGAGAACATTAGGACAGTTTTAAAACTAGCAGGTGATCTAAGCTAATCAACTGAGAATCACTTAGAAATGCACTGTGGTGTCTATATTCATTTCACTAAGGCAAAAGTAGTTCTGCATTTCATTTAGGAGACGTCTGGAGCAAAGTTACAAAAAGCTGATGTCAGAAGCACACTCTCAAGTAACTATCCTTAAACCCAACACCAAAGAGTAAGAACCTCGAAGAAAGAGGTTGAAATGATGACAGTTCTCTGAAACAACCAGTTTGCAATTTCACAGCTAGCTCCCATACTGCCAATAACAATCCTGCCTGTTTCTTGTACTGCTAGGCTAGCAGAAGCATCTTTTTACTTAAACCTATTTAATTCATCATCTGATGTTTCTATAGTTACACGAAATGTTGAATGCTACAGGATTGCAGTATTTTTTATAGACTATGAAATACATATGCTCAGAGTTATATTTGTCAATACTGAAAAGCAAGTTGGAAATGCAGTGTGGGCAGGTGCCCCCGTCTCCATGAAGCACAAGTCATGTTCTATGTTAATGGCTGAAAACTGAAGGAACAATCAGGTTTGTGGCTATAGAAAGAATTTTTTCTATGGTAGTGAGATTTTTCACTGAATATATTTTCTTGAATCTTTTTATTAAGCAGCCCCCATGTTCCACCCTGGTGGCTAGCACCTCACCTATCTGTACAAATATGTGAGCATAATTTCTGCATAGTTGTAACATTTGTCTATGCATTATTAATACAAAACCACCAGTGTTTTGACACTTACTCATGAAGTTTTCCTTCCTAGAAGATGCTGACTATGTGCACAGATCACACAGCTTGAAGATGCACACGATAGTGCTGGTATGTAAGTAATTTTTGTGAAAAAGTCACTGTTTAAAATTGCAGAGTATGCTCTGCTCCCCCCTCACCACCATCTGCTTTTTTCGATTACTCATTTCAATAAGCTAAAAATGGTGCAAGTCCAAACTATGACTGAATTTTGAGTTAGAGCACAAAGGTCAGGGCTACCTATTTTTAGTGGCAGTTAAATTGCAATTTCAATACATTAGCTTTGCTGCCAACACAGTGGGCTAGTGTCGACAGTCTGTGAGAGAAAGAGTCCTTCCAGTCATGCCTGCCTTCCATGTAATGGGGCCTTTTATTTCATTAGAGGGAATTTAACTTTCCTAAATCAAAAGAAAGGGTGGGGGAAAGTTTTACATCCCTGCACAGAGCACTCTGTTGGTAAAGTTGACATTCTTGTTTCCGGACCAGCTGGATTTCAAGTAGATAAGGTCCTTCTAGGCCACATCTGGTAATAGCAAGATCCTCAAGAACAGCTTAAAGGCTTGCCTCACGAATCCTGTCGGTGACGCCAACAGCTAGTACAATGTGCCCTTTCTGCTCTGGAGCTTAAAAAACCCTGAAGTACAACAGAAGCTGGTTTATTTCTGCCAAATAGCCACTACGCCTAGGCTGCTAGGGGTGTAGTCTGCAATGCCACATTACGTAGCTTTCCCTGAGCTGCTGGCTTGCAGCGTGAGCGGGTTTGGGAAGAGGTTGTTCCCATATTGTCTCACTTCCCCAGTAGAAGGGTGTCTGAACTCTAACGGTTAACATAACTGCACACCAATGTTGTCTGCTTTCGTCTAGAAGACCTCAAGTTTGCAGGAGACACAGTTATGTTTTGGCAACATAAAAACTAGCCTCAGACAGAATGGATAGCTCCAGACTGCCTCATTCTGGCAGGGACATGTGCGTCTGTCATTACTTAAATGATGACAGGCTTGGGCTGTTAGAAGATGAGGGGACTGCTATGTGTGTATTCTCAGTAAAAGATGTAGATATTTGCCTACATCTTTCACTGTAAAAAACATGAGCTGATCATACTGTGTCTACACTTGCAAGGTTCCTAGTGAAGTATATACAGCACAGAGGATGTAAACTCAAAAGTGAGACCATGTCTCCTGATGTTTCTTATCCTGGTGCAGAGTGTTAGATCAACCAGGAATATCTACCTTGAGGAGGACTGGGAGTACTGGTGACACGTGTCCATCACCACCCTGAAGTGCGGCCTCCAGCTCCGTGCTTCCCCCGCTACTGAGCATACATGTGAAGTCAGGCTGGGTAGGAGGAATGCCTTACTGCAGTGCTGTTGCTGCTCCCATGGCCTCCTCTTCCAGCAGCTACATTACCCAGGCTCAGTTCAACAGCTAATTTACCTTCCTTCTGAGGCAGCACCTCGGACCAAAATGTCCCCTGGTGAGTGCATGCTCGTGTCTATCAACTCTTGTCCCATTTTTGAACATAGATGGTCATCCTTTGATAACACACTCCTGCCCTGCTAGTACCATAAGCTCACCATATCCCAGTCTAATCCCATAAAGTGATTCCCCTTCAATTATCCTGGTCAGACATGCCACATTCCAGCTTGCTAGTCACAAGTTCCTCGTGCAGCCCCACAGTGGGCCTCTCTGATACCCTCTGGTCACAAAATCTGCAAGACACCCAGGACAGGTGGCACCCAGCCTGTCAATGGCCAACAGCCTGTGCACCTCAGTTACTGTCACACCAGAGTAACTTTCTGAATTAATTTTCTTTTTCACTGTACTGTGAAACAAATACTTGTTTTTCTTGACAGGATTTCTGTTCCACTTCAGTGTCCATCACAGATGGGGTTTTCCATTTGATTTTACACTTTTTTTTTTCTTAGAACCGTGACACAGCACAAGTTTCATTTATAAGACACAGATTGGAAAAGTATGTTTAAAAGCTACTGCACACTTGGGCAGGTCTTTCTTGCACATCTCACACAGATGTGTAAGAATTGGGTTTTGCCTCCCCAGACTTCACCACCACACTCTCTCATTATCATGCCTTCCCTGTCAGCCACTGTTACTGAAGGGGCAGAGGAAGGATTTGTACCCTCCTCCTCCACTTTTGAAATTAATAGCTATTACATTTATATCTAGGCTGTGCCCCACAATCCTCTCAAACTATCTTTATGTCTCTGTGTGCTTGAGTTCCCAGTACAGAGCTGGAGAATCTGCACACCCTTAGAAAAGCCACACTTCAGCTGAAGCTGTATTTTATTTTATTATGTGCATGTGTAGTTTCTGTACCTACTACAAATGCAAAAAAAAAACCAAACCAAAAAACCAACCTGAAGTCAAAGCTTCAGTGAGTAGACTTATAATTGATATTTTAACTTTATTATGTTTAGAACACTTTCTCTGTATATATCTTACCTTTTTTATTCCTGAAACACATGCTGAAACAACATTGTACCAAAAGTGTTTTCTCTGTTCACTCTTGATCCTACCTTTAAGTCATACATAAAGGATGCAAGCTGGAAGCTGCTAGAAATACCTAATATGCCAGACTGTTGCACTAAACTGACTTTACTTGACTCAGTATGAAGTGTCTGCTATTCAGAAAAATCTGACCACAGAATGAGTATCTTCTGACTGTAACCTACAATTGGTATCTGGTACTCCTCCAAAGCAGTACAAATGTCTGAAAGCTAATTCTTGGGAAAAAAATCCAAACCTATCCTTTTCCATTTTTTTAAATATAAATTGGTTGATAGTAACCTAGTCTTAAAGCACCATTAAGATAGCACAAGGACCCTACCTTAACAACTCTAAATTTACAGACCTGAAAGGAGACTACCAACAAGACAGCACCTTCTCAAAAAAAAAAAAAAAAAAAAAAAAATTGTTAAACCTCAATGCATCAGAAAAAAAGTTGTATTTTTATGAATAAACACTCCAAATCTAAATGAAGGAATTTTGCAGTAGGGGTAAAGCAGAGGGAAAATCTACTGTTCTTGACTTAGAAGATCACACGGAAGAGAAAACAACTCCTGATATAAAGAGCTTCTACTATGGTTCCTATTTTTAATTGATGAAATGCATGACTGTGGAACAAAGCAAGATACAACAGTTGGAGTCATGAACTTGAAAGCCCAGTCCAATATTCACAAGGTTATTTAGGCTGTGCACTTGCTCCCCTTTATGATTTGTTTGTAGTAGTAAAAGGGCACAGTTACAGACTAGCACTAGGATAGCCTTTAGTTTTGGCAGCTGCATTTTGGCAGCAATAAAGCATTAAAAGCTGAAGCTCTTTATATTGAACAGAGTCTGGAAGATCACGTTTTTGTAGCAGCTATTGAAAACTTGGCTCCAAAATCATGTATGCTCTTCTTCAGAAGTAACTTCTGAGTCAAACATTTTAATATAGCTTTGCACTCAAAGGATACTTCTTTCACCTGCTTGAACGGAGTACCTCTCTACATTCTTGGCAAGCAGTGAGAGACACTGATTCACAAGTGACCTTGTATTTTTCCCATTTCTTCTCTTTTTCAGCTTCACTGTATGAATAGCCTGCATGATCTGACCTGTATTATTAGGTACTGCACCATTCCTTCTCTATTTTACTTGAATGGCAGAGAGTAACAGTCAGTATATGTATAGTCATTTTTAAAAAGATTTCCATTACATTTACAGAATATACAAACCAAAAAGTTTACATATTAAGCTTAAAAATTATTTCAAATTACAGAGCATAGGTTGGTCCCATTTGTTCTTATGAACTGGAATAGACTTAGCAACATTATAGTAAGAATAAACATCTGAATAACAATTCAGGGGGATGAGCTGGTAGATGGGATAGTCAACTACAATATCTATCCCTGCCCTACAGACTAGGAAGACAATTTTTAAGATGATTGACCCTTGAAGGGAAACAGAAATATGTATGTTTTAATAGAAAGCAAGATGTTGTCATCTAGAGCACACAAACAATCAAGTTATCCCTGAATGACACAGAAAAATATTTGAGAGCTGTAAGAGAGAGGAAAAAATGATTCTGACCCAGCTATTCCAGACTGAATTATAATGTAGGCAGAAGAGTCTCATTCCAGTGTTTCATATCATTTTATTTTATGAAGACAAAAATCATCAGACAGAAAAACCACAGAAAGCAATGTTTGTCTTTGCCAAACAAAGAATTTACATAAACGTCTGCAACTAAAAAAAAAAACCCCAAAACCAACTTACTTCAGCCTCTAAATCTGATGCACACTACTAGGTTTTGTTTAATTTCAGGTGGTTTCACTGCTACAAGATGAGACCTCATACACCGGAGGGACCAGAATATACTACCTCACTGTCATATAATTTAGGCTCAGTCATACCTCAGACAATATTTTTACAAGGTCACTTTGCAAAAGTATGTCTAGCCTATCCAAATGACAATATTATTTATGCCAAAGGTTTCGCTTTACAGATGGAAGTATTCCAACTACTGTTTAATAGGCTATATGGAGAGGCTAAGAAAACATCATTTGTTGCACACACAGCTTATGTATATAATATAGAACTAAAGAGCACAGACTGATCATTGGCAATATGGCCTAAAACTGGCCTCAGTGAAAAAAGCCACAAAGGCAATGAGCTTCTGAGTTTTCCTCTCTGATATTATTTTTGGAATTCCTGAGCCTAACCAGAAATATGAATGCACAAGTGAGAAATACATCTGAATTCAGTAGCTACCTGGATATTTAAAATGCAAAATATATTTTTCAAAACAGAATTTGTAACACAGGCGTATGACTTTTTACAAGCAGACAGGACAGCATATTCTCAGCTACAGTCCCAGAACAGGGAATGGACAGGAAGGGAATGGCAGGAACTCTGATAAAAAGCTTTTTAGAAATACTGAGGTGAAGACAATACACTCTTCATAGCCAAAGTAATTAGTACCAGACCAAGTGTTTCAGAAGGCAATTAGAAGGTAAAGTAAAACAAGCACATTTCTTTCTTCTTAGGCTCTGTTCTCAGAAGACAAGCTTTGTCCATGGACTTTAGTCAATTTGTAAGTTTTCCTGGTAAACTACACTTCTTCAGGGGCTGAAACCTGCACTGCAAATTCATCATTGTTACTGACTAAAATTATGGTGAGAATGCAGTATATTTTTATGCTGTGAAATCTGTCTAGATATTAGTACTGATTCTTGTAACCTGTGGTGTTTAAAAGGCTAATTTATTCAGGAAGTATGGTGTTTTATTCCAATAACAGTTCTCATTGAATACTTATTCATAAAGCTCAGCACTTAAAACTGGGAAAAGGTATTTATTCCTGTTTGTTCTTATCAAGGACACAGGCATATTCCTTAAAGAAAGCCACTTGCCCGCTGTCAGAATCTCTTCAGTACACCAAGAAGGATCCTGATTCTCATGCTGTGAGTGACTGAGATTACAAAATTCACAGCAGACAAGCACTGCCATATGCACCAGAATGTTACAGCACTTGAAAATCAACTGGCATCCAAACCATCCCAGTGCATGAGACTCATTAGGATAATGCAAGTAAGATTTGGAGGAACAGAAGCACAAGAGGAGACCCCACAGGTTGAGGAAGGAGCTGGAAAAACACTGCAACTGTGTAAGGATCTTAGCTGGGCGTAGGAATGGGAAAACCCAGACAGGCATTTTGAGTAAAAGTGCATGGCATAAGAGGCTTCACAATACATAATATATCCACTACATAATATTCTGTGATAGTTCTGCTTTCAATACAGAAAATTAATGTTTATTCACCCCGCAGAACTGTGGAATAGCTGCCATTCTTCCTCTGTCATGGTGCCATTTAAGACCATGCTTTTTGACAGTGCCAAAATATGCAGAAATTTGGGGCTTTTTACCATAGAAGAAAAAGAAGGGTAAGCAACCATTTTTTTGGATTTGAGACTGCTTTTTGTGAACTGTTAGTCAAAGCAGCTACATTACTGAGACTGGCAGCAAAGTGTGGAGTGTTGCTCTCCCACACCTGGCCATTCTAGTGTTTAGGTTTGATATATATTTCACAAATATCAGTCGGCCTTTCAGTTGTCAGATCCCAGGTTTAGTTCAGATTCCAAACAGGAGGGAGACAGGCAAGGAAAGAGCTTTGATAGTGACAAACTATTTGCTAATTCCACAATAATAGCATATGGCTTTTGGAGTAGTGGTCCCCTGTGACCACAGAAAACCACAAGCATTCAGATCCATTTGAGCAAGCCACTATAATATCACACAGCTATGGACAGACAGCATGTGGCTCCTGGTCACCCTGTGTGGAATGTAGTTTTAGAAGAAAAATATGTTAAACTACTCAGCTGAATGGCAAGTCCAAAGGCATCTCATACAAAGACTCAGTGCCTCAAGTGATCTGTTGATTTCTACCTTGAATATCTAAAGTACACATTTTCTGAACGGTATGAATGCATCTAAAAAGAGACCTTGGAGGCTAAGATGGTATTTATTCACAGACTAGTGAATAAATATGCACTATACCCCTCAGAAATATAGGCAACATTAGGAAGGGAGAATACAGGCACCAACTCTAATCATGGAAAAAAGGATGATATTGTACAAAGGTCAAACCTGACTGAACAAAAGCTAAGTCTAGACTCATTTAACAGTAGTGAATTCATCAAGAACCTTTGGTACCAGAGCTACACCAACAGTGAGCGGGGCTTCATATGACACAAATATTCCTGTAGCTTCTTTTTTCATACTTTCTTGGCTGTGTGCTTACATAGAGCATCCTCTTTTTACTGAGTTTTCCAAATAACAATTACATAGCCACTAAATGTGATTTCAGGTCAGAACAGACAGGACATAATCAAAGGTACCTACATCATTTAAGAGAGAGAGTTGTTTAACCTCTTTACTGCACACTTCCCCAACGTGGTCTTTTCCAATGCATGACCATTACTGGCTTCAGAAATATTTTCCTGAAATCTTACCTAAATATCCCTTGCTGTAATTAAGCCTATAACTTCTTGTACCATTCTGAATAAATAACCTTTTCCTCTCTTCAGCTACATTTTATGTATTGGAAGATTTATCATGTCTCCTCTCAACTTTTTCTTCTCTAGAATAAACATTCTCAAATTTTTAGTTCTTTCCTTAACAGTCATGTTTTGTATATCTCTAAATCATCCCTACTGATCTTCTCTGGCTTTTCTGCCATTCTTCTTTACCTGTGATACCTAAAGAAGGCTGGACACAGCAGTCTAGCTAAAGCCTTACTGCTGCTAAGAAGAGAGGAATGAATCTTAACTTACAGCACCCCTGTCTATTCATCCAAGCCCTTCTCAGAATTTCGCCTAGGCAATACTTCCTAGATTGCTTATCAGAATGCTATATGAGACAGGTCAAACTATCAAACAATTAAAATTACATTACTTCTCTGCTATCTGCAAACCCTGTTACCATACACTAGAATAAAATTAAGTAATCAAAGTAAAGTCATACTATCAAAGCTAAGTGCGATTTCATCATGTTCTGAAGAATAATATGAAGTGAAAAAATCTACTCCTTGGAAGGAAAATATTTGCTGAAATGCAATTTATCCTTAATATGATATAGTCTGTGTAAGATAAAGAATGCTTTTCATAGTTCACTTAATCCAGCAGAATGAACCAAGTTAACAAAGAGTTGAGGCTTAAAGCCTAATTAGTCATTCAGTCACAGGCATTTCTTTTCCCCAGGTGTGTCACAACCAGTAGCAACATAACCTCTGGCTGCAAATTGCAAGACTATGCATACCCCAAGCCTCAAGTCCTTTAAACTGGCTAGATGAATGTCTGAAACTGAATCAAAAGCCAGCTCTGGGTCTTAACAGATGGTATGATGGATGTAAGCACTATTGAGCTTTCTCAATCTTTTTATGTCAGCAAGGGTACAAAGATCCTTCTGAAAAAAAAAAAAAAAAAAAGAGAGAATCTGTAGAGGCTTCTTTCTTGTGTTGACATAGCAAATTGTGTCATCTAGACACATATTTGCTATATGTCCTTGTATGAATGGTTATAATTCCTCTTACCGAGGAAAAAGGTGAAAAAGCAAAGAATTAAAATTTTGGAACAACTGTCATTTTTTCGTCTGTCAGTTGATAACTGATCTGCCAGGTCTGCACAAAGGAAGTGAAATGCCTCCAGCAATTGTTTTTAGACTGATTTCCACATGGTTCTTTACACTTTTAGTCAAGTGTGCTGCCACTGAGAGGAAGTCCAAACGCTACAGGAAAGGAAGATAAGGCAGATGCTAAGTGTGTGAAATACTTAGTGGTGACTGAATGTAAACCAGCATTTCACATTTGTGAAAGCCAACTGGACTTAGGGTGAGATAATGGGATGTTCTCTAAGAAGACCTCCAGCCTTGCATGTGAAAACAGAATCTGTCAGTGGTCAGGCTAAGTGTGAATCTCTTGTATTTATCTTCTGAAATATTGGACACATAATCAAGATGCATCTTCTATTTGAGTTGTTGTAACTAAGCAGGTCCAAATATATCTGTCTTGTGCAGCGCAGCCTTTATATCGTCTAGCCTTTGATTCTGGCACCTTGCCTTTTTTCCTCTGCTCATCAGTAAGACTTTAGATAGCTTGATTTGGCTATCTTCTCAGGATCAAACAACATATTGTTGTGAATGGGGCCTGGTAGTTCATTAAATAGAATCCAAGAAAAACAGTACATATTGTCTTGAAAAGTCTGTTGAACTCGGAAGCAATTGCCTTTTCTTGTTACTGCTGGCATACAGTATAGTTTAGGGGAGTAGTGTTTCCATATACTGCTCTAATCCTGGGAATTAGTAGAGTGATCTGTTACAAGGAACAAGTGAAAAAGAGTGGCAGTTGTTTCCTGGGAGATCTTGGTACTAGAATGTGCTTACTCATTGGTATCAACACAGTCCTTAATGCTCTGCTGTTGACATTTTCTGTAGGGCTATCCCATCTCATGCTCAAAATTTTGATCATTCTTAAATCAGACACTTCTTGAACAGAGCCACTGCTTTCCTCAGACCCAAATATGATATCATCTGACTAAATGAACACTTCTGCATTTCTTCAACAACTCTTTTTCAGTTGGTATTACCTAATCAGAACAGATGTGGCTATTATACAAGTCGTTTGTACCTTAGGTCTCCAAATTTTTGTTCTTAGGACAATTAGAAACAGCTGGTCAAACAATGGTCAGGGATGCATCCCCTAGAAAAGGCACACACTAGACTAATTTTTCTGAAATGAGAAGATTTTTAACATGACAAGCAAGGCCGAAACCCTCCACAGTAGGATGCACAGAAAAGAACCTCCTTTCAGGTCTAAAGAGAAAGATTAAGTGTTCATCTTTTCATAATTGAATGAAAGTGGTCCTGCATCAGGGTTGAATTGGAGTCAGACTACCACCAGCCTCTCCCCTCTCAAGCAGATCTTAGAACCTATTGGTCAAAACATGGCCAGGACCAAGCATTGCAGTCCAGGCTGGACTTCTGGAAGCACATTACAGAAGCTCAGGTTGTCTTAGCTGAAAACACTTGAATGCTGCTTCAAATACAGTACTCACTTATCTCCTCTGTCTGCTTGCACCTCATTTCTGCTTTGATGCTATGCATCGGAAAAAAAAAATGTTTTCTTGTTAGAGCAAAGCACTAGATGTCAGAATTAAAGAGCACTACTTCTTTATACACTGGTTGCACCAAAACAGTTGCTTCTCTTTTACCTAATACGATATTGTTTTTACTTACTTGATATTAGAAGTTATTGTTACCAAGTAGCTACATTTGTTTTGGAGTTTCTTTTTTGGCCAAAACTGTCTTGGAGGAAGACCAAACAGAAAAGCATATTTTAAACCATCTTATTGCATTGATTTTACTAATGTGACATTTTTCTTGTCACAAGTGTTTTTTTCCATAGCACCCATACCAAACTTACTCAGGCTGTAGGGAGTTGGGAGGGAGTGTTGATCTACTGGAGGGTAGGAAGGGTCTACGGAGGGATCTGGACAGGCTGGATTGGTGGGCTGAGGCCAACTGGATGAAGTTCAACAAGAGTTCTGGGTCCTGCACTTGGGTCACAACAACCCCATGCAATCCTACAGGCTTGGGGAAGAATGGCTGGAAAGCTGCCTGGTGGAAAAGGACCTGAGGGTGTTGGTCAACAGCCAGCTGAGTATGAGCCAGCAGTGTGCCCAGGTGGCCAAGGCGGCCAACAGCATCCTGGCTTGTATCAGGAATGGTGTGGCCAGCAGGACCAGGGAAGTGATCTTCCCTCGTACTTGGCACTGGTGAGGCCACGCCTCAAGTACTGTGTTCAGTGTTGGGGCCCTCACTACAAGAAAGACATTGAGGTGGTGGAGTGTGTCCAGAGAAGAGCAAGGAAGCTGGTGAAGGGCCTGGAGCACAAGTTATGAGGAGTGGCTGAGGGAACTGGGGTTGTTTAGCCTGGAGAAAAGGAGGCTGAGGGGAGACCTTGCTCTCTACAACTACCTGACAGGAGGTTGTAGCCAGGTGGTTGTTGGTCTCTTCTCTCAAGTAAAACAGGCAATAGGATGAGAGGAAATGGCCTCAAGTTGCACCAGGAGAAGTTTAGTTTGGATATTAGGAAAAACATCTTGTCAAAGGAAAAACAGGGTTGTCAAGCACTGGAACAGGCTGCCCAGGGAAGTGGTTGAGTCACCATCCCTGGAGGTATGTAAAAGACATGTAGATGTGGTGCTTAGGGACATGGTTTAGTGGTTGGACTTGGTAGTGTTAGGTTAATGGCTGGACTCCATGATCCTAAAGGTCTTTTCCAACCTAAACAATTCTATGATTCTGTGATGCTATGATTGTATCCTTTTTCTTTGCAAAGCTACATGCATGTCTTTTCTTGCTGCAGTTAAATATGGAAGCCTGACTCCACCTGACTTATGTGACTTCTCTGTACCTTCCCCTCTGCCTCTGCTAAGCATCTTTTACATCTGGCTACAAATGTAGAAAAGCTCTTTCTTCCTCACCTTAAAAAAAAAAAAAAAAAGCTAAAAATCATCCCAGGACACTGCTGGGGCAAGCAGCAACCCTTCGCTAATCACAATTGCATTCTCATATCCCACCTTACCATCTGTCAGACCTTTTCCCTTAGTTATATTACCACTATAGCTCCTGGCCAGGGGCTGTTACTTAAGGATAAGCCAGCCAATACACCATACACTACTGAAAAGGCCAAGTAAAGACCTCTGAACATTTACCCTTCCCCTGCCTCCTTGGCATTGTTGTAGTTTAACCACAGGTGGACTGAGTACCACACAGCTGCTTGCTCATTCGCCCCCCTAGGTGGGATGGCAGAGGGAAGTGTAAAAGTGAGAAAACTTGTGGATTGAGATGAGAACAGTTTAATAATTCAAATAAAATATTATAATAACAATAGTAATAGTAAAAGTAATAGTAATAATAATAAAAATTGTCATTAAAAAGAAAACAACAAAAACAGAGAGAAATAAAACCCAAGGAAGACAAGTAATGCAAATAAATTAAAAACAATTTCTCACCCCCAACCAACTGATGCCCAGCCTGTTCCTAGAGCAGCAGCCCCCCAGCCAGCATTCCCCCTAGTTTATATACTGAGCATGATGTCATATGGTATGGAATATCCCTTTGGCCAGTTTGGGTCCACTGTCCTGGCTGTGTCCCCTTCCAGCTTCTTGTGCACCCCCAGCCTCTTCACTGGCAGGGTGGTGTGAGAAGCTGAAAAGTCCTTAACTTAGGGTAACTTAGCAACAACTAAAACATCAGTGTGTTAACATTATTCTCATCCTAAATCCAAAACACAGCTCTATGTCAGCTACTGGGAAGAAAATAAACTCTATCCCAGCTGAAATCAGGACAGCATATCGCCTCAACTGGCTTCTCTTCTATGGGAGGCTCCAGGCTTGTTACCAGTTTGGGGACAAGTTGGATGATACATGTGTCAGGGTACAAATATATTCAGCTTTTCTTTAAGAGAATTAAGACAAGAAATCAGACACACATTTACACTTCGGTATGTGCCATTTTCCAAATTGTTTAGTGCAAGCTAATGGCAAAGACCTCACACACAGCAGATGCTGTCAAGGCAGATATACCATTCTATAAATTTTGTTTGTAAAACAGACAAATCAGGAGATTTTCTTTACAGCCCCACCTTCTCATTAAGACTAGTTCACACTGGTCAGAGTAGCAAAATGCATAAGGATAGGCCAGTTTCCTTCTAGTTAAGCCATTTCAACAGGGGAAGAGTTCACAGCTAGTCATTGTTCCTAGCAGGACCACCCTGGCTTATAAGGCTCAGCTCAGGTTATGTACAGTCCAGTCACAAACACTGTGAGAAAGGTCCCTTTTTATGTGATCATCTACAATTCTTCATCATCCATCTAGAATAAAGGACCTCTACAGCCCCCCCTAATGGATTCGGGAAGTGGGAGATGACTCAGAAAGGACACAGAACATAAATATGGACCATTAGACACATCTGAGAAATAAAAGATGCCCCTTTAACACCAAATGTACTACAGAAGTACAATAAACCAATCAGGGCCAAAAGATCCTTTTGCTTTTTAACTAGGAATCTCAAATTCAGATAATGAGCTGTCTGCCCAGGAGCTCAATGAAACCTGTTCGTATCACTTTTGGGGAGTGGAGGGGACAACTTTTTTTGAACAGTAGAAAGTAACAAAAAAAGGAGACATAACCTGCTGTCCCTTAGTGCTTCTGGAGGTTCCTACGACAAGCGACTACTCGCTCCCACCATCTGCAGGTACCTGTCTAGTGACTTCACCCAGTCTCTCCTGGACCAACATAATGGATGCAGTAGGTACCTTCTTCTCAGGTAGCCTGACCGGGTTTCCAAGTGCCAACACTGGTAGGACAACTAACCCTTTTGGCTGCTCACAGGAGCATGAACCCAAAAATGGGAAGATGGTGTGGTGGTGCAACCCCCTGTCTTGACCCACTCAGTACTTGTTGCAATTTCTCCCCTTTTCTGGGTCACATGCCTAGGCAGCAGACCAGAGCATGAGGGCACCCCATTTACGCACCTGGTTCTTGCTTCGCTTGGCAATGGTAAGGACCTGGGACCTGGTGAAGGGTTCTGTACTGGGACCATGACGGTCTTGCTCCCTTATCGTTTGGGAACAATAGTGACAATCAATCACCTCCTGACAGCCTAGTACACCTGTACCTGGGTCATGGCCCAAAGGCGGTGATGCCAGAAAAGTTCTGAGTCTGTGCAACTAGTGGAAAGTACCACAATATTTCACTGCACATGCTGTACACCATGCATATCAGTAGCTCCCCAGTGAAGGCTCCACAAACTGCCTGGGAGTGGACTCAGTAAGCACAGCCTGGTTGCCAAGGCTTCATCCTTGCTCCGTCCAAACATACAGATGCTCTCACAGTGTCCTAGGGTTGGGACAGGATAAACAGACTGGAAGATTAAACCTCTGGGAGGCCATGTTGGTGGCATCACAGGACAGCTCACCCATAGTCAAACTTAGGTCTCTCTTGAGGAAGAGTATAGCAATTTTAGGATGTCAGTACAAAGAGGAGTATGATTACAAAAAAATCACAATAGAGGCTGGAAAAGCAAATTCTGAAAGGGTGCTGAATATATGTAGATCCTGAGCACTTATGAAAGGGGATATGTTACTGAAAGTGTCTGGAAATCAAATCATTTTGTTTCATCTGCAAGTGACAGATTACTATTCATCATTTGATAGATCTCAGAGGAAAAGGGCAAATATAACTAAACCTTTTACAATGCATGCTTTAGCTATAGTTCATTTTGATATGCCTAAATCGGTTCTGATCATTTTGATTGATTTTGCATTTCCCAGTCTCCTGTGGGATTCGTTTGTACTCAGCCAATTTTCATTCTGTTCCCCCTCCCAGACTGAGTAATGTGCTACCACACACACAAAAAGCACCAGTACCATTGTAAAATTAAAAAAAAACAACCCCCAAACTCCAAACAAAACACACAAACTTTAGAGCATGCAGTGAGAGCTTTTAAAATTGCAAGCAATTTGATTTTCTTTTTTTTTTTTGATAGTGATAGGAGCAATAGAATTTTTGGCTTAGCCCTACAGTTCTAGGCAATTAGTAAAGAGAGATTTTAAAACATAGCAACAATATTCACTTGGCAAGGAAATGCATATTTAGAATTATTGAAATAGCTACAGGTGAAATTTTATAGATCCTCATTTAGTTGCATGAGCAGAAGTTGCCTTTATGTGTGCTATTTTGCAAAAAAAAAAAAAAAAGCATCAGTGAAACATAAAATTCTGGAAAAAAGCAGAATTCACAGGATGAGCAAGAGAAAAGGGGAGCAAGTTATCAGAAATTCGTATTTCCCAGACAAGGAAATGAATAAAGAGATATGGGACAAAACCCAAAAAAATGAAACATGTAAATAAAGACAATGCCTAAATGGGAAAAACAAACCAACCAACCAACCAAACAGAAACCTACTGAGAAAGGATAGGGGAAAAAAAAGAGAGAAAAGATACAGGAGAAATACTAGAGGATCAAAGAAGAAAACTAGTGATGGATGGTTAATATGCTGCAGGTATAAATTGTTTTTTCACAACACTACACATAAAAGGAAAGTAGATAACATCCTAGGGACTGAGGCATGTTTTCCTAGGCTTGGGGGAGTGAATTGTTGAAAGGTTTTACCCTCATCATAAAACAGATAAGAAGGCAATTAGAACTACTGAAAGCCAACAAAGCATTAGACCAAGATGACTTAAATCCCCAAATTATGAAAGCGGAAGAAAGGGGAACTGGAAACCTTATAGAAAAGATTTATGACAACTTACTGAGAACAGGGTATTACTAAAGGGTTGGAGAAAGAATTGATGCAGTTACCACATTTAATAGAGGAAAGAAGGAGCCAGGGAACAAATGTGTTCAGCTGTAGGCACAGATACAGGAAATACTCACTAGGAAAGATAAAAAATTTGTATGAAGCTGAGATAAGATATGGAAATAATAATTAGAAAGGGAGGACAGGGAACACACATTTGTAAAACTCATTATTTTTGGTTTCTTTGGATATCTGTTCACCCTCAGTATTGATCACCTAACACTAGGAAAGGGCACATGTAGTAATGGCCATTTATTCTGGCAAGAATTTAATATGCAGCCAGAAACAGTGTCCCCCAGATCTGCATTCATGGTTGTTAGTGGAAGAGAGCAGTTGTTCTTGATAAAGGATCCAGCACAGGCTGCTGCATCAGTCAGTGGAGCATAAATGTGTTCATTCCAGCAGCAGGCTTCAACCTCGCAGAGGCAGAAGTTAATTGAATAACCTGGCAGACACATCTGACCACTTAAGAGCAATTTCAAAAGTGCCACAAGGCATGAAGACATGTAAATAATCCTTCAGAGACTACAGAGCAGCAACAGAACACCACTGAAAGACATGTGAGTCACAACTCAACACTGAAGGGACACTTTCAGAAGTGCCCTTAATATGTAAGTGCTTTTATAAGTGCAGATGCCACAATTTGAAATTATTTGCATGGTCAAGGCAAGATACAAGGGGAAAACATTAAAGAGATTAATTTGATTTAAGGTCAAAACACAAAAAGCAGTAGATGGATGCTTGTAATCCCTTCCCTTTCTCCCCTGAAACACTCTGCCAAATTCATGCCTCTAAATTATGCTGTTAATTTACCCTGGACACTAATTTATGCTTTTAATTTGTACTTTCTATTTATAAAGAATTACTAGCTTCAGAAAAAAGAAAAATCTCTAGAATCAGAAGGTCAAAAATGCCTACTTATTCCTTTCTATTTGTGCACTTAGATTCTTGAGGCAAAATTGGAGCTGCCAAATGTAAAAATACTCCAAACACAAATTTTCTTGCCATAGTGTGATTTGACACATGCAGCTAAGAGTCAGGTAGTCAATTAGCCCACTGACTCCTTTAAAGATCTTCTTACATACCACTTCACATTACCAGTTGAGAAAAGTACTGTGCAATCAATACACTGAGGATATTTTTCAAAACCAGAAGTATGAACATTTCCAACAAAATGAAGCTTATAAAAGCATAACCACAGCTACGGGAAGAGGTAGAGCCACAAGACAGCCTTTATACTTAAATAAATGTATGATCTTCAAAGGCCTTCACCTTTCTTATCAGCAAGCCTGTGCACACTCTTGTCCAGAGTTTGTCACACGATTTATCTTTTCTAAGGGGGGAAAGAGTTTCTGTGGGAAGTGCTGTTAAAAGACTGGTACACTTCATCAGTGTGAAAAAATATAAAGAAATACTACTATTTTTAGTTTCAGTGAGATGTTCAGTTCATTAAGTGGCACTTCTAGCTGTCCTAATCACCATGTCTACTCTTCTTATGGCCAACATTTCCGATAATCAGAAAACTAAAATAAGCTTGCAACATGTACATCATCCCAGAGTAACAACAGGGATGAGAAAGGGCTGGATTCACTCAGGAAAAGAAAATCCAAAACCAAAGAAAGATTTACCATGCAGCTCAAAATGCTCATCAAAGCACCAACAAATTGGAACCTGGTACCACACTAGCTTTAGATATCATGTTTTGTCTTCTAAAAAGTGCCTAAAGTATTTGTGTACCGAATCTGCATACCAAGATCACAGCAAGAGATTTCATAATAACGTCACACATCAATTAACATGCAAAATCAGCACAGCTACATTTACCAAATTCTTGAAATATAGGACAGCAAAAGCAGCATTGGAAAAACAATTAAGTGCACCAAATTAGGAAATTTGGGATACATGGGTAAGAGGAATACTGAAAGTTCAAAACCACTAATTTTTAAATGTAAAGACTGTGATAAGGGAAACAAAAAAATAGCCATATTAACATCTCCAATATTTTATAAGGACAGCTCTTTGTAGCTCCATTTTGAATAGTCATCATCTGTCATTTAATATCTGTGTATTCACAACTACACAGTTAACCTTATCCAAAGCTAAGAATGTATAGACTGGCTCTCCATTCTTTACTGATACCATTTTCTCACTGCTTTTCAAAGCATCCATTGGACAAAGAAATTAACACAGCTGGCATTAAAAGTGCTTACACAACAGTCAGGAGCACACTTGCTGGTTATATACAATAAGATCAAAACCAGGTAAGAGCTGTGATGTTTTTTGACTCAACATAGAATAGTTAGCTGCTAATTCAACTTCTGACACACCTCTGCACAGACAATTTTTCTTTGGTCTTTTGTTTTTTACCTGATATTTTGACTTTTCATTTTACTAGGTCAGACCATATCATCTTGGACAGCCTCAGGGGCCTCTAAGCAATCAATGGCACAGTGTACAACGGTTGAAAAAGCAACTGCAGGTGCAAATTCTGCTATCTCTGATCCCATTTGATGCACTGTAATCATCCATTGCTTTAGGCTTCAAAAACTCCAAAGCTGACCCTGTGCTCTATAAATCATGCTACTTCTACAGAACTATCCCCTTCAGCTATTAAATGAATTGTTTTGTATAAACATGCATCAAATCTTATTGTTCCTTTCCAAGCTTCCAAAGTGCATAGCTTACCCCAGAGGGGAAAGAGGCTGAGAGAGACTTGGAAGATCATAACAACAACAAAAACAACAACAACAAAAAGAAACAAAAGAAAAAACCCCAGTTACTATATTCTGGCTAGTCAAAAACTATATAAAACAATACTTGTCCTCAGGATTTATCCCTGTTAAAACAGTTTCTTGCATTATTTGAATGCAGCGTAAGTTTCCCAAGAACATTCAGTTCTCCAATACAGTAAAACAGATTTTTTTTCCTCATTCATAATCTCATCTAATTAGCATAAGCACAAGAAAATGCTATAAGGCTGACCTTCAGGCAAACAGAAGTATTTTATGGTTACTATCAGGGCAGGGGAAGTCAATATATTAGGGCCATAAGGAAGCTCAAGACTTGCATCCATTTAGATACCCATCAAAACCTAGTTCCTCACACACTCCACACCCCACCCCCTCCCATGCCTGTAAATAACTAGTTAGCAAAGTTACTAGGAAACTATACTTAGGTGTAGGTATGTACTGAAATGCATGCCACTTTAGTTAGATGCATTAGACAGAGGGGGACTAAGTTATTCCTTATTCACAGAATAGAGCTGTTGAATGTTTCTCACTTGTGGGTGTATGCGCTCAGACCACATATATGTCCAAACAAGACAGAAAGGAAATATCATCATTACCTCCTACCCTGTGATTAAGACTGTCATCCCGGATGTGGGAGACCAAGGTTCAGTGCCTTTATCTGCCTTAGGGATTAGAATCTATACCTCACCTATGCTTTATTTTCTTTTTTTTTTTTTTTCCACAAACACCAAGCTATGGGATACTTTAAGCAAGGGGTGAAGACATATGCCACTAAAGGAAGATATCCCATTACACTGACACAACATCCTCTTGTGCATCTAGCCATTACACACTCCTGGAAATTTCCCCCCCACAGCATTTGTTTACATGGCATTTTGCAGGCATGCACATGAAAATTCCATCCAAACTGAGCCAGCAGGACACGTGCCAGCTCTGAATGAAAAGCCATACTGTTGCATTTAGCACATCATTGAGCCTCAAATGATAAACTCCACTCAGAAGTGAGCAACTTTAAATCCTGGCATTTCTTAACTTTTCACTGTTTAACTATATTAAAACGAAAAATGCCTGCTTGCAATATATTAAGTAGCAAGATTAGGAATCTTCCTTTGTAGCGCTTTCCTAGGACTTGAGCTAATGGTAGTAATAAAAGACGAGCTTTCATTTTGTGGCCCTATCTGTAGGGGGAAAAGACACACACCTTGCCAATTTGTTTTACAGCTCTTTGCAAGATAGTAATGCAATCTGAGATCTGGGAGGAGTGGTTCTGCAAGGCAAGCAGGCCATAGTTAATGTGCCAGTCAAAATGATCTAGCTGCTTCTGACAAAAAGGTTAGAAAAAATGCAAAGCTTAAAAAAAATCATGATCTTAATGAAAATATTTATCATTTTTTACTTCACTGTTCCCTCACTAATAACAAGATCTATGAAAACCACTGCTAAAACATGCAAGATTCACACAAAGGACAGCAACTTAGAATTGCTGCCAATTACTTGCTTACTTCAAAGGATTTGCTTCTGTATGATAGACCAAAGATTTCGGTCTATTTAGAATCAAAAAAACACCTTAAAGAAAGCAGTATGATTTTCAAAATCAAGCACTCAAGAGTAACAAAGAAATGAAACTAAGACCTGCTTATGCAACATTAATTCAACTACCTGTTTACATATGCTCAGGTCAGATCTAACAGGGAAGGGAGCTAAAAGGACACCAGCCTTTTACAAAGACACTTCTCAAAGCCAGGGCTAGTAATATTCACTGAAAAATTATTACCATCCAGAAAGTTACTTATGACCATCCTGTCTAGTTTCAGTTAAGAAGTAGCAATGGTTTGTGTATGCTTTTGGAATTTTCAGTTTGCCTATATGAAAAATAGGTTTCAGTGCATAATTATATGTGCACTTAGAGCCAAATCCCAAACCAGCAGTCCAACATTCCCCTCACAACAGGTTAACAGTCTGTATATATTTCAGCAGCAGAGCAGTCATTAAAAATTTCTGCTTACTGTTGGGAGTCTGAGACTTACCCAAGGGTCCTTCTAGTTTAAGGCAGATAGGGGTTGTGAACAAGCCACCAGCAGAAGTGTGAAGTCTAATGTTGAATTCTGAATGTGCTTGTATTAGTAAGAGAGGGGTCTGAATCTGAACAAAACCTCAGGAGAAGTTCAGTATTACACGTATCATTTTATATCCAAGACAGATTTTGCCAGAGGATTGAATCTTAGTCTTGATGTGAAGTATGAAAGTCCTCACCAGATGAAAGAGGTAAAAATCCTTCAAGGGTTCATTTAAGTTAACCTTGTAACTATGGAGTTAATACTGAGGTTGGGTAAATAGCTATTTACTTACTTGTCTAACATTTTCTTGTGTAAATGTTGATTCCAGACTAAGAGACCAAACACCACTGCATTCCTTTCCTGTGAACGTGGCAATTCCTAAAACTGAGGGAAGTACAGCATTTCAGCAGGGAGAGCCTGAACCTCAGGACACTCCCTATGAGTCTGCAACACTCCCTCACTCCCCTCATCTGTCCATGATGTTATGTTGCATACTTTAATCATCACAAAACAATTTTTCTTGAATGACCTCTGCCCCATTCTGTATGTTCCAGACTTGGAGGGTGAATCAAGGCTGCACATGCAGTACAAAAGGCAAGTACTGAGTTTGGCCAAAAAACTGGAAGAAAAATTTGAAGGAAGCCAGAACTGCAGAAAGAAGAGTCTGGTTTCATAGTCAAGGCTGATAAGTGATAATCTGGAGCATTTTTCTCTGGAACTGTCCCTGCATAACACTTTTCCTTTAATTTTAGTTAGTGCGATACAATGCCAAGTACTTGGGGGAAAAAAAAAAAAGAAAAAAAATAATTCCAAGACTTCTGAAACTGGACACCCAAAGTGCATTATACCACTGAATTGCAAGATTTAATTCTAATCTATTAAATTGTGAAATATGGGGCCTTTTAACCTGCTAAAAGTGTTCTGAAATTATTAGTCATACCTGACTAATACTTGAGAATGCTTAGATATCCTTGTGGCAACTTCCACACAAGAAAACATCAGGAAGTTAATAAATCTCTTTTCTTAGGATAATTTTAAGAAAGTACCATAAATATGGTCAAATTTTAACATTGAATTGCTTGTTATTTCATCATCAATTATAGTATACAGAAGTAGCACAACAAATAAAGGTAGCATAATATATTTGGCCCTATATACAAAACTATGAGACATTGTATTAAGAACCTATTTAAAAATGGTGAGTTTTGTTAACAACAATCCCGAATTCTGAACAATTTTGCTGTTGCAACAGTCACCCTGGTTAGGCATTATTAAATTTCAAAATTAGAAAAGCAACAGAAGATCTGTGGAAGAAGGTCTTCTTTTTTATACCATCATTAACAAACAAAGTGTTAGAGGAAGATGAGAAAGAGCCCACTTTCTGTTATCTGTGCAAAGCTTCTGAAACTCTAGAGCATCTAGGATGATCTTCTTTATCTTAAACACAGAAAACTCCACATTTACGTCTTGTTCTAGAACATTAATAAAGATGCTCACACTAAGGAAATGCTACTTAGAAGCCTGTTTCTTTTCCAAGGATTCACAGAAAAAATTCTTTAAAACTTTCTAAAATGTAAAACATTTTAGAAAAGTAATATTAAATAGAAGGAACTCAGCAGTTTGCAGTAAAGCTTATTTCTCAGGACACAAAGTACATTCCTTCTTTGAGGCCTGTAAAATACAGAGGACTCTATTACAAAAGTTGGCAAGTAATTACAAGGTCAAAAAAGCTTTGTTTTTTGGACTAGATCAGGGAGAAAGAAAGTTTCCTCTAACTTCAGCCTGGCCATAATTCAGAAAACTCTCCCTAAAAATTGAGAGAAAGTGAAGTGTGTCTTTGGTTTGGTGACTACGCTTGCTAGTGTTAATGCTTAAGATTCTGAGAAGCTTCTTGTTGAGTCTAGGTTGAAGTACGTCCTAATTACCATAATCGTATCAGGGATTAAAAATTCAAGCCCCCATACCCATGGCCAAAAGGAACAGTTTGATACATATAAGGTACATAAATTACTTTTTGTGGGTGAATACCATTGTTATAGGTTAAAGAGAAGAGTTATTTTAGACTGCACATTGTGTCAAACGTTTTCCAAAGTTTATGAGATTATTTACTTTTCAGGATGTTTCTTCATTGCTCAGAAGTTATTAAATACTCAGAAGCCTTTGAGCATATGCTAGAATATGACGTTTAGCATGATAGTATTTAACTGGCATATATCCACATTTTATATTTGAAAGTATCTTATTTGTCATCTTATTTTGAAGATCTGAGGTTAGATTTGACTTTCTAGGCAAATGACAATGCACACCAATTTCTTTTTTTATTATTATTTCCAGAAAAATCCATTGCAAATTCCAAGTTACATATAAATTTGCTTTGAAAAAGCAAATCCATTGTGTTTGTACCGATAAACTATGCACAGATATTTAGTCCTGTTTCATGCCAGCAAAAGCAGACATTTTAACCATAGCATGGAAATATTTTGCAGGTGCTGAGAATGAAGTATAATGGAATAGTTTAACTGTTAGAAAGATCCCCTGAAAAATTCAAGCAAATTAATATTAAGAAAAATAATATTGTCACATTTAAGATTTTGTATAACCTTTTTAGTTTTTGTCCAAATGTGTTGCCAGGAGAGGATTCCTACCATTACACAAAAAGATGTTCTCAACTTTTTCAAGATTCGTTCCGTTTACTGTGTAGCAAGTACAGTCAGGAATTCAAGAATGTAACCTGTGTGGCATATTTTGATGGACATATCCTGAGGCTGCAATTCCAGAAGTGATTAACAGAAAGAAAACAAATGCCTTGTTGTCATCTATTGGCTGAAGTAATCACCATCATGGTTGTCAAAGAAAACAGCAGAAGTTACTGAAAGGAAGAAGAAATGAGCATCCCTCTGGGCATCAGGTTTACAGCACTAAGCTATTTCACTGCAATATAGAGAGTAATTCAAAGTCAGATAGTTCCTCACAGCTTGAACAACTGTATAGAATAACACTAAAAGGATTTTAACAATTTTCATAAAGTATTATTCACTCCCTTATTTTTTCCTAACGTAAAGAAAACTGTTGAGAAGAGTCTATCATTAACTAGCAGTTGATCACACACATGTTCTTTTGTGACTTGTGAAAATGGAAAGGAAATGCAATTTATAGTGTCTTCATCAGAATATTGTCCTGGTTATTGATACTGATCCCTTAAAAATATACTGACAAAGCAAATGAAACATCAAAAGAAAAACCGCCTGAAAGGAGTTCACTTTGTGAGGGAAGATTAGAAGAGCTATTATAGATTGCAACCTTTCTTCCCACACCTCTCGAGTGGATGAACTGCAAGGCAGGGACTGGGGGAGCAAAGACCTTCCCACTGTAAGAGAAGATCAGGTCTGTGACCACCGGAGGACCCTGAACATACGTAAGTCTATGGCAGCTGACAAGATGCATCCCAGAGTCCTGAGGGAATTGGCTGATGCAGTTGCCAAGCCACTCTCAATGATATTTGAAAAGTCATGGCAGTCAGGTAAAGTCCCCAGTGACTGGAAAAAGGGAAACATTGCACCCATCCAGCTCTGGAGTCTTCAGTACAGGAAAGACATGGGCCTGTTGGAGTGAGTCCAGAGGAGGGCTGCAAAAGTGACCAGAGGGCTGCAGCACCTCTCCTGTGAGGACAGGCTGAGAGAGTTGGGGTTGGAGAAAAGAAGGCTCCATGGAGACCTTATTGCAGCCTTCCAGTACCTAAAGGGGGCCTATGAGAAAGATGGGGACAGACTTTTTAGTAGGGCCTGTAGCGATAGGACAAGGGATAATGGTTTTAAACTAAAAGAGGGTAGATTCAGACTTAGATATAAAGAAGAAATTTTTTATGGTGAGGGTGGGCAAAGACTGGAACAGATTGCCAATAGAGGTGGCAGATGCCCCATCCCTGGAAACATTCAAGATCGGGTTAGATGGGACTCTGAGCAACCTGATCTAGTTGATGTCACTGCTTATTGCAGAGGAGTGGATTAGACGACCTTTAAAGATCCCTTCCAACTCAGACTATTCTATGATTCTCTGATTCTGTTATCGGTATATTTTAAACTTCACCTTTACATCAAAAGACAGATATAAAAACTGGGATATTTTACTTGGGTGCCTTAAGCCTCTGAGTTAAAGTACAGGTTAGTTCTTCAATTTTGGTGGTATAAGAAACTTGTACAAAGCATCCCTGACTCAGACATGGCTCTTCATCTCTCAGTTTTCATGGTTTGGTAATTGGTTTTAATCACAGGACTGTGTTTTATCTGCAGATGTCACTCATTTCATAGCATGGAAGTAAACATCTGGCTAATAGGGTTGTACTGGACTCTTCTTTTGTTCCCCACCATTCCTCAAAACCTACATATCTATGCTTGACAGTGAGCTGCCTCCCTTCCTCAAGGCATAGGAAGGAAATATAGTAAACAAATATGTAAAAATCCAGGTGGCTAGTTCTGAATGTAGAAAGGTGTATTTCAATAAATGTTCCTTAAATGGAATCTTTCTTCATGATGGCAAAATCAGCAACGGTACTGCCTTAACAGTTCTAAAATATATGGTAGACAGATCATTTACAGATGTTCAGTCTCAAAATATGTCTGGATTTATGACAGAGTGTAGTATGTTACAGAAGTATTCATCTTGGTCCGAGGTAAACAAGAAGTACTAAATAGGTACAGTATTTGTCACCAGTTAAGAGTATATGTATATATATGAATCACAAGGTAAAGAGAAATAGAATAAAAATAATTCTGATCAAGTTTTGGTCCCTCATTTACAAATGAAGTAATAATATTGCTACTTCATCATCCTTATCCTGGGCATATCTCCCTAAACTAGAAGCTAAAGAAAGATCATGAGACAATGCTAGACCCAGATTTACAGAGATTAAATCCCACCTGAATTTTTGTTACATATTTCTTACTGACTAGTTGACTACTGAGGCCACAGCAGTTGATCAAAAGCTGTACACGCACCAGGTACAGGCATCTTGGTGGAACGTTTAGATAGAACACTAGGGAGGCATGTAGGCATTTAGGTAGAGATCAGATGAATTGCGCCCGAGAATCATATTCAAACAGATCTCATCTTGCAAGGGAGCCACCTTTTTATGAGACAGCTGCTGAAAACACACCTCTATCTAATTTTCACAGCTCTGGAAAAAACCCACCAGTTGAAACTAATATGAGAGAATTTCAGCTTAGCAGAAGCTTAAGAGTGCGGATTTCCACTTCATCAGGAATAATCCAGAAAAGTCCTGTTTTTCTGTCTGCCATGTCTGAACATGGAAAGTTGTATCAAGCCAAACCACACTGTGAGACTACTCCTTACATAGTTCTGGTCCTCCCCTTCCACTTAATTTTTTCCATTTTTTAGGAGGCAACCGGACAAGGTGGTCATTCCTCAGGAGTCCTTGTTTTGGGTTCCTGCCTGCTGTTGTATGTCCCTGAGCTCCTCTGGGCTTATGCAGATGGGCGTTTAGTGAGCTGTTGGCTCCTGTGATGGGCTTGGCAGGGTATTATTTGGCCTCCCCCTCCTACCATTGTCTCTCTGAGCTCCTTTGTGGGTGTTCTATCACATAACCTACCCCTTAGATTTAAAAATAAATAAATAGTCAATTAATTTAAAAAAAAATAAATCATTTTTAAGGATGCCTTTCAGAGTGATAAGACATCTAGAAAATGGCTATTTATAATTTAAGCTTTCCATTTATCCTTACAGACTCAAGCTATAATGACTGACAGTTACAAAAGCACTGGTGGACCTATAGGAGGTTAAGTAGAGATAAAGTAGTACTTAAAAATGGAGGTTGCATCTGGGTTTGCCCTTTTTTTTGTTGTTGTTGGTTTTTTTTTGTCTCATCACAGCTGTACCTTGCTCAGCAGATCTTAGAAGACTTATATTTTGAACACACTCTGGGCTATATTTCTCCTGACCTTATCTTACGCTTAGCTTCATCTTTTCACAAAACTTCTGCCTGTTTCAACATCACATAGCAAGTGACAGAAACATGGTGATAAGTACTAGCATTAGATGGGATAAATACACACTCTGACTGTGGGTTTCAAATACTGCCATTGTGAAACCACACTTGGACACAGAGAGTCTGATTAGAGCCAAGTGTTTAATTTTTTTCTAGAGCTCACAAGTTCTGGCACAAACAGCAGGTACCTCAGCTTCTCCTACTGCTTTTAGAATAAGACAAAGTTCAGTAACACAGTATAAATTCAGTAAATAGAATACCAAAGGATTTTTGGCTTCATATTAATAGGGAGGCCAATGAGCAGATTATAAACAGGCAAGGAGGGGAATCTCACTTTACTGACTTTGGCCTAAGATTCCCTGAGATAGGGAAAAGAGAAACCGTAATTGCTTTTTTCAAACCAACACAGCATAAGCTCAACTGGTAGCAATGCTTGTAATTAAGATTATCAGATTTTCTCTTTTATCACGCCCTGCTCCTCAAGTGATTAGCTACTCAGCAAGACAGAGGCTTTAAATACTTCTCAGTTTCTTTTTACCACCTGGGCTTGCAGGATCTATAATTCTTTGACCACCAAGAAGCCAATGACAGAGATTAAACCTAGCAACATTGAAGTGGCTGCTGTTTCAATTTATTACCAGCTGTTCTAAAAAAAAAGTAACTTAATATCTATATGAAAGCAGAGTATTAATAGAGTTTCTGTCTATCCCTGCTAACAGGGCCCAAAATAGCTAATCACACAAATGAAGGATCTAACTCTCCTAGACCGTAACAAAGCTCAGTGATGACCATTTGAATTGCCTCTTACTGTGCACACGTGCCAGAGCACTGCTTGATTTCAAAGCAAAGACTCAGTCAGATTGACACTATATCTTCTGAGAGCATGCATGCATCATCAGATGTAGTTAGTAAGGTCAAGACAGCAAATCTCTACTTACTCTTATCCTGCTAGTGTCTGCATGAGCTACAACCTCCGAAAGGTACATTATCACCAAATTACCAGATACCAAATACCTGCTGCCTCCCACAGCAGTGAAATGACCTCCCTTGCCACTCTGCAAAGCAACCATCAGTAAAGCCACACACTACTTGAAAATCAATAGTATCATCTCAGCTATAATCACTGTGGTGCCAGAGGAGCTGTTCGCTCTGACTGCTTTGGCACCATCAGCACTGAAGGTCTTCTGACTGCTGGCAGGCTTAGTAATCCCCCAGTACTAGGGGATTATCAGACCATGCCTGTTTTACTATCTCTTTGTTCTAGACAGGGCTCTAAGAAACAATTAACTTGCTAGGGAAAATTGTTACCCTCCATCAGTGATAGAAACCTTTTTATTCTAACCTTTGAAAGGGATTGCAAACATCAACCACCCCATATATCTTAACCCTTTATTAAATGCCCCACAGGGTAAGAGATTAATTGTTAAAATTATATATATATATATGCACACAAAATAGATTATAAGACTCCATGACCATGGCCAGCCTGGGATCAGCCTGTGTGCCTTCCTATTTGCCCTCATGCAACTTCATTGAGTAATACAGAATGTCTAGAATTGACTAAACGTGGTCACTTGCTCCATATAAATCCCCATGAGCTCCGTGGATTTGCTGGTCTTCACAACTTCATCACTTCATAAAAAGCAACCCCCGAGAGCAGCACAAGGACATCCTGAAAAAGATTTGGGAGCAATTTCCTATTCACTAGAATTGTATACTCAAGCCCCAAGTCACAGGAACACCATCAAGAGATTCAACTTTGCTTCAGACAGAATTGCTCCAGCAGCAACTCCAGAAACACCCTTCCAAAACACAAAGGAAGCATCAAAGAACCTATTGACAATCCTCCTTAACCTCCTCTTCAGAAGTCTCCCAATGGGAACAGCCACCTAAAGGCAGTTTTGAGAGGAACTGTAAGAGCAGTGGGTCAACCCACTTCACAGCTTGACAGATACTTCCATTAGTTGTAGAAAGTGCCTGGGGTTACCTAGGACTAGTGGTTTCTCAAATCTCTCAGCAAAGGGTTCACAGACAATTTCCAAACTCTTTCAAACCTTTCTGCATTTCCAATGCCTAACCGGAGGATGAATGATGATGATGAAGTCAGTTCACTAACACACTCGAAGTAGCAGAGGAAGCACCTACAGGACCTTATTCTTAACTCTATTTCTGTCACACAAGCATTTTGGAGTCTCTCATTTCCAAATGTACAAGTACTTGACTTTGTTTGTATACAGTCCAAAATCTATCTGTATATGGCATTTCTCACAGCTGCGATGACAGCACCAAACCAGGCAGAGTAATACATCAGAGAAACTATTTCAGTGCAACAACTTAACTGTTTGTAAATTAAGCAAACACGGTACTGCATCTCATATGTATTACCAATTCAGTTCCCATATGCCTTTTGGGTTAGTCATACAGAATTACTATCTCAGAGCTTCATTAAATAGGAAAAGCGGTTTTGTGCTGAAACCCCTCCACTGCAAGCCAATTCAGCAAGTGCATTCCCTCCTTTCTGTGCCATCACCGCCCCTTTGTCTGCCTCTGCTGACATCTATCCATAACAAACATGGCACAAATGTAAGTCTTGCCTTGCCTAGAGCAGGTCCTTCACAAAGGTAACAGAGGAGTTGCTGTGGATTACGCAGAACAGGAAGGTGAGCTCAGTATTGATAGAGACCTTTTAAAGCTGCATTAGGAGTGAGAGTTGTTTGGTTTTTAGGGAGAAGGGATGATCCAGAGTTGAACTTGAAAGCAGAGAGGAAAGAACCTGTCCAAACATAGGAACAGGCAGTCAAGTGTGTGACCAAGTCATTGATTTGAGTACCTCGAGACATATCATGTGGCACAAAGCCCAGAATAGGTAAAGGACTATGTTAAAATGACCTCATCTGTGACAAAGTAGTTCTGTAAAAAAACATTTGTCAAAAAAAAAAAAAAAAATCACATTAACCAGAAAGCAATGTGAATGCACCTTATGACACTGTATTGGTTCTTGCTAATCACCAAGAAACTTGTAACTAGTCTGAAGAGAGGAGCATGTTAAAATAAATGTCATCACATGCAACTTATATAATTTGGCACTTGGTTCCAGGTACCAATGGAATAAAATTCTTATAACTTTTATGGTTTAAATATGACTGCTAGCAGCCAGTTTTCAAAAAGGAAGTGACAAGTTACTTCTAAGACAAAATTATTCCCAAGCTGCTTTTCAAAAAATTGCCCTTTAACAGGAAAATATACCTGTGACAAGTGGCATAAGATACAGCTGGAAATTCCCAAAGGTTGTTTATAACATGGATGCAATGCTTAAAAGTGATCATCAGTGAATAAATACCTTGGTGCCTGGGTATGCTTATTTACAGATGATCTTGAGAACGCTGGCAAACTTTCTGAAGCATTAACTGATTTCTGTAAAATGCAGCAAGATCCACTAAAGAACAGGGTGAGCTAAGAGTAAAATCAAAGAGGAAAGATGGGGAGACTGAAGAAAGACCGTAAGTGGGTTTTACATTTTTCTGCTGTTAATAAACTGCAATTGCATGTTAGTTATGCAATATATGGGTCATGGTAAAAACTTTTAATTTCAAAATTGATTCTCCAAACAATGCTTTGTATTTTTTTCCTAGTGCATGTCTATATTTTTAAAGGAGACTGTTAACAGCTTTTAAAGACTTACTTGTAACTTTAGTTCTGAGTCAGAAATGCTGTTTGTGATCTTTTTTTAAATTCAAACTGAAATTCCAAGACATTGTTCAAATCTCCTTAGTCCCATCACTTCTTCAACAGCTGCCTATTAGAAAAGTATGTTCACTCTGTAACCACATGGGAGGTTGCAAAAGAATCATAAGCAGAAGAAAAAGGAGACAAAATACTTAATTTGGGGAAGATCTTTCTCAGTTTGTAACTAATGGCACTGAAGGAAACGTGGTCTTCTAACACATTCACATGTAAGATAAAGAGTTCAATATATTCCTTTGTGTTAAATTTTCAGAAAACTCTAAAAGTAAATAAGCCTTCCAACTATTTGTTAATCATTTTGGATGAATCACAGGAGCACCCAGATGCCATCATATCAGCATAGTCTTTCATCAAATACTTACATATAAAAATGGGTCAGACTATCCACCCAGACAAATCATACTCTTCCTTGTATGTTTACTTCAACATAGTTATGTACTTATATGGAATTGTTAAACTAATCATATTTTTGCCAAACTGACTATAACATAATCCACCTACAATGACCAACTACAGAAGAAAAATTAAACAAACATTTTGCTGTTGTTAAACATTTTTTTCTGTGGATTTGAGCTTCTGAAGCCAGCAGGTCACTTGGATTATGTATACAATGTTGGTAATTGCATTCCTTAAATCTACAAAATGCCACGAAGCTCACTATTTTCCAAAATAGCTTTGCAAACAATGACAATTACAGCCCAGACATTTTCAAACACAGCAGGTTATTGGCTTAGGCAGTGATGGAAACCCTAAAAAGAAGATAAATATTTTGAAATGCACTGTAAATCAAGTTTGTGCACTGGACTAAGAATGGATTATCTGCCTCTAAACAGCAAAAGATGTTTTAGTTCGAGGGGCTTTTTCCATGCTTATTTACTAGAAATCATTTTAAATTGTGTCTTTGTGATTTATTTTTTTTATTTTCTCAAGATTTTTAGCAGTTGCATTGTAATAAATACTCTAATTAGTTATACATACTTTAGTCATTACGTTTACTGATGTCTAAGAATTTGCTGTTTCTCAATCTTTTAATAAAAAGTACATTTTTCAGATTAAAAATTGATTGGGAACAATGCTGTCAACTTCATGCTGCTCTGCAAGTATTTATAGCAGATGTATCTACAGTCTCAACTGGGCAAATTTCTACTGAGCCCTTGACTAAGAATGAGTCTGTGAGGAGGATTATTACATTGCGATGTACTATATTGTGATACTGTGGTACCAAGACAAAGGCAGCCAATTTTGCATTCTTCATTTTGGAAATGAAGTATCTGGACAAGAAAAAAAGACAGCCCAAATGGGAATTCATACAATTGACTGTCCCAGCTTTGGCTAGTATCAGTAGAGAGGATCAAAGCTTAAAATTTTATAGAAGTTGCCTTCATTGAGAAAGATAAGTCCAACTGACACTTCCGAAAATGTGTAGTGAGCATTCCATTCTTAATCAGAATGGGATATTTATCCCACTATTCCTTGTAATTTTATAACACCTGAATTTCCATTTTCTACTAAAAGACTACTACAATTATATAAATTTGGCTCTTGAGTTTCCTACCTTTGCTCTTACCCTCAAAAAACTAATTTCCTAGCTTGCCTCAGCATATGGAGGTGGAAAAATGTGAAACAAGAAAGTTAAAAAAAAGCTAATAAGACAATAGTAACTCAGAAGTTTGGGTTTGGCTTGGTGGGGTCTTATTCCCAAAAACAGTTTCATGACTTTTTTCAAATACTGGCTCAAGATTTTTGAGCAGTAGGGCTGACTGTTCAGCTGTGCATCCTTTTCCAAACTTCCATAGACAAAGTCCAGGTAAGCACAGACCACTAAAAGCAGCCTCCAAGAACAGCATGAACTTGATCAAAATAAAGATAAACATATCCTATTGAATGACACACATAGTATAATAAGGAAAACACAAGCAAAACCAAACTGACATTTTACACATAACCACAGCACTCCATTGCACAACCCTGGACACCCTACGCAAGGTGACTGCTTTTGTAATCAAGTTGCTCAAGCCGCAGAGGAATGATCAAAATTTCAGTACAAAGTTTACCAAAACACGTTACTGCTCTCTTACTCTTATTTTTAAAGGAGATTCAAGGTTTATTGTTTTGAAGGCTTTCAGTCTCAGACTGTTAACAAGCAACATACCTCTTGGCAGCTCTTCACTATCCTGATGACCAGCTGAGAGTCAACACACGCTGTAAGCGTTTGTTCATCAGCTCAGCAGAATTACACGGGACTCAGTGAGCATCTGGCATTCACGAATGCTGCTGTCTTTGCAGCAGGCAGATTTATGGACATAATTTTTGCAACTGCTACTTTTCGTGATCATTTGCAGTTCACTCATCTGCTAAATACAGCATAGCCAATTAAAACAGGCTGTCCAAAGAGGTATAGAGTTCAGCTCATTGCTGCAAGTCACTGACAGAGTCACTGCTTCCTTCTTTTAATAGTATGTATAGCATTTCAGTTCACTGAAGGGATGAAACTGACCAAGGGTGTCTCTGTCTCCACAGTCCCTGCATGTGCCCTCCACTCTCCATCCTGAGGACTGAGCTCCTGCAAGTCCCCTCTCTGAGCTCAAGGCTTTTCTACAAGTTTCTCACACACTCCATCTACCCACAGGAGTCATCTCCTCTCCGCTGTACGGGTGCCTCTGGTTGGGACCTGTGGTCTCCACCAATTCATCCAACCCTTGACTCAGGATCCCCTTGCTGCCTGAGGTTTCCTTGGCCCCTCACACCCTCCCAGCTCCCCTACTCCATTTCATGGCTCATCTTCCTCCCCAGCCTCTCTGCAGTTCTCCCAGCCCCACCGTGTCCCTCCGTCGCTGAGCGGCCCCACTGATGTGCTTGCCCAGAGCCACGGCCCCACCATTGCTCCCCCGGCCCCACCCTCAACCTTCCACTTCAGCTCGAGCCCTCCTACTCACATGTGGGGACTTCTCCCTTTGGAGTTGCGTGGCAGCATCCCCTTCACTTCTCCAGGCAAGGCGGCAGCTGCTGTGACCTAGAGGCCAAGCAGTAGTTGCTGCTCAGCCCAGGCAGCCGGCAAGGCCTATGGGCGCTCCTTACCCAGGGCGCTCCCCAGACCTGGGGCTTGCTGGTGTGAAGCCGACCCATGCCCAGCAATCAGCCTCCCCCTCAGTGGTGCCAGCTGTCGATGGAGGAGAACCATCTCAGCTTGGAGCTCAGCAGCTCTCTGCACCACACACAAGTGACCAGGGCAACCCCCAGCCCCAGCCAGGACCCATGACAGGCTTGTGCACACCAGCACCCTGTCCTGGCTGTGGCTCTGAGCTGCCACAGGCCACAGCTGGGCTCCCAAAACGTGCTGAGGGACACCTGGAACCATAGGCAGGAAGGGTAAGAGGAAGCTGCTGGCCAAATTTGAAAGATGCCGTGGAAAGAGCATGTTTCTTGAGTGCAGTTGTGGTGGGTTGACCCTGGCTGGAGGCCAGGTGCCCACCAGAGCTGCTCTCTCACTCCCCTCATTCACTAGACAGGGGAGAAAAGGCATAATGAAACGCTTGTGGGTCGAGATAAGGACAGGGACAGATCACTCATTAATTGTTGTCACAAGCAAAACAGACTGAACTTAGAGAGGGAATTCATCTCATTTATGACTAGGCAAAACAGAGTAGAGGAATGAGAAATGAAATCAACTCTTAAAACACCTCCCCCCACCCCTCCCATCTTCCTGGGCTCGACTTCACTCCCGGCTTCAACCTTCCCCCCCCCCCCCCCAGTGGCACAGGGGGACGGGGAATGGGGGTTACGGTCAGTTCAGCACACGGTGTTTGCCGCTTCTTCATCCTCAGGGGGAGGACTCCTCTCATCGTTCCCCTGCTCCAGCATGCAGTCCCTCTCCCATGGGTGCAGACCTTCAGGAACACACTGCTCCAGCGTGGGTCCCCCACGAGGTCACAAGTCCTGCCAGCAAACCTGCCCTGGCATGGGCTCCCCTCTTCACGGGTCCACCAGTCCGGCCTGGAACTTGCTCCAGCGTGGGCTTCCCACGGGCCGCAGCCTCCTTCAGGTGCCTCCACCTGCTCCGGTGTGGGGTCCTCCACAGGCTGCAGGTGGAATCTCTACACCCCCTCATCCTTCCTCCATGGGCTGCAGGGGGACAGCCTGCTTCACCATGGTCTTCACCACGGGCTGCAGGGGGATCTCTGCTCCGGCGCCTGGAGCACCTCCTCCCCCTCCTTCTTCACTGACCTTGGTGTCTGCAGAGTTTCTTACATCTTCTCACTCCTCTCTCTGGCTGCAAAAGCTCTCTCTCTCTCTAACTGTTTTTCTTCTTCTTAAATATGTTATCACATTGGCTTGGCCTTGGCCAGCAGCGGGCCCATCTTAGAGCCGGCTGGCATTGGCTCTATCAGACACAGGGTAAGCTTCTAGCAGCTTCTCACAGAAGCCACCCCTGTAGCCCCCCCGCTACCAAAACCTTGCCACACAAACCCAACACAGCAGTCTGTACCTGGCATGTGTGCTAAGTGATGGGAAGGCCACGTCCTGTGGACACCGATGGATGCAGTGCTGTCCATGGCGCCACAGGCAGAGGCACCTGCAATGTCTGACACCACATTCACCCATTTTACTGAGCATCTGCCCACAGCCCACGAGTGCCAAGGAGCAGCCAGCAAGTCTGTGGTGCCAGAAATGTGTTTTGCTGATACTGGGAGAAAAGGGGCCACATGGTAGAGTTTTCCATCTAGAGGCGAAAGGGAGTGCAGGTACCCATCCAGAGCCATGAAACCAAGGCCCCAAACCCATAGTTCTCTGTAGTTTTTATTTCATTAAAATTTGTGATCATCATGACTGCAAGAAGTGGCAGAAAACAGCATAGCAACTTCACAAACGTGGGGCGCAGGGTATACTTTACAGGAGGATGTTTGTCTTAACACTTGAGACCTTTCTTAGGCTGATTAGGATAAGAAAGTTAAAATAAATCCAAGTTAATAGAATTCAGGCCAATCCTCCTTTAGCTTTACAAACATTTAACCAAGGATTGCAGTGAGCAATCAAAGCTGAGCCAACTTCTTAAACCTTGCTGAAAATCCCAAGATGGAATATTCTGCCCTTGTATTTTCCCTTTACAGCTGGTGCAAAATGCAACTTAAATTCTTTTCCCCTTTTATTTAAATAGGCTGTTTTGTGCTCTATTTGACAAGGACCCTGAGCAAGATATAGTTAATTGATACCTGTAATTAAAGCTGTCATACCTCCCCTCCTCCCTAGAAACTCAGTTACCAGCCCTATCCACAAAATGCTTATGAAGGATAATACATCTGCAGTCTAATGTTATCTGCTAATTGACAGGATGGTTTCAACAATGTAACCTTATCTTAGGTAAATAAACTTCTAAGGCAACTTTGAGCCAGGAAGGCGAAATGAGATGCTTGAGATTCCTTTTTGCTGCACAAGGTCTTGTTTTCATGGTGCATTTCAGTAGCAAAGGCTAAACGTGAAAGAGAATCTGACAGACTGAAAGAGAAGCTCAGTTCCCTCTGTTCATATTCGCTCCTAACTCAGTGGTTTTCGTAATAGGAAAAAGCATCTTGAGGGTGTCTTTAATTATTGTAGTAGAAAAAAATGTGAAAAGTTATCTTTATCTGGTATCTTATTTGAAAATAAGTATTTTAATGCATCTCTAGCAGTTGTTTCTTTAAATTCTTAGATTTTATATTCATTTTTACGCTTCAATAAACAATTCACAAAACCAGCTTAAAATTAGCATTTTTAACATACAACAGGGTTGTTACAGATGTGAAAACTCTTCATTACATTCACATTAATATATCACATAAAAGACAGCAGTACTGTACACGAAATATGAGATCCACAGATGCCTGAAAACAGTGAGAAAGAGGAGAAGCAGTCACCAGGGGGGAGAAGATGATGGAAGGAAGAGAAGTCCTGCCCCAGTGTGTGGATTCAGAGGAACAGAAGAGACTGTCCTGGAAATGAACTGCACACTTTTCACACACACATTGTTGCACGTGCATGAGGCCCTGACCCTGTTTCTGACCAGTATTCAAAGATGTTAGAAGGCAGTGACCCTATTAAGTGCACTGCACTTCCGAAAAATTATTTGCTTTATAAAGCATAGCTTACCTCAGAACAAATGTGGCAGTAACAACTGGAAGTATACTCTCAACTTAAGTTTGTCTCCTGAAATTCCAGTTAACTCAAGGGTCCGTGTCTTTCTGTAAAGATATACCTGGAAGACGTTCCCACACGTGCAGAACTTAACCTCAGCTTATCTGCACACAAAGTGTTACTCAGTACCAATCTGCTTCCAAGGGGAGGGAGATCGTGAATCCTGCACAGAAGACTGATCTTCATTGCAAAAGGTAAATCGTATTATGAGATGGGTTTTCAAACAATACGAGTGATAATTTTGTTATGTTATAAACATTGCAAGAGTGTGTACAGTTATAAAGACTTTGATGTCAAGGGGGAGGGTGGGGAGAAGAGCAAATAAATACACTGATTTTGATGTGCTTAGCATTGAAGAAATCCAATTTCCAAAAGCCATGGCTTATCCCTTATCAGCCAGGCCAAATCTGATCCCTCTGGGTGGTCATAGCAACTGAAGCCTGGAGCATTCTCTGGCTGGGCCTTCACTTCCAGCTTCCAAAACTCTTCCTTTTCTATCTCAAGCTGTGATCCGATGAATTCATTCCAAACAGGATTACTAAAGAAGTGAGATTATTTATCTAGCAATCTTGCTAGGTGTTCTCCAAAGATGCCTGTTTATAGAAATGACATCTTCCCACTCTTAATGAAGAAATACATACTTATGTCCTTTCCAGGTAAGATTTCAGTAATTTTCTGACTGGCAGCTATACAACCTCTGAACATAAACTGTGTGTCCTGTAGCCTGTCCAGCTCAATGAAAATGTCAGTCCTGTGCAGAAATAGAAGAAAATAAATGACACGTGGTGCTTAGGTAATATGCCAGTATAAGGGACACAGCACCCTTAAATGCATGCCATACCATGTTCTGAGTGGCTCAGTATCCTAAACTGGACATGAATTCCCCCTTTAGCTGGGTCAAATATACTTGGGAAACTACCAAGTCACTAGTGCTGTAGTGAACCTTGTTCTGTGGTTGACTGAGCCCTTATAAATCTGTTTGGGATTCCATCCTGATTACTGCATGCAAATGCTCTTACACCATTCTGTCTAGTACAAAGATTGGAGGGACCACACAGAAGCAATGATACATCCCTTCCACCTAATTGTTTGTGGTGAAGGGAAGACAGCCAGACAGGGTGTCACTTCTTGCAGAATGACAGCCTCAGCTTAGTAATGGCCTTAAGACTCTTAAGATTGATGACTGACTGACTCCAGATGAGGCTCACAGGACTCATCCAAAGTCTATTGCCGTAAACCGCCACAGAAGAGGCCTGGATCTTAGTTCCTAGTAATAAAGAATAATAAAATAGTCAGCAATATAACCAAGGCCTGTTCAACATTCTACAGAGGATATTTAAAAGTCCTTCTTGTAGATCAGATAGCTTCAGAGAGACCAGGTAGTTTACTCATGAAGGAATGGTTGTGGGGTATAGCAAAGAAAATCAGAGAAAGGAAAAGCAAGTATCTCAGGTGAAAATGGTGTCTATTTCCTCAAGAACTACACTGAAAAAGTGGAACAGAGAATTACAATAGCTGGGCTGGCTCCAGAAGGAAGTTCAGGTACGGGAAAAGTGCATTTTAAGAAGACTGAAGGGAATTTTTTGTGCCAGGAATTCTATAGTCAGCATGGGTGATGTTAGCTTGAAGGTAGAAGAGGGAGGAAAAGAGAGGGAAACGTAACAGCATCTGTTTCAGTGTACCCAGTTTGTCGTTATAATCCAAAACACAAATACTCCGGGGGGGGGGGGGTGAAGAATACTCAAAACCAAACAATAGTGGGAAACCTATCAGGCAATAACTTGTAGTGTAAATGTATGGGACGAAAGTCAACAGACTTTTGGAAAGACAGAGAAAACTGTTATTAGATTGTGTTATTTAGTAAGACCACTCCATCGGTAACTTCTGATCTGTAGGGCAGTAAAACTTGTGATAGAGCACAGGTTGAAATACCCGTACCTTTAAAACAGGCAATTGTTTTTTGAATCCTCATTTGTAAATAGAATAAAAAAGAATAACCAAAATTAGTAAACCTTAAGTATCAGTAAATGTTTAAGGTTCTCTGTACCTTCTTTAACATCTTACTCATAATAGTAGAATTGTTATTTTCATTAAACCAGAAACTAGATTTTAACTGAGAAACAAGAAACATTTCATAGGACTTGATCAGAGATTTCCATACAAGATGTTTTTACTGCACGAGGTAAGAAAAGAAGCATCTCTCAGGAACAGTGACCTAAGCACCAAGTCTTCTGAAATTACTTTCTTCTTTATATTTAAAAACATCATGGCTTCAGATAAACTTCAGATAAAACCTTAAAAGCTCAATGCAAGAAGGACATTTTATTGTTACTGGTATTATTGACTGATTGTTAATGAAATCATTCCAAGAAGTACAGGACATTTTTGCTGCCATTAATTTCATTCTTGATCTACATTATTGTTTAGGCTAAAATATTATCTAATAATGTACATGATCATGTTCTTGACTTTTCCTTTTCCTTACTGTTTTGCTTATATATGACAAACACCGCTGCTGCCAAGGACAGGATTCTAGCATAACATATAGATGTTACTTGAAAGAAAACATCTTAAATATATTTTGATGCATCTGGCAAAGCAAACCTTAAGCATACAGAATTCTAGTAAGTCAGGGAATAGACAACTGTACCATGGGTATCATTCTTAAAAGCTGCAGTTTTATTTTACTAAATTATCTATGTTAAAAACAAATCTGTGCCTGGTGTGGAATTTCACTGCATCAAGTGTTACAATAATTTTGTTTTCATTACAAGCAGGAGAATGCATGTAGAACAAGTGTTAAGAATCATGACAATAAATTAGAATATAATTTACAAAAGCAAAAATAATAATAATAAAGAAACAGTGTACCACATTAATAATGAGTATAAAATAATAAGCAACTAATCACAATAATACAAAGGTAATTTCAGTCTGTATTATTAAGAATATCTATGTGACATTCACTCCATTACAAAGTTCCTAATGAAATGGACTATTTTTGGGTGTATACACCTTGAGGGGTTAATCTCTAGATTTTTCTTTCTGTTTCGATCTTCTTCAGCTGATAGTATTGCTCAGTGGAAGTACTGGCACCAGATTGATTTCTGCATCTTGTATTCCACTATTTGATTCTAGGCCTGTCATATTTATAGCCTATACAAATAGTCCTTTTGCCACTATTTAGGAATATAACACTATTTAGCTTAGATTATAGATGGCTACAGTGTAGCAGCAGCAATGAACTGTGCTGTGGAAACCAATTCTTTTTCTTTGAATTAGGTTTCATTTTTCGGTCTTAGTCTCAAGCGTTGCTTAGTTTGTAAATCCACATACATTCTGTGTTTTGTTCCCTTTAACAATGCAATTCAACGTTGCTCCAGGGAGTTCTTTAAATTCCAACCTCAGTGCTGTTATGCTGCAGAGTAAACATCTGACTCCCTAGTGTTCTAGCACCAGTAAGAGAGCAAAATGTGTCTTTGGAAATACTCCTTACAATTTTAATGTCCTAACTGAGGTAAAAAAAAAGAAAAGGGGTCTTCTGAATACATGGAACCCCCTTTTTTTGTTAGCTGAAAAGACACATTAGCTGATCAACAAAATCATGCCCTGGAGAAAACTGGACCCTGATACAAAGAGGCCTCTTAGGGAATGCCATAGCAAACCCCTTCCCTTTCATCATATTTTGACCTAGCCAGGGCATGCTAGCACCAAGGTGTTTTGTCAAAAGGATACAGAAAGTTGATTCACTTAACAGAGAAGGACTACATACTGCCCTTAATCCCTATGTGCAACTCCCAAAGATTGGGGTTTTTTTTTATCTACTGGTGTCAGTTTTAACAGTTGTTTACATGGTGATGAGAGCAGCAGATAAGCATATGTGAATACATGCAAGCCAAGTGAAAATGAATTCCACTGGTCACAGGCGTACGGAAGTGGAAATACTGGCAAGAGGTAGCAGATAACAGGAATCTTATGGTCATGAATATGTGGGCTACACAAAACCCCATGGATAGATTGTCAATATGTTGGGGGGATTTCATAGTATGAGTTCTGTTAACAATATCTATTGTTCCATGTTAATTCACATTAGTAAATAGTGTGCAATGTATTTGGCTTGTTATTGGCAAAATACACTGGTACACTTCAATCTCATGATATTTTGAAATTATTTTTCACTGAAAAGAGTAATTTTTAAAAAAGTGCTATTTGAGTCAGAATTTGTAACATGTTATTGTTCACATAGTTTTAATTGCACTACAACAAAGGAGGCATAGATGGACACAAAAGCACATTCATCAAGTACCTGCTGCAAAATGCGAGTGTTCAAGTACAATATATTAACATAAACAAGTACCTACTTTCGTTATCTCCTTGTTGAGTCTGTTACTGAAAAGTGAAGGGGAAAAGGAGCACGACAATTAACTTCTTTATAGTAGATTCTTGAATGTGACTTGCCTAAGTAGTTTGATTTCACATTTTCAAATGCCAAGTATTTGGTGAATATTAAAAATATGGTAATATGAAATAAGTAGAATATGTCAGCAGAATAGTTAAGGCATCTACCTATGAATCCAGAGGCATGAGTTTGTTCCAGTATCATGCTGAAAGCTGCCCCTAGCTTTAAATATGGTACAGCTTTAAATATGTACCTTGCAATTTGGGCGAAGGTGGCCAGACTTCATGATAGCCACCCCTCTTCCAGTGTGCCTTACTTCTGATAGTCCAACAAGCCTCTTGGCTCAAGCACACTTTTGACTTCTCATTTGAACAGAACCTATATATCTCCACAAGTTGTTTATTCTTTGGTTGTAATCCTTGCCCACTCAGATGTGGTCTCCTGAACTGCACATTCACATATTCTTTCTCATCAACAAACACCCTTCTGCTATGGTATCAAAGAAGGGAACATCTGGAATCCATTTTAACTTTCAGCTTTGCAAAGGATTGTTGCTATTACACAGTAGGCTTATCTTTTGCACTGGAATTCCTTAGTTTTGGAGAATCAAAAGTAACATGTAAACCAGATGTAGACGCCCACAAAGTTGTTTCTTCTTTGTGGCTGGTGTTGTAAACAAAAGTGAGCTGGAGTCAAAGTGTAAGATCTAAGCAACCTGTACGGTAGTAGTGAAGGAGCTGGCAATATGGTCTTCACCACTGTTGGAGTCTGCCTCCTCCATGATACTGAAATATGTTCCCTTTCAGTGGAAATCTCAGATTCACTTGTACAATGGTAAGATGGCTATAAACCTGCAACGCAGATTTCATTTCGTTTCATAGCACACTTGTATTTCATGCACCACTGCAATAACTGTTGCACCTCTTAAAACTAAGTCCCTCATGGTTGTTCTGTTTAGTATAGCTTTATATATGGCTCACAGCAGTGTTCAGGAAATATGGATTACTCCGAAGGGAATTAGGTGGAATGAAGGAAAAATACATTTTTTAAATTTCTGCTCCTTAAATAACATTTCCAAGATCATTTTATAATTTAAATTGTGGTGCTGTGTTGTGAGATAAAATAGTTAACATTTTTAAGCTATGATTTAACATTTTTTTTGATTCTTCTTTGCTTCCATAGTAGACCAAGTCATAACAGCTACATTTTAAACAGTTTTAAATACAAATGGATTCAGTGTCATTGCTAAGTCCATAATAAAAATTATTTTAATGGTCCAAGGAGGTAAACAGACTATTGGATTTAGTCAAAAGAACACAAATGTTCCACAGTAAGCTATTCTATATGTGTTGTGTGGATTTTTCCAATTTGGCATGCCCTCCTTATACTGTGTCCAGCACTTTGGATTAATAAATCCCACTTCACAGAAGTTAAAATAATATTGAAATCCTGTCAGCTGGGGCTGACCAGTGGTTACGTTTTCCACAGGGTAATGCGTTTGCAAGGACGTCAATCTCATTCCGCTGTGTGGCTCTCCTCAATGGACACTCTTCCACAATGATAACAACAGGGCACATTCTTGTGCTTTCTGTGGGTCAGTGTCCTTGGCAGGTCTTGCAGCACATCTGTCTGAAGTATGCTCGACTGCAGAACTTGAACTTCAGCACCAGTGGGCAATAAGCCACTTTGTTCACATCTTTGCACTCTAATAATTAAGAGCATTAAAAAGAAAAAAAAAAAAAAGAAATAAAAATTAAAGTACAAAGAAAATTTGACATTTAACGTGCTGCTTCTCTATCCACCCATCCACTTCGCCCTCTTTGTAACTACTCTTTCCAGTCCAGCCTAGTGTACACAACATATTTTAAAAAGCCATAAAAATGTTTGCAGGGTTTCTCTCCCAGCCATTTAGAAGTGTGCCCGCTTTGTCTTGGAAGAATTATCATTTATTGGGATAAACGATCACTTTAGACAGCTAGGAAATGTGAGTCATCTTTCTTACAATACTTTTATAGCTTCTTTCTCAGGAGTTATTTTATCCATTCATGAGAGGTTATCCAAAATCTAACATGATTCGCACTATTTGGTACCATGCCTCTGCATTTGTAAGAATCCTTGAAATAGAATGTGTGTTGCAGCTAACAGGGATGGAGAAAATGACAAGCGTTATAAATAAAGGCACCAACAGCGTGAGTTCAGTGACTGGACTGAACGGTGGATTGTACTTTAGGCTTCATTCCACGCATCCACAATTTCTGTTTTGCAGGAGGAAAAGCCATTTTTATGCCTGTACTAGACATGTAAGAGATTTTTTTCATAGTTGTGTTTTCCCTATATGCTTGGCTTACTGCCTCAGCAGCCCTTGTCATCCTGGCAGGTCACTCTCCCAGGAAGGGAAAACAAGAGCTCAACCACACGGAGGAAGGATTCCTTCTTTTCCAACCCACACAGGTTGTATCTAAAGTGACTTGTAGGGGTACATTACAGGAGCACTGCTGGAATATGCTGTGGTTCTCCTCTGACTCAGTTTCCTTTCTGTAGAAAGAAGGTGGGAATAGGGAAATAAATCATTTGGTCCATGCCCAGTTCTTACGCTGATATAGGTGGAGATACAGCTGTATCTGAGAGCTCACAGGTACACTCAGGTTCTACAGCTCAGATGTTGCTGCTGCAGATTTCCTTTGCACTGGAGTGAATATTTTGATAGATGCCTGATAGGGGATTTTTAGTTAAAAGCATTTGCACAGTTCCTTCCAGACTAATATTACAATAGGACTTTGGCAAGGAGCTTTGCTTCACATGTAGGAAGATGGAAGAGATGTATATAGAGAAAAAATAAACCCCATGAGTTTGAATTACAAAAATTAAGTGATGGAAAGAATGAAATTAGATTAATTTCCCAGAAAATTATTTGTCTCAAAAGAATGGTGTTTTTACTCTTTTAAGGTTGCATTTTACACTGGCTTCCTCCTACAACCTTTCTCACATTACAACAGCTGTAAAGAAAATGTGAATAAAAAGGAGATGAACTAGCAGTACTTTGACCAGTATCATATTTTCTATTGATTTGATATCTAGAAGTGAAGACTGGAGGCCAGGATGCTGTTGCTCCAAGGCCTGACAGAACAATAGTCCTTGATCCTGAGATGCCTGTAAGCCAAATATGAAAAAGACAACAGACACACCAAACAGGTAAGAAAAGAAAAAAAGTGGTAGTGAAACAAACACAACCGGCATCTACAATCATTCAGCTACTCCTATTCGTCTTCCATCTACATACAATCTCCTAGTACATTATTTTTGCTCTGGAACAGTGTGTTCATGCTGCAAGCATACTGTAGTAGCAAGTTAAGTGCAGATGAGAATTTTTAGTATTTGAACGGTGGAAAGCATTAGTGAGGCTGAACTTCAGGATTTGTACTGAACGGTATTTCTGATAATGGCAATATGCATGCTTTTAGCTATGTAAGTGGAGGCCATGAAATGATTTAAACTTTAATTTCATTAATAGAGATGCAGTGCTTTCATCATAATTTTTTTACCCCAACCACCCAATGTTTTATGTACTATTTTTCTAATTTTTTAATTCTCAATTTGGAATCAGAGTTGGATGCTAGGAGAAAAGACTTTGGGGGTAGTTGGCTGAAACAGACATATTTTTCCATCAGCAACCTCACATGGTCACTGTGTTTCACTCAGTTTCAAAAATTCTTCCCAAAAGAGGTCAAGTATCTTTCAGAAATATTTTAGGTCCTTGTGTTTGTGAAGACTGGGAACATAAAAGAGACAGATGGTGAATTATAAATGAAGTGAGGAATAAAAAGGTTCACTTGATCTTGATGACATGTAAAAAGTTCACTCAATCCCAAAAATAACCCTCATACACACTGGATTTATTTAAATACAGGTAAAGCCACTAACTGCATTTTTGTTAAAAGTAGGATTTGAAATTATCCTATTTCATGTTTAAGTTATTCTTCCTTTTGACTAAAACTGGACCCTGTTCAGCCAATGCCATTTGGACAGCCGTGAAACAATATTCTGGAAGTTGCCTACAACTTCTGTTTTAAAAATCAGATTTGAAACAGATATGGTGGCTGATGAAGTAGCCTATTCTTCATAGGACTGTGGTTGAATGGAAGAGGTTTAGCAGAGCCCTTTTTGTTCCTAGTAACTACTGTTAGTAAGTTTCAGTAAGCTACACACATTAAACTCTCACTTCCTGAACTTTGTGGCTAGATCAGACGATATTGTGATATTAAGTATCACGTTACAGTAATAAAATCACAGAATGTCACCGTGCCTTCAGCTAAAGAGACTGCAAAGACATATCACAAAAAATACAGGGAAAACTGAAATGACATAAAAATAGATAAAAAAGTTTTTCAGGTAATGTTTCAGATGGCCTTTAGCAGTCTAGATTCAGCAGACACATATATACTTAAGAGAATAACATAATTCTGAACACAGTTCAAATCGTGTGGTACGTGCTGCCTGTAGTTCAATTCCAGCAGCAAATGCAATGTTACCCTCAAGAGTGGCAGTCCATCAAAACTCCATCTACAATACTCTTAATCATCAGTGAAGAGTTTAAAGAAAACGAAGAGCTAAAGCAGATGTAAAACGTGACAAGATATATTGTAACTTTTGTTTACTGTTTCTGTATCCCCAAAATTTTGACTCTTATTTTACATAAACAACCTGTACTTTCCCCAGGAAACTGCTTCCAAACTTTACCAACATGATCATTATACTGCAGTGTGGCTCAAGCTTCCTTAAAAACATGTATGTTCTTGTTTTGACTCAGTAAAATTAAATTGTCCAGATACTGCTGAATGGGCACCGGAGTTTGGCAAATGAAGGGAATCAGGAGGTTTGCTGGGGTTTGAAACAGGAAGGGAATTTGCTCAGCTGATCTGACACTGCTGCAAACCAATGACCTGTTGTTGAAGTTGCTTTTGCCCCACAGAGGGGTCCAAAGCAGGAGGCAGTGCTACTAGGTGGCACGTATGGCATGTGGACGGTCTCCGCTACGCAATGCATGCCCCAGGGGCAGAATCCTCCCTCAGAGACCTGACTCCTTCCCTGACACCCAAATACTGATAACACAGTTCACATCCCACTGCACCTGGAGAGAGACAGAAGCAAGCGTACAGGCACAGTATGCCCCTCTCACAAATACATTCACAAGGAAATACCAGAACTCAAATATTTCTTTCTTAGAAAGGATTATCCTTCAAAAAAAATAGTTGTGCTCTTCATGATTAGTTAGTTCTTGAAATCTTACAAGCTTTCCATCATGTCTGGTATGCTGAAAAAGGTATGACTCTCTGTTCAAAGGCTAACACATTACTGACAAGAGATGCCAGCTCCTCTTGTGTCTAAGAGGATTTTTTTTAATGCAGAAAATGTGCAATACATGCACATTATTCTGCAAATCCTCAGTTTGTGCTTCTTATATTCAGTATTTAATAGCAGCTCTGAAATGTGTATAAACTAGAATATATATTTAAGAAATACTTGCCAAGTCTTGAAAAAATACCTTGAAGACAAAATTTTTGTCTAATTTGGGGATAGGGCACCCTTAGTATTTCATGGATCACAGCGAGGTTCTTCTGAAAGAATGTAGGTATTTTAAACTGTTAAATGAATTTGAGATTACATTTACTTTTGAGCCATTTGAGCTCAAATCACTTACAATTAATCAGTGGTTTCCAGTAAATACCTTCAATGTGGGACATAAGCAAAAATGGGATGCTAAGTGGCAATCTGTTGGGAACTGTATCTATGGGAAGAGATTGTGCTATGTATTTTTCCCCTCAATTCTTCCCAACTGCACTAATGAGGCTGCATGGCTGTCAGTAAGGAGCTGGCTCACACCTGGCCCACTCAGAGTGCAGGCCAAAGAGTTGAAGTCCACCTGGAATACTGTGTAAGTGATTTTCAACATTTTCTATTTGTGGATCCCAAAAATTTTCCAGTGAAGGTGTAGGTTCCTGAAAAACACTATTACCAACAGGCTTACTTTTCATAGCTACCCTGCACAGCTCCACTGTAAAGAAGTTCGTGGCCACCCAGCATGCATAGATCACACACAGAAAACCCCTCATTGTATTCGTCCATAGGAGATTAGCATATTTTCTTGATAATCCTGAAGAATTACTAATGTAATAGCTAGACGACCTTGTTGTCTTGAAATTAAGAGGAGACTGGGACTACATCATGCCCGCTTATAAGTACTTTATTACCTTACCTACTTTGGAAAAAGTGAACATCTGTGTTTGGAAATAAAATATCATTTAGCCTTTGAGCTTTAAAGGGCAGTAAGTTTTCTAGATTGATAACCTTCATGTAAAGATTACTTGAGAGCAAAAAAAAGGAATTAAAATAACCAAGGAAAATTTTATTATGAAGATGTTTTTCAAAATGACAACATGGGATGATAAGCCTCTGTTTAAAATTAAAACTTCAAAGCAGTAAATTATGATGCTCATACACTGAATCATCAGTGTATTTCTGGGAAAATTTTAGGATGCTCCCATTTCAGACATCTCCATTTGACAGACTTTTATGACAACTTTGAATGTGTGGCATGAACCTGAATGGATAGAGTAGGTATTGAATGAACACCAAATCAGGGTAGACTGTAGCATAAATTTGCCTTTCCACCCCCATTTAAAATCAGAGTATTTGTTCCATATAAATAGGACATTAAACTCCAGTGTAGTTGGAAAACCTGTGTAAAAGACACTCCATTATATAGACTGCACAGAGATTAGTTATGTTGGAAGAAGCAGTGTTAATGACATTGCAGTCAAGTACTCAAAATTTAGGGAATATCAAAATTTAGGGAATAACTGCTTTAAAAGAACTATTACAGCTATGCAATCTTCCTTGATTTTTGGATATGGTAATTTTGATCATTTTTCATGCCTTCTCCCCTTCCACACAAAATGAAATGGGCTCATCTGGTGAGCAACTATTCTAAACTTCTACCATCAATGAGGAAACCGTTGTTTGGGTTTTTTTTTACTACCTACCACTCCAGTTCTACTTTGAAGACCGCATTTCCTAATAGGTTGGCTTGGATAATTTAGGAGTTCAGATCTGGAGCCTTTCACAAACAGTAATAAGCTTATTTTGACATTATTATCTAATATATCCTCTAGCAAAAATATGTTATGATGAAGATAGTTAATAAATTAGACTATATCATGTAAAACATACTGTAATTATTTCTATTGGGCATTAGAAATTCAAGAAATTAGAAGTTAATTAGAAGAAGCTGACAAGTCAAAGGATAAGAACAGGCTTGTAGGACTGTGTAGCATTAAATCTGTGGTCCCAGTCTTTCAATGAACACATAATTAACTATTTTTGCCACTACACTTATATTAACCACTGATAGAGCAGGTAGAATGTCAGTGGATGAGAAGTATATCATGGTCCCCCTGCTATTATGGACATTTCCATTGAACCAATAGAGAGATTGGAAAATTGACACTAAACAATAGTATTTTGTCCGTGACTCAGGCTACATATATTTAAGGGTGTTTTTTTAAGCAAAGAACCTCTATTTAGGTTTTTATTGACTTCACCTTTGAACTACAACTCATTAGAAAATAATTGTAAAAAATACAGTCACAGTCTGAGAGACAATGTGATGTAGACTTTTACTAATAAATTAATGCTGTAATACTGACCATGTCACTTTTATTTCCAAAACAAACTATATTAAGATGACAAACTTACCTTCTGTGTTGGAAATGGGAGTACTGTCACATTTACTTTCACACTGCTGCATGGATGGAGGTCTAAGTGTTTCCGGACACTCACTGGATGCTTGTCCAGTGTATGAGAGGCACTGTACTGTTCTCATCTGTTGCCCAAGACCACACTGTGCAGAACACTAGAAATAAGAAAGATAAAAAATTAAAACAACTTGGATTAAATTTTTAAATATAAAACAAGATAACAGGAAAACAATCAGGAACAGTACACATGCACTTCAGGCATCTGAAAACACTCAGTTAATATAGAAAATAATTTTCATAAATTAGTTTAGAATTTTTCTTTTTTGACAGTATATGTGAGTACTTGTCTTTCAAAGAAAATAAAACACAATGCAATGTTGGCTCCCTGAACAGTTCAGATTTGAGCTGTAAGAATATAATTTACACTATTTCATATATCATTTCTGAGTTTAAGTGCATGTTTTCAAGAGAGAAATAATCACTTTAGAATAAAGAAGAAACATCAAGGAGAACAAGAAATTTTTTTTAAAGAAAAAGGGAACTATCTTTCAAACATAAATACTTTGCTGTTTCAAAATATTTATGAATTTCTACAACTAAACAGTGGTTTCAGTACAATATCAATTTAAGATAAACATGCATCTGAACAACTACCATAAAAGAGAAGCTGATTAGACTGTAAGAGCACAAATGGTTGTCCCCTTGTTAGTTAAGCCAAAGTGTTTTATTTTCATTAGTGGCAAATTAGTCAGCAAACTTAGAAACTGAACCATCCATTTATTATTTTAAAAAACAGGCCATCGACCATAATTGAGATGCCAAAACATAAGGAAAGAAGGAAACTCAGTATATCATATTCAGAAACACTGCATAATGGCAGCACTATTCAGCCTGTACTGTAACAATTTATCTCCCTGTCTGGTAATTCAGTATATTTTATGTAAAATTATATAGATCTCAAAGTTGTTTTGGTGGAGCTATATATGTGTGTGTGTGTATGTATATATATTACTGAAATAGGAATTGGCTATCTATTTCCATCATGTTTCTCAAGGAAGCTAAATGTGTTTTTAAACCACTAAACCTTGCAACATTGCTGTATCCCAAAATCTCCTTCAAAAAAACCTGTAATAGAGAGTATTTAATTTTTTAAAAAATGCATACAGAAACTCATCCAGTAGAAACTAGATGGCTGTCAGCAAATCCTTTATAGTTCAGCAGACAACCATCATTCAGAATCACATTTCAATCTGAGACAAAAGGGAGAAGCTTTTGTTTCAGACATGGGAATCTCCTCTTACCCATTTCCAGCAACATCTTATCCTTAGAAGGTTCTAATGTGTAGGAGACTAACAGCAATAAATACTTATATGAACTATCTTACCTGTCCCCAGTCTCCAGTAACCCAGCGAGGAGGAGGACATCGGCCTAAACTACAGCGGATGCGGACTGGCGGCTTGCTTTCCTCTTGGCATTGCGTGGCTGGAAATGTTTTTAAAAGATCGCTGCTTTTGCACAGAACAATTCGGTGTTTGAATCCTGGACCACACTTTGGTGTGCACTGAAAAAACATTGATATAAATGATGAAAACCTCAGTAAAAAGTCAATAAAAGTGTCAGAAGTGTTATTATGGAAGAGAATACATTTATGGTCTTAAAATTAACTATAATCACAATTTTCCCAAGATGATAATGATAACTTTAAAGTGTTTAGAAACACAAACAAGCTGATTGATGATTGCTTTATTAAGTTCAAGGGTTTTTTGAGTTTTAATTTGATAAAAGTAGATTTCCTTTGCTAATTATATTTAGGCTATGGTGTTACTATTTACTGTTATAGATATGAGACTTCAGATTAGGTTTAAGAAAAGAACTTTGCTGTGAAGTAGAAAGGTCTGCCACATGTAGCACTACTATGAAACAAACTTGAGTGTACATTTCAGAAATTAAAAGTAGAACTCTCTTTTTAATATACCTTAGTACAGTCTTTACTGTTGTATGCCTAATCCTGAAGCATCTCTGTCTAACTTAAAGAAAAATTAAAACAGTTCAACAGTACTATGTAAGGTATCAATATTCCCTATACATATGTAAAGGTGCATGTATGTACGTATGTACATATATATACATACATATACACACCTCAAAACAAGATCTTTAAGAAAACCTCTCAGTGGGAGCCACCTAAACTAGTCAATAAAGAATGGAGAGGTTTATCCTATATCTTATCTCCATTTAGATTTTGGTTCTTAAACTGGGCTGCAAAGAGATGGGTCCTCCATTTGGAGCTTATAATCCAGAACTGAAAAATGGGTATATAATCACCTTCCTTAAAACTTAACCTTTCCTATCCTATTCTATCCTTTCCTATGAAGGTACTGCCTCCTTATCTACAGGACTTCAGTATTCAGCATTCTGATACAGAATAGCAGGTTCAATCATCCTCATACTAAAGGGGTTTTAACCCCAAATCTTGTGTACCCTAAGTACCTGCCTACTAAAAACTAGGGGAAGGAGGGAAGTAAGAGAAGAAATATCTCTCTCTGGCTAAACTGCAAAAAGAATATTATTGCTAAGTAGAGACCAAAAAAGAATGACAATGAATATGTGAGATCTCCAGCATCATGCTCATGACTCCCCAGTTCTGGTCCAAATTCCATGGAATGTTGCGTGTATTTTCTCCCCCAAATATATCACGTAAAATGCATGACTTTTAAGCAGGAACTGGAAGCAAGTGCCCCTTCCTAGCTGAGTGCCTAAAAATCACTTGCACTCAATCACTTCTTCTCAGTGAGTCAGCATTCTGTCAAAAACAAACAGAAGAGAGACAAGGTTGAAAGGACCTTGTAAAAAATGTCAAAACCCAAATGTGCCTGTGCTATTTCATAAAATCTAGAATGTGTTAGCAAATAAGCAAGAGTTTGAAGATCAAAATGTGAGTTTAGGTGCATCCATTTTCTACTCCTGCTTGAAGACATGTTCTTTTACCTATGTCTAAGCTGCCATCTGAGAAAAATCTTCTTTCAACTACTGGTACCAGAAGAAAACAACATCCCTTAAAAAACCACTTTTTTGTAGTCATAGTCAAAATTCCACTAAAAAAGATGGACTACACCCTGTCCCCAGAAGTGAAAGTCAAGTAAGGAAATAGGTTGTCTATAATAATACCGAATCACCAAAAATAAAAAGCATCAGTAGAATTTAACAAATAATGTGCAGCACCAAAACAAGTGCAAGACAAAATACTCAGACAAACAAAAACAGAAAAGGTGTTTTCCATTACTAAATGCTCCTAGAATTTTTGACTCACTCAGTGGAAGTTATGACTAACAGTAATATGAATGCAAAGTAAATGTGCTTGTCTGATAAGACTCTTCTCAAGATATCCTTAGATTATTTTTTGCTGGTTTATTTTATTATCTGAAAAGATATAAAAGAGGTAATTTAAAGTGGGCAGAATAATTCAGTCAAAGCTCAACTATTGCAAAGCGTGAAAAATTTTATGGCAAAACTGATGTTACCTGAAAATGACTACATTCCACTAGGTAAGACGCTGTTAGCTTTAATTACTATTTGATAAAAGCACTTTTACATTGTCCTAAGGACTTTATTTAATCTCTATATTTACAAAATGTTTTTGTTTCTCTGACAAAAAAGATACAGAATTTCTTGTTAATTATCATTGAAGACTAAAAAAATGTGTAACTATATTGCTGCTCAACAAATGCATTAACATATAAAAGAGTTCTATAATTGTTCAATTTGTATCTCTTATTGCTTGTTTTGTGTATTAAAACGAAACTTTAGAACTTGCATTCCAGAGAAAAGTAGCAAGGTTTGCCATTGGTTTCAATAGAAGCAGTATTCAACTCTTTTGACTTGTTTTCATTTTCATGCTTCTGTCAGAAAATCATATATATATATATATATATAAAAACATATATATTACTATAGGGATTTTAATACATTATATTTCTGGGAACCCTGAAGAGAAAAAAAAAAGCTATTTTTCTCATTATATTAAAATAGTGTCATCAGCCAAGACAGTTTGCCAAGCTACACAAGGTAAAATCCATATGAAAAAGAAATTGGCACTTTGTCACAATCCTGATTAAATACCATCACAACCAGAAGCTTGGCAGAGCTTGAATCTTTAGATTAGAATGATCTTGTTCAAAATTATAACATGCTCCTGCTGTTATATGGCTGGATATGAAGGTCTTAAAAAGTTGTTCAAGCTTCTTATGAGGGTGGCAGTGTTTACAGCTCTAAGGATGATGCATTAATGACCAATCTCTCAGGCAGGTAACTAAAGGGCAATAGTATATAGACAACATTTATCTATGGCTCTGTAACTTGTTATATGGATATTATTATTTGTTAGCACTGAGATGATGCCTAGATATTTCAACTGGAAATCAAGTATGCAAAGATAAAGGATGCAAAGGGCTTACAAACTATCAATGCCACAGATGTGCTATGATAAGAGTCTTCAACTGAACATGCCCTCCCACTCATCCATTCTTTCGTTCTCGCTCCTTTCCTTTCTGCTCTCAGATTCATTTTCAAAGGTCTGGAATACACTGTACCTTTTCAGATAAGGACAAGGACCATTTTATACATTTTCTGCCTTGATTTTGGTGCCCTACTTGTGTGAAATGCTGGCTAACAATGGGGTAAAAAAATATTGTTCAGCATGTAGAACAACACACACTTTAAGATTCACTGCGCCATTTCTAGGTTTCTTAAAGTCCTGTTCTACACTGAGAAAAGCTGCTGAAAGAAACCACTTTTCTACAGGTTTCAGGATATAATGCTGACAACTTTTTATTCATTCAAAAAATATCTTGTTATCTTAGACTGAATAAAACTAGAGACAGATTAAGCTATAGTCTGGGAATGACCTATCTGTTTTATGATAGTGTATTATTAACAAAACCTGGTACAAATAAGAGGAGATTCAGAATATAAGCAAAAGCATCTGACAAATTAATGAAAACAAAAAGCTTTAAAAGTTCACACTATATTTTAGATTATTTTTCTTTGATATAGAAGCTCAATAAAATGGCATTTCATTCATAATTCCTTACAGAAAGAAACAGTTTAAGAGTATAGCAAATTGCCACATTTTTCTTTTGTTCAAAGAAAAATAACTTGTATAATAATAATAAAAAAAAATTGTCTACAGAAGTAGTTTCTTCAGCTAAGAACAGATGGAGATTATACAAGCATGAAATTCAGACAGCAGGGAGATGAACAACAGCTTCCATGGCAGCTCACAGCACTGAAATTTAACAGACAGATATTACTACTTTTAAGGACTGCCGTAATACTTAGACTGTTATTAACTAATAGCTGATGGAATCTCCATTCTTGGAGATATTAAAAAGCTGTCTGGACATGGTCCCGAGTGACTGGCTCTAGGTGGCCCTGCTTGAGCAGGGGGAGTTAGACAAGATGACCTCCAGAGGTCCCTTCCAACCTCAACCATTCTGTGCTTTATTGAATTATATTACCTGTATTAACAAACTATGGTAAAAGCTGTTTTGTACCACTTCTATGGGTGCTCACAGTGATGCCAGTAGCCTTCCACTTTAGGCACTGAATTTCCAGAGACTGTAACAACTCTTGGAGCTAAAAGTATAAACTACAAGCTCATCAACCCTCTTTATAGTATCCAGTGATTTATCATTTACTTTGAATGAAAGACTGTATAAAGGCAAAGAAGTACACAGAAAATGGGATACAATGAATCATGGGTATATCACTGGTAGATCATCCCAGTTTATTCTAATAGTCTTCTCTCAGTTTTTGTAGACAAAGGAAGTGGAACAGTTCTAACCTCCTTGGGCTTCAGTAAAGTACTTGAAAAGGGGATGACAACAGGGTAAAGTTTTGGATTTGAGAGATGCTACCTGCAAAGACCTTCAGTAATAGGTACTGATTGGATCAGTTATAAGACTGATCGGATTCATATTTCTTTCCAGTCTATTTAATGATGTTCATACAATAGTAGTTTCAGTTGTTCAGTGTTTCTGAAATTACTGATACTAGCAGATAGCACAAGTAACTAACTGACCTTGATGCTACAGAGGTATGCTCTACAGAAAGAACTGGGCAACTATGAAGACATTAATAATTGAAATGAACTTTGGCAGTATGACATGCAAGAGCATGCATTTCCAAAAAAAAACCCCAAGAAATGAAAGAAGGAGGATAAAGAGTGTAAGATGACTTTATATAATCAATATGTGATAGCTGTGGAATAAAAGCAGATTATTTAGGGTACACTGATACACTGTAGGTTGTGGGTATTTTCAGTAGAGGCAGGAAACAAAAGAATGAGTCACATATGAAACCTCCTCTGGGATAATATATACATTTAACTCTAGTCATCCATTTCCCAAAAGATGACTTTAAAATGAAACATGAAAGCAGAATGTGATCGAGATTAATTAATTTCTGATAAATAGTAGCTAGAAAGGAAGAAGGGCTGTTTCAGATAACAAAAGCAAAAAGGTATAAACTGGCATAGAACTGGAACATTAGAACACCTCTTACAATTCAAAGACTGAAAGTTCAGGAATAATTTCCCAACAGCAGTGGGACAAACCCCCAAATTAACTAATTTTAAAACATAGTTTAACCAATTTATGAAAGCAATTATATGATATGGCTGCATTTGACAGCAAGCACACAGACATGGAAACTCAGGAAATCCTAACCTGTAAGTACTCCAAAGAGTACTTTGAGATAAAAAGTGGGGTGAGGTGGGAGTCCAGTATAGCAAGGATGTGAAAAAGTATACAGACATTTTTGCACTCTGATTTGCATGTGATGCAGTCCTATTCAAATGTATCTGCCTTTCCTTTCAGCTGCACTGGTTCACATTCTTCAAATTTAATACTTGAATCAGTATAAGGTCTAGTATAAGTACGGCTTATACTATAACAGATATCTATGTACTTAATGAAAGATATTTTTTTCTTTAATAAAGAGAATACCAGCTTTCAGGTCTGACTCTTGAAGCATGTTGCTAAGAAATGTGATGCTTTCCACTAGCATGGTTACATCAGGAATAATTAAAAAAAGGCAGTTTATTCTGGCTTCTGATACTGTGAATCCATCATCTCTACTATCCACCTATTTGCCTGTTCAAAAAGTAATGCAAATGTAAATTGCTTTTTCTTTAAGACAATTATCTCATACCAAATGGCTATTCTAGCTTTTTGTTTGTTTGTTTGTTTCACTGGGGTTTCTTTACTACTTTACTATTCTATTTTGTATTTTACTATTTTTCTACTATGATTAATAAAACCAGGTCATAATCACTTGACAAAACAACAGAACTGACAAGAAAGGAAAGGAAAGGGGGAAGGAAAGGGGGAAGGGGAAGGGGAAGGGGGAGGGGGAGGGGGAGGGGGAGGGGAAGGGGGAGGGGGAGGGGGAGGGGGAGGGGGAGGGGGAGGGGGGGGGGGAGGGGGAGGGGGAGGGGGAGGGGGGAGGGGGAGGGGGAGGGGGGGGGGGAGGGGGGGGGGGAGGGGAAGGGGAAGGGGAAGGGGAAGGGGAAGGGGAAGGGGAAGGGGAAGGGGAAGGGGAAGGGGAAGGGGAAGGGAAGGGGAAGGGAAGGGAAGGGAAGGGAAGGGGAAGGGGAAGGGGAAGGGAAGGGAAGGGAAGGGAAGGGAAGGGAAGGAAAGGAAAGGAAAGGAAAGGAAAGGAAAGGAAAGGAAAGGAAAGGAACTGCTTCAATAGTCAATCCATGAGGTCTTGAGTTTCTTACTAATCCTTTACTTAGCAAGCAGCGATACAGAATGTACTAATATTCCGTGGTGAGAGCTCTCGTCTCCTCTGTTACCAATGAGCTAATACAGCGAAATGTCCTTACTTCTGACCAGTCCAAAGCGACCCACTGTGGAGGGCAGGACTGATTGTTACAGGGCTCTTTTTCAATAGGCCGGTGTGTTAAACAGTTGGTACTGTCCAGTGTCTCCTCCTCAGAAGGTCCAATCTTTCTGATACACAGAACTGTTCGTGAACGCATTCCTCCATCACAGGTCTTACTGCATTCTGACCAATCTCCTATAAACCATCTGGAAAGAAAAAGTTAGGAGACTCAGTTAATGCATTTCAGAAACAAAGTAGGTAATTGCACAAACCCAGAATCCAAATAGTTTAAATTACTAAATCTAAATCATTAACAATATATGTATTCATAGTGAAATAAAGTAGAAACTTATGGGTCTTTTTACTGAACATTTTAATTTATGCCTCACTGTAATCATATCTTCCAATAATAATACTACTTTTTATTTTTCTAGAGCAACCATTTCCAGCCTAGGCTACACTAGTTAGAAAGGAGTGTTGAGCCTGACATAACTGCAGCTATTTAAGTACATTTGTACTGGGCTTGCCTAAAATTTCTCTAAAAATGGTTTGCAACTGGAAACGTTTGGGAACCACTGCTGTAGGTTACAGCACAAGGTAAAAGCCAAGATGGTTGCCACCCTAGTATCATTATAATAAAATAACTTGATCTCAAAATTGGGCTTTCTGAGAGTTAATTCTCATTATGAAACATTTCTAAACTTTTTTACAAAAGGCTATTCTGAAATGCAAAATATTCTTATTTATTAAAGTAAAGCAAACACTAGTAAAACATGAATTCATCACATAAAAAAATTACCTCAACAAATATTTAAAAAATTTAAAGCACTGCATGATAGCTGCAACTGCTAGAGGGAACTTCTGAGCGTTTGCATGCGCATAGTAAAAGTCACGAGTTGTACAGTATATTTAGATTACTTTGTGTTCCTGCAGAGAGTAAAGCAGCTGTTAATCTGGCTGTAATGTTTTTTGTTTGGTTGGCTTGTTTTGGGTTTTTTGTTGTTTGGGTTTTTTTTTTCCTATTGATGAATGGTTAATGCAGCTCAATTCACTGGAAATCTCTCTTCACATTGTTGAGTACATTTGGTCTTCAATATTTCATATGTTGACTAGAAACACTCTCCTGAACCATCCTTGCTCAGCATGAAGGTGAAGTCTAGTATGCTATCATATGTTGCCAACATGCCAAAAATGCCAGGCATGTCAGTCACTGTGGATGTTCCTGGAGGTACGCTTGGAGCTGCCTCATTTGTCCTTTCTGAAGCCTCTGTCAAAAAAATCATGCTGCTACCCTGTCTTGTGTTACAGAATGTCTAATATATTCTAATATGAACCTGAATCAATGCAGAGATGCAAACAAATATGCCATATTCTGTCATTAATTTCCCAGAATTAATTTGTGCTTCTTTGCCACCAGACTTACATTTTTACCACTCTATCTAAAGACTAAGCCTTAGCAGGTGGTAAATCTTCCAGCCAAAAGGGTCAAACTTCTTTGGGTAACTATCTGTTATCTGAACGGCCGCCTTCTACTTACAGCATCAGGAATCAAGAACCCTTCCTTAGGAGTTTGGCACTTTGTATTCACCCTGTGGGGAACCTCAGAATGGAGACAGATGTGGGCTGAAACTGCTCTGACATACTCAAGCAGATGCTGATTAATATACACTACCAAGTTTCTGAATTTTGATGACTTGAGTTTCACCATGTTCATCAATGTCCCTGCTGTACTGGATGAAGAATGCAGAACTGTCCCCATTTGTGGGTTGGGTTTTTTCCTTGGTTTTGTTTTTTAAATAATGTGAGTACAAAAAAGAGAAATTAATTAGTTTGGAATAACTATGTTAACACTACTTTTTAAAGTGCTAATTTGTTAATAGTTAAGGCACACATAGGAAGGGATAGGGATGTGTTTGGTAAAAAGAAACTGACCAAACACGACCACTTCCTGAGTTCTGCTCTCAGGTACATGGTGCGAATTTAGTTAGTGTGCTTATAGCCATGCTAAACAGTGTTATCCAAACAGAATCCAAGTGCATATCCTTGCAGGGTAAACATGTATTTACACACAGAATGTGGGGACAATGATTTAGACCTACTTTAGACCTGTTTGTGAGACAGCACATTCACATTCAAACACACTCAAGGTGAGAGCAATGTAATGGCTTCACTTCTGTTTATGTCAAATGAGTATGTATGGTACACGACACAAGGGGAGTAAGTGTAGGAGACATTGCCCTGCTACCCTGCAACCAGTCACCACACCAGGGAAGCAGCTGATACTCTAGGAAGAAATTGGTTTCATGAAGACCCGTTGGGATTTTAATGCATTATAGTCTCGTCTCAGTCCTCCTGGTGTTCTTCATGCCACAATTTTACAGTTTCTAAGAGACATTTAAAAGAAACCACAGTATTTCTTTATTGTGCAATATCTACATTTAATCAGCATCAATGATTTTCATGCCCAGTTAGAATACAGCTACAGATTATCACCAAACTTAAACTAACCAGAGCTTGTGATCAACAAACTGTTGTATCTCTTCCATTTTTTCCACAAGCTTTATTTGTGTCAAAACATAAGAAGGAGCTGTTGTGCATATGCTGAAATTATTTTCTAATGCAAAATATCACAACTGTTTCTAAACAGCTTTTTGTGGTAAGATTAAGCTATACTGTAAATCCTTGCCAAATTTCATTTTTGAACAAATCTGCTGCTGTGTTTTTAATTATCTTTTCAATATATAGCATACAGCTATCTTTAGAAATAAAACTAAATAGATATAAACAAGTAGGCACCTAATCTTAAAGGCACACAGCATTAATGTACAACACTGAGTATCCTGGAGAGAAAGTTGTTTGACAAAACTATCAGTAAATGGTCTACTAAGCAGTTTCTATGTTTGCCATTTCTCATGTGAACAGTTCGACCCAAATTTTAATAAAATATACTTAAAAAGATGGCAAACATTTAGTATGTAATATAAGTATCTATGGCAAAGTTAGTCTCACATCAAGATTTTTCTGTCGTTGTTGCCTTAAGAATGGCCCCCAGTTCTACTCTGGGTACTACTCACCACATCTGACACACCCTAAAAAACTGCTTTGCTAGTACCTTTTTACTTACAATGTCTGAGCTGCTTTGTGTAGTTTAAACACCACTGTTCCTCAGTCAAATCAGGCCTCCTGTAGGTCAAAGTACGTATTTTCCATGACTGATTGCAGAGGAACAAGAAACCATAACCAAAAACCAAACCAAATTATCTTATCTGATAAGACAGGACCCTAATGCTAGATGAGAATTTTATACACATTTGGTCAACAGGATTTATTATAGACAACAAAGACTTTTCTGTCTATGCAAAACACATGTCTGTCTTAGTGATTCATGACTTACTCAGGTGGGCAAGGCTCAGTGTTGCAGGCTCTTTGGTTTTCTGGAGGCTTACTGTCAGGGTCGCAGTAATTGTTTTGTACAATGGAGTTGTCGTCCAGCCTTTTACACACCACCTCTTGTTTCTGCACACCTTGGGATGAAATGAAACACCATTAGTTAATGATTTTTGCTCTTCCACTTGTTGCGTGCTTCACCTATTGATTACTAATCCTACTATCCCACTTCAATTGGCTAAATGCTGTGGTGGTGCGAATTCCAATTGACTGAATGACCCCTGATCACAATAAATCTTTCATTTTCCTTCAATTTTAGGCCACCCCACTGAGAGAGGATTTTAAATTGCTGTTGTTTTCTAAAACAAAGGAAATATATTTATAGATTTACTAACAGATTGTTTTTATTTGTATATTGCACAAAATCAATTTTCTGTCTATCCTCCTCTCCTAGTAAAAGACACTTAAATTTCCAAAGAAAACATCACCAAATAGAATGTGGTCACACTTCAATGCAGCATTATTGTTTATGTGCTCTGGCTTAAAATAAACCAGCAATACTGGGAAACAGTGTTGCATTTTTATACATGTCATTCTATAAATATTTTCTTAATTAAAATAATAGAAGTATTATTCATTCTGAAAGATGGTCTCTGTGCTCATTTTGTCCGGCACTCCCAGCTCCTCTTTCACTGTTAACCATCAACAGGGCAGTTTAGAATTTATTATTCCCAAAACGTACTGATGTGTCACTGCCAAGGCAACATTATAAGGTAGCATATTAAGCAGATTTTCTGATTTTTAAAAAAACAGGATCTAAAGAAAGGCATTAAAGAACCATTGATATGACAACAGTGCAGCTCAGAGTATTGTTGTAAAGAGTGGTAGACACGACCGCCTCCTCTCTTTTTAGAACAAGCTGTATGATGTTTGCTAGCATAAAAAGACTGTGGATCTGCAATTCATATGCAGTAGTCATAGTACTGAAATAAGAGGATTACTTGTATGATAAAAGTTGCAAAAAGCACTGAACGTTTCTTAAAACCAGAAGTAATTATTTAACTTTTTCCAAAATGTGAAATGCATACAATTAGAGATTAAAACATTCTGGCTTCAAGTATCTGCCAACTTTACTTTACAGCCCTCTCTTCATTTTAAGACAAGCTTTTTATAGGAGGTAGACATGCAATAATAACATTAATTACGTAAATATGTTTTTCAGACACTAAACATCCCACTAAAAACACTAGATTTCTTTCACCAAATATTTGTAGTCCTTTTGCTCATTTTAAACAAGCTAAACAACTTACCTTGCAATTGCTTCTTTTGTTATTCGTTATGGACAAGAATCAAAACTCCTACTTTGGTTCCTAAAACATGACCTATACAGAATTCAGGTATTTAATTCCAACACAGAGTCAAACCTAGCCTTGAGATGCCTGAAGTTTGGCCCACAACGCATCCTGCTTGGCTATGAACATAAGTTCCCAGTCCACACACAGAGGCATGTGAAATCTCTTCATGACGTTATGTGCAAAGGACACGGGGAAAATGGTAGCCTCCTTTTTCATGAGTCTTGAGGATGGTAAGCACTTGTCCATGAGGCTGCAGATGCAGGAGTAGGTATAATGCCTCTCATCCTGAAGGGATGCCCAATTACCATGAGAACACCATAACTTCTGTCACTTAGTGGTTAATTTAGATAAGGTGGCAAGACTGTGGTTTCTGTAGATTATTTCTAGTTCTTATTCAATTATAGTCTGATGTAAACTGTCTAAACCATCTTGACAGCAAGGATGAAAATCCATACCTGCCTGTGCTAGATGAATGGCTTATTTTCTGGATACAGATTAAAGCCCTTTCTTGTCTTCCTGCCATGGGCCCCATGAATCTTGCATCCCTGGCTGCACTGTGGAACAGAATGCTTATTAAAAAAATCTTCCCTTTCCCTACCCTCTTAGACTCTTCAACTTTCTATGGCACATAGCTAAGAGTACTCTTCTGGAGATGTACTCCCAGCTGAAATCTCTTCACTCTGCAATAGAGAATTGCTATTTAATTGATAATTGTCATGGCATCCTGCAAAATATGGGTATTATGCCTCACATAAAAATGGAGCCTTGTTAATTCAAATTCTCTCAGGAAAACCCAGCAGTCTGGATCCCAAGCACATGAAAATGTTCCATGTGTCCTCAACTCTAATGTTCATGTTCCTTGACAAGTACAAGAGGAGTCAGATTCACCACTCAACATACCATTTCTTACGGGATGCCTGTTTAGCAGGTGAGAACTTTGCATCAGCCCTCAAAATCATTAACATCCTCAACTCTCTTCAAAATCATTAACCAAATTGAGACCAAAGATGTCTAATGCTGGAGTCTTCACTCTACTACAGTACTTAAATCCAGAGTCAGGAGCTTTGCTGCTGGGATATCTCCTTTTTGATTATAGCTACACATAACCTTCACAAAGTAGGTGCTTTAAATCAGGTTGTAAATCATTTCACACGTCTCACATCTCAGGTTATCCATAAACACCACAATAATTTTAAAGTTTTTCCATATTTAAGAAAAAGATACTGATTAATGTAAGACATATGTCTTACAGGTGAGCCAGATAAGCCAATCAGCTTCTTCCATCTGCTCTTCTTTCTACAGGTATCTGGACGCCACATTAGACAACAGTAGGTACCACTAAACAGTGCAGAAGGCTGCCAGACTGTTTTCCAAGTGTTTCCCACATACACAAATCTACATGAACAAGCTAAAAAGAAAATATCATTTTGAACAGTATTCAACCTTGATTTTATTGCTAATTTTCAATTTATGTGCTTTACATGTTGGAAAAAAAAATAATTTTGCTATAAAGTTCGATCCAGTTAGAATTGAGAAACAACTCAAATCATTAGCATGGGGGGCCCTCAACGGCCTGAAGTACATGCCTCCACAGCTGTTGTTTGATTGCATTAACCTATAGATATTCTCTTTCAGATATGCATCAGGTATCAAAGATCTAGAGCTTCACATAACTATGTTCCATTTATAGCATTCTCAGCACCTAATATTTCAATTACATGAAATGATATAAAGCTGAAAATCAGTAAGAACTTGCACTATAAGGGCAATTAAATAACCTTGGAACACAGGAACTTGGAACATACAACTAGCACCAATACCCTTCTATTGCCCCTTTCATAAACTGATTAAGCTCCACTTTAAGCCTAGGTATATTTTTTTTCTCTGAACTACACCTGTGACTACTATAAGCATTCCAATTTCCATTAATTGCCAATTTAATTTTTTAAAGTCAAAAGAGTCTATCATTTTAAGTAACTTTATTGTGCTAACCAAGGCAAGCCTTGCAGTCTCTGTGGTGTTAGATACACCATTCCTTTGGTCAACCTCACAACCCTTCTGTGCATCTGCTCACACCTGAGTTTGTTTCAGCCACAATACAAACTATGCCCAGTACTCCAGAGGGATTTTACTAGTGCCTTATCCAGTCTCATTAACACTTTTAAATAAATATATACTAAAATCAAATCTGCCTTTATCATGACTACAACATATCCCAAACTTCCCCATATGTCTCCTAGTGCTGCACTGTCAGCAAATTTCATCAAAGCTTTCTACTTTTTATGCTGCCATCAGAACAAGAAAAACAGAACAAGAAAAACTGAAGTCTCATGAGTCACATGAAAGGTCTTTCAGAAGTCCACTAGGCTCACTGCCTTTTGGCCCAGTAATTTATATTTAAAGTATACCTCTTGCCTACTAATCTTTTCTAATTCTTTTTTATGTGTAGGTGACAACAAAAGCCTTAAGAATCTTAAGAAAGTCAAGATCAATGAATCTACTACATTTCCTTGGTCTAGAAAATTAGTGATGTATTAAAATATATCTGGCTAGTCAAGCATGACCTATCATGTTATGCTTCACCCCGTTTGCCACTTATTTCTAGATCTTTATACTGTTCTTCAAAATTTCAAATCAGTCAGTAGTTCAATGTTATTGCTATATCTACACACACACACATGGAGTGAGAGATTATTTTCTTCAGTTCTCTACTATTTTAGTAGAAAAATGGCGTATCAACTGCAGCATGAGAGAAAAATGTTTGCCAGATTAGGTTCTCCTTTATAAACTCTTCCTTTGGTTCTTGACAAATAAGTGGAACATCTAAATATTTGAGAAGCTGTGACAAGATGATTCACTTTAAATTGTATAATCTATGCAAGCACTGCCAACAGATGAGAATAATTAAAATCAGATCTGACAACCTGAGTAGGAGTATTTCTTTTGCAATTTTCTACTCAAACTTCACCATTACAAGAAATAGAATTTAAAAGGTCTAGCCAAACAGCAACGCTATTAACACAGCGCTGCTAGTTGACACAGAATTTATGTTCAGCTCCAAGTGATGAATAATCATTTATCCTTTCTATCACAAGCTGCCTTAATTCTCTTTGTGGTTGATAAAATAGGCTGAATGTTGCCTTCATAATGATATTTCTCTCAAATATAATTGCTTAAAAATGGTAATTTATACACACTTTAGAATTAAACATTTTAATGATGCATACCATTCTCGCAAATCTATTTATGGGATAGCATCGATATTCATGTTATGTTTTCACTGAATTTCCTACCAGCACCATATACATTTCCTTCCAGGCTTTGGCTAAAGATTGGCAGCCTCAGTAAATTCATTTCTAAGGAGCTATGTAATAAGAAAGTATTCTGAAGTACTATGAACACAAAGTATCATTGTGCTCAGTTTTCAAAAAAAATTTAAGTCAGACATGTTATTTATCGAATGTTGGTCAGGTAGCATATCACCCGTAAGATACTATGCACCACTATTCACTCACACAGTGAAGAATCGTTAATCCACGCCAGGAGATATATTAATCCAGTTTTAAAATGTTCTGCAGCTTCTTGCCACACAGGATGTAAACTTTACATCATTGCTGTCTAATTACAGTGTTATTTAAAATAAAATCTCAGAATCAAAATTTAGATTCTAACTTTAAGGCAAGGAAAAGAAATGGAAAAATCTAGAAGCGCAGTTTTTACCCAGATAACAGCTACAACTTGGTTAAGCCCTGTGGGCCTTGAAAAAAATCTTTTTAAATTATCAACTCTTCCCTAAGTATATGGTCTCTCTTAAAATAATCTAAAAAGCACAGCTAAACAAGTTCATTTAAAATCTTGGGGGAATAATTACAAGCAGTTAGACAGAAACACTCAGTTTTCAAATCTACAGATTTATAGTTTATAATAAAAGACATAAAATGTCCTCATGACTGGTCAATGCAATTCTAATAGAAAACAAAACTCCAGTGGTTTAGTGACTGTAATCTCCAGAGAAATGAGATGTTTTGCAGATTTCAGTTCACAAGTAGTCTGCATGACTTTCAGCAGCCAAATTTTAAATTACATGGAGCACATTTTATTCTTAAATTAAAATTGCAGGCATGTAAATGCTATATCTATTTTTAAAAGCAGTCCCAAAAATTGTGGTTTGCAATTGCAACAGTTAGTTATAAAGATGCCAGTACCAATACATAGTGAATCCTGCATCACTAAAACTAGTGCATGCTGGTTAACCCAGACATACTTTCTGAGCTCACTCATCAGATCACAAGATGTTCATCACAGAGCCAAACTTACATTTTCCTTGATGAGGACAAGCATGTTTTATTTGTCTAAGACAGTTTCATAATTCATCTGAGGGCATGAAAGAACAACATAGTAGGCACCCCTCTACAAGAGTGATGAGCAGCAAAGAAAACTGGTTGGCAACCGATTTACTTAAGAGAGTATACAGACTGACTATTTCATTAAAAAAGCCCCACATGAATATCTAAGACAGTTTAATCATCTGGAGATGAACTCTAATAAAATGAATGAAATAAAAACCCAATGCTTAGGATACCTGGAAATTCCAGATAATAAATGCTGTCATTTGTTGCCATTTACTGCTAGAATTTATTAAGCATGGAAGAAATTAAAACACTTATTGGAGTTTATTTTTAATGTATACAAAAGTAAAAACACACAGAAGTATTTTTTTTCCCTTTGTTGAAAATTTTTAAACAATACCACCAGCTGTTCAATTCCTTATTAAGAATACTTATGGATCTCGACAAAATCACACACTTGCCCTTGGAAAGCTACAAGATAACATGTAAGGAAAAGCAGGCATAAGAGTAAATAAACTACAGTTCTGTGATATCTATGTGCTATATATCACCCTTTCCTATTTTAGCACTTCCTTCTTCTCTTTCCAGCCTTCATTTTATTGTTTTATTTCCTATTTCTACACATTCTAGTTCTTTTCCAGACTTTCTCATTTAATTCAAGAAAATCTGTTGTTGTCATCAATTTTTTCTGAATTCCAGTGAATTGTTCATCCATCCATCCATCCATCCCTCCCTCCCTTCTGAATTCCCTGTGTTCTCTCCCCTCCCACTCTTCTCTGTATACATAAATGTGCACTGTACTTCCTGGTATTCTCTGGCATTGTTTTCCTGTAGTCTTGTCCAAGCCTGCCACCAGCTATATCACATATTAACAAACTTTTCTTCTGAAAAGTCTTGACTCAGAGTAGAAGAGTTATCAGTGAATTTTCAGGAAAAAAGGGAATTAATACAGAGAATACATGTAGCTCAGTTTTATGTAATGTTCCCAGAAAGAACTAGCTCAGATAATATAAATTTGTATTTTAAAGAAAAGTTTTTTCAATATAGAAAATACTAGTTCTAGTGTCCAAAAAGAAAAGCTGCAATTCTGGATTTCCAAGCCTCAGAACAGACACTAAGAGATATTAAAAATGAATGAAATTATATTCTCATCCTATATATGAGTACATGAATCCAGGAGAATAAAATTATGTCTGTTACTAGGCAAGCCTTTCTAACTACCTGGTAAATCTGAAGAACCTACTTTTAGAAAAACTTAAAAAAATACCAAAATAAACCTCATACTCTGAAGACTTGATTTCTGCATGGTTCACTGTACAGAACATGATGCTCACTGGGAGAGAAACTATAGAACATTTTGTTCTTTTCTCCTTTAACATGAATGACACTACTAACTACACAGTTTACAATCTCTCAAGACAGAATGACTAAATTCCTTCTGCGTTTTGGTGGCAGTCTAAACATGTAACTCTTTGTTTCACAGATTTTATCTCCTGGACCATTCTATGAATGAATACAGGGGGAGAGGAGGTATAATGTTTACTGTGGGAAGAATCCATTGATTTCAGGTGCCTGGCTGAGTTTTCAGACCACTTTGCTTTACACACACTTCATGCAATAATGAAATTCATTGCATGCTGGAGAGGTCAGACATTCCAGAGAGGTACACATATAATGATGAACTAACAATTAGCAAGTACAACTGCAGTGTATGCTTTAAGTTGGTCAGCAATCACATGAGAAGCACATATGGGAGGGAAGAATGGAATCCAGTGCTCTGGCACCACATTGAGCTGTCATAAGCAGGAAACCCTCCTCCTCCATCCTACCATTCCATTTGCCGTGCTCTTTGTAGTCTGCAAAACTGAGACAGGCCCTAGAACAGAGGTCCTGCGTGAAAAGTTAAAGTGCTTTTACTGTTCAGATGTGACTCATCAGTACAGCAGAGATGAACATAATATAGAAGTCCAGTGGAAAAGACAGCACATTACCATCTAATTTAAGATCGTAGATTGGTCCTAGCTTGCTCTTGGCTCCTGACTGTTCTAGTTATTCTTCTCCAAGACAAGGCCTATAAGCAGCCCTTAGGACTAGCTGAATGCAGTGGATTGCTCTCAAAATACTATGGAGAGACTGCACAAAGATTGGATACTTCTGCAATATACAATATTATAGAACTATTTGAACTTTGCACTGCCAAAATGCTGCTCTAGCCTTTGTGCTCCACTTCATCACATTCAACACATGTTCACAATACAAAACATCATTCTGGTGGGCTGTAATGCAGTTCTCACTTTTCATTTTTTAGATTCTTTGAATTAAAAAGCATCAAGTAATAACTATGTTTTAAGAGTCACAGACTTGGTCAAATAGTATGTAATGCATATACAGTCAGTCTGATTTAGAAAGAATTAGACTTAAGTAGGGTGGAGTGGACATGAGCTAGCCTGTGACACAGTCTCAGAGAATGGTCCCTGCTCAACAGGTCCATTTCACAGAACAGCCACAACTACAGCAAACAATTTAAGATTTCATAGTCATTCTTAATTCTGACATTTCCTGGCTTCTAAATACTTGCAAATTTTATGTTCTTTTAAGACAGCTTTTTAAGTGTTACATACATCTAAACAAAAAGGCCTAACATTAAAATACAGGCATGTTCACAGATGGGCAGAAGTTAAATGTGTCAATTAGAATTCAGATTTGCCTACAGCTTTTATATAAAGCCTATACTTTGATATATATGCTTAGAGCAGATATATCTGGCTCTACATCCTCTAGAGCTTTCCTAGATCATGATGGAATATCATATGATCAAACCTTGATCAGTCCATGCACTACAGGTGAGCTACACCAACTACAATTAAAGGCAGGAAAATGTTAATGCCTTCAACTTCTTCAGTCTGTTCCAAAGTCACGATATAATTTTTTTAACCACATAAATAAAAAATAATTTCCATACTAATATTCCTCACACATGCTTATTGTCCTTTTTTTACTTTCAGTGAGAAATTCTTTAACTGTTTAATATTTTGCTATACTTTGATGGTGAGCAAAATGTCTCTTCTAAAGACAGAGTTCAAGTAAATAGAACTTCAATAATGGACTTCATAATGAATCCTCCAGAAAGAAACAAAGCCATGCAGTGGTTTCATTTCTAAGTTTTCTCAACACTTCATACTTATATTAGCCAACTTTTCCAATTACAGTCTCTGTCTCTACAACCTTTGTCTCCCTTTTCTTTTTCCCTGACTCAGCTCGTTTTTAGAATTGTGTCTTCTTTTGGCATATGGTGAAAGGTGTTTCATAAACTGGGGGTAATAGCAGGTACTCATATGGAGAAAGCAGATAGAGTTTTTAACATGAATTATGGCTACAGTGAAATATTTATTCCCTAAGCACAGAGCTCAATGAAAATAAGTGACCATAGTATATCCTCATACTAAGCTGAAAGTACAGAAAAGTGCCTGGTTTAGCCACCATAAGCTACCAAAGAAATCTCCCCCGCCCCCCCCCCCAAAAAAAACCGTTTCAAATGAATAAAAGTATGCAGTTTTCGGAGATTCACAAATCTTCCCTTAAAAGTTAATTAATTAAGCCAAAATGTTTTAATCTAGACAAGTGCCTACTCCTTCAGAGCCAATTATTTTTTCTATTGTATATTGTCAAGTCTGTGAAATGACCATGACCTGCACTACAAAAGAGCCATGGCTAAAATCTTGTCTCTACCTAAATCAAAGGGAGTTTTCCCATGACTTCAAAAAGATCATAAACTCATTGCCATCATAAAAACAGGATTTGGCAGTACTCCTAAGGTGCTGATACTTGGAACTGATTTTTGCTATAAGCTAGGCACTTCCCCTCTTTATATTTCTTCTTTAAAACGTTTCTTTTCCTACCAGACTCACCATTACTAAAACAGTAGTTAAAAAAGCAAACTGTCACTCAGGAATCCAACAAATAAAAATATTGGAGAAAGTTGGCACCTTCCTCTATTTTATTTCAAGACATCCTCTATTCAGTGGCACAGAAGAGAATTTGTGCTGTCCTTTGTGTATTACATACGGCTAAGCAAACAGCTGTATTTAAAGAGCAAATGACTACTAACAGCAGGTTCCAGCAGAAAGATGAGTCAAGATGGTTCTAAAGATGAAAACCTCCAGTAGCCAGAAAAAAAAAGGACAAACATTTGGTCCAAAGGTTCTTTAAAAAAAATATGGTATCTTCCTCTTGCGACAGGCAGCGCACAGTGCAGAAGAAAAGTGAAATTCTGAGGTGGATTTAAAGCACTCTCCCATATCTTCTGAAACTGAGGTATCTTGGGGAGATGATTTCAGTCTCCAGAGAGACGAGCGATACTGTTCACACAGCACTTCTACTCACCAGTCCTTACAGCAGCAACGGTGTTGGCTTTGAAGGAAGCCAACTGTCCTGCTCTCCCAGTCAGAAGTAAAGAATTGCATTGGTGGCCACTAGAGGGAGGATTAGGAATATAGTAAATTGTGGGCAAAAGGCACCCATGATGAATCATATGGGACTACCTACAAATCCCCCATAGCTGCCAAAGGGTAACAATTCCCAGATACTACTACGGGCTGGGAAGTATAATCTAGTTGTTATTATCCACTACAGAGGAGCTGCCAGTATGCATCCTAAACTTTGGTGGCTGGAGGATAGGAGGGCTGACTAGGATCATGTGAAGCGTACCTACAAAGACACATCCCTTTATTTACAGTTGCCTTATTTACCTTCTGGTTTTTAATCTCCTTACTTAAAACTTCTGATGCCCTTTATCAAGAAAGTTCCTGTTAAAAGCAAACATACCAGCTTCAAGAGAATCTCAGAAGAAGCACCAGCAGAGAGAGGCACACTGTGCCAACATACACTGTATTTAACAAAAACATCCGAACATATTAAATGTACTTGAAAACAACAAAATCTGTTGTCATAAAATAAATGTTCTTTCTCTAAATTAAGGTTTGAGACATGTCTGAAAGAAAAGTTTTCAATTAGTTACCTAGATAATTCTGTAGTAAAGTATATCTTGCAATTTGGTTTAACCTGTGGCTTGACTGCCTGGTGTCTTACCTCCAGCACAAGTGGCAGAACATTCTGACCAAGGCAGATGATTCCATGCAAAGCCAACTTCATTGTCTCCACTGCCAGTGCGAGAGATGGGAACATTGAATTTATACCTTATACCCAAATTTTGTTCCTGTAGCAGAATCTGTAGTTGAAAACAACTGGTTATACCATTAAAACAGGCAAGCAGAGGGCAACTACAGTGACATTTAATCTAGGTATGTGTTATGTCTGTGGAAGTGAAAAAAAGCAATAAAGGAAGCCATAGTAGTTCTTTTAGGTATCCCCAAAAGAACCTGGACTAACTTTTAAAATATATACAAAAGAAAAGTATTATTGTCTAAGGTGAGTTTTGTCTTTTTTTTCGCCCTTAACACAACTTTATAACTTCTGTTAGTTATTTATTCTTGACATAATTGTTCTAAAAAGTCAGTTTTCATAAAATTAATGTCTTAATGGAAATTAACTTCACAGCTGAATAATTATGTGAGGTCAAAGTTGGTTAAGGACATCACTGTGCAAACATGCAGCAGTCCTCATTGAAATCTTGTGAGGAGCTACCCAGATAGCAGCTATGAACCTAGCTCTGCCCTTGTTTGCACTTCTAGTGACTATAATAATAGTAATAATAGTAACAGCAACACAGTGTTGCTGAGGTCATTGTTTCCCCTAATACAATAGCCAACAGCACAAGCTAGGTAAAATCACACCTGTGATTCCTTTAAAGGAGTATCAAAACTCTTGCTGCAGCCATATCACTGCAGATGATATAGACGGAAGTGCAACAATCACCATGAGTTTTTGTCTACCCTCGCTGTTGAACTGCACTTCCACATGCCATCTGTCCAACACTAGCCTTTGACTCTCTATTAAGCTTTTTCTTTCTGTTGCTAATAATATACATCATGCTAGATGCAGCAATCTGACACACGTTGGAGCTACTTCTGCCTTCTGTGATATTTTGCAGAGGTGTATCTGTCTATCTCCATTGGACGAAAAAGCAGAGAACTTTCAGTAAGAAAGTCAGTGACACTGACTCAGTGAGAAAAGGCACTATAATTGTTGCGGAATTAATTCTATATGGATTCTCTAGCTTATCCACATCTACAGCAGAAAAAATAGGATTCAGGTGTTTGAAAATGCTGCCTAAAACATGAATATCCAGGCCACAATCATTCTATACACAAAAATGTCCCATCTGGCTCAAGCAACCCCTGAATTGCAAATCTGGCAGCTGACAGAACGTACTGGGCAAGTATCATCTTGTTCTTATACTCGCCCTCAACACAGCAGTGCAACAGTAGGCTCACTATTGCCTGCTGTCAGAGACAGGGTATCAGGATCATGGTCACATCTTCTGTTACATTCTCATATTTTGTACAATTTGTTCAAAGCAATGTATGTCACAGCAACATACTTTAACACAGGTGAAATCATGATACTCTTGCTGTGGTAAGAGTATAATTCACACTCAGGCCAGGCTTAAAACCACTGACATCTACAGAACTGCCAGAAGCTGTCATGCTGTATCTCAACACTTCCATGTATCAGCAGCATGTGGATACACAATATACACCCCGTTTACAACTTTGTCTAATATTAGTCTGAACCACATTTAACAGACATGAGACTTTTTATGTGAGATTTCCTGGGGCTCTTCTGACTTTATCCCTGTTTCATCACAATGTTTCCTAGTCAGTTTTGAAAGGTAAGAAAGCTGTGTTAAAACACAAATGCAAAGTCCCAGCTAGGCCAGGTGTACGCTCTTTTAAAATACAATCTGTTTTGATTTCATTCATGACCTCGTCTTTTCTCAGGACACAAATACATATTTCAAATTTCAGAAATATATTAATTATGACTTTACCATGACTATGAGATTTTCTGAAGTAGGGCCTAGTGCTTCCAATGACTCAGGTTCATCTGTTGGCCTCTTGTAATGGAAAGCTGTTCCAGCAACATCAAACTTTCTTGGCCAGTCAATAGTCCAGGCACCATTAATATAGTAGTCATCCTCTTCAGATTTTAAAGCTTAAAAAAAAATACAAGCCACCTAAAAATTGGAAGCAGCATTTATAATGGAGAAGCCATTGCAAATTAATCTACTAATCTGTTAGAAATATGTGAGCTTCAGCTCAATATCACTATTTTTTCAAGCAATATAAAGACTTTTCTTTAGCCCTGGTCAAAATATCTCTCATGCAGTTTGACAATATTGCCTCTGCAATAATCATCAATGTGCAGGTATACTTTGCAGATTTCAACATGTGGATGCTATATGGAACAAAACAGAACGCCTCATGCGACTTGCAATATATCTTCAACTTTGAAACCCAGCCCATGTGCAATGTATGCTGTTCTACATAAGATATATGTAGGTCTCAAATGTATAATCAATTATCAATCTAATTAAGATTAAGAAGTTGGGGCATGGGATAGGTATCTCAGATAATGTGCGGAGGAAAAAAAGAAAAGGAACATTGAGTCTGATGTATGGTGCCAATCAGCTCTTGCTTTGTTGCCTTTGTCCACCGTCTGTTGGTTTTTTTCTTCTTAAAGCATAAATTCAAGCTATTTCTACTACAAACCCAAATACTAACTACTTAAACTAATAAGATATTTATTATTCCTAATTTACAACCTTATCCATAAAAGTCCTGTAGATAAAACATAAATTTCTTAGCTAACCAATCAATTAGGCTGGACAAGCACATCTTATTGAGGGATTTATATTTGATATTTTATCAATAATTTTAGATTAAGTTTCTAAATGCGAAACTGACTTTGTATCTTAAGGTGAATATTCTATTAATTAGATATTGACTTCTTGACTTAAGATGAAGATTACCAAGTTATTCAGCATTCATATTTACTTTAAATAAAACCTGCTATTAAAGGCAAAACTATAGAAATACATGATCAAACAGCCATGTCATTTTTTGTTGAGACAAATAACTGACTTTACTAGATAGGGAACAAATTCACATCACAATCATAAGGAATAATACAATTTACAATCAAATTTTATTTTCAACTACATCTGTGTGGACAGATGGTTTACCTTAAACAGTTAGGGAAAATGTCTCAATGGCGCTCAAATTTCCTAAAACCGCTCAGAGAGCAGGAGATACTTGGAGAGGCAGTCATGTTCTGTTGGTGACAGCCATATTCAGCAGGGATTAGTAATCATTTCCATCAGCATCATAAGGTCTGAAAAGGCATGTCTTTCCATAGCATAGATCTTATTTTGTTGACTTCCTTGGATTTACCTTGGAAACACTCATGGCTTTGAGTAAAGAAACTAGCTCTGACACATTCACTTATCTGGAATTCTCAAAGTAATTCAGACTCCTTATTGTTATATAGGTTTTGAAGTACAAGAAGCAGATGGTAAAAAAAAGTGCGTATAAGATAGCAAGACAAACTGCAAGCAGTACTGTACTAAAAGAAAGGACAGTACTTCACTATTTATTTTACGCAGGTATATGAAATAGCTACTTTACAGTTGAACATCAGTATTTTGTTTTATCAGTGGTCTGATTTCCACATAGCCAAAATTTCTATCCATCCTGCTTTTACAAAATATAGCTTAATTAAAAAAAGGTTGAAGAGTCCCCTAATACTACTGAGACATATTAAAGTCTTTCTTACTGTGCCACTCAATTTCAAACATTTTCTTGTCAGTGTGTCTAGTAATTATCAAGAGCAAATAATGAAGTGAATTCTGTATTTATATTGAGACATATGAACAACAACAAATGAGACCTATAAATGAGAACATGAGAACAAATGTTCTCATACATGTTTATGTAATGAATAATTCTGAAATTATATGCTATCAATTGAATGTATGCTATTTACACTTAAACTAATGTATATGCAGAAGCAAAGCAGTTCATTTTCTACCTGACTGTCAAAGAAAAATGCATTTGCATTCTGTAAATAGATTTACCTAATGTCAGTTGTTATGCATAGGTGAAGGCCACACAGTTGTGAACAGCATTCCAATAATATAATTACATGACAATGATGACACAGTGGCATAATGCTATTAGCATATGAGACAGAAAGAGTAAGTTAATATCCTAATAATAAATTTATGAAAATTTGAGAATGCAGGAAGCCCACAGAAAATTAGCACACAACACCCTGTTGCATAAGGGGAATATAAGAGAAGATGTCACCCTCGATCAAGCTGTTTAAAGGAAGATAACAGCATTACTAAACACACATTTTTTCAGCAGCTCTGAAAACAGGCAATTTTGTTGTTGCTGGGTTATTGTTGGACAGATTAGTTTAAAATACTGATTTATTTATGCAGCTGCAGAAACGTGCTTTTGCTGTCATAACACTAGGAGTGATACTGGTGCAGAAATGATCAGCCAAAGTCAGGGGGAGGAAAGACAGGTGCTGAGTGAGCCACTGAACTGGCAAATGACTAACTGCAGCCTAAATTTAAGGCCATGGCTTGCAAAATAACTGGATCTTAGTTTAAGGAATGATGGGATGTTTGTTGCAAGTTAGTTTGAAAGCCATCTAACTGAAATGAACAAAGAAGAAACTCTGAAGCCAGTGTGACAGCTACAGAGAAAAAGGGGTTTATTTTTTTCCTTTTTTGTATACTTCCAAATGGATAAATTGATTTCTTAGACTGTGGTCACATATTTGGCAGCAGTGCACATAAAACAAAATATAGTATTATGTGTGAATGGTTATTTTCAGCTGAATCAGTTCTCTAATCTGGGTCATGGTGTGGCCACACAAACAGCTGTCCTGGAACAACAGAGAGAACTCCATCAAGACAGGAAAAGAGCTGTGAAGTTGATACTGCCACTAAAGAAATAGCCATAAAACAAAACCCTTGAGGTATTTATTTTAACATCATAAACTCATTTTTAACTACTATTGTGCTCGTATAGTTCTTTTAAGGTAGCAAACAAATTAGAAGCCTTCCTTTCCATAGAAATTGGTGATCCTGAAACAGTGATCTGGTTCACACTTACAGAACAAAACATTCCATCGCAAAATGAAATGGCCCCTGCAACTTAGTATGATTATCTTTCATTAGGATTAATGGCACCTTTGAAAGTTGGAAACACAGGAAACTAGTGAAGGAGAGGAATCCCCCATTTGTGTAGTCAGGGCTTCTGTGGCATGAAGCAAGGTAGAGAGGAGAGAGTCTGAAACTCAGGAAACCCCTTGAAATTGTGACAAGCACATAAAAAAAGTGTTTATGTACCACTTTACTTTTTTAGATCTATGGCCAAATTAAATACCAATGAAGTTGCCTGTATTTTTTTATTTAAGCCAAAACCTTTATATTTTTCATTCATTTGATGGTGCCAATCTAAATGCGTTTCCAGATCACTTTCCTCTCCTTATAAAACAGGGGAATAACAAACTTAATTGTCGTAGCTAAGACTTATCTTCTTTGTTCTAGTTTTCAGCTGCCCATGGAATAGTTCTTAGCAGAAAATGACCATGATAGGATGCATTGTATGCCTGTCTCCCACCACCTCTGTTTGAATTGTCACTGTAGGATATATGAGCAACCTCACCCGCAGCATATTTTGACATGGGGGAGAGGCCATGGGGAGTGTGATGCTGAAAGAATAATAAGCACTCTACTGCTGGAGTAGTGGTGTTACTATTCCTGCAGAACGGAGGGAGATTGATTATCTGCTGAATTACAGAAGGGTGCGGACAGGCAGAAAGAAAAGTAGGCATCCAACAGTAAAAGGTACCATTATTATCAACATAATCAATTAAGGATTTAATGTACCTAGGAAGATAATTACCCTTCTAACTCATACTTACAGGCATCATAATCCTTTCCAACATGTCAGTGTTATATATATCAAATACATGGAGTACAGATTGACAAAACTATCCTCGTCAGCTGCTGTTCAGCCTAAACAGGCAATAGCTTTTAGTTGTGTTAATCTGTTAGTTTGCTGTACAACTGATCAGCTCTCTGATCTATTTTTGACTAAGAAATGAGTGTTCTTGCACTACTGTGAAATGACTGCTATGCAAATCAGGGTACAGACGCTTTCAGAAATGCATGTTTTCTTGAGTTCAATGAAGCCAGATTTGTACATATCAGTATTAAAAAAAAAAACAAATCAGAAAGTAAATTTAACTCAGACTTTAAAGAAAGAAAAAATAATCTGGGAATTTGAATTTAATTCTGTGCTTTACAACAGGCTTCCTCAATGATCTCAATTAAGCACCTAGTTTTTCTGCACCTCATTTTACTTTTCTATAAAACAGGGATGGCATCTAGTCCCTACAAGACAGCAACACAGAAACACTGTGGAATTAATACATTAACTTGCTTTAAGATAAGGAGACAGTATTGTTAGCATTTATGTAACTATGGCTGTTGATGAATAATCATTCCAAGAATAAAATTGTGTTTTAAAAGAGTATAATTCCCCAAGATCAGAGACTTCCCAGATGGAAGACACTACCTCAGAATGGGACAGTATACCATCTGAGTGTTCCTCATCCACTTCAGCTCAAGTCTGACACTGTAACCATTGTGAAGTTGACCTGATTTTGCACTGACTGGACAAGGAGGAATTATATGATGTATTTCATTAGCTCCATTCAAGAGAATACATCCTAACCAACTACTCCAACTGTCTGATCACAACCTAGTATTAACAGCTAACAATTCCCTCTGCTGCTTCTACTATGTGTATGGTTTGGCCACTCCAGAAGATGTATCTTCAAATCACAACATGAACTCTGACTTTTTAACAGTCTGCCATTTAAACCATGTTCTTACCAATGTAGTTCTTTGACATTGCCACTTCTCTTATTTCAATGTGCACAGAACCTCTTGGAATTTGAATCACTTCCATATAGCCTATAAAACAAAGGTAAATTTTATTTGTTGTTGTTTAAGTTAATCAGTATTAGTTATGAAACTAATCATTAAAAAATTATGTACTACTAAAAATTAGTATGAGATATGGGACTCAAATGTACTCGAGCATTTTCCTTCATGCGATATAAAGGAAAACTCTTTAAATTTCATAAAAAAAATTTGAACGTGATAGCAAGAACTTTCCATGTAGTCAGGAATTCCTTTTCTGAAATGCTAACAAAGTCTTTCCAACAGTGTATCACAAGTAATTAACGGATAAAATGACCTTAGGATCACAGGATAATTCAGGTTGGAGAGGACCTCAGACACTCAGTTTAGTCCAACTTCGTGCTACATGCAGGATCAGCTAGGAGATCAGACCAAGTTACTCAGTGCTTTATCCTGCTGGGTCATGAAAAACTCCAGAAATGGAAAAGGTACAACCTTTCTGGGCAAGCTGATCTGCTGCTTGACTGTCCTCCTGGGGAAAAAGGTTTTCCTTCCATTCAGTCAGCACCCATCTTGTTTCAATTTATAGCCACTGCCTCTTCTCCCACCATGTATCCACCACTGTGAAGAGCCTGGCTCTGTCTTCTCCATAACCTCCTCATAGGAAGGCTGATACTAGGTCCCCACAAACCTCCTCTCCTCCAGGCTAAATAAGCCCAGTTTTCTCTGGCTCTCCTCACAGAGGGGCAAGCACTCCAGACCCCAATTATCTTAGTGGTCCCTCACTGAACTGAACTGACTCCAGTACATCAATCCTTTCCCTGTATTCAGGAGCCCAAAACTGATTAACAGTAAGACTGCAACACTAATATTGTCTTCTTTGAACTAAGTTTTAAACTAATTGCCCATATACATTTCCTGAGTTCTTATAAGATAAACTTAAGAGACATTTCTGGATTGTTTCTAGTCTAAAATTTCATGTATGACTAAATACATGAAATAACAGATTTTAACATACATATTAAAATCATACACAAAATTACTCTTACTATGCCACCATAACTATATAATAAAAAACCCCACCCACTTCTTTTTAAGTGCATTAAAGACCATGAGAACTAAGTATTCAGTAATGAAACATATTATTGTATTTGATATAAATCCAAACTAATACAGAAAAAGGAAACAACAAGGCAAAAGGAGTCAAATGACCAGCAACAATGCCATGCTGGAAATCAATGCAGCACTGTTATTTGCTAAAGTGATCTAAATGCATTGTGCAACAGGATGGACATATATGCGCATACCTCCTCTGGGCAATGAATCATTGAAGAAACCTTCAATGGCTTCACATGTACTCCCATCTCCTCCACAAACACGGCATCTATCTTCCTTAGCATCAGACCCCAAAATATTATCACAACCTACATGCTGAGAACAGATAAGAACAAATATTTTAACAGGATGATGGTCTTGCACCACTATCTTCATAGGTTTTTTGAAGTGTTTCTCTCAAGTTTGATATATGCAATTCTTTTTATCTACTCTGGTTTTGACAGCTGTTACCATGGCTTTTCACTTACCAAATCCACATTTTGGGTTATTAGCAAATCTTGATTAAAAAGTACTTTATATTTCTACTGTGACTTTCAGGAAGGGATCTTACAGCATTTTACAAACAATGTAATTATTACAGTTATCAATAAATGTTTAGTGATGTTTTTATTTACTATTACAACAGCTGTGTTCCATCTACATTGCTTTGTTAAGGTAAACATTTGCTTTGTGTTCCTTAAACATTTATGTAGCATAAATAGCATTATTGTTCCCAAAGGCATTTACAGATTCATAGACCATATTTCCACATCCTCCAGGCAAAATTTGAAATTATTTTCATAAGTGTGAATGTAAAGTGTAAATTACTTCTGTACTTCTTACTGTAAGAATGAATGTAGAATGAAACTTAGTGAAAGGCTGAATTACACACTGTATTAGATAGGGTTCAAAAGCCTTTGGAAAAAAGAGGTGTCTACCTATAAGAAGTACATTACATTTCTGATTATCTACTTGAGAAATATATGTACAGTTAACAATGATTAACTCCCTCTAACTTATTGATTCAATCCTATTACAAAGCTAATGAAAATAGACAGCTGGATCCTTAAAAAAAAAAAAAAAGAATGAACAAGTAGGACATAAAAAGAATGAACGTTGCACCTTGCCAATTCTTTCTAGGTTTTATACAAAAAAGGAGACAGCTACATAACTTTGTTTACTGTCTAGCAATATTATCTACCATCTTGTAAACAGGTAAAACACAGGTCATAAGAGAAGTTAAAATACTTTAAATAATTGACAAAATAGTATTATTCTAAACATTACATTTCTAATGTCTGATTCACCAAGACAACAGAGGCCCAACTTTATGACATAGCTCATTCTAAACTTGAGATTTAGTCCGATCATTAGTTTTAAAAGATTTCTCAAAACTACTGAAATCTTCTTATGTATAAAGTACACCAGAATTACACAGGTATTTCTCGTGCTTTTTTTTTATTTATTTACTAATACATGGCAAACACTTTTGATCTTATCACGTTATTCAATAAACATACATCTTCAGCCGTCATTTAGCAAAGAACTTAAGCATCAGGTTAAGCTTTAGTTATGTTAGTGGTTTCAGTGAAATCAAATAATTTTTAAAGTCACCAGCACTGTTCAGATGACTAGACTTAAGTACGTAATTACTCTGCTAAACTGAGGGAGAAGTGGGATGTATATAACCAAAAATATGGCACAGCCCTCCAACTCTATTCAAATTGATATAAAGTGGTGCTATAGGAACTTTACAAGATAATCAGATTTTTAGTAAACGGCAAATATTTGCATCAGTATACACTTTCTCCTAGAACTACAGAGCAATAGTGACAACTTTCTGTTTCAATTGCATTAACATCAGAATTGTTTGCAACAGGATGAACTAGTTAGAAACAGATTAATATGTTCACATTTACTGTTTTTCAGCCAGAGTGGTGTTCTAAGTGGAGTGATGGAACAGGCCTTGGAACAGTGCAAGGAATCTGTCCATCTCCTGTTGCCCTTTCCACCAGTTCTTCAACAGAAGCCATAAAACAAGAAAAAAGAAGACAAATGAAGGATTCTATGATTGTCTGTGAGAAGCTATTGAAATTCAAATGATTCTTCTTACTTTTTTACCTTTTTGTCTCAATCTTACTCTTTCATTAACAACTTGACCTGTCAGCACTCCTGTTTCATGTAAGTAACAAAGAAGTACCGTAATTAAATGTAGGAGATAGCAGACACAACAAAGTAAGCCGTTAAGTACTATATAAAACATTTGTAACCTTGCATTCTCCATTGATACAGATATCCAGTGAATCAGCATTGCACTGAGTCCCATCTATTACTGCAGGAGCACGTTCAGTGTAAAAATTATAACCTTCAGCCAAGCAGTTTAATGCACATGGTTTAACCCCACCTGGAAAACAAAAATGAATGGAAAAAAACCACAACAGAAATCTTGAAAAGTTAACAATTAGTTAGAAATATATATGCATAAACATATCTGAAATTTTATAATCTTATCTCATATCTGACACATATAATGTATACACTTTATTTAACTTCCTTTTATTGATTTCTCTACTTGACTCTTCTTTCTTGCAAAAAAAATTATTTCGTATAGTAAGACGTGGCAAGGTTGGCTTGCTCCATAATGATGCCATTATGTTAATACAACCCTAATGATTACTGAACAATTTAAAACAATAAGGATACCACTTCACCATTTGAAAAACAAGAATAACAAAATAATGCAGTGCTAGAAGTAATCAAGGTAAATTTTAAAACCAAGATCAGAGTATTTCAATTAGGAATTTAGTCCTATTGAATTACACTCAGCTCAGACCACACGACTGCAATGACCTTGTTTAGGCTTTTAATCTAGAAAACTAAGAGTAAAACCATTAGAGTCAATAAAATACAAGAACACAATGGGGAACATAGACTTATTCACTCAGGGTTTAGAACAGGAAAAAAATCCAAAATAATAAAAGAGCAACCTACAAATGACAACAGAAAAATAACTAAACTTGATTAAACTGTCTCAAAGAGAAAAAGAAATTACAACCCTTTTCCACGTTGCAAAATACCCTCTTATTGCACAGTGCAATTATTTATAATTCAATTATTGCAGTAGTCTTTAGAGACTCTCATAAATGCTTTTACTTCCTTCTCCTTTTCCTAAAATTCTGACTTTAAAAAAGGAAAACTTATTGTGAGGTTTTTTTATACCGAACTCATCATTGTAGAATGAAAGTCACTTACAGACCACCTGTGGAATCTCTAATTCTGTTGCAACTGCAGGTGCAGAAGGACTCCACGTTTTTCAAGTGGAGTCCCTACAATGATGGTCATTCCCCTTCACAGTTAAACAAAACTCTGCCAGAACAGAGATGGATCTTCTGCAGTGTTTTCAGCAATTGACTGAAGTACAAGCTTAGCAAGCTTAGCTTGTTATACTTTAATCACAACATTCTATTTACAAGCATTACTCTCTATATAACATTTATATCATTTTGAAGACTTCACATACGATAACATTTTTGCAAAGCTAACCATTACCTCCAGTGTAGGGTTTCCAGTTATAGTACTTTCCCCGGAAAGGCATATTGTCAAAATCTGCACATTGCTTTTCTCGAAAATCACGGGCCCCTGAAGGACATGGCTAAAATAATAAAGTAAAAAAAAAAGGTTAATTTATTCCAAGTATCAACACAAAAAGAAATGCTTATACGCTTGTATTGCAAACATAATCATGCAAGACACTAGGAGGTGGTTCCCTGCTTTATCTTGTATCTCTGATCCTGAAACTTGCTTTATTGCTTTGCAGGTGTGTAAAGTGTCTATTTTGCAATCTTAGGCTGGCATGAAGTAACTGAAGTAATTTAAACAAAGGTAAGTGTTACATAACATTTTCCATAAAACTGGACACTCAGAATCTCATCAAACTATGCTTCATAATCAATCCATCAGCTACCTCCTTATAAACACACATTAAAAACAGGTGAAAAAATTAAAATCACTTTGGTAAGAGCTGTAGGCTCAGTTATACTGTACCTAGCAGCTGTACTGAGACATGTTATTAAGACATCCAGAAAAAAAAATAAAACACTTTCCAGAGAGCTGTATCAACTCTGTTTACTTACAGCCTTGCCAAAAACATTGTGTTAAGGCTGTGAATGAAAATAGGTATCATGTTGGGCTCTGATTTTACCAGTCTCCAAGTGTGAAGAAATAAAAACTGCTTTCATTTGAATTTTCATGACTTTGCATTAGCAATTACAAAACTGTAAAGCATCTTTTTTTATTTGGAATACATTAGATGTAAGTGAAATTCACCTTGGAAAGAATTATAGGAGAAACAGAATTCTTTGCTGTTTCTCACATTTTTCATCAGCAGGTTCAAAATAATAATGACAACTAACTTTAATACACCCAGAATTTAGATAGCACATTAAACATTGTTATCAATGTTTAAGTACCTGCTGAAATTGCAAGCTTCATCAGACAAAGTATTTGAAATACAGATTAAAATCACTTTTAGACTGAAAGAGAAAAGAATTTGTTTGACAGAAATCAGAGGTGTTAATAAATATTACTATTTTATGAGCAACAGAAGAGTTCATTTCATGGCAGTTTTACTTGTGTTCCTATGTATCTAGGCCAGTTAGGACTGTTCAGGAATCTGAAATGCATTCAAGTGAAAGGGTCTCTATAAACACAGATGATAAAAAATTACTGCACAATGCAAATATTAACATAATAATTATGATTCTTAGTACACATTAATCAAGCTCTTATAACAGCCAACCCATTGCAATATGATTCAGAAATTTTTTCTCCAGTTTTGAAGCTGTTGAAATATAAATTAAAACAGTGGACATTAGACAGTATTTAAATTTTAAATTTTCTCTGCAAATCACTCTATTATCTCCTTCTAATAAAAATACATTTTTGAATATAATGTATTTACTGGGGAAAAAAAGTACTGTAACTACTTTAATTCAATAATCCTTCAGATGACAAAAGTGACAATAAAAAAATAACTATATAAATAAAATAATGAGAACTTTTAAAAATTTTTTTAATAGTAACACAAATTAAATTTGCCTTTCTGCATCATATTCTCCAAGCAGTAGAAGGATCAGTCTTGACCCACCTCAAACCTTGAGTCTGAATCTCTCTGATACTGGTCACTACACCCTATTCTTCAGTCCCACTTGCTTAGCTACTAATTTACATGTTACATGGGTGGTATTTTAAGTGCACCAAGTTTGCCTTACAAGTTAATTAAATCACATCCCCTGATGAAATCCTCTTTCTAAATAGTTATACTAGGACAAAACAATAAAATACGAAGATTAGTAAACAAGGATCAAGTCTTCTATATTTATACTCTTAAAAAAATTCTCGCAATCTGATCTTTGAGATGTACTGTGAGGGTGACCAAGCACTTGTACAGGTTGCCCACAGAGGTGGTGGAATCTCCCTCCTCGGAGATACTCAAGAGCCATCTGAACATGGTTCTGGGCAACCTGTTTGAGGTTTGAGCAAAAGGGACTGTACAAGATGATGTCCAGAGGTCCCCCTGTAAGCAAAGCAAAGTCTTCCTTTTACCGTATTAAATATCAATTCAGATTTTGCGACAATTTAAACTGCTAAAATCACTGTTTGTATCCTCTTTTCTTCTTGAACACAGCTCTAGAAGCCTGACAGAAAACCAGCTATACACAAGTATGTATAGTCTGCAATCTCCCTGCTGACAAGAACAGCAGACAAGGCTGGGAATACCTGGGAGCAGCTAAAGGAACTGTTGGAGCAAAGCCACTCATACAATGTTCATGCTTTCTTGATACTTCATCCGGTTTTGGTAGTTCGCCACATTAAATCCTGGTTTCCTATACTGCAAGTACTGTTAAATTAATTTCACAAACTAATATACTAATGATATCAAAGGTTTCACATAACCTGGTGTCTTTGGCTCTAAAAATACAAATCCATCAAACCACGGACACATTTGCTGACCTTCACAATAAAATAAATGTAAATTTTAATAGCTAAGTCCTCTCAGTGAATACTGACAAGTGCTAGCCCTCATCTCAGGATCTTACTCTTTGTCCAAATCATTAGTTGGAACCCAGCTTTCAGGTGGATTCAGTAAAGTTTTCAAGCAGTCCTCCTGAAGACTGCAGTTATCAAATGATAGCCTGAAACCTGCAGCATTCTGTAATCTGAAGCATAAAATGCAATTTGTAAATTTGTTATTGCATACTCTTCCTGCCTTTTTAAGTATCTCACCAGTACCTGAGTGGAAGTAAAACTAAAGGCTATGACCTCAAGAAATGCATTCAAAATCATGCTTGACAAACCCAATCACCTTCTATGACAAAGTAACCTGCTCATCTGATATGGGGTAAGCAGCGGACATTGTCTACCTGGATTTCTTCAAAGCTTTGGATACAGTTCCCCACAGCCTCCTCCTAGAGAAACCAATGTGTTATGGTCTAGACAAGTGGTCTGTGCGGTGGATGGGGAACTGGCTGACAGGCTGCACTCAGAAGGTGATGGTAAACAGCTTCTTTCCAAACTGGCAACATGTCACAACTGGGGGCCCCCAAGGATCGAAACTGGGCACAACGCTGTTTAATATCTTCATAAGTGATCTGGATGATGGGATCAAGTGGACCTAGATGAAGCTTGCTGATGATACCAAACTGAATGGGGAAGCAAACACTTTGGAAGGGAGAGCCACCCTGCAGGAAGACCTGGATAGGTTTGGAAGAGTGTGCTAACAAGAACCTCACGAAGTCCAACAAAGACAAATGTAAGGTCTTTCCCCTGGGAAAACATAATCCAGAAGTGCAGCACAGGCTGGGATCTACCTGGCTGGGGAGCTGCTCTGTGGAAAGGGACCTGGGCATCCTGGTGGACAGCAAGCTCAACATGAGTGGACAATGTGCTGCTGCGGCAAAGAAAGCCAACAGGATGCTGGGTTGCATCAATGAGGGCATCACCAGCAGAGATCAAGAAGTCATTATCCCACTCTATTCAGCACTTGTCAAGCCACACCTGGAATACTGTCTTCAGTTTTGGTCCCCGCTATACAAGAAAGATGTGGACAGGCTGGAGAAGGCCCAGAGAAGGGCCACAAAAATGACTGAAGGACTGGGAAGCCTGCCATATGCGGAAAGGCTGAGAGAACTGGGTTTGTTCAGCCCTGAGAAAAGAAGACTTGAGGGAGACCTTATCATCAGGTTCCAGTATTTAAAGGGTGCCTACGAAGAAGATGGAGACTCCCTTTTTACAAGAAGTCACATGGAAAAGACAAGGGGTAATGGGTGCAAATTACTTCTGTTGACATTCTGACTGAACGCAAGAGGAACATTTTCCACAGTGAGAACAATCAGCCGTTGGAATAATCTCCCCGGGAAGTGGTGGATTCCCCAACATTGGACACTGTTAAGATTCAGATGGACAGGGTGGTGGGCCATCTTGTCTAGACTGTGCTTTTGCCAAGAAAGGTTGGACCAGATGATCCTTGAGGTCCCTTCCAACCTGGTATTATATGATTCTATGAAAATCATAGGTATAGAAATGCAAAAATGTTCCTGCAAGGTAAGCCACAATAAGCATGTACAAAATGTCAGCTCTTTGAACTGTCTCCTTCTGTATGTACTCTTTTCTCAAACTAAATATGCAATAACTGCTTGTCTTGGATAAGATATTTCACTTTTTTCACACAGTTACAGTATATGAATAACTTTTGTCAAGCAACAGGTTGCTTGTGTTTCTAAATGCTCTTTTAAGGGACTGCAAAGCACGAGGCAGGAATCTAACAAATATATAGAGACTTAAAATCAGGTCTGAAGAACATCTTGAGAAGATGATGATGAAATAATTAAAATTCTGAGTTAAAGAAAGCATTGACTTTAATAAGAATATTTAAAAAATTAAGACTGAAGCAACAATAAATCGTCTAAGGAGAGTTAACAAATCATTGAACCAACATGGACATGACACCAAACGTCTCATCTCAGAGAAATCTATTTATCTTGGAGCTTAAAGTCAGGCAGTCCTCAGTAATTGAACTCATTCTGTTCCCTATTAACAAAGGGCTATGCTACATCTCACAGAAGATGAGAAACACAACCAGAAAGGTGACAGCTGAAACTCCAAGACATAAGCTCCTCATATGAATGCATTTTAGAAAAAATAGGCTTGAAAATATTAAAATTATGAAAGCAATGAATAATATCTGTGAATGTATGCATAATGGAAGGAACCAACAAAACCCATCTGCCTACATTCTATTAAGAGAAAAGACTGAAGAACAAGAACCTTCTAAAAGTATGTATACACATACACTTTTATATAGATAAACCATTCACAGAACTTGTAAGCAAAAGTTAGGAAGCTTTTACAGTTTCAGATGTATATCAAATTAAGCTTCACATCCTATACATATTTTAAATCAGACAATGAGTTAAACTGAGTAATTATGTGCCTTGCAATTCTCTTAGCATTTCATATTTATTTTTAAATTAAAATACTTTGGTTGGAAAAAAACATATATTTTTGTTAGAGATAGTGCGGTTGGTGGTAGAAAATAAGTTTCTGATGAGTGTGTTCTTTCTACCATCCTTTTGTTTCCAGAACTCATTGGCTAATGTTCTCTTCTGCTGATCTCAATGTTTCCATTAGCAGATGCCTTTTGAATTAAGAAGTCATATATGGCTTTGGAAGTGTTTGATGAGAAACAAGCCTAGTAGGAGTGTGTGTGCTGTTTCCAAAGAATTAAAATGGTCAAAAGGGCAACAGAACTAACTCATCTCTGAAAGAAAAGTGAAGTCAAAATAAAGTGGGGTTTTTTGGTTTATGAATAGTAGGAGTTTTAGGGAGTGTACGTTGAAAATTACAGATGGGCAATGCACGTTGATACTGCATAATAAACTTAAACAAAAAAGATGTACAAACAACACATTTTTCATAAAAACAATGACACATTTGCATGCTTTTAACGTTTACATTAATCAAACATACCATTCCATTAAAAATGTCAAGCACTAAGGACTATCATAAATCTTGAAACAAAATCTACTAGTCTCAGCAATTCTTAGTTATGTAGAACCCTAAATAATACTATAAAAGAAATAGAATACAATCGTCAAAACAATCGAGGCAGTAAATTTAAATTTCTGTAAGTAGCAATATGTTTATGCTCTAGAAAACCATACCCCAAAAATATGTTAAAAAAATTATTCACATTCAAACAGTAAGAATGTCATTTACAAATTGCCTGGCCTGAGTCCGCAATTGTTCAAAATTTGTTTTTAAGACCTAGACAATGAAATGCAAAGTTTTCTTTCCAATATCTTGTTTAAATTATTGATTGAAATCTGAGTATAGGTAGGGAATTAACATATTGGAATAGAGGTCTATAATTTTAAAAGATTTTGATAAATTGGAGCAGTGGTTTGAAATAAAGCAATGGATGCAAATTACTACACTTAAGTAGGAAAAATCAGCTGTGCAAGGACAAACTGAGGAATGACTTTCTAAACAGCACCTCTTAAGAAAGGGATTTGGGCATTGCAGATCAATACAGACTAAATAAATATTGTTACTCCTGTAAGAAAAATGAACACAATACTGAAATTAATAAACAGAATACCATCACTAAGATGACAGAAGAAGTTCAAAGTTATACTTATCTCTGACAGGCCTCAGCTAGAATCCTGTGCAGAGGTTTGGGCACCACACTTCAAGACGACGTGTGCTACTGGGATCCCAAAGGCTATTAACACAGAGACTGTCTAGTGTAAAGAAGACTAAGAAAAGACACGATAGTAGTCTGCAAACACAGGAAAGACCCCCACAGAGGGAGTATTATCAGCTGTCTTCTTACTGGAGAAAGAGTAAGTAAGGGTCTCGAAGGACGGGAAAACACACACTACATTTTATAAAAACTGTCCTGACTGTAAGGATATTGAAGAATCCTAATCATATCTCCTGGACTAGAGGTACTTCAAAAACAGGTCAGCTGTGTAACCGTCAGTTAAGAATGGTTTAATGACAGTTGATTTTGCCTTTGAGCCAGGGAATTGCCTGAATGGCCTCCTCAGATACCTTCTAGATGTTTCTTCTGTGACCCTATAAGCTTCCTCTCAGAAATAAACAATTAAAGACAGAATAAGGGAAGCAACACCAACTAAGAGTAAAACTGTCTGAAAAGTGTCTGACAATAAGAAATAAAATATCATATGAATAAACCAAATCCTAGCAACATTTCAATGGTATCACTATGTAGCTATGGTATGATTGTTAATAATAAAAAAGCATTTTAAAATAGCATATTTGTGAGAGGGCAGGATTACGTATTATGCAAACCTACTTGTATACTAGTTACTGTGGCACATGCTAAATAATATCTATTGGAGATAAACATTTTAAATAAGAATGCCTGCACAATTACCTCACAAGAGTCCTCAAAGAGTGAGGGGAGGAGGGCTCCAGTGTGCCAATGTGAATTTTTAGACAAATCTTAGACTGTGTATACAAACTGAACAGTGCTAATGTAAAAAGGTCATTATTTGAAAAGGACAAACAGAATATTCTAGGTTACAGTTTGCCTGATATCAATCCCAAATAAACAGAAAAGTTGGCAGAGATTTGACTGATACAGGTCACTAAACTTAGTAGTACACAACATCCTGACTGAGAAAAACAGAAACAATCCTGTATTAGTTCAGTAAAGCATACATTAAATTTATTAAATATTGACTGATAGATTTCAACAAGGAACTATGATTGAATAGGTGAATTTCTTATCTACTGTAAGAATAAGAAACACACTCGGTGTTACTCAACATTTTCATTTGTGAATTGGAACTATGAAAAAATTTCTTGCTTATGAAGTCTTCCAATTACAAAAAAAGCATCTGAGTGAAAATAAAGAGGAAGGGAAATTAATTACAGCGGATCATCTGATACGCTGGATCCATTCAAACGAAAATTGCACAAAGACAGCCAAGCACAAAGATACACATCTACCAAAAAATAAGATGGTCAAAGTTTCAGAATGGTGCATTGTAATTTGGAAGGTTGTATCACTGGAAAAGTTTTACAGCTCCTACTGGACAAGCAGCTCAGCTTCAGTTTCTCTTACAACACTGTGGCCAAAAGGCCTAACACGCTTCTTGGCTGTGTGAACAGAGCAGCTGTGAATAGCAGTAGGAAAGTTACTTTTAATTTGGAAATTTGTAATACTACCTAATAATGAGAATAACCTCTACAGAGAAGTTTGCAGAACTAATACTTACGATAATTAGTAACAATCATTAAACCAAGGGTTTTTTTTCAAAGAATCAGCATATTAACTACTGTATGTTTTCCTGCAATATGTCAAAAGATAAACAGGTGAAAAAACACCTTTAGGTACAGAGTCTCCCACTGTTATAAACTTTCTGTATTTAAGAAGAAAATTAAGATGAATTTGAAGCTAAAATAATATGAAAGCCTGCTTATGTTTGTAGTGCTATGACTTGGAAACTTACTAGTGAAATTCTTTATTGGTGTGCACTTTTTTCTGGTTGAATTTTTAACTTACTCGAATTTGTAATTTAGGGTTATAATTCAGTTTTATGCATTTATACTCTGCCCCAGCTCCCTTAGTGGTAGTTCATTATTTGATGGGCTCAGCTCTAAAATAAAACTGCATGATCATTCTGGTAATAGAGGAACCATCGGATACCTGATGGTAAAACAGCAGGTTTAAAACACACCAAAAGAAATACATTTTCACAGAATGTACAAGAGGATTGTGTAACACATTAGCACTGGAAGTTATAAAGGTATAAAATGCGTAAGAGAGTTTAAAAGTGGATTCATGGAGGACATTTCCATTTGTGGCAGTTAATGTGCTACAGATACAATGTGGAGCTCAGGAAATCTTTAGACACCCAGCTTCTGGAAACTCACACAGTGCATCCATGGAAAAGTCATGCCTTGGCTGCCAAAAATTTATAATTTTTCCCTAAACATCTGTTATTGTCCACTGCTGGGAGACAAGACATTGGGCTAGACAGACCTTTGCTCTGATGTGGAATGCTCCTTGTTCACCTTTAACATGGATGCTCAAATTGTACTCACTCCAGGCCTTAATGTGAAGGCACCAGCTGGGCATCACATTGAGACAGGGATCTTAACAGCAGAACACGCTGGGTGCCTGCAATATAGAAGTGCCCTACTGAACTGTTTGCCAATAAAATGCAGAATTCACAGCTTTTCTGAACTGGGAAAAATTGAATGCTAAAATGTAAAACAGACAAGTTGATTATACTTTTACAGTGGAACAAAATTTACTTACATCAGTATTACAGGAGCGATACCGCTTCCTTTCCCCAAGACAATATTTGCCTCCACCTGAAGGCCTGGAAAAACATGTTTTATGTGTTAGTATATTTATTAGTACAAACTCAAGTTCATGAGATATACTAATGCATTATTAGTATAAATACAAGTCCAAGACACATATATTATATGAATAAAAGTACATGGAAGTTTTAAAGTGAGATTTAAAAATATTTTATTTAATGACAATTGTAGCATTGACTTCAATTGCAGCAGATAAACAATACTGTGCACTTGAATCATCACACATATAGTATTAATCTAGTTTGCATAGATTGCAAGCAATACTGTTCAATTGTATTTTGAACGTACTAAAAAGGCATTATTTTTAATTATTTGCTTGCTTCATCAAATTACAATGAGAAATCTGTAAACAACCTATGTGATAGTGGGCTTTTTTTAATCTTCTCATATTACACTTGAAAATATAACAAAATGAAGAAACGCTGCCCGCTAAATTCTGGAGCTAGCAAAGACTGCATTTTCCATTTCAAGAATCTGATTCTGATTTGAATTAAGCAGTATTGCATCTGAGGAAACACCAGAGTAAGCAGGTTTCTCTTAGTGAGAATAAGACATTGGCTCTTAAATTCCCAAACTGTTCAAGAACCTTATCTTCCACATAGGTCAAATAAAGAATTAGTATTGACTTAAATGGAAGATTAATCAGACATCAGCTCTTTGACTCATAACTTGAAAGTAGAAAGGAAAAGCATTTGGTATTTGTTTTATAATAAAGAAATAAAAGAATTTACAATTAACGAAAAAGAAAATCAGTACTATTTTTCGCATTACAGATATTTATCCAGGCAACACTATCCTTGAACCAAAAGGATTTCTCTTCCTAATGCAGATATATCCTCTCACCCCCCAATGCATCTGCTTGCTGTACTGTTAAACATTTAAAATTTAATCACCTTTTCAACATACCAACCCATATACGTGGTGACAGGAGTAGTTAAAAAATCTTAGGAAATTACTCATGCTCCAAACAAACATTTCACTAGCATTTTTACATACTGTTGTAAAAAAATAACAAATTTATTATTCTCTCAGTAACATAGTCTGACATGTTATCGATGCATACGGATAATTTTTGCTTTTGAATCCATTCAGTAAGTAGTGCTATTTGCCAGATTTGATAGCTATTGCTAATAGGAGGTGAACAGGCCACCTTAAGCAGCAGTAATGTGACATTATAGTGTCTGTCTTGCAGAGCGCAGTGGAAAGCTGAGGTACAGTCTGGCTCGCAAACATGGTTACAAGCAACAAAGAACCTAAGTGTACAGAGAGGAGAAGATAAGAAAGGAGTGACAAAAGCCACAGAATGGATTTTCATGAAAGAAGCACAAAAGCTTAATGTTTTCAAGAAAAAGTGGTCTTAAAAACTAATAATATTGATGGAAATAATGATTATGGGACATGACAAGAACAAAGTACTGATAATAAAACTATCCTCCTGCAAAGACCTATAACTGTGATGAGGTAACCAGAACAGGGCAAGCAGCAACAGAAAAAAGCAGTGATTCATTCAGCAAAGAACAGCAATGGAAATAAATAAGTGTTCCTCATCTGAGAAGCGCTAGTGACAGAGAGAAGAGCACTTAGCGGACAGACCTTGTCTGGAACAGTGCTCAGGACATTGGAAAGCAGACAGATGACAGGACCAGTACAGATACACGCAACAGATCAAGCTGTAGTGGAGAAGCTGACCCCTCTTGAGAGAGAGTAGATGGACCAATAGGGAGTAGTGGCAAGGAGAGAAGTTGCTGAATTTTTTTAGGAGTCAGTGGGAAGTCACAACTAAGTGTTGGACATGACAGCATATAAATGTATTGTATGCAACATAACACTACTAACTATGTTTTATATGTAAGCAGTCGTATGCAAAAGCTTGGAAACACTGTCTTGTTTTTTTTAATAACCTGCAATAGTTATTTTATATTCTAGGCAAGCATTAGAGGTAATATGTCTTAAGAAAGAAATCTATCCAAAGCATAATTTAAATATATTTTGCATGAACAGCAAGTTGCAGAAAGAAAACCATTCTGGTTACTGCTAAATATAAATCAGCTATCTTTACAGTACGTAAGATACATTAAAAATGTTAAAAGTATGTCTAGTGAACTTCTCCTGTTTAAGTGTTTCTGTCTGTTATTTTGAAGACATGTTGGCAAACTAGCAAAACATTTTTACAGATAACATGTGAAACCACAGTTTTGAATAATTTCCAAATGTGTCTTTTTGTTGGCTCTGGCTTACTTTAGCTACTTACGCTGGACTGTCACAGTGTCTTATAGATGAGGAGACTCCTCCCCCGCAGGTCCTGCTGCACTCTCCCCATATTGACCACGGACCCCAACCCCCATCTATGCTCTGGGGCCAAGTGCCAAAAGGTACGCACTCTCCCTGATAACACCACTGAAAGATTTCACAAGAAAAACACAAAATTAGCTTCCAGGCTGACAGAGTTATCAGGACAGAAAAATATAAGGGTCAGGCAATGACCAATTATAGGCATTAGCATTCTCTGTATAGAAAACAAGACTAATATTTTACTTTTTCTAGCCATGTTTAGACATTGGTGAGGGTGTGCGTGATTTGTTAATTGTCTTCACTCAGTTCTGAATTATAGGTCCCTAACACACACCAGAAGTTAAAGCAAGCTTAAAATAAAGATTTTCTTTTTTCTTCACACATCCTCCTTAACATTTCACATTAAAGAAACTGCAAGTTGCTTACATTCTTTTAAACACTAGGATTCATTTCTGAGATTAGTTTAGTAAAACACCCTTCACTTAGGATTCATGTAGGGGCTTCATTACACAAAATGAAAAATTCCCCCCAATCGTATTTTTAAGAAAGTATTCCCTTTTGTTTTAAAAAAGAAAATCTGGATGAGGTTACAATGGATGAAGAATTTGTTGCAGTACTTCATTTATACTAACCCTACAGACATAATAAAAGTAGTGCCAAAGCATTAGACATGGTACAGAAAATCATTAGGTAATAGCAACTGGCCACTTGTCCAGGGACAGAGTGAACATGTGTACTTCACTCACGCAAACACTTATACTTTGCAATAGTAACTTACATCAGACATACAAAATGACAGACAATTTGCACAAATGGCTAATTGTTAAAATAAGTTTATCACGTCCTTAATCAGAAACCTTTTTTAAACCATTCAGAAATAATCCTAACGTCCATAGTTTGATCCACATTCTGGTGTCTGCTGCATCACTGAGAATCTGGAGTAGCTCCGTCAGATAGCCCTTGCCCCACCGTTACAGGCTTAGGTGACACAGTAGAGCACAGCCTCAGGTCTGCTGTGACCTGAATCTGCACATTTCACTTCCAAACGTTGGGCATCTGCTGCCGAACTCCCTTGAATTCCCATAACAGACACAGTATTGACCCTTTCCAAAGAGAAACCCAGACAATTTCTGTGTCCAAAATCAGCCATATGAATTTGACAAAAAGCACTGAGACACGCACAGAAGACATGGACAGACAGACATATCCCTGTCCACCCATAAGCACTACTGGAAGACTCTGTGTTGACTTTATATTAATAGGTACAGCAAAGCCAAGTTTTCTCTTCTCTGCAGTCCTAAGGCTCAACTAAAGCCTCAGTCCCAGCATTGTGGGACATACCTAAACAAGTAAATACAGATATTCACAATGACCTGAATTACTCTAGATTTTTCTGAAAGCAACTGAAAAGAGAACCTTCAGTCATTACTCAGGAAAAAAAAAAATTTTAATAGTTTGATATGCACAAAGATTATACAGTGTTAGTTAAAGAAAATGAATAAAAATCCTTATTTTTTCATTAGAAATTTCAGTTTGAGTAAAAGGTACTCCTAGACTGTCAAATGTGTCAGAGTCTACGTGTGTAGCCTTCAAGAATGTACATTAAAATGATGTATTAATATTAAAATGTGTAGCTTATCATCAGCAAATGCACCTATATACATCACAGTTTTGCATGCAAACACATTACCATTTAATATAATATTTCCTTATTATATTATTCCCTTATTATTTCCACATTAATAAGTAAAAACTGTAGCATTAGTTTTCTAGCCACACTCAGTCTTGTTACTTCTCTCAAAACATTTTTATCCTCCAGGACCTCTATTTTCTCTGTATGTGCTATACCTGCTTTAAAACAACAACTGTTATAATCCAGCACATTTCTGTTTATAAGCCTCATCCTCTATCAGTGAGAGAAACAAAAAACAAGCATTAACATGTCCACAGAAAAGATAAAGCAGACCATTTTAAATCTCAAGTTCAAAATGCATTGCCTTTTCTACCAGGTCTGGCCGGGACAGAGTTCTCCTCATAGCAGCCTGTACGGTGCTGCGTTTTAGGTTTGTGACCATCGTGGATAACGCTCCGATGTTTCAGCTGTTGCTGAACAGTGCCATCACACCATCAAGGCTTTCTCAGATTCTCAACCTACCACCCAAATGAGTAGGCAGGGGGTGGGCAAGAGGCTGGGAGGGCACACAGCCAGGACAGCTGACCCAAACTGGCCAAAGGGATATCCCATACCCTATAACATCATACTCAGCAATAAAACTGGGGGTGGGGGTGTTTCCAAAGTAGTCACTGCTCAGAGACTGGTTGGGCAACACTTTGCTGGTGGGAGGTAGTGAGTGATTGCCTTTGATCTCTTGTTCACTTTTTCTTTCTTTTCCTTTCACTTACTGAACTATCTCAGCCCATGAGTTTTTCCTCACTTCTGCCCTGAAGTTAAATCTGAAGATTTACTGCTCATTTTGGTGCCTCTTCTTAATTTTCTAGTGAAAATTTATCTTTCATCGGAAGCCAGTGATGCATAAAATCTCTGTCAGAGTAATTCAAAATTACCAAAATCTTCATTATTTCTAATGTGACTACAGAAATATGCTTCCTCCACAAATTATAGCAACCTCATCTGCTATAATGAAGTAAGTAACGAGCATATGAAGAAACAAGAGCAGGTGACAGCTATTTTAAAAGAACAATCCTTCATGAAAGGCTTAGAACTGAAATGCTAATTCTTCTCTAACATTGAATAAGTAACTTTCAATCCATTCAACCAATTTGAATCTGTATAAAATGTGCAAAAAACTCTGTGAATACTCTAAAGAATCTGAGATTTTTCTTATAGAGATCTTTAACAATAAAAGAAAACATGATATTGTGGTACATTTGAGATCTCCTTTAGATGAATATTAGCTGTTTAACAGAACTAAGATTTACAATAGTATGCTTTTAGAAAACTCACACAGTAAGTACTCTAATAACGAGTAAAATTGATTTCATCTTTTGTAGTGGAAAAAAAAGAGATTAATTCAATTTAAATTTGCCATCTCAATTTTAACAATGTATTTTCAATCATTACTTCTACAATGATTTTGCCAGAAAACTTAATGTCCAATAATAACCTAAATTTAGCTCATCTTAATGTCCAATAATAACTTAAACAATCACACAATCTAGCTATTTAAACTGTCCTTTCAGCACACTGTGTTTTCACTTTTTGCACATTTGCCCCTCATTTAAATCCCTAGCATGGATCTAAATGATGGTAGAAAAGGTTACTTTATTATTTTAAATTCAAAGACAAAACAAACACTCCTATCAGTTTTGTCTTATTGTTTTATATGCACCATTTCCTTATCAGAGTCTTTTTAAAAAAAACTATCAGTTTACCCCTTCACAAACACATCTCTGAGTATACCAGAGAGAAACTTCATGTATATTTAAAATTATTATTACAAATTAGGAAAAAGCGTACCCTTTTGAACCCAGCTGATATGTAAAACCATCATAGCATGAATGTACTAAAGCTTCAAAACAGAACAGATGTACAATTTCTGTCAGTAGCAAGAAACCACTCTATTCTCTTTCCCTGTATGCAGAAAACAGCTGAGTAACTTTTATGGGAAACAGTCTAAAAACCTTCAGGCGTACGCAGACATGTACTGTGGAAAATTTCAACCCAAAGAGTTAAAAGTTTGGCAGGTTTATATAAGCAACTGAAAGAAGGTTTTATAATAAAGTGTTAGGTCATTTTAATTGTGGAAACCCCTCCCAACTCTGACAATAAGATATTAGTGCACAGTGCATCAAATTTGGCTTTGAGTTAATAGTTACACTGAATTTACGTTAGTAGTACACTGAATTTACATTAGTGTAACCAAAAGCAGAAATTGAACCTCCAAATATGATGAAGTACTCTGACATCTTGTTAGGCCTTTAGTGAAGGAAACATCATTTATTATATCTGGACAGAGCCTAGCAAAATAGGGCCTAATTTGGTTGTGGCCTTTAGAAGTGACTGCAATATGATGTAGTGGTGGTGATGATGATGATGATAATGTTTTATATAATTGTAACCTATTATTTTCTCCTTAGCATTTGGTAAAGAGAACTACGTATTTGGAAAGAGCTTGTGTTTTCTGTTTTTTTGCTATTTTACCAGAACTTTTGAAGCTACAGTTTACATACACGATTCTCTGCTGTTAACAGGGATGACCAGTTTACCTTTGTAAAACAGTTCTCATTTCCCTCTAAAATCTAATGATGGAATAAGATACTGATGGCTGGAAAAAGATGTTCTGTAGAGACCAAACTGATTAAAGCCTCTGGCAAGTGGACACAGCAACAGTGTCTTAAACCATCTAAGCTTGTTCATTGCAGTCTCATGGTTTAAAAACTATAAATTGAAGTAAATTGTTCCTTGTCAATGACAGGGAGTGCTGGTTCCAAAATAAATGTAGACTGTTGATTTAAGTGTAGGGCTTCTAACATTTTCTATTACTCTAATGAAAGAAAAAAAAATTTGGTAGAATGCGAAGCTGCCTCTATTTTCATCGGCTAACTCTAAGCACTGTTTTTTCAAATGACCTTTTCAATGATTTTAATTAACATAGTTTACCAATATTTCCAAACTCAGCATGGAAAAGCCATCACAATGATGCTAGGTCACGGGCCCTGAATGAAGCCATCAACAAGCATTAATAAACTGTGACAGCTGCCCAAAAGCTTTCATTCTTTTTGTTTAAACATCAGATTGCAAGTCAAAATGCAGTGTAATCTTTGTTGAAGCTAGCCCAGCTAGCATGGCAAAAGTCAGAATGAAAATAGATGTCAGTAGTCATTGTCAGTAAGAAGTCCAATCTGGAGCACTAAATCTTACGGGCAGATACAGCAGCTCTCAGACAGATAGTGGAAATTGTTTAATATAATAAGCTCTCTTCACTTTGTACAAACAAACAAAAAAATATTATCTTGAAAAAAGGCCTATGGAATTCCCCTTTTTTCCCAGTACATGTCCTGTAAATGAATAATTAAAATACATTTCTGTCTTCTTTAAGATCTCTGTAGATTTTGCCTTGTAATTGAGAAACACTCTTTTAGTATTTTTAATCTAAAACTAAGTTTCTGAACTTTGTCTGAAACTACTCATATACAGACATCATCTTAAAAATCAAAAAAATGTTCAGACAGATACGGTAGCACTTGACTTGTCTGTCGCAACATTGACTTTCTGTACTTTTCTGTTAAGTATAAGAGTTTATCAGACTGCACAGCAAAGTCCTTTAAAGCTAAACAGTTACGCAAGTACAACTGAATACTAAAAGAATAATTCAAAGTCAAAACAGAAAGGTCACTGGGAAATATGGGCTTTTAGGAAACCCTTTTATTAAGGCAACATTCTTCCATATGCTTGTATGATTTAGCTTATATCTGAAGGAATAAAGATTTTTTTATCTTCTGACAAAATAACTGAGTTCAGGCTCCAGATCTATGTTACACATTTTCAAAGTCCATGCCAGACCTAGAGTTGTAACAGTCCTTTATGAAGAGTGCTATAAAATTTAATAAAGATGAAACTAAAGAGTTTTTATAAAAAATACTCAAAAATATAGAAAAAATACGTAATGGGTTTTGGGGTTTTTTTTATCTAGGCTATAGAATTTTATAGCAAGGATAAATGTTTTATTAAATTACATATATAAAATAATTGTGAAGTAATTCTGTAGGACACTTCCATTAGGATGCAAATGAATTCTGAAATAATAAGTACTTTAATTTTCTAGTTCTTTCTTCCTGTAGTCTTTAAACAATAAATTGCTTCTTCAAATAATAAATTATTTGTACTCACCCCTTTTTCAATGCTCCCTGTTTGACAAAGAGTACCTTCAGCTGCTGGAATGCTGTTGGTAACACAGCGGTTACTTTTGCTGAGGCACCAGAGCTCTCTACACACTTCCTAGGAAAGAAGGCAGAAGCAAGTTGATCAGAATAAAAGCCTAAAATTGCTTCCAGTCGTCATACACACATGTATACACAATTTTGTTTTGAACAGAGACTATTAAGAACTGGGCTGGAGAGGTGAATCTATAGACAGTTGTGAAATATTCTGGAGCAATTTCAAAGCCACCATATTTTACCGAACAATATGCAAAAAGAAAATTCTGGAAGCAACAAATTTTAGAATACAAGAATGTGTTTTTCACGCCTGCCATGCAAGTAATGTTTTATAGTTCCATTTTTCTTCATTAGTGCTTATACTGGGCTTAATATATTTTAGTGTTGCTGTAAAAGTAGTCTTCAGATGTGCTGTAGTATCTCCATTACTGTCATTATCTGCCTCAAAATTACATGTTAAAAGGATACTATGAATTTTTCAATATCAAACAGAAACAATTATTTTTGTTTCCTTTAGTTAAAACCAAAGTTTCTGAGCTCAGACTACTTGCACTCCTCTTCTGTAACACTTGCTAAAACAGTGCACATGTATTTAGTACTAATTGAGCTAGGTACTAAAATATTTCCTTTAGGGTTTTTTAGATTTGCAGCTGGTATTATTCAGTCTATTCTATTTCCCTATGTTGCCAGTGTTAAACAAACACAGGTTTTCAAACAATCTTTTTTCCTACCAGATTTTCCCATTTGATTTTGTACATTTACTCATTTAAATTAAGCCAGTTCTGTTGACATTGGAGATTCATTGTTAAAACTATCTAAGGGTTGAAATTCATAATGTGGGCACGATCCAAAGTTGGCTGAACATTGGAAATTTTCATAGTTGCTTCAGTTGCCCCTGGATTCGGCTACATATGCAGAATGAAATCAGAAGTGGTTTGCTTTTACAGTAAATGACTTGCATGATAATCTTTGTTGTATTACTTTGAGATCTGTGCAAGAGTTCACAACCTGCTTATAGATATTTTCTAAGTATTTTTTTTTATTTGAAAGATACTCAGATATTTAAAATGATCTTATGATAGTCATTACTATTGCATTTTATTTAACTACTGCTTGAAATCATATCCTGCAAATAACCTTTGTATAGATTCTATGGCTGAACCTCAGTACAAAGGGCAAAAAGGAAAAGACAGTGTGAGTAAATTAAAGTTATTAGTGTGCCCCCCCCCCCCCCCAGTTCATTGTTCCTATGAGGAAATGAATGAATATCTGACACCTAGGCTATCTTTTCTATATACATCAACAGGAACAAATGTTAAGTTTTACCCTAAGATTCATGCTTCTTGCATTGTACTGAATACGAAAATGGATTAATTTATACATTATTCACTAGCTGCTGCAGTAACAGTTCAAGAGTACAAGCTTTTCTTCAATAATGCAAAATTCTTCTCCAAATTTAAAAGAAGCTGGTGCCATTCTTGAAGGACTGTGTATTACAGTGTGTTTCCTTTCATGATTGGTAGAAGCAAGGTATATTTTAAAAATCCATTAAAAACATACCATATTAGAATGGTCTGAAATGATGAAGAATGAGTACTGATGAAACTCTGGAGTTTCCATCCAATTTTTTACAATTAGACCTAAGCTATTTTGTGCTATTTGGTGGGTGGCTCTATGAAAACTTAAGTGAATTTTTGAGCCTCTTTTTAGGAGAAATCTTCCCACTTGGAAAAGTGTATCTGCAGCCAATGTAAACTATCTTATTTTTCAGATTAGATTTTTTCATTGAAGTAATGCAAACAGTATAAATATTTACTTACTTAAATCTCTGAATAAAACATTTGCTTTTGCCACTCAGTTGTTAGAATTTTCAGATTAAGACACACACTCATCAATAAATATAAGATTTAAAATATCAAATAGAACAGGGAAAGAACAGATGATACATCACAAAGATTCCTGAAAAATCGAACTAGATTACAAATTTCACAGCCATTAAGGTACTAAGTTTCAACACTAAATCAAATTCATATCTAAATCAACCACAAATCCAAACTTCAGTACAGTATGGATTTTAAATGTTTCATGTGTTGTTTACATTGTCAAATCATAATTAAAAGTGTCAGACTGTGACGATTATGCTTGTGACCTTGTGTTCATTTTGCATCTCATCAAGTTCAAATATTTAAATTAATAGCTGTGCTGACTTTGTGAAGTTTGAAGCCAAAAAAATTCAACTGCATTAAGAAACACAGATTTCAACTATTCCAATATAGACAGAAGCAAAAAATCAGATCTGGGTAACAGTCTGGATTTGAAAACATCTATGTTTCAGGGTGATTTCAGTCCAGAATTCTGGTTTGTGCTCCAGAGTTTACGTGCAGAATTTCACTACTGATATGCCTACACAAGCATACCATCTATATATTAACATATAAGGGGAAGCAGTACTTAAAACATGTATTTCATTGCCAGGCTAATGTATCCACAAACAAGAGTAACGATTTCCTTCCAACAGGATTCTTTCTGTATACTCAGGCTTCTTTGTGGCACTAGAATCCTTCAAATCGACTGAACTAACATCACCCAGAAATTTTAATTCCAAATAAATAATCAGCTGAACTGTGCAAATTAATGGATACGGCACTCCAAAACTATTTTAGCCATTCATCTGTTTGCAGGATGATTCTAAGCATGTCAGCTCATCTCCTTACTCCACAAAATGAGAAAAACATTTTCCTTCTTCCTAATTTGCTTTGGGAGATAGAATGAAAAGCACTATATTAAAACTACATATTATTACTGACAATAGTCTGGTAGTCCTTATTCAGAACTTAATTTCAGCAGGAGTTTGCCTCAGTAAATCCCTAAAGACAAAATGAAAGTAATATCAAATTATTATGGGCTCTATCATACTATTAATATTTGAGGAAAAACCTCTGCTAAATCAGAAAGCAGTTCTGTTTGAGACAGACATACAACATCCCAAAACCAACAGAATATTTTCTTATGGAAAACTATGCAAAACACAGAGGATTTATTAACTAATATAACACAATGTATCAATTTGTAGAAGTAATGTATATTAAAAACAAGAAATTAAAGTATTTTTGTAATTTCTTTTAAATATAGTCAAACTTATTTAAGAAGTTGTTTATTTTCCCCTGCTGTTTTGCATTTAAAAGAAATAGTAGAATCTGAAGTACATTCTCCATCACCCTGTACATCAAATGACAAATAACATTAGTAGTAATTTGAAATCAAATAAGATATCTAAAAAGAAGTGGAAAATCCATCTGTGCTGTTATTCCATTAAATGAAAATGGAATTATTCCAGGTACTACTATGGCTATGTCTTCTTTATTTTCACCTTATTTTGGAAAGTTAACAGAGAAATTCCAACTAAGGTGCATAAACCTTTCTGTTCTGAGCTCAACCCCACACCAGGTACTACCTTAGTTTAACAGTTATTGATTTGAGCTATTTCCTTACTACTGCCATCCTATCTGTAACATCTCTAAGCAACTGCTTTTAATAAGCCAGCCTTAAAACAGATGAGGAACTGCCCTGGAAAGGTCAGGCTCAAAATCACCAGTAGAAAGTATACTGCTTTTTTTTCCACACACTAACATGCACACATGCATGCACGCACAGCCACTCACCCTCACCCACCCACCAACATTAGGTGCCCCTTTAAGGTACCCTTTTCCTCACTGGTGGACACAGGATGAAGCTAACAAAACACACTTTTTGCCAACATTAATTTGTGTGAATAATTTACTGAAACTAAGAAGCATAATCTGAAAATTAATCAATGACTTCAAAGTCAGTCTCCAAGTGTGGGAATTTAATAACTATTAATTTGTAAAGCAAACAAGGGAAATTGTCTTTAAAATCCAGGAAACATAAACTGAAGCTGAGGCCTTTCACAATATCAAGACAAGATAGATGACAACCTGTAACGGTGTATCTTAGGGCTCCATGACTTCAGTTTGGAATTCGGATGCTTGTATTTGCAGTAAATTAAACAAAGCTGAACCCATCTAGAGAAAAAAAACAGCAAATCAAATCATCTTCCTTTTCCCTAAGTGTTATCAATGATGGAGCCTCTTTCTGTTGTGTCATGCAGAATTACATGCAGGCGTTTCAAATTATGCAACATCTAAGCATCCTATATCATAATCATCATAAATGGTAACAAAACAGCACAATGAAAACTCAGTAATATGAGAAAAGATCAAATGGCTGTGCTGTTCTTAATGTTTTCAACAGTAATGAAAGCCTCCAATAAAAGTTAGCCATTTGGCCCATAATATTAAAAAAAATGGATGGGAAATACATTCACAATGCATATTAAACTATGATAATTTGGGAGTTTCATTTTTTGCTCATAAAATTTTAAAATGTTAATTTAGGATTTTATATTACTTCGGCACGTTTAAGGTATAATATGCTGCACCTCTTGATGAGCATTTGCTAAAATAGGGCACAAAAATAATTACTTTGACTTGTAACTTAAAATTCAGACCTGAAAAGCATCAACCTAGAGTATTTTCAGCCTCACTGCTGAAATATTGCTGGCAACACAATTAAAACTAGAAGACTGTAATTATGGGTGAACTTAAGAAGTTTAGTTCAGATAAGCACCCAAAAGTTACCATGTTAGTGCTCTGCTACCAAATGCTCATTAAGTGATGCAGCATGTTATGAATCACAACATGCTGAAAGAATATGAAATAGAATCCAAAGCTGAAGTCATACATTCATACTATGTTGCCAGCATTCTTTCCTAAATATTGGGTGCTTATGTGAACCTTATGGAAACTACAGAAGCCCCACAAGGTCAATCACCTCCAGGTAGTATCTTCCCTTTCAAACCCATGCAACCTATCCCATCTTTATTCAAACCACATTCCAATCTCACTATTGCTTCTACTATCATCTAATACACTCCTGCTTCGATCACTAGCTTCCCCTTCCACTTTCTAAAAAGCTTTCATAAGATCCAGGCACACTGGTGTTACGTCTGTGTCTCTTGTGAAAGAGAGAGAAAGAGAGAGAAAGAGAAAGTGTGTTTGGACACAAGATAGTCCTAGGGAAGAAGAAAGGGAACTATGGGTACTTGCTAGAAAAAGATACAAAATGGATGTAAAACTACTTTAGGATTCAGAAAGAGAAAAACATCTGGGATTTCCCTTGGTCATACACATCCTACTCTTAAAAAAAAGAGGGAGCAAAATTCACTTTAAGAATAAAGCTGAAAGCGTTTCAAATGTTCTTAATTACAGCACGATCCATTAAGTCCTTACACAAGAAAAGCTCAAAACTTTAATTATTCTAAATGCAGAAGGCCTGCACAATAGTAATGAGAGGTTTTGCACTTGACCGGCAAGACCTTATGAAATAAAAAATAATGGAAAGGTTGAAAAAATTGACAGAGTATAATATCAGGATATTCAGTTCCTCTCTTCGCCTACACATACTTTCAACATCAATTTATGAGCAATGTAATATAAATCCATCTGACCAAGCTACTTATGCTCTGCTAACACACACCAAGTATAAAGAGACTTAGCCATGGTATGACATATGAAGCTGGGGGAAAAAAAGTCACTTTTCAGTGAGTTACTAAGTACTATGTACAGATTCAACTGAATGCACAATCCCAGTCATAGTATCAACGGATGAGGGAACAAAAGGGAACCAGTAGCTCTGGTGCAAAGATACACTAGTGACTTCTCTGCCTTTCCTTCTGAAAAAACAGCTTCCAGAATCTGATTCCACCTTCCTATAAAAACCCCATATCAAGCTTAATACCCCTCTTTATTTAACTGGAGTAAATCACATCACTGTTTCATTAAAAAAGTGACAGTTTAATTCAGTAATAAAGTTTGTAGCACCTGATTACAAGGGTCAATTGTAATTCAGGCTATTTTGCCCTAGAACAAATATTGCAGAACTGTTGTGTATAGCGATTTGCTTACTCTCCTGGATTTGAAAGTTAGCCGACCAATGCCATTTTGTTTTGGTATTACTAATTAGGTTAAACTATTCTGTCTCTGAACTGGCATGTGGGAAACTAGGAATCAGTGAAGGTATGACAACTGCATGTCCTGTATTTCTGTAGTTGACACTTTCCCAGCAACTTTCCATTAACAGTAATTAACTCTATGGCTGGTCCCCAGGACTCATTAAAAACTTCCTAGAAACAACTAACACAAGGGACCTATTGAAGGAAGGAGGAAGAATGCTTATTCTGAGAATGTATCTTCATTCTGCCTGTTTACAAGCAGTAAGTTCATAGCTTGAACTCTGTCCTCCAAAATGCACTAACAAAATGTGTATTTGAGTTTAAAGCTATTTTAGTTGGCAAACTAACTGGAGAACTTAATTGCAAACATAAGACCATCACAAAGAAGAGAGCTACCTGTCATCAGCTGAAATACATTACCTGATCTGTTAAACTCTAGTGTGAAATACAATGAGTGGTCCTGCTGACTTCAGCGAAGCTATGTATGCAAAGGAAAGGAGAGTTTGTCCCCTCTTCCCCCTACTCAAAGTATTTACTGACATAAAATGCAAAAAAAATATACCGAAGAATTGTAAGGCACTATCTCCGAAACCCATGCTAGCAGCCAGCAGCTTCACAGATCATAAAATGCACCACAGCAATATCAACCATATGCATGAAGTATTAACTGCTATTAAAATGTCTGAGGTTTTAGCCTCTGTCCTAAAAATGTGGGGACTAGCTCTAAAGCAAAGCATTATTTTGAACCACAAAATCTGTAAGTTACAGTCAGGCATATTCCAGGTATTATTTAAACTCATAAAACAGAGAAATTCAAAGACAAGACTGGAATTCTTTCCTGAGTTAACCCAGAGACAGCCAACAGCCAACTGTTATAAGGCAGATGCTCAAAGGTTAAGCAGGTAAGGAGTCAATGAAAAAAGTTCTCCTTACACTCACCTAAACAAAAGGATCAAAAAAGGTTCTGAACTACCAGGGGAACTGGCATACCAACAGAGCAAAGAACTGAGACACACTTAATCAGCAGAAGAGAATTCATACTGCATCACCCTAGAGGATGTAGCATATCCAGTAGCTACATAAATGAACAGGATCTAGCACTGTTCCTAATAACCTCAAAATATCCCACTGCAATGAATCCAGTAAGGTACCTGAAAGCGTGTATTGCCTTTAGGAAAAAGGTATGAGTCAGTATTGTATAGCGAAATTTCCACCATTACAATTTGGCTCACTGTAAGTCATAAATTTAACATTCTCCTGAATCTAAAATTGTACCCTAAAAATGCAATATTTTAAGTAGCTTGAGATACTGCCTCTCAATTCTTTATTCAAAGTATGTATTTCTTCACTTAAATTCTCCAAAATTGCCCCTGTATCAGAAATGGCGTATACTAGAAAGAACAATGCACATGTAACATTACAAGTATCACTGTCTACTTGCTAACATGTAGTTTTATTTTTTCAGCTCAAAGAGCTAAAGCTTTGACTTCTCGTCCGACTTAACGTGCTGAACAATACAATGGTTTTGCCGGAACAGTTCTGTCCATAAGCAACTAAATAGTTTTATTAGGTCTAGTACTTACAATAGTATCAAAAGAACTACCAAAGAGCTCATTTGAAGATCAAATTGGATCCTTGTCAGTAAACACACACACACAGAAAGACAGAAACTCGCAGCCCCTTTAACACTTTAGTTCTGATGCTTTAATCATTCAAACACCTCTCCATGTATTTAACTTCAAGTTCCTAAGTGAGAAAGCCTTCAGGTTCTTAAATGTGCAAAATTCTTTGCAGGATTTGGACATGATCTATGATCAAAAGCAACAAACAGTTTAAACATAGAGAGGTAATGGATGAGGAAATACAGAAGAAAAGGCAATGAATATAGATTAACATTAAAGCTGAATGGTTAAAAGAAGTAATTTTTCCAAAGGTTAGTAAGACAATATAACAGAATTCCAAAGGAGAAAGAACATGAAGATTTTCCAAGTTACTTTAACAACACCAACTATCTCAACAGCTACATCAGAGCCCAAAGGAGACTTGTAATTGTCTGGCCTTTGATTTGAGAGTTTGACTGTTTCTCTTGTCATGTCTCGCCATCACAAATCAGTAAAGAGCATGAAAAAGGCAAGTAATCTTCTCTGAGATTTCCCTTTGGTTTAGAACTTCTTTCCTTCTGGGTCACTAAACGTCATGTTGGAAAACCTGCTCTACCCCTTTTTTTACCAGGCACTTCAAATAAAAAGGGCTAAAAGAAGTGATAGAAATAAGTTAGTACACAAACTAGGTCCACTGTTAATTATGGTTTTTTACTATGTTTTTCTGTCCGTAGTTGCACATCTGTCTGTTAGAATAAGATCAATGAACATCTTCGTGTGAATAATACATCAAACAGGAATATCCAAAGCACTGACTGTTTACTTTTTGATAATGAAAGAGTTGAGCAGAGTATTCAACTCGGCTTTTTCTGGTATTTAGATCTAGTTCCACAACTCATTTCTAAAACCCCTTTCATATATGAATAGGTCTTTCTTGTGTAGATATTTTCCATCTGCACTACCAGCTTCCAAAGCCTTTTTCTTTTTTCCCCTTCAAAATTATCACTTGAAATCTGTATGATCATAATCATCATGATCACATTTTCAGAGCATTATGGCCATGGCGGATAATATTTTTAAATGTAGACACTATTTTAAATGCATATAATTTCTTAGAGTGGATATTACCAGACTTCTGCAATAACCTGTTATATTAATATAGGCAATCTGAATCCTATTATTAAAAATAGGGGCTTTTTTCTGAAACACTTATAAGTTATGCTTACACTGATGGCACACTGATGGAACACAATAGACTGTATCAATTCAGAGGACTGGTAATGTCACATGAAGACATAACTTCTTTTAACTTGCCTCAATTAAGTGTCAACCTCTTTTTTTGTAACTATAAGGGAATCCCAACAAACACTTTAAAACAAAAAGAAAGCAGAAGGCAGAAAGCCAAGATTACCTACACATCTTCCTTACTTCCAATTGTTTGTGGTTTAGAAACTGGTTTAAGACAGAAAGTGTACTGTGCAGCTTGATCATCACAACAATGATTACATAGTTTAACGGTGTTTGAAAAAAATAACATATATGTGGAAAAGCCAGGTTTTGCACATTATTAACTTTCCAGTTTAATTTAAAATGCAGTATATCTCCACAGGCTGTGCTATAAATCATGGATTAAATACCTGCAGATTTCCTTAGTCTGAAAATAAAAGAGTGCGTGTGGTGAGAATTTGTAAGAAAAAAGGGTAAAAAAAAAGGTATGGCTTAGATGTAGTGACAGGAAACAGGGCCCTTAAAGAACAGCAGTGGGAAGTGAGAACTTACAGAGGAACAATAAAGGCCAAAAGAGGTCTGCTGAGGGATCAGGAGTAGAAGACCCAGTGAGCTACTCAGCCAGCTTTTAACTCCTGTGCACAATATGATCTGCCAAAGAGGCATCCCAAGAATAATACTGCATTTATCACCTCAGGGATATTAAAAATGGACTTTCTTTGTAGCTAGCCTTTAGAGAAGTAAATAGAGTATAAATTCAATGATTACATTGTTTTATTTGAATAATCTAAAAATCACAACATTATTAAAACTATTCACTTTTAAACCACTAGATATATTTTCAAGGTTTATTTAATTTAGTCTCAGCTGATTATTTGATGACAAGCACAGCAGAATGCATCCTTTTACTACATACTTTGGGCTGCAAGATTTTAAGTAAGTATTTATAAATCGATTGCATAATGGCCTAAGTGTGCAAGTTTTTATTTCTACTGTAAATTTATTTACCTTAATTATTGCACACTGGTACATAAAGCCAAAGCTTTGCTAGTACTTAGCTATTCAGTGTTCTATTCAGCTATCTAGCTTCATGTTCCTCTGTTCCCATAACTGTAATTCATGTTTCAAAAAAGAGATCTGAACAATGTCAGAAACAATAAACTCAATGTCAGAAAAAAATAATTAAAAAACCCCAAAAACCAAGAGACCTGACAAATCAATACAAATACAAAAGTAATTTCAAAATGTAGCTTTAAATTGTAAAACTAAAGCCAACACAACAGATTCCATGTTTCAAGATTAATACAACATGAACCTGATCTCACTTAACTGAAATTGGGGAAAATTCTGTAGTACACTTTAGAAGGAGCAGGATCAAGTGCTCTGGGCTCCTTTTTTACCTAAAATTAAAGAATGCTTTCCCCAGCTTATTGTTACCCACACATTTTGGTGTACAGTACACACAAATGACTCAAGCAAAAGATGCAGGAAAAGGATGAAAATGCACCCTTTGCTTATGCATGATGGCACCAGACATGCTATCAGAAATCTGTAACCCACTACTGCATCTAGCTGAAGATTTATGTTATAAAGGAATATATACAATTGACTAAGCAGAACACTCAGCATAAGGATTAAGACTTCTTACCCCATATTTACATTGGCGGGATGTTGCTCCATACTGGAAGCGACACTGTTCATCAGCATCATACACCTGACCTGGGGCCACAGCTGGATAAAGAAAGTCACGCTTGGGAGGCTCATTATCAAGGCAAGTACCACGGCCCGAACTGTTCAACATAAAGGACCAAATCAATTAGGAATTCTACTGACTGTAAATCACAGTAATGATATCATGTATCTAGTTCTTACTTTTAACAGCACTGGGTGTGAAACAAATATGATTGCAATAAACAAAACAGTAAGATGGTACACCCATAGTAAAAATAAAAAATAATTAGAGGGAATTAAGAGATTAAAATAATTTTTCATCATTATTATTAACAAAAATGCTTATTTTAGATTGTGAAATAGATTTCATATATTATCCTTTTTTAAAGTGTGATAATTTCTGAGCCACACAAGACTGATTTTCATTTTTGTTTTAAGATTCCTATTTGTTTTCACTGAACAATAGCTACATTTGGTAATAGAATGAAAAATAAACAAATTAATCAAATAAAATAAATAAAGTTTACAATTCTTAATGACCCTTCTGATCCTTCAAACAGCTAAGTACAATCTTATAGATATGAGCAGCTCAATTGGTTTATATAAAATTAAAACACAGTTAAATTTCAATACAACTAAATGTTTATAGGATTAGGACCTTAACACGCATGCTTTTCTCCCATTTGAGTGAACAAAATAGTTACAGTGGTAAAAATTCTGCAGGATCTTCAAATTTACCTATACTAGGGTGAGTGAAAAAATTTCTATGGATCAATGACCTTTTCTATTGTATTAATAATATTTAGTCTTAAACATTCCATGTTAGAACTAAGATCATCATCTTTCAAAACTTTAGTATTTTCTTCTTTTATATTCACTGTTTTGTTTGGTGATTGGTGGGTTTTTTTCCAAAATATGCCCATATTCAACTGCAACATTTTAGCGCAGTGGAATAAATAACAAAGCAAGCCAAATGCAGGCAGAGTTCTGTTTAGAAAACTTTGTACTTTGCTAAATATAATTATTCAGTTTTATTTAGTCAGTGTGCATAAAAGAGGACAGATGCTTTTTTACTTTCATTTCACATGTGAATAAGTGAGGATTTTTAAAGAATTCTTATGCCAACACTTTAAATTTTTTTCCGACATTCCTACAAATTTTGCCAGCACTTATGGTTTTTTTTCCAAATCTTTTCCATGCACCTTGCCAAAGGAACATAATTTCAGAAGTGAATGTTCTGCACTGTTTTTTGGAGATCTCCAATTTTCTATACTTTTCATCTGCAGATTAAAAAAACAATCAAAAAGCCTCCTTTAACTACATATTTTATGTTCTCATTTTAACCCTATTTTAATCAATTCTTTGAAATACTACAATAAACTCTTTGGAAAAACAAAGTAACAAACAACTGCCAACCATTTCAAAAGAAGGCAAACAGCAACTAAGTCAATAACCAGGTAAATACAGGGGAAAAAAAACCACAATATAATCCGTTACTAATCCCAATGAATTCAGTGCGATTTACCTGCGCACACGCACACACACCCCCCCCCAGCTGAAATCTATCTTTAAAATATCAGCTGTGTGGTTATGGTGTAAAAAATAATGTACTTGCCCCTTCATCCCAGTTTTAATTATTGCAAGCATACATATTTTCTAATAGCAGAAGATAGATTATCCTACATTATTCTGAAATATTTCAGTGTTGTATTTTGCATGTATGAGGAGTACATCTTAATAATTCCAATATGACAATAGCTGAAATAAAATCTGATTTTTCTGGATTGTCTGGACCAAATTGCAGATAGGAACTTTGCTTAAACAACCATTGGGAAGTTCAGCATTTGACATCAGCTTGAGCTAGTAACGCATTTGATGGGAACATTTCCACAGATGCCAATAGTGCAAAGTTTGGTCTGTAAACTGTGACACTGTAAACAGACAGCCAAGGACACGGCATTACCTTTGGTGACTGTCTCCATAGGCATACGTAACCCTGCACAGAATCAGATCTAAATCTTTAAATTCACCTGGCTTGTAAATTCAAGTCTATACCTACTCCACAAGACATACAATTGCAGAAATGTAAGTCAAAATCCTTGTAGTAAATACAAAAATATGGCTTTTCTGCTCTAATGACAGGTTTTTCACCATAATGGGTTACCGTTGTGGTAGTAAAAAAAGCAAGAAAATTATTACTAAGCAGTCATTCACTTACTAGCCACATTACATCACCACCTCTCAGACTGTTTCTTTCCTTCTGCTTCATTTCTGTTCAATTTAGTAGTTGAACAAAATTGACACATTTCACAAACTTAACTGTGAGAACCTGATACTGTATTGTATGAATTGAAGTATTTTGGAAAAGAAATAGCATGTGTCACAAAACACATTAATAAAACCAGGGACTTTCCATTGGTAATGAACGGTCTCACCAAAGCTGTACAAAGGATGAATACAGGCTGAGGACGATACAACCTCTCCAGACAACTTCTCCAGGACTCAGGAATGGCGTAATACTCTTGAGTCTATGTCCTTATTCTCCCTTTCTCTTTGCTCCATCAAAGCAAAACCCAGATACTTGAGGGGAAAAAAAAATTGCCAAATCTAGTGCAATGAATCAAAAGGGTGCAAGAAGAATAACGGTACCGGATCAGTTTATAAACAGAGATCTAATAGTTATTACCAATCAGGCCTACAAAAGTGAAAAAAGCCCTCTGTGTAGATGGAAAAAAGATAATTGTAAGGCAAAGAATGCCCAAATACCTTCATCTCTGCAATTTTAGAAAATGTCTACTCTCAATCGCATTTGTGCTTTGTGATTTTATCTTATAAAGGAGGCATATACAAAGTCTAAAAACCTACAGGGTAACCCTGCAGAGCATCTACATTTTTGAACAGGGAGTGCATAAATCTTTAGTGTCTGCAATAGAAATAAGATCATAGAATGGTTTGGCTTGGAAGGGAGCTTAAAGATCATCTAGTTCCAACCCCCCTGCTGCAGGCAGGGACACCCTCCACTAGACCACGTTGCCCAAAGCCCCATCCAACCCGGCCTTGAACACTTCCAGGGAGGGGGCATCCACAACATCTCTGGGCAACCTGTTCCAGTGCCTCACCACCCTCACAGTAAAGAATTTCTATTTCTATTTCTATTCTAAATCTACTCTCCTTCACCTTAAGGCCATTACTCCATGCCCTTGTAAACAGTCCCTCCCCATCTTTCCTGTAGGCCCCCTTCAGGTACTGGTAAGCCGCAATTAGATCTCCCCAGAGCCTTCTTTTCTCCAGGCTGAACAACCCCAACTCTCTCAGCCTGTCCTCACAGGAGAGGTGCTCCAGCCCTCTCATCATCTTTGTGGCCCTCCTCTGGACTCACTCCAACAGCTCCATGTCTCTCTTGTACTGGGGCCCCCAGAGCTGGATGCAGTACTCCAGGTGGGGTCTCACAAGAGCGGAGCACAGGGGCAGGATCACCTCCCTCGACCTGCTGGTCACACTTCTTTTGATGCAGCCCAGGACACGGTTGGCTTTCTGGGCTGCAAGCGCACACTGCTGGCTCATGTTGAGCTTCTTGACCACCAACATCCCCAAGTCCTGCTTCTCAGGGCTGCTCTCAAACCATGATGATCTCAAACTCATCCTCGCATTCTATTGACTCCACAAGAGTACTCCACTAGTACTACTAGTACTCAAAGCCTCTCTCATTTTCCTAATTTTAGGTTAATTTCATGAGGTTTTATGGCACATAGTGGGACTGGTTTCAATTATAAAATAGCTAAGCTTGATGTCATCTCATCCCAGTATTCCAGTGTAGTGTCTCAAGGGATCTTTGTAAAACACTCTACAATATAATTTAAACATTGTTTTGTATTTTAATATCTCAGGATAACAAATTAATCTTCTGTTTGGAAGGATGTCAAGGATACTACAGCATTCTCTGAAAGCTTAAGATCTCAGACATACTATCACTTCTAACTGCTTGATCAAAGTAAGAGCAACCAGGGACTCAATGTTAGAATCTTCAAAGACAGAACAATGCAAAACTGAGAATCATCACCACTGTACAGACATCACTGTTGTATCCAAGTCAAATAAAGAGAAAAAGCAAAAACCATGGATGTAGACCTTTCAGGGTTTATGATATTACAGTATCTATTCCCAAATATCTCAGAAACATATACAGCAGAACACAACTCCTTCAATGGTTGAAGAAAATATCCCAGAACACTGGCATTAAAAATATGTTTTCAATGTTACAGAATTGGCTCATTCATAATAATGATGTGGACTATAATGCATGCTATGATTAACAATCATAAATTAAATGTATTATAAATATTTGTAATTATTTGTTATAGCTAAGCTATAGCTATATATCATATACATAAATATATGAATAGTATACATAATATTTAATTCTGTTACCAAAATACCGATAAAAATACGGGGGGAAAGATTAAAATATATTAACTATATACACAGTGCATTTTATACATACACATAGAAATAAAAACATGAATTATTTACATGTCTATATATAACACTTCACTCCTAACAGAATCCTTACTTAATATTTATTACATACTTTTCCTGAGTAAAAACTGATTTTTAGAGAGCACCAGGATATACTTCTGTACAGGTTACAAAAGCTGCTTAACATGAAATTAATTAATAAACTACAGATTGCTCAACAGTCTACAGATAATAATATAAATATTTGCAGAATCAGGGCATAAGTAACGGAAGTGTGGTTTGGAGTGGTATGTTCAAAATTAAAATGAAACAGGATAGGATTACTAAATGAAAACATTCTTGAATGTTAGGGAAATTCAGATATTGATGTGGATTTGCCACTCACTCTCATGATGAATTCTACTTCTTTCCAATCTTTTACACAAGGCTGGCTCTATGTCTTGTTATCTACTTCATAGCAAATACTCTAATTTTGGACAATCTTTTCATAATACTGATTTTTTCTTTTGTTTGCTAGTAGATAATTTGCTATTGCTTTACTGTATACTTTCTTTCACAATATAGTCTGTGTTCCAAAGCATTCTTTTATTCATTTGAGTAATTATCCAACAGCTATATTAGGAAAAATCTATTGGCCCATCAATCAAAATCATCCAGCTACCAAAATCTATTAGTAATTGGCCTTGAGAGTTTGGGAGATACTAAGCTATAAAATATTGGAGCAATTTGTTGTTCCATATTTACTTCATCAAGCATTGTACAAGTAAGAATCTGCTGCTACTTCTGCCCTTTACAATTTCTTCAAATTTAAACAACCCAAGAGGTAGACAAGGAGTAACACAAAGTCAACGCTCAAAAACATATTGGCAGCCCAGTTTACAGAACTGTTGGTTTTTTTAAGTAGGTAGTCTTTTAAGCAAAACATAAGACTTTCAAAGTTTCAGAAATCTACAGTAATTGGGGACACACCCTTTCTACTCAATTATCTGTCAGTTTAAAAAAAGAAAAAAATCCTAGTAAACTTTAAAGAAAAAAGAAGCAACTGAATAAAGGATTCCAAGCAGAAAGTACTCTTCTTGATGTCTAGGTGTCTGCGTAGCTCTATAGGCACACTTTATAACAATGTGCTGGATATAATGAAACTTGCACTTATGAACAATGCAGTTGATAAACTGAATTCAGGCAATCTTTAACATAAAGCTTGACAGAAAACAGCTTTTATATGCTAGAAGAAATGTTTTCCTCAAGAAAAAGAAGAATTTTCTTTGGCCATGTCAGAGCCTGTGCTGGCTGGTCATTCTTCTTGAGAGCTCTGAGAGATCTATTAGCAATACATAGCTGTGCTTTGTCTTATTGTCATCCTTTGAGCCATATTCATCCTCTATCCAGCCATCCTGAAAAATAAATTGCTCTCCCAACTAGTGCCTGACTGAATCAATACCTTCTAAGTGATACTTAATTCGCGAGTAGCTTCAGTCTGGAAAATTTGTTTCTGGGTGTAGTTTTAAGAAAGGCTCCAGGAAGAGAAGGATGAAGGTGAGGCTCTACTTTGTCACCAGGATGACTTCTGTTTCAAAATGCTTCTGCCTAATGACAAAGGACAATATGGTATCTGCAGTACAAAATGGCACACAGTGCAAAACTGCTGAGGCAAGCGGTGACCCAAGCTAGTAAACTAGTAAATCCACATTAATCTACCTTATCACATAATATGGTAAACACATACTGAACTTCTAGCAAAATTCATTCCAGCTGCATAATGCTGGTGCCATGACAGCCCTGCCCAAACTTGTATCCAGATCCAAGCTGAGAAATCTAAAAGATGTTGCCATACATCATACAGACTCACGGCCTCTTGGTTTCTGCTTGGGTATCTGCATTTCATCCCATCGTGCTCTATCTTTCTTGTTTGACATAAATAAATGAATTCTAAACTAGCCATACTCATTCAGCACAGAAAAAAAGACTTGTCTTCCTTGTTTGTAGTCTAGTGGGTCCTGTCTCCCATTCTGGAGGAAAAATGGAAAGGAAGAGGGCAGAGTCTACTCTATCTGGAATAAACATCTAGAGACAGAGATGACAATATCTTGAGGCTTTACCTCTAAAGCTCTAAATCAGCATTTTCCTCATCTGTTGGTAAATTATGAAGAAAAAAAATGGAATAATTTTTCCTGTCTGGATACAGACTGTTCTGCTCTTATAGGAGCAGTCAGGGAATTGATACCACATGAAACTCGCTATTTTTCTTTGCTTCTTGCTCACTGATCATTATCTGCAACAGAAAAGTATCTGCTCTTAAAGCTGTTCCGCCTTAAGGGAAGGTGTGAATGGGTAAAAAGAAGTGTTCTAGGCTTCTAACAGCTGTCCTGCAGGTACCTGTGTAACTATCTTAACAGTTTCCTGCTGTTATTGAGGAGACGACACAAAAAGCTGGGGAGAAAACTAGAAACTGGAGAAAAAAACTACAGTTTTACTGACTATTCTACTTTATGAAATAATAAAACAACCATGTCAAGAAAAAAGTATGAATTCATTCTTGGATATTAGAACCACAAACAATAAGAAGCATAGATATATAATGAACAGATCGTGTTTGACAAATCTGACGTTTTAAAAAATAGATTGCAAAATTAGTAGATGAAGGAGAAGTTATCTTTGGCTCTTAGTACGTTATTTAACACAGTAACCTACACAATTGGAAAATCTACTCATAATTGCAATGTATAAAATAATGTTTATCCAAGGCGGCTTTGAAAAAAATAACATCTACATTCCAGGTTACAAAAATACAGCTAAAATATTATAAAAAGATAATTTATTATTGAAGCTGCTATGTGTAGATCTTTTTTTACTCTAGCTCAAATATCACTTCAGTATCTTCAGTAATAATTTTTTAATGAAATTCACAGATGGTAGTAATTCCAGTAGAGTTGCAAACACTGGCAATGATAGAGAAGTATCTCAAAAAACCTGAAAAGATTAGAACTATGGGAACAGATTCACCAAAGTGCTATTCTGGCTTTATGCTAATGTAACTACAATTTCACTGGCATTCCACAGACTTAAAAATGAAACCTACCAGTGAATCAAATCTAGGAAATGGAAAAAAAAATAGTGGAGTAACAGTAAATAATAATAGAAATTTAAAAAAAAATTAAACATGAAGTAGAGAAGGCACAAGCTAAACATGTTTTTAACTGGCAGAAAAAAACTTGAAACATCACTGCATACATACCAATTAAAGAAACAAGAAAGTTTGTTCAGGCTGAAATTTAAAACCATGCAGGAACATTATGAACAAATGTTCAGCTCTATTATATTTGCAGCATAACAAAAGCCACAGACTTTTACCACGTTTATTTCTCTAAACCCATAAATAAGAAATTACTTCTTAGCTATCTGTTAATTATGTCTTCATCAATAGAAAACTTATTGCCAGGACAATTATGGGATCAAAATGGAGTTCAGAGGAGAGCAACAAATAGAAGTAAATAGACAGAGAATAGAGGAACTGTAACAGTAGGAAACAAACCCCCAAATGCTACAAGAAAATACCTGAATTGGAAGATTAGTAGTCAGAACTACTAAGCTGTGAAATAATCTCTCAGCAGAGATGTGAAAATCATATTCTTTGCCATGGTTAAAACTAGGCTGCACAACATTCTAGAAAGACTACTAATGGGAACAGTGTTGAATTAACAGAAATGATTGGTAATGATAAAACAAAACTATCCTGTATTTTTTTTATAGTAGTAGTGTTAAATGAATACATACACATCTCTCCTGAGAAAATCCATTTATATTGTGAGAAACCTGTATCACACATATATGTAAGGATGACTTACTCAGTGTGCTTTAGTTCAGACACTCATCTTAAATGCTCCAGTACATAAAATTAGGTGGGTGCACAGTTCATTGGGGTGATACAAAATGCCCTAACATGACGCAGTAACTGAAGTATTTTTCCTCTGAACAGCATCAACATTAAATGTCTGTCTCTGCCCACTGACTATAGTGAGCTCAAACACCTCTTCAGACCAGTTCAGTGATCCTCTACATTTGAAGCTACATCTCAACCAACCTAAAGAAAATTTATCAGCCTGGATGGGTCCCTTCAGGTAAGATTCAGAATACAGCATCTTATGCTGAGGTTAGACCCCTGAAAGAGGAGGAGAAGCTCATTTTGTTCTTATTAGTCTTATGGCTAGACCACTTGATTGGTTTAAGTCCATCTCCTAAAATATATCAAGTGTCTGAATTATTGAACAACCTTTATTTCTTAAAGGAATGATTGCACTGACGACACTGAACCTACCAACCAACTGCCACTTGCTCTCATAAAGCCTGTCTTATGCCATTTAAAAAATCCTGTTATTAATCTGTTCTCAGTGACCTCACAGTTCTGCGTTTGTCTTCCACAATTTAAAATTCATATGAAGGCTTCATTATGCCTAATATATGCCAATGTATACACTGACATAAGCACATTTTTTGAAACAAACATATTTTGACTGTTTAAGATTTTTCATACAGAAGTAAAATTTCAGGTAGCAATCTACTTCTGGATAAAAATCAACACAGAAGTACAGGTTAGCACAATTTTAAGGTATTAAGATCTATGCCATCCTTTCCTATAATCTTTATATTCTCACCAATGATACCACAGAACATTGATAGGTAAAAACCCACAAGACTGCATGAAAAAAATCCGGAGAATGAAAGGACTACAACCTTGTTCCCTTCATTAGATTCCCTCACAATATGCATGTATTTAAAAAAAAAAAACTTCCCATCATTCATAGACAAATTCCACCCTTCTCTATTTCTCACCCTCAGATTAATGAAGTAATGAGATATGATCAGCACTTCAAAATGTTTTGAATAGATTAAAAATGAGAACTGTAAGGTGGGGAATGAAGCAGAAGAAGCTTTTGCCATTACATAGAAAAAGTGCTCTACAAAATAAAAATCTTAAGCGACTTGCTATATTTCGGTCTATTCTAAAAATGTAAACCATCAGAAAATGTCACTGTATCTCTACTATTTATTCTGAAAGGTGTCAATTTTTTGAAAACTCATCACTTTTCTTGAGAGATTACTTACTCTAAAAAACTGGTGATGTAATCCCGACTGCAGGCTGACCAAGAGAAAGGGTTGGTGTTTGCTGTAATATGAGCTGCCATTAGCTTCGCTGCTTCATGACCTTTGGTCCCACAGGAATTTCCAATTCCATCATGATTCATACCAAAACTGCCCAAAAGAGGAGGAGAGAAAAAAGCTCATTAGTTTTCTACAGCATCAGACATCTCTTAAAACTTAATGTCACCTTTACAGAAATCATGTTGGACCTCAAAGAACACTTAATACAGGAGGACTCTTAAGTGCAGAATCAGGATCAGTCAAGTCCTGTTTAGCCTATTCAGATCTCAGAATACTGCTCAATTACATAACTTTCTTTTCTGCCACAGACTTTTGAAAGCATTTTACTTATTTTCTAAAGCTTTTAAAGAAAATCTGACAGTATTCTTGCAAGATAAATACAGAGCATGGTGCCTGGATAAGGAATATTCATGGTGGCACTGACACGTGGATTAATAAACAAGGACAGAGAATAGGTGATGTTGCTGTAACAGTAGAGTATAGGCACTCAGCAGCCAATGATAATTCAAGCAGAACATGGGTTTTGCATTTCCCAGGGCCACGGTGTATGCACACTCCCTCTCTGTATCCACTCACAGAGTGACTTGGAGCCCTTTTATTAGAGCTCTGCTTTGTCATGAAACATCAAAATGAAGACGACTAAAAATCAGCAGAAAATACAGCAAGAAACCTCTGGGTGGCACTTGGCCAACAGATATTTCCAGGTAACAAACTAATTAACTTTCAACAAAAATTATATGACTCTGGAAAAAGAAACATAGCAAAAGAATCCTTACGTTTTAGAAATCCTGTGCTACTGAAATATGTGCTTGGAACTACAGATTGTCAACATAACCATCAAATTGAAACTAGAGGTAAATTTACAGAGCATCGACTTGAAAAGACTTTCTGTCCTGGTTCTGGCCAGGATAGAGCTAATTTTCAGCAGGAGCCAGGACAGGTGAGCCGAGCTGGGCGGGGGCTATTCCATGCCATGTGACGTCATGCTCACCATGAAAGGCGCTAGTCGGGGAGGGGTGGGTTCGGCGGGGCTGCGGGACGGGCCGAGTCGTGGGATGGGTAAACTGCTTTCTGTGGTCACCCATTGTGAACATTCCTTTACCAGTACTGCTGCTGAGTGTTTCCCTCTCCCTTGCTGTCCCAGTAACCCGTCCCCATCCCAGCCCTCGAGGCTTTGCCGTTGTTTTTCCGTTCTCCTCCCCAGCCCACAGCGGGGGGGAGGGGTGACTGAGCGGCGCGTGGTGCTCAGCTGCCGGCTGGGGCTGAACCATGTCACTTTCATTACAGACCATCTTTAGTTATTACTGTTACTCCTAAATGATCAGCAATGTATACCTGACTGGCCTGACATAAATGAAGCACCTGAACTGATTATTTCTTAATCGAATACAGTTTTCTAAAACTCCATTTTCTTAGTCAGCCTTTGATTAATTTCCTTTCAGTCACTTGGGATGGGGGAACCTATTTCTTTAAATATTGCTTTTGGTCAAATTCGTTCCTTTTGCCCAAACAGGGCACAAGGCTTATGAAATCAGGACCTTATAGCAGCCTTCCAGTACCTGAAGGGGGCCTACAGGAAAGCTGGTGAGGGACTGTTCATCAGGGAGTGTAGTGACAGGACAAGGGGTAATGGGTTTAAGCTGAAGGAGGGTCGATTTAGATTAGATGTTAGAAAGAAATTCTTTACTGTGAGGGTGGTGAGGTACTGGAACAGGTTGCCCAGAGAGGCTGTGGCAGCCCCTTCCCTGGAAGTGTTCAAGGCCAGGCTGGATGGGGCTTTGGGCAACGTGGTCTAGTGGAGGGTGTCCCTGCCCATGGCAGGGGGGTTGGAACTAGATGGTCTTTGAGGTCCTTTCCAAACCAAACTATTAAAAAAAAAAAAAAATCAGAAGGACAGGCAGTGAGATACATAGGAGCCTCCCTGGCCATGATACAGAGAAATAGATAAAGGGAATGCCAAAACTAAGCTTCTGCACACCCAGAGCTGCAAAACTGTCACTTCTTGCTATATCATACAAAGAGGTCAGTCTTTGGAGCTTTCTGTATTAGAAGTGCTAAAAAGACTGATTCCGTGATTTCTTACTGATCATTCAAGAACAAGAATGTGCTGAGGCACTCAGTTTTGATTTTCTAGAAAGTTTTGGGACTGACTGCCAGAAGATACAAAAGGTGGTAGATTAGAGGCTGGCCACTTATCTATTAACAATACCGCTTCATACCAGTTCATGTCGCTTTCTTTACCGAAAACAGTGATAAGAGCATTATATTAATCGGAACACGCTGCTCCAGAACGTGGTATAAAAATAAAAGACCTTCATGGAACTCTGAGCTTCAGTACACTGGGTACTATTTCACCTCTTCAGCTGATAACAACCTACAAGTACAAGGTACAGCTAACCATTCTTCCAACCCCATTAATTGCATGGATATAAGAAAAGGAACATGAGTGAATGATGGATGTTTCCTACAGGCTGGGGAAGGACTTCATCATCAAAAAAGCATCACTTCCTTGCCTGTGGGATGTCTCCCTGTGGAATATCTAGTCTGTAGCAATGCCTGCATGTATCTTTTTCAGGGTATGATATCTCACAAATGCAGAAAACCATGTCTGACTAACACCTTAGATTATTCTATCATCAAATGAAGAATACCCCTTGCATATAAAAGATACAGCTTTAAAAAAACCTCTTCTGAGTAATGGATGTACTATAATTCAACTTTCAGATCAGTGTTAATTATTATGATCGGTCTTCAATAACAATATATATTTTGGGAGGGAAGAACTTAGATGTCCAATGCAACAAACTGAACCAGAATTTTACAATGAAGACTGTACTTCATTGACCTAGTTTTCAACTGCCATCATTTCCCAGAACTAGGGGTACTTCAAATAGAAACATTTCCTTTTGAAATGCCTCTGTACAATTTCTTAAAATAGAAAAACTTAGTTTTTAATAATCTTTATGAGTGACTCCTTTACAGAAATGGGCATTTGGGTCCGTGGGAAAGAGCTGAATTGGATCATGCTGACTCTATCTGATAACCAATTTATCACTAGTTAGTGTATTCTATTTGTCAAAGAAATGACAGACTTCAAATGTCTGGGAAATGGAATTTGTATCCATTGGGCCTACAAAAAAAAAGGAACAAACTTTGTAGTTTAATAGCTATCCTCCTTCTACCAGCTCTCCTTGCAAAAAAGATGTTGTTGCTGATAGTGGCAGTGGTATGCCTGACAAAAATAATGTCTGTGAATGGAAGCTGTGATTCCTGATGCACACAGGAACTCAATGGCTTTTCATGAGCTGAGGATATTCTCATTTTTTATAAATATTCATTCACCTAAATCATCCATTCCCTTCCAAGAAGGCTCTTCTACTTGCCTGTGCTTCTGAATTTAGGAGGAAACTGATCATTAGGTGCAGATAATTTTTTCTGATGCTTGGAAAGGGGTTTTGCAATTACTGTCATCTATTTCCAAAGATGATAGTGGCAGCATGCCATTACAGCCCAGTAATTTGCACTCCCATGGCCAGGATTGCAGATGAAAACACATTTCTGTCCAAAGTACCAGTTTTACTTCCATCAGAATATGTTGCTTATATTTGGCCATCATTACATTAAAGCTACATCTTTTACAAAAGCATGTTTGCAATTAGATTGGGGTGGGAAGGCAGGGAAGGAACATGTAGCACTCTTCATGGAGCCACTGTTATAATGTACTTACCTTTTTCAAACACACTACACAGATGCAGACTTTCTTTCACTGGCTTAAAGAGCCTGTCTAAAACTACCGGTATAATTCTGTCTTTAGAAGAACAACCAGATGAGTGAGGAGAGTGAAAAGTATTCTCAGGTGACAGGAGTTTTTCTATGAGGTTACCTTTCCACCTGCCATCTTAAGGAAAGATGTTTAACCCAGCAGCTCTTTTTTTTTTTAAGCATTATGGCTCCTCTTTTCACAAGAGAACACCTACATTACATTTAAGAACTGTGCAAAGCAGCAACACTAAGAACTTAAAAATAATTGAAAATCTCCTGCGATTTCTCTATAGTTTGTATACTTCTCAAAAAATACTAAGAAGGCAGTGCATCTGACTAGTGCTCTGTGCCTGTGTCATTTCCTAACACCTGTAATGGAACAGATTCTTTTTTTGTTGTCAATTTGTTTTTCCTCATATCTGAAAAAATTAGCAGAGGGAATTATTTGTAATACACATCCAACTTAAGAACTGACCTCAAAAATCACAGGAGAGATAACTAGTCTCAGCTGCAGTAAATAAAACAGCAACAGATAACCAGAGACCCTGGACTATAAGCAGAGGGGAGGATGGGAATGTAAACTTCTCATCTACCCTTCCTTTATCTTGTGAAGGAACAATACTGTAGGTCCCTACAATTTCATTTGTATTTAAGATGAGGTTACTGATTTGTTGGGTAGTTCTAAACTATGATGGTTATGGTTGCCAAAACACTTATTGCTGATGTATCTGAAATGGCAGCAGTTATTTTTGTGAGACAGCCAGGATGCATCCATCCTGATTCATTATCCAAACACCTAAGATTCAGACAAGACACATCCAAACCAATCTGAAGGCACCTCAGTACTGTTCACTGAGGTTTATTTTGTATACCATGTACTTCTATAGCACTGAAGTTACCTGAAATGTGCTACTCAAGTGAACTGCGTTTTCTCACTACCAATCAATCATCTCTGCTTTCCAACTGTAGTACTAGTGATCTGCCTATCAAACCATTTCCTAGATTTCTTAGGGTTTGGAGCATTCAGATCTGCAGAGAATGCTAATGTTTGCTTTCTCTAAATACAACAGGGAATGTTCATTTTTTAGTCACTTACCATTTGTGAGTTATATGAATTTGACCTAATTCTTTTAAAGCGGTGGCTCTTACTTTGCTCTGCCACTTGTTTAACAGTGTGAGGAAGAAGTGTACCAGAGACTGAGAATCTTGAGTCAGGTGAGGCAACAAAGTTACAGGAACACAAGAGAAATACTATAAAATAAAGCACTTTATCTTCTTGTCCATTATCTGAGGCTGATTTACAGCTGCATAACTACATGTAACTCTTTAGGAAAAATAAAACCTTTCTAAGAGAGAAAAGAAACATTAACAAGTTTTATTATACTAATTATTTTCACTAGGACAGACAAAATAAACATACATACTATGAGTGAAACGGGTCATTTTCAAGCTAAGTATCTTGACCCAGGTACATTGCTAGAACTTCCTCCAGTGCCTCAGCATGTTAGACACACTGCTCTCACAACATTTATGGAGAATGAAGCAAAGGGCAGGGAAGGGTGATAAAGTGCACCAGTGAAGAATACTTAGAAAATCTCCAACAGTAAATCTCTACTACAGTGAGAAGATGGAAGGCATGCTTGAACAAATATTCTCGTACTAGAAGGTGAATTGTAATTTCCTTGTAAAAACTGCCAGTTTATTTTATTAGATACTATTTTTTCATAAACTTCTTATTCTGGTTTTTTTTGTAGTATGTTGTACATATTCTCATAGTTATTAAAAAGGTGTCATTTAAATCTATATAAGTATTTCATATAGCTTAGAATATCTATTTACAGCATACAATGGAAAAATAAGAAAACTGTCAGCTTCCCTATATTTGTAAATGTTACCATAGCTTTAAATTGCCTTTTCTTAGTGACATTAGAACATGTACAAGAAGGGAAGAAAGGGTAAACTAGCATGTTTCAGCAGTATTTTGTTTAACAAAAAATGCTGAATGTGAGCATAGTCTACTATTAAAAGACATTTTTTTCCCTACAATATTAGAGCTATGAACTACGTGTTCAAAGCACAATTTCTGTGTGGACATACATGGTAATTTTCTTTATTATCCTCATGCCTACTAGCAGTGAAATATTTGTCAACTGATGTGATGTTATGGTAAATTTTTGGATACAACCTTCATATTTTATGGTTTTATATGAATATAAGGTCAGCACTTTTTCTTTACTTTTTTAATTATATGCCCCATACCATGCCGTAAGAGAAAGTTCTCTTTCTACGTAAGCCCGGCATATATTTCTAGCCATATGTTATAAAAGTATTGGTTACAGCTTCATAACAGCATGCAAATTGCAACTCACCCTTAAATGACATTAGAAATAAAAGAAAAAAAAAGTATGGTCTTGAAAAATCAGTTTATTTTAATTAAGGATCACAAACATTGATAGCATTTATTGAAACTACCTGATATTGCATTGTTCCTCTCAAGGTAGGAATCAAGGTTAATTAGTTATTTCACTTTCTATTTCTGTGTCTTAATGTGTATTTTAACTTTAACTGCTGATTTCCTGCATTTGGAGATCATTATATGGTTTGGAGCATCCCTAATCCTTTATTCTGAAATAATGCAGAATTTAAAACTTTGACTTTAGTGAAACACATTACTTCCCTGGAAACAAACTAATTGAATAATGGTAGCTTTATAACAAGCACACCTGTCATGAAATTAAACATAATTTTAGCATACTTTTATGATAACATTTTTCCCATTTAATTCCTAACTGTCATTCTTCTCTGAGTTATAGCTGATGATCAAATGCTCCAAATACAATTTTTATATATTAGCATAATTTAGTATTAAATAACATATGAAGCTCTTAAAAGCACAGCAAATTCTTATTTACTAAAAAAATGCAGCCTATTCAGAAACCTGAACTTTCTTATGGGGAAATGATAGAATTCTATGGGAGTATTAGAACACAAACTTCTGCTCCTGGTTTACACTGTCATAGCTATCTAGCTTTCACGCCACAAGCGTAACATCAAGCAAGGTTTGTGTGCTACACAAAGCCAGAGTATGAAAGCATCAGATCTCTACACTGTAGACCAAAGTGGAAAGTATTGGCTCTAATCAAGAAGCAAACTTCTGAGCTCAGATTTCCTTTGGAAATTCACGATGACCTGAAAGTTATGATAACCTTCCTCTACACCCGCATTTATTCTTCTTACACTTTAGTTAAGATCTGTGAAAGGTTATTACATTCCTTTTCCTTGATTAGAATGCTTTAATGTAAAACAAATTATTTTAGAATTGTAAATTCTAAACTTAAAATAATATTTCACAGATATTTAGACACAAGCCTTTTTTATATTGTAAATATAAACATGTCACAGAAGCCAGAATTGTGGCTTGCCCAGCCAAAAACTGGACACATTTTGTTTTAACTAAAAGAAGTTACTTACACTGTCCCTAAAAATTAAGGCATCATACTCAGTAAATCCTAGGCAACTAGCAGGACCCTAGGCATCTAGCAAGGACAAGTTTTAACTTATTCTGGCTGGTGTTGAGGTGTTCATACGCTGTAGGTTTGAGATGGTCTGTCAGCCTTGCTATAGTTGAAGATGGAACACATCATCATCATCATCACAGATAAAACAATGACGACAGCATCACCTGGAGATCTGTTGACAGGACATGGTGTTTCATCCTAGCTGAGTTTCAACTATTTTTTGAAAGTTATTCTGAAGTTTGGTATACATGTCCCTATTACTTCAGATAGGAGTATTTTCCTTCTAGTTGTACAATACGTACATTCCTTGGCACGCATTTCTTCTAGAAAATGTCTCACTCAAACTCAGGTTCTACAATGCAGCTGACGTTTGACTGATGAAACATGAAGCTCACTGATTGCTGAAGAGTGAGGAAAAGACAAACAGCTTTTGAAAGTATTTCTAGGATTTCCTAGATTAGAAATTTCTACTCTAGCACTGAAGACCAACTTTCTCATATGGGAGGAAGGCTATTTATGCTATCTTTCTACTTTGCACATGGACTAAAAAAAGACTTTAAAAAAAGTGCTAGAATTGCAGGCACATTTTAGCTGTATGAACTAATTCAGAACTAAGTACATGCTTGAAAATATTATTGTTGTTCTTTATCTTGAAGCCAGTTTACTCCATTAAATTATAATCTATCTTATTATTATTTCCTACACCTTTTTTATCAACATATGACTGCCAAACTCCTCTGAATTTCAATTCATTCCATCTTGTATAAGTCAAGACAATTCTGACTTTTCAGAAATTACTTTAGCCACCAGCCTTTTCTCCCTGCTTCTTCCACACAGACCTCAATAGCAGTCTGTCATTAGTAAATTCTTTTCTTACTCCAAGTTTTATGGGCAGCTCTCTGTTCTAAGCCTAGTCCACTATCCTCATGTTTTGACATTTCCTTCCCCGTCCTCCCCCTTTTTATTTCATTTGTTCTTTTTCACTTTGTTATTTAGTTTCCGGATGTCAGCTAACTCCATAAGACTGCAACAATGACTGCCACAATGCCTGTCTTTTAGGGATATACTCCTTTCAATGGAACCTGGAATTCCTTTACAGTTCAACTAAGCATCCTGTACAGCATGCATAGGGCAAGCTAGGCATTTTATAAAGTATTCAAATTAAAAAGCATAGAGCGGAAAGCTACCTAACTCAGCTGGTAGGGAAACAGAAAATGGGACTGGATCTTACAACTTACAACTTGTCTGAGCATAAGAGCATATTTAAGCCTGCATATAGTTCATTTCTTCCCCAAGAAGTAGTCAAACTTTGCTTGATATTGCAGGGGATACACATTCAATTCTCACTCCTGCCATGAGAAACCACTGGTTATGATTTTTGCTTACTAGCAATCTTACGCATTCCTTAGGTGTGAAATATATAATGGTAGGAAAGTAAGCATGCTGTAAGTCAAGCATCATAAATCAATTTTCTAGAGATACTATTCTGAAGGCTAAAGGGTTCACTCTGAATTTTATCTGATTCACGGAAGTATTAAGGGTAATACAAGGCTATTTTCAGAACCATGCATGGGGAAAAACAACCATAAAACTGTTAATCTAACACCATTCTTAATGCTTTCAAGAAAGAAACACTGAGTTAATCACAGTGTACGGCTGTCTTCAATAAAAATAGCTGTTTACGAGTCTCAACTGCACACAGCTTATCTGCACGAAGACTGGGTTACACTCATAAAAAAACCCCTACAAATGGTAAGTAACAGAAGCCAAAAAATATTTTTAAAAGTACTTAGAAATTTTTAACAAAGTATGACACACACACTTTCAGTCTCTTGTAGTCTTAAAGACTAAGTGCTTTTCTGGATAATATTCTTCAACCAAATGGAAGTTACTTGGATCAACACAAAGTTAAATGAGTTAAATTTCATACACTATGATATGCAGAAAGTCAGACTGAATGATCTAATGACTTCTCATGACGCTGTAACTTAATAAACTACTAGAAACTAACAAAAAGTAGAGACATACTTCCATCAGGAAATCTTAGAAATCCAGTTTTGGAGACCTGTGGATAATTTATCAAAATATGTGTATTATCATTACTGTTCTCTTTTAAACACAAGAGAATTTTATTCCTCAGTTCAACGTTTTTTTAAAAACTCAGTATTCCATGGTAACTATATAATTAATAAAAACATGATCTTTCAAAGTGCAATCCTCCCATTCTAATTTAATTGAGTGCTTTTTTGTTTTGTGTTATATATTCAGTGTAGACATGTAGATGTATCCCTGATGGTTCTGTTTTTCACTTGACAATGAAGCCAATATCCTATTTCCCATGTATGTCTGAAGAGAAAAGCAATCATCACGGTACAGAACAAAAAAAAGTTTACAAAGCTCCCCAAAACAATTATGTTACTCACATATGTAAGCACCTTCTAGTAGGTACTAGGAAGCAGGAAATTGAGAGGATATAACTTCCTTTATTTAGTCGTAGAGGCATTCAGTCATGGTGTGGGTGAATGGGAGATGATGCACGGATAGCACAAAACATTATAAACCTTGAAGATTTTTTGCACATATTCTTCCCAGCTTTTACTGAATGTGTCTGCATTCGTTTTTAACACCAAGCTTGCACTGCAACTTTCTTTAATCACTGTGCTAAAGAGATATGATTTCTGCTTTCTTTTCAAAGCAGCATTTGACATGTCATGACAGCTATGGGATAAGGTGAAAGCAAAGAGCTCAGACTTCAGAATTTTAAAAGACCTTACATATAAAAAGCCAAAAGATATGGAATGCAGAAAACACAGATGGTTAAAAAAATCCTGTGATGACAGGACATATGCTATCGCTACATTGTTTTTCTCGGATTCTAACCAAAGTCTAAATTCTTCAAATCAATTCTTGTCATCATGCCAGCTTTGCATGATAACATAGCTGCATATATGTAAATTATTTTCATGTATCTGTGGAATAACCTGCATAAAGTATGTAGTTGCATGACATATGGATTAAAATGAAGATGCAATATTAGAAGATTGTTTCTGTTGTTAAACATGTGACAAATTCACAGCAAGGTCAGCTATTATTATGAGAGATGTTATTAACAAGAATTTCAGAACTATGAGTGATTTGGAGGAGCTCTTTCCTCAACAATGGAAATATATTTTCCTTTACCCTATCTTTTTCAACTCATACAAGTGAAGGAAAAGAAGGAAGGAAATGAAGATGAGTATTACATGTGTTTTGAATTATTTTTGTTCAGATCTTATAGAATTGCTTTTTAATCCTAAAATTAATCTACTTCTGTGCAACTACAGCTTTTTTCCCCACATAATATAAATAAGATCATACTTGCCCAAAGATTATCTCGCATGATAGGTGGGCTGGAAATAACTGTTTACTTCCAACCCCTTTTTTTTGATCAGCAGATTGATAGCTTCTATTTCAGACTGCATTGGAACTTTCAGCAGTTGCATCAGCTAATGATTGGAAAAACATGTCATCCATAACTCAGTGTTGGTCAACCCATGTAAAGAAAGAAGAAAACCTCTTGATAATAGAAAGTGCCTAGTCTTTTTAGAGTTATCACAATGTATTAACAATGCTGTCTTTTGAAGGAAGACCTAAAATATTTCCAGGCCAAACTCTACTCAGAGTTTATCAGTCTCATAACATCATGCTCTTTAAAATGCTATGTTGATGCTTAAAATGTGACAAGTGATGCTATCACTGCTCTATGATTGTCTTGTATACTTCATGCTTGAGTGAAAGATGACTAAAAGTATATGAATATTGACCACAGAACCAATGAAAATAGTTTGAATTATATTTAAGATAAAATAACAAAAAGCAAAAAAATTACCTTTTAACCACTTTTGTTTCATAAAGAAAGGTAGACAAAAGTAAGAGGGGAAAAAAGAAAATTTTCAAAACCAAATATTTAAAAATATGAAACAGAATAGGAAGGTTGTGAGCCAAATCTCAAAAGCACAGATTTAATTGGAATCTGAAATCAAAGGGTAAACGACAAGTCTTCAGTTCTAAATTTAAAGCCCTAGGTAATATATACTAAACAAAATGTACTGCCACTCATGAATACTATATACAGAAACATGGAGCACCAGAATAGAGATGGTACAGCCATGCAGGAAAAAAACCACTATTATTAAACTAATATTAAGAAGGTGATACATTAAAATGTATTCTTTTTTTAAACTCACTCACTTGTGACCAATCTCATGTGCAATGGTAAAAGCTGAACCTAGGCCAATGTCTTCATTAATGCTGCAGCTCCTTTCAGGCTCACACATTCCAGCCACAGAGGCCAAGCCTGAATAAACAGAAGGAGACACAAAGGGTCATGCCAAGGTGTTTCAGTCTTAAAAGCCCTAGTTATAAATGCCTGGATTCTTTTTAATAACCTCTATGCACAGAAGGAGCAGTTGGCAAAAGGTTAACTTTCTAGTCATTTGCAAAATCACTGGGGGGAATTTCACTTTGCCGGCTAGACATTAATATTTTTTGAACTGCAGTCAGTGCTGGAAAATGTCTAGACTAGGGGTTAGATTTATAAATTTTACTTCTGGTAACTGGGGACCACCTAGTAACTTGAGCCAGGAGAGGGAATTCAAGAAAGCATTTCTATTTTAACATTCTTGAGCTTGAAGAAAGCAAAATGTATCCACATTATTTTTCTAAAGAAATCTGTTTAAGTTTAGTGGGTTCATAAAAACATACAAGCAACTTTTTTAGCTATGAAAAGCCCCACATGGTATGTTAAAAAAAAAATTAAAAAAACAAAACTGAATGCATCAATGAAGAGAGAGGAGACATGTTAATAACAAGCATTCATTTAACCATGGTAGTCTTTTCCATTTATCACCCATCATCTTCTGGAATTAAAACGTTATTGTATTACAAGCCCTTATAAAACCTTTCTTTAGAGAGAAAAAGCCACTGGCATTTACAGAATATGACTCTTCTGTATTTTACACATTCTTCAGCAACAGATTATCGTACAACACACTGCAGTCATAATTTAGTGCCGCTAGAGAAAGCTCTAAACATCAGATTTATTTAATGTATTCCTCCCTAGAGTTTCTTATATGAAAAAAAGCAGTAATCCTTTCTTTAAGGAAATTACCTGCTCAGTTAACTACAGTATAACAAAAAAATGACTGGAAAAAGTGTAACTTTGGTTGGGGGATGGGGGAAATGGAGCAGGTAGGGGGGAAGAGAGATATCATACTCTTTATATAGGAGTGGGTCAGCAGAGTGAAGCACTGATATTCAGGCTCCTCACATATCTTTGTATGTGGGTTGGACATTACTTTGGACTAGTTTAATCCTGTAGGCTGAACATATTCACTATACGTGGTTCAAAGCATTCTAAAGGGAAAAAATATTACAGGGTATCATGACAATACAGACCACGTAGCAATATAGATCCTAATGTCTCCCACAGGCGCATATGGAGCATTTGGGGAGTATGTGTTCTGACTTAGTTTGCTCCAAAACAAATCTAGTTTGCACATATCAAAACTACTCTGATAACCAAATTGACATGGGCAAAAGGTGACGATGTGTGTCTGTAGAATTTGCATCAAAACAGTACTACCACTATAAACAAATCGTCAGTGTAGACAGACCCACGGAGGACAGGACAAAACATCAGAAGAAAAAAGACTATCCATGAAGAAAAATCTGTATATTTTTTGCAGTGTGCAACCTGTAGAAAATACAATAATTACAGTTCACCTGTGATAGCTATTCTAATGCAGCAGGACATTCTGAGGACAACATGGCAATACTTACATACTAACTGTCATGTTCCCCTGCAAAGTCCACCATATTTGAGTGATAAAGTAATTTCTATCTTCACATCTTATAACTGAGTGCTTGCTTCAGTGACTTACAGGACCACATTAACATAATTCCATACCATGCTTGCAGAAAGTGACAGAGATCAAGTCAAGAACTCAGTCTATGGCTCAGATTTAAAAAAGGAGTTCGTCCTTCACTGGAGCCACATATGTGCTGCAAAGACATCTGAGGTCTATCTTTTCTAAGAGGTTCCATGAAAGATTCCCTGTTTTAGGAAACTGGAATAGGGGAGAGATGTCTATGCTACACAAAACCCATTACTTCTGTTTCCTCCTAGAATACCAATGATTTGGGTTTCTTTTGACCTTTTGAGACCTCTCTGAGACTTTTGTTCAGAGACTCCTTAAATATATGCTTAACTATAGTTACTGGACATCAGTGGGACTTAAGCATATTAAATGTCTTGCAAAAGAGGGCCACAGGGCCCTGTCTCTTCTCCAATTCAATGCCTATAATGCAAATAAATTGTCATGGTAGTGTTGCCAAGGGTCCTATAACACTGAGTTGGAACTGATACCATAAGTGATTTTTATTTTTTTTAATAAAAAAAGCAAGCCTTTTGTTTAATAAAACATTTGCCGAAGTCTGTCCTCTGTTATGCTGGATTCAAGTAGAGCAGAATTTACCTTTATGCCAAAGTCTGATACAGTAAGAATTGCACACTAATGATCTGTGTTAAAAATATCACATAAAAATATCAAATTGTTCATGTGTGAATGTACACTTTCAAACTTTCTTCTTTTAATGCTTAAATGCAAAGACGATTCTGACATCATTATAGACAGTCTATTCAGCTTTGTCTCCTTCACTCAGATATCAAAGAAAATCAGTTACACTTAGAAATTCATCAGTATCATTTGCCTTTTACTAAAATATGCTGTAGATATTGTTTGTATTTACAGCAGTCAAAATTCTGGTACCTTTCCCCATGTAAACTACTTCCTCGTGCCAGAAGTGTTGTGCTGACTTGAGCGGGACTTGTAGAAAAATTCACATGAGTTAAGGCCATCAATGCATACAGTAATACAAGGAAAGACAAAGCAAATACAATTATGAGCTCTGACTGGAAAAGTATTAATAATCTGAGTTAGCCGAATTAGAATTGTATCTTTAATTACTTCTGGGAAAGAGGCTTATGAAAGGATGCAAATTGGGGAAAAAAAGAAAAAAAAGATGTTACATTAGTCTTTGAACAATGTTTCTTTCCTATATTAAAGCACTATTAAAGGTAATAACTATACCATAGTAAATAACTTTTGGTGACAAATTTAGGTATGGATAGAACACCGGCTGTCCATCCTGCACCTAAGGTTGCTCTGTGTGCTTTTCCATTGTCAAAGCATTGTTTTAAGGAGTTTCAATGCTACTGTAATTTATATCACTGTGGTATTTCTCTCTAAGTCTGTGAAAGGAACAACCTGGAGCTGTACTCCCCATGTACAACAGAGCAACAGGGTAAACCTCAAAGCATGTTTCTTTTATAAGGGTTTTTTGATTGTTGTTTGGTTTTTAACTTTCCTGGTCTTTTACTTGTATTTTTTTTAACTAGATCACGGAGACAGGTTAAAAATGGACATAAACAGCAAGTTCTCTTCTGTAAGAAGCAAGTTTGAGTCATTTGCTAGGTTTTATCAGAACTACAGCTGCCAGAGAAGAAACACAGCAGCAGCTCACTTAATTTAAACTCTTCCAGAAATGTATCAAAGCCAAAACCCACCTAGGTTACCTTTCATTGTTCATGTTTATAAAACTGCAACATTTTGAAACCATAAAGTTAAAAAGATCTAACCAGACAGTAAATCAATAGCTGAGTATAAAGCAAGGAAACAGCGAATACAAGCTGCAATTTCTCTTTATAATCTTACCCAGTGTTCCACAAGGCTTGTTTTTGTAAGTGCAGATATCATATCTGTTAAGGAGGAAAAAAAGTAGATAAAATATGTCAGAGATTCAAATTTGTAAGATATTCTGTATATTTATCACATATCTGTATCATAGTTCAAGTTGTCAGACCGCAATCAGCTTAATTATGTGCAGCCAGCTGGTGTCGGCATTTTCTACACTCTGGTGTAAACCGCAAGCTGCAGTACACTCACAGCCGCTGGCCTCAGGCCAGTGGGACACCTGCCAGCAAGAAAAAAATGGTTAAAGTGGATCTTTGTAATCACCGGCTCCATAAAGCAGTCTACCATGCTGTTACGAAGTCACAGCAGCATGTCTATAGACTGCTACTGCTTCGAAACACTTTTACTTTTTGAACATAACTGGAATCCTCTTACAGTCTCACACTTATCAACTAAACAATATTAATTGTGACTCCTACTACTTAAACTCTGATTCTAATTAAAAACTGTAACTCTCAATTATTACACCAACAGTTATGTAAATAAAATCTTGCGAACTGCCATTATAGTTCCCTTCTCATTATCTTCCAATGATTATACTTGTCTTAAGAGGATACTATAACAAACCAAATGAAAAACATTTTTGCAAAAAGCTAATGTCTTCAAAGGAGAATTTTCATCATTTTAGGTACTTTCCTCCAAATATAGAAGCTCAGTGAGTTTCTGTGTAGTTAACATGTAAGTATATGGAGCTGAGAATGGAATTAAAATGTTTTCTGCGGCATAGCTAATAACAATAGCAGTGGTCATGCAGCAGTCAATTCATTAATTACACCTTCATATTTTGAATATGCAGTCCTAAGATATGGCTAGTGATATGAGTACACCCCTACAAGACCTTTGATTTTCATGGACTCATGCTGATTTCCTTGCAGTATATGTTTCAGAAAAATTTCTATTCTTTTGAATGGTGAGTGAAAACAAAGATGAAAAGATATCATCTTTATGCTTTAATTTTTAACCCAAATAGTTACTAATTTCAGGCCGCCAGACATTTCTGTTAAAAATAACCTAAGGACTGTTATCACGTAGGAGGCTGATCATGAGTTCTATACCTTTCAGTGCTGAAAAGAGTTAAGGTCTGTCTGTAAGCCAAATCCATGGGCAAAATAACAAAGGTTAAAATTTGGAACAAATCCAGTAAACTCTCTATGCATGTAGACTGCTGTGACCACATGGAATTCCTGTGATTTTTAAAGGTACTAAGTGTGGAGCAATTTCTGGGATTCAGTCCTAATTTTGAACTCAAATGTGTGAACTGATCTCATCAAGGTGGTTCAAACTCTGCCATCCTATACACATAAAGCTCTCACTGATTTCCCGTTTCCTGTTTGGATGGGGGAGTGTAATCAAACCAGCATTCTTATATAAAATGTGTTGGAATATAATCAGCTTTTGTACATCACAAAGGTTTAACACAACACAGATAGAGAGAAAAAGAAAGATTTTTACTGAATATTTCCTGACTTTTACATATTTACGGAAGCAAACTTCTTATTTCTGCATTTAGGAAAGAGCCTGAACTTAATCCTATTGGAGTTCATGCAAAGTTGTTCCTCAAAGAAAGCAGACAGGGCTCAGGTTTATTTAGTGAGAAAACCTAAACTTGCTTGAATTCTTTAAAATGTAGTCTAGAACTGCACATAAGGAAGCCTGGTCTTCTAATGTTTTTTTAATATCCAATGCTAACAGGAAAAAATCAATTAAAGACATACAACCTTAGATAAAATGGATGTTTAAGAAGAAAGCCAGTTCCACTAAAATCAAGTGAAAATGTTGTCACTGATGTCAGCACAGCTGAAAATTTGCCATTGTGGCCTGAACCTGCTTACTCTCATTCAGGTATGAATCTAAAGTTACTCCTCAACTTCAGTTTCTCTAGGAACTGTGATAGGAGAGAATTATATGAACTAAGTCCCTTGTTCCCATTGTATTTTTGAAAAACAAATACCATAGTATCCTTCTGTTTACGCTGAATAGCGAGTATTCTTCATTATAGATAGGATAGCATTTGTAAGAAAACATGATGATAATGAAACTTAAATTAGATAAATAGATACTAGATAAAACTTAGGAAAACGTAATTTTATTTTTCCAATACACTAATTATTTTTGCAAGAACATACCCAGGTAGCAATGTATTCTAATTATGGTTTCATTAAATATTCAAATTTTATAGGCAATAATTTCCTGTAAGGAATATTCATACACTGTCTTATACCTCAGTTTAATGGAAGAAAGTCTCAGTTTTCAATGGCCAATGACTTACTTTACCTGCATCATCTTCAAACTCCGTTTTTCTCATTTTTTCCTTTCATATAGATGGTTTCTGCTCATGATTTGTTTGAAAGCTCTTAGAATTTTTATGTATCAAACTGCTCAATTCCATCATTTGCTTCTCTTATGATTTAATCAAATCAGCCTAACTTGTCTTTTTTGGTTTTGACACCACTTCCTCTAATTTTATTTTGAATTTTCAAGGAATCCAGTTAACCCACAGATGTTGGGTTCCAAAGCATGGAAAACTACAGAGTCAATACTTGCCAAATAGTAGCTTCAAGCCAAGAAACCCCTGCAATGACAAATCATCCAGATTACCACTGAGATTAGATAGGTCTAACTGCTATTTTTAAAAAACAAGGCGAACAAAAAACCAACCAACCAACCAAATCACTGTGAAGGTAAAGATGGGTCATAGTTGTCACCAGGACCTTAGTAAATACTTCAGGAGCCAAAGACAACCAAGAGGTAAATTCTCAACCCAGCAATTATCTCAACCAACCATTAAAAATTAAAACAAGAGTCACGTGAGTTATGCAAAAATCCAGGTTGCAAGATGTGAATATAGTTTCTTTTTGATTCACTGACAGAATGTGTAAGAGGGCCACCACACAAAATTTGAAGGTAAGAATACAGATATGCAGGTTGCAAAAAACCTCAGGATGAACCTGGTCATTTTGAGACAGCCACGGAATTCTTTTGCCCAAGTTGGAAGAGAACATCATATGTCTCCTAATAAAGTGGGTGCATAAGTCCCTGAAATGTGACCAGGCTGGGGAAGGGGAATGTGGAAAGAGGTATGAGGCAAGATTGATACACCTTGAATGGATCAAAAGTCATTTGATGAGGCAGATGGGGAAGAGCTCTGGGACTTCTGGGCACACCTGCAGGGCTGCTGGAGAGCTGCTGGAGAGCTGCATCAGACAGGTGGGAAACGCGTGATGGATGTTAAGCTGTCACTGACAGCTGCAATTGACACATCAGCCAGAAGGAAACTGCAGAGATAGACTCCAAGTGCCTCCAAGGGCACTTAAAAAGGAAAAATTTCTGGTCTTTTTTGGCAGGATATGAGCATGCCTCATGCTAAAATATATATCTATACTACTGAACTGAAAAGTGAAAGGGACCACACTCTTGGACACTGAAATTCTATTATCTGTATCATCAAACTGCTTTAAAAGTCCATCAAATTGTTAAAAAAAAAAGTTCCTTGCATAGATTTGGCCCATGACAACAACTAGTCTCAAAGAATTCCCTGGAAAAGTTCAGAAGGTGGCCACACACAATTACAAACACGCAAAACAGACAAAGCTATTCTGTTCTGGAGAAGTCAGCTTGTAAGTGTGGACACAAGAAGTTCTGTGCCAGTGGTCCTCGGTGCAAGAAAAAAATTCACTGACATGTTTAATTTATTAGTGTAATGTAAGCTACAGACTATCTCTTGAAGAATCCTCAGTGATCTGCAACTCTGACTTGCCAAAGTCCCTTTCCTTTGCAAATCTGATAAGTAGTATGATCCTGATCATTTGAGTAGGACATTTAAGTCAAATGTGTAAGAAAGATGAGTTCTCTGTAAATACTGGAAGCACTGCTCAGTCTTGTCAGATAAGTTATTTGCAGCTACAGTAAATCCCAGACACCTTAGGGAAAGGCAGACATTTCTCTCCATCCAGCTGTACATTGCAGGGAAAGGAGACAGGATTCTTTCTGATCCCTTCAACCTGCAGCTTGCGGGCCAAATGCATGTAATTGTGCAACTATGAAGTTCACACAGAGTTCTGTGTAAGCAAGCGTCCCTTATTTAAAAAAAAAAAAAAAAAAAAAAGAGACTTACAAATTCAGAGGTTTGAAGGCTAGCAAGCATCATGATGATTCAATCATACCTCTACCCACCCCCAGCATAAAAAGGTTAAGTAATTTCTTCTAGAAGCTACATAGGATAAAAAGCTGATCCTTAAAAGTTTTTCAGTCTCACATTGAGTTGTTTTCTACATAATTTGAGAATGTCTGTACTACATTACCCAGTTCATCTGTCTTTCCCTCCCCAGCAGTCATTTGTGAGTGCTTGCAGGGATAACAGGACAGCGCAAACCAAAACCTTCTCTGATACAAGCCCCCAGCTCCATAGCTTGCATTTATTTAATTCCTCTTCAATCTCAAAAAAAAAAAAAAAAAAAAAATCAGCGTCCATCTGGGGAATGTTGTTATGCCTTTATAAGCTGAGTCCCTCTGTCCCAGTAGAGATCTCTCTCATGCTGAAATCATTTTTGTTATTTTCTTCTAAATCAGATTAATAAACTGAACTTAGTCAGCGCCACTACACTGTGAACTTTCCGCCACCTTCCTTTGAGCTCTTGCACTTTTTAAACTTTCTGAAGAATGAGTATTACAATTCAAAAAGTTCTTCTAATAGTGGTATTAACAGGAGTAGATACAAAGGCAAAATGAATTACTACTACTTACATGTTAATGTGTATTTATACATTCAAGGATAACATTACCCTTTTCACCAGTCTGATTATGTGAAATGGCCCACTAAAGGAAGAGAGTCTCTATAAAGCACTGTTGTTACCAGCTGCACGTCACTGGAAATGTCCACTGTGGCAGAAAGGACTATCTGCATATAAGCATATGCATATAAGAAGCATATAAGAATACTATCATTGGATATTGTGGTGGGTTGACCCTGGCTGGAGGCCAGGTGCCCACCAGAGCCGCTCTCTCACTCCCCTCATTCACTAGACAGGGGAGAAAAGGTATAACGAAACGCTTGTGGGTCGAGATAAGGACAGGGAGAGATCACTTACTAATTACCGTCACGAGCAAAACAGACTGAACTTAGAGAGGGAATTCATCTAATTTATTACCAAGCAAAACAGAGTAGAGGAATGAGAAAATAAAATCAACTCTTAAAACACTTCCCCCCACCCCTCCCATCTTCCCAGGCTCAACTTCACTCCCGGCTTCAACCTCCGCCCCCCCGCAGCAACACAGGGGGACGGGGAATGGGGGTTGTGGTCAGTTCATCACACGGTGTCTCTGCCGCTTCTTCATCCTCAGGGGGAGGACTCCTATCATCGTTCCCCTGCTCCAGCATGGAGTCCCTCTCACAGGAGACAGTCCTTCATGAACTTCTCTAACGTGAGTCTCTCCCATGGGCTACAGTCCTTCACCAACTGCTCCAGCATGGTCTCTTCCATGGGGTGCAGACCTTCAGGAGCAAACTGCTCCAGCGTGGGTCCCCCACGGGGTCACAAGTCCTGCCAGCAAACCTGCTCCAGCATGGGCTCCTCTCTCCATGGGGCCACAGGTCCTGCCAGGAGCTTGCTCCAGCGCGGGCTTCCCACGGGGTCACAGCCTCCTTCAGGTGCCTCCACCTGCTCCAGCGTGGGGTCCTCCACGGGCTGCAGGTGGAATCTCTACACCCCCTCATCCTTCCTCCATGAGCTGCAGGGGGACAGCCTGCCTCACCATGGTCTTCACCACGGGCTGCAGGGGGATCTCTGCTCCGGCGCCTGGAGCACCTCCTGCCCCTCCTTCTGCACTGACCTGGGTGTCTGCAGAGTTTCTTACATCTTCTCACTCCTCTCTCCGGCTGCAAAAGCTCTCCCTAACTGTTTTTTTTCCTCCTTAAATATGTTATCACAGAGGCGCTGATTGGCTTGGCATTGGCCAGTGGCGGGTCCGTCTTGGAGCCGGCTGGCATTGGCTCTATCAGACACAGGGGGAGCTTCTAGCAGCTTCTCACAGAAGCCACCCCTGTAGCCCCCCCCCGCTACCAAAACCTTGCCACACAAACCCAACACAGATACACTTTAAAGAATTTAACTAATCAACAAGAAAAACCCAAACCATGTATTTTCTTTAAGTATGATAAATGAATAAAGCATGAAACTCTTCTCAAAAATGCAAACTGTTAAAATCAGTATGAAACACAAGCTACTTACTTGTGAGAATTTAAACGTACTCTAAAATTACCTGAAAGCTACCAATATGCCTGAGCAATATTTGAGACAGATATTGACAGAAATAACTGAGGCTTTTGAAGGAATATTTCTTAGTGAAAAAGAGTTTAGGAAACCAAAAAATACAATCACAGCAAATTGCTAAGGAAAAACTTACCAAGATGGCTGGAATATAAACGTAAAAAGTACATGAATATAAGAAAATTCAGGCTGGACAAAACTAACAAATAAGTATACTGGACATAAAGTTCTTCTTAACTTTGAAACAACTGAGCATGTACTTCATATATATATAATACTACAGGATTTGCCAATTAACCTGCTTGAAAAGATTGTCAGAAAACAAAGCCTAAGAACTGGTCCTATCCTAAGACAAAACAGAGCTAACTACTACAGATTATTAAGAGTTCATTTTTAGCGAACATTTCCAAATATGTTCTCTCTGAAAGGAAGGTTTTATTTTTCACTTGTTTTAAACTCAATTATACCTTTTGACACTTGCTTTTTATTATTGTAGGTTTTGACAATAAGCTATTCAAATAAAGACTGTTATCATACACCCTTGCTCAATGAAAAACATAACAGGTTCATCAGAATTTGATCTTTTTCACTTTTTATTCTTCATGCCATGCAACATGATTTATCTATGCATGCAATCATGTATGTCTCATATTTGAATAAATGTTAAAAGACCAGACAAAAAAAATCCCTTGTTGTGGTTTAACCTGGCAGGCAGCTAAAACAACCACACAGCCATTTGCCCACTGCCCCCATCCCAGTGTGATGGGGAGAGAATTGGGAAAAGAATAAAAAAGGTAAAACTCATGGGCTGAGATAAAGACAGTTTAATAGGACAGAAAACAAAGATGATGATGATGATGCTAATGATAATAGAATATACAAGTGATGCACAGCACAATTGCTCACCACCTGCAGACCACCAGTGCCCAGCTAGTTCCTGAGCCAAGGTCCCAGCTCCCGGCCAGCTTTCCCCAGCTTTATATGCTGAGCATGACATCATATGGTATGGAATATCCTTTTGGTCAGCTGGGGTCAGCTGTCCTGTCTGTGTCCCCCTACCAGCTTCTTGTGCACCCTCAGCCTCCTCACTGTACAGAAGGAGGTATGAGATGAGTATAAGAAGCTGAAAAGTCCTTGACTTCGTGTAAACAGTGCCTTAGCAACAACGAAAACATCAGTGTGTTACCAACATTATTCTCATCCCAAATCCAAAACACAGCACTGTATCTGCTACTAGGAAGAAAATTAACTCTATCCCAGACAAAATCAGGACACCTCTATTTTAAAAAAATTACGTTAACCTAGTTCCAACACCTAGAACTATAAACTGAACTACTGATGAATAAAACTGAAATCTCAGAGTTCCCTTAAAGGGATCAAAAACCTAAAGGTATCTGACAATTTCAACTCCTATTTCTAAATTTTGGAAAATAAAAATGCAAAAACAGTGAGTAGCTTGTAGTTTCACCATATTCTTTTGCATACATATACTTGGCTATTATTAAATACTGGTTATTTTGCAAGTGCAGACAATGTCATTAATGCAAGAGAACTGTGTGAAAAAATAGTTAGAAAACAAATACTGACTTTTGGTCAGTTTTTATAAAGAAGCTTTGTATCATAACTCTTCAACAGCTCAAGATAATTTGGTTGTTCATTAGATTCGCACAGGTTACAAGCAGCACTACTCTTTATAACACAATACTTTTTGATGTCTTTCTGAAATCTTTACTACAACATATCCTTAGCCTTACAGAAAGTGGTACACCACAACAGCATTCTGCCTTAAAATAAAGTACACGTCTTATTTGGTTTCTTCCTCAAAAACCTCAAACCAAAAAGAGCTATTTAAACCAAGGAAGGAAAAGCATAATATATATGTTACACATCATCAACAGAAATAGCTTTTTCTATTATTAGTTTTCCATGTCGTTAAAACTGCCATAGACAACCAAATTATGCCTCTATTGGACCTCCTTCTGATACTTAGCATGGGTGGATAAATTAAACTCAGAGATATAGCTAGAAAAACTATTACTGTTACAAGTTCTAATATTCCTGATTTATATGAAAAGAAATATTTTAAATAATTGTACTGTAGATGAAACATTTACATACTACTTTTTCTAAACTGCAAATGCAGTCAGAATAGTAAAGATAAACTCCATTCTGAAACAATTTTTTTAATGCTGTCATTTGTCTTTGTAATTTTTGGCAAGGTAACATTTGAACAGCAGTTGCAAATTTACCATAATTGGAAGTATTGTCACTGTATTTAGGACAGATGTTCAAAGCTGATTTTGATATTATAATTTAATAAAATATTCTCTTAATACACATTCCACCCCTAGAGTGTCTAAAAAAATTTTCAACTAAGACCATGAAAAATACATCAACAGAGAGGTTTTTCTTCAACACTATGTTGATGTGTCATGCAAGCATATAGCAGCTACTGCAAAAGACAATAATTACATGAAAATAGAGGACTTCATAGATGAGTTTGTAAACAAAAATAGTTCTGAAGACAAGATGAAGACCTTGAGATGGTTCGCAGCCTGAGACATACCCTAGGCTATGATACATCATTTCAAATCGCTGACTGAAAAATCAAAGGACTAGCTGTAAAATCTTGTTGCTTTGAAGAAATAATATATTCAGGCTTTTTAGTCATCTTCTGCTTTCTAAGACTATCTGTGTTTACGCTCATTTTGGGCACTTTTCAGGGTTTATTCTACAGCCATCCAGACTAAAAGCTTCCTTTTCCATCATTCTCATACAGAAATGTGTCCTTACCAGCTACGGCAATGAGAAGAGAATAAAGTAATGGAAAGTACAGAATTAACAAGTGCTACAAACTGTTAGATAGCAATCTAGTTAAGTATCTCAGCCAGACACCTACAGAAACTTAAAGGAACAAAGTTAGTATTCTGCTAGTACAAAAAACCTGCCTCAACCAGCATCAGTACTGCTGACTGGTTCAGATGCAACACTTATCACAGACCAATCTTCACTCCTATGAAAGTACTATTAAGTCGATTAAAATTAGGTAGCGTAAAAATACAGATAATTCCTTGCTGTCTGCTGTGTTATTAATATCATTTGAAACTCTGGTCAAGACAGACTATTTCCCTTCCCCATATTCTTCTAAACAGAACCTTTCTGTAGATCATGCAGGACTACTAATTAAGAAAGTATCAGCTCAACCACATGAAGGCAAACAAATATTGTACAAACTCATTAGACTATTTTAGTTGACAATGTAGGCTCTGGAATTATTCTAGAGGCAGCTTTATAAGCAAACTCTAGCAGAAAGAAGAAACAACCAGGCACTTGTGGTTCCAAAGCCTGCCCCTTGCAAACCTTGGACTACCAATGTCACTTCACCCTCTGCTCTGCCTTGGGTTCTCCACCATTAGAAGTTCTCTCTTCCTTTTTTCTATTCTGTATCCAACATGTACAGGCTCGCTGGTCTAACTCATTCCTCCCTCTTCCATGTATTTTCTTTTGTGATCCTCACTGAACGTTAAGTTCCAGGAGAGTTCTCTCTCCACAGCTTTAAGGTTACCAGAGATTGATTGATGGCTCAAGCTATGGTCAACTAGCTTATACAAACAGGTCTATTCTGCTATAAACATGATTTTTAGGGATATCCACATGGTAGTAATAGCAGCATCAACAGACTCAGCCATTCATCTTGCTTCCTTCCATTTTTACATCCTGCACCAAGTTCTGTGTTTCTGCATTTAACATCAGCACCCAAAGCTAGCTAGAGAGGTTTGACTGAGTCTTCAGTATATTAGAATCACTTCACTGATAGCAATACAGACAGCAGAAGCCCTCATACAGCAAAAGCTCCAGGCCTTCTAGCAGTTGTAGCCCAATCTTAGATGAATCCATTCTTCTTCAGAACATGTTAATTCTATTTCAAGCTAGGCCTTAGGTCCCCTTCAACCATGAGACTCCTCAACCAGGCGTCTTTCAACAAAATCATTAAAAAACCCCTTATATGGATCAACAATATGTAGATTCCAAAATTGTGAAATCTGAAAATTAATTATGATAGTAAAGCACAAAGCTTGCAATCTGGAGACTGTGAACCCATAAAAATAATCAGAGAGTTTAAATCTAGGAGAACTACAGGAGCATTTCAAAACTTTTCTGTGGCATATCTAATTTTCTTCCCATGGAATAGCTCCTGATCCACAGTGAAAAATGTTATACCTGTGCATCAGAAATGTAGAGCTACATACCTGAGTGACAATGATGACATCATTACCATTCAGAGACAATTGAGAGATTCAGCATTTGCACTATCACCAGAACGTAGGTCACACTTAACTTGCTGTATTCTGTTCCTCAAAAGTGATTCCATAGTTTTACTGCATTCTCAGTACTGAGCCAAAATTTAGATGGAGTTACATGGATGTGATTAGCTAAAGCTGGCCTACAGAACAGAACAGAAATTTCTGCATATCTACTCCAAGTACACTGCTAATAATTTTTGTATCAGTGCATTCGGAAAAAGCCTGGCAACTAATACATAAAGCTTTTGTTCAAAGGACATTCACTCAAAGTAGCTCAAGCGGCTTGTAGGGCAATGCTTTTTAGAGTGTGCTAATGCAACGAAGTCTGGGAAAAAGGAAAGCTAGCAAAACTAATTACATAGGCGTGGTTGGGGGCATCCTGCCACACAGCATAAAATATTATGCTAAACCATTTATAGGAGACCATTTATAGTCTAGACCTTTGGCAGGAGGGAAACACAGCTAGCAGCTATGATTACTAACCAAGTTTTAGTTCTGCTGTACAGAAATAAATGAGATAAATTACAGCAATAACATATTGCAAATATATTTATAAGTTTTGCTGTGGATATGGCCTTTCTTCCTTTCCTAACTTTCTGAATATTGTAAATGATTAGTTTACAAGTGTCTCAGAAGATCACACATGTCTTTATATACAAAATGTCCACCTTATTTGCCCTTGCTCACACTGTATATGGGATAAAAGGCTTGGTACTTGAGGCAGGTTGTAAAGAGTGGCAGTTCATTAGGATGACAGACCACACCTGGTACAAAAATAAGAACATAAGAATTGCAACATGGGCTAGACCAAAGATTCCACTATCCCATTACCCTGCCTTCACGATGATCTAAGAGAATGCCCAAGAAAGAATAACACCAGTGCAAGCATAAAATGGCAATTACCCCCAATACTCTCCCAACTTCAACTATTTTCAGCTCAGATTTTTTGAGACAGATGTGCTTCTGGGTATTTAGTAACTCTCAATGGATTTTTCTTCTGTGAACTGGCCTAGCCAACCTTTCAACCTATGCATAGGTCCAGCTTCCATAAAGTGGCTTGCCAAGGAGTTTCAACATCAGCTAACTCTTGCATAAAGGGCTGCCTCCCTTGTCCTTGTTTTGAGCCTTTCTTCTGCTAAGTTTACTGGGCAGCCTCTAGTTCTTGTACTGGAAGATGCAATGAATGACCATTTCTTATTTATGTCCTCCATAAAACCTGTAACTTTGAAGATCACTGCAATATCCTCCCAAATTTCACTTTTCCAAAATTTGACTCCTCCAAGTAAGAGTCCTCAAATTAAGTTATTCCTTATGAAGAAAGTCCCCCCTTTTTTTTTTTTTTTATCATCCTTGCTTCTCTTTTCCAATTCTCCTAAAACCTTTTGAGTTAACAAGGCCAGAATGACACAAACTATTCAAGATGTAGGCATATTATGACCAGTTTACTCAATGGCATAATAAGGTTCTTTATGTTTTTCCCAATAATTGTTAATACTTAATTTTCTGGATTAATAATGTATATTTTGCAGGTAGCTCAAATCTTCTCAGTGAAATCATAATATCATCAAACAACAGATTCAAAAGAGGAAAAAGCAGTAGTGGGGTTTTTTCTGTTACTTCTGGTTGATATTTTTACAAAGTTTCTGAGAAAAGGACTGAAACTCTTAAGCATGTACTGTTACAACTTATTTTTCCTGAACATGAGAACAATGTGCCTTGTGCTTGGGCTCAATTAAACACAAATTATTTGGGTAATCACAGAGTTGTATTTACACACAAAGCTAAATTTCAGTAGCTTAATTAAAAGCTGCTTCAGTCAATGGAATAAAATCTATTTGTTGACTTCTTTTTAAGGTCAAATCACAGATTGAGATAATCACTCCATTCAAATTATTTTTGACCCTGACTAGTATCAAAAGGAATTTTTGTTTTAACAGCAAACTCAAAACAATCTATTTTACAAGTTTAGTGTTTCTATAAGCGTGTGTAAAAATCAATTATAATAAAGGATTTCTCCTTGTCAAGAAAGGATAGCAACTGATTTGATTGTCAGTGCTTAAAGAACAATACAAAGCTAATCAATTGCTGGACATCTGTGGTAGTTCTCCAGATGATACGAATAAATTCCATTTAGCAGGCTGCTGCTGTGTTGTACAGCTAACAAATTTTGAAGTAAATGAATTTTGTAGACTGCCTGTGAAGTGAGAGGAAAAGAAATGCACAGAGTGACAGAATGAAATGACAGTAGAAGCAATGACTGTTGTAACAAGAGGTATGTTTAAGAGAAGTGAACAGAGAATAAGTCTGCAAAAAGAATAACATGACTGAGATCTTGTCCAAGTTTGCAAGAGTGCACCTACCCAAAGATCCTGTCATGTTAAGACCAAAAGAAACTTGGTTTTCTGGTTTTCGAGGTTTTTTAAATGTGCTGGCAAATGGAATACCTACACCTCAGACTGATTTTTGAAGTCTGTATCAAAAAGAGGAATCCATGCATCCAATCCAGAACTGTGTGTAAATCTTTGTTTCATCTTTCTCTCCATACAATACACAGCAGGAAGAAATATTTGCTGTATTCAAGAAAAAAAAAAGTCTGTGTGGCATACATTATCATCTTCTGTCTAGCTTATTTTTTACAAATCATTTTAATGACAACTAACCGCTGTGAATGAATGGCTGAATACCATGAGAACAGTAACTTACTTTACAACAGTGGCTCTTCACAAACCACATTACTCTTATTGGATACAAGTTGGGATTAGTTAACAGTGTCTATCCAGACTGTCTGCACCCATACATACTTAGTTCCCCATACCTTAGAGAATGTAAGAGTGGAGCTGGTGCAATTTATTTTGGTACTTCTGTCAATAAAGAATCACAGAAGATTCAGTACTAGCTGTGAAAGAAAACGGGCAGGAGCAGTACATCTTGCAAAGGGATGCACCTGTCAGATTCTCTTCCCTGTGTATGAATTCTTCCAACTAAGCTATTAATCCCATATTAAAACAACCTGATTGTCAAAAATAATTCCTCACTGATGCCTTAGTTTTAACCTTCCATACAGTATTCAGGTCTTAATTTAACTAGTTTTTCAAAGCTAATCTATCTTGAAGTGGGTAAATAAATTTCTCTTTGGTACTTTTATTAAAAGCATTACCCACTTTTTTTTTTTTTTTTTTTTTACACTTGCAGTTGTATTTGCAAAACCAGTTTGGTTTCCTCTACAAATGTTATGAAAGAATGATTCCATTACTTTTTGAATTGACAGACTACTGCTTTGTATTAAAAGTGACCTAAACTTATGTTTTTTATTTTCACCACATACTGAATATTAGCATGAGACTATTAAAATAATTATTCCCCCAAGTCTTACAAAATTTTAAACGTTGAGCAGAAATTTTGACTGGCTATAAGGAGAACATTTTTCTCCATGAGGGCACTCGAGCAGTAAAGTGGGTTGCCCAAACAGGTTTTGCAAGACCTGATTGGATAAAGCCTTGTGCAACCCAGTCTGATCTCATAACCCACCCTGCTTACAGGGGGACATGTTAACTGTTAAGTTTTAAGCGCCTGACATTGTCCTGTAAAACATGTTCTCTTCTGCAATGCCAACACAACACTAACTGTAAGGAATACAAGAAGTTCAAGCTGAAAGAAAAATAAGTATGCTTTTTTTTTTTCAGCTCAGTAATTTTTGGCAATTAATGTAGTTAAACCATGATAAATAAATGCAGACAACAAGAAAAGTTAACATCCAGTAAAACATTTCTCTTCATTATGGCTGAAAAACAGGGAGAATTTCATTGTTTTAAAATCACAATGTTACATTACTTTGATCTATGTAAAGTTAGTGAATCAAAATACTTCCACCCGAATTCTACAGAAATAAGGAACAATATAGAAGTTTAATAAAGTAAGGATGCTGGGAAAGAGGTTGGATAACATGCAGAAAATGCCAGTATTTGGGGTTTTTTTTCAACATATGAACTGTAATTTCTTTTGTGCAAAATAGTCTCATTCTTAATTTGTTCAGTTTTAGTAACTTTAGTGTTTCTATTGATGTTAAGTGTAGCTTTATTCAATACATACAAGTCATTTACAAATGTAAATATTTTAATCAAATTCCCACTTTTGCTTGGAAGAACTTGTAAAAGCTTAAAGCAAAAAATCTGAAGTAAAAAATTTGGTTTTTATTGGTTAAAAATGTAAAAATATTAAGATTAATAAATGTATTTAAGTTCTAGAACTACTTAAAAGAATGTGCAGAAGTAGAGTTTCCTTCCAGTAATGCACGGAGAGATAGCAAATTCAGCAACGCAAAGACTACAAAGAAGAGCCACGTATTTCAGTGAAGTTACCACCCCTAGCATAGCACCATACTATTTAGAATCCCATTTTTAAAAAGGGTCATGTACAGGAACAAAGTTTTTTGGATTACCTAACAATCCGTTTAATTGACTCAAGACATAACCAAAAATAGAATTGCAAAATTTCACAATTCTTCTGACCAACTGCATCTCTTACTATTGCTATTGTTTGCTGCTAATTTTTTTAACCACTAGATAATTAACAATCTTAGCCAAAATATGACTAAAATGGAAAAGCTTCAAAACCAATCTTGGTCAGAGACCCATAAACACTTTCATGGCTTTACAGATTGCATTTCACACATCTGAAAAATTCCTTGGTTTTGCTAGTGTTTGGAGTACAATTTCTTGTTCTTTGGCGTTTCCAAACATATTGTTCAGAGTTGCATAATGTATTTCGCTCCACTTTGGCAGGTGGTTGAAAGAGCTCATAGGGTAGACGTTTCTTCTGAAAGAATCTGGACAATGAATATTTGTCAGCATTACTTATGACCGTGCAATTTTTAAGCAGGACTAACTGTCCTAAAATCACAATACAAGCAAATACCTTTCATTACAGCTAAATTAATGTGCAAGCTAAGGAACTGCCTGTACCTCTTCCTCCCTATTTATCCAATCACTTAGCACTCCCTTTTTCAAGCTGCCGAGAGTAATAAATGAGAGATTTGCCATGGGTCTGGCTGAAGCAGTGTGAAGGCCATCCAAATGCAACCTCAGTGCTATCCAAAGAGACATCTTAAAAGGTCTGGAAAAGAATCACTCTCATCTGGAAGCTGAATGTGATCAGCTCTATAAAATACCAAGTTCCACAGTTTTCAGAACACAACCTGAACAAAATGTTCAGAAATAACTAAAATAATGATAATACTGTATTTAATAATGAACACCTGATGCCCTAACATAATATTACAAATACCTACAACACAGATTTGACTCCAATGGCAGCATTGGATAGTCATGAAGTACCATCTCTTTAGCAAGTCAGTACAAAGCTATTTTTAAAACAAAGATGTGTAAGTGGCCATATGGGAAAGAAATAATGAATTTTGGCAGTTTCTATATTTCTGGTTCTGACATTAAAGCATCTTTGCCTTCAAGATCATAATGAGTAACTGAGCTTATTGACAATGAAAGATTACCTGAGTCAGCTTAGTGTCTGACAAAACAGGACTAAGCTAACTTGTATCTTGCTGGTACTTTGCAGTAAGTTGCTCACATGTATAAACTATTACACAGTCTCTTACATTTCCCTGGCACCAGTGTGACTCTTTGTAGGTCTAAGAGTCTGTCCACAAAAAATCATGTAGGTCATCATGCTCTTAAAACACAAAAACATGTCAATTGTAAATCATTTAAGAACTACATCTTGACTTTAGAAAGAACCGAAACAATAAAACACATGAAAAATACTTTAGTTAACATGATCTGAGTATTCTTCCTTCTCCACAGATTAAGGCCATGATTTGACACTTCAGTTAGTTTTATACAGAATCTAAAGCCACTGCTAAAAGAGCTCTTAAGTTTCATCATTTTTGAGTAACCAGCAAGGTTACATGAATTCCAGACTACCAAAATTACATCTCACTGCAAAACAGAAAAATCTGAATGCCGATGTTTTGGAATTTTTTAAAATGACAACAGATCAGAAGTTATCTCAATTTTTTGAAAACAACTTCTTGATATTTTAATTTTCTTGGCAGAATTAAAAACAGGGGGAAAAAATCAAAGTATTTAATTTGAAACAATGCAATAGTTCAGCACTAAACTGTCAAAACTCTAAATACTCATGTAGGTATCCATTCAAAATTATTAAGGGCTTAAGATGGGGCATTTTCAAGAAAATCCATTGGATTAGTGTCATGGTTTAATCTGGCAGGCAGCTAAAACAAACACAGATCTGTTTACTCACTGCCCTCTTCAGTGGGATGGGGGAGATAATCAAAAAGGTAAAAATCAAGGGTTGAGATAAAGACAGTTTAATAGGACAGAAAAGGATGACAATAACAACAGCAACAATAAAAGAATAAACAAAACAAGTGATGCACAGCACAATTGCTCACCACCTGGAACTGATGCTCAGCAAGTTCCTGAGCTGCCCTGCCTCCCAATCAACCCCCCAGTCATATACAGAACTTAACGTCATATGGTATGGAATATCCCTTTGGCCAGTTTGGGTCAGCTGTCCTGGCTGTGTCCCCTCCCAGCTTCTTGGGTGCCCCCGCCTTCTCATTAGCAGGGCAGTATGAGAAGCTGAAAAGTCCTTGACTGCTCGGCAACAACTAAAACATCAGTGTGTTATCAACAGTATTCTCATCCTAAATCCAAAACACAGCACTAGTAAGAAAATTCACTCTGTACCAGCTGAAACTAGGTCAACCAGTAAGGCTTAAGCAAAAGAGCACGTAATTAACTATTACTTATTTCAAGTCACATGAAGATTCCTTAAGTTGTTTAGGAGCAATTTTGTTCTAGAGGGAAAAAAATATCTAGAAATATAAAAATCTAAAACAAAATTAAAAAAAAATCTAGAGAAAGATAAGTCTTCTACCATTTAATCTGGAGAGCAACAGAACTTGTGACTGCTAGTATATTAGGAGAGCATTAAAACAGCATAGGACACAAAACAATGAGCCTGCTTTCAAAGTCATCCCAGAAAGAAACTTGATTCTGGGAGGATCTACTCCTCAGTGCTCATCATCATATCATAGATCATGGATCACAACCCTGAGGACACTGATTACTGATGGCATTTACTAAACCAGCTATGGGTTGGTGGTTGAAAATGTATCACAGGCACCAGGAACAAGGTGCCACAAAACATCAGAGGAACACATCTCAGTTTTAAATTGCATTCTGTTTGGGGGCTGAAGAGGATTTATCTTTTCATTTTACCAGATCCCAAGGAAAAGGAAAAACTCACTTTTACTCTTAAAGAGTAAAACAAAATTTAGGAGGAAGAGCAGAAGATGTCTGTTCAGCATAAGCTAGCATTCTTTTCTGCTCTAAGGAAGCTCTCACTGAATACTATACAAGGCTTAAGATGGACTTCCCTGTTTTTTCTGCCTTCTCAAAATACCCCAAAAAACCTTAAGATATGTCCAATAACGCCACTTCAGATCCATATCATAAAATGGAATGAGCTGCATTACAAGAGCAGCAGATTTCAAAACCTGGTTCTTATTTGCATCTGTAACTAGCCAAATTCTCTTCACTGTCAAAACTAAAGAAAAGGTATGAAAGATGGTGTGAATATCGTTTTCTCAATGATCAGGCTGCACAAAACCAGAAAAAACAGGACTACCCTAATCTGCTATATAGAAGGCTAGAATGCTGTACAAATCTGTGGATCACCTACGAGTTCAGTGTCTCTGGCATAAGTAGTAAGAATAATGAAAGAGATAGTGAAACTCAATTTCCCTTGTTGCCGTGGGTTCAGGGGACACAGACATCCACAGCATGGCACAGACAAAGGTACTGACAGTCAAAATTGTAAGATCCTAACTTTATATGACCCAAGCATATTGGCAGTACAATTCAATTTTCAAATGAATTTCAGTAACAGACACACGAGACCATGTATTTAAATATTTGTATTTTACAGTGTAAGTGGTTTACTGGTGATTTGCATTTCTGTCTAGCAGCAGAATCAGATCTTTAAACAGACAAGAAGCCATGGCAAGAGATCCTGTTTTGGTACTATGAGCACAGAGTATCAGCACAACTGCATGCTTCAAAGCCTCACATGAAATTTTCTGGAAGGTAATTGATAAGTTTTACACAGAGAATTTTCATCTTGGTATGAAAACAACTCTACTGAAGTCATAAGACTTAATTAGGGGAGTAAAGATTTGACAATCACGCCCTGTTAGGTGTAAGTTGGGGATCGGAGGGTGGAAGAATGTGTGTATGGGGGATGTTACAACTATTTTAACACTAACACACACAACAGTTCAGAGAAAAAAAAAGGTTATCCAGCAGCAGTAATAACCAAGATTGAGACAAGCATGAATGTAATGATTAAACAGAAATTTTGTCAAAATATGCAAGTGATATTCTTGTGCTGATGAGCAGAAGCAGTCAGGACCAATTCTATACTGAATTACAAAAGGGAAACAAATACAGATGACCTAGGCACTTTGGTGACTCAGAGGGAAGAGTGCCATCTACTGAGTCAATAACTTAATTATAATAAAACCAACGAATCACATATTTGTCATGAAACAGAAAAGGAAGTTTTAAGTGATATTTAAAGAGTTTTCTACCTCTTATTTAAAAATTAAAAAGCTTTAGATTTTCAGTATTACTGCAATTTATATGATAGTGAGCTAGTATTTTAGCCAAATTAATACTTACACCCAAAATATTTCTGAAAGGCTTCTGATGCCTCTATTTCAAAAGTCATTTAAGTGCTTTAGTTTCCAAAGGGAAGATGTCACTTTCTGAATATTCTGCCTCTTTAGAATCCCTCATAGTTGGACATAAAAACTTGAAGATGCTAAAAATTACACATCAAATTACATCTGGAAAAGCAGTCCTTTAATCTTTTTTTTTTTTTTCTTTTTAAAATATCCTGGAATATGGGTTTAACTATGTTGGAGGACAAAATATTAAAAAAGAAAAACATGAAGAAACAGTTACAGAAAATATTCTTAATCTATTTGACCTTTGGGTTAACAAACCTGTTGGTAATCATCCTGAAAGCATACCTTTGCAGAAAAATTAAGTACTTCTAGAAATATGCACAGTGGTCAAAGAGAAGTATATAACCCTTAAATGTGTTCTGTGTCTCACTCTTTACCAAATCTAGACGAATTATATTTATCTACAGATTCCAAATTCTTTAACTTAAATTGTAGAACACAAGTGATTACTTCTGGATGTTTGTGAACCAATTCCCATCGTGTCCTTTATACATTTGCACAGTGTACAATCTAGACATTTGCACCTGAAATCTAGCCAGTGAAAATTATTAGAAATGGAGTGTAATCTGCATTGCCAATGTCTCTGAAAGGCATGGGTATATCTTAAATTTTGCTTTAAATTTACTCTCAGAAATTACCTCCTCTTTTAAAAAAATACTTATTAATACACAAAAGCTAGTTCAGTAAAGAGATTAATTAAAACAGAAAATCATCCTACCATACAAGCTCTAAAAAAGAGTATCTCTTTCTCTGTGATGTTTCTAAAGGCAATGTTTACAAGGGGTGAACTGATACTATGGCTCCTATTCTGAAACATTTAAAAGTATATACAGACAATGTGATTTTTGTAACTAAGTGCCCCAAGCTGCTATATCACGCAAAAATCAAACCTTTATTTCCACACAATACTCAGCACTGAACAAGCAATATAGGGGAAAAAATATACAATGGGGTAGAAACTTTGTCATAGTTTAGATTCTGCAAGCTTCTAGACATTAAAAAATAGCTTTTTCATATGGACAGTCCTTCCTTGCAGACAGTTTGCTTTCCACAAAGAACTCACATTACAGTAATTGGAGGCTCTGAGCAGTCAGCTGGATATGGAGCTTAGATACTAGTACCTCTGACATGCCCTAAATGCTTACCAAAACCTGTCGGATTTGATGATTTTAACTACTGCAATCTTACTTTCTTATTTGCCAATAATGTTTCTGAGAACAAGGAACTCCTAAAATAAAAAACCTTCCACACTGGCAATTTAAAAAGCAGAAATATGCTTCAAAAGTGTTTAGTCCTAAGTGGCTTTCATAAAGTTCAATGGAGATGGAAAAGTTTAAAAATTTTACAAAACAACATGGTATAGAGATCCTTTATTTTTAAAAGCTTGGCTAGGAAATTTTCACGTATTTACTACAAATATAGCACAGTAAAACAACAGGAAACTGCCTTACTGGAACCCCTGCAGAACTTAAAAGCTGTGCAAAGACTATTACAGTACTTGTATAGCATTCCCTTTTCAGTTCTTCAGCACTCATTACATTTTTCAAACAAACAGCTCAGCCTCACTTGTGTTTTACTGTCTTAGAGGGAAAACACATTCAAATACATACAGATGATAGTTGACTCAAGTGTAATCAACAGCAGTTTTATGATGGCTATTAAAAAAAAAAAAAGGTAAAATAGTCAACTTTGTTTCCAAAGATTTCATCTGTGGAAAGCAAAACTTCAGAAACATCTGACCTTGTTTCTAAAGTTTCCTCCAAAAAGCTGTATTTGAAAATATGAAGCAATCATGAGCTGGCAGTCTTGGATTTGACCTCACCACATGTAACAGGAAATTACTTGGTAACTATTTGGGAAAAATAGATGTGTGGAGTAGGAGACCATCAAGATTTTGTTTTGAAAGCAACTATAAAATTATGTCTCATATAGTGTTCAGGGAGTCTATACCACTAACAAACAAGAGTTTCTCAAGATTCGTTTCAGCATACAAAACTGGCATAACTCCTAAGAACAATACACGATGTGACAGGCTTAAGGGCGAAATGACAGTCAAAAAAAAGTAAGAGATTTTGGTGGATTGCATAAATGGAGTTACTTACCAACAGATTAAGTTCTTGAAGATACACTGTCCAAATGCGTACTTTCAGAAAAATCATACAACCAATATGATTTTGGACTTCTTTTTTTGCCATAGTATTGACAGACAACCATTCTCTCTCTTCCTGCTCTCCCGGTATGATTTCCCCTGCACACACCCACGCTCATACTCACCCACACCATTTTCTCTCATCTTCAAAACCCAGGTTGTGTAGAGACTGAGGAAGCAGAAAGGATGGGAAAGCACGGTGATCAAGATAAGTTCTGATGCACAGTACACACCAGTAGTAATTTTGCTTCTTTCTTGTAGTGCTGTCAACACGTATCATTTTTGTTATAGAGGACTTCAGTGTAGCACTAAGTTGCTGGAGACTGTTCCTGAGATCCAGGGCAATAGCAACTGCGTATCTCTACCCAGGCTGCATCCATCCCAATCAAACCTAAGTAATCATCCAGTGCTAGCAGTGCACGCTGATATTCATCATCAAATGATATTCATCTCAAAGATGTTCATCAAAAGATGCTCACCTCAAAGTTGTCAGGCATGGAAATAATATTTAACAAAGCTACCACAGCAAACATAGTAGAATGGGCTCTGAAGATTAAGGCAAGGCCTTCCTTAGTAAGCCATTATCCAGTTGGTAATTTTTACTAAACTGCTATTACTTCAGCTATAAAGGCAAGTAGAAGTGAAGAAGTTTCTTTGTTTCCAATAAGAAGTTTAGTCATGTGCAAGTGAAACTATTCACACCGATAAAGTGAAAGACGTTATAACAAAATAGCTAGCAGGTAAGGAGAAGGGAGATTTGGCATATTGCAAGAAGAAAATGGTCTATCTCAGCCTAGGGCAACTGAGGAGAAGGGAGACAGCCTGCTGTTTATGAATGGGGAGGTCTTAGACATACAATACAGATATACCGAAGGCAAAAAGTCTACAATGGGAGTGCTTAAGGCACCTACATGCTATGTAAACATGCGCAGGCAAGAATAATTAGCTAGGCCTGTCACCTTCAAATTATATTACTCTAAGTGAGCTGATCACAGCAGACCCAGCACTCCTATTTGATAATAATTAAATTAGAAAAGGGTAGATTATGTTTGAAAGGTTCACAGAAGCATTGCAATCTTTCTACACTACATACAGTTAGTTCCTTAACCGGCTTAAAAATATGCTATGCAACTCCAAACAATTCAGTTTTCTGGGCAGAGAAATGCAAGCTAAAAAAAATAAAAATTCATTCTCCATCTTCTAATCTAAAACTCTTTTCCTCAGGATTGAAAGAAGACTTCGATCAATATGACTTGGAGATTTCTATGTTCACAGCATAAAAATCAGTATGAAACTAGAACAGCTCTGGCCCAAAGAAAGAGAACTGCAAGAAACTTAAATATTTTAAAATACTGTATTAGCATAATATTCAACAGAAAAGCAGAAAAGAATGTATCCCAGATAAGTGGCTTAGGAAGAAGCATTCTCTTCTCCACATAGTTCAAGCTTACTATAGGTATGTTAGCGATAAAAGGAGGACGAGGGAAAATGTGGGTCCCCTCTGGAATGAAACGGGTGACCTGGTTACCCAGGATATGGAGAAGGCTGAGGTACTCAATGACTTCTTTGCCTCAGTCTTCACTGGCAAATGCTTGAGCCACACTGCCCAGGTCACAGAAGGCAGGGACTGGGAGAATGAAGAACCAGCCACTGTAGGTTCGACAGTATCTAAGGAACCTGAAGGTGCACAAGTCCATGGGACCTGATGAAATGCATCCGCGGGTCTTGAGGGAACTGGTGGATAAAGTGGCCAGGCCACTCTCCATCATATTTGAGAAGTCCTGGCAGTTCAGTGAAGTTCCCACTGACTGGAAAAGGGGAAACAACGCCCATTTTTAAGAAGGGAAAAAAGGAAGACCCAGGGAAATACAGGCTGGTCAGTCTCACCTCCGTGCCTGGCAAGATTATGGAGCAGATCCTCCTGGAGACTATGCTCAGGCACATGGAAGATAAGGAGGTGATTGGTGACAGCCAGCACAGCTTCACTAAGGGCAAACCATGCCTGACAAGTTTGGTGGCCTTCTATGATGGGGTTACAGCGTTGGTGGATAAGGGAAGGGCAGCTGATGTCATCTACCTGGACTTGTGCAAGGCATTTGACATTGTCCCGCACAACATCCTTGTCTCTAAATTGGAGAGACATGGATTCGATGGATGGACCACTCAGTGGATAAGGAATTGGCTGGATGGTCGCACTCAAAGAGTTGTGGTCAATGGCTCAATGTCCAAGTGGAGACCGGTGACGAGTGGTGTTCCTCAGGGGCCGGTACTGGGACCGGCACTGTTCAACATCTTTGTTGGCAACACAGGCAGTGGGATCCCGTGCACCCGCAGCAAGTTTGCCAACAACACCAAGCTGTGTGGTGTGGTCGACACACCGGAGGGAAGGGATGCCATCGAGAGGGACCTTGACAGGCTGGAGAGGTGGGCCCGTGCGAACCGCATGAAGTTCAACAAGGCCAAGTGCAAGGTCCTGCACATGGGTCAGCACAATCCCAAGCACGACTATAGGCTGGGCAAGGAATGGACTGAAAGCAGCCCTGAGGAGAAGGACTTGGGGGTGTTGGTTGATGAGAAGCTCAACATGAGCCGGCAGTGTGCGCTTGCAGCCCAGAAAGCCAACCGTGTCCTGGGCTGCATCAAAAGAGGTGTGACCAGTAGGTCGAGGGAGGTGATCCTGCCCCTCTACTCTGCTCTTGTGAGACCCCACCTGGAGTACTGCGTCCAGCTCTGGGGGCCCCAGTACAGGAGAGACATGGAGCTGTTGGAGTGAGTCCAGAGGAGGGCCACAAAGTTGATCAGAGGGCTGGAGCACCTCTCCTATGAGGACAGGCTGAGAGAGTTGGGGTTGTTCAGCCTGGAGAAGAGAAGGCTCCGGGGAGATCTAATTGCAGCTGACCAGTATCTGAAGGGGGCCTACAGGAAAGATGGGGAGGGACTGTTTATCAGGGCCTGTAGTGACAGGACAAGGGGTAATGGGTTTAAGCTGAAGGAGGGTCGATTTAGATTAGAAGTTAGGAAGAAATTCTTTACTGTGAGGGTGATGAGGCACTGGAACAGGTTGCCCAGAGAAGCTGTGGATGCCCCCTCCCTGGAAGTGTTGAAGGCCAGGTTGGATGGGGCTTTGGGCAACGTGGTCTAGTGGAGGGTGTCCCTGCCCGCAGCAGGGGGGTTGGAACTAGATGGTCTTTGAGGTCCCTTCCAACCCAAAGCATTCTATGATTCTATGATTCTTACACACTTAAAAGCTGAGAAAGAAACACCCACAAATACAGCATCTGATCCTGTAAACCATAATTTATGTAAGCATTTCTATTAAAGTCAAGGTTTCAAGCCCATTTTCCCCGATTTTGCAGAGTTGCACCAGACTTCAATGTATGAGGTAGTCATGGCCTTTGCTCTGTTATGTCTTTATGATCGACTTCCCTCCAAATATTACACTAAACTGCCACTTCACATATGCAACTTTCTTCAATAGTGTGATACCAGACACAAAAATCATTCATTGTACTCTTTTCCTCGATTTGTAACTAGTTTTCAACCTAGCATCTCGCAAAGTACTTTATCTACAAAAATCATAATATTTGATACAATGGAAACACTAATTCCAGAAATTAAGGATTTTGTTGTGAGCTAGAAGAAGGTACACACTGACACAGTAATGCTAAAAGATGGCTCAGGGAAATAGCTCATCTCAAACCTATTATCGAAGTGTCTTGTCTCGGAAAAAACACACTGTTAAATTTTCTCATATGCTTGCTATTTACAAGCATCAAATAAATTTACACCTGTGTACAAAATATAAAATTCATGCACTTATATGAAGAAGGTTCACACAATGAGGTCTGTACATTGTCTTCTTACTAAGTATGAAAATGGTTTTTTTATCTGAGCATGTCAACAGACTTTACAGACTGCATGCTTTCTAACCACATCCAATCAAGGGACGCCAGCATTTCCAAAGGTGAAGACAACAGTCTAGCAACAGAAAGGTTGAAATTTCTTAATGAAATCCCCTGTGGGGATGGAAAGAATTTTGAATGAGAAAAACCCTTAGCAGTGGATCTTGAGTCCCCATTGCCAAATTCTCCACTAGACTACAGAGTAGCACAGGAACTAAACTCTCAGGCAAAGGGTCTTGATGAACCCTTCAGCTTTGTTGGCCTGATGCATACATGAAGTCAGATATCTCTTTGGAATTAATTCAATTACTATTCATTATATATCTATTGTCTTAGAATTTAAAAAATAAAAATGTTTCTAAAGTACACATTTATTTTACATAGCTATGTGTCTGTGATTCCAAATAACTGTTTAACAATACAGCATTCTATTTCTACCAATAAGGTGATTTTGGAAATAGGACACTAAAACACATCTGTATCACCAGTCCCACAAAACATTGCTCCAGACCACCTCATAGAAAATACTTCCATACAGCTGCACCAGACACTTGGGGAACAGGTGATTCAAGATCTGTGTGGAAGAATCTCTCTAACATGCAGCAGTGGAGCAGAGGATGCACCTGAACCTCAAGGATAATGGAAAAGCTTATGGCACACATCATTTGCAACATGTAAGTAGATCAGTAACAGTGACCTTTACCAGAAGGCATGGCTCAAAGTTAGATCACTGAAGTAGTAAAATTAATTTTGCAGGCTTAAAGAAAATACCATTAACATTCTTATTTTCCTTCTTAGTTCTACAAAAGTCATATTACTTGAACTAAAGTCACAACATCGGCATGGCGGGGGAAAAAAGCAAGCAAAGTCGGAAGAAATTACTTTTAAAAATAGCACTATGACATTGTAAAAGAAGTGCTAAGTACTACGGTTTTAAAGAGTGACACTCTGGTGTTTCAGGCTGAGGAATCTGCAAGGTTTGTTCCTCTGTTTGCTTTAAAGTGTGGAAAGAAAAAGAGGTTTTGGGAGCTGCTCCACACACACGAGTGCACACAGACAATGTTCTCATGTTCCTTCCCCTCCCTCCCATACACTAAATCTAGTTGTTATCAACCATAAGCAAGAGTAAGAAAGTACTCTGCCCTCTATATGGCCTAAATCCTTCAATATGATATAGTCATGCAGGGTTGGGGTTTTTTAACATATGTATATAATTGTGCAGAGCCAAGTTAATATTTAAGGCACTTGGCATAAGCATGAGAGTTTGACTTACAGATCAAAATGCAGGACTGCAGCCATAGTAAATACTCCTCCTGATAACTCACTAAACAGAACCACTTAAAGAGAAGTTAAATGTATAGAGGTCAAAGGCAAAGGAAGATAAAATTATATACTATTCTGATGGCAGAAAGCTCTTTTGGATGAGATGAGGAAGATGACAATCTTCTTTTATAGCCAAAGAAGCCCCACTGTATAACGTGTCTGATATCTAACAGCTAAATGTTTTTAGACTATGTTTCGGATTTTTCTAACGGTCAGAAGAACTTCTCCATTAAACATACGAAGCATATTTAATTTATTGAAATAAAACTGCTACAGGTAACAAATAGTGACTTTGTTGCAATTAGAATGCAGTATATTTCACTGCATTGTACTACCACCAAAAAAAACCCATTTCGTGCTGTGGTATAAAGAGTACTAAAGGAAATCTTAATCTTCAGGCAGGCAAATACATTCTGAAAAGAAATATCACCCCTCTCTCTGAAAGAATGCAAGTTCACCACAACATACTTTCACCTTAAAACACTTGGTATATTCAATGCTTGCCTGAATAAATTGCTTCAACTGGAAGTTTCTTTAAACCATTAAGAATAGAATAGAATATATCAGCTGGAAGGGACCTACAATGATCACCAAGTCCAATACAGAAGACATAATATAGAAGACAACACATAAGGACCTCTAGTCCAAAGTAAAAGAATGCTTTCTCCATCCATGATGAAACGTAGATGAGAAGAGACAGATGCAAAGGTGACAAAAAATGAGTTCTGTGTTTTTTAGCTGGTTAAGACTAGTCTGTGAAGGAGATTACTGGCTTTGTATACGAAAGTAAGTACAGCATATTAGAGGAGTTATTCTGAAGGTACAAATCAGGTCCTAAAACCCATCCAAAATAATTTTTAATGATGGTTTTAAGCTTGCTTTTCAGCTGGTAATCAGAGAAAAAATAATTCTGACAAAGTGATACTGATAGAATTCACTATTGTGTGCTCAAAACTTTGTGACTGCTGGTACAATTTTACAAGTCAAATTATCAGCAACAACATACATGGCACCTGAGTTGACATCAGCCAAGGGCTTCCCTCACTGGGTCTAATATTTTCTGTTGCTAATTACCATATTGTTGGAATTTACCACCCTAACTATATATGATAATACATGTTAAAATAAAGGATGCACATCCCTACCCATTTTACAATTTGTTGCACTTGCATTAAACTTCATGTTTACACATAATATGCAAAAGCAAAATATAAAAAAGTGGTTTTATACAAAAAGTACTTTTATGTTAACGGAGTATTTTCCTATTTGCAATAAAAAGTTGAAACTGATCTTGATCATTGTTCAAGTATAGTTCAATAGCACTTATAATTGAAAGCCACTTCTCTCTTGCTATATAATATTTACAAAATGCAAGAGAGGCAAAGCATATGAAATATTCAGTACAAAGAATCTACACACAACACTGTGCCAAAGCATCAAGTATTAGAATACCTATCGCTATTGACGAACTAACATTTTGACTCACTAAACCATCCAAAATTGCTTGAATAAGAATATTGCCTGTTAAAGAAGTAATCAGTCATTACTCAAATTAACTCAACTGTATATAATTTGAAAAAAAACCAAACCCAAAACCCAGCTTAAATTCTTTACTAAATTTATTAGCTTGAGGTACCATGACCACATGTAACCCTGCAGTAGGCCCTGGCCATGCACACACAACAGCTTTTGGCTATCTCCATAGTGTTCATGGACTACTTCAATATAGTTTTGAAATACTATAAATAGTGGTGTGTAAACTAAGAATTTAAACTAGGAGTGTCTAGAATTTTGCGTAAGTGCATGCATGGATAATTAATGACCATATGATATAAGAAAAATATTTGATTATGCAGCATTAAGAGAAATTTTTTTTGTTCACACTGTTGATAATGTTGTAATTGCTGGTCTGTATTACCTTAGCCAGTAGAAATACAGTTAATAAAGGTCAAAATATCAGAAGTATAAAGAGCTTCAAGTCTAGAAATAAGTAAAAGATAAAGCATAAAAAAAAATAGAAATTGTTACATTTGCTGAATATATTCCCATTTGGAGTATTCTTATGTGCTACAGTTTCACCTGCTGATAATAGGTCAATGTGGCAGCAACAGAGGGGAACAGAAAACAAACAACGGTAGGAAGAATTGGAAAATAGCACATGAAGAGCAAATCTACATAAGACTTGCTAGTCATTAAATGTGTTTAGCATTTCATATTTAACTCTTTGTAGTTGGCCAGACCACCATTCCTTCACACACTGTTGTAAAAAATAAATGGTTTGACTAGAATTTCATTTAGTTCTCAGTATTATGTCAGTGTTTGTCTTTCAGCAACCATATTTTCCAGTGGTTACTTCATATAATAAAGACTGTGAAACATATAACTTTAGAAAAGTGTCAGTTAAGAAAATAATTGAGAATGCAACACAGGTGATAATTTAATTCTGAATATTCCACATGTAAACAAATGTGATTTCTTATTTTCTTCATCAAATTTCTTGTTCATTAAAACGTTTTGAGTTGAAAACAAGTGTTTGATTTCATATGAGTTTAAAGCAAAATTTTATCTGTTGTTTAGCAGATCTGATTTCAGAATCAACTTTAGAACCAATTAACCAGGGATATGTGATCAAGCTAGCACGACAATTACAAAATATTCAAGTATGGAATTTTAACTTCAGATTTTTACTTTACTTCCATCATCCAGTTCTGTCAGAAATTTAATAGCCTTTTAAGCTACATTTCACAATACATTATGAAAGTGAAACTGAACAGCTACCATTGCAGACACCAACTACAACATATTTCTTCACTTGGGACAATTCTGTAATATCCTCTGCTCCTGCCTATTCACACCTGCTCTTTGACTGGAAAATTTCCAGACATTTCCTTTCAAGTGTCACTTCTTTGCTGTAAATTCATTAATCAAGCAATCAAAAATAATTAAAAAAATGAACCTGTAAGTAGTGCCAATCACTTTGGAAAGCACTTTTAACACAGTGAATATACTTTAAAATTAGTTAGGAAGTGATCTATCTCTATGCATAATGGGTGTTTGTAAACCGTAGTGAATTGAATACAGAAATGGGTACAACTTCAGAGAAAATACCACCCCTAATCTGAAAAAGGTTAAGCAACTCATGCACTTAACTTATCCACATTTTAAAGCTGCAAAATATTTCAAAAAGTTATTAAGTAGCATGGAACAGTGTTCACTTTAGGTGTTACATGACTATTTGCATAATTAAAATGAACAAGCTATGAACTCTAACTGAAATCTTATCCAGATCCTACTGAAATAATGGGTATGCTGCCATTGACCTCAAAGCATAAATAATCATACCATTCGTTAGGACAGATTGGTGTAAACTGAAGCATACTGAAGAATATCAAATACTAAAATTAAATGGATATGCTGGTGCCACTAAAAGAATTAATTTATAACCTGTGTCCTAATTAAAAGCACACTTTAATGTATTCTAATACATAAGCAATCTAATAAAATGTAGCTATAAAGTTGAGCTAAATAGTCCAGACTGATGTTTAAAATGTGAAGAAAACATGAAAATGTAGTATATACTCACATGTGATGAGAGAAAGAATTTATGCAACAGATCGCAGACAAAATCCAAAACTGGTGAAAATCCAAGGTAGAAATTGGCCTAATATTGTTTTCTGGATTGTTAAGAATGAGGACCACAGCTATTCACTTACACATGTATAATTCTGCCAGTCATTGTAAGTTGTGAAAATAGCAACAGCCCTTATATTGTAGTTAAGGAAGAGAGGGCAAAAGAAGCAAAAAAAAAAAAAAAAAGAACGCTAGGATTCTACTCAGACTGCTAAGAAAAATTAAAAATTAGGTATTTTTAAACAAGTCTATGTACGTTATGAAAAAGAAGGCAAAATATGACATTTCAAACTGCTAGAAAGCCCTTCCTCAGATATCTGGCCAAGCAGTAACTGAGTGTTCTAACAGATATCCCAAACTATTACTAGAAAACATTTCCTGGAAAAACTATCATTTGAATGGTTTTATGACCCTTTGTGCAACTCAGAAGGTAAATACCTGGAAGAAAAAAAGGGGAGGGAAAACAGAGCATACAAAAGTATTTTTCATTGATTTTTTTCCTTCTGTAGTAAGTCTACTGTGTAAAAAGAAAAGTTTTATTTGTAAGCCACAGCAGGCATTAATATACCATTAAGGTCAAAAACAAATGTAGTTTGATATTTTACGTGTTTATCCCAATGCATTTTTAATTATCAAAGGTTTCATTGCCTCAGTTAGAGAAAGACTTTAACTGCAGGCAGTAAGGAGCTGCACTGCCCACGTTGTGTGCTGGTGGATATTCTCAAGTTTTCTAGTTCAGGAAATCATTAGGTGCGTAACCAGTTCCACTCAGTGAGCACATTTTAGAAGATGTTTGTGGGATTACAGTGAAAATTTCTGTCCTCAATTGAGATAGGACAATGTTGTTTGTCTTTTTACTCAGTATCAAGTATTTCAATCTACAAAAAACCAAAACAAAACAAAAAACAGCTTTCAGACTTGAAGTCTCCAGTCAGAGCATGAAAGTCTGAGCTTTACTTCATGACACTGGTCACTCTTCTGGATTTGGTATTAAATAAAACACATTTTGAACACATTTTGTCCATCTGGAATGGATTAAGCAAACTCTGGGTTTACCTTATACCTTTTCCACCCTCCCAGACTCAAATTTTACAAACTAAATCAGAATACACATCATCTAACTGTGAACCAAGTCAACTAATGGCATCAGAAATGAAAAATAACAGCCTTTTTATTGATTAGAAAACATTCCACTCACACAGTGTGCTTGTTAATTAGCTGCAAATCACCTGCTGGTTGACATTTGCCATGCAATAAGCAGTTTTTTAGATTCACATTCTAGCTACTTTATTGTTCCGTGTGAGTTCCCTCAAATCCCATGGAGTCTATCTGATTCCTTTCAGCTACAAAATCTAGGAATAAATTTTAAAGATACAATTTACACTAACCACCTCCTCTCCCCAAATCTCAGAAAAATTCACAGCCAAGAGTGGAAACCTGAACAACATTTTAGGCCTTATTCCATTAACTTGGAGCGGGAGAACAAAACCTCCACCCAACAAGTAAGTGTGTAACCGTCACATAAAGGGGAATTACATAATATGCCAACTATTTCATATTTTTCTCTATTGCCTGTGTTATCTAATTTGATTTTCACAGATCACAAAAAGACATGCAGAAAATCGATGAGAGAGAATTCTCCACTGAAATCTTTGTATATGTTTTTTCCCTCCACTGAACATGCAGGGCTTGCAATCTTGGAACATGGCTCTAGACCCGTATGTATCTAAAGCAAATCACCTACACACAGAGTCCATGCATTGCTGTAACGGCTCACCGTTGTTATGCTGCATCTCTTGGCCACAACTTCTCTTTTGTCAGTCCTAGGGTAGCCATTCCAAAGGATATGCCTTAGGATAGTGAAGACGCACAAAATGTTTTTGATACAAGAGTAAGAATGTAAGAACACTGATACCAGCACCATATCTAGCAACACACTGATTCTGTCAGTGGTCAATAGCAGGTCTCTAATAAGGAGTGTAAGGAACATGTCATGTATAGAAACTCTGGTACAAATATTCCTATTACGGAAAGCACTGCGCAAACAACATCAGATACCTTACTTTCCTCAATTTGCTGTAGCAGAGTCCCAGTACATTTCAAGTTTGTTTGAGTTTTTTCCCAAATACAGTAATTTTGTATATGTAGATAGATTTTTTCACTTTCGGCCCTTTAATTTCCCAATAACAAAGAATAGCATAGGGAATTTCATGTTGTTGTTTGGAAAATGGGCTCCTGGCAATTTAAATATCTGCAGGGACAGACATTAAGGGCATATACACATCTCAGCTTTTCAATCCTGTCTCTCAGAGGAAAAATCTTATACACATGGTCTCCAGATCACTAAGTCAATGGACAATCTTATGATTTTTGCAGAAAAAAAATCAGCTGAGGAAAAACAGCCTCCTGTCAGGGGCTTAAATTCACTGCAGGGAACTCCAGTAGAACAAGCTGAAAGCCTGCATAAAAAACAAGGGTGAAAACCACTTAATGGACTAAGAGTCAAGTAAGTAAGAAACAAACAGATAAAAATGACATTAGAGTTAATTAGTTCTTGAAATTGCAGCCCTTCTCATTAGTGGAGAAAGAAACCATAGGCTGAGGATCAGAAACAAGGCTTCACAGGAACAGAAACCTTTTGGATGTCCAGATTTATTGGACAAGACTTGGAAATTGTCCTGACAGAGCAACATGAGAGTGCCTTGTATAGAAAAGAAATCTTTGCAACAAGTGAAGAAGCCTGGAAAAAAGTGGAAAAGTGCCTCAGAAAAGCAGCATAACAATCCTGGACCTGCAGGAGTAAAGGAATGTGCAGAGTCCTGGCTGGCCCCACCTCACTACCAAATGCCTTAAATAGAACAGAACCTGATGGGAAAATGTTATTTGTTATTACAGAATAAAAGTATATTACTTACCTATAAGCAACTGGAATGCAAAAGGGCAACTGTGTCCGTAAAATAAACTTCCTTTTAGGACTGCTATCAGGACAATCCAACTACGAAATCATCCCTGGCTGCCTAAACCCCCTTAAAGTTTTAAAAAAAATGAAAGGCATAATTTTGGTCAGCTCTACACAGGTATGCAAAAGGAAACAAGAAACATTTTGACCCTCTCAAGTATATACAGCAATGCCGGAAACATTGCAGTTCTTCAGATTATGAACCACAAGATTTACAGTTTAGGATTGCTGCTGTACACATATATCTTCTGCCCCCTTAGAAAAACTGGCAGCACAGGCGATGCATATCTCACAGACAAATGAAAGAGAGCATACCTTGCCCGTGAGGGCACAACTAACTGAGGCATTGCGAAGTTAATATTGTACATACACAATAAACATAAACCAGTTCTGTAAAATTTCTCTCCTTGAAAGAGTTGAAAAATCCACCAATTGTGTAATAATGCTAATGCCTCCAATATGGGCTTCAGCAGTGCTGCTAGAGACATGCTGCATACTAATAACAGGGTTAACACTAACAGCAGCCATACCACGCTGCTTAGCAATACACTTACCGAATTACAAGTACAGTGGTGCCTGGCAAAAATACAAGTCTGTATTAAGAGAGACCTCATTCACTGTCTCACAAAAATTAACATGTACAAGCCTATTTAAAACCCAGAGGAACAGAAAAATTATACCATCTGTGGTACCAACAGGAGATGACATTTCATGCAATGACTTTTGAGACATACTATCTCTTTAAGTGAATAAGATTCAAATGTTTCTCTATTTAAAACATTTGTATTTCAAAGACCAAGTTCTGCCCCTTTAGAGATACACACACAGAGGACCATCAACTTCCCCCTGAAATTTTCCTCCCTATGGGCTGTTTGGTGTGCTTTTTACTTAATTTGCCTCTGAGTCTGTCAGTAGATCAATACTTCTGGATCTTCCCTCCCAGCAGGAAAAGACTCCATTGCTGCAAAGTTCAGACAGACAGTCACACATGTGATTTGGAAAACCAACTATTTGGCACCTGGACAAATCAAACTAACCATCTTGAGCTATATACAAATGTAGTACTAGAGAACTCTTAGGGTGTAAAAGAAAAAAAATAAAAGGTATTTTTCTAACTCTGTCATCTTCTCCTCTACCCCTGCTACAAAGTATAACCTAGAATGCAACCCTCTGGCCCTTACCATTCTGTGCAGGTGCCCAGGACAAGGAACAGTTTTGTTCATAATGTACATGCTTGCAAGGTGACCAAAGTATTGCTGAGGAACTTGGTAATTCCTACTTTATGATCTATAAGATAAGGAGAAGGAAGCAACTGATTGAAATGGAAGGAAAGCTGGGTTAAGTGTTCTTCAAAAATAAGTAACTATCATAGTGTACATTGTGAGCTCTCAAGTTTTGTGTTCCAAGGTAAACTATGGAGACTATTTCTTAGGGAGTTCCTGAAGAAACAAAAGGAGTAAGCAAGCTAGCAATGAAGGTTAAAAAAAAATAAAAATCAGCAAATAAACAAGAACTAACTTCAAAAAGGCAAACAGAGACTTCTACACTGGTGGTAGGATGCTCAAGGGAGAGTATACAGAGAGTCTCAAAACTTACACTGAGTCTTAAAATTACAAATCTGAGAACCTGACATTGTGCTAAAAAGTGAGATTATCACAGCCATGATGCAGGAATACAGGAACCAAATGCAAAGACTACTTTTTGTCTACCAAAAGACTTGAGATAAGAGAATCATACAAATTTTTCTCCTACTTTTATTAATTTGTAATATGAAAGAATTTTAAGGATTCACTAGGTTTATCTAAAGTGAAAGTCACTTCATAGAAAAAAGAAGACATTGTCTTAACAGCTTTATACTATTAATCAACTTCATAATTAAAACCTGTCTGCTTAGTATTTTACTTTCACCTGCCCCCAAGAACACAATTTGGACAATTACAGGATAAAATATTAAAGTTTGAGACTCAAACATAGTCTCCAACAGAAAAAAAATCTAGGTGGAATTTCAAAGAGTGAGCACTATACAAAAAAAAAAACCCAGGTCTCATTGTTTTAGAACATTAATTCAATCACAGTCTTATCTTGAAATAACATTAAGTGCTTAAATTAAGATTCAGAAAATACAAACAGAAGTTCTGTAAATGAATAAAAGAAGGAAGAAGCACAGTAACACACACAAATTATCAGCGTTCTGGGTAATAGCTATTCTTGTTCTACTAAGTCAGCCAATATCCCAAGGCTCTATAATAAGCCCTTTTATAAGGCCTATTACCTACCCTTGGGTTCTGATTATAAGAACCAATCTTACCAATTTCAGGGATGCTCAGAAGCTCCCCAGTGAAACTGAAGAAAGATGCTTCTGCTGACAATAGTATCAGGAAACGTCCCTGCTTGCTATAATTTTCATGCCTACGGCATAAAGCCTGGCAGCATTAAAGCAGCTAAACCAGTCCCAATACTCACCACAGTGGATTGAGAATGCACACTATTTTTGTTACCATATTTGTGCAAGTAATAATACATTTCCATCACCACAATTTTGCTCTCCTGGTTGGGAATCAGGCTCTTACTTGAACCAGTCTCTTACCTGCCTTATTTTTTATTATCAGCTAAGAAGTTTTCGGCAATCCCCTACCCACCTAGTAATACAAGTGCTCTGCAGACTGCAGGGTGCCTGCAGGACCACGACAGGGAAGCCCGTACACCAGGCACACCGAACACAGCTAGGCTCTTGTCCAAAGACCAGTGCTTTAGCAGGCATGGTAACGTCTCCAGGGGACGATTTCGATTAGCCTGGCATACCTCCATGCCAGTGAGGCTACCTGGTTTTAGCATACAGCTAGTTTAGGGTACAAAAGCCTGTCTACGTTGGTCAAGCGGACACCCCTAGGGAATCAGCACCCTTAATACGGGGGTTTTTTCCAAGATCAGAGCATGCCATCTTTGAAACTAACATGGAGGAAAGCCATTTGTTGCTAAGAAAAGCTGAGGTGCTGTCTTCATTTGCACAGATGAAGATAATGACTCCTTTTCTTAACAACTTTGTCCTACTTTCCAGATAAAGATTATTGCAGTTGCAAACTTAAATACTGAGCTAGGGCTAGGTACTATTTTCAAATACATCAATTACTTACTGAAAAATCTGGTTTTGATCAACACAAGACTATTCATAATGTTGAACTGAAACTTTCCTACCTTCCATAAAATAGTAGTACACACAATGACCAAAAATGGTTCCAGTGTCAAATCCAATTAAAATGTAATTACCGCATACAAAGCAGAGCAGCATCAGTGGGACAGATTCAGGAAACCGCTTTCAAAACACTATTACAGAGGCTAAAAAATAACTTAATATTTGGTAGTACAGGTTCAAATTCCTTCAGGTAGAAGAGGTTATTAAGGACCTCTCCAACACATCAAGATTTTAAAGCACTGTAGCTATACCCTTCTCTTTCACATACAATGCATTAACTCTGTCTCATCAGGTGAGAGATGCAAAATAGAATGAAAACAAGCATGTTACCATTTCGGTAATTCATTTAGAGTTATTTAAAGTTAATAGATCTACATTTATATTAATATAAATTTATCTTTATTCATTCCAACTTAAAAAAAGAAAAAAATCCATTCTTCACATGAGCTGATACATTTTATTAGTAAGAGCCAGGATAGCTAGCAGTTTCAGTAAAAGCCTGATTGATCCACACAAATTGATTAGTGTAGCCTTTGGGACTATTTTTAGAAATTACAATTATTATACTAAATAAATGAATACAAGCATTCAATTGTGAAAGTATACATAACTGAACTTAAAAGCTCAGTGATGCTTTATAAAGATAGGTATTACTAGCCTGCAGATACTACACTGAGGCACTCTGTTGATTTAAAGTATAGGTATATACTTAGAAGTGCAAACTTCTCAGAAGTAAATTCAGAAGTTATAAAAATAGCTCTTATGTCCTTTTTAAAAGATAGCATAGACAAGTCCTAAGAAACTGCAGCACACTTACATAATTACTAAGCCCCCATAATGAAGAATAAAATAAGTCCTTAATATTTACTACTTCTTGCTGAAAAAAAATCTTAATTTCCAATGGGTAGCATTCATGTTATCTGAAAACTTGCTCCTTTTGCAGTTAAAGGCCTGCAAGTTAGCACTGACTTAAGCCTTTGCCTGGAATACGGAACTGTTCAAAACTATGCTGGGAACATCCTACCAGAACAGGGAAGCCAGTACAGAATATACAGTAAAAAAACTTATTCAAGCACAACAGTGAAAGAAAATAAGCAACTGTGTTTTGCAGTGCCAGAATAACACTAACAAAACATCAAGTTATTCAGCCATAACAGTAAATATATAGTGTTGCCAGTGTAGCTTACACATTCATATTGGGGGGCTTCAACTCACACAACCATATCACCTACGGATTACACTTTCACTCACTTCCTAAATTGTACCAGTAAAAGCTTGATGTGTGGCACAGCTGTAAAGATGTATTTAATTTCACATGTGAGCAGCCCTAGTGAAGGAACTCAGATTCACAGATTGGTAGGGGTTGGAAGGGACCTCAGGAGATCATCTAGTCCAACCTCCCTGCTAGAGCAGGATCACCTACAGCAGGTCACACAGGATGGTGTCCAGGTGGGTTTTGAATATCTCCAGAGACGGAGACTCCACAACCTCTCTGGGCAGCCTGTTCCAGTGCTCGGTCACCCTCACAGTGAAGAAGTTTTTCCTCTTATTCAGATGGAACTTACTCTGTTCCATTTTGTGCCCATTGCCCCTTGTCCTGTCGCTGGGCGCCACTGAAAAGAGTCTGGCCCCTTCCTCTAGACATCCACCCTTTAGATATTTATAAGTACTCATGAGATCCTCTCTGTCTTCTCTTCTCCAGCTTAAAATTACTTGTATGCAAAAAATTGAGCATAAACAAAGGCCTTTGTGAAAAATCAAGATCTTAGAATGTAACTGTATTTTAAATTTCATTCAATTTATTTTTATTAGAGACTTTTTTTTTTTTAAACTTCTTGGACTATAACTATCAATGACCACATGTAACAATTGTTCTGAAATATGAATGCAAAAAATACATGCAAGGGATTCATTAGGTTTTCTTTCCTCTTTCTCAAAAAAATTGTTCCTTATACAAAACAAAACCAACAAAAACCCCCACCCATCCCAAAAAACCCAACCACTTTTACACCTTTTAGGCAAAATTCCAGAAAAGATCCATTATTTGAATCACTATTTAAAAATTTTCTGCAGTGAACACAATGATTCCACAAATAGGTCACATAACAAAGTAGTACAGAATTTGTCCTGGAAAGCAGAAACTATAATGAAAAGATCCTAATCCACATTAGTGCTGCTGCACCTGCTGCTATTTAAACAAAATAGAAAAGAATAAATAGTGTCCTTAAACAACAGGGAAACTGACCTCCTAATAACGTACAGTTGCCTACCCGTAACTGCAAACGACAAACAGGAATACATTTACCAGGATGGCAAGATCGCAGTGCAAGCTCTGTTGAATTTATCACAGTAATGGCGGAATAGAAGCAAACAAATGGTCACATACACAGGCTTTGAAACTGCCTATTAAAACTGTAAGCTCTCATCTTAATTAAGCATAATAAATCAAAACAGCTACAAAGCAGATTCTCACATTGCCTGCCTGAATCTGCAAGAACCTGTTTTTCAGCAGAAATGCTGTTAGAGTAGTTGAGGTTCTGGCTTGAAATTCTTATAAAAAACATCATATATGGTTGACAAAACATTTTCCATACTGTTTTGTTCTCCATAATCTTTTGAATTCTTTTCAATTATAAAAGTATAAAATGTTCAACAGTATCCCCCTGTTCTACTGGAACTGGCAATTATGAAGTGAAAATAACAGCAGAAGCAAGTAATTTGCAGATCTTACTTTTCCAAATTCTTAATCTATAGTTTAATAGTTTGATATATTTAGGACAAGTCATCTATTAATGTTCCTCCTCTTAAGATTACCTACCAATTATATTACAACTGGCCTATATATATCTATCATGTAAGAACAAGAAAGCTACAGAAATAAAATAAAATAAACACAATACTTATAATGACCATACCTAGTAATAAGAACCGCATTATCATGGTGGGCAATCCCATTTTCTGGAATGGTGTTTCCATCACTTTGGTGGGAGAGAATGGATTTCTGCCACTTACAGAAGCTATCGAGGGACTTGTCTGCATGGTGGTTTATCTCCAAGTTTGGCTGCAATACAACATGCATACCAGAAATGTTCCAAACAAATTACTAAGGTCAGTTGTTAAGCCTTTTGAAAACTAAAATGGGACTATAATTAGAAGCAATGGTTTCTAGGAATAAACTCTTCTTGCCAAATTTTATCTGTCTAAAATCTGACCCCAAGTTCAGCTGTGTATTACTGAACAGGCATTCTTTCTGCTCCAACTTTAATCATGATTATGTCAATACAAAAATCAGAATATCAAAATATAGATCTAAAAATAAAACTGACATCCCCGGAGGTGTATTAATATTCACCTGAAGTAAGAACAGATATCTTTGAGATGATACATGAGGAATAATCCTTTGGACTGTTTCATCTTGATTAAAGCAGTGAAAGATTACAAGATATGTTTTGTACTCAGATCCAGCCATTTCAAGCAATAATTAAATGAAATCTATATTACACAATAACGTAACTTGTATTTCAGGGATATAAAGCTTAGTGCAACAGCTCTTACCTGGTCTTCAGTGAGGACAATTAAACGTGTCACTATAATATTCACAACGTTTCCTAGACTGGAATCACGATAAAGTTTGGCAACCTGACCTCCAGAAAATAAGAAAAGGCACAAAGTCAGACAAGAAACACTACTTGTTTCCTTAATGGTTAAGAATTAACCTATTTTCTCACTCAGTGTGATTTCATAATGTTAATTACCATTATCACCTGAATAAGAGTTATTTTTGGACAAAAAATGACCATTCAGTAAAACAAACTTCTTGGGTCCCACTTTCCAATCAAAACTGTTTATACCTTGTTTCATAATTCATCCAGCACAAGAGGTATTTAGACTGTTGACTTAAACAGAACTGTAAAATCTAAATGTAATCATATGAATTTAAAATTAAAGACAATTTAAAAGCCATCAGTGTACTTCTTGACAGAAACAGTACTGCATTCTTCCCACAATTCTAACATTTGCCATATTTCAACTATTAATTCCTGCAAGCTGATACATATTTTAAAGCATTATTCATGCCAATAAATAAATACTTCACAGTTGCTTTATCATTTCAGTATATGCATATTAATATGAACACAGAGAGGGATGAAACTTACAATATTCATTACACTCAAAATGTAGTGTTCAATGTCTTTGCGACCATGGTATCCCACCATCATTTTGTCTGCTACTACCAGCGTTTCCACAAACCGTTCAAGGCTTACTGATCTCTTCTGTCGACTATGACTACTTAACGTGTCATTGACTGGAAGTGAAGTTGCAGATACATTACTCATCCACCAAGGTTTACCGCTTCTTGTGAGGTCTTCTGGGAATGAAAATAATTAAACAATTTAGAGGGGTCACTAGTAAAACTCATCCAAATGCAGCAGTCTTATGTTGAGATTACCATCCTCAAGGTTCTAAAAAGAAGCCTTTCCTGAGACAAAGAAAAATGATCTTTTTTTTTAATTATTACTTTAAAATACCTCACATAATGGAAAACCAACTTTGAGTTCTAATTCTCAACTCTCCTTCACTTGACTTAGGATAACAAATCATCAATTTTCTCTTAACGGATCTGATTCCACACATCTCTGTTAATACTAAAATTAGTTATAGTTAACCACAAGCACATTTCAGATTTTTAAGGATAAGAACAAGACAGCTATAACATTTGGAAAAAAACATACTGGAAATCAAAACCTCAAAACTAAGGTAAAAGGTATCAAAATATAGTAAGGAATTAAACACGCTGGTAAGGCACTAAAAAGATTTTTCCCTCCTCTGAAACATAATTAGGCAATTATGCTTACACACCTAATAGGTTTTAGGCCAAATAAATTTTCTCTTCAGAAAGCTATCAGATTATGTTTTATCTACTTCGTGAATTAACTAAAATGGAAAGTTTAAAATGGCCTGACATGGGATAATTGCTATTCTTACTTTTAACACTAATTTTAATTCAAATATGTTGATTCTTGTACTTGTTTCATGAAAATATACAGAAAAAATACTTCTTGCATGCAAGAGATTCATTATTAAAGATCCAAACAGCTGTAATTATCAGCAAAACAAACACTACAAACTTACTTAGAATTTGAATTCCTGTCCTCAGGACAAAATTGAACCCACCCTTCCCTTCAAAACTGGCATTTTTGTCTGTATTAAATATCCCTTTTCCACAAAGGCCCAGACAGCTCTCAACCTTGAGTTTACCAAAGTATATGATTAGTCTGGTTTTACCTAAATAGGATTTCAAAATATCTAAGATATTCTTGCTAGCTATGGATGAATATAAGCACATTAACAATTAGATATATTTATAATTGTCTGAAGAGGACTGCTCAAGTAAGCAATTTCTAAGACGTATCCTTATCTCTACTAAAACCGGTTCAGCTAAGGACGAGTTGATATAGGACCAGTACGTTCCATGAAAAAGCAATGCTTTATGCAATTCAACTAAGCACGTTATTTTCAAAGAGCAGTAACTACACCACAAAGAATGTATGTTCAGGTCAAAACCAGGAATACAAAGCTTCAGCCTTCCCACTGTTACAGTGTTTCATCATCTTTGAGGCCACAGTGTTGGCTTGAAAAGGTTCATGTTTTAGAAAAGTCAAAAAATGAAAATAAACATGGTAGTTGAAAAAATGGTGGTAACAAAATTGTCCTCATTCTGCAAAGGGTATAATCCATTCTACAAAACTCTATCAAGTATTAAAGCCTGTTGAGGATTCTATAATGAATACTAAGCTTTTTCCTGTTTTTCATCTCTATTGTAGGAAATTCAAAGTTGCTTTAATTGTTCAAAGATTTTCATCTCACTTAAACAGTGATTTAGGAACGTCTGGAATTTTCTCTGACAGCTTCTGTACTAAAATTTTCAAAAATCCACTCTTCATTTTCAAGTAACAAATGGTGACGTTTAAGGGTTTCCGATACTAAGAGTGCTAGAAGTACTTCGGAAATGCAATACTGCTACAACATTCATTCATAATTTTTTACTCAAAGATGCAAATCTATTCTAAGCATTTGAAAACTGATGACCTCATGCAGAAAACTTGCAGTGAAAAAAAAGAAAATATTATTTTGGACTCATCTTGATAGCATCTTTCAAGCAAAGGTCTCAGAAGACTTCACAAAAACAAACATTTCTCCTTTTCTTATCAGATGAGAAGCTTAGGCTTCAGCTGGTCTCAAATGGGAAAGCTGGAAACAATCCTGAGTACACTCAGGCTCACACTCCAGGATCTATCAATACTTATGCTGTTTTACTTTAAGAACACTAAATAATGCTGACTGAATTTTCTTTAAAAAGCTAAAACATGTCAATAAAAGTTTACAATATATTTAACAATATTAGTTCTGTGGCAAATTATGTAATTTTTCCACCATATTCCTAGATTAAAAAAGAAAAAAATTATCAAATATAGCTACTTGGAAGTAAAAAAAAAAAAGGCAAAAATAGAAATTAAAAAAAAAAACCTCAAACCCAGAAAAACACTGTAATTAACCCCAAAATAATGATTACAAAAGCAATTGCTTAAATTGCAACTAAAAAGAAATCCAAATGTGTGTGGACATGGAGTTCACAACTATGGTACCTAGGTTATCCTAAGTCAGTCCTCTAAAGATGTTGGGTGGAGGTGAAGGTCAAGAGAGAGGAGAGAACACAAACAGAAAAAGATCTCAAAATGCAATAGAAAGCTACTTAGATAAGATGCAACTATGAGAATATTTTGAAGTGAAGCATTATTTGCTGCTGTTTTCTTACTATTTTAACATCATCGTTTATGTACATACAAGCTTTTTTTCATTTTAGAATACACCAACTGGCACAAGTAAAACCACTACATAAGGCAGTATATAGTAGAGGCATCCCTAAATAATCTGCCACTCTGCAGCTTTCATATGTCAGCTTTTGTTGTTTCTCTATCCTATCCAAACACAGCATTCTGTAAGATAACCCAGTGGCCTCAAATCCCATTGGAGCAACTGGAATTTGACAGTAGTCGAATTCTTACCAAGGCCTTAATGATTTCAGCTATATGTAATAAAGCATAGTTAACTTGGTGACAATACATGCATGAAATAGTAATTTAACATTTTTTATTTTTTAAACATTCTTATGTCTAACTGCTTAAAATCTAATTTAGGTTATGAAAATCTATTCCATGTTCTTATCTGAATCTCCCTGTCTCTCCAATTTTTCTCTCGTATTAGTCACCATAATTGTACTATCCCCTATGAAGTAGTCCATCACTTCTCACCCCAACCACTTCTGATCATCCTTTCACCAAACTCCCCACCCCACTTTCTATCAATCATTGCAGTTTTTCTCAGAAAGGTCAGAAATAACACTCCTCTTGTCTCTATCAACACTTCAAAATCCTGACCACTTCCCTGATACAGAACAGGTACATGATAAATTTAGGTCTAGATTATAGTAGGGGAAACTTGCCAGACCATGAATAGTGGCACAGCTACACAAGCAGATTCTTCCCAGCATATTATACTGGCAAAACTGTTCTGAAGGTAAAGCTAAAATCAGTCTCCAGACAAAATAAATCCTCTACTGCCAAAAGGCAGCTACAAGTTTGTTACAACTGCATTTTAGAACACAAAACGGACTGCTCAAAACTTCCAAAACTAGTGAAATGCCCCAAAGATTACTGTAAGCCTGGCTTTAGTCCTAGGCTCTGAAAGCTGTGAAACTGAAAATCGATATTCTATTTTACTTTTTAGATATTCTGGGGATGCTTTGGATACCATGTCACTTTGGGATAAAGCTGCAACAGTGCTCGCAAAGCAAGTTTAAAAGGTTTTGGTACCCATGAGGAGAACACTAAAATAGCACGTCATCTGGAAAAGTAAGATCTAGCAGTTTTTGGGGGGAGAGCAACTTTTTTTCAGAAATCTTCATGGAGTGGAAGTAGTAGACAGAACGTAAAAAGGAGAAACTGAGGTGAATAAGCATGATAGTAGTCTCAGGTTTATATAAAGCAGTGCTTTAGTATTTCAATAATTAAGGACTTCAGAATGCAACAGATATGAAAGCTCAGGAAATGCACAGGAGCTTCCAAGAACGAAGGCAGCATCAAATATGCAAAAGAATAAATGCTGAAGATTACCGCGTGTTTCACCAAAAAATGCACGCAAGATGCATAGCTCTGATCAACCTATGATCCACACGACAGACACAGCCAGAATGACTGAATGCAATTTGATCAAACTAGCTGTCACTGCTTCATCCTTACTTGGAGGAGAATGATTTCCTAAGCATTAATCTAGAAGATAACATCTAACAGAGGCAAACAGCCTTTCTTTTTCTAGGGATATAATAATGGCAAAAATTGCATCATCCTACATTTCATAATCCTTCCACTTATTTCAAGAGGCTTAAGCGACAGCTTTCCCTACAAAATGAACGTACATTAGTACTCTTATTTTACAATCAGTTAGCAGGCAGCAGTAGTTAGGAGAGTTCTTTTGCAATATTAGAAGCACGTAGATGGAATAACACTTCCAAGCTAAAGCAGAAGTTACATACATAAAGTCTGACATTCCCTAAACACAGTTAACTGAAACACTCAGGAAAAACTGTCTCCCAAGCATGGGCCTTTGTAGATAATCTGTACTGTAAGTTTAGTCAGCTGGTGCCAGTAAAAGTTACAAACTCCAAAAGAAAAATAAGTACATCAATGAACAGTGATATTATTTTATTTTAAGATTAGTATTTGTCAGCCTGTCCTGTGCACTGAATCTCATGGAATACAACTATCCAGGACTGAACTTTTAAGAACAAGCTATTTCTGAAATATAAACAAATGACAAGGTTAGAATATGTTTCTATTACATAAAAAAAAAACCCAACATTATTTTAGTGCTCTAAAATAACTTGTCAGATTTAGTCCATTCTGTCTTCAAGAAGTTAGTTTAGTTTAAGCAAGTGAAAAATCATGTCAAAGAGTACTTGAAAAGTGTATTTGTGGAAGTTAAAACTGCTTTACAACGAAAATATCTCTCGATCAAAACTATATAATCCTTCCCATAAAGCACCTGTAAATCACATATTCAACTACTATGGACTAATGTTAACCCACTGAACCAAAAGCCAGCATCAAAACACCATAAACTTCCATAAATGTGAAAGATGTGGTCCCAGTTCCAAATGTATTACTAATCATAACACTAACACATTTACTGCATGTCAATTTTACGCAAATGAGATGGAACACTTACTAAACATTGCGCTGTAACACTTAGTCACTCCATCATGCTTTCCAGTTGGGGAACGAAGTACATTTATAGAACATTTTGTGGAAGCCTGCGCTCATTGCTACCATTGTACACAACACAGGCATAAAACAAGACTTACTCCCAGTGTCTTGGTTTTTGAAACACACTATATTCTTGATCCAAATTAAAAAAAAAAAAAAGCAAAACTACTTTTCAATAGGGCACACTGCATCACCCCAAAGGAGGATTCCCATCAATACATTCTCCACTGTTTCTCACATGTGAACCAAACAAGACTTTAAAATACATCTTAAGCTATATTTTTTTAAAAGTAATGACACTCATTTACCTGAGACTCCACAGTGACTGTGATCATAGAGATGTTGCTGGTGCATGGCAGATTTTTTGTATATAACATGAGGATGACCGTTCTCATAATTAAAGGTACTAGAACCTTCTGTTATGTTCCTTAAAGGCTCAATAAAATACTCTTCATCTTCTGTAGCAATGACTCCATGCTTAAAGAAGAAAATAAGAAAATAAAAACTTGTCAAAGACAATATAAAACTCCTATTAAAAAGCTTAACTTTAAAAAATATTTGACTATCATCTAACTATGTGAAGAAATCCACAACTATAAGCCAACATAGAAAACAATGCATGAGCCAGCTCTCCTCCACTGATTCTAGTGGGAGCAGAAGTATGCACCTGTAAGCACCACAATAAGAAAAGAGTAAAAATATCATTGCCCTATTTCTGGAGTTCTTTCCCATCATTTTTGGTGGATATGGTAAGAAAGCAAGAGATATTCTCAGTATATGACAAATAATCTCTTCACAGAGATGTTCCAAAACTACATGATTCATATCCATTAAAAGTGGCGCCAATCCAAAATGGCCTTGTTCAAATGGTGAGACAAATATCCCTCTGTGATGCCATACCGGTAGATGCCTAAAGGCACATACTGCATCAAAGAAAAATGGCATGAAGGATTAATTTTAGAACTTATATTCAGGGAAACCATTCAGTATTTTACATCCAGATGCTTAATTCCAAAACTGAGCTAGTTATTAAAATCAAATTATTAATATTAACTTAGAATACACTATCTACAAGGCATTTATTTCTTAAAAGGTCTTGCCACAAATGTGGCAAATCCAAGTTGTTGCAGACTGTGCACTAGACAAATGAACATTTTTTTTTCCTCATACTGCAGTGCAGAATAGTAGATACTCTATTCTCATAACTTTCACATTTGTGAACTCAGCTTCTTCCAAACAGGAAGTGGTTTATGGAAGAAAGGGGAGATTTTAGGCCAACTATGCAATTTCCTGAACCTTCAGCAATTAAAACTGAACTTTAGCAGAAAATCCAGTTTTGGGATCCTTTCGGATATAGAAATATTGGGGAATAAGCCCTGACAGACTCCTACATATATATTTGCTAAATAAAAAATTCTGGTATCCATATCTAGAAAATTCTGAGTGTGTGAACCAGGAGAAAGAGCTACTCATCAGGTAGGGGACTGGAAGCAGGAACTTCTACATTTATATCCTGATTTGATGAATCACAAATTTCTACCACACCTTTGATCTGTAAAGCAAGTACTATGCATGAGCCTTTTTTTAAAGGGGTTATTTTTTCCTTTGATGAGACCTCTATGATCAGCCATAAGACCACTTGCTCCATATCTGCTCTAAATATCCTAAAGCTGTTTCTAAGATCAGGGCTTGCCATTGCACTCTTGGTCAAAGCTCTTGTCCTGCTGCTGTTTTGTACATCAAGTGCCTGCTGTTCTTCGCTCCTGGAATAACTGATTTCAGTAACAACATAAAACTTACAAAATAAAAAAAACCTGCATAAAACATCAGAAAGAGCAGAGTTTTCCAAATATAACCCTATTATAAATTTTGGAAATACATGTATGAACACACTGCAGCTTTCCTTTACACATTCCTTACATAGTGACTACAACAGTAAGTGCTCCTCTTCAGTAGTATTTTTCATCACGAATTCAATTATTTACTTAAGAAGGTAACATCAGGGTCTATATTCATATGGAAGATGCTGGTATCAAATTCCTCTCACAATGCCTTCTTGTTATTTGGAGTGTAAGATTTTACTAGAAAATAAATCATTTACTGGTGCACTGCTGCTTAAATAGTATTGAAAATATAAACCCAATTGTAACTGGGTTTGCCAGATGTGCAGAAAGAACTTTGACGGTCTGGACTGCATCAAGTCTAGATCTCAGACATCTGGGTTCAAGTGAATCCTGAGCCATTGTAAGCTCTGGTATTATGTTCCCACAGGAAAGAAAGTCCCACAGAGTTGTTCTGGCCAACACCATCAGGCTGTCCGCTTCATGCCAAGCCTGAGGAGACAGAGGTACCACCCAACCTGTGGCTCCATCTCTGCAACAGAGTGGGCCTTAACCTAAATCTGATTATTCCAGAGCATACATCCTTCATGTCTGCACTCAAGTCCAGCCAGGTTAACAAGTCTAAACATGAAGGAGACATTTATATCAGATACTGAAACCGACAGTTTTAAGCGGTGAGGTGACCTCAGTAGGAGTGAGTCAAATCAGATGCCATAAACAACACTTAATTGCAGCATTAATTCTCTATAAAAATTGTGTATTAGCAGGAGCAAATACACAAAAACTATTATAAATGTCTGCAAACTATGACCACAGTTCCTCAGGTACCAGCAGTGAAAAAGGTTAGGAGTGTATCACTAATTTCTCCTATGCCTAGCTGACATCTGATCTCATTTGCCTGAACACTACAGTGGTTTAAGAGGAGAGAGGTTTTATTAACAGTTAGTTGAGGAACTGCAAATAAATTTTTACTTACACCTACCTCCAGGTAGTCAGAACACGTATGCAGTCAGCTGCTGCAGCTAGCCAACTGATTTGATAAACATTGGAAACGCACTTGCCCTGCACATGCTCTTCACCTAAGCCCAGCATACGCGTACCATTTTAAACCGAACATATTAATTTTGCTTGCAAACTGTTCTTCCAATATTAAACTGATGCAAGTGATCTTAGTGAATGACTTTTAAGAAGCACTCTGAATTCTGTACATAAAAAGTACCTATGTCAGTGACAACCAGTCAATTTAGAAAATCCATGTGGCTAGAGATACTTCAATCATATGTGCATTCAGCAATGCCTAATTAATAAACAGTGGGAATTGTGCTATTATATCCAAAACAACATTCTAATCCCTGGTTTTTTGCTTATAATCTACTATTTGAGCAAAAGACAATTTCAGTTGAAAAAAGGAGATTGAAATAATGCCCTGTTAAAGTATTAAAAGGAACTATAGTAATTTTTTTTTAGTTTTGCTATTGTATTTGAACACTTTGTGAATTAAACTTCTGGTCCAAAGCATAACAAATATCATTAAGATATAAGAATGACCAGCAAAAGGTTTTGACAAAATACCGTGAATTTAAGAAACAAGCTGAATGCCCCAAGTAGGTTACTACAAGCAACATTCCCAAGATTATTATCTAAAACAGATTGTTTGAGGTCCTGTGTTATCCAATCCCACTACAGACTGCCAACTCCTGCTAACATATATAAGGTCTGGATCCAGCAGTCTGACAGGCTCAGACAAATCTGTGAATCGACATGGAGTTCCCCTGAATTTGTGAAAAGGAATCTTCTTCTGTCAGGGTGTCCAGCTGGGGCCTTAACCTCCTTTGGATGGGGGATGTCCATCAGTCACAGAAGCAAACTGAATTATGCACGACAAGTAAGCGCGTGCCTTTTCCACACAGTACTACTGTTCTACAATTTCTCCATGCCTTGAACCTTTCTAGACTTTATGCTTTATCCATTTTTAATATGAAGTAGTAGTAATGGAAACTTCTGAAAACGTGTCAGTGTTGTTCAGTATGTCTACAGCTGGCTATACACTTCAGTGCGGTTTTATGACTGAGGAAAAAGATTGCATTAGCTTACTGTGTTCTTAAAGATGAAAAAATAGTGATCTGGCCTGAGACAGTGCATCATGGAATCCAACAGGACACCTTAAAACTTGGACAGGGACATCTTACATATAATTTTCTGAATACTAAGTCTATACCGCAAATACATATTAGTACCAAAGAGAACTCCAAGACACTTATCTAGAACACTAAATCTTTTTCAGTATTGTTTCTGATCTTTTTTTTTTATAAATTAAAAATTATTTTACACGATTCAAAAATATTGTACTATATGCAATTTATAATCTATAAAAGTAGATGCATTCTTTATGGTCCAAGCAGCTTTCAAATGCACTAATTTTAGAAGAATATGAATAATTTATACATATATGAATTTAGGAATACATAAACAAACACGAAGTCCTCCAGCAAAATAATTCCTCCTTTAACCAAGTACGGTCATGCTTTTAGCCACAACCTGCTTCCTGTGCTTTCTTTATCATTTCTGTTTCGATGGAGACATCTGTACTACCCAGCACAAATGTTACTTAGTGCATGGAACTTCACATGCCATGGAAATACTTGGCCTTTTACATTTCCTTGGAACCATAGTAGCCTCAAAATGTGATTTAACCTCTCATTCACTTTCCTAACAATAATCTACACATTTAAAAGTATTTCCCACTACTGGGCTTTTCAGCTCAAAATGAGAAAATCCACTACTATGGAAAACTTGTTTCAGCACTCAGTTAAGAGCTTTGACACCTGGCAGAGGACGGAGGTAGGTCAGAATGCAAGAAGTTTGGTTTCTGCTCAATTCCACTACTATGAGCTCCAAAACTTTTCTTCTTTAAGACTTGCTCCACTCAGAATTAGAAAAACTTCTTTCCCTTGAAGTGAAGTTCTTCTCTCTTCAGCCAGTCTACCACTCTTCTTTCCTTCAGTATGACATACTCAGCTTAGGCAATGCCTCAGCCTTGTTGCCTTGCACCCAACATCCAAAGGCCCCAAAATGCTGCTCATTGCAGGCTCTTTCATGAGAAGGCCAAACCTGCAATCCTTCCACAAATGTAACATCCACTAAAGTAAATATGAGTTTGGAAGCCAGCATGCCTGCCGGACAAGACCTTCAATTTCCTCACATGACTGCTCACTGGATTATAGAGCTTTCCTCATAACTTCAGACAATTTATAGCATAATCAGGGCCCAGCAGATGGAAACTGCTGGAATGAAACTTCAGTAAGTAGCAGCCTGTAATTCTGGGGCACTTGGTAATGAGAAATATAGAGGGAGAGGCTGAAACAGGAAACAGCGACAGGGAAATGAACTGACTGCTTGTCACTTTTACTGTAATGGAAGTGAGAGAAAGCCCTTCTCGCACTAGAACTCATCTAAGACACTACAAGTGTTCTTCAAAGTCATACAACTTATGTTCATTAGATCATGGACTCACCTGACCACCCTGAATAACTAAACAGAATAACTCAAAACATTCACTGAGAGGAATAATTTTTTCTCATTTGGCAATACTGAAGCCTAACAGGACAACTGGAATAAATTAAATGCTTAAATTTTGCTTGTAAGCAATACTCATTGTTAAAGATTACTATTTCTTTTAAACTTAAAATTATTGGCTTTGAGAAAGATGTTAATCAAGTACTATGTAGAATGTAACTGGCAGTCTCTTAAAGACCAACAATCAGACCAGAAAATTCAATTAATGCCTTAAGCACGACATTCTGAACTACCACTAATTCTAAAACAAGTAATAATGTCTTCAATATTCATTGCCAATTGCTTTATTAAACATGTTCTAACCAGCAGCTGTATAACAAAACATTCATCACTAGGAATCATCATTTAAAAATAACTCTGTGATGGAGTCATCTGAATGGAGTGGTATCTCCCATGCTCAGTGCTCTGGAAGACCCTGCCAACACCGGAAGACAGAGGAGTTTCTGTACGGTAGAGGACGATACTGAGCGAAGCCTACCGCTGCACTCTTCTGCAGGATTCCTGCCTCTCTGAGAAAGAGCCTCGTGTCACCCCTGCTGATACTTCTGGAGCCTGACAGGAGCCTCACATGCCTGTGACTAGGTCTTCCTAGGAGATGCAGTGGACACCTGACACTTGCAGTCCCAAGTAAGAGGCATGACCATGAAGAACTTGAGAGTGCCAGTCATGGTGCACCCAGAGACTGAAAGAAATACGTAAGACGTATGACAACCAAAAGCACTGAAGATGATGATTTAATTGGGAAGCATTCCACGCTAGAGTTCACTTACAAACTTTAAGTTAACATACTGACACCTAGAACCATATAAGAACAGGAGGTTTCACTCCAGCAAAACAGCAAGGCTGAGTGAAAACACGCAGCAATGGGAATGCTAAATGTCACCTCAGGGTGTGAGGCCCAGAAGAAAAAAAAAAAAAAGAAAAAATCCTGCTTCACCATGACCCCATCCACATTGCTAAATTCTCTGAAGAAAAGACACGCCATGAGAAGCGAGAGATGGGCAAAGCCAATAGGAAAACATGGACCTTTTCCTGCTTCATCCCACTCTTGTTTTCCTAACATGAAAGGAAAAAAAGAGTCAGCCAAGGCAAGAGCAGGCGTTCCTGGCTCACTCCCTGGCCGAGGTCAGAGAGGAACTGAAACGGGAGCACCATGGCACTGACTCCAGGCTCCAAGGGGCCAACCCACCAGTGCCTCAACTGACAGAAACTATGGAGACGTAGAGCAACGCAGCCTCTTTTAACGAAGCGTGTCCTGAAAGCGGGGATTTGGTCTCTGTAGCATTTTTAGCTGAAAAGAACTCAAAAGCAAAATGAGTATATTAGTTTAAGAGCTGTGACGAACAAGTTATTATATGGGAACTACAAAACCAAAGTGTACTAAATTCGGACCTATCCGCTACAAGTTTGCATTAACCAAACTGTGATACCACACTCAATGGAACACTATTTTTACTACATTTCTTTGAAAGTGTTCACTTAGCCCTGGAAATCCCATTAAATTCTTTTTCCTCAAGGGTGCTCCAAAATGTTAACCTAGACTGTATCAGGCTTATCACAAGTAGCTGGGTATAACGTAACCTATCAAGGTCTGAAGCAGCTGGCTTTTCTTTGTAAATGACATCCCAAGACGCGTTATTCAACAGCACTTCCAAGGATAAATATGAATTAGTTTGGCAACTTTGTGTAGTTTTTTTTTCCCCTCGCAATTAGATCTGTCTATGCCTAACAAGAAGATTGACCAGTGTTAACCAATGTTAAACCAGAATGATTAACCATAATATATATATATATTAATTAATTTTAACCAGAGAAATTACTGGCTCTTGATTTAGTATTTCCTAGTCATGCCCTTCTGTCTTAGTAGTTTGTCACTTAATAGTCTGTTTTTTAATTTTTTGCATTTGTTTCCTACTTTCTGTTGGGAATAAAATAAGCTTTTTCCCATGTAAGTACTACTGTCATGTGATCAAGAAATCAACATTAAAAGATGAGAATAAAAGTGATGAGCATTTATAATCCTACTTTTAAATGCAACTGTTTACAATTTGTAAAGAAAATATTTCTAAAAAAAAAAAAGGTAAATAATTACTTTCTGATGCCGGTACTTGCAAAGGATCTGCTTTCCTCTTCATTCTTTGAATTTATAGCAATTAAGACACCCACACCAAGCAATTCCTCTTCTCTGTTATTTACTCAAAGATTCCAAACCCAAATTCTCACAGACGACAAGCGGGTGTTCAGTTCAATCAATGTCTCTCTTGAGAGATTCGGCATCCTAAAGGATCCACTGTTTCCTCCTCCCCACCCCTTGAGCTTGCGACACATTTATAACCTGTAAGGATCTCAGCACAGACCTAATCATGCAGCCCTAGTGCAGACACCGCAAACACTGAAAATGTTGCCTGCTACAGACTACAGAATTGGGTCTTAGTACTTACAATTAAGCTTGAAAAACTGATGACTACTTTTCCCCAAGACCCAGATCAGGTTTTAGGGGCTTTCTGCACCTGCCTGTCTGCTTGCTTCCCACAGGGACTCAAAAAAACTGCAAGATATGCCAATTAAGTTCTTGTTCTGTAATTTAAAAGGGACAAGCACGCTATTACACTAGAACATTTAATGTGCACTTACCAGACCATTGCAGTTGCTTAAGGCCACTTTAGTTGTACTGTGCTGGTCTTGCAAATATCCTGTGTAATGACAGTGGTCTAAAAAATCGTGCTTCCATTGCGGTCCACCTTTCCCCCAGTATTCTACTGTAAAATGTCTGGACACCAAATCTGTGTTGAGAGTCAGGTTTAAATGAAAGTGCTTGCCATAGGCAGAAAGTTTAAAAAATAATTTAGATGCTGCCAGTTCTTGGTCATAAGGGTCTGTGCTCCTCCTCCTTCTTGAGGGTTTAGCATTTTTCACAGTAAAGCTGAGGAAGGCTCCATTTTGATCAACCCTGATTGGGATTGTTAGTTGGTAGTGTTCAAGGTAAGACAGGAATTCCTCTTTGTAATCACAAGGTAAGACAGTCCAGGGAGTGGGCATAGAAGAGAAGAAAATATAACAGGAAACAACAAGTAGTAGTATAAACATTAAACCATATTTGGCTAAATCTCATCACTCTCATGAGTAAAAGTCATTTTCAGGTAAACGCAAGATGTAGCGTTATACTAAATAAAATAAAATGTCCTTTTCTTTCTTTTCAAGTCAAGAAAATGTGTTCAGTTTTCCATTAATTTGATGTCACTGGAAACACAAAAGTTTTTAACTACATATCTTTTCCTATTTACCCAAAATATGTAAACATTTGGGGCTAAATTCTAACCTAAGAAGGACACATTCTTCCCAGTGATACTATTCAAAGACAAAAGCTATTAGATCCACCTGCAAGAATAAAAACAGTAGTAATGAAAAGTATTATATTGTAAAAACATGTAAATAGCTCTTCATTTTGTTAAAAAACTATAAGTGTTAATGGATCAAAGTAAGATTAGATCCTTACTTCCTAGTCTAAAAACATGTTAATGTAGTTATGGCAAGTCTCTAAACTATTATCAAGTACAACATTTTGCTAGATTTAATTTGCAAGGCTTTCCTACAGTTAAAAGTAGACAGAAAGAAATTAAAACAAAATATTTAATCAGATTTGCAGTATTTAAACTTTCATGACAATGAATCATGACAAAACTAAGAGCAGAATCCATACGATCACATGAATTATATAAATGTGGTTTAGAAAATATTACCCAAATGCAATGCAAAAATAGATGCTTCTTGTCAGCTACAGAGGTTGGACCCCTACCTTGAGAACTATATGAAAGCCTGTTGTCACTGTGAAATTCCGATGAAACCATGACTAGGCTCAAAATCCATGTCCACGTCTTCCAAAAAATTTCCATAATTTAGAAAAACAGAAAGCTCTTTTTTTTTTTCTCCTTGGAGAGCTACCTGTGTGCTGTAGAGTTAACTCCACTCCAGCATTGCACCATAACAGGTATATGTATTTTATACTACTTCCAAATTAACTATTGGATGTTCCACTTTTTGACAGGCATTCTTTTCCACAACCTGTACTTTCTTCTATATCTGCAGTCATTTTCTCAATTCAAAACACGTATTTGTAAGATTCCTTAAGATATCAGAAGACGTTACACTCGATAGTTACTGAACTTGCTCCATTTCTTTTCCTGAAAAACAAAAGAAAATTAGTCAAGGCAAATTCTTTCTACTAAAACAGATCTACACTGCAAAACATTAAGCCATCATAGTGAACTACGCAATGTAACATTTGAAATAATATTCAACCATTACTACTTTTATGGCTCAAGGTCGCAATCTGACAAAAACCGTGAATTACCGTTAACCTTGAACGGCAGATGCATACAGCTTAAGACGCACGTATCAACTTTATGTTAAATAGGCATAAGGATTCATAAAATTAAGGTTTCTTGTTGCTCAAATACTGTGTTCAGACTTGTTCCAGCTATAATCAATGCTATGCTTTCATTGATTTCAGCGGCGAATAACGAGACCCAGTACACTGGTAGACAAAGGAAGAACCTGGGAAAGAATCCAGAGTACGGTTATCTGATCTTTCTGCAGCATGTATTTTGTTATTACTTGAGTCTGGGTTCTGCTTATGCAGGCAGAGTTCTCATTCACTTAAATGGGAATGCTGCACGTTCTAATATCACAAAACAAATTTCAGTATCTGAAGCTATTAATCATACACATTCTAATTTTTCAAATATTTGTTGTCAAAAATATTTTGTACATATCTTAACTACAATTTGAGGTAGTAGAATATATTTTTATTTTCATTTTACAGGTCATGGGATTGAGCAAATAACATCATGTTACTCATCTTTTTTTTTTCCTTTTTTCCTTTTTTTTTTCTTTTTTTTTTTAAATTTGAACCACTATTGCAGTAATACTAAAAAGCAGCTCTAGCTGTGGCCAGGGATTAAATGGAAGATCTATGTAGTCAACTAACAGTCCAGTATCATGGGATATCAAATCATGTGTTGTGTCAGCTGGTACTAATTAGTCCTCTTAAGCTCTCACAGCACACCTGTGCATAGAGCAAACTCTGCTGAGGCAATGGAGAAACGGAACACCTAAGAAGGGAATACTGTTTAAAAACAAATTTCCAAAAGCATACAGAGTCACTTACACATGCACCAGATAAATTTGCCTTTCTAAAATTATGGGAATGATGTACAACATTAATTCAGACAGGTAATACCCCTGCAGCCAGTAGATTATTTGTAAAGGTTACAGAGTTGTAGCATATCATCCTAAGAAAAATCAACATCCATCATGCAAATCCTATTTATTAACATCACAGTGAACAACAGGAAATTTCTTAGCTAATTTGAAACACATCTAATTATTACTGTGTAAATGAGGTTAATCTCATCATTCCAATACCAATTTTTAAAATATCTCGCAAGGCAGTACACAGGATTTAATCAGGTTTGTACAGGGAATAAAAGATACTGTGCAAGGATAGCTTGGGCTTAGTAGTATTTTTTTTCTAGGGAAGCATAAGGATTTAGTGATGCCATTCACATGTGGCAAGGCCTCAGTGCATATTAATAAAACCTCTGGTCTGGCCTTCCATGTAAAACCTTTATTTCCTAGCTAATATTTAGTTACAGCTTTTAGACTCTTACAAGTTTTGAAAAGACATAATCAACCCCATACTCTTCAGCTACATTAGTACATTAAATATTGTGCTTTATTTCTAATCTGAGAACATCCAGTTTCAAATTCCTGTCACTGAATCTTGCTTCACCTCTGTCTCCTAATGAGCTGCTTTCTTCTCCTTGCATGGATAATCTGATACAAGCACCTCTTGACACTTCCTGATAAGCAGCTCCATCTATTTGGTTTACCTCACTCTGTACAATCCAGTTTCCAGGTGTCTAAAAACTTCTGCTGTTTTTCTTCTGAACCCTTTCCAATTTGCCAGTATCCCTTTTCACGTACAGACACCAAAACTGGACACCGTAGTCGAGAAATGGCTCGTTACTGCCATATATAGAGGTAACAGCGCCTCTGAGCTTTTACTTAGCCAAAAAATTGTAACAGGGAGGTCACATTCATCCTGTTAGGCTGGTAGTAAGTTATCCCAACATCAAGATCTCCTGAAACTGTAGTACCTAAGGAGCTAAGTAGCTCAGAATATTGGACATAAAGTACAGTGCCCATTATTTAGACACCAACAGCCCACATGGTGGGCATTGGTCCACACTGTCCAACAATCACCCACGTCTAGTGTCTTTGCAGGGATCTCTGTGAAATGGTCTTGCTTATTTCAAGCTTCACACAAGAAAAATCTTCTTTCACGTTAAGCTTGCTGGAAGTTTCAGCAGAATTTTTAACATGCTTTCCAAATCTTATAGCCAGCATAAGCACTGATACAAGCAGACCATACGTAGCTATATCAACTCTCCCAATTAAAGAATAGTAATGGACGTGAAGGATAAAGCACTTGGTAACTCTAGGTATAGTACTTCCAGTATGAAATGCGGTAGGAACCTCAAAGCGTCCACCATCTACAGCCTCTTTTCTTTCCTCGGTAGCATATATTCAGCATTCCACTTTTGACTGTTGTCAAGATGAGACATTTGGTCAACACTAAGCTTACAATAAGAAGCATTTCCTCTGTCTCATGGCTGAACTACACACTCACCCACCAGTAAAGGCAGATGTGGCTCCACGTCCTGAACGACTACCTGAAGCCACAGCTCCTGACTAATTGTAAAAGCTCTGCCAAGCAGCAAATAAAAAGCACAAGATGTTTCTCAAAATCTAGGATGCCGATGACAAAGCAGGTGCGTAGCACTGGCATTTCTGTGGAGGCACTGATGACAAGAGTGGTGGTCCTGTCACTGGTGCCATGAGCTTCCTACCCACTGAAACTCAATGAGGAGAAAAAAAGGCCATAAACACATATTGGAAGACTTTGGGGCAGAAAGTGGATTATGGGGACATGACTAGCCGAACTGCTCAGACCAGTCACCTTGGGAGCCTCCGTCTAAGCAAAGGCGCCTTGGGCAAATAAAGCATCCCTTAAACTTAAGGCAGCTGAAGTTTTAGGATAGGCAAGCTGCCAAGAGACCGCTATCCCAAAAGCATCACCACACATGCCACCTCCCCTGGGGACTGCCACGTCCCTCACCGCTCCCGGGGTCACCACACCAGGGGCGTCCACCACAGAACCATCAGACTCCGGCGCGCTTGGCAGCCGAGGTGCCGGAACAACATGACACCGCAGCGCCGGATCACAGACCAACCGGGATTTACGCTTCGGGGCGGAACGGACGGGTCGAGCGCGGCTACAAACGCACCGAGCTCCGCGGCGGGCGGGAAACGGCCCCGCCGCTCCTGGTGGGCGGGCGGGGGGGTGTCACCACGCCTCCCCCCGGCGGCTCGGCCCCCGCGCCGCGGAGGGGAGGGGGTGGGGGTGTGGGGGTGGCACGGGCTCCCCCCGCCGCCGTGAGGTGCCCGCCGCCTTCCCGCCCTCCCCATCCCCGGGCCGGCGGCGGGGAGCGCCGCGGTGAGGCGCGGCCAGGGGCGGCCGTCCGCGCCGGCAGTACGAGTGGTTGCTAAGGAAATGGAGAGGGAGGGCGGGAGGGGACGGGGCGGGGGGCGGGCATCAATCACACAAATTCAATTACAGGTATCGGGGCTGGCCGTGAAAAGCGTTACAGGGCTTCAAAAGCGGGGGATTAGCCGTGCCCCTGGGAGCTCCCCAGGCGAAAACAGCGACGCGCAGACCGCGCCGGGAAGGGCTTGGTGAAAAGAAACGGGGGCCGGGGGCTGGCGGGGAGGGGGACAAGTACAAAGGGAAAGGACGGATCCTTCCTCCCCGGGAATTAACCAGAAACCGAGGCGCGAGGAATAGAATTGCTGCTGTGTGTGCCCCGATATACGGCGGGGCCGGCCGCCCCCCGGGGAGGGGGGGGGGTGGAACGGGGCTGCCGCCGTATGAAGTCTTCCCCCACTTCGGCCCCCCCCCGGCTCCCCGCCGGCCCTACCGAGGGATCAGCTGTCATTGCATTTCGGAGGGGGGATGCAAAGAAGGAAACAAGACACCCCCACACACCCCTCAAAAAAGTCAACAGACTAGAAAAATACACGGCTACACAGAGAGCCCAACACGTATACACATGCATATTATATACACAAGTCTGCATTAACAAAAAGTTGAAAAAACTAGTATTGAAGAAAGTTGGAGGTCACCAGACACACATCCCTCAAAGAAAATTCAGAAGGAAAAAGAAAAAAAAAAAAACAAAAAACACACATCACCCTAGAGAGGCTGAAGGGAAGAGTCTGGTTGCTGTGGTGGAGTTGATCCTAAAGTTAACTTTCAGCAGCCCATTTCCAGACAGCAGCGCTGAATCTATTTGGATAAAACGCGTGTGACCCAGACACTTGGCGTTTGGCCCAAATGCGTTGCACCGGCAGCCCAAATAAAAACAAGAGTCTGCCTCTCCCTCTCTCTCTCTCTCCTCTCTTCTCTCTCGTACAACAATGAAAGAAAATAGCGAAGACAAAATCCGCACACGCATCGCCGGGGAGCGAGAGTCCACTTACCTCCTCCCAGCAAACAAAGTCCCTTTGAACCCCGGGGCCGCTGCGGAGACAGACACACACCGATAAACGCGGCTCCGCGGGGTTAAGAGTCTGGCAAATCCCAAGCGGCTCCAAGTAAATCAAAACCACACGCTTCCATCTTCCTGATGAGCCCGGCGAGAGCCCGACATCCCCGCCAGCATCGGGCTGCGGAACGGCGGCCGCGCCGACCCTCCGAGCCCCGGCACAAAATATGCACTTGTCTGACCGCGGCAGCGGACAACGCCGGACACGGCACGGCCAAACGCTGGGCTTCCTTCACTTAAAGCAATCCGGAATAGCTGTGGGTTGTCGTTGGGGTTTGGGGGCTGCTTTGGTTTTCATCTGTTGATTTTTTTTTTTCCTCCCTCTACCAACGATTTAGTATTAAAAGTATGAAAAATCTAAAAAGAAAAATGCACTATTCGAGACCGTACTTCATAAACCACTACTCTTTTCGGTTGAAAATCCTCGCACCCCCTTCCCCCATCCTCAAAGGTTTCTCTCTGAAATTACTCCAAATCCACCTCGCCTAATGCAATATAAACCTCCCCCCGCTCCCCAAAGCCCTGCACGCACCATTATTCGGGACACAAGAAAAGCAAAAAGTTTCATTGAATAGCGTGAAATCTTCCTTACCGTTTTCATCTTCAATTTCTGATATAAAGTAAGTTTCAAACAATAGAGATTGCACAGGACGATTCCCGTATTCCTCTCTGCTTTTCCCCTCTGTGCAAGCAACCATCAGGGTTATATTCTCCAACAGAATAAAGTTCTCTAGCCTTCCTAAAAGGGGTTTTTAGAAAACGGGCTGGCTTGGCAGGAGGAAGGATGCCATCAATTCACCCAACCTATCACCCTGCACATTTTGTCTTTCCAACAAAAAGGGGGGGAGGAAGGAAGGAAAAACAGGCTTATATTGGGGTGGGGGTGGGTGCCCTCCTCTTGAGCAGCCTCCTCTGTGCAAAATACCATGTGAATATCATCTGAGTTGGGGGGGGGAGAGGGGGGAAGCGAGAGACAGAAAGGGGAGGGAGAGAGAGGGGGGAAAGGGAAGGCAGGCAGAGCAGGAAGGACTCAGGAAAGTTTGGTTGAAGTAGCCCCAGACCTCCTCTCGCTGCCGGCCCCCGGCCAAGCCGAGCGCGGCGGCAGCAGGGAGCCTTGGCAGCCTCGCCCGGGGGACGGCTCGGAGCACGCTGACGTCAGCCTGCAGATGTGCCCTGGCCCGGCGCTACGACCGCGCATGCGCGCCGCGTCACGTGGCAGCGGGGGGGGCAGGGGTACAGTCGGGGTAACGAAGAACGGCGCGGGGGGGGGGTGGGGGTGGCGGGGAGGCCGCGGGCACCTCGCGGCGGAGGGGCCGGGGCGGGGTGGGGGGGAGGACATCGGGGTAGTAACGTCCCCGGCGCGACCCCTGGCCGGTGCCGTGGGGTGAGGCGGGAGCCGCGCCGCCGGCGGGGAGCCCAGCCTGGCCGCAGGGAGGTACCAGGACGGCCGTGCCACCGCTGCCGCAGCCCCGGTGTGCAGGCGGCTGACGCCGGGCAGGGACGCTGCCGGTGCGCGGCGGACCGGAGCGGATCCTTCCTCCTATACCGGAGGCCCGGCTCGCGCCCCATAACGGGCCTTAATAAAAGAAAAAAAAAAAACAAACACCGTTTCCAGATGAGGGGAGGCGGTGTCTGAAGCCCGCGCAGCGAGCGGCAGCTGGGTGCCCACCGCAGCGGGGCCGGGGTCGGGGCCCGCCTGCTCGGCCGGGGGTCTCGCCTGGGCCCGGCCCTGCCCGCGCAGCGCTTGCGTCTGATTTCCGACGGGGAACCGGGTGGCACTGGGCGCGTTAGGGGGCAGCGGGGCCACCCGCAGGCGGTGGGCGCTTTGCGGCATTGCCAGCCCCGTCTGGAAGTGGGAGGAAAGTGGACATGGCAGAGGGTAGCTGGCAGTCTGCGGGATCGCTTGTGTTCCATGAAGCTAGCGGTGGCGGGAGGGAGGATGGAATCTGAGACTTGCTCTTCTAACCGCCAAGTTAATTTCCGATACCCAAAAAAAGAGAGAAAGAAAAAAAAATTCTTCCTGAATCTGGGTTCTAAGGTTTCAAGCTTCTGGTAACAGTATTTCCCAAATGGTGCGGGTGTGTGTTTTTCTCCTGAGCCGGAGGTAGTAGGTGTAATTCTTCTGGTGAATCTATAATAGTTGGCTTGGCCTGTGAAATGATTCGCGAGGAAAGGTCCAAGAGCACAGCTACTCCAGGACATCTCCAAGGATCGAAAGAACAGGATCGGCCGGCACAGTCAACAGTAACCCTCATGGTCGCTAACGGCTGGCTGCCTGCACCATGGGATGGAGAAGTCGGACCTGTGGCTGGCATTCACCATTTCAAATAAACGCTGCATGCTTATCTTTGAATATGAAGCACTGCTATAGTGGAATTAGATTCTACGTATAAGTGTGTGAAATTTATTTTAACAGTAGCTCTAGCAAAATAAGCACAACCCCTTAAAAAAGTAGTTGCATTTGTCACCATTCATACCGAAACTTCGCACTAAATACAGTGCACACTTACTTGTGAGATCCTTTTACAGTCGTTGGGCAAATGAGTGTTACAGTGGTTCGGGAAGTGGAAGAATACATCAGCACACTGGAAACCGGAGCTGTAAACCCGATGCTCCTTAGGAATACGGGCGTTCAGAGAAACGCTTTATTCTGGAAATACGTTGTCAACCTGCTCTCCCCCCGGGTTAATTGCTCATACCGAGAGCGCCATCCTGCGTCGGCGACCGGGCAGGGAGCGCGGGGAGCGCCCGGGGCGCGCAGGGCTGCTCGCTGGCCTGGGGCATGGCGGGCGAGTGCCTCCCCTCCTCTTCTTCATCCTATGCGTGCTTGGGTAATTGCTGCCTTGGTGGCTATGTCTGGGTATGTCTACTTAATTAAAACAGGTATTTCTACTGTTGAGTATATTTTGTTAATACTCCAAAGTTCCTGCTTCTGCAGCAAATTAATATATAAGACGGTCACATGGATAAACCAGGCTCACCGAGCAAGCTCTGTGGCACACGCGGCCAGGTGTACCTTAGCCACATCATCTGTCTCCATGGACAGGCATTGTGACAGGTGCTGCTCAACCTTTTCTGCAACCTCAGCGGTATATACGGAGAATTGGGAGACTCTATCCTTTTGAAAGGACAGATTGTGAAGAGGGAGTTTTTTCCCCATTCTGCATCGGGACCAAAAATAACCTTTTGAACAGACAGACACGTATCACAGCCAATTGCCTCATGCTTATGGTATCCTCACGGGATTTGGGAGACCTGCCTTCAGATCAGACCCTGTCCGAATCAGACTGGGGAATGCTCACGTTGCTGTCTGATGGCTAGGCTGGGGACTATTCTGGTGTGGAAGACTGCCCTCTCTGTGGCTGGAGCTGCTCCGCTGTGTATAACTAATGAAATACTCATCAAGCTAAAAAGAAAGACAGCTTATCACTGTCTGGTTAGGGCCCTCACATGGGTTCAACTCCCTGCTCTAAATCAAGCAAAGTAAAGCAAAGATATATGGGCTCTGCAAAACCCAGCTGCTTGCTCAGACCAACAAGTTATTTATTTCCTGTCTCAGACAACTACATTTTCTTGCCTACACCAGCTGCTGGAGCTGAGAAAATGTTTCCAAGAGCAATTTTGTCAAAACTGGTATATTACCAGGAAAAGCTTTGGCTCCAGTTAAAAAATTCCTGACCATCTGTGATTAGAATTTCTGACAGAATTCCCAACACAGTTTTACTTACCTGTTTTGCTTTATTGCATAAAATCATTTTTCAGAGTGAACCTCATTCAGATAAAAATAGTGAGCTTATTTGATGACTTTTGTTTCATCAGCCCAGGTAATATCTATATACATTTTTTATGATCTGCAACTTTTTAGAAAAGAAACTTGCATTAAAAGTAGTAAGCAGGTTCTTAGCATAAATTCTTCTTTGCTGCACGTCTTTGTAGCAGGGATAGGAATTCCACTGTGAATTCTGATAGTATGTATAAAACATTTGGGCAACTATGTCTCAGAAGCTCTGGAGAGGATTACACATTTATTGCGCACAGAACATATTACTCAATGTCTTAACCAGTTTGTTAGTCTTTGCTGACTATGGAAGTAGTTAGCTAAAGCACTCTTGACTTTAGGCCTTTGAATCCTTTACTATGTCAGTCAACAACTGATAAGATTGGCAAGCACACTTTTTTGTTTAAATAAATATTTATATTAAACTCTAATTTAACATTGCTAGATATATTCAGAGGTATTTGGAGTTGATTCCAGGAATCTTCCTTTTAGCTGAAATAAATATAGAAGAGAAAGCTACAAGTCCTTGGTAAGCAGTGCATTTCTGTAAGATGAGATTCTTGTTACCTATACATTTGGATGGACATTCTTGAAAGTATGAGGTTTTTTTTCCAGGATCTATTTTTTTACCTGAGGATAATAGCCTGTCATATTTAGAAATATCCTAGCAGTGTTTGGGGAGAGGATAATTTTTTAAAAAATAAATACAAAATGTTGTGAGAAATTATATAAATACACTTGCTAAAATACTTTGGTTGACCATATAGTTGAAAAAAATTAAACAGTATAACCTCACATTTATATGTGCTATAGGTTCTGTGTTTTATCTGTGCTTATAGGGAGAAAAGCTCTTGATGTCCATAAAGGGCTTCATTTTTAGTCCCCTGAACTAAAAGATTCTAGGGGTGCTTGAAGGCGATGGTGCTATAGAAATCCAGTATCTTTCACTGGCATTTCCTTGTAAATAGCCTGGATTCAGATTGCTTACAAATCTCATCTCCCCTTGCAGGAAGAGATTTAAAACATCTCTAGAAATGACCCCGGGCCATGTGTTCAGCCTAATACCAACCACTTGCCACCAGAAGTAGAAGCTATTGTGCCTGGCACATTGTATTTCAGAGAGAGAATGCACATCAAAGTGTACTTTCAATTGGCAAATGCACGCCTTTTTTGTTGAGCTGTCTTTGATGACCCTCTAAAACAAAATTCACAGCGATGCATTTGGCTTCAAGGATGGCTTTGAGGCTACTTCTGCCCAGCAATGCGGATATTGCCAAGAATGTCTTCATTTAAATACAAAGAGCCTTACCAAAGGCAGGATGGTAGACCATCCTTTTCTAGGATGCTCCCTGCAAGCAGCTGTGTGTGTTATGCTGATGCGGAGATTATCCCAAGCCTCCTTGTTTCTGCAACACCCTGTGAACCTGGCCAACCCGATTATTTTAGTATAAGATTTGGAAATAAAACTGGAAAACTTCATGTAAGCTTGGCATCCTCCAGCATGTCCTGGCCAGTTCCCTCCCTGGTGGAACACAGATGAGGCAGGGCAGAGAGAAGATCAGAGAATACAAATGTGGTGAGAAAAACCCTTGCTCAAAACGCGGGGCGGGGGGGACACGACACACGGCACAATGGGGACACGACGGGGACCGGACACGAGGGACGAACGACAGTGGGAGGGGTAAGATTAAATACCTATCTAGTAAACCTGAAATGAGGAATCTTAGACTACTCAAACTGATTAGGGAATCCTATAGGAGAATGGATGTTGGTCTCAAATTTTGCAGGCAAATAAGATGGAACTGATCTTATCCTCTTTAAAGCAGAAAGTACAATAAAAACAATACAGTTCCACGCAAGAACAGGAATAGTAGTAAGCAGAAAAGGAGAGGTAACTCAGATGAGGGAGTTGTTTTATTTCCAAGACAGAGTATTTTTTCCTGCTTTGTCTATTTCCAACTTTCCAAGTCCAGAGATAGATACCAGAAAGAAGATTAGGTCAGGAGGCATAATAGTTTGTTTAAAGGGAGCATTTTCCAGCTATATGTATTACAGTTTTTTCTGTGTATTCTTGTTTTGTTATTTTTCCTGTTTCCACAGAAAGTTGTTCATAAGATCTGAACAGTCTGTAAGACTTACAGAAAACAAAGCTGAGACAAATTGTACAATATGTGGAAAATGTGTATGGAAAATCTGTATGGAAAAATTTGACAAATGGTATTCCTCAAAGATTAGTGCACACAGAAACATATTAAAACTATGCAGAAAATCTTAGCAAATACATAAGAATTCAGTTATTTTGATTTTAGAATGAAAAATCTGGAATTAACTCACAAGAGGACTTGGCTGTTACCATGCAGAGCACTGCAGCGTTTCGTAGTCTGGCACTCAGCTCTAGGAATGACACTCCCAGTGAAGAATTAGGCACCTTGGTGTCAGGTGCCTGAGTGACTTGTTTAGTTTCTGAATTGAAGGAGAATTACGGTAGTCATACTGATGAGCATCACAGACTGCTCATTTAGCATCTGCTCAACTATGTGGTGATTCCCCTTTTCTTGGTATGCTTTATATAAAAGCATGAACACATACACTAATGTCAGAGATTGTAAAATTGGATCGTGAAATGAGTACAGATTTATTTTGAATGGAAAAAAGAATTGGACTTTCCATATTCCTGGACTGTATAGCTGGAAAAGATTTATTAAAGACTCTAGAGCATACGGTGCATACTGCTTTGGACACAGGTTACAACTTTGTCTAATTTAGATGGTTTTCTGGCATTCTTTCTACCACAGTGTCTTGCAACAGTTTATAAATGGAACTATCTTTAATAAAAGCTGTTAACCCAATGGTTTGAAGAAGAACTGAAAAAAAAATACAATGCTCACCACTCCCCTTGTAACTTTTGGGGTGTCCCTCCAAAATGCAAAGACTTACGTGAATGCCGGAAGGTGTTATGTGAATGTGTTTAGTAAATACATTTATTTCCTCTTATCTCACAAGTAACTTCATTGTTCGTTTTCTTAAAGAATTGTCACAGCACTAACAGCTCCTTGTTTAGGGAGGACAGTGTTCTGCTTTGAAAGGGTTTGTTAAGGCCCCTTTAAGATGTCCAGCATTTCCCTTTTCCAACTTATTTAGGATTGGCTGAGTTTGTGTGAAGTTTGTGCAGCAGTTAGGGCTCTGAACCTTGTGTATGTCCCTAACCTGGAACTGGTTAGACACTGGAGACTGGAGAGTAGAAAGGGGAACTGCCATGTATGCTTGCCTTGTTCTTTGGCCAATTAACCCTAGTTATCCCCTTGTAGCCACTCTTGAAGAAAAAATGCAGGGCCAGATGAATCTTTTGGTATGACCCAGCAGCTGTTTTATGTTAAGAGCAGTCTTCAGTCTTCAGCTTCTTCAGTACAAATTGTAAGTGGCTTAACTTAAAAGCACTTCCCACTAATTTTCACTGTAATCCACTGGCATTGACAGGTATCTGTGGGAGTCCACTGCACCGTTGGATTTCACACTGAGGCGGCTCAGGAGCATCTATATATTGCACTTAGCTGCTCTGCTGTGAGAGCAGTGATCTCCCATGAAAGAATACTAATAAAAAGAAGTCCCAAAAGAGAACACTTACTGATCCCCTAGTAATGACCACAGCTATTTGTCAAATGAACCTCTCAAAGCCCACTGCCACTTATGCAAAGCCTGGAAGCAAGAGCAAATACCATGATGGTTGAAATGTATATAACCCTTTCATAGGACTTAGTTCTATATTCCACTAAATAGTCTTTAAATACATTGTCTTGCATATAGTTTTGTTTATTATTTGTTAAAGGTATACTGTTATAGTCTAAAGATAAAATTAAAATAAAGGACTTTCAAAAAAAGATCAAAGGTCACAACATAAGTTTTCCAGCATCAAAAATGTCTTTTTCACATTTTGCTGAAAACTCAGCAGTGCATTAAAATCAGAAACAACTTTTTGTTTCTAAGGAGTCAAAAGATTACATTTCTTAGTTACAGGCCTATTTTCTGGGCACAATCTGTAAATTGAAATATGAACTGTGTTTAGCGTACTTCTGTTCCTGCTATAGCCATTAAGTGATTACTTGCATCAATATGCAACTTATACTGGAAAAGGATAAGATGCAATTTTTTCTCAAAAACTTTCAGGATGCTTAATATTGTGGTTCAACAGACTTGTACAGTATATGGTATCAGTTTTGTATTCTAACATGAAATAATCATAAAACCATCCAGGGGTATGAAGGTGATGGTGTGTGGCTGTTCACAGATGTTTGAAGGCAAAGCAGGAAGGAAAAGCAACTGGTTCCAATGTTTGTACTTACATGATGAGCCAAGATCAAAAAAGGCCTTATCCTCCATGTGGTCATCGCTGGAAACTCTAATACAGATTCAAGCTGATTCTAGCAGCAACCTTCTGAGCTACTGAAAGACTAACTTCTCCTAACTTCAGTTTTTCAGGTTTTTTTCTTTTTTTTTTTTCTTTCTGCCATCTATAAATCTACACAATTTCATCCACAGATTAGGTTATCTGGCAATAAATAGAGTAAGATCCTATATAAATTATTGCACAAACAGTTTTCTGAATAAATTTAATTATAAATATAACACAACTCTTCCAGTACTGCCAGTCTATAAAGTTTGCCTAACAGTACATACCTACAGCCATCTTAATTTAACAGTGCATTTACAAGGACAATCAGGTACACACATAAGGAGTACAAACACAGACGGAGATATCCCACCAGCAAGTGTGTATCTATGGTGAATTTTTTCTGCTGTCTTTAAAAGAAGGACTTAAAGGCTTGCCTGTTTCCTAAGCCAGATAACTGGCTCATCCTGAGTATTGCAGCACTTGAAAGTTTAGTTTTGCATTTTACCAGATGTGGTTGGTATTTTCTAAGATATCAAATGGGACTACAAGGGACCCAGGTGTAATTAAATATTAATTACTTCATAATTCAAGGATCTGCGTAACTCAAATAGTTTAAGTTTGTGCAACATCACACCTTCATTTCAGCTAGTACAAATTTTAAATCAAGCTGAAGTACATTTTAGTAATTATAAAAATGAGGTATTTTACAGCTACTTCCACCAGTGGAAGACTGCTTGTTCCCCTAGCCTAGGCTCATACCTCTTCTAAAGTATCGTTAATTTTATGCACCACCTGTGGGTATAGCCTGTCATTTCTATTTAAAGTGTAGACACAGAGCATTTTTATTTCTCATTTTCGAATAGCTGTCCCTGGGCCATTCTCCTTCTCTGTCCCCAGATACAATGTCTGACTTTCAGAGGTGAGAAACAGAATTGGGATTCTCTCTGAATAGGCTTGGGGGAGGGTGGAGTGGTAACCTTTGCTCTTGTTCTGCCCCAGATTCTCGGCTTTGCACATCAATGGATACTCTTCCATTGGGGTCTTTCTTTTGGGGGATGAAACAAATTAACTGCAAAAGAATACCAGGGAATTCACTTTGTGCACTATCTCTGCAAAGTTTTTTTCTGAGACTCCGTGGAAAAAAGAAATTCAGAAGCTTGAAATGCCTGATGCAAAACTTTCAGAATAGGCAGGGCAGCCCAGCATTCCTCGCGCACTGCTCTACATCAAAACTACACATAAATCTCTTACCAGCCACATGGTTTCTTACCAAAGATGGAGTGAAAAATCCATTACTATAATTCTTCTGAAGTCCAACTGTAGTTTTAAAGATAAAAAGTTTTGTGCTTGTTTGTTTAATTGCTGCTCTCGTACTAGGGAGGACAGAGATTAGGTGCTTTTTTATTTTTAGTTCAAAAATTTGGGGAATTTGATGAAATACGATGTGCAGAAAAGGATTTTTTCATCTTGAGAACAGAACTCCAGGTGACAAGATGCCCACACTCGCTATAAAGTATGATGAGATATTGCATCTGTTTTTCACAAAAAAAACCCTCATTATGCTTGTGCTATTAAACATGACCTACGTTCTAGTAAATGTGCCTGGGTGAATGCATTGCTACCAAAGCGTCTTCTGCCCCTTGCTAACATTTAGGCCTTTAAGCAGCTCAGAAGTTCTTCCAGTTGTTTCATATATGTATTTTGCATGGACACAGGAATGAACCTTGTATGACTCAATATGAAAAAGCTGTAGAAAAAGATGACCATGGCTACTTTTTGTGTTTTCTCAGTTATGAAGCACTTAAGTATGTAATATACACTTACTGAATCTGACAATGTTTTCAGGTAAGACAATGGCACTGTGATCAACGATAATGAATGCTGTGCTTTGCCCATTGACGGCAAACTACCATCAGCAGTGAGATCAACAACATATCAGGGCTATCCTAATTCTGTCTGCCTCTCCAATCCTGTTCAGGGAGAAAGTGAATTCTCCCCCTGACCTCTGAGATGCATTAAGAATATTAATGGTAAGTATGTGCAATATTAATGGTAAGTGCGTGCAATCCAGTGGTCATTACTTCTTAGTTTATTAAACAACTTTTCACAAATGAGTAACAGTTTACTGTATATTAGTTGGCAAGGTCACACGGGCTTAGTGACTTCCATGCATATTAAAAATTTAAATTATTTTATTCAGGTCTATTTATATAGATTTAAATATAGATTTGTTTCATAAAAAAATGCATGTATAAATGAAAAATATGCATATGTGCATTGGGAGGGTGGGCAGGGCTACTATTTAAATTAATTCTTTATAATTTCCATAAAATAATGCTTTGCTATTAAAAAACCCCAACAGATCTTGTCTTATGGTTAGAGTATTGTATTTAAACTCAGATTCCTAGCTTTTCTCATCTTTATTTTTGAATAAGAATTTTCTGAAACATTCAGATGGTTTGATAGTAGCAAACTTATAAGCACTGTAGATTTACAATTACAGAGTTCTTATAGCTGAGAATGTTGCTGATTATCTGGTTTAGATTCAGCTTTTCAGACAGGTGTACAGGCCCTTACAGCAAGTAGTTCCACTTCTGAGGATGAATAAAAGTAGTCTAGATTACCCAAATCATTTTTTTTAAACACAGTCAAATTTAACTTGGACTAATTAACTGTATAGTCAGAAGGTAATTTGCATGATTAACACTTCTTTTTACCCTTTGGGAAAAAATAAAAGTAATTATAAGGAATTCCCCTTTTAAAATACAGTTTATTTTGGATATACTTCTTATCCATCTTTCTTCCTGTTATTTTACTAAAATAAACATACTTAACTGTTTTTTTTCATAAAACTGGTAACAGGATCAGAATCCCCCTACAAATATTACAGCTCTGTCAGTGTAGGTAATTTGTATTTCCCAACTTCGCACTCGGTCATCAGGCAATCGTCCCACATCAGGCAGCATAATACTTTAAACCCCTGAGCTATAGAGTCATACACTGGCCAGCTGGAAGCAAAATAGGTTTCCCCTTCCCCATTGCCAATGTGCTGGACTCAACCAATTCCCTGAAGAAAAATGACTGTATACTTGGCACACAGCAGCTACTAAATTTAAATTCCTCCCACCCCTATATACTCAGCTTTCTATCTGGTTCAACACTGAACTCCTATGATTTGGCCAGCTTGGATTCAGAAAGGGATCTTAGCCATCAATAAATTTTACTGAAAATGATGCTTTGCTTTCCTTTCTTTTATAGTACTAAAAGGAAGTTCTAGTGAGATGGAAAAAGTGGCAGGTACAGCCAACCTAACATGCCATCAACAATCATTTTGGCTCTATGACCTGCGCCAGTCCACATCTGATTGCACGGCTTCATTTCTCTCATGAATTACTGTCGTCTGTAGCAATGTGCATGTTTAACCAGCAAATCTGAACTGAATGCAGATTTTCTAGAAAGGAATGGAAGAGAAAAATAGTCTGAATAGTCACTTTGGTCAATGAAAGCAAATTTTAGATAGGGTTCTCAACTGTTCCTGGGACTACGTAAAATTCATCCAACATCGTATGGAAGAATCATTGTATCCCTCTCTTGTGATTGTTTAAAATAAAAGTGCCACTGAAGTGAACAAACCTTGGCTGTGTGACTCAGCAGACATTTATTTAACCCACATGTTTATGAGTTCTCTGATGTCCATTTATTCTAGAGAAAACTTAATTGCAGAATTAGTAGCTTCATCTCAAATTAGATTATGTTATAAACTAGCAATGTGTGTTGTAAGCCTGATGGATACTGGGTAGAAGATGAATAAATATCAACAACTTTGGCTTAACAGATCAATACTAAAATGCAACTATTATAGATGCAGAAGCATGATTCTCTGGTTTTGTAAACAATGAACTCTAGGTAATTTTGTTTTGTTTCAATGAAAACAGGATTGGCTTCTTTACCCTTACTAATCTAATTTTGACACATAGGACTCTGTAACTGTCTCCAGTTTCCATTATTCCTACATACCCTTTTTATGTTGAAGCAAGATGGAACAACCCATTAAAACCTCTTATAGACAACCTTGGTGTGTATACTAACATTGAGATGAGTCTATGCTAACTTGACAGGAAAAGAAAATTATTATCAGATGTTGAGAATCCTTATGCATATCCCTGAAATTAAATAGAAAATAAAGAGGGATTTTTCCATTGTGTTTTTAGACCGAGAACTTTGGGATTTTTTTTTCTGTGTGACATTCATATTCTAATGTCTACTCCATATTACATCAGAGTCAATATTAGTCACAATTTTTCTTTAATAAAATAATGGTTTAGCAAAAAAGAGTCTTTAACCAAGCCAAATGCTTTTTAGGTCTCCACTCCTCTCCAATACACCATTTGTGTTTGAGACTCTAAAGACTCCTCAAATTTGGGCTTAACCACCTGTGATCAAATCTTTGGGCTTTTATCCACCTGTGATTAGTCTCTTACAATGGTCACAGTTTTCATCTCCTTTCTTTGGGTTTAAGAGTTTAGGAATAGTGATGGTGAAGTTGAGAAGGAAGTGGTTTATCTGATTAAAAAATTAATGCATCTTCACATTTAACAATGAAACAAAATACAATCTTCTGTTAAACTGTACATCCTGAGCCCTTAGCTGACATGTTAAAGACCCAGTTTCATGTCCCTGCTTCAAATAAGTCAATATTATTTAGAGTAACTGGAATTGATTTAACATAAAACCGGGGAGACATCTACGCTTGACTGGTAAATTGCTTTGTTGTCCTGTCATTCAATAACACAAATCAAGGATCTCACCTTTGCTTCATCCTAAGGTTTTACACATCCTGTCTAGGAGCCATTATTAATAGATTGGGGGGTGATTCTTTTTTTTTTCTTCTTTTTCTTTTTCTTTTTCTTTTTCTTTTTCTTTTTCTTTTTCTTTTTCTTTTTCTTTTTCTTTTTCTTTTTCTTTTTCTTTTTCTTTTTCTTTTTCTTTTTCTTTTTCTTTTTCTTTTTTCTTTCGCCTTTGTAGAGCTGACAAACCTTTCCATAAAAAGAACACAATAAGCTGTAGCCTATGGCCCGGAATTTAACTTCCATGAAAACAACAACAAAAAAAAAAGGTCCTTATTGGTTCCACCTACAATGGAGTATAACTATTACAAGCAGAGAAAAAAGTTGATGAAATGGCACACCTTACCCTGAAAGATTTCCAACTATTCCATCACTACATTTACAGAATCTAAATTGAACTTTTTGGAAAGTTGCTCTTTTCCACAGTTTTCTTACTTTTCATAAAGCTTAAGAGAGGGAGTACAATTTGGACTATGATCCTATAAATTGATGTGCCAGGACTGAAGAATGTCAGCAATCAGCAAGCAAAATACAAAACCTTTGTAAAGAAAAGATGCTCCCTTTGAAACTCTTAACTGGTAGCAGTTTTTTTAAAAATAAGTAAGGATAGATCACAGTAATAAATAAACAGCAAATAGACATGTATTACCTAGCATATAGTTATTCTTTGGTACACAGTTTTCCTGGTATACAAAGTGTAATGGAAGCTCTAGATGTTCAACACATTTAAAAATCTCGTCACTTAGGCTAGAGACTAAATACAGAGCTAAGTGTGCAGCACCAATTTATAAATGCTGTTTGTCAGCCTCTTCCAATAAAATGTTATTTGGTTTTGAGATTTTTTCCACTTTTCCAGTTTTGTGTGTGGCAGAGTTTGCATCATACTAAAATCTGTTGTTGAGAAAATTTTTTCCTTTTCTGATGGAAATAAATTCTTATGTTCTGGGAACAAAGGACTGGAAGACCCAATAAAAGCTATGACCTGGATCCCTATGGCCTGTTTGCACAATCTTTTATTGAAATAATTTCACCGTCAGTGGTTCGCATCAAACAGTAAACTAGTAGAAAGGAAAGCAAAACAGAGTCTGAGGGCACCTAGAAGAGAGGTGCACAGCTTTCTTCTGTGGGAATAAATTTTATAGTATTTTAGCATTTTCCAGCTGGACCTGGCACGCAGGTTCACTCGCAACACTTTCAGACTTCCCCCATAGGGTCCAGATTCCTGTCCTGCACAGGTACATGATTACCAGAGTCAGTTGTCCCTCATCTTTTTTTCCATGTTGATATAGGAACCCAAGGCAGATTTTCTGTGTCATACTAAATATCTTCTGGTCTATCAGTTTCATATGCTAATCTTCTAACAAGTGTTCCACTGGATAGATGAATGATTCATAGAGAGTTTGATATTTGTGCTGATGACGTGCTTCTCTGGAGTCAGCACCAAGTGGCAGATGAATAGCTTTAAGAATTACCTCCCCAGGAGGTATTGGTATGGTGCCTGGATCAAAAATTTTACAGACTTTGGAGGTGCATGGAATGCAACTGTTTTTGCTCCCATAAGGAGACTTACCGGGTCCTCTGGGTTTCCTGGAAGCTGGAAATGAAAGAGGATGCATCCACCCTTCTCTGAAAGTATTTATCTCCTTGTTTTTTGCAGTAGCATCCTGATCAGATGAAGTTTGGCTGCCCAGAACAAGCACCTGAAGACCCAAGATGATTCCCAGTAGCTGGTGATCTCTTACAAGGCTGACACTTTTTCCACTGGTTAAGACATGTCATAATGAGCTGCTGGAGGAGGATGCTCTTTCCGTATACCTTCTAATGTGTTGGGAAGGATCTAGCCTTTTTTGGTCTTATTTTTCATACCCGGGCTTTTGCTTCTAACATGATTCAATGTGCTTCTGCAAATTTTCTTTCACAGTTTTACAACATAATTGTTTACTCACACTTTTATTATTGAGAAATAGTACAAGTACTAATGATCCCATGTTTATAGGGAAGTTTTTATAAAAGTCTAACAAAGAAAAACATGTCCCAAACTGAGATTTTTTCATTAATTTGAATAAAAAACAACTGCAGGCAGTGCCCTGCTCACAAAGCAGCTAAAACTCTGCATCTGGTAACCTTCTTGATGGGAAAGGGACCATTTTTTGCCCCTTAGCTTCCTCTGGATACTTCTGTACGTAAAAAGAGATGCATCCCTCAGAATTACCTCAGAAACCAATGAAAGTATTTTTTGAACGCGTTAGCTTTGAAGAGAAAATCTTCAGAGAAAGCTGTGCCACAAAGAAGGCAACTGGATAGAGGTTCAGAGCCAAAGGCAGGTCTGTTTTGAGTTACAACAGGGTTAGGGAACACCGCGCTATGATTACTGCTTGACCTGGAACATACTGATTTTGGAAGGAGAAATGGGAGAAGAAAGGAAATAGAAAACATAAAAGAGAAAGTCAAGAACAAAATATAAAGAAAGAAAAGTTAAAATGTGTATGGAGGAAAATAGAAAAAGGAATAGACACAAAATCTCTCAAGAAAATACATTGTATAATCTTTTTTAATGGTATGAACTAATAGTGTGAACATGATAGTAGCAGAAAAAAGAAACGTCACTTTCTTCCAAAATAAAATGGTAATTCTTATTCTAGAATTACTCTATGTGCAATACATGGACTGATATTTTAACATCATAGCATGTAACATAACCTTTTATTTTTTTTTTTTTTAGGCTACTAAAGGATACATAAGTGCTTCGTATATTAAGTAGTATATAAAAACAATAGCATGCTATTTGTACTTCGTTATGTACCACTGTGCCAAAATGGGAAGACAACTTTCTAAAACTGATCACATCTTGTCTTATCCTTTAATTATCAAATGTTTTGAAAGGAATAATGATTATTAAAAAAAAAACAAAACCAACAGACAACTATTTTCATATCTAACTGCCATACAAGGTATTAATAAATCATTGTGATGATTATTTAGTACTTAAGTTTATTTGAAACATACTGTTAATGAACAATGAAATTTTGAACACTATTACTATTGTCAGTAAATTTATGCAAAGGATTTCCTTAACCATGCAAAAAGCGGGCATAAACTTTGAAATAAAATGTTTTCAAGGGAAAATATAACACTGTAATTAATATATTAAAAATATTCAATTTGATATGATTCAGACTGATTTGTTGCTTACAACTATGTAGTTTGCTAATAATTTGCTAAACACCCATATCTGATAAGGTTTTTTCACGTAAGCCTGATCCATGCCAGATACATGTATGTTTATTGGAAAACCACGTACTAATATTAGTTCAACATTATTTATTTCTTACATTGAATTCTGAACTGCTACCACAAATTAGATATTTGAAAGTGAAACACATCAACTTCAGTTTGATTATTTCAGTCTCTAATTTTTTTTCTAGGTACTCCTGTTTTTTAAAAGTGGCACTGGGTTTGTGTCCCCTCGCAGAATTATGTGCATGTTGTATACCTTCCAGATTGCCTTTTGGAATAATAGCAGCTTGAAAACAACCTTGCTAAAATGTTGCAAAGGTAACTTTGTTCAACAGTAGTGATAATGCTTTTTTGTAAACGTTGATGCTGCAGTAGTCCAGTGGGACAGTTTCATCTGTGGTGTAGCCCCACAGACAGCCTTATCTCTAGTGGAAAAGAACTGCAGCAGAAATTAATTTGGCTGAGTAAAAATAACTCTCTCTTGATTTAAGGTGAAGGTTTACATCTAACTCCTAATAGCTCTATATATAGCAAGCTAATTTGTTTTAGGATGTTTCTGGCATGGTATAGGAGACTTCTCATTGTAAGTACTATTCCTATCATACATCCTACTGGGGCTCTGTCTGTCTTCTACCTATTTCATTTGGTTTACGTGACTCCTGGCTCTCTAAAAAGTGAGGCTTCTCTTGCAGTAATTCACAGTTGATGTAGAGATGTAATATTTCATAAAATTAGTATCTGTGTTACATTATAAAATTTGAACGCTGCTGCAGCTACACTTTTCTTGATGTAGAACAGTCACAGTTTGACTAACTCAGTCAAGGCACGGTTGTTATTCACAGCTTCGGTGTTCCTGAACTGTAACCCATATGTGAGAGCTCTCTTTCTGAGTTAATCATCTCAAAGTTAGCAGTCCAGAGACTTGCAAATGTTTTTTAAATTCGGCTTTGTTGTAACTGCCCACATCAGTCCTAGCTGTAGGAGGAAACTTACATTCGAATTTGTGTGTTGTTCTTAGAATTTTGCTGAGACCCTCACATATGCAGTTATGGTATTACTTTTATACCTTTGCCAGTTCTTCAATATTTCATCTTCCCAAATAATAGATGTGCAGTGCTGCCAGAATCCTGTCATATACAAGGGACTTTGATCAGGTTACACTATTTTTTGTCAAGCTTGCACACAGTCAAAGAATGTATTGACTGCACAGCCTCAACCTTCATATGCAAAGAGCATCAAAACTAAGCTCCTGTTTGCACTCGGGGGCTGCCCTGCGAAGTTAGAGTCATCTGCGAAATACCTGATAAAGTCTAGTTGAAATTTTAATTTGCAAAACAGGTAGGAGGACTATTTTGAACAGACTGACTAAATTCAGCTCAGTTGAACAGTTTCACCTTTTTGTGATGAAACACAGACCTGCTCCCTTTCTATTAAGCAACTTCATTCACATTGACTTCAGCCTTTGGATTCTTCTCTTAAATACAACAAATTAATTACCTAGTTTTCCAGTGCTGCAGTTCAATGTTACAGGACTATAACCAACACATTCGTGGATCTAATAAAAATACAACTTTCAATGCAATGACTGTCACAAAACAAAACCCTCTAATAGTGAAATAGACACAAGTCCAAAAAGGAATGATACTGAAATAAAAGCATGGTGCACATTCAAGTAAAAATCTAGATGCAACTGCATCAGGTTATGTACTGACAGAAGCATTGTAAGCTGACACTTGCTCTTTGGGAACATTTATTAATATCAATTAATAATTTAACCATAAAAGCTTTACAGTCAAATAGACATAAAATTAAACATTTCTGTTAAATACAAACAAAGGAAATACCGAAGATGAACTATTTTAACAGATATCGATTTTAAGCCTTAACATTTGTTTCTGTGGATAATTTAATGTTCTGGCAAAGATGTCTCTAGATGATGACACTAGAATAATAGCTTGCCTTGTCACCAATCAAAGTTCCCCATTGTTCTATTAAATGAAATAAAAGCACTTTATAATCTTAAGGGAACTTGAACAACCAATTGTCAGGGAAATGATCTATTATAAAGAGAAAAGGACCAGTTATTTATCAAGTAAACTGCAACATTAATCTAGTTTAATTTGTATTTTAAGTCTTTCTGCCTGAAACAATCTCCAGCAACTCATTTAAATGCAACCAAATTACAATTAGAATAGGAATACCACCAAAATTACATTTGTCTTGGCTAACTATAATCCAAAGGCTCATTTGGAAGCACCTGCAAGCAGCATTTGTTGCCAAATAGAGAAGCAAGATTATGTTTCATTTGACACAATAAATTTTCTAAAGTACAGAATTTAAAACATTTGCAGAACAAAGAACTTCTTATAACCATGGCTGATTATAATTACAAGTAGTTCAGCACTGCTGAGGTACCTTGGAATGCTCATTGTTTAACCTGGAAACAATCTGAACTAAAACATAGTGTGAGTATTGCCTGAGAGTATGCACAAAATAAAGAGTCTCACTGGCTTAATCACTAGAATTTCACCTTTGGAAAAAAGAAAAAGTATTGTGATCAAAAAGTTGTTATGCTAAAACAGTTTGAAGAAAAATACATAAATAAGCAAATAAAATAAAAATCCAACAAGGAAAAAAACCAGTAGGTCAAATCCAGTAAAACAAATCAAAACACCGAAAACCCCCCAAACTTTCTCCTAGAAAGTACATGGATTAGCTATCTCTTGTGAATAAATAACTCATGAAGGATGAATTGCAGACTTAAAATAAACAGGCACAAGGTAGTTATACCTTCCCAGACTGTTTTATATGCTGTTTATTGGACTTTTCCTTTTTTTTTTAAAAAAGCTTCAAATACAATATAAGATACAGAAAATGTAGTATCATTGTACCAAAATACTAAAGAATAATCAAGGTTTCAAGATAGACTTATTTTTCCAAGGTTATATGCCTGTAACTAGCCATAGCAGTCTTGATTAGCATCACCTGTTCTCTCTCAAAAACATAAACAAAAAGCTCACGTGCATTTCTCCCAAAACTTTATAGCCAGAAACTTTGATGCCAGTCTTTCAAAATCACAATTCTTTTATCTGCAGCAAAATCCAGACAAATACAACAGTTAATTTTAATGCCACCATCAAAAGCTGAAAAATTATCTGCAGAACAATTTTGTTGATTTGCCAGGAAAAGACCCCAGTAAGTTTGTACCAATTGCAATCTTTTGCAGAGTGGACTTTGTGAGGGCAGACGTGGTTTGCTCTTCCTTGTAACCTTGTAATACTACCTGAAAGAAGGTGTTCATGTTGCTAGATCAATTTCCTTACAATATGAGGTTTGCTATACCTATATATTCTGAAAAGTGAGAAGAGTCAGGGGCTCTACACTCTGCACATGGTACAGAGGAATCACTACTGTAGAATGAGTCATTTTTTGATCCCATCAAATCCGAATGGCAAGTAGTGCTCTCTCAGGTTGAGATTTTCTACTGAATCAGTCACTACTGAAAGCACCATTCTCCCAGATTTGGCCTCTGGTTCAGGAGCTGATTGTTTATTCATGAATTATGCCCTGAATAGTGACAGGGTTGACTGACATATTTTTCTTGACCATATTAAAGCCACCAGCTTGATACTGGCAGAATATGACATGGGTTAGATGGAGAAGCCTCCTGCTTCTTTGATGCTTAGCAGTCAGAGCTGTGAGGGGTTTTAAGCAGCATCAGTAGTCCAGTGATATGGGCCTAGTCAAATAAAACCAGCCATGTGCAATACTACTTTATTCAATAATGATTAAAGTCAAAGAAATCTGTCCTTACTGCTTGTTGCTATCATGGCATCTATCTTGATCACCACTGGTTATTATTGAAAACACAAAAATTAATTGAGGTTTACCAAGAAGCCTGATTGACGCTTCTCAAGATTGTCCTGCTATGATCAGCCAATTGTCTATATATGAATTGACAGACAAGGTTTTAACTGAGATCTCAGAGTTGAAGTGCAGTTCTGTGTGTTAGCAAGACTGGCTCAGCTGTGAATCTCAGGTACACTTCTCATAGCTCAGATGGATAGCAATCTCTAGTTCAAAAACATGATTCTGAAATGATAGAAATTAGTATTGCCATTCAGAAGCCATGGTAACATAGGGAGTGTTCAGTTTCCTCTGGTCTGGGATATTATGAAGTGTTCTCTTCTTCAGAAAAAGGAAATAAGAATTTTATCTTAGGCTTCGGCTTGATCTTTTCTACAACTCCAAAGAAAATCAAAGCAACCACTTCTTTTTATAAGAGTTTCTGAAGAGTGAGGTGCAAAAATTGCCATATGAGTATAAAATGTGATGTTTGCCATTGCTGACAATGTCTACTGTTCAAGTATCAACTGTAGTGTCTGACCATGTCCAGTGGAATCTGGGTTTCCAAAAGTCAGCTACAGGATGGTTTTGATGTGATTCATGCTCATGTCATCAAACTGCAAACTAGGCAATCAATTCTTTTACAAACAGGCAGAGAAGGTTCTGTCGTCAGCTGGAATCCCAGACACCTTTAAATAGGTGTCTGAACTGTGACTCCTGCAGCTGCGGATCAAGCATTTTAAAAGCTCTTCCATTACACAGATGATCCATATGAACACTAAAGAGCTGACTATAAAGATATGAATAACCTTGGTACATCCTCTTGGATCACTGTTGCCTTAATTTTAACCTCTAAATCATTTTCAAGAGACACTTTTAGAAGATCTGTAGGTTATCAGCAGCCTGACAGACTAAATTTCCTAAAAAGATGGGTAGGAATGAATTTTCTCCTGAGCCACACTTCTCTCCAGCAAGAGATTCCTCTAAATACAATAAAAAGTACCTGATTAAACATCACCTGTTGGTGGTGGGAAGCACGTAGTTTTTTTCCAAGATGTGTGTCAGAGCTTCAGGTCAGGACTTTAAAAAAAGTGAAATCTCAAGGAGGTCAAACAATTACAGCAAGCCACAGGTGGTCTCTTTGCTATCACTCATGTGTTGGACCTCACTACAGGATGCTTTCTGGATTTTAATTTTGTGATTGCTACTGCCATATCTGGTATGTCAAGATGGACAGTATTTTTTTTCAAAGGCATATTTTGGTACCAGGAAGAACTTGCTTGTCTAGGCTGGTATACTTGGTTTCAGCAGTGAACCCTTTTTTGTTATTATCTCTGCCTTTTGTTATTCTTCCACAACGTTTTAATTAATTGGCTTTGCTTGACTTTTCATTATCAGTTGGATGTATTTGTACTAATTTATAAATATGGCACTACGCGTGTGAAACTGAAAATGTGATCTCTTGGTCACAGAGCTGATGCTGATGAAATTAATGTCAAAGTCATAGCCTCCAAGGTGCAGCTAATTATAAACATGCTGGTATCAATAGTCACAATGCTTTTTATATTTCTTTCCCTTGGAATTTCAGATGTCTTATTTTTGAAGTAAGGGTAACTGTTAAAGCTTCTTAAATTTTGGCTGAAGGACAGTGACATATAAGAATAGCTCAAGTGCTGTATCTGAGCATGCAGGTGCAGGATGAAAGAGAGCAAGAGCCATGGCTGTAGCATTGTCAGGTATGTGTACTCTTTTGGGGCAGAAGATTTACCTGCTGTATTTGTTAATTAATGATATGAAACAACTATGACAGACTAATTTCAGTCATTATCAATAGCCAAATGTGGGGGACAGTATCTGTGTGTATGCCTGAGTGGTCTTTAACTTATTTGGGGAGCAAAGGTCTAACATACCCAGAGAAAAATGTTTATGAAAGAAACAGTACTTTTTTCCTTCAAGGATAGGATTTGAACTTATACTGATGCAGACTGCAACTTGTTGCCATGAGCAGTAAGCGGGAAAGTTTCGATGCCATCCTGACCTTTCCCTTGTTTGTACCAGGTACATATATATAGTTCTAAGAAAAAGCTGTTCAAGAGTTTATGAACTTGCATACTTAGGGTACAAAGGTATGTACAATGGAATCCACACCAAACCACATAAAAATAGAAATTTTTTCCATGAAGTGGGACAGCATACTTGAGTGACAGATTTAATACTCAGTGTTAGATTTAAAGCCACTGTACAGGTCTGCCCCTTTCCACTGAGGTTTTTCATCACCAAGACAATTTATCCTAAGTGGCAGGGAATGAGAAAGGAAGCCTGGGGAACACTGAGAAGGGAGGAATAGGATCCATGGCCTTTGTTACCAGCAGTATAAGGCAGGAACAAAGGGGTATCAAAATGCACATTAAAGCAGGTCTACTGTGTAGACCTCTATACTGCGAGTCACTCAGTGTAATTCATCTACGTGTAAATGTGTCCTAAGACAAAATCTCTGCCACTATTACCCAGGACAGGTCAGTATCACGTCTGGTAGACAACTGGATATTCTACTTCACATCATAGCTAGTTACACCGTGAAACTATTTGTCACAAGACATTCTGGATATTAAAAAAAGTACATTGATTCAAAAAGCAATTACACAAATGTATAGGAATCTCAGTTAAGGACTTCACATTGGTGACTATGAAAAGACTTGGCTTTCTTCCTGACCCATGCAGCTGGAATGGTACACACAGACCTGTTTTGAAAACCCAACAACACACTGGATGCTAAGCACCTGTTAAGCTGTTCTGGTGCCATAGCTTTACCATAAGTAGAAAGCTCACTTCTTTCCTCTGATCCTTTGTGGCTTTTTCACAGTGAAGTGCTTCATAACTGTGTATTAATTTATACGCTAGCAAATACACTTGATATACTTATCTAAAGCAAGTAAATGCAGGTTGCTCATTGTTCGCCCTTGATGCACAAAATTACTATTGTGAAGTGACAGGGGAGTTCGGCTAACTGAGCCTGTCAGTATGTCTCCTTTAAGAAAATTCATAACTCTCCACGCATACATGAGATCAAATTTTCATCTACTCAGACTGGTAGCTCTGAACGTTCATTGAATTTCCCAGATTTTTTTAATGTTAGCTTTGTAGAGTTAAAAATTTACATTAAGCTAAACAAATCCTTTTTTCATAGAATGCACATAGTAGAGTCCCAATATTAGCATTTACAGAAGTGTTAATTCCAATTAAATAACTGTCACTTAGACATGCACAGAGAAAAAAAAAGGAAGTTGCCCTACTCTGTCTTTAGATGTACTCGTCAACCTTCCTAATTGTTGATACTGCTGATGGAAGATCTTATTCCAAGCTTTTCTCATAAGCAAGATCTGTTCTTCATTACTGCCTTGAATTTCTTCCATTTACTTGCCAGGATTTTTCGAGGAGAAACATCTTCCAGCTAGCTCTGTTTTAGTCTGAACCAGTTTCCCTTAAAAACTGATAATGCATTTTAGGCCATGAGAGAAAATGAATTACCTCTTTCTACAGCTTTCCTTTTGCTGTAGTAAGTGATTTAATTGAGCCTAAGGAAAAAGCTCTACATTGAAGTTTTGGGTTCTGAGCATGTCCCAAGCCTAAGCAGAAAGGCTTTAGGGAATGCAGTAAGATACTGTGGAGCTGCAGGAGAGTCTCAAGGAATATCTATGTATATCTTCTCAGGATTGAACAATTAGCAGGATAGGCGTTTCTGAAACAGTTGACTGCCAATTTTCTTTAATAACCACTCATTAATCTAAATTCTATAAACTTGCATTTTTTGAAAATTTGTACATATCCTTTACAATACATTTTATGGCAATGAGTTCCATAATTTAATATAAAGCTTTATAGGAAGTGTTTTCTTTTAAATCTATTCTGATAATTTACTTGGATGAGATTTGATTTTGTGTTATGAAAAATAATGAATATTGGATCTTCTCTAGACTACTCATTTATAGACTATCCCTCTCCTTCTCAGTGGTTTGGGTTTTTTTTTGGGGGGGGGGGTTGGTTTTGATTTTGTTTTTCTTTTTAAAATGAGAGAAGCTACTTAGTGTTTAACATTTTTTCTTCAACTTACCACAGAAGTAGGCATCCAGGGTCAGTGAAGTATTTGAGCTTTGTAATATTAGTAATAGGGTGAAAGGTTAGAAGAATACAAAGTATTTGAAAACAAATGAAGAAAAAAATCTAATGAGGCAATGCTAGAAAGCAAAGCCAAAAACCATAGCTATTTCAATAATTAAAAATACTGTAAGGTAAATGTGTATAGATTAGTCAGACATTAGAGCTAGACTTTGAATAATGGAGGGCAGTATGAAACAAAAAAAGTCAGTGTTTGTGCACAGCAGCACACATTGGGACCTGTACTCATGCCTAATCACCAATTGTGTGGGTAAAATTAATTGCATTCACTCAAAACCACACAAGATGTAATGCTTTTTTGCTTAACATTTAGTAGTGCTAGATCTTGTATTAAATTGCCGCATGCCCTTCCTCCCTCATGTGTGCTTATATCATCTTGTAAAGCCATCATGTGAAATACTCTGTTGAGTCCTGTTCAGGACTTTCATAGTAATTTTTGGTAGCTGCAAGACCTAACTGCAAACAGCAGCCTGATTTCAGTCATTGCATTTAGTTTCTTTATCTAGGAAGCTGAGGACAACTTCCTAGTACAGGTGATGGAGAGCCCGACTAGAGGAGAGGCACTGCCGGACTTGCTGCTCACTAATGCAGAGGCACTGACCGGACAGTTCAAGATTGGAGGCAGCCTGGGCTGAAGTGATCATACCCTCATGGAATTCTCGATCTTGAGAGGTACAGGATGGGTAAAAAGTAGAGTCAGGATACTAAACCTCAGAAAGGCAAACTTTCGACTGTTTAAGGCACTAGTGCATGGCATCCCTTGGGAAACTGTCCTCAGAGGCAAAGGAGTGAATGAGACCTAGGAGATATTTAAAGACAATTTTCTTAGGGCACAAGAGCTCTCAATCCTGATGTGCAAGAAGTCAGGCAGGGGAGGCAGGAGGCCAGCTTGGCTAAGTCAAGACCTCTTAGCCAAACTAAAACACAAAACCGAAATGCATAAGCAGTGGAGCAGGGATATACATCCTGGGGAGATTGTAGGGATATAGCCCAAGAGTGCAGGGAGGGAATCAGGAAAGCCAAGGCACAGCTGGAGCTGAACTTGGCTAGGGACGTGAAAAATAACAAGAAGGGTTTCTTCAGGTACACAGGACAACAAAGGAAGATGAAAGAAACTGTAATGCCCCAATGAGCAAAATCTGGCAGACATGGCTACAATAGAGATGGAGAAAGCTGAGTTACTCAACAACCTTTTTGCCTCAGTCTTCGCTGGCAAAGGCTCTAGCCATGCCACCCAATTCACAGAATCCAAAGGCAGGGACTGGCTACTGTAGGAGAAGATCGGGTTCAAGACCATCTAAGGAACCTGAATGTGCACAAGTTCACCAGATCTGATGAGATGTGTATTGGGTTTGCGTGGCAAGGTTTTGGTAGTGGGGGGGCAATGGGAGTGGCTTCTGTGAGAAGCTGCTAGAAGCTTCCCCTGTGTCTGATAGAGCCAATGCCAGCCGGCTCCAAGACGGATCTGCTGCTGGCCAAGGCCGAGCCCTTCAGGCATCGTGGTAGTGCCTCTGGGGTAACATAGTTAAGAAGGGGGGAAAACCCTGCTGTGGAGCAGCACCCAGAGACAGGATTGAGAAGATGTGAGAGGAACAACTTTGCAGACACCCAGGTCAGTGAAGAAGGAGGGGGAGGAGGTGCTCCAGGTGCCAGAGCTGAGATTCCCCTACAGCCCCTGGAGAAGACCATGGTGAGGCAGGCTGTCCCCCTGCAGCCCATGGAGGTCCATGGTGGAGCAGATGTCCACCTGCAGCCCATGGAGGACCCCACGCCAGAGCAGGTGGAGGCACCTGGAAGGAGGCTGTGACCCCATGGGAAGCCCACACTGGAGCAGGCTCCTGGCAAGACCTGTGGCCCTGTGGAGAGAGGAGCCCACGCTGGAGCAGGTTTGCTGGCAGGACTGGTGACCCTGTGGAAGGGACCCACGCTGGAGCAGTCTACTCCTGAAGGTCTGCACCCCGTGGGAAAGGACCCACGCTGGAGCAGTTGGTGAAGAGCTTGTCCTAGTTTTCGGCTGGGATAAACTTAATATTCACAAGAAGCTGGGAGGGGACACAGCCAGGACAGCTGACCTGAACTAGCCAAAGGTGTATTCCATACCGTATTATGTCATGCTCAGCTTATAAGGGGAGCTGGCTGGGGAGGAGGACCCACTGCTCAGGGACAGGCTGGGCATGGGGCTCTGGGGGTGACCAAATTGCATTGTTTATCACCCACTTTGTATATCCTAAGCACTGTTGTTGTTATTTTCCTCTCCCTTTGCTGTCCCAGTAAACTGTCCTTATCCCAACTCATAAGTTTTACCTGTTTCTTCCCATTTTCCTCCCCATCCCACTGGGACACACACACACACACACACAATGACTGGTGAGCAAGTGGCCACGCGGTGCTGAGCTGCTGGCTGGGGCTAAGCCACAACAGTCCTTTTTGGCACCCAACATAGGGCACAAAGGGTTGAGATACTGACAGATCTGAACAGAGCGTGTTAAAACAATTATACATATTTATTTTATTAGTTAAGTAATCACAATGCTGTGTTGTTTGTCACATGGCAGTGGTATGTAAGCCTGTACTTGCTGTACATATTCCCTGTGGTGCTGCTTATCACCTCTGGGAGAGGGGTCCAGATTCTCATTTTGCTGTACTGTGTGGTATCAACTTATGATATGATAACATCACTGGTCATGAGGTTAATCTGATATTTGTACGTGGCATTGCTGTCATGCTCGTACCTTGGCTGACATCTCTGAATTGATTAATAATCACACCCAATCTATGGGGAAGATGGGGGGAATACTTTATCCTGCTCTTTCACCTCCCCTTTTTCTTCAGGCTGGTCACAGCAGCTTTTGAGGATTTTGAATACCCTTGCGATGTTCAAACCAGCATGCTCCTATTGCTATGTGTTCCAGGTCATGTTTAGGGTTACAAAAAATTATTATTCTTTTTTTGTTTTGCCATTTTTTAGTCTTTTAAGGTTCTAGTTGGGCTTTGGCCCTTCTAATTTTCTCCCTGTATAGCTTAATGACATCTTTGTTGTCCTCCTGAGTTGCCTGCCCCTTTCTTCAAAGGCCATAAACTCTCCTTTTTTTCGCCGAGTTTCAGCCAAAGTTCTCTATTCAGCCAGGCTGGTCTTCTTCCCCTCTGACTCATCTTTCAGCGCATGGGCACAGCCTTCTCCTGTGCCTGTAAGATTTCCTTCTTGAAGAGTGTTCAGCCCTCCTGGACTCCCTTGCCCTTCAGGACTGTCTCTCAAGGGACTCTGCCAAACAGGCTCCTAAACAGGCAAAAGTCTGCCCTTTGGAAGTCCAAGGTAGCAGTTCTGCTGACCCTCCTCCTTACTTCTCCAAGAATCAAAAACTCTACCATTTCATGATTGCTGTGCTCAAGACAGCCTCCAACTGTCACATCACCCACAAGTTCTTCTCTGTTTGTGAACAACCTGATTCTTACCCATAGACACCAAACCCTGTCGTGACCATCATTAAGCTCTAAACAATCAAAACACTCCTTAACATACAGAGCCACCCCACCACCTCTCCTTCCTTGTCTATCTCTTCTGAAGAGTTTGTAGCCATCCATTGCAGCACTCCAGTTGTGTGAATCATCCCACCATGTTTCCATGATGGCAACTACATCATAGTTTTCCTGCTGCACAACGGCTTCCAGCTCCTCCTGTTTGTTGCCCATGCTGCATGCATTGGTGTAGATGCACTTCACTTGGGCTACTGATCCTGCCACCTTTTTCTGCAGAGGAGAAACTCCAGTTCCTATGCAACCATTCTCAGGCACTTCTGTGGTTTCTAACCCACCAATAACCTGTGTCTTTGCTGTCACATGGCTCTCCATCTCCTGCCTCCACTGAGATGGCAGACTGAAAGGACCTCACTAGCACACTGTCCCTTAAGCAGTGGCATGCTGCCCCCAGGCTTATCTCTAGCAGCCTAGTTTTATCCCTTTCCCCCTTCAAATCTAGTTCAAAGCTCTTTCAATGACCCTTGCTAACTCCTGTCCAAAGATCCCTTTCCCTCTTTGAGGCACGTGTACCCCATCTGTCACCAGCAGGCCTGGTGCTATATAAATGGACCCAGGATCAAAAACCCCAAAATTCCACCATTGACACCAATCTCAGAGCCAGGTATTGATCTGCTGGCTCTTCTCATTTTTCCCCTCATCATTCCCTGCAACTGGAAGGGTAGAGGAGAACACTACTTGTGCTCCTTGGGACCAGTCATCCCAAGGTCCTGAAGTCTCTCTTGATTTCCCTTGGACTTCTTATTGCAACTTCAGCGCTGCCTACATGACAAATCAATAATGGAGGGTAACCTGAGGGCCATACAAGGGTTGGAAGCTTTCTCTTCACATCTTTAGCCCAGGCCCCAGGGAGGCAACAGACTTCCCTAAGAACTGGGTCCAGTCTGCATATCGGGCCTTCTGTTCCCTTCAGAAGTCTCCTATGACAATGACCCGTCTTTTCTAATTTATGGAAGTGGTTTTGATGCAGGGTGTAGGCCGACTTAACCTTAGCAACACATCCAACCTAGATGAACCATCGTCCTCGTTATTGTTTGGTTCCACTTGGAGAGCCTTGTACCTATTATGCAAAGGCACCTGGGAAGGTTGGGTAGTCACAGAGGAGACGGTCTTGCTGTGCCAGGCAGACACTTGCCATCATTGCCCAATATCCTTTAAGCCACCACATTCTGCCAAGTGGAGAAAGGACAGGGCATCCTCCCTGTTATGAGTCCTGCCTGCCTGTCGGGCCTTGCCATCAAAGGTAGGGTGTGGTTCCAGTAACCTCTCTCTTGCCCTCCCTGATACTTCTCAACCTACTCACATCCTGCTGGAGCTCTGTGTGGTGGGTCGACCCAGGCTGGAAGCCAGATGCCCCCCAAAGGTGCTCTGTCACTGCCTTCCTCAGCTGGGCAGGGGAGAGAAAATACAACGAAAGGCTCCTGGGTCGAGATAAGGGCAGGGAGAGATCACTCACCAGTTACTGTCAGGGGCAAAACAGAATGAACTTAGAAAAATTCATCTAATTTATTACCAAGCAAATCAGAGTAGGATAATGAGAAATAAAACCAAATCTTAAACCACCTCTCTCCACCCCTCCCTTCTTCCCAGGTTCAACTTCACTCCCCATTTCTCTCCTCCCCCCCAGCGGCACTGGGGGACGGGGAATGGGGGTTGTGGTCAGTTCATCACATGGTGTCTCTGCCGCTCCTTCCTCCTCAAGGGGAGGACTCCTCACACTGCCCCTGCTCCAGCCTGGGGTCTGTCCACTGTATTTGCTCCACCATCATCCTCCATGGGCTGTAGAGGGAGAGCCTGCCTCACCATCTTCACCACAGGCTGCAGGGGGATCTCTGCTCCGGCACCTGCAGCACCTCCTCCCCCTCCTTCTTCACTGACCTTGGTGTCTGCAAAGTTTCTCGCATCTTCTTACTCTTCTCTCTGGCTGCAAAAGCTGCTGCTCCTTTTCTTTTCTTCTTAAACACGTTACCCCAGAGGCACTACCACCATGGCTGATGGGCTTGGCCTTGGCCAGCAGCAGGTCCATCTTGGAGCCGGCTGGCATTGGCTCTGTTGGACATGGGGGAAACCTCTGGCAGCTTCTCACAGAAACGACCGGTTGCTCCCCCACTACCAAAACCTTGCCATGCAAACCCAGTACACTCTGTCACTAAGCAAAGGAGTTTCTCCACCTGGACACACCTCCCACAGGGGTGCTCACTACTGCTGTCCTGTTGTGGTGTAAGAGCAGGGCACACTCTGCAGCCTGACACCTGGGTGGCTGTGTGTTCCCACCAGTGCTCTGTCTGGGAAGCTGCGTCAGTTGCAGTGGGTGCAGAGCAGAGTTTAGAGAGGCCATGGCTTCCTACTGGGTGGATACCATTGCTCCCCGGTCAAGCTGGCAGAGATTCAGTGTGCTCCCTGTGCGCCCTCCCATGCAAACTGCTATGCCATGCCCATGTCACTTGCTTTTTATACATGGAGGGGGGGCTTGGCCGCCATTGCTCCTGGCCCCATCCGGGTCTCGTCAGCTGCTGTCACACAGGCTCCTGGGGGGTGTCTGAGCTCCCCCCGATGTTCCCCTGGTTTAGGAAACCCCTGTGCACTGTGCTGGAGCGCTCCGCCACGGATCTGTCAGCTTTCCTATGTGTTTATCTTAAAGCCAATAAATTTGTTTGCAAAGGCCCTGGAACAAAACCCCCCACATTCTTGAGATGATACTTCACTGTTAGTTCCAAATGTTTGCATGGCCATGTACAGGAGGAGCTGAGTTACTTCAAATTTTGCCTCTACGGAGTACAACAAAATACTAAACGAAATCGAAAAGAATTAGAGCAATCTAAGAAATGAACACAAAAGAGAAAAGTCATGTATAAAGCATGATTTTTAAATTAAAAAGGACTGTTAAACATCTTTACTTTGTCTATTATCTGAATTTGCATCTAATTAAAACAGCTAAAAACCCTCCACAATGCAAATCTTGGCATCACTTGCCATAAAACTGAAAGCTTACTGTAACTACAAGCAGTTAAAAGTAGAATTTTTTGTCTTTGTTCATATTGCATACCCTGACTAAATACACATTTTATTAAAAATAATAAAAATAAAATCATCCATTAAGAAGAGATTGCAAAAAAACCCTCATCATAAAATATGTTTTAGCCCCCAAGTAAGAGTACTGGTGCTTTATCTTGTTTTAAAATAAACATGTAGGTCAGGCTACATGTGAAAGGCTTCTAGGCGCATTCTGCCTGGATCTTCTGGATGTCTCATGGCAATTCCGTATCGCAGCAGCAGCTCAACATAAGGTGGCCAAAACGAGTCAGTGATTGTTACATAGGGTTCATGTGGTGTGCTCATTAATTTGTTTATAAGAGTCTGGAAGATCAAAAGGATAAGATTTAGGAAATGAACAAAACATCTAGATTTTTATCTCCTTTAACGAAATTTATATGAATGATTCTAATGAGACACTTATGTAGGCAATATAAGAAATACAAGACCCGTTCAAGGTAGAAGTAGAACGAAGCACTTCCAATTAACTTCATTACATGGTTTTTGATGTAAAGAATAGAACTGGAATTCTCCTTTTATCGAGACTAAGTTTTTCACCATCTATCAAAAATTCTTGGTGGATTTTAGATAGTGTAACTGTAAATGCCTAAAAACTCTGAACATGAAGGTGGTAAATCCTTAAATGATTAATCTTTAAATCAGTATCTGAGTATTAAGATTAAAAGCATTAAATAAGAGGGAAAGCTAGATTTTTTGAATCGCTTGCCTCAAAACTTTAATTACTTACTGTCAACAAATCACTGTCCCTCACTCTTTCAGATTTTAGCAGACAAGAATGTCCATCTTACAATTTTTCAAAATTTCATTGCACTAATAAGCTAAAAAAAAAATTGTCTCCTTAGATTGGGAAGAATTCTTTTTCCTGTATTTTATGTCCTTCTGTAGGTATTATTAGAAATAAATAACTGTGAAAAGTTAAATATTGTAGTCCTAATTTAACTTCACTATGCTTGCACACCAAATCTTTTTGCTCATCTCATAAACGGATTATCCAAATTCTTAATATTACTTCTCGTTTGGGCATGACAAGCAACTTTCAACAATTCATCTCCTCTTTATGCTTCCTTACTTCTCCTTTGTTTCTTATCTAAATGTAGAATTTATTAACAGAATTAGAAAACAAAGATCAGTTTTGACAGTTCTTTCTCTGATCTTGGAGACTGTGTTTATGCACTCATAATCTTACCCATTCCATGGTGCTCTCTCTATTCGTCCCAGATATTTCATCTTTCTACTCAGAGGTTCTACATGTTATAGCTTTCCTAATTTCAGTAGCTACAAAATATGCCTTGACTGCTAAAGAAAAACTCAAAATCCTCACTACCAGACTTTACTTTTTTTGACCCATTATTTAAAAAAAATTAAAAACTGCTGTTCTTTTTCCAAACATTCCAAGGAATTATTCCAGTTTGTCTTTTGTACTTATCTGCCCCAATTCTGAATATTTACTCCAAATGCATTACTTTAGATGAGTTTAGACTTAAGTCTTTTCTGACATCTGATATTTCAAAATAGCCTTTATGGCTGTAATTTTACATACAATTGTATTGTAAACAGTCTTTCAAATCTTAAGCTAGTTCACTAAATTATCAATCAGAAAGGAATAATCCTCAAACTGTTTAAAAGGAAAAGAATTACTACATTTTTAAAAAATTACAGCTCATTACTAGAATAAAAAGTAGTATAATAAAAATTCTGAGGTTTGCATGAGAAAAGATTTTACTGCTTTCTTACTACTTATGCTAATTTCATGAAGTTGGTACTCATATACGTAAATAATATAAATGTATACACCTAGCTTGTCAAAGTGGATTTATTAAAAATGTACACTTTCATTATCTAACAAAACACATGGGGATTGAGGAGACATGGTTAGGAACGCATGCACTGATTGTGATTCTGTGACTGAATTATGTTTTTACAACAGCAAATCCTAAATCTGTAATTATAACACAGAGATGACTTTGCATTTGTCTCTTTAAGAAACTGTTATCTCTATCTAAGAAAACACTTTTGAAATTTAACAGGCACTTGAAGCTAGAACCAAGTTGCTCAACAAAAAAACCAAAACACCCATAAAACAAAGATAAGGGACATTGACAGTTTACGCCAAGATAGTTTAAATTAAAAATAAGTCTGAATTTTTGGGAGTAGTATGTTCTTCCAAATGGAAATCAGACATTACTTGGATGTGTTCACGTTTTGAGGAGATTACCAATGTCAGAAAAATACGAAGGGCAATTTTAAAGCATTAGAACAGCTTTAAAATTTTAATTCCATAGGGAATGTGGCTATTTTAAATTCTGATCTGTTTTCAAGCTCTGCCTAATTTGGCATTAATAGGCATGCTGAGATACTTGAAGCATGTAAAATGATTTTGATGATGTAAGCCCCAAGTCTGGGCTTTAAACTAAAGTACAACAATGTCATAGTGACCAGATCATAGCATCTTAATACCAGAAAGTTGTTATTCATCAAGTTTTCCCTCAGGAAAAAACATTTCCCCCCCGTGGGGGGGCATAGATGCCTACAACTGCCTGAACAGTGAGGATGGAGTGGGAACAGGAATTTTCACTTCAAATGCTACTTTTCAGACAAGAAGGAACAATGCTAGTGAAAAGATTTTTAAAGCTCTTTCAAAATTATGCTTTGCAATTCAAATTCATAAATTGTACTGTGATTAAAAACACACACTAAGCAATGCTGGCATACTTATAAAATCAATTAGAAATGCACGAATCATCTATTTCCTCATATGAGAGGATAACCCAGTTAACACACAAGACTACACATTAAGTGGTCCTTCTAACTGTTATTGTATATTTCAGAAATACTTCTATTGAAACAGTACAAAATATAGCATGAAATGGAACAACTGATATTTTTGTTAAGCATAGCATTTGTCTCCCCTAGTAACAGCCACTAAGGCTTATAAAACTTTTTTAAAATAATCATTATAAAATTAAGAAATAAGGGATAATCATTCTCCAGCTTAAACTGAAGATTTAGTTATCTGAATTATTGCCACATTTCTTGTAAAAAATTGGGGTCTTAATTTGATAGGAAATAAAATAGAAATCTGACCTAACATTCTACTTTTCAATTAACATTCTACTTTTCAATTAACAATCTTAACCTTATGTCATATACTGTTATTTATCTTATTATTATGATCAGATCTGAGTATTGGAAATTTCCCCAAATCTCTACATAAAAAACCCATCTTACCTCTAAAATTTCATGCAGCGTTACCAGTTCCACAGCTGGCTTTTCAGAAGAATTCTGAATAAAGAGAAACCAAATAAAGAGAAACCAAAATTAAATAGTCAGGAAAAGTGTTAATTGACAAATAAAAATAATCATACAATTATTTGATTGCATAGCACACAACAGATGAAAACTTTTATGTAGATTTAGTCATGACAAAAATACAAGGTAGTATTTAAATCATTCATCTACCAGTTCAATATTATACACTTTAAATGTAATATTTTTGAATTAATTCTTAAAAAAGATTAATCTTAAGTGATCATAGTATATCTACCTTGGTTTGCATTTAAATAAAACCAAGTACATCATATTTATAAATGTAGTACAGTGCAAAACATTCTGTGAATATGACCTGTTAGGAAAAAAAAAAAAAAACCCCACATTTTTCTTGAACTTTAGAAAGATGTTTACAATGCAAATTTGACACAGCTCAACACTTGAGTTCATAGTGCCTTAATATTTTTTCATGATTAGCTGATGACTATTTGTTTACTTTTACTCTGACTTCAGTTAAAATTTAGTAAAGCTTAAGAAATAGAATCATTAAATTTTTTTTAAAAAGTCTTTGATAAAATATCATTTGTACAGCAATCCGTTAGAAAATTACTTGTTTTCATTTGTAGCAAGCAAATGCAGCCATTTGCCTATAAATTGATATGAATATGATTCTATGAATTCCTTAGGCAGCAATGCTGACAAAACTGCTTGTGCTGTTACATGGTGAACATGATTCTTTCATTTTTGAATTTTATCCTTTTTCCCCTTCACATTCAACAAAATAAAGGAGATAACACAGCAGTGCTGTTGAATATGTCAACTTAAGTTCTGAGATATTAACAGCTGTGCAGCACCTTATACAAACTCCACTTCTGGAACAGAAGAATACAAGCGATACAGAAGAGTTTGTGAAAGGCAAGTTCTGGCTCCTTTTTTCTAGTCACAGTTCTTAATATTGTTCACCTTCAGAAAGCCGTAAGGGGGGCATACCACCAGCTCCATGGAAATGTTGCAAACTATGGAGCTAGGGCTCAATAATGCCTATCTTTGTCCCTTTATCTTGATACTAGGATGAGGAAATAGAATCTACACTAAGAAGCTGCAAAAGCTTCCTTGGAGCAATCCTGATGATACTCTGTAGCCTCGGCTGTTGTATTTCCCTGGCCAAAAATATTAGTTTGTAACTTAGGTAGTGGGTTCAACGTTCATATTACAAAGTTGAAATTAGGTTATGACTTCAGTAATCACTAGAACTTATACACAAAGAATAAAATCCTGAGGATATTAGTGCAAAGAGGTTTGCACCCTCACAGAACTAGCAAACATTTTGCTAGGTTTATAATATACATTGTGTGTATTGTTTTGTAAAATTATAATACTTACATACGTTAAATGTCATCAACACAATAAGTACCTCTAATTAATTAAAGCTTGTAAAGCCACTTTTAAGCAGGATGCTCAGCATTTATTTATTTAAACTGAAAGGCACCTATTTCTTCCTTCCATGATACAGATTAGCATAAAGAATATTCCTCAACACATGACTTTTCATATTTCTCAACTTAGGGAAAAAAAAAAGTGTTTTTTTTTTTTAATCCAAGATTTAAAATACAAGATAATTTTTGCCTCAATCACTACCTATACTAAAGGTGTTGGGCCATGGCAACAGAAGCTAACATGGGCTGCTGTGATTCAGTCTTCCCTCCCAGTCCCAGACGCAGGTGCCTGGTGAAAGGAGGGTGGAACCGTAACAGTGAGGCTTGGAGCACTTCACACTGCACTGGAGCTCTGCCCTACACACGTCAGACCCACACACGCATCCTCACGCAGAACTACTGAGAACACAGGAAGCTTCCACGAAGTGAAGCAAAATTCCTGATGAACAGAGTTAAGAGTTCAGTGCTTCCAGAGCATTGAGCCAAGCTGACAGTAGATGAGAATAACATGTTCCCCCCCAATCAATGTAGCAGCAAATTTCATTGCTAATGCTGTCAATTTCTATTTCTGACACAATAAAGAAAATAATAAAGGTGAAAATGGCTGTCTCTTCTGCCTTCACAGTTAATCACTTAGATGCAGATTACGGGGGACCTGCACTTGAGACACTGAAACTGAGTGAAAAGATATAGAAGAAGCTATTAATTCACAAGGAGTAAAAAGAAAGACGACAAACTGTGTTTAAGAGTTCAGGAAATGCATAAATAAAATTAAAACTAGGAAAAGATAAGACCCTGCTTGGAAATTTGTCAAAATAAATTTTACATCTAAGAAAAATTAAAAAGAAAAAAAACAATGGTAGAAGGTGGCTACTGTGAGCACAGGAAGGGTTGATTAATTGCAAACACCTTGGGTCATTATTTTTTTCTTTAGATTTTAATAAGGAAAATTGCATGGAAGAGAGATGAAGGTAGGGTACCTAATAAGAATTTCTGACAGTCAGTATAACAGAAGCTGAGAAAATTCAAGCAGTTGATTTTCCTCTGGGGCAGGACATTTTACATAAAATCTTGATCAGATTTCTGAAATACACATGAATTCACTGTTTCTTATATTTAAAACACAGCTGGATATGACCATAAGCAACTCACTCTGACTCTGACATTGGTACTACCTTGATGATGGTGTTGGAATGGAAGATTTCCAAAGGTCACTTCCAGCCTAGATTTTTCTATGACATCACATAAATGGGAGTAAAGAAGTTGGTGTGGCACATTACAGGAAATATATATTTTAAGGAAATAATAATGACATCTATGGGAAAATGGACAAGCGCTTAAAATGCATCTTGGAAAGTCATTAGTATTTGAAGAGGCGTGTCTAGAACAATTGTAAGATAAATAAGAACCAGCAAATAGGAAGATGACATATCAGGCTGAAATCAAGTGAAAGACAACTGTTAATGAAAATCCCCGAAGCTTTAATTTCTTAATGTTGGAACAAAACGTATCATATTTTGTAACAGCAGGAAACTGGAAGGCATTGATATGCAGAAGAACTAAGATAGAATAAGATATTTGAAGATGGTTGAATAAGACTTCAAAAATGGACATCATGTCTTGAAGACTCCATTTGGTATTTTTATGTGCAAAATATGTACTTCTGTGCAAAACCAAGTTTGTTTTTTTTTTTTAAATTAAAAGCTCAGAGTTCATCAGTTGGAAATAACGGGAAGAAAAAGACAAGGGTGTAATCAGTTGCTTTTGTGATGACTGTGAGTTAGTACATTTGTTTATAATACTGTTTTTTTAACAGGTTCCAAAAAAGATGAATCTAAGTGGAAGCAAATATAGAAAATTAGTAATATTAGGATAAGCCAGGGAATTGAAAAAAATTATCTTACAGGAGAAGAACAAGAAAGCTTTCCTAGTTCAAGTAGCAAAACAAAGAAAGAGACCTATTCTAAGGACAATACTGGCATAGGAATACATGGATCTGTGTTAGATATGAATAAATTTAGACTGGAAGTTAGGAGGCAGTTTCTACCCAGAGTACTGAGGCACTAGAACAAGCCCCAGTAGAAACAATATTAACAAAAATAATTAGTTTTAAAATGGAGCTCAATGATAATATTAAAGAAATTATATAATGTGGTTGTCTGAAATAACACAGAACTGGATTAAAGAAATAATTTCTATTCCTGTATTCTTAAGTGTGTCTGAAATAAAAATCAACCCGTCTTTTTTTGTAACTATTATTTCAAATACTAATGGTAAAAAGTTTATTTTTACTGCAGACTTTGAATTTATTATGCAAAATACTCCCTGACTGACTATTTTCCCCTAAAGTTTTAAGATAATTTTTGGCCCAGTTTGCCTGAACAGAAACCAATGGTTAACATTCCAAACTACACTGTAATTATAAACACTTGTCCTTATTATTGTTCCAAAAACATTGTTAGACAATTAAAATTTGCTTTGCCAAGGAAAATATGAATCCACTTGCCTAGTCCAGTAAAAAAGAAAATGGAACAATTTGGAGTGAACCCCTCACCATTTTGAAATTTGGCACAGCTTGCAGTTCAGTAAGAAATACAATACATTGCTATGCATCTCATTGGGTAAAGGATATATGCATTAAAAAGAAAATATCCAGCTGGGAAAAGCCTTAAATAATATAAACCAACCTGAAAAATATCAATTAAACCTAAAGGATCAGCTGTAAGAACTATACTTATTTCAAAATATAACTGCAGATTCTGTGCTAGTCACTTAAAAAAGATATTGCATCTTAAATAGAAATTGAACATTCCAAATTTAACAGTATAAGAAAATCTTACCTTCTTTTCAGCAATTCCATGTTTCTCTGGAAGGGGAAAATGTTCTTCTAGGAATTCACCCAGAGCATTCAAGAGTTCTTCCTTATATAACTTTAGCTTCAACAATTTACTGTGCAGTTCATAACATGCTCTAGTGTTCAAATTAACAGTAAAAACATAGCAATAGAATATGAAATTCAGAAAAATAATTAAAAAGTTATTCTTAAGTAAAAAAATCCCTTATTTTCTATTGTTATACATTCAAAATCTTGAATCACAGGATATAAGCAGAGTAGCAATATTTTCCATGTTTCAAATATGGATTACTAAGTTATTATTTGATCTATTTAACAAACAAGGAGTATGTTTTAAGAGTTTGTTTGCTCATTTGCTCTTGTTGATATTTAAATGCTTCAATATAAAAACAGCGCTGTAGAAATACCTTTTATTGCAAAATTGTTCACCTTGAGTTTTTTCCTCTTCAATTTCATTAAGAGTATCTAGCATCTGCTCCTGTTCCTTGTGCCACTGCTGCTCTCTTTGAAACATGAAAAGTACGAAATGGCACAACAGATAAATAGTTTTCCACGACAGTCAAAAACCCCCAAAAAGCATGGTTAAAAAGGCTTACAGCATTCATAAGTCCAAATTATTGTATTACCTTTTCAGATCTTCTTCCAGATTTTTATTCTTTAACTGAAGTGTTGTCAGCACCATTTCAAGATCACTTTTTACTTTCTGCAACTATTAAATAGTAAAAATAAACCTACAGTTCGCAAGTAGCTCAGTCTGTAGTATTTGTTCTATGTAAGGTTACATCCGTAAATCTGTTAAAGAGAGCCAGTATTATCTGGAATTTCTTAAGAAATATGGCTATAGAGTGATACACTATTTTAAAATCCAGTTGGGGCTATTTAAAATGTTACTATCACCAGTTGCTCATTAGTGTCTTATTGAAGCTCTGTAAAACAACACAGTTGATTTTACCTGAAGCGGGTTATGGAGCACAAACATGAACTGCTCATCTGATGAAAGACTGAGGAGAAAACATCTGCAGCACCAAGGCTGCATTGTCTAAATCATTGCAGCTGTTTCTAAGAATGAATCCATGCTAGTTGCACCAACAGAAAATGTATACTCAGAAAACAACAATGCTGCAAGGAAAGACTAATTGCATACATTAACTAAATGGTTCTTAGTGATACAGATACATCTGGGAGAGGAAAGCAGGAGAAATAAGACTACTGCAGCCAGAAGTTGTATGCACTGCTGAAGATAGGAAACAGTGGACTCTTGGTGGACTGGATCTTTCATTAATGCATTATCTTCTACAAATAGTTTATGGGTTTTTTTAAATATAAACCTATGATTTAGATGTATTTTGTGTCCTTCCATACAAACTATAAGAACTTTTATATGTAGCTCAAAGAAATAAAAATTGTGAAAATATTCTACAGAAGCAAATATGCTCTATATACGCAACGCCTGAAAAAAAAAATCTGAATCCTCAACAAAATAGGCCACAAAATAGGTTATCAGATCAAACGTGCCATAGCAATACAGTGAAATGAAAGTATGTAACCAAAAAATCTTGTTAATAGTGACTTAACAGCAGTTGGGTTCCCTGTTGTGAGTGATACTAGAGGAAGAAAAGCTGCTTGGAAGCAGAAAACAAAAAAAGTTTTGGGGTTTGTTTGGTTTGGGGTTTTTTTTAAGCCACATCCACAGGAATATTCTCAGGTCATGTTGCATACCAATGTCCAATCAATACAGTGTAATGCCACCCCTAAGACATTCCTGCTTCACTCTTTCTTCCAAGGCTGGAAAAATTCAACAAATTATTTGTAAATTATTGCCACAGAACTCTAGATCTCAGAATACTGATTCTTCAGTGTAACACTTAACATGACATTATTTTATATCAAGTATGAAATGCAATATATAAAAAATCTTTGTTTAAAAGATCATTCATTACAACTAGGAAATTTTAGTAGTTATAATGCAGGGGACGAAAAACAGAACAACAATGCCTGAAGAAACATACACAATATCTTAGCAGTAGTCCACCACAAGAGAAGTCATAGGAAAATGCAGCAATTGTATACACTTTTCATTTTTTTTTGCAATGAAATTTTCTTATCTCTTAGCAAACAAAAAGACTTACCTCTTCTTTTCCTAATGCTAACAGTACATCTGGATGGGCAGAAATTACTGAAAAATAAAATGAATTGGGTTTTTTGCATTGGTTGATATAGACTTGTTTATACTGAAAAGCAGCCTGGCTACAGAGAAACTTGTATAGCCTCTAAAAAACTAGCTTGGCTGTCAGCAGCAGTTTAACCACATTTTGTGGTGTCCTGCTGAGCTAACCTACTGTCACTTTTCAGCAAGTTAAATTAGACTGAAAAATGTGTGGTGTCAATGCTTCTGCATTTTTAATTTTTTATTCCTGAACTAGTTCAGGTACATAATATTGAAATGCAAAGTACAGTCATACTTCCAGACAAGCAAGCCTGATTTTTTCAGTGGAAGGGATTCCATCAACATTCCAATGTGGGCAATCAAGTTCTTCCACTCTTCCAATCCCTTGTTAAACAGCCTCCCAAATGCTTGATCAGGATTGTAAAACCTATCAGATTTGAAGAAGTTAAAAAGCATGTCACTACGCTTACTGTTCACAAGAACAGCTACATGTAAGGAGATGAAAGGCCCAGCAAGGCCAATATCCTAACTCCAACCCTGAGCAACAGCAGGACTTAAGGGAAAGTACGATGTTGTTCAAAGATGTGGTAATGTTTCCCCAGTATGCTGCTGCAAAACACGGTGATTTATGGTTCATGGATTTGCTGAATAAAAAGTGAATTTTTGTATTTGATAGCCTTTGATGGACTCCAATCAAGTCTCAGTTCCATGTCAACTTGCAGCATCTGCATAAACGTATGACTCTTGAAAAAGTGAAGCATTTGAATCTATTAACAGAAGAAATGAAAGCTACTCTAACCGATTTAAAACTTAATATGACTGGATATTTTTTGTCCAACCTTGGGCTCCAAATCTGTAATCTTAAATACAATTACTTCAATAAAAGCTTTTCCTTTAACAAAAAGGAAAATGCTTAATCCTCCCATAAAAGCATTAAATAGCACCTAAATACAATACAGTTGATTTCATAAATTTATAAGTACTGTTTTTGGTAATTTCATAGTTTTTATCTCCACAAAGTTTGAGAAGCCTTAGATTAGTAGTTTTAAAAGCAGTGTTCTGAGATGAAAATGAGCAAAACTACTGAGTTCAAAATGCATTAAATTACATCACAATAAAACATCTTTTACATAGAGAATTACTGTCTCTAAATCGTGCCACAAAATTTGAGTGCTCTGAAATCAAGCTTGTGTTTAAGAGCTGTGGGAGGTAGCAGTCTGTGCTATTATTAGAGTAAGATTTCTTTAATGACATGAATATCCCACATACACATGATAAAATTAATTGGTGTACTTTTATTCACATTTGCTGGCATATTTGAAGAAATCCATACAACTCCCCCGCCCAAATTATCGTGAGCCCTCACTACCTGGAATTACCAATTTCTCCTATTCGTTTCTATCAATTCTTCTTTTTTAGATACCTAATCCTGAATATGTGCTTCCCATTCAATATTCATATAGTGTGAGTATCAGAATAAAAGGCCAAATCTTCCTAGGAAAGAAATCACTAACCCTAATTTAGTGAAGGAACAGTGCAGATCTAAGACACTGGGACAACACTTTTATGGCAGCTGCTACTGCAAAGAGCACAGGTTGCTCTATCTACTGTCAGTTAAGCTTTTTCAGCTACATTTGAAAAAAAAAAAATCAAATGTCAAACAGAATTGTCTAGTGATACATAGTACAATTACTAAGCAAAATACTACCAGATGCTAGGAATGTAAAAACAACTACATGCACATGTTTATACAGAATCTCCTATTAAAATAAGAGGCATTTGGCAGAATACTGATATTTTGCAAAGAAAAATAGAAATTAGGCACAGACCACAGCTGGTTTATATGGTTTAAAATATGGTTGCTTCCACTTCCTTATTTTGCAAAGGTAGAAGTTAAATTCTATTTTTATGAGCCAAATGCTTGTTAAAAAGTTTTAATTTAGCTAATTTAGCAGCTCTAGAGCTATATAAATAGTACCAGAAATTGAGAAAGAACAAGAGACTAAAGTAAAAGCTTTGAAAAAATAAAATTTGCATTGTGGATTGAAGTCTGTTTGCCAATATTGTGCCCAAAGAAATGTAGAACTGCCAAGTTATAACCTCTGAAAATGATGTTTAAAATCGAAATGCTGACAGGCCCTCATTTACAAGAAATGAACTAGCCATTACTAAAAGCAGCAAAGTAACAAGACAGCCTGACATTCATGCTCTATTAGTAAATTGTATGAAATTAGTATTCATGCTATTCTTATTCAGATAAATTAAGACAATGTTGTCAATTAATTAATTAATTCCTCCTTCAAAACAAACAGTAGGTAGAAAGGAGCCAAGATGGACATAGAAGATGTAAGCACAGCAGACTCTTCATTTTCATACAAGCGCTATAGCTCCATTCAAATTCTTAGCAGCAACTGCTTTTTTGTTCCCTCAGAAAGGTAGCCAAAAAGGCAAAGCTTTGGCTGCAAAATATTATTTGCATTATAATATGCATAGATCATTCCTCTAGTACAAAATTAAGATTTCTAATAATAAATCTTATCACCTGTGAACAAAAAAGAACGGTTGAGCAAAGCAAGTCAGCAAGCCAATAAAAATAGGTCAAGCCCCAAGAATATTTTTAAGCAAATAGCTTGAAGTTTAAAATAATTACATATTTTAGTAAGGAAACCTAACATCTCCAGGTATTTTACCCAGATAAAAACTATAAGTGCTTCCAATTAATTTGCTTTAAGCCAGCAGCTTATTCATGAGCAGCAGCTAAGAACCAATATTTACCAAATTCATTCGATGTCACACTATTTGTCTACATACCTCTAAGAAGCATTTGAGGCTGACCATTCTTAGAGACAGACTTACAAAAAGCACGTGAACTATGAATTTATTCTAATAGAGCAACAATATCTATTTATAAGAAAGAAGAAATATTTTTTTCCAGCTCCTATTATTTGATCACAATATGCAGCAAGTACATGAATTTTGAAAGAAGCTGGAGAAGTGACTTTAATGTTCATCTGAAAATGCATTGCAATTTAGCCAAATGACAAAATATTGGAAATTGCCACTTGTTCTCTAAAACACATTCCTATCATTTTGTGAACACTAAAAAATCCCAAGCCTCTTCTGGCATAAATATAGTCAAATGTGTCAATGTATCCATTTAAAGATTAACTAGTAAGTTTTACTGCCTTGAAAGGTGCTGACAGTTCCTTCACAGGAGAAACAGTGAGTACTATTGTAATACGGATAGTGTAGTGTGAACTGGTTTAGGAGTCTCCAAATAGGACATCTGAAAAAAAAGATTACTATACTCACACTTATATTCTGAATGGCTTTATTTTCAGTATCTGGCCACATCAGCCTTGCAACAGAGTGAAAGCAGTTGGCAATGATGCTAACGTGCAAAAAGAATTCTGAAGAACTGAGGAATTTATATCTTTTGACTGATAATGCCTAACAAATATAAGAGCTACCACTTGTCTCAGTGGGTTTGTGCTTCTCAGGGTAAGTGATCTAGATTTCTATGTTTTTAAAATAAACTGAAGTGTCTTTCACCACCTTTACTTGACCTGAAATCTCTGACCCCTGTTAAATCCAAGCTAGATATTTTACTACAGTCTAATGGGCTTACCACTAAAGGTTACTCCAAAGTTTCAGTTTTCATAATACAACACACTTTTGTGAAGTATTAATAATAAAAAAAAAAATGAATAGAGGTATGGTTAAAAATATATCTGCATAAATTATTGTTATTTATTAGCAATACTTGCAAAGATAAAAAAAAATAAATCAGCTTCTTAAAAGACAAAACGAAGACAAAATTCTTTGCCAAAAAAGTTCTGTCCTAAAAAGGAAATACAAATGAAAGATGGAGAAGAAACAATCACAGAAAGGAGAAACCTGAAGGTGGATAACAGCATTATGAACTTTTATTACTTTGTTAGGAGATCTGCTAACAGTTATTTTTCCATTTAACTGACTGATGAATGGTGATATGAATCATACATTTATTTGTCCAGAATCATACGAGTAAGTTACAGTAGAATTCACTTAGAGCTGAAGTGCAAAAAGAATACAGAAATGAAAAATTATGCTACTGTGGGATGTATTTAATTTTTAAGCAGTTACAGTACGAAAATACAATCAGCAGACATTCAATATATCTGCAGTTTAAGATGCCTAGGTGAAAGAGACTTTGCAGAAGTTTATATGAGTATACCCTACATGGAAGCCGTTACTTACTTTCAGGAATTCTTTTTTGCCATTGATAACGTTCCGCTGCTAAAGCTTTCACTCGCATCATTGACAAGGAATGCTGTATAACAAGAAAAGAAGCATCTATTGAAGTGTGTTGAGTTGCATTGGAGTAAAATGAGATAGACCAGGATAGAAATTCAATTATTAAGTTTATACAGCAGAAAACAAAAGAACATCTAGTACAATAGACTACTTACTCCCTGAAAAGATTTAAAAAGCCACTTGGAAGGATTAAGAAACATTTTTATTCTTTTTTCAAAAGGGGGAAACCAGAAGTAGTCAGAGTCAGCATTTACCCCCCTAACTTCCTCTGTCATATCAGGCAATGACCACAACTAAAGATGAGCCACTGGAAACAATGACAATACCTCACATCCCCACTCCTCTTTAGATCCATGGCTGATACACATTTAAGGTTAAATGGATTGTGCTTGATATGTGATGACTAAACAAAAGATTGGCTTCCAAAAAAACAGTAGTCAAATAAATCTTCTATCAAAACCACATCTGTGGACTCAACAAAAAAATGGTCTAGAACTAGTGTTCTACCTCACTATAATCACTGAAAATATGAGAGTAATAAGAAAAAACACCAGTTCAGAAAAGTTCATTTAAAAAACCAAACTAAACAACCTTAGATTTTTAAAAAATTACTTATTTTAATATCTTACCATGCTCTAGAGAAAGCATATATTCATTATTACTATTTCACTTCCTGAAACGGAGCACTACACCTATAACTTTTCTTCAGATACATTTTAAATTACATATAGATATCATATTGCTAGTAATCTGGTAAGAAATTAATCATACATTTAAACACAAAAGTACTGTTGATATGGCCAAGCATTCCATAAAAAGCACTGCAGATTGCATTTGGCTTTCATCAACTAAAAAGAGATAAATATGCTAAGAATCATCAGCCAAGTTCTTATAATAAAAATATCAAGAACTGACAAGCTTAGCTTTTCACTACTCAAAATAACTTTGTAAAGTGCATCTTCAAAAGATAACCTTTTAAAATAAAAGAAAACAAACCCAAACCAAAAGAAATAATCACCATACAAACATTTCTCATTTTCTAGATCAGGTGGTGTCATCTCTTTTGTAGTGGAGCACCACTTTTGACAATACCATCAGTTCATTCTTTGTTCCTTTAAACTTGATAAAAACATTCTGGATAGTACAGTAACTTGATGAAAAACTTTCAAATAAATTAACACTATCACTTGGCAACCTTAAATCAAGGACCGCCTTTTCAACAGACAAATACACCAAATATGTACATCAGATGTCTCTCTCCCATGCCCTATATACGTTCCTAGCAAAATATGCTGCTCAGTAAGTAATCCATCACATCATAAAGCAGAATCAGTCCTGTGGTGGTGCAAACCCCCCCCATCTTGAGCCGCTCAGTACTTGGCGCAATTTCTCCCCTTTTTTTGAGCCACATACCTGAGCAGCAGACCAGAGTGTCAAGGCATCCCTTTAACGTGTTTGGCTCTTGCTCACTTGGTAGCAAGAACGGCCTGGTACACCTGTGCTTGAACGGCTGCGATGTTCTTGTTCCCTCATTACTTTGGAACAATAGTGCTAATCAATCACCTCCTGACAGCCTGGTACACCTGTACATGAGCTGCGGCCCAAAATGGGGAGATGCCAGAAAAGTTCTGAGTCCGCACAACTGGTGGAAATTACCAGAATATTTCATCATCCAAGCTGAGCCAAAGTGGAAAAGTACCTGACAAAACCTCCCTCCCCACTTCCTCTCCTCAGGAAGCTGCAGAGAGCCATGAGGTTGCCCCTCAGCCTCCTTTTCTCCAAACTAGACAAACCCAGTGCCCTCAACTGCTCCTCACAGGACATGCCTTCCAGCCTTCTCACCAGCTCTGCTGCCTTCCTGTGGACACATTCAAGGACCTTCACATCCTTCTTAAATGGTGGGGCCCAGCACTGCACACAGTACTCAAGGTGATGCTGCACCGACGCTAAATGCAGTGGGATAGTCATCTCCTGGCCATCTGGTTATGCTGTTTGATGCACCCCAGGATGCAGTTTGCCCTCTTGGCTGCCAGGGCACACTGCTGGCTAATATTGAGCTTAACGTCAACCACCCACCACCCCAGATCCCCTTCTGCGGGGCTACTCTCCAGCCACTCCTCTCCCAGTTTATACTCGTGCCTGGCATTACTCCATCCCAGGTGCAGAATCCAACATTTGTTTTTGTTATATGTCATGCCATTGATGAGTGCCCAATGCTGCAATCTATCTAGATCCCCGTGCAAGGCCTCTTGTCCCTCAAAGAGAGTCAGCAGCCCCTCCCAGTTTGGTATCACCAGCAAACTTGCTGATGGTGCATTCAACTCCTGCATCCAGATTGTTGATACATACACTGAACAGAGCTAGCCCCAGAATTGAGCCCTGAGGAACACTGCTGGTGACTAGTTGCCAGGCAGACGTAGCCCCATTCACTACAACCCTCTGAGGCATGCTATCCAGCTGGTTGTTCACACAGCACACCGTGAACCTGCTCATCTCACAGTTGGACAACTTGTTCAGAAGGATGCTGTCAGGAACAGTTATCAAAAGCCTTACTAAAATCCAGAAAAAAATACATCCACCACCTTTCCCTTAGCACTAACCAGGTGACATAATCATAGAAGGATATCAAATTAATTAAACAAGACTTTCCCTTTGTGAACCCAGGCTGACTGTGCCTGATGACTGCACTGTTCTGTAAATGTCTTTCGATAGGACCTAGTCTTATCTTCTCTGTATTTTTTCCAGGGACTGAAGTTAGACTAACATTCTGTAGTTTCCTGGATCAATATAACTGCCTATGTTAGGGCTGCAAGAAGATCCCATGAAAGTTGCTGACAGAGAATATAACACGAGATTTTCCTCTCCTTCCTATTTTCTATCATGAAGTACAATCGAATAAATAAATTTAATCTTCACTTTTCAACTCCATTTAATCATCGTCTTGCTATGACAGAATCACAGAATGGTAGGGGTTGGAAGTGACCTCTAGAGATCATCTAGTCCAACCCCCCTGCTAGAGCAGGATCACCTACAGCAGGTTGCACAGGATTGTGTTCAGATGGGTTTTGAGTATCTCCAGAAAAGGAGACTCCACAACCTCTCTGGGCAGCCTGTTCCAGTGCTCGGTCACCCTCAGAGTGAAGACGTTTTTCCTCACGTTCAGATGGAACTTCCTGAGTTCCAGTTTGTGCTCGCTGCCCCTTGTCCTGTCACTGGGCACCACTGAGAAGAGTCTGGCCCCTTCCTCTAGACATCCACCCTTTAGACATTCATAAGCATTGATGAGCTCCCTTCTCAGTCTTCTCTTCTCCAGGCTAAACAGACCCAGCTCTCTCAGCCTTTCCTCATACGAGAGATGTTCCAGTCCCCTCATCATCCTCATAGCCTTCCGCTGGACTCTCTCCAGTAGTCCCCTGTCTGTCTTGAACTGGGGAGCCCAGAACTGGACACAGAAGTCCAGACGTGGCCTCACCATGGCGGAGTAGAAGGGGAGGATAACCTCCCTCGACCTGCTGGCCACACTCTTCTTAATGCACCCCCCAGGATACCATTGGCCACGAGGGCACACTGCTGGCTCTTGGAGAGCTTGTTGTCCACCAGGACTCCCAGGTCCTTCCCTGCAGAGCTGCTTCCCAGCAGGTCGACCCCTAACCTGTACTGGTGCCTGGAGTTATTCCTCCCTAGGTGCAGGATCCTAGCCTTGCCCTTGTTGAATTTCACGTGGTTCCTCTCTGCCCAACTCTCTAGTCTGTCCAGGTCTCGCTGAATGGCAGCACAGCCTTCTGATGTGTTGGCCACTCCTCCCAGCTTAGTATTGTCAGCAAACTTGCTGAGGGTGCACTCTGTCCCTTCATCCAGCTCATTGATGACTGTGTTGAATAAGACTGGACCCAGTACTGACCCCTGGGGCACACCACTAGCTACAGGCCTCCAACCAGACCCTGAGCTGCTTATCACAACCCTCTGAGACCTGCCATTCAGCCAGTTCTCAAACCCACATCACTGGTCACTCATCCAACCCACACTTCCTAAGCTTGCTAACGAGGATATTATAGGAGACGGTGTCAAAAGCCTTGCTGAAGTCAAGGTACACAACATCCACTGCTCTCCCTTTATCCACCGAGCTCGTCATGCCATCACGGAAGGCTATCCGATTGGTCAGGCATGATTTCCCCTTGGTGAATCCATGCTGACCACCCCGATAACCTCCTTTTCCTCCACATGCTTATTGATGATCCCCTGAATAAGCTGTTCCATCATCTTTCCAGGGGTGGAGGTGAGGCTGACTGGCCTGTAGTTTCCTAGGTCGTCCTTCTTGCCCTTTTTGAAGACTGGAGTGACACTGGCTTTCCTCCAGTCCTCAGGCATGTCTCTGGTTCTCCATGACCTTTCAAAGATGATGGAGAGTGGCTTAGCAATAACATCTGCCAGCTCCCTGAGCACTCGTGGGTGCATCCTGTCAGGGCCCATGGATTTGTGGATGTCGAATTTGGCTAAAAGTTCTCTAACCCGATCCTTTGTCCATACTTTCTCTCCTGTCTCCAGGGTCTGAGATTCCTGAGGGCTGGCCTTAGCAGTAAAGACAGTTTAAGAAAAGTATATCTTGAAAGTTTAAGTACTAATTACAAGGGTATAATGTGTGTCAGTAAAGCTGCAAAGAAACATAAAAACCTCAGTCTACACCTCAGTCTACACCCAGTTAGTTATACAAAATTTATTTCTCCTTATAGGATTTTATTCAGTCATAAAAGAAGAAAAAGATTGTATTTTATGTATTTGAATATGCATCTTCATTTATTTATTCTGATTAAATAATAGTTCAGAACATAGTTTATTACTAGCAAGAGATTAATGTTAGTAATGACATAGTAATTAAACATCTGAATGTATTCAACAGATACATCTCTGAAGAAAAGTGCTCTTTTTATTAATTATTCAGTCAAGTGTATTGAATTAGCCATCAGAATACTCTTACTGAAGTCACACAAGATGGAAATTTATAAGACATACATATTTCACCCAACCAGCCTAATGTTAACTATTTATACTTTCCAAATTTGGGGTCCTCATATAAATTCTATTTTAAAGGTTCCTATTTAGAATTTACAAAAAACTAAACAGTGAGCCAGCACTGCATTCTTGCATGTTCCCCAAAATCTGAGGGATACAGGAGCTCATGCTCTCAGCATCACTTAGTTCACTTCTAACTCAAACACATCAGTTTCCCAAAGATATCCATAAATGGGGAACAACTGTACTGTGAAAATATGAAGTTCCAGCATAAAACTAAAAGGATCCATATAAAGTTTCACAAATTACATATACACTGATTAGTAAATAGTCCAAATGGGTATTGAAGTTAGACACTCCTCCATTTGGCTGCCTATGTTAGTCATTTATCACTTGTGTGGCAGGACTGCATGTAACCTTTTTGCTATATATAAATGTAACTTTTCAGTATTTGCTAGACACGTACTTCAGAATACAGCTTCAAAGTTAATAAAACTGTCAGCTTTAGAGAATAAGTGAAGATAATTTAGTTTCCTTCTTTTGGAAGAACACCATATCTTTACAGAAAAAGATTTATTTTGTGGAGAATAAAAAAAACCTGTCTTACCTTGGCATTCGATTTTAGCAGTGCTTCTCCTCCTAGAAGCTTTAGCTTGCTCTGACACTTGGCAGAAAACAAATGAAACACAAACATTATTTACTTACTCTTCCCTTTTGTAAGAACAAAACATGAAGCTTAGAAATTTCGACAAGTTTGTTAGTATAGGAAAAAAAGTTTTGACTTGGCTTCTACCACATCCCTCAGAGCCTGACCCAGAACAACAAATTAAGAAATATTTTTAAATTATATCACAGTAAAAAAAGTAGAACTTCATTTAATTGAAAGTAGAAAAGTAGCAGCAAAGAAAAGAAAGATGCATGATTTGATGAAAAAGGCAAGTTATGAGGGAAAAGTCGATATGGGGAAAGACAGTGAACAGATGAAAACCATGAGAAAGCAGGAAGAGAGAGTCATGGACAAGGCTGAATAGGAAAGCTAAGAAGTTAACACACTTGCTGCTACTATTCTGGCTCTCCAAACAGAGCAAACATGTTATAATACACATTTTTATTTTTAACTAATTTAGGGCAATATACTGTACACTTCAGAACCATGAAGGGCCACAAAGTTGATCAGAGGGATAGAGCACCTCTCCTATGAGGACAGGCTGAAAGAGTTGGGGTTGTTCAGCCTGGAGAACAGAAGGCTTCAGGGAGATCTAATTGCAGCCTTCCAGTACCTGAAAGGGCCCATGGGAAAGCTGGAGAGGGACTGTTCATCAGGGAGTGTAGTGACAGGGGGTAATGGGTTTAAGCTGAAGGAGGGTCGATTTAGATTAGATGTTAGAAAGAAATTCTTTACTGTGAGGGTGGTGAGGCACTGAACAGGTTGCCCAGAGAAGCTGTGGAAGCCCCATCTCTGGAAGTGTTTAAGGCCAGGTTGGATGGGGCTTTGGGCAACGTGGTCTAGTGGTGGGTGTCCCTGCCCATGGCAGGGGGATTGGAACTAGATGATCTTTGAGGTCCCTTCCAACCCAAACTATTCTGTGAAATGGTCTGATTTTTAGAAGTGCACTACATCAGCTCCCATGACTGCAATGGGATGTATGTCACGTCTGAAATTCACGCCACCACAGATGACCAAGGCTTCAGCAGGAAACACCTGCTAAACTCTTTTTTGTTTTATAACCATCAGCAATTTAACCTGCCCCATGACGGGGCAGGATGTATTCTACTAAGCAGTAAAACTACTAAGCAGTACTTTGGAAATCTGGCTTTTAATATTTTGAACCAAAACACAATATAGGATTTCTCCAATAAAAACTGCTAATGCTGACACTCAACCATTGGAACATTATATCATAAACCATATAACGTAGAAGCTAATTCAATGAATATTAGTGGTTTAAACCTTTTGCTGAAACACGCATGCATCCAGGATGCAACAATCACAAAGTAATAAAAATCCTACTGTTTTTATCAACTTCTAAAAACAATGCACATTATCACTTCCTGTATTGTTTCGGTGCTGCTGGGAACGAGATACAAGATATCAAAGCTCCTCAATTAAATTCAAAATAATAATCATTCTAATTTCCCTTCTAATCAGAAAATTTCCAAGAAAGTACACATCCTCTGAAGTGGCGCCAAACAGAACTTCTGTTGACAGCTTATTACAGTACTTCAGAAACCTAGACACAGCATTCCCTGTCACTTTTTCAATATTAAGACAAATTTACATGTAACAACAAATAAAATCTTTTAAATCTAATTCTGTAAAATTATTGCACTGTCGGTTGTCTCTACTTTGTTCTACTTTAAGTTTGGAAGTATTTTTACTTCAGTTTCTGATACTTTTAATGATTTGAATCTACAACTCAGAACTCAAGCAAATAGCATATAAATACCACATGAAATTGAGTGAAGCAATTAAGTCTCTCAAAATATAATTTAGAACATGACTTTTCATCAGACTCAGCAGAATCTATAAGATGCATAGAACTCCCTCAGAACTGTTTAAAATTTTTCTTTCCTGGGATCCCTGTAAATAAAAATAAGTCGCTTTGAAATGTTATTAGCCTACTGAGCCATATATCAAGAGAGATAAATTTTATTCTTGAGGATGTAACTGTCATTTTGTATGAGCATATGTTAACTTGATTGTCCTTCTAAGCCTCTTTCTCCTCCCATTCTCTCTATCCTTTAAGAGCCAAAGTACTTGTGAACAGTGGTTGAATCCCATCTTGCATGAGGCTAAAGAGAGAAGGATCTAAAGTCTCAGTGTGCTGGTACTACCCGAACACAAGTAAATTGTTTAATTTTTCCTAGTTTTAACATATACTCCCATTCTACTTAACTAAACCATAACATCAGCACACTGTAAACAAACTTTGACACTGCAAGGCCATTCTTCACCCCTGCCAGAACTTACAGCTTTGGCCTTTCCAAAGATCTTTTCTTCTCCCCCCTTTTTTTTCCTCGTTTTGTTGTGGTGGTTTCTGTGGAGGGGGTGAGGTAAGCATACAGTGAAGGATGGGGGGGGGATCAACTAAAAAATGCTGAGGAAAGTTTACAACAAATCTAGTCTATCACTTGTGATTTGCATACCTCTTCCATCTGCTTCCAAATACTCTCACATTCATCCAAGAGTTCTTCCTTGGCATCTGCAGGATTAATGGGGTCATTGGTGATTTCTGATGAATGTTCAGCCTATTAACAAGCCAATAGAACAATTATCATGTAGATCCACAATAATTATTAACAGATTACTGAATCATACCTTCTACTTCAGGTCAAATATGTAACAGAGCAATCCCTCTGAATCCAAAACTTTCAGTTAACTCCCCTGTGTTTCTAGATATCACCCAATCATTCAGTAAAATCAGCTAACTATATTACTATAGTAAAATTTGAAGACACTAATAAGGTTTTTTAAAAATCTAATCACAAAGTCCTAAATTGTCAAAACTGCTTTGATTATCTGCAATGGTGTTTTTTATTTTGACAACTTTAATAAAGAAACAATAAGAGAATCTCACATCTACAAAGCCACACTTTTCTTCCATATATCTGCAAAGTTGTTAAGCATAGTTACTTCTGCTCTGTCTTCCAATAAGCGTCCTCATCTATTTATCTTTATGACAACTTGAATTCAGAATCTTTTTGATTAACAAATTAAAGTGTTCTGGAGCTTACTAGAAAAACAAACAAAAGAACCTGCAAGATATGCAGGCAACCAAGGAAAGAGGGCACCAGGACACAAGAAAAAAAATCAACTCAAGTTAAATTAAAAAGTTTGAGAAATTGTTGGGTCAGATAGAAAACATAAAAACCGAGAAATTTAATGCTAGTTAAATCTATAAAGAGATACATGAACAACAACAGCAATTAAGAAGGAAAAACAAGAAGGGCCAAGATGGCATTCAAAGGATTTTTTTTTAAATTTTTTTTTTTTTTAGGTAAAACAACCAACAGAAATTTCCTAGATGTACAAGATGCAGGAAGCCTTTAAAAATACTTATACAGATCACTGTGACCACCAAACAGTTAGAGACTAAAGAGAGATATTTAAAAAGATAAAGATCTAAAGAAGAAATAAACATCTCTGCCTTTTTAATGATGCACAAATTCCTAACTCAACCTCTTGTTCATTTTCAGAGCAAAAACACAGCACCAGAAAAATTTATGTTGAAAAACCAAATAATTTAGAAGGAGGGAAATATACAACTAGTACCTCCAAAGTTCAAGTATGTCATAGCAGAGTGGCTAAGAAAAAACAGAATGTCTCACTGAACACTGAAATTATTCTAGAGAACTGAAAGGTAGCAATATTTCTACTAAGCCTTCCTGGAAAATTTGTTGCATTAATAATTAAAACCAGAACACTAGAAAATCTGGATTGCCATGATCAGATAAGGTCTAACAAGCACAGGTTTTGCAAAGGAAAATCATTATCTTCTTTAGTCTTGGAATGTCTCCATAACATAAAGAGAACTAGTTCACATAATTTATTAAGACTTCTGAAATGCCTCCAGCAAAGTCCCCCACAGAAGGCTAATAAAAAACCTAAGAAGTCTTGAAATGCGATGCACTTTTTTTTCCTCAGACTAAAAATTGTCAAGGAGATAAACAAACAAAAAAAGAGCCTGAACAGATAATTTTCACCATGGCAAAAAGGCTCAGCAGCAGAGCTAAAAGGGCGTGAGTGAAAAGAACAAAAAGTGAGGAGGGAAAAAAAAACCCCAAACCCTTTGGATATTTTAAAGGGGTCCTAGGGTGGAATAAAAAGTCCTATCCCTCTGTGTCCCCCCAGCAATAATACAATCCATCAACATGGAAACATTACATGAAATAAATCTCTGAGTACCTAGCAAAAAAACCCAAAGTAGCCAAAATGACTTGTGGTTCCAAACAATGTGCTGTTATTTACCTTATAAACTATATACACCAAAGTATCACGTTCAGATGTTCTTCCTTGTGGCCTGCAGTTTTCCCTATTTCTGTATGGTAAAATTAGGTTCCTATTCGTACACCATACTTGAAAACTGTAGACTTTTTTTTTTTTTTGCATGTTATTAACATTAATGCATTCCAGTTTTGACATGTGATTCCTTCTTACCTCATTTTACAACTAGGTAAAAATACACACAGGGACAAGTGTGCATCATAGGCTCTACGCCAGCCAAGCTTTATGGGAAATGTTTATATTAACAAATACAAAACGACCAACTACTGGAAGAAATTCACAGATGAAAAAGGAAAGTAACAGCAGCTCTGGAAAAACTGATAGGCAAAAGAAATAAGACAGAAAACCAGAAGTTCACCTTAGGAAGGAGAAGAATAAAAGGAGTATACAAATAACATCACAAAAGAGGGAGCTCCCGTTCTCCTTGACATAAGCCCCAGAACTACACCAGCGACAGAAGAAGGTGAGAAAGGAGGTTACTCCGCACAGGCTAACGCCGAACGCAGCCTTGTGCCAGGCGGGAGCAGGCGGGCAGGGCCCATTCCCTTCCCAGCAGCCCCGCGCCCCAACGGTCGCAAGCCTCCCCAAGGCGCCGCGGCTGCCGCGGCTCCACGGCCGAGGAGCTGCTCCGCTCGGTCACCGAAACCCGGGAACCCTTCCCCGGGCCGGCGGCGACGCTCAGGGCAGCCGGGTGGCCGCGGTGCAGAGGCCACTGGTCGCCCCCTTCCCGCCCGTTACCATGGCGGCTCCGCGCTGCGCTCGGCTCTGCCCGACCCGCGTCCTCCTTTGCGCGCGCTCCGCGTTCAGTGGCTGCGTCCCGTGGCGTCACTTCTAATGCGACCGGCACCGGGTGCTGTTGGGGACGGGAAGTGTCGCAGAGAGGTGATGTTCTGCAGCATGGCGTCGTCCGAGTCTGAGCGTAAGCGAAAGCAGCCTGAGACGGTGAGCGGCAGCGAGGAGACGGTGAGCGGCAGCGAGGAGATGGTGGCGGCAGCGGCGGCGGCAGACGAGGAGGATGAGGAGGAGCGCTGGGTCGGGCCGCTCCCGGGAGAGGCCGCGCAGGCGAAAAAGAGGAGAGGTAACGGGAGGCCCGGAGCCTTCGCTCTCCTGCCCCTTTTCGGGGGAGCGGCCCGGGAGGCGTCCGCGGTGCTGCCCCGGGGTGGGACCGCCTGGTAGCTGGGTCGCCTTCCGGCGATTCCTCCGCGCCCCGGGGTTGGGACAGGACGACAGCGGGCGGAAGCCCGTTGCCTGAAGCTGTGTCTCGTACGTAAGATGACCGGGCTGTGGAGGGGCCGCTCGAGTGCAGCACTATAGGCTGGGGGACGCCGTATTTCTGCTTCATCTGGAAGCCAGCCTTATGCTAAGAGGCCGTGCTTTGCAGCATCTGCGTTGCCGAAGCCGTGCTGCTTAGAGCTGTGGGGTTCACTCTTCTGGATCACTGCCCTAAGCTGGAGGAGTAGGAGAAGCCTCCAGGCTGTATTTTGATATATAGTGTTGATGTGTCCAGGAACTGTCTGGCTGTCATGGTAAAGTAAATGTGAGTTTAACGATGTTCAACAGATACAAACCTACTGCTTCAGTAACCAATGCCATTGTGCAGGTGTTAATGGTTAGGATGTAAAAATCGGAGACAAAAGCAGAAAATCAGATTATTTTAGGTGGGACAGTTAAACAATTAAATAGGTAGGCGCTAGCACTTAGAATTTAAGCTACCATACCTGTGTGGGACCTTGAATCTCTTAACAGCTACAGGGATACATTTGGTTTTGGAAGAAAATGAGGTGCAAATGACATTCTGTTTACTGGCAGTAACCTAAAAATTGTTGTACTTAATTTTTTTTTATACATTCAGACAGCCAAGGTAGTAGTCACTTTAAATGGGGGCATCTGTATGGGTTAAAGCTGAGCTTAAGTGGCTTTAGTCTACCAAGACTATAAGCCTGAGTACAAACCTGCAATGGCTTTTATTATGTTTGTACAAAAACCTAGCATATTCTTGACTAAAATGGGAGTAAGCTGTTCAATGGTAAGTAAGGGAGAACAGAAGCTAGACGTACCTTTATAAAAAAAAGTCCTGATTTTTCTTTTTATTCTGTCTAGTTCTTGAATTTGAACACGTTTATCTTGATAATCTACCGTGTGCTTCAATGTATGAACGCAGTTACATGCACAGAGATGTCATTACACATGTAGCATGTACTAAGTAAGTGTCTCTTTTTTCCCCATTATATCTTATTGTCAGAGATGTATTTTTGTATGTGCTAGGAAGTTTTCATTGTAGGAATTTAATAATGGAAAGTTACTGTGTCCAGAGGTGGTGTTTTGAGTTTGGTGGGGGGTTTTTTTGTTGTTTGTTTCGTTTGGTGGGGTTTTTTTTGAAAACTAAGTGCAAAGGAAAGGAGTTACAGAAGCAGAAGAAGCAAGATAAAAATTGTTAAAATAGACTACAAGAAGGTCTTAAAATCCTTATTGCAATGTGCAGTGTATACAGGAATAAGAGCAACTGACTGCATCTGAACAAAATATGATTCCACAGAACTGGACCAATTGAGGAGATAGCTTTCTTCTCTTTTATATATACACACACCCATACATTAGTAAATAGTAACTACTGGGAAATCAGACCTAAAATAGGAATAAAATTTACATAGTCAAAGGGATAGTATTATATATTTCTTCAGTTCAGGCTGTTGACTTTTCATAGATTAATCCAGAGTGCATTAAAATACTTTTTTGCTTTTCTGGGAGTGATAGTACCCATTCAGATAGTTTGTCACAGTAATTTGTTTAAAGTTCATTCTCTACACAGCATTAATTATAGTGCAAATTACTGCCTCAGAGTGATATGAAAGTGCATAACATGTATATCTTTTTGGTTTGTTATTTTTCTTTTGTAGGACAGATTTTATCATAACAGCCAGTCATGATGGACATGTAAAATTCTGGAAAAAAATAGAAGAAGGGATTGAGTTTGTTAAACACTTCCGGAGTCACCTGGGTGAGAACTTGCTTTTTCTTCTCTAAAGGACTTCACTTTTTCCTCCCCTTTTGCTCTTACTCATGAGGAGGGAGGTTCTGGGATTCATTTAGTGCAGTCAGGGGTTAAGTGATATCTACCCAGCTTCTTCATTCCCCTATCCTGTTGTGTTTTGCTCCCAAACTGCAGGAGAGCTAGGGTGAGAATAAAACATGCAGGACTCCTCCTGCACAGATACTCTACATCCTTTGCATTGCGTGGTGCCCCGCCTGTGGGGAGAATGTCTAGGACATGAAGAAACTGTCTATTTAAAAATAAGTGAACAAGGTGCATGACAGGGTTTGTAAAATCCAGAGAACTTTAAGAAGATGTACTTTAAGTAAGGTTACCTTCATCCCTTATAATTTTTTTGTTTTGTTTTCCCCTGCAGTATGGGAAAAATGGTTATTTTCATCTGGGATTATTTCAACTCTAGAGTAAATTCTGCATCATTGTCATGATTATCAGCTGAATTGCAATTAGGAATTAGTAATTTTAACCCAACTTTCTGAGTTAGTAAGTACACATAGCTTTTCTATATTATGCTAAGCATTAAATAGGCTGGGCAGAAAGTGAGGTTCTCATTCCTATTAGAAATGATGATATGCCTGATGGGGAAAAAAATCCCAGTTTGATATACAGACTGTTACAGTAAGAAAAATATTTAATAATAGTAACAGTACTGTTTCTTTTTAGAGCTAGAAAAAATGTTATGGTGGGTTCTTGATCTTAACGATCAACTTCTCAATATATACAGAAACAAAATGTGAGAACAAAGGCTACCAAGCAAAAATAAGTATTGTGAAAAACTTATGGAAGGCTCAATTGCAGAGTAATTTTGAGTAGTGTGTGTGTTAATAGCAGGACTGTAATATTCTATAGAGCTATTCTTTTTCTCTTTTGAGAGATGCAAGCTGAAAAGCACATAATTTTTTACCACACCATAACGTTGTTCTCATTTTTTAAAATTAACATTTAAAATGAAAACAATTTTCATTATAATCTTTCATTTATGTATGTGGTAAGTAGTTCATTATCACATACCTGATTCTAAACAGTGGTAGGATACAAAGTGTTGTTTTGTGGGTTTTGGTTTTTGTTTTTTGTTATTAAAGTCAGGTAGTTTTTTAAGTCAAAAGGTGGAGAAACAGCTGAGAAACAGGTTTAAACCTCTGTAGGTTTTTTTCCTGTGGAATATTGTAATGAAGAATGTCCCTTTCCTGTATCTTAATAGTATATTAACTTTTTTAATAGGTGTTATTGAGAGTATTGCTGTTAGTTCGGAGGGGGCATTATTCTGTTCAGTTGGAGATGACAAAGCAATGAAGGTGTTTGATGTAGTCAACTTTGATATGATCAACATGCTGAAACTTGGGTAAGTTACTTAGTTCTTGAAAATGTTTGTTTGGGATTATAAATGGTGGTTATTTTGCTAAGACGTAACCCAATAATTTGGGGGGTTTTGAGGGTTTTTTCCCCCCAGTCAGATGAAGCTGAGTAAGTTGCATTATGCATCCTGTGGCTGGAGGCTGCCTGACTGAATAGAAAAATTTGTGACTCTGTATGCAACAGTACATGAGTGGAATAGGTCTGTGCCTTTCCTCAGTGTCAAATATTATGCACAAAATGTGATGTTTCTCAAAATACTTAGCTAGGCCTACTTTTTTCCTGTTGTTTGACACTGAAGTTAAAATTTATAGCCAACTAATAGTTCCAGTAGGGAAGGAACTTGGCCTGTATGTATTGTCATATTTGTTGTCATAGGGATAGAAATTTCCTTCTTCTGTTAGAAAAAATGTCATCGTTTTCCTTAGTCTTGCTGTTGTAGGATTTCTGTAGTTACACAGTATGTAGCTAAAGAATCTGGGAGAAATAGGGATGGATTGTACTGGAATTACCAGAGGACAGAGGCAATACCAGAGGAAAACAAGCCCCACACTGTTACAAGGGTGGGTTTGGAGGGTTGGAGTATCAATGAATGCAGTACTAAGAGTGGTAGAAGTACTGATTTTTCCACAAGCCTGTTAAAATTGGACAACTTCTTCCTCACAGTCTACTATTTGTCAGCTAATTGTGAAATGGAATATAAGTATAAACTCAAGGGGGAAAAAAAAAAGCTTGTTAGAATGCCTGTATAAGGCTTATGTTATCTGCTGTGCTGGTTATAGTTTTAGTATCATCCTCCAGGTCATGTTCTTAGCCTATAGGAATTGATTCCCTCTTGGCTGTCTACTGTGGAAAAATTCCAGTTACCCTTAGTCTGTTGGTTTTGTTGGTCTTTTCTAATTAGCAGCCCTGTATTGTCACTACAAAATTTGTAAAATTATAGGATAGGATAAAATAAATTTAATATTAAGAAAAACTTCATTTGATGTTACAATAGAAGATGCTTTTTTTTTTTTTTCTGTTTGAGAATTCAGGGAAAACTGAGGTAGAATTTAAATCAATTTTGTTTCCGGGATACCCTGAGAATGCTACCAATGAAATTTTTCTTTAGTATGTTCCCTGATTTATCTTTAAATAAATTTTTTTCAGTCTCAGTGATCAAGACCCACCTCTCCCCATATATTTTTTTGAGGATAATTGGGTTTTACCTGAAGTGAACTCTTTAATGAAGAAGAGAATAGTATGCAACATAAGCATTGTCCTGAATAACCTTTTAAAACTTACTGTTTGTTGCTTTATCTTCTGCATTGCTGTCTATTGAACAGATAGTTTCTGTTGATGTGCCTGAGTATGTTTTCATGGCTGTTTGCTCAGGCTTGCAATGGTTAATGTAGAATCAAGTTCTGTGTGGTCTTTTCAGCTTATTTTATCTTGTGTTGATAGGTGTATGCTGGTATATTGCAGGGCTGATTAGCTTTGTCTTAAATTCTTCAGATCCTTTCAGTTCTAACTAATCTATACAGTGTGGCTATTTGCAAATACCTGTGCTTTATGCTTCTATCAATGATCTTGAGAAGGGTGGCTATTTCTACAGAAACTTTGGATAATGATGCATAGATCAATGGGACATCATATTTATTTATGTATTTATTTGATCCTATTCTTTCTAGGGAAACTGAGACAAAGTTCTGGTTATGTTCCTCTTTATGAGAACCTTTACCAGACAGGCATTGAAAATCCAAATTATTAGTGTCCGTCATTTGTCAGTCCTTCAGTATCTGTTAGTTTGATTTGTGAAAGGATATTAAATACGAGTTTCTTATGGAGACTGTATCATTTATTTGTGGTCTTTTAGTTTCTGAGTTCTGATTCTCAAAATCTTTTCTTACAGACTTCTTTAAAAGCAGACATAACTTATATTATTGACCATATGTCTGGCTTGTTTTATTTGTAGAATGTGTTTTTGCTAGTAGAAAATGCATTCCTTCTTAAATGCATTCAGGATGCTTATTGACTATAGGGTGATTGTCTTTGTTTTACTTATATTGCGTTTTAGTTTTGTTTTCCTTTTTGCAAGACCTAGTTGAACTTTTCTGTAAGTGTATGGCAAAGGTGCACGTTTCTTCATTTCCACTGAGGCATTAATCACTTACCAGATGTAAGAGAAATGCTGTTGAATCATAGAAATTGAGTAGTAATCATTAATGCTACTTGTGCTATTTAGCTGGATTTCCATCCTTCTTCTTTTATACTTACCTTCTACCTTTGCTTTCTGTCACAGCTTCTTTATAAAACAATACAGGAGCAAGAGAAATTGGCCAAGCCATCCACTGAATTGTGTTGTTTGGAAAAGCTTGCTTATAACACTGTTGAATTTTACTAAATAAAGTTGAAAATTTGCTTCTGATATTTGATTTCAAGTTGATAGTATAACTTGATCATTATCTAAGTAACACCAGTCCTTATTTCTTTTTCTTTTTTTATCTTTTTTTCTCCTTCCACTGTTGTTGCAGCTACAACCCTGGCCAATGTGAATGGGTGTATTGCCCTGGAGATGCCATATCTTCTGTTGCAACATCCGAGAAGACTACAGGAAAAATATTCATATATGATGGACGAGGAAATAACCAGCCACTTCACATTTTTGATAAACTCCATACATCTTCTCTTACTCAGATACGATTGAACCCTGTCTACAAAGTAGTAGTGTCTTCTGACAAATCTGGAATGATCGAGTACTGGACTGGTACTCCTCATGAATATAAATTTCCCAAGAATGTGAACTGGGAGTATAAAACAGATACTGATCTATATGAATTTGCTAAATGCAAGGCTTACCCATCCAGTATAAGTTTTTCACCTGATGGCAAGAAAATGGCCACTCTTGGGTCTGACAGAAAAGTTAGGATTTTCCGTTTTCTGACTGGGAAGCTTATGAGAGTCTTTGATGAATCTCTGAGTGTGAGTTTGGTTTTGCTTCTCTTTTTTTTGAGGCTTTTTCTCTACTTATTTGAGTTTATTTATCAGCACATTCCCCTAAGTTATCATCTGTTTCTATATTTTTTCTTACAGAAAAAGGTTTTCTGGGTTCTCTTACTTTTCTCTTGTATTGCTTTGCCCCAGAATTAATTCTTACAGATTTATGTTAATCATGCAGTTGTTGATTTTCATCTGTGTTTTTATACTGCTAGATTTCTTTTTACTAGAAAGCAATTGTGGAAAATGCACATTTCAAATAGCATCAAAATAATGAATTAAATTTCTCATTTAAGAACTTTGTTAGACAGCTGCACACTTTCCTTTCTTTGCTGAAGCTTAGTATTACAACATGCCTGTTGCATCACTAAAATAGAGTATTACTTGTACTGATTTTAACTCTTCAGTTAAGTTTGAGTGGAATAGCCTCACTTGAATTCTGTATTTTCTAATCATATGGATTAGTGTTTTGCTGGATCAAAAGTTTAAAATATGTTCATGTAATAGTGATTTTTTTTTTTCTTTTTTTCTGTAGATGTTTACTGAACTTCAGCAGATGAGACAGCAACTCCCAGACATGGAGTTTGGTCGACGTATGGCAGTTGAGCGTGAGCTGGAGAAAGTGGATGCAGTAAGATTAATTAATATCATTTTTGATGAAACTGGACACTTCGTTCTTTATGGAACCATGTTAGGCATTAAGGTCATAAATGTAGAGACTAACAGGTAAGTTCCAGTGACACACATTGAGATAAATATGTTTGTTTCAAAGTCTATATTCAGTCAAATTTACAGTGTATTTAAAACTTTATATGACTGTGGGGGTCTCTAATCTTTTTTTTTTGTTGTTTTTATTTGGGAGCTTTGCATTAGACTGTAGATAAGATACTCCCATGCTTTGTAATGAGTTGTTGCAGTTTAAAGCTTAGTAAAATGAGGAGAAACCATGGCAAGCATATTTGTATTACAAATGTGTAATCAGTGAATCTCTGGCTAACTAGATGTGATAACATAAAGTAAATGTGGATTATGCAGTTGGGATTTTATCATGTAAGGAGGCTGACTAGTAAATTATGTAGCAAGTTTCAATAGAGAAGCATCATAAAAACAGTAAATTATTTTGAGAGGGTTTTGGAATTCTGCTTTGAGTCTTGCATTCAGAAACGAGACATTCTCTGACTGTAAGCAGCTAATAATAGTTACACCTTTTTACATCTTGTACTTCAGGTGTATTCGTATCTTGGGAAAACAAGAGAACATCAGAGTGATGCAACTAGCTTTGTTCCAAGGAGTAGCAAAGAAGCATCGTGCTGCAATCACTATAGAGATGAAAGCATCTGAAAATCCTGTTCTCCAGAATATCCAGGCAGATCCAACAGTAGTCTGCACGGCTTTTAAAAAAAATAGGTTTTACATGGTGTGTGTGGTTTCTATTTAAATAAGTCCATTTTTATACAGATGTTTTCTCTGCATTATTTTTTTTCTCCGTGCACCTTTCCAGTGCTTTTTTTTGTCTTAAGTATTTGCAAACATAACTTTACCAGAGGAGTCCCTTTATATTGCAAATACATTCTAGAATTTTTAGCTTGAACTAGCTATAAATTGACTAGAAACAGCTTTGCAATCTTTAATTTTTTCATTATCGCTCAAGCAGTTAAATAAACTTGGATGGTTTTGGCTCTCTAAATTATAGTTTTCTGAGAAGGGTATATGCTTTTGTTCGAGTTGAAAAAAAAAAAAGCACCTTAAATAAGAACATTAAAAAAACCTAACCAGATCTTAAACTGATAAAGAAACAATACTTAACTGTCTAAAATATGTAATAAAAAATAATTAAATTCAGAGCGGCATCAGGACTTGGTAGCACCAAGTACGTTATGGGCAACTAATAAAAACAGGAGTCATCTTCCTGTTCACAACGTAGATTTTGGGTGAGATACAATGAATTAGCCAAACAGAAGCAATTCCAGAGTAGTTAGTAGTTGATCTGGGATGTGATCACCATAGAGGTTAGAGACCTGTCTGTCTTTTGTTGTTATTTGTGCTTGAATTTGATCGTGTTTTCCGTTGGAGCAAGATAGTGTGCTTTATAAAGCTTTGTGTGGTTAGTGTGTAGTGTATAATGGAATGTACTACTCTGAACAATTTGACAAGTGAAGAGGAAGAGTTAGACAAAATCTGGAAACATTACTCACTGTTAGAGAAGACATGACTATATGCATGCAAAAAAAGATTAGTGATTATTATTTGATATGTAAGTGTACTACTCACTGAAGTAGATGCTGATGTATGTTTTCCTCTAAGTACTATAAAAATCACGTTTCTGAGATTTCTCCTGTTTTGAGTTAAATTTGCTGGTTTTCTATAGTTTTGTAGTCATGCAATCAGTTTGACTTTGTAGTGAAACTAAAACTTTTGTTATGAAACCTACCAGTTTTATCTGAATATAACAGAACAACTAGATATTCTTCATTCTTTTTTTTAAAGAAAAGATGCTGAACTACTGTGGGCTTTCTGTTGAAAAAGGGAGGGAGTTTAAAGATAACAGACTATAAAAAGTTGCTTGGATTTATATGTAGTTGTACTGGAATTTGAGACTGTGGAAATGCTAGTAACACACAACACTGAAATGCAAGGATAGACTGTCTATGAATTCTCTTCCTACATTTCAAAACTAGTTGGTGTTTAGCAGGGTGAATAATGACACTGTACTGATGGGTACAGAGCAGTGTGTAAGATAAGGGGGGAAAAAAAGAGAAAACCAGTTAACCTTCTGTTCTTTTGTTCTTCAGTTTACTAAACGTGAACCAGAAGATACGAAGAGTGCAGATTCTGACAGAGATGTATTTAATGAGAAACCTTCTAAGGAAGAGGTCATGGCAGCCACTCAGGCAGAAGGTCCCAAAAGAGTTTCAGACAGTGCCATCATCCACACAAGCATGGGAGATATTCATATCAAGCTTTTTCCTGTTGAGTATGTATTTGGTAGTTTTTCTGTTATTCTGTTTTTCCTTCCTTCCGTGCTTGTTGGTGGCAGTATACAACACTTACATTTCAAAGTAGGAATAATTCTTTTCTTCCCCTCTTTCTACTGTCCTTGTTTCCTGACAGTTTCTTAATACATCAAGCTAGGAATGTGACTTTTGACAAACACAAATAAAGTAGGGTAAAAAATAGATCCAAGTAGCAGTTGGGGATACAGGGGTTTCTTATGATTCTTGCTTTTATTTAATTATTGGTTTAGGGGGTTTATTCCTTTCTTAACTTTTGTTCATTGTCTGAACTGCAAATGTGGATAGGTCATGATGCCTCTTCTGTGTAAGCTACATATTATTGTAAGGCAGTGCTGTTTGATTCTGTCTTGAGAAAGAATGATGGTGTTGGCAACAGCAGTAGGTTTGGCAGTAGGTCTGTGTAAGCTAGAGGAACAGTAGTTTGCTCCTTCAAGAGCAGCATAAAATTTATACCTGTGTATGATGATAGTGCTGTGTATATCCAAAACCAGGCATATAATTGAAGAAGAGTTTTTATGCATGACAATTGCTAAAGTTACTGTGTCAGCATCTCTCTTTGTGATCATAGAATCACAGAATGGTTTGGGTTGGAAGGGACCTCAAAGACCATCTAGTTCCACCCCCCCTGTTGCGGGCAGGGACACCCTCCACTAGACCACGTTGCCCAAAGCCTCATCCAGCCTGGCCTTGAACACTTCCAGGGAGGGGGCATCCACAGCTTCTCTGGCCAACCTGTTCCAGCGCCTCACCACCTTCACAGTAAATAATTTCTTCCTAACATCTAATTTAAATCTATCCTCCTTCAGCTTAAGGCCATTGCCCCTTGTCCTGTCACTACTTGCCCTTGTAAACAGTCCCTCTCCAGCTTTCCTGTAGGCCCCTTTAAGTACTGGAAGGCTGCTGTAAGGTCTCCCTGGAGCCTTCTCTTCTCCAGGCTGAACAACCCCAACTCTCTCAGCCTGTCCCCATAGCAGAGGTGCTCCAGCCCTCTCATTATCTTCAGGGCCCTCCTCTGGACTCTCTCCAGCAGCTCATGTCTGTATTGTACTGGGGCCCCCAGAGCTGGACACAGTACTGCAGGTGGGGTCTCACGAGAGCAGAGTAGAGGGGCAGGATCACCCCCTTGACCTGCTGGTCACACTTCTTTTGATGCAGCGCAGGATATGGTTGGCTTTCTGGCCTGCAAGTGCACATTGCTGGCTCATGTTGAGCTTCTTGCCCATCAACACCCCCAAGTCCTTCTCCTCAGGGCTGCTCTCAATCCATTCTCCACCCAGCCTATAGTTGTGCTTGGGACTGCCCTGACCTATGTGCAGGACCTTGCACTTGGCCTTGTTGAACTTCATGCGGTTTGCATGGGCCCACCTCTCCAGCCTGTCAAGGTCCCTCTGGATGGCATCCCTTCCTGCCAGTGTGTCGACCACACCACACAGCTTGGTGTCGTCAGCCAACTTGCTGAGGGTGCACTCAATCCCACTGTCCATGTCGCCAACAAAGATGTTAAACAGCGCTGGTCCCAGTACCAACCCCTGAGGAACGCCACTCGTCACTGATCTCCACTTGGACATTGAGCCGTTGACCACAACTCTTTGAGTGCGGCCATCCAGCCAATTCCTTATCCGCTGAGTGGTCCATCCATCAAATCCATGTCTCTCCAATTTAGAGACAAGGATATTGTGTAGGACAGTGTCAAATGCTTTGCACAAGTCCAGACAGATGACATTTGTTGCTCTTCCTTATCGACCAATGCTGTAACGCTGTCATAGAAGGCCACCATATTCATGAGGCACGATTTGCCCTTAGTGAAGCCATGTTGGCTGTCACCAGTCATCTCCTTATTTTCCATGTGCCTTAGCATTGTTTCCAGGAGGGTCTGCTCCATCATCTCACTGACCAGCCTGTAGTTCCCCGGGTCTTCCTTTTTCCCCTTTTTAAAAATGGGGGTTATGTTTCCCCTTTTCCAGTCAGTGGGAACTTCACCAGGCTGCCAGGACTTCTCAAATGTGATGGAGAGTGGCTTAGCCACTTTGTCTGCCAGTGTGAAAGCACTGTTCAGCAATAACTAAAATTTCACTGTGTTATCAAGACTGCTGCTGCCTTCCTGTGTAGTTGTGCAACTTCTTACTCCTCTCAAGTTTTTTTGCAGTGAGCTCTGGGTTTGAGGAAGTGAGGATTTTTTTTCTTTATTTGATAAAAGCCATTTCTACAGCATGCTGAAACACTGCTCAGTACAACAGGATCTTAGTTTCATCTGAAATCTTTATGGCCTTGCCACCAATGAAATATTTATTGTAGCTTGTATTTTCTGTTACATGATTTTAGGTGCCCCAAAACAGTGGAAAACTTCTGCGTGCACAGCAGAAATGGTTATTACAACGGACACATATTTCACCGTATCATCAAGGTACCTTGTAAAAAGTTCTCTCTTTTTTTTTGTGTGTTGTTTGTTTGTTTGGGGTTTTTTTGTTGGTTTAGATCATGTCCCTTTGTGGTCAGTCCTCTGTTAAGCCTTTCATTTCCGTTTTGCACAAAGGATTTCTGGAATGGCCTCAGAGTTGCCTGTAATGTCTGAACAACTCTGAGATTCTAAATAGCTTTATCACTTACTGAAGTTGTTTAATAGTTGTTCTGCAACTGACAAGGTGGAAGAAATCTGAAAATTGAATGAAAGACCAATTCAGCAATCCTGCTTGATTTAAGACTTTGTTTCATGTCAGAAGGCATTTCTTGTAAGGCTTCTTATTTCTGTTGCACCAGAATCAAGCTGATAGAGCCTAAGTGTTTGCAGAAGATACAGATAGTCAGGTTTCTTTCCTTCCCTAGCAGGAGCAGTGAGTAAGCTTGTTTTTTCACAAGTACTCGATTATCAATTAAAGAAGTCCTGAATGCTTTGTCCTTTATCCACAGCATTTTAACATGTTTTGTTGAAAGGGTTGAAGTAAGTTTGAAAAAAATGTCACCTGTCATAAACCACTTTTGCTTATTTATTCTATGCGATGATGTAATAACATTTACTTTCTATGCAGGGTTTCATGATTCAGACTGGTGACCCAACTGGCACAGGAATGGGAGGAGAAAGTATTTGGGGAGGGGAATTTGAAGATGAGTTTCATTCAACTTTACGACATGACAGACCATATACGCTCAGCATGGCTAATGCAGGACCAAATACCAATGGATCCCAGTTTTTTGTAACAGTAGTGCCAACTGTAAGTAATACTAAAAGTTCAGTTTAAGGCCTGAGATGCTAACTTGATAGTAAAAATAAATTTATTTCTAATGGAAAAGGGAACACATGAGTACTATCTAAATAATCTTTTCTTGTTATTTTGCAAATAAATGCTGCACATGACGATGTATACTGTGTAGGCTTCAAAGAAACCATCCTTTAAGAAATGGAAAAGTATTTTTGTCAATTGTGATCAAGAGACCTTTTGCCTTTAATTGGAGTAAGGGTGGTATCAAATTTTTAGTAAATCAGACATGTTTGCAATTGTGTATTACTAGACTATTTTATATTAATATACTGGAAATCTAGTTATTGCTTAGATTGTTTGCAGTTTTTGGATTGGTGTCAGGGTGTGGTGGGTTGACCCTGGCTGGGGGCCAGGTGCCCACCAGAGCCGCTCTCTCACTCCCCTCATTCACTAGACAGGGGAGAAAAGGCATAACGAAATGCTTGTAGGTCAAGATAAGGACAGGGAGAGATCACTCACTAATTGTTGTCACGAGCAAAACAGACCGAACTTAGAGAGGTAATTCATCTCATTTATGACTAGGCAAAACAGAGTAGAGGAATGAGAAAATAAAATCAACTCTTAAAACACTTCCCCCCACCCCTCCCATCTTCCCGGGCTCAACTTCACTCCCGGCTTCAACCTTCCCCCCCCTCAGCGGCACAGGGGGACGGGGAATGGGGGTTACGGTCAGTTCATCTCATGGTGTTTCTGCCGCTTCTTCATCCTCAGGGGGAGGACTCCTCTCATCGTTCCCCTGCTCCAGCATGGAGTCCCTCTCACGGGGTGCAGACCTTCAGGAGCAAACTGCTCCAGCGTGGGGTCCCCCACGGGGTCACAAGTCCTGCCAGCAAACCTGCCCTGGCGTGGGCTCCCCTCTCCACGGGTCCACCGGTCCGGCCTGGAACTTGCTCCAGCGTGGGCTTCCCACGGGCCGCAGCCTCCTTCAGGTGCCTCCACCTGCTCCAGCGTGGGGTCCTCCACGGGCTGCAGGTGGAATCTCTACACCCCCTCATCCTTCCTCCATGGGCTGCAGGGGGACAGCCTGCCTCACCATGGTCTTCACCACGGGCTGCAGGGGGATCTCTGCTCCGGCGCCTGGAGCGCCTCCTCCCCCTCCTTCTGCACTGACCTTGGTGTCTGCAGAGTTTCTTACATCTTCTCACTCCTCTCTCTGGCTGCAAAAGCTCGCTCTCTCTAAGTGTTTTTCTTCTTCTTAAATATGTTAGCACAGAGGCGCTGATTGGCTTGGCCTTGGCCAGCGGCGGGCCCGTCTTAGAGCCGGCTGGCATTGGCTCTGTCAGACACAGGGGGAGCTTCTAGCAACTTCTCACAGAAGCCACCCCTGTAGCCCCCCCGCTACCAAAACCTTGCCACGCAAACCCAACACTGCTTAATATTGCCTAATTGCAGCTATACAAAGAAGCCAATATTCAGGTTTGAAGATTTCCTTTGATCTGTGTACGGTTTCAAAGAAAAAAAAAAAAGATTGTTAGATTCACATACCAAATAAAACAAATCCTTAATGGTAACACTTATAGATACTGCATTCTTCTATTATTTCAAAATCATGTGTCTTTTTTAAAAAGCACTCATCTACCACAATTTTGAGGCTTATTAAGTTATATCAGTGCCTATAGTCAGATTGCTAATTGGGATACTGTATCAATATGACTTTGAATTAAGTAGTATTCTGGACTGGCATTTACAATTCAGCTGTAAAAATACCATGAAATAGACTGAAACAGCATTTCTGTGAACTGAGAATACACTTTAAAATAACCTATGAAATGCTACTGCATTGCTAGAACTTGATCTCTGTAGTATTTTAAGAAAACAAATGAAAAGGTGTGTTTAAATTCTTATGAATATGTATTAGCCACACTCTAATATTTACTTACACGCTAATATTTACATGGGGGTAAGTTTCATAGTCTGAACATACAAAATGTGTCCATGTTCACTTATTCTCGGTCAGTCTTTTTGACTTGATACCTAACCTACATGCTACTTTCTATTTTAATATGCTTTTTCTTTCTCCTTTGCCCTCAAACAGCCATGGCTAGACAACAAGCACAGCGTGTTTGGACGGGTGACTAAAGGAATGGAAGTTGTTCAGAGAATCTCAAATGTAAAAGTCAATCCCAAAACTGACAAACCCTACGAGGATATCAGCATCATTAATATCACAGTGAAGTAAGCTAGGAGTTGAAGGTTCCAGCTTCAGCAGAAAAAACATGGCGTGGTGAGACCCAAAAAAGGATGTAGAAAGAACAGAAACAATTTTGGTAATTCCTAGATAAAAGAAGTGCTAGGACAGAGGATTCAGTTCTACTATTTTTAATGTACCTAAAGTGCCCCGAGTCTGTATTTCTGATAACTTTGTATTTTTAAAGTAAAAACATCTGCATGTTTCTTACAAGGTCTACTGTTCTTCTTGCATCTCTTCTATACAAAACCGAAGATAAAAACCCACACCATGTCTCATGATAGTGTTTATAAAATAGGATCAGGGTATAGTTTGTAACTTTTTCATGTTTATTTGCATCTTTCATACCTAATTAATCCTTTTCACAGTCTTGAAATCTTTGACAGAGGAGAAGGTCAGAAATCCTAAGCTGAGTACACTCTTCATACGTACATGCATCAAAAATTAGATTAAGTTATGACACTGTTTGCTATGACAAAGTAAGTAATCTACCTATGTCCTTTTAAAAAGGTTGTGTATCTGTCTTCTGTCTCCATCTCCAAGAGTGATGATCACACTCTTGGAATACCGGTTTATAATGTCCTGTGCAACTTGTTTGGCATTGAAAGAAAAAAAAATATTGGTAATGTTTGCTTTCTTAGCCTAGGGAATCTGTTTCTGGCTTCATTTTTACCATAAGTCCTACAAACATTATCTTACTACTTCTACTGAAATACTGTAAAATTATGTCAGTCATCTCAACTAAGCTTATGTCAGGTGTTTCTGATGCAGTCCTCAATGAAAGCTCACACAAAGCTGTTGTGAATCTGTGGCTAGATATGTCCCGTTACTATGTTGGATAGTTGACGTGGTGGTTCAGCCCCAGCCGGCAGCTGGGTGCCATGCACCACTCACTCACCCCTCCCCCGGCGGGCTGGGGAGGAGAACGGAAAAACAACGGCAAAGCCTCGAGGGTTGGGATAAGGGCAGTTTACTGGGACAGCAAGGGAGAGGGGAACAATCAACAACAGTACTGATAACAGATATTCACAATGGGTGATAACAAAGAACAATTTACCGATCCCACGACCGACCGAACGGAAGTTCACCCTGTCCCAGAGCCACACCGAACGAGCCCCCTTTTATGGTGAGCATGATGTCACACGGTATGGACTAGCCCCCTGGCCAGCTTGGCTCACCTGTCCTGGCTCTTTGTGAAATTAACTCTATCCTTGCCAGAACCAGGACATTATCCACCCCTTATTCCATACCATCTACGTCATGCCCAGATCATTTCACAGATCTCATTCCCTTAATTCTACGGGCTATCGCTCTAAAATGCCTGTCAAGTTCATTTAGTCCATGGCTTTGGGTTCCATCTGCCATTACAGTCTCTCAGAGCAGGAGCAATGGTGCGTGCTACTGGATTGTTGCACGCTACATCCAGAGTTTTCACGGCTGGTGTATCTGGTGTGGTCCATGATCACAGTCTGGATGTCGAAGATGTGATTTTTGATGAAGTTCCTGGGCACCAATTGAAGTCAGTTCTAGTTCCATCATCATGGCACTTTGTTCAGTTTCAAAGTCCATCCTTCATTAGTTTTGGGTGATGCTTATGGTCATACCATTGATACAGTATATAGCTATTAATATCATACAATTTGATTTATTGGCTATTTTCACCTAAAATCAAATCCCCTTGGGGTACACACTGGACTTCCCCATCTTTTCTCATCACCCACCAAGTGCACCCTGGTCCCTGAGCAAAAGCAATCCCACAGATGGGCTTGCCTTTGCCTGAAGCGGAGATAACCCAAACTGTTTTACCCAACATATTTTTCATGCGCACTACAGGAACTTTATCCCCTTCTACTGGGCGTGGACATTTTGATTGGGCAGGGCCAGCTTGATTGGCAGATCCCCTAGTGTTAACTAACCAGGTGGCCTTTGCTAAATGGGTGTCCCAGTGTTTGAGGGTCCCACCACCCATTGTTCTCAGGGTAGTTTTTAGCAGTCCATTGTACCTTTCAATTTTCCCAGAGGCTGGTGCATGGTAGGGGATGTGAAACACCCACTCAACACCATGCTCTTTGGCCCAGGTGTCTATGAGGTTGTTCCGAAAATGAGTCCCATTGTCTGACTCAATTCTCTCTGGGGTGCCATGTCGCCACAGGACTTGCTTTTCAAGACCCAGGATGGTGTTCCGGGCAGTGGCATGGGGCACAGGATATGTTTCCAGCCATCCAGTGGTTGCTTCCACCATTGTAAGAACATAACGCTTGCCTTGGCGGGTTTGTGGGAGCGTGATGTAGTTGATTTGCCATGCTTCCCCATATTTATATTTCAACCATCGGCCTCCATACCACAGAGGCTTTACCCGCTTGGTTTGCTTGATGGCGGCGCACGTTTCACATTGATGGATGACCTGTGAGATGGCATCCATGCTCAAGTCCACCCCTCGATCACGGGCCCATCTATATGTCGCATCTCTTCCTTGATGGCCTGAGGTGTCATGGGCCCACCGAGCTATGAACAATTCACCCTTATGTTGCCAGTCCAAATCCACCTGAGCCACTTCAATCTTGGCAGCCTGATCCACCTGCTGGTTGTTCTGATGTTCCTCTGTGGCCCGACTCTTGGGTACGTGGGCATCTACATGATGTACCTTTACAACTAGCTTCTCTAGCCGGGCAGCAATATCTTGCCACAATGGGGCAGCCCAGATGGGTTTGCCTCTGCGTTGCCAGTTGTTTCGCTTCCACTGCTGTAACCACCCCCACAGGGCATTGGCCACCATCCATGAGTCAGTATAGAGGTACAGTGTTGGCCACTTTTTCAGCAATATCTAAAGCCAGCTGGATGGCTTTCACCTCTGCAAACTGGCTTGATTCACCTTGTCCTTCAGCAGCTTCTGCAACTCGCCGTGTAGGACTCCATACAGCGGCCTTCCACCTTCGATGCTTTCCCACAATGCGGCAGGACCCATCAGTGAAGAGGGCATATGGTTTCTCATCTTCTGTTAGTTTATTATACGGTGGGGCTTCTTCAGCACGTGTCACCTCCTCCTCTGGCGACATTCCGAAATCTTTCCCTTCTGGCCAGTCTGTGATCACTTCCAGAATTCCTGGACGACTGGGGCTTCCTATTCGAGCCCGCTGTGTAATCAGTGCAACCCACTTACTCCACGTAGCATCGGTTGCATGATGTGTAGAAGGAGCCCTCTCTTTGAACATCCAGCCCAGCACTGGCAGTCGGGGTGCCAAGAGGAGCTGTGCTTCAGTGCCAATCACCTCTGAAGCAGCTCGAACCCCTTCATAGGCTGCCAATATCTCCTTTTCCGTTGGAGTGTAGTGGGCCTCGGATCCTCTGTATCCCCGACTCCAAAACCCCAGGGGTCGACCTCGAGTCTCCCCTGGTGCTTTCTGCCAGAGACTCCAGGTAGGGCCATTCTCCCCGGCTGCGGTGTACAGCACATTTTTTACATCTGGTCCTGCCCGGACTGGCCCAAGAGCTACAGCATGAACTATTTCCTGTTTAATTTGTTCAAAAGCTTGTCGTTGCTCAGGGCCCCATTTAAAATCATTCTTCTTCCGGGTTACGTGGTAGAGAGGGCTTACTATTAGACTGTAATTCGGAATGTGCATTCTCCAGAAACCCACAACGCCTAAGAAGGCCTGTGTCTCCTTTTTGTTGGTTGGTGGAGACATGGCTGCTATTTTGTTGATAATATCCATTGGGATCTGACGCCGCCCATCATGCCACCTTATTCCTAAAAACTGGATTTCCTGCGCAGGCCCCTTCACCTTCCTTCGTTTTATGGCAAAGCCAGCCTGCAGCAGGATTTGGATTATTTTCTTCCCTTTCTCAGAAACTTCCTCTGCTGAGTTGCCCCATACAATGATGTCATCAATGTATTGCAGGTGCTCTGGGGCTTCACCCTTTTCCAGTGCAGTCTGGATCAGTCCATGGCAAATGGTGGGGCTGTGTTTCCACCCCTGGGGCAGTCGATTCCAGGTGTACTGGACGCCCCTCCAAGTGAAGGCAAACTGTGGCCTGCACTCTGCTGCCAAAGGGATCGAGAAAAATGCATTAGCTATATCAATTGTGGCATACCATTTGGCTGCCTTTGACTCCAGTTCATATTGAAGCTCCAGCATGTCTGGCACAGCAGCACTCATCGGCGGTGTGACTTCATTCAGGCCACGATAGTCTACCGTCAGCCTCCACGCTCCATTGGACTTCCGCACTGGCCATATGGGACTGTTAAAGGGTGAGCGGGTTCTGCTGATCACTCCCTGACCCTCCAGTTGACGAATTAGCTCGTGGATGGGAACCAGGGAGTCTCTGTTGGTGCGGTATTGCCGCCGGTGCACAGCTGTGGTAGCAATCGGCACCTGTTGCTCTTCAACCCTCAGCAACCCTACAACAGAAGGGTCCTCCGAGAGACCGGGCAAACTAGACAATGGTTCAATTTCCTCCGCTTCCAAAGCAGCTATTCCAAAAGCCCACCGGTAGCCTTTTGGACCTTTGAAATACCCTTTCCGGAGGTAATCTACGCCCAGGATGCACAGAGCCTCTGGCCCAGTCACAATGGGGTGCTTTTGCCACTCATTCCCAGTTAGACTTACTTCAGCCTCCAACAGAGTCAACTGTTGGGATCCCCCCGTCACACCAGAAATAGATATCGGTTCCACCCCTTCATAGTTTGATGGCAGTAAGGTACACTGTGCACCAGTGTCCACTAGGGCTTTGTACTCTTGTGGGTCCGATGTGCCAGGCCATTGGATCCACACAGTCCAATAAACCCTATTGTCCCTTTCCTCCACCTGGCTGGAGGCAGGGCCCCTCTAATCCTGCTCATCATAGTCACTATTCACCTCTTGCAAAAAGGACTTAGAAGTCCCTTCAAGAGGGTCATAAGTACGATCGGGCCTTTCACTTGGTCTGGGGGGCTGCCGGGTGGAAACTGGAGCGGCATTCTTTCTGGAAGAGTCCCTTTTTACAGCTGTCTTGCCTTGTAACTCATGTACTTGTGCCCGCAGGGTTGAGGTAGGCTTCCCATCCCATTTCCTCATGTCTTCTCCGTGGTCACGCAGATAAAACCACAGGATATCTCATGGTGTGTATGCTCTATATCCCCTCTCTGGAGCAGAAAAACGCTTACTCCTAACAGCTGCAATACGGGTCTGTACAGGTGGGGAGTAAGATATATCCTCTTTGAGTTGCCGGACGTCCTGGGACAGTTTCTCCACAGCCGAGACGAGGGAGGAAGAAAGGCTCTCTTCATATTGCCGGAGTCGGCCAGCCACTTCGTCCACTGTGGGTGCCTCTTCACTTTTCCAGTTGATGACTGCCAGTGAGTTGGCGTACGATGATGGTGCGCTTCATACAAATTTTCGCCACATGGGTCGGGTACACTGGACTTCATTGGGGTCTGTGGGCAACTGTGCATTGTCCGGATCATAATAAACTGTGTCCCGCACAGCTAATTCCCTCAGATATTGGATACCTCTCTCCATAGTGGTCCACTTGCCTGGCCGATATACAACATCTTCGCTGAAAGGATACCTTTCCCTCACACTTGACAGGAGTCGCCTCCAGAGGCTGAGAGCCTGTGCCTTCTTCCCAATTGCCTTGTCAATGCCCCCTTCCCTAGACAAGGATCCCAGCTGCTTGGCCTCCCTGCCCTCCAGTTCCAGGCTACTGGCCCCGTTATCCCAGCAGCGGAGCAGCCAGGTAATAATGTGCTCCCCTGGAAGGCAGCTGAAATCTTTCCGCATATCTCGCAGGTCACTCAGGGACAGGGATCGTGTGATCACTTCTGGTTCTGGCTCTTCTTCTTGTTCTCGTGATGGTCCCGATTCATGATCATCTTTCACTAAGCGAACCGACTTCCTTGAGTATTTCTTTTTGTGTATAGGGGCGACTGATACTGGTATGGGTTGATCTTTTGGCTCGGCTACGGTGCCTGTTGCAGGGGTTTGGGCAGCTGCGGGGCCTGTTGCAGGGGCTTGGGCAGCTGCGGGGCCTGCTGCGGGGGCCTGGGCAGCTGCGGTGCCTGCTGCGGGGGCCTGGGCAGCTGCGGGGCCTGCTGCGGGGGCCTGGGCAGCTGCGGGGCCTGCTGCGGGGGCCTGGGCAGCTGCGGGGCCTGCTGCGGGGGCCTGGGCAGCTGCGGGGCCTGTGGGTCTGCTCTCTCCCTCTGGGTGGTGCTGTCTACTCTCAAGCAGTGTTTGATAGATTGTGGCCAGGGCCCAGCACAGTGCAGTAAGTTGTGTCTCCTTAGAATCCCCACAGCATTTTCCTTTCAAATATTCTACCATTTTATCAGGGTCTTGCAGTTGTTCGGGAGTGAAGCTCCAAACCATTGGGGGTGAGAAGGTCTCTAGATACCCACCCATGCTCTCCCACATGCCATGCCAGCCCTGACCATTCAGCCTTGGGGAAGATCCCTGGGTGGTATTCTTGAAACAATTTTTGCTAACCCTGAACAGGAGTTGGAAAGCATGCAGGAGACCTAGCAATAGGAATATACTGGCCTGAACATTCCAAGGGTATTCAAAATTCTCAAAAATTGTTGTAACCAACCAAAAGGGGAAAGGGGAGGTGAAAGAGTGGGAGAAGGTATCCCCCCCATCTTCCCCATAGATTGGGTGCAATTATTAATCAATTCTGAAAGATATTGACTGAGGTACGGGCCTGACAGAAATGCTACATACAAGTACCAGCTCAGACTCATGACTGTCGATGATATCTTCTCATAAGTCATTATCACACAATACAACAACATGAGAACAGGAACCCCTCTCCCAGAGATGATAAAAAGCGCTGCAGGGATTACATAGAGTAAACACGGGTTTACAAACCAGAGCCATGTGACCAAACAGAACATCATTATGACCAGCAACTGTTTCAATAACATTATAGATGCTTATAACAATTTTGTTTTAACACACTTGGGTCAAACTTGTCGTTATCACAACCCTTCGAGCCCCACGTTGGGCGCCAAAAAGGACTGACGTGGTTCAGCCCCAGCCGGCAGCTGGGTGCCACGCACCGCTCACTCACCCCTCCCCCGGCGGGCTGGGGAGGAGAATGGAAAAACAACGGCAAAGCCTCGAGGGTTGGGATAAGGGCAGTTTACTGGGACAGCAAGGGAGAGGGGAACAATCAACAACAGTACTGATAACAGATATTCACAATGGGTGATAACAAAGAACAATTTACCGATCCCACGACCAACCGACCAGACGCTCAGCCTGTCCCGGAGCCACACCGAACCCGCCCCTGCCCGACCAGCCCCCTTTTATGGTGAGCATGATGTCACATGGTATGGAATAGCCCCCGGCCAGCTCGGCTCACCTGTCCTGGCTCTTTGTGAAATTAACTCTAGCCTTGCCAGAACCAGGACAATAGTTAAGTGTACTCTAAATACAGTAGCATTAACGTTGATGCTACTGCACTCATACAAGACTCAGGCATTTACAGTTCTGGTAGCTTCATTCATGAAATTAGATATGATGCATGCTAATCAAATTCAGTCCCTCAAAAGCTACTACCACTAGCAAGCCTTTATTCAGGGAAGTAAAGGGGTATCTTCAGGGATCAGTAAGAAAAATTCTACAGTAAGTTAAATGTAGCACACCTCTATTCTGAGATGAGGTTAACAAAAAAAAGGCAAGCTTGTTAAAATTAATTTTCAAAGTTTTAGATATTTTTATTGAAAAGAATTCATTTTCTGGGCAACTCAAACTGCAGCAGCTCATAAATTGTTTCCACTAAAAGAGTTCTTTCTCTCAAGAAATCATTACATAACATCCACACCTACTCCAACAGTTCAGAATAAGAACTATCTCAGAGTAAGACGCTCATGTACCACATCATCCACAATAAATTTGAAAGTAGCATACAGTAAGACCATATCAAGTGATAATGATAAAATGTTATTTTTCAGTTAGCCTAGACATACTATTTTTGAGCTGAGATTCTTTAAAGAATGCCACGACACAGTTACTGGACGTTGTATTTACTCAATTTCACAATTAAGTCAAAATCCTATGAAAAATTACTCAATCTTTTCAAATAGTCCTCATAGTTAGTAATGCTTGAGTGAGTTCTAGTTGAGGAAAAATTCCAATTGCATATTGCATAAGTCAGTACACTAAAAACTAAAGTTCACTAAAACTGGTGAAACAAGCTTAAATTTATAACTGAAGCAGTTTATATGTAATATTAATTTATAATACAAATAAATCTCTTAGTGTAAACAGATACACTGAAGAGTTCACAGACAAATGCAACACTTTCACAGTTACTTCAAGTCATCTTAAATAAATTCCATTTAAAAACACTTTTATGGTAGCATTCCATGTGTCACAAGCAATCCTTTGTACTCAAAAATATGCATAAGTAAGAATTTTTCCTCTGCCGTCAAATGTAGCGTTACAAAAAATCCAAACTTGTGACCTTGAACATTTTAAAGTAAAGTAGAACTATAGTGAGAGGCATATATAACTGAAGCATAAGCCACCTACAATAAAATTACAGAATTGGGATTTTTCTAAAGAATGCATGTCTTCTCTGTTAAAAATATTCCAGGAAAAGGTATCTACCGTGCCTAGCAGAACTTCTTCCTATTTTCAGAAGAGCTATGAACGGACAGTCAGCTCTAACTAGGTCTGGGACTGCTCTCCAGTACCGGCTAAGCAGGTGCTCAAATCAAAGCAGCCAACTGCCTATTGTGCAAGAAGTTACAGGCCAAGAAGGATGACAATTTTTAGTTCAATAGGTGCAAGAAAACACCTGTCACTCCATTGTAAACTATTTCCAAATTTATCGGGTTGTCTGAAGAAAGAGTAAATACCCCTTCTCAGTTCCTTGCGTATATGTAGGCATTGAAGCCCATTTCACAAACATTTAACTACTTTAAAGCTTAGTGTTCTTTCGGCTACTATTCAAGTCAGACTTGCTGAATCTGAAGCTGCATTTAACACCATTTGAATGAAATCTAATGAGACAACTACAAGTAAGTGTCATTATGAGGAAGTAGTTACCTTAACTGCTTCCTCTTGAAGAAAAGTGCAAATGTACTAAATTTATTTGTTTATACATTCTTTGCTTTGCGTAAGGTATGTAGTGGGAAAACACTGTAAAATTGTTAATATTACAATACAAGCCATAGCCATAGATAATGGGTTACATTTTCAGCCTGGTGACGTTCAGAGCTCTCACAGGTAAACACACTTTTCAGTGTGGCAAAAATATCTACCTATCTGTGAAACAACACTGCTCACTTCCACTGTCTGCTTCTCCCAATTCACCGCTACTCCAGTAAGAAAAGTGACGATACGCAGTTTTGATCTATTGGCCATGCTCTTTGTAGCTCCTCTACTGACATGAAGAGGTGTGTGGCATGGCTTCTTCAATCGGCAATGGCTGTGCACTTAAAAAGGATGGCAGAAGATTCTGGTGCACATACCAGACAGATAAAATTGTTAGCAGAGTTGCATGTGCAGCAGAAAGAGACATCATTCAGTCATTGCAACCTTCTCTAAATTTAAACAGCACTACACCCATATTTCATGGGTTTGTGAATGAGTAATCTTCAAAAATAGAGGCATTGGTGACAGTTCCATGTAGAAGATACAGTGAGAATTGAAAATCTAATTACAGAAGGTTTATATCACATTTTACCATCTGCTCTTCTAAGTAAGAGTTATAATTAGTGTACACTGCTTTTATATTGTTATTTACCATTTTAAGGCCACTACCTTAATCTGGAAGCATGACTTCTACATAAGAGGACATAGCTGGATTGACATTACAGCACACTACTTCTTAAAGAAGTTTTTTTTTTTATTTTAAACTTCATTTGACTTCTTGAGGAGTAAACTTAATCTCTAAAGGCAGACTACGTCCTCAAGCACACCCAAAACATTTTCACCTCAATATCACTGCAGTCTGCCCATAAATAAACCCCAACTAACCCCTCCCCCCTCAACTAGAAAATGGCTAGCTAGACAATGCCACAGTTTCCTAGTCCTGCAATGCTGTTCCCCATTCTCAGTCTTCTTTGCCCAGTTATGCTGCCTTCCGGTAACAAACAGGGAAGCTAATAAATAATGAGGGAAACATTTTCTTTTTGTGGTGTATTTGCACGTAATTTTCAATGCCACCTTCAGATGAATGCATTCTTTAGCTATTATAGAGTAACACCATTTATTTCTGACTAATAGAGCTGGCTATTCTAATAACTTGAGATGGATTTTGGAATAGTTTGCTGGGAAAGTATTTCTAAACCACTTAAAATTTTTCTGACACCAATTAACTACTGTAACCTTGCTATAATTATTAGATGAACTCCAGTGTATATTTTATCAGGGAAGAATTTTAAATTGTAACAACCTAATTTCACCAAAAAGAATTTCAGGGCACCTTTGTAACTAGCCCATTCCATTACTTGTAAATGTATCAAATTTCAAAACCACTATCAACTGCACAAGTTTACTGAACCAATTATCCAATCTAGGATAAAGGGTTGTATTTTTCTGTAACCACCAAGTTAAACAAAGTCCCCTCTTCAGACAGCAGACCTGGCTACAACATCCTAAATCGTGCAAACAAAACAAAACAGTAAACTACAACCTTAAATTGCAGCTGCTTCAAAATTAAGCCACATCCAGGACACCAGCAGCCACTAATTGCCTTGAAAGCCAGTCCAATCCTTCATAAAGTCCTGTACCACTTCGGGCATCACAACCTTGAATATACCAGCTACGGCCACAGCAGAGTTTGTGGAGACTCAGCAGTTCTGTGATTTCTTCCACTGAAAGTGCACCTGCTACATCCTGCAACAGAATCAGATACAAAGACTCATTTATTTTTCTGTATTATGTTTGAAGCATTTTATTTTCAACTGATGGCTTAGACTGAAGCTACAGATCATATAAAAGCTTTCCAAACACAAAAGCCAAATAAAACAGTTAATGCATTTACTCCTTGTTACCATAAAACAAAAACTGGTTGTTGAGTCTACTAAGCACTCTAGCATCATTTATTTTACCAGCATTAAACATAAAGAAAACATCTACATTTTCTCCTTTCCACATTACCATTACCTACCCATAGCAGAGGGTTCAGAATGTTGGAAATTGATAGACAAACTGAGGAAAAGAGTAACAGTGAAAAAAAAATCACAAGTACCTGTTTATTAGCAAAGATCAAGAGCAAAGCATCCCGCAATTCCTTCTCTGTTAAAAGTTTTGCAAGTTCACTGTGTGCTTCACTGACCCTGTCTCTGTGACTGCTATCAACAACAAACACCACCGCTATGAAAGAGAGAGAGAGAAATGTTTTACATACATTCAAATATAAACTCTGTAAAATTAGCTTTCAATTTACACAATTCTTTTTTTCTAGCAGTCTTCTCTGTGAAGTTTCTCAGCAGTGTGCAACTTCATTTTCAGGAGGACTGAGAAATGCCTTACACGCCTCTATACTTTTAACAAAAATCTAGAATTCACCCTAAAACAGGGAAAAAAAGGCTGAAGTTTTTTGTGTAGTCTAACATAAAGGCTGTGATACTTTAACTACGTAGGTCTAAAACCAGATTTACTATGTGTGGATTGAGTATCTCAGTTTAAACCATTTCCTGATCCATTTATACTCTACTCCCACATGACTGTTCCGGTTTCCCTTAACTGGCTATAAAATCTACACGCTCAGCCAAATCGGCACAACTTCCTTCAGCTATAAAGTACAAAATCCAGAGAAGATTGCCATGGAACCAACACAGCAGCAGTAGATTTTACTATCCACTACAGAGAGTAACCAAGATGCCAGAAAGACTGGAGAGTCAGGGAGGCAGAGCTAGATGATAGAATTTAATCTCATGGATTTTGCAAAGAAAACACCCCCAACACCAAAACTAAACAAAGCTTACTGCAGGTATGCACTAGCTTAACTGCTTAGATTTTCTCTCCAACATAAAATTCTTCAAGGCAGATGTGATTCCATGCTACTGGTGTTTACATGGTAAGTTTTAAGAGGACAAAAGAAATGCCGCAATATAATTTTTAAAAGTTTGAAAAGATGGACAATTTAAAATGTTGCAGTTTGCAATGAAGGCTGAAATAATGCACAAAGTGGAGCACAGAAACTGATGTTTGTCATTCCTAAGTATTTCAGAAAATTTGGAATGAATTAATGAAGAGGAACCCCTTTCTAAACTGGAAAACAACTATGGAGGATTTGCAGAAGGACAGCATGAATTTCTAAGCTGGCACCATTTAGATCAATGTTTTCATAATCAGTAATCTAATCTATGACCAGATATTACACTGCAATACCAAGTCAGAAGTTACAGAACTTTGTAGAATTTTTCAAGTTGCCAACTAAAGGCTCCTAAAGGCTGAGTATTTTAATTTCAAGCGCTATTTAATATTTTAATACCTGGCAAGTATTACTTCTCACTATGCAAACTTTGGAACACTGCCCCTTGTCTGTTGTCAGCTAGAACCAGTTTAACAGAGATTCTAATTTTGTTTGGCTCCATGAACTGTCTGATGGATTTATGCAGAATGCACCTTTATCATGTAGCAGACACTATAACCAACTGCATTAAAATTTCTTAGCTCATGAATCTAGCAGCTGTACTTTGCATCAGAAGAACAATTTTCTACCGTTATAAATTATGTCTATTAATAATCTTTTTGGCTCTGAAATACAAGCTAGAAGACAAAATACAGTTTAAAAGTTTTATTAGCCTCACCTTGTGTATTGAGATAATAATGTTTCCACAAGGGCCTCAATTTGTGCTTCCCTCCTACATCCCAAATAGTAAACTTCAGATTCTTGTATTCTACTGTTTCAACATTAAAACCTAAAATAAAAATACTAAAGTTTTATAATCTTGTTCTGTATGAATATAATCAAATTCTACAGATCATTCAAACATGCAGAAAAATCATCACATTTAAATTGTTGATACTAACCTATTGTTGGAATTGGCTGCATGAATTCATCTTGCTTTAACTTAAACAAAATAGTTGTTTTGCCAGCTCCATCTAATCCTAGAGTGACAACCCGAATTTCCATTTTTGGTCCAATATGTACCCTGTTGTCCTGGAAGAAACAGCATCCACAAAACAAGTTTAGGAAATTCAACTTAGAAAACCCTTATGTTTAAGATACTTAACTTGTCACTATTTGTTAAGTGATTAAATGGATGGACTCCAAAAATACAAGGCACAATCACCAATTACCTCCAGCGATAATATAACCCAAAATATCCAATAATGTCTGTAGTGAACCTGTAACTTCTTCCTGAGTTATCACATGCCTTTTAGAAAGACAGCAAATCTCATGCTAGTATGTCCGTACTTGAAAAAATTTCAAATTCTTTCATCATTCTTGGCTTAAACTGCATGAGAAGTTGTTCATAGTGATTACTTAGAATTCTCTGACCAGAGAACTCTGTTGGTTTTGTAGCTTTTCCACTATGTTTTGTCACATTATCAATGCCCCCACCTACAGAACTATTTCCTTGCTGGAGGCTCCATAGCCACACCTCTTCACCTCAAGCAACTTCCAATCCTTTACCACATTACAACAGCAACATTATTAGTATTAAGCAGTAATCTGAAATAGTGAAGAAAACAAAGCTTTGAGTCAAGGAAAGAGAATCAACTTCCTATTTGTAGGTTAGACCAAGCTACCATGGGTATTGAACAAGCTGACACTAACAATGCAATCAAGTGGTATTACTAATATAAACCAGCAAACTGTAAATTGTAAAATAAACAACATAGGCTAAGCTTACTATCTATCCCTGAAACATATTTTGAAATACTTAGAAATGCTATTTTGATGCAATACCAGTTTTAATAATCAGAACTATGTGGCAATACATTTGTTTTCTTGCAAAATCCAGACAGCACTGTGCTGGGCAAACAATACACAAACCCCAATGTCTACCCCACACAGCTTTTTATGTCTTCTTGCATTAGAAATGCTATTTATTGAGAGCAAAAATGCTACAGCTGCTCCTGGTACAAAACCAACATGCATCAGTGTAACTGGATGTATAAACATCTACATCGTGTGACTTGACACACACACACACAATCCATTATACAACTGGATATATGTCATCATAACATGCAACTCCATTCTCCCCTCTGTCACAGACAAGGTAGCATACTGCCAGAATAATCAATACAGATTAATTCAATGACCTTATGCTATTGCAATCTCCAAAGAGAGCAAAAACACCTCAAGAAACTGCTTTCTAAAAAAAACCAAACCACAATGTAAAAGTCAGCAACATCATGATTGTAAGTAGAAAAGTCAGATCAAAAGTCCCATCTAATCTAGTATGTTGTCAGAAACTAGTTAAAGATGGATACATGTGAAAGTAAGGAACAGGGAAAGTACATAGTGATAACTCCCCTAAACACCCTCCTTGTGTCTAACAGCTTGCAGCTCATGGACTTACTGAGCCAACAATGCGGTTTCTGCAAGTAAGAGATCTTGATGTATTATTGATCTATGAATATCTCTGCTTGTTTCTTGAAACCACTGACATTCAGGGGCCAGAAAATCCTTGGCATAGAACTCCACAGGCTAACTGTTGTGAAAAAATGACCGTATTTGAATCTGTGAAATAAACTTGTACAAGCTGAGCAGTTTCAGCAATACAGCTTTGATACTACACAAGGCAGATGCTCCAAAACTAAAGCACTAACTGAATATTTGAGATCTGGAAAATAAAACATTGACACTTACTTGCTTTTCAATAAATTTCCTCTAAGTTCTAGATTTTTTGTTTCAGAGCTGAAGGTGCTAAATTCAGTGACAACATTGCAACACAGCATGTTATCAGAACAGCTCTCCTTCTGGAGAAAAAAAACCTGTGGGCAGACTCTTGACAAGCATGTCAGCAGGAAAGGTGCAGGCAAAGAGACAGAACACGAAGTAGTATGCAAAAGGCACTGAAGAGTCTAAAAAATGCCATGCCTCTGCATCCTTTCCACACTCAAGCCTCAGTTCTGATTTTGTCTAAAATTTCTGGGGATGAATCTCCCCAGTTCTTCTCTGTGCCTGAAAGGAAGAAGGAAGGAAGGAAAAGAGGCCACTCTGGATAGAGCTGATAAGTTTGTATGTGTCATGGTTTAGACCGAGCTGGCAGCTCAGCACCATGTGGCTGCTTGCTCACTCCTCCACCCCTCTCCCACCGGTGGGATGGGGAGAAGAATCAGAAGAAAAAGGTAAAACTGGTGCGTTGGGACAAGGACAGTTTACTGGGACAGCAAAGGGAGTGGAAAATAACAATACTTATAACAGAATCTACAAAGTGGGTGATATACAACGCAATTTGCTCACTGCCCTGAAACCTGATGCGCAGCATGTCCCCCAGCAGTGACTGCTTCTGGGCCAGCTCCCTGCTTTATATCCTGAGCATGACGTCATGGTATGGAATACCCTTTGGCCAGTTTGGGTCAGCTGTCCTGGCTATATCCCCTCCCAGCTTGTTGTGAAAATTAACTCCATCCCAGCCAAAAACCAGGATAATAGGTTTCTTGCCGGAGGCAGCACCCTGGCTATGGCCAGGGCTTGCTGCCAGTGAGCCAGCCTGGCCATTCTCGCAGGACTCCACCAGAAGCACAAGCCACCTCTACAGCTCCCATGGCTGCAAAGCAGAGGCAGTGCTGGCCTGTGCAACTCCAAGCATCAGGGAAGTGGAGAAGATGAACGATTCTGTCAAACTCGGCCATCCTGTTGCTGTTTGCTTTCTGTAAGGTTTAGAGTTGAAACGGGTTGCTCTCAGTACGTATGTACTCTCTCAGAAGGAATCAAAATGCAATCTGTAACTGACACCAAATTTCTGCTTTTTCTGTGAGTAGTTCTGTCACTTCAGGAAGAACCTTGCAAGAAAAGTTCCGACTCAGAAAACAACGTATAGCACTTGTAATACGAGTCAGAAATAATTGACTATTGATGATCACAGCTAGAAATTGCTAGATGAAAAAAATATCTCTGCATCAACTACATCATCACATTCAATAAAAAATGTTACTTAAAAAAATCTGGCCAGTAGAACCTCTTTGTGTCTGCATTTATGCCAGGTGTGTAATTTGATAACATACTTAAAAAGAGGTAACCTGTGACTTCTGTTCAAGTAAAACCTGGTATTTTCTTAAATCTCAGTACAGAAAGTGCAGAAGAAAACCCCACACGACAACTGTGATGTCTTGTTTTCTGTCCTTTGTCTTTAAGGAATTTGTTGACGTGACAAAAGCTGTACATAGGTTTACTTAAAGATAGTGTTAAGTGCTTTCGCTCTGATAGATTACTGTCTTCTTGGGTACTCTTGGCATTGGTAAGGTTTAGCAATTTTCCCTACTTCTTTCCACATTAACAGATAAGTGCTCTTTACTATCTCAGGTACTGGTTTTTTTAACCATCTTCCCTCTCCCCATACATTTATGTGTATGTATGTACACATAAATATTTAGGACGACCAATTCCTATTCCAGTATGTAACACTCCACAGCCACTGGTCTCATTTGACCAAGACAAAAAAACAATCTCTCTCTCAAAATAAGCATCACACTCCTGTATAAAGAGCCATTTCCTTGTAAAGAAACTAAGTACATGAGGACATCTCGACCTTATTTGGTCAAAGTCCTCATAAATACATTGGTAAAGAAGGATCCATTGGAAACAACACATTAACAACATCTGGGAAAAAAATATTATGTACTAACATATTTCTTGAAAGGTTTTCAGCATTTTGTCCTGGAATTCTTAAAATCCTCCCTTCAGAGCTTTATATGTGTCATTTCCCTAGATGGTTTAGGAGGAGGAAACAGCACTATCCGTGTTTTTCATGTCATCAGTGAAACAAACAATGGGGATAAAACCTACTCACTTTCAGTAGTGAGAAGGACTTCTACCTCTCCTCCTTAAATCCCTACAAACTTCACTGGATATGGAATGTTCCTCTGATCTGGTACTGTTTGAAATGTTTAATTTTATAATGGATGCAGCCTTCAGTGCATGAGAGTTCCTGAGAAAGACCATTTCAGTGATATAATAACAGTTTACAGTTTTTGATCTGAAGATTTTATATCTGTCTGAAATCTGTTGACAGGCACAGACCTTTCAGGTACAACAAGCCTCAGTACAAGTCACAACAGCAGCCATCAGCACGACAGTATTCTAAAAAAACATTGTGTAGAAAGAGAGCTTTAAACTTTGTCAGAAGTGAGGAAACAAAAAGAGACTGAAGTAATTATTTTCACTTTACACTTTCATGGCTACTGCTGTTTTTATGACAAGTGACATTTGCTTTGGCATCTTTGAAATTTAGAATCTAAGCTTCAGAAGATTTCATGGAAATACCAGTTTGTCACAGGAGAAAAACAATAGAAGCTCCATTTCTTTCTAAAGAAAGCTGAGGTATAGAGACACACTGGAAAACTTCTGGGTTCCCCAAGCCAAGACTTATTTCAGATCTCCCATTACAACTTAGCTGGCTGCAACCATTCTCTTTCCAAATGCTCAGAAATTCACAATCGAAATTTTCTGAGTCAGATTAACAGCTCCTAAAGGCAAAACCAGACATCCAAAATGCCTGACTCAGCCTTGTGAGATGGCAGCATCAATCAGCTCTGAATACAGAATGCAACTCATCATCTGTGAAATGTGAATGCTGCTTCACTCATGGAACAGTGAGGGGTTTGCAGAAAAGGTCTCTCTGACCCTACTGACTCTGGTCTCTGCTGAACAGGCAAGGGAAGGACAGAAGTGAAAGTGTTGCATTTATTGATCTGACAAAGCAGTTACTACATGGAAATTAAAATATAGTAAAGTCACAAAACAAATTACTTGGAGGAAATTGAATTTCTGACATCAACAAGGACTGGGACAGAATACCCATGGAAACGTCCATTTCCTTATAGTAAAAGCTTCAACAGCAACAGTTAAACCCTTGGTTTTATCTCAGCAGCAATAGATCCTATTCTTCTTTCACCCATTCAGAACCAAAACCCCTATAAATCAAAGTACTTCTTGCTTTCAAACTTTCAAACTTACGTACTCTCCTACATGAAGAGTATCACCATGATCAAACTCCAAATAATTTCAGCCCTTTCACAGCATAGGTTGTATTAAAATGGTATTAAAGAAATAAAAAACCCTCCCTACTTAGAAAATAAACTATTAGTGAATACAAAACAACTGTAAGACAAATTATCATTTAATGAATTGAAATAAATACATTCTTTTTAATATTATAAACTGAAAGTTATAATAGCTTTATTGCATTTAAAAATAGGTGTGCAATTTTCAGGAAATAAAATAATAAACACTGCAGAAGCTATGCTGTCCTCTTGAAAAAGACAAAAATACACAGAAAAACAAAGGGTAGATTCCTGGTCTGAGTTGAATGTACAACAAATTGGGGATGTTTCCAAAGAAAGGTGTTTCTAGAATTCACAAATACTATCTTACATATTTAAAAGAAACCAGCTAATGTTCAAACAAAGCTACTGATGTAGTCAATGTCAAACAAATGTTTCTCACACTGACTATAACAGCGTAGTAGTTTTGTTGCTCAAATACCACATGGCATTCATCGTATGATAAGACACTGTGGCTGTAACTGATACTGAACTGCTTAAATTTGCTGCAACAAATACAGAATCCTAATGAATATATATTATTCCTGCTTTCTTTTAAATTACATTTGGGACTTCATAAAGTGGATAGCTGTACTGTCATGAGATTAAGAATACCTTTGTAAAAGTGACAGGTATGCTAGCATCCAGCTGCACGTGATCTGCAAGCTCTGTAAACTGCTGCTGCTGTTTCTGTAATGTCTCTAGCAATCTTGTAATTTCCTGTTTGGCCAACACTACTCTGCAGTCATCCTAAACAGACAAAGAAAACAAAAGTATGCCTTTCTTTTAGTAACTTACTTAAAATAGCCAAACATATTTTAAATAGAAATACTCTAGTTAAAGAAACTCACATTTACAAAACAAATTTATTTAAAATTGCAATATAAATGTGAAGGCCATATCATTCTTCCTTAATACTAATAGATACTAAATAGTTCTGCAGTTTTAAAAAACTTTTTCTTTGGCCTCTCTTAGTCCTGTAGGTATAAGAATATAAATTATAAGAGACAGTAATGTAATATATAAAGAATATTTATATCATTCATATATCATTCCAGCAGCTGGAATAGAGCATCTACTTTGTAGCATACAGCAACACACTTAACAAAAAGATTAATATTCACCCATTAATAATGAGAACATTTGCATACTTAAAAGTACATATGACTAAGCAACCAGACATTAGCTCTAAACAAAAGTAAAAAAAAAAAAGTACAAATTCCACATGAAGCAATTTCTTAGATTCAATTTACTGTTCACTACATATGCTATTTACTTCCTGCTATCACTAAATTAAGTGAATAATGGACCAATCAGATACTCACATATAGCCACTTTCTTCACACTTTTAATATGTTGAATTACCTATATCACAAGTGCTACCAAAATCTATTTAGTCTTAAAACACTTTTTTCCTACCAGCCTTGTATGACAACTATCTTCAAACAACTATACTGGTAACTGAACTGTAAAATCCTTCCCATAAATCTCGTAGGTTATTTGCTTCGGTTTCATATCTCCTTCCTACTAACTTCACAAATAACCAGAAATTACTCCAGACAAGAGAATCATGCCACAGGATTTCCAGCAACTGGAGGATTTGATGGTTTTGTACCGATTATCCTTGTCTGACACTCCCTTGTAATGAATACTTCAATCTCACGTTATCATAATTGTTTTAACATTGCAAAGGAAATAAAAATGCAGAGTACCATCTAGCCTTTTCATTTACAGCTTAAACTTAATTTGCAGTTCCATGTATCTTGCCATATGTTACAGCTGACTTGTCAACCTACCTGTTGTAAAGTTTTTTCACAATGAAGGCAAGCCGTCGAAACCTGTGACAAGAGGATGGTCATGTCTTCTTGCTGTTGCCTAAGCCAAATCAACTTCTCTCTCACGTGAGCATCAACAACACTAAGAGCCATTTCCTCCTGACGACAAAGGGTTTCATGAAGATCAGAAAAATAGGCTCGGACACATGAGCGAGCGTTCTCTGCAGTCCCTGGTACCTACAGTGTTGCAGTCAGGAGATCCAGAGGATTAAGGACACCAGTTGATTCCAGAAGTACATTTTTCATTTTATTCCAGTTTCTAACTTATGTTCATATCTGCTTGGCTACATCACAGTTGAAGTCCCAGTTATACAGAAAGTCTTATCAGCCCTAAGACCAAGATCCTCCAAGAAGTTACTCCAATAACCAAATAGCTTATTTGTATGTATACACACCTTACTAAAAATGAACAGGGGAAAAAGCCTGAATAATATCACAAAGAACAGGTGCAATCTGTCATAGTACTTCAATACTGTAATAGCAGTTATACAGCTCTCCTTACTGCCTCCCTATTTTCATATAGCCTAAAAACATTGTAATGGACCGCAAGTTCTCCTCTTATCTGCTGGTTTAAGCCTCAATACTAACTTAGTAGAGATAAGAACTTAAGATCTCATCTTATAAAACCTATGTAGAATTTTCAAAGAAATTCCTTATCTTGGTTATTACAAAAAGCAAATATTCTGTGCAAGTGAGGGAAAAAAAAAGCAGAAGCATACATGTTCGGTATGGGCCATTCCAACTCCATCTTCAACTATTTGTTCTCCTCCTTCTATATGCTGAACAATTCCAACTAATTTTCTGGAATAATCTGAGATTTCTTCTGTGAAAGTTCTTATACAGTGGGCCATGTCTAAAATGGATGCACGAATCTGGTTTGCTTCTGGTTCCAAGACAGAATGCTATTAATGAAAAGCAACATATTAAAGATCAATTATAAATACCCTCGTTAACCATCTTTTATATTTGACTACATATTTTATATATACATATATATATAGGAAAGACAAGTAAGAATTTACAACTAACTTGCAAATTAATCTGTAACTCCTGATTGCATTTTATGTTGAGACTCAGATAGGCATCTAGCAATTACACAAGTAAACATACAAATTTGCCTGTTTACCATAATCAATTATAAAAAAAGAAGGGTGGTTAGACTGCACCAAGTTGGGTGAACCTAGTGTTTCATGATGAAAACAACTTTCAGAACTGGTGACTTAATGCTGTGAGAAGTTCAAAAAAGCAGCAGATAAAGGGACTGTCCATCTTAATATATAAATAACTTATTGTGGTCTACAGAAAAAATGTGTTTGGGTTTTTTTCTTGTAATTTTACTATGGCAGTTATCTGAAATGAAGGGAAAACAAAAGAACGGTATGAAGTTACTTCTATAAAGACATATCAAGAATCTACCCTCCTCTCTTGATAATCTTTTGTACTTTAATTGAATAAATAATTATGCAAGCCACTCCATGACATGACTAGAAACAGATTATTATCAGTACCTTATGACCTTGATGCTTCCCATATTCTTTGCAGACACAACACATAAGAGGACTCGACTGACAGCCCTCTTCTAAACAAACAAATTCAATAGCATGCACTTGGTGTTGGGAGCACATGGTCTTCTCATGAGGCTTATCAGCAAGAGGTACACGCCTGTGTTTTGCTAGTGTCTTTGTAGAATGAGTAAGTTGGGAACAGTCTGCACACAGGTGAGTGGCACAAACAGTGCAATATACAGATGCAACGTGGGCTTCATCTTCATCACAACGAATGATACTCTAACAAAAAAAAAAAAGACAAAACTGAAGTTGTTAACATTTAATCTCAGTAACTGAGGAAAATCCTGACACCAATATAAGCCTGAAAACAGACTTTCTTTAAAAGTTACACGCTAATAATAGTGTAGGCTACTTTGAAAACTTGATTTTAAGTTATCAATAAATTTTTAAAAAATAAAAGTCAGTTTCCTTTAAAGTCAACTCCAGTTGGGCGTTCAATGATTTTATAAATCCAAACTTCAGCGGAAGTTGTAAAAGTTTGGAGGCTAAAATAATTCAGGCTCCAGTGATTTCCTCCAAAGCAGTCATTACAGAACAAAAGATTACAAAGTTACAGAAAACAAAACACCAACAGACAAGTAGGCAATTTGGACAGTTATCTATTCCTAGAATGGCACTGCATGATACTTTTTGCATACCAGTTGTTAATACTGAAATGGTTAAAGCTGCAAGTTTTGATAATGAAGTACTCTCACATGATGTAGTGACATTAAATGAATATAAAAGGCAACTACTTGGGAAGAAGAGCTGAAGTCTTTAGGAAGAGTTTCTGAGAAGATTTAGAAAACTGTTCTTAAATCATTGTACCTAAACTATCCAAATGAGTAACCTTTTCTAAAAATCTTAAAAGCCTAAAAAAGGGGAAAAGAGTATGCATGCTTGGCAATACCTTTTTATTTTCTGCCTTCATCAGTACAGATTAACATTAATTATGAAGCAATTAATTGAAGTCTTAGTACTAGATACTGAAAGAAAACAACAGCATTATTAGTGAAATTACAGTTGGCAAAAAACCTGACTTTCAATTTTTTTCTATCTAGAGATAACTTTAAGCAAACATAAAAAACTTTTTGCTTTTTTTCAAACTCAGTACCTCTCCAGATAGACCAATGGCTTCTTCTGCTGTCCCACACTGCCCAGCAGGTCCGTTCTGCAACCGTTCCAAGAGTTCCAACAAAGCAAAATTCTTTTTCAAGCCCCAGACACCAGAATCTCCTATTTTTGAGGAAGAGTTAAATGAAGGGGAAGAGAGGAAGAAAAACCTCAAGCACATACCATCATGAGAAGTTCCACAAACCTCATTTGAGATTCTGAATAATATTAAGAGCACATTAACTACAGTGATATTAACTAGAGTGAGATACAACTACCACTTTTTCTATGTAAGCTCACATTACCTTTCCATCCTCTTTCTTCCTTCCATCATGGAACTATTCAATATTTACGCAGACTTTCTCTACTTAAAAGATGCCAACATTATTAAAAATTTACAAAAACTCAGTAAAAACACTTGTAAAATAATGTGCAATAGCTATCAGCTACAGACTACAAGGAACACACAAACTCTAATGTGTATCATAAAAATTAATATTTTGCATAACTACGTACAGTGAACATTTCTACTGTACTAATAGAAGCTGTGAAGAATTCACACTGACAAACCTCATATTCCCTGAATCACAAGATGCAACACCTATTGCAGATGGCAGTCCAGCAAAAACCTGAATAATGGTTAAAACAGTATTCAGAAAGGCCCACATACAACACTATTTATATAGCAAAATATAAGGTATCTCACCCTATCTAGAGCAAAGCAGAAGTCCATGTCTACACCTGTATCATCCTCATTTTGTAGAGGTTAACATGAAGCAACATGATGAGAAGCAAAACCAGAATTGCATCCCAATGATTGCTACGAAATGCTACCTGCATAGGCCATGTAACGTATGAGAACCCTAGTGATTGCTTCTCCAAGAAAGTATCATCCCTTCACTTTTTTCAGCATCACTGTCATAAATTTAAAGACATATTCTCTGCTGCAAGATAAAGTCACCTCAAGAGATGAAACATCACCTTTGAGTACTGGATCATTACTTTTTAGTCATAACAGTATCATGGAATGGTTGAGGTTGGAAGGGACTTCTGGACATCACCCTGCCAGGTCCCCCTGCTCAAGCAGGGTCACCTAGAGCTGGTTGCCCAGGACCATGCCCAGGCAGCTTTTGAAGACCTCCAAGGATGAGATTCCACCACCTTTCTGGGCAACCTGTGCCAGAGCTTGGTTATCCTCACAGCCAAAATTGTTTCCTTAAGTGCAGACAGAACTTCTGTGTTTCAGTTTGTGCATATTACCTCTAGTTCTGTCACCAGACGCACTGAAAAAAGCCTGATCCATCTTCTTTACACCCTCCCTTCAGATATTTGTAAAATATCTCTCAGCCTTTCCTCATATGAGAAATGTTGCAGTCCCTTAATTATCTTACTGAGTTTTCGTTCCAGTAGCTCCACATCTCTGTTGTACTGGGGAGCCCAAAACTGGACACAGTTCTTCACGTGTGCTGAGGACATGGGAAGGATCACCACTCTGGATTTGCTTCCAACACTCTTCCTAATGTAGCCCAGGATACTGTCAGCTTCCTTTGCCGCAACAGCACACCGGGTAAACCAGGACCCCTGGGTCCTTTTCTGCAAAGCCACCCTCCAGCTGGTTGGCCTATTCTCTTGTCTCATTCTCATCCTGAGTGAGAGAATTAGAATCATAAAATATCTCAAGCTGGAAAAGACTCACAAGGATCATCAAGTCCAACTCCCTGCTCCTCACAGGACAACCTAAAACTAAACCATAAGACTAAGAGCCTCGTCCAGACCCTTTTGGAACTCTGACAGACTTGGTGCCATGACCAGTTCCCTGGGGAGCCTGTTCCAGTGACCAACCACCCTCAAATATCCACCTGAGGGTGTTAAAAGAGCTGGCTGATGTTCTTGTGAGGCCACTCTCCATAATCTTTGAGAAGCCATGGAGATTGGGGGACATCCCAGAACATTGTAAGAAGGCTAATGTCACCCCCATCTACAAGAAGGGCTTAAAGGAGGATCCAGGAAATTACAGGGCCATCAGTCTTACTTCAGTCCCTGGGAAAGTTATAGAACTAATCCTCCTGGGGGCCATCACAAGTCAAATGAAGCATGTGATTGGGAAAAGCCAGCACGGATTCACCAAGGGCAAATCACACTTGACAAACCTCATCATCTTCTACAACAAAGTAACCTGCTCATCTGATATGGGGCAAGACATTTTCTACCTGGATTTCTTCAAGGCTTTGGATACAGTTCCCCACAGCCTCCTCCTAGAGAAACTGATGCGTTATGGTCTAGACAAGTGGTCTGTGCAGGGGGTGGGGAACTGGCTGACAGGCTGCACTCAGAAGGTGATGGTAAACAGCTTCTTTCCAAACTGGCAACATGTCACAACTGGGGGCCCCCAAGGATCGAAACTGGGCACAACGCTGTTTAATATCTTCATAAGTGATCTGGATGATGGGATCAAGTGTAGCCAGATGAAGTTTGCTGATGATACCAAACTGAGTGGGGAAGCAGACACTTTGGAAAAGAGAGCCTGGGTAAGCTGGAAGAGCAGGCTAACAAGAAACTCATGAAGTCCAACAAAGACAAATGTAAGGCCTTGCTCCTGGAAAAACATAATCCAGAAGTGTGGCACAGGCTGGGATCTACCTGGCTGGGGAGCTGCTCTATCGAAAGGGATCTGGGCGTCCTGGTGGGCAGCAAGCTCAACATGAGCGAAGAGTGTGCTGCTGCAGCAGCAAAGAAAGCCAACAGGATGCTGGGTTGTATCAATGAGGGCATCGCCAGCAGAGATCAAGAAGTCATTATCCCACTCTATTCAGCACTTGTCAAGCCACACCTGGAATACTGTCTTCAGTTTTGGTCCCCGCTATACAAGAAAGATGTGGACAGGCTGGAGAAGGCCCAGAGAAGGGCCACAAAGACGATTGAAGGACTGGGAAGCCTGCCATATGCAGAAAGGCTGAGAGAACTGGGTTTGTTCAGCCCTGAGAAAAGAAGACTTGGGGGAGACCTTATCACCAGGTTCCAGTATTTAAAGGATGGCTATGAAGAAGATGGAGACTCTTTTTATACAAGGAGTCACATGGAAAAGATGAGGAGTAATGGGTACAAGTTACTCCTGGGCAGATTCCAACTAGACACAAAAGAAAAGTTTTCCACAATGAGAACAATCAGCCATTGGAATAATCTCCCCGGGAAGTGCTGAATTCCCCAACTTTGAACACTTTTAAGATTCAGCTGGACAGGGTGGTGGGCCATCTTGTCTAAACTGTGGTTTTGCCAAGAAAGGGCTGGACCAGATGATCTTTGAGGTCCCTTCCAACCTGGTTTTCTATGATTCTGTTAACACATTCAAAAAAACCCTCCTTTTTGTCGTCCTTGACAGTGCTGGCCAGCTTGAAATATAATTGAGTTTTGGCCACACAAATTTCCTCCCTACAGTGGCAAACAGCATCTCTGTAGTCCTCCCATGTTGCCTGTCCTTGCTTCCAATGTTCACACACTTTCCTGCCTAAGTTCTAGAAGATACCTGCGCAGCCAAGCCAGCCTTCCACTCCACTTGCTTGACTTCCGACACTTTGGAATTGCCTGCTCCTGCACTCTTAAAAGCTGGCTCTTAACAAGTGATTTATATCTCATGCAGAAAGTACCTAGCAACTTCCTCTCAGAAGAGTTGTTATACATAAAAGAAAAAACCCCCATAGTTCAGTACTATACTATCAGACATTACTCAAATGGGATGTTTGCCATTTTCAAGGACTGAGTATACAGAATCTGAGGGTCTTCCTCAATATACAACATCTAGAAAGTTATATTTGATTAACTGCAATAGGCTGACTACCATTGTTGAATTACAACTATATACTTTTGGAAATCAAGAACAACCAATTACAGATGGACGATCTGTGAATAAAGAGGTGTTTTTAATGGAGCTTAGTGTTGAATTCACTGTGAATTTCCAGAATGAATGTCACTTCTGTGGGTAGGTTTGAGGTTTTTTCTTTTCTTTAAAATCAGAGGCAGATCAACTTTTGAAGTTGTTTACTGCCCAAATCAAACCCTCATTACTGCACAGTTTAGAATCAGTTTTACTCCTCCATTGACACTACAAAAGGCTGTTCATATATAGTATCAATACATGCCAATCCAGGTAGCGGGTGTAATTACTTGCTAAAAATTCCTAATTTGCAAGAGACAAGTAAAGAAACGCATGTGCTCTTCCTCCAGCCTCAATGCTGTGATGAGCTCTTCTGCTGTTGTCACAGGGATTTTATTACGATCAGTTCACCAAAATTGGTAGAACACAGATATATAAACCAATCCTCATTAAAACTTCCAAACACCCTGTTTTCCTAACAAATATCAGAGTTAATCCATGAATGCCTATGATCTTGTAACATTTTTCCCAGCTCTTGAAACAACATATCTGAATACAAAGACAAGCTCAAGAAATTACTGCTGAATACTAACAGAGCACTTCTTCGGTACATTGAAAGGAAGACAGGATGTGGACGTTAGTTTTGTCACATTGCCCTTATTTCTCTGTCAGATGTTTATACAAGTGTACAGAAGCTATTACCTCAGGAAAAGAAATAGAGGAGGTTTGCTAGGTTTGAGTAGAATGCTGGAAGGCACATTATTACCAGTAGGGCGCAGGGTAGTGACAGATGTACATTCATGTAGCTAAGAATGTGCCTGGAAACACCACCTTGTATTTAAACAGAATCTGTAGGACCTGAAATTGACTCATCTATTTTACAGTGGAACTTTTGAACACCACTACCTGGGCAAAACCGCATATGCATGCTGCTTTTGTAATTCAAATATTTGTTTTGTTCTTCATACAAACATACATATCTAAGAATATGAGCCAAACTTTCAGTGAACTTCTGCTATTCACTGTAAAAAATAATACATACTACAGTTACTTATTAAATTCAAGTAAATGCTTTATTTGATTTACACTTTGCTTCAAGCGTGATCTGGAAAACACAATTTTAGATGCCAGATCTGGAAAACAGTTGGGCTGCCTCTCATAATCTGGATGCAAAGACTAGCAGAACAGCAACTGGAGCCTGAGGTTGGTTCTAGATCATGCCTAAAAACTCTTGACATTTTCAGTCCACATATCTGGTGTGTGACAGAAGTCTACATCTGACATGAACTCATAGAAACTGTATCCCACACATTTGCCCAGGCTACTTCAGTTGTCTGGTTCTCCTGAGTATCATTTCATATCTCCTAAATTATGCTGCCCAGTTGTGCTCTGGTAGGCATGTGCCCTTCTGCATCCCTCTAGAATTCAGATATCATCCCACTGATCCTATACAGACATTAAGTCTTGCTTCGTCAATACTGAGATTTATCAAACACTCCATAGATCTTGATGTATCATTAGAGTGAAAGTGCTGTTCCAAATGAACAGACAGACATCAACTACTATAAGTAGCAGGCAGTTATAAGAATGACCAAAATGAAGTACCCATACCAAATGCTCGTTTCACCACTCCTCAGCCTGGTACACACAGCCAGAGAATAATCAATGTTTTCATGGTTCTAAGAATATGGATCTTCAACTCTTGTAGGAGTCTGTATTTGCAGCACACAGAGAATATACACTGCTATAAAGGCTCTTTGTATAATTACACAAACTGTTCAAATATAGTCACTGCATAAAAGGCAATGCTTTTAAGAGCTAGACATGTTACAACATTGTTTGTAAGGAAGTGTACACAAAAGCAAAAAAAACCCCAAAACAAACACATTTCCAAGTTCTCCTATCTTCAGCTTCAGCTTGTTAAGAATTATTTCTGTACTGGTTTTGGCTGGGATTGAGTTAATTTTCTTTGTAGCAGCTGGTGTAAGGCTATGTTTTAGACTTGTGACCAAACCAGTGATGATAACACACCTGTATTTTAGCTATTGCTGAGCAGTGCTTACACAGCGTCGAGGCCTTTTTCTGTTTCTCATGCTTACCTGCCAGCCAGTAGGCTGGGGGTACACAAGAAGCTGGAACACAGCTGCCACAGCTGACCCCAAATGATCAAAGGGATACTCCATACCATATGACATCATGCTCAGCAATAAAAGCTGGAGCGAAGAGGGAGAAAGCGGAGGGATGTTCAGAGTTATGGTGTTTGTCTTCCCAAGTCACCATTACGTGTGATGGAGCCCTGCTTTCCTGGAAATGGCTAAACACGTGCCTGCTGATGGGAAGTAGTAAATGAATTCCTTGTTTTGCTTTGCTTGCATGCACAGCTTTTGTTTTACCCATTAAACTGCCTTTATCTCAACCCACTTTGGCCTCCTGATTCTCTCCCCTGTCCCACCGCAGGGGAGTGTGTGAGTGCCAATGTGGGGCTGAGCTTGAGCTGCCCACTGCGGTTAAACCACAACATTCTCTTTCACTTGAAGAGCTATGAAACAAGAAAAATGAGACTGGCTTTCAATCTTAAGACTTCAAAACTTGTTTGAAATACATGCAAGTGCTTTTACTACCTGTATTGGGTTTGTGTGGCAAGGTTTTGGTAGCGGGGGGGCTACAGGGGTGGCTCCTGCAAGAAGCTGCTAGAAGCTTCCGTGTCTGATAGAGCCAATGCCAGCTGGCTCCAAGACACATCCACCACTGGCCAAGGCCAGGCTAATCAGAGACAGTGGTAGCACCTCTGTGATAACATATTTAGGAAAGAAAAAAAACAACTTCGGGAGAGCTTTTGCAGCCAGAGAGAGGAATGAGAAGATGTAAGAAGCTCTGCAGACACCCAGGTCAGTGCAGAAGGAGGGGGAGGAGGTGCTCCAGGCGCCAGAGTAGAGATCCCCCTGCAGCCCATGGTGAAGACCATGGTGAAGCAGGCTGTCCCCCTGCAGCCCATGGAGGAAGGATGAGGGGGTGTGGAGATTCCACCTCTAGCCCATGGAGCACCCCACACTGGAGCAGGTGGAGGCACCTGAAGGAGGCTGTGACCCCATGGAAAGCCTGCGCTGGAGCTGTGGACCTGTGAAGAGAGGAGCCCACGCTGGAGTACGTTTGCTGGCAGGACTTGTGACCCCATGGGGGACCCCATGCTGGAGCAGTCTGTTCCTGAAGGGTTGCACCCTGTGGAAGGGGCCCATGCTGGAGCAGTTTGTGAAGGACTGTAGCCCATGGGAAGGACTCACTTGGCAGAAGTTCATGGAGGACTGTCTCCCATGAGAGGGATCACAGGCTGGAGCAGCGGAAGAATGAGAGGAGTCCTCCCCCTGAGGAGGAAGGAGCAGCAGAGACAATGTGTGATGAACTGACCACAACCCCCATTCCCCATCCCCTCTGCCATTGAGAGGGGAGTAGGTTGAAACTGGGAGTGAAGTTAAGCCTGGGAAGATGGGAGGGGTGGGGAGAGGTGTTTTAAGATTTTGTTTTATTTCTCATTGCTCTACTCTGTTTTGCTTGGTAATAAATTAGATGAATTTTTCTGTAAGTTCAGTCTGGTTTGCCTGTGATGATAACTGGTGAGTGATGTCTCCCTGTTCTTATCTCAACCCACAAGTGTTTTGTTATACCTTTTCTCCCCTGTCTAGTGAAGGAGGGGGAGTGATACAGTGGCTTTGGTGGGCACCTCGCCCCCAGCCAGGGTCAACCCACCACACTACCTGACAACATTTTTCCTGCAATACTGTTTCAAAGAGCAGAGCTGCATTACATGGAAGACTGGAATGCTCACATGCCAACTCTTTTCTGATCAAGGGGAGCAGAACTTTCATGAGGTGCATGCTACACCTAGCCAAAGTGAGGGCAATGGTGCTATGGTACCTCTGAAGAGGTATATGAACCAACATATCCACACTGTATACCTTATTGATTTGTGTAGCTTCCAGTTTTGCTACATGAAACTTTCCTTCCTAGGCATTTTCCCCACAGTTTAAACCATCAACCATAATATTCTCAGTGGCCAAACTCAAAATAGAAGTTATGTGCCTCACATAAAAGGTGTTCGGACAACAGCATAAATCATGTTTTCCTATAGCTATAAATAGGAGCATATATAAGCTATTTTCCCCTCCAACACCTTCAACTGGTACAAAACAACATTGACCATTTGTTTAAAAAACACGCTTACCAGTAAAAGACCATTCATTTTAGCAAATCTGCTGTTTCTGGAAATAGACCTATCGAGGTACTGATTAGTAACTTTGAAATTAGGTATAAAGCAAGGGCACATCAGTGCTTTCTGCAGTTATCAGTTCCACAGTGGAAGCCTTCTCTTGTACAGATAGCATTACCAACACTCAATATAAGCTCAGTGCACTCCACAAAATAAATTACAAACAAAAAAAAAAGAAGTATTTTAACTTTTATTTGCCATAGATCTTGAAGGAGTTTACAGAAGTTTTGTTCTCGTCCTCCACAATTATAGTAAGCAGCAGCACAGTCCACTGCCTTGATATATTCTGACTTCAGAGCTTAGTTTTTAGCTCTAGCACTCCTAGCAGGATCATAGTGTTTTCAGAACACAGAGCAAGGAAGAGTTGCCTCTTATTACAAGTTGAAGAAATACAGAGTGCAATATCCACTTTTAGAATCTAAATTACGTTAAACCAGTTTGTAAATGTAGCCAAGATTTGCTGACACTGTATCCAGACAGATTTCTAAACACTAACACCCAGAAAGCAAAGCACAGAAAAGTGGCTAGATGGTTATCTTTTCCAGTGTTTAGAACAGCACTGTCCCATAGCAAACTGTTCACAACCATCAGCTACTACAGTATATAAAATACCCACATTAGCAACACACCATTATACTGACTGCTGATACTAATGTGGACTTCATATCGCAAGACTAGCCACTAATTCAGATAACCATTAATAGCAGAGTATAGATGGAGGTACACACAAAAAAAGGATAAACCTACTTATGAAATAGATTACAGCAAATTACCCTTTAAGCAAACATTGTCTTAGCCTTTAAGCAAACATTGGATAAAGTTGAGAAAGGAAGAAGCTGTTTAATCATTATAGAGTTTCTTACGAAAGTATTTTCTTTCACAGATTTGAATAAGTTTAAATATGTTTATTAAAAAACCCCAGACTAAGAAGTACTCTCCTCAGTTTACATTCTCATATCTGATTTTAATCATGTTAGTTCTGTTCCATGTCTAGCATGAAGAGAAAGCCAAGCCAGAAAAGTCAAAGCAGAGCTAATCTACTGAAATGTAACCAACAGAAAAGATACATCTGTAGCTATTTGTGTTTATTTTTCAGTTCATAACTTAAAGCTGTCAGGAGAAACAAAGTTACACTGCTCTTACATCTTTCTTTAACTTTTTATTCTATGTCCAGAGATTTGCTAATACATGCTATACATTGTCAGTGCACTGTCGATCTTGGACACAGACGGAAAAACAGGCAAAGCTTACATATCAACTATAAATCTACTAAACCAGAATTTATAACCAGTAAGCACCCTATAAAACATGCTTTATCATACAGAAACTCATGTCTCATTTCACTGGTATCTATCATAATGTTTACGTGTTTGAGCAAAGCCACTTTGCTTCTTTTAATACTAAATCTACTACAAAATTACTACATTATCAACATGCACATTTTCAACACTTCTAATCAAGTGTTTATTTTATATTTAAAAATACTAAAAGATGAGTTGTGTAAATACATCTATTTAATCTCTCTGACTGTAGGTCAAATTCTGCTTTGGTCACAAACGTAAAAGAGTCTAGTGATTTCATCCTTGTGCCTACAAGGGATGTTTGTGCCCATTACAAAACCACTACACAATCTGACTGTCTCTTCTCAAAAGGAGGAGGCATGAATAGCAGGAAGTGTGTCAGCCAGGAATGAGATAGTGACAGAGCAAAGATATTAAGACTGACTCCAGCCAACAATACAAATTTTCAAAAAGCATGACGTTTGTCTGCAAAAGGATTATAAATAATGCAAGGAATAAAGGACCAACTTTTGTTTAAATGTCTGAACCAAGCCGAGAGAACGTTATGTTATAGCCACACCTTCTTGCACAACATTTTGAAGTTTTATCTTAGCACTCAAACACTAGCAAAATAATATATAAACAATACCAACGGGATGAATTCCATGAAGAATGCCAACACCTGCATGCATCAGTTCAACAAGTTCTAATGACAGAAAATAGTTTCAGCCCTGTAATGTGATCATGGGAGGGAGAGTTCACCTGAGCCATAAACTGTTCAAAGATTCCTTAACAGAGCTGCTCAGCTAAAATCAAAAGCCAGAGCCTCCAAAACTATTACATAAGCACATCCTTCCCAACAGTTCCCTGGTCTATGTATTTAAAAAAACCCAACAACAAAAAAAACCCCCACAACCCACTAATCCAAAGCACAATGAAAAGAGAAAGCAGTTTGAAAGAAATCAATCACCTCTTCTCCCAAATCAAGATACTTTAAGGAAAAGGCTTTAAGAGGAATCTCTTCTTCTACAAAGACCGTATTATAGATTTTTCCCTAAATATATTGCCTGAGTCAACATTATCTCCAGAATATACAGCTGCAAAATTTTGAAAATTGAAAAAGCTTTTCCATTACATCTCATTGGTTAAAGAATGTTAATCTATCTGAAGATAACCACTAGACAGCTCACATACCTTCAACATGTACATACTCATTTGAAATGCCCCACTAGAAGATTAATCGCAGACAACTCCATTAAAGAACTCTCAAAAACACCCCAAAAATGTATGTTTAGTCTACTCTGCAAAGCAATATGGTTTGGGCAGGCTTTAGTCCTACCAGTTCATTACTATTTTCTCTGATAGCAAGATTTTATGAACTATTAGAATATTTTGCTAAGCATATAAATGATGTATTGTCAATTTTCACTTGCAGACTCTGTATTTCCAGAAATCCTGATTAACAGAGTAATTCTAACCCTGCCTTCCCATACAGTTATACACACATAGAAGAGCCAGGCTGGTACATTTAAACCAAGTGTCCACTTCAGAAGGGAGAAAATACAGCTATATCGATACATATAAAGATCCCTGAGTATTTCTGTCAAAAAGTTCCCAAGATTCCTTGGGAAAACTTGGACAAACATAGGATTAAGTGATTTAGTAATAAGAGCAAAGGAAACCAAGCAAGGCTATCTGCTGACCCGTAAAGATTAAATGACCAGCTAAAAGTATTCGTAAAATCCACAGTTACTGATTAAGGAACTTTGTTCAACACAGGTAGCCTCACGCCCTGATTATACAGCTTTTCTTTCAACAGAACTTTCTCTTGGCAGCAATCCTATAATCTAGATTTAGATCCTAAGCAGCTTCCTGAGATTACCTCATTAAAGGGCAGAATGGCAATTGCAGAAAAGGGTAAAAATGGAGCTTGCTTTCTCACATGCCCTTAAATGGCAGGGAGGGAAGGATAAGAAGTTCCCTGGGCCCAGAGTTGCCATGCCTCCCTCCCAGCTCCACTCCTGAACTCTCAGAAGGAAACAGGACTACAGCCGCAGCAGATTTAACCAACAGCAGTAACTACAAGGTGATGAGAGCAAGACAACGAATGCTCAGATGCTTCAAAGAGGGGGGCCATGATGAGTTGCACTCCACAAAACACCCCATTTTTACATGCTGGAAGCAATAGTATTTCTTAAGACAGTTCTTATGGACCTGGTAAGACTAAAAGTGGCTATGACTCTCTTCTACCTCAAATAACCAGCAGAACATTTTTAATCCTACCGTGGGATGCAAGTCCACCTGTCTAGTCTTGCGTATCCTAGACACAAAAGCTGAAGCTTCGTTTTCCCTTTTCCTGCCTGTAGGAGCCTTACAAGTTTAATAACACTTCACTGTGTTTCATCAGAAGCTCCTCAGTATTATGTAAGATGAAAAAAACTTTCAATGTTTTTATAAAGCTTCATTTCTGTTAAACCTGAAACCCACAAAAAATTATGTTACTTTTAGATGCCTGAGAAAAAATGCATAATAAGAACTAAGAAGTGACAAGTTCCCGATCATCATAAAAATGCTGCTTTTACTTTACAAGATACAAGCAGTGGTCTTGTACAGAAATGTTTCACAACAGCGGGACTGAGTCTTGTGCTCTAACATTCTCCCCCTTAAAAGCTTACTTTAAGAAATCTCGTGCAGCTGTACAGTCATAGATAAGAAGTAAAACAAATCATGACTTTTTTAACTGCATCTTCTAGATTGGCAATCATTCGTGATGCTCATACTTACCGCTTCCCTCCCCCCAAAAAACAAACACCTCTTTCATATGAGACTGACACTTCTTTTCCTGACTCTTATTTCCGTAAAAGCATCCCACAGAGTGCCTTAATAGTCCTCTCAGTTTGGTCTACAATCTAGCAGATTTTCTTACTGCAAAGTAAATTCTTATTTGAGTGAATTTGATATTGAAACATTTCTTTCATGGATAATTATGGATTGCTAGATTAGAGAGCTCTTTCTCTAAGGATTCTCCTCCTTCCAACAGCTTTTCCCTCCCTGTGCTATTCAAAACTGCTGGAGCCAGTTCTATTAACAAATTCTTCTGATAACTCATCTTCTCTGTAACCCTATGTTTAATAGGCAATTCCTATTCTGGAGGAATTATAAGCATGTGTCATCTTTTGCCTAAAATAAACTTCACCTGTTGGATAAAAGCTGTATCTTATCCTTTCAAATATTGTCTGCAGACAGTCCTACAGTATTGCAGGGAACTCCTGTAAATAGCCTGCTGCTATCAGTTATTGCATATATAGAATTATTTTAATTTTAAAAAACAGGTTTATTATCACTGATACTTCCCTCTATATCACTTTTTCATTAATCCAGACAAATCTGTTTGTCAAAGAAACTACCTATTTAATTGCATAGTTTATTTAGCATTTAGGACAACAGGAAACTAATACCCATTCAGGAATCCTTAGACACTAATTTAAAATAGAGTAGTCCCTTTGTAAATATAGGTCTACAAAAGGACTTTAAGGTATAAAGCTTGCAAGCCCAGGTTTGAGAAGATAAAGATAAAATCTTAGCTTTTTCTAAGATACCTGTTTCACTAGTGCTTAACAGTGCTATGAGGTTCTCTGAATGAGAAGAAACACCATACATTCATTACTTGCAAATATTATCACTACGTGGAGCGTTAAGAATCTATATCCAGCATTATCTTCCAGATATCCTTGGCTGACAGGTTTTAAGAACTTTAGACTTACACTTTCTTACCTAGTTCAGTAACTTGCCGATCAAAAGGACAACGAACTGCTCTGCCATGAAGGGGAAGCCGGGTTAGACAGTCATGGCAGACAGTATGGCCACACAAAAGCAGACGGGGAACTTTGTCACCTTGCAAAGAAAATACATCTTCACAGACTCCACACTCAAGAACCTGTAATTTAAAAAGAGACCATATTTGGTTTGGAGCTGATAAAAAAGCCATATGACACAGTTTGTTTTACAGAAGTTCCTGCAATCACAGCAGATAGGCTGAGTCATTAACTTTGCTTTGTATGCACAAACAATGATCACACGATTGATATTTAAAAAATAAATAGACACGAACAGAATATTTTAACTCTTCAGCATCCCGCCTGATCACCGCTAGTTCTTGCCCATGTCATTTAATGCTCAAGAAAAGCCCACTGGTCAAGCAGCAAAACTAAGTAAGCAGAAACATCCTCGCAGGAAAAGGAAACGGAGGGCAAGACCCTGCCAAAGCAGACTATCAGCCGGTGGAGAAAGCTTCCATTCATAGCTGATCCATATAAAAAGGTCAGTCATACCACGTTAGCCATTTATGAAGCTACAAACGCAGCATCGAGGTAGCAGGAACAAACAGCAGGGGACCGGAACATCTTAAACCACTAATAAAAAGCAAAATTGATCGTCATTTAGAAAAAATAAAAACAAAAACCACCCGACAATCCGTAAAACAATAGCGTCAGCCAGCCACCTTAGGGTGCCCAGGCGTTACGTTTTCTCCGAGACAGCTCCCCGCTTGGAGGCAGCCACCCTTCTCCTCACACAGAGGCCTCGCAGCCCGCTCCGGGGCACCCCACACCAGTGCGGCTCCGCGCGGACAAGGCAGGGAAAGGGCCTCCGAAGCGGCATCCCGGCCCAGCCCGAGCCGAGCCCCGCCGCCCCAGAGGACACCTCCTGCCCCCGAAACCCCTCACTCCCGCGCTAACCCTTCCCCCAGCTGGGGCAGCGACGGCGCAACCACAGCCACCACAGCCTGTCCTGCCGCAGGACGCGGCCGAGCAGCCCGTCTCACCTTCACTGCGGCACCAGCCGGGCCACGGCCGCTGCTGCCGGACCCCCGGCTACCATCCAACCCGGCACCAGCCCCAACCTTGTTTACACCCGTGGCCGCCATCTTGGGGAGGGCGGAACAGAGCAGCCAGCCGCAGGAAGGAGCCAGGAGCCACGACAGCCACCACCCCCTCCCCTCAGGCCCCGCCCCGGTGGGCGCATGCGCTCCCCCGCTGCCGCACCGGGCGGGTCTGCGCCCGCCTCCTTTGACTCGCACCAGAGAATTACGGTTCCCATCGTGCCCTGCCGCACAGCCTGTGGCTTCTGGGGGACTACATATCCCAGCGTGCAAAGAGGGAGGCAGTGGCCGTCTCAGAACGCCCACCGAGCACTCGTCCGCCCCGCCCGCCAGCGCCGGAGCGGGAGGCAGTGCGTTCTGGGGGCTGTAGTTTCGCTGGCGCCGAGCCCTGCCGGTGACGAGTTGCATCCTGGGACAGCTGTTTCCCGTCTCGGCGGTATTTACCGCGCCCGGGCTTTGTGTACAGGTTCAGCCCGTCTCTTCCGGAGGAGCGGTTTGCGACATCAGCAGCGTTTTGGCCTGTCTGCACGCCCGTAGGGGTGAAGGCTGGCGCCATGGACGTTAACCAGCCGAAGCAGGAGCACTTGCTGGCTCTGAAAGGTACCGACCGCGCGGCCTGCCGATGCCCAGCCGCCCTCCTAGGCCGCTAGCGCCGCGGCAGCAGCGCCGGTGCTGCCCTCGCCCCTTCCCTACCCTGGAGCCAGCCCTGAGGGGTGAGGCGGGCCGGCCGTCCTGGCCTGGGGCCGAGGCGGCGCGGGCTCCGGGTTGCTGAACCGGTGGTGAAACACCGTGTCCGTTCCGGAGGCGAGGCCGTGTCTTCCCTCCCTTTTAGCAGAAGGTCGAGTAGGGTGCGGCCCGGCAGGAGCGGCTGGCGATCGGGCACAAGGCAGGAGGTGCCCGAGGGTAGAAGGAGGCTGGGGGTGACGGGGGGAGCTATTGTCAGTGACAGATGGCCCTGCACACGAGTGTGCACCTTGCTTGATGGGGCTATTGAGGCTGTTCGATGTGCTTGCATTTTGCACAAGGCTTTCAGCAATTACAAGAAAATATTTTTTTAAAATTTCCTTTCCAGTTCCCAGCTGGCTCGTTTGTTGGTTTTTTCCCCCCTTTAAGGGTTTTTGCCCCTTTGACTTCATGCTTAATGCACAACTACTGTGTTTATGTCCTTAATTCAGGAATCATCAATAGTGAAAATAAAAATGTGGATGTCTCGCATACCTTGCAGAATTAATACCGAAATCAAGAGAGCTCTGTAAGAATTTGATCATTTCTGCTGGTAGTTGGGTACCAGTAAGTCAGCAATCGAAACACTGAAAATCTACCGGAATCTACTTTCACCTTATTTTAATCACCAGACATAATACTTATGTTCTTTTTTTTCTAACTGTGCTTGTTTATAAAATAAATGCTGCTAGTTAAGTAGGAGTAATAAACGATCAAAACCTCAATTCTGCAAGCACTCTAAATCAGTGAGGCTGCTAAGATGGATAAAGTAGTGCAGGCGTGTAGATGATTTCAGAGCTCATCTTCTGTCCATTTGCTAGTTTTAAAACACTCTGGGGGAGAGTTTTTAATGGTGTGTGCATGTCACAGTAAAATTTGTTAACCGTAATTCAAAGATTGACAAGCCCTTTTTCAGAGATGTACACGCACAAAATAAAGCCAAAAACCCGAGAACATCAAACACTATCAGCTGACATTACAAATACATTTTGATAGGAATTAGTTCAGAGCAAAAAGTTTTATGATGGATCATTTTGCTTTTGTAAGAAACAAATAGAATCCTTGGACTTCTATTGAATTTAGTGCAGTGTCTAGGCTGTAGATTTTGCAGAAGTAAGAAAGGTACCAGGGTTTCTTTGCATTGTGACTGTTTTAAACAAAATCTTGGCAGTGTAATGATTAAGCAATCCTAGATTTTATTGATTTTAATATCATTGTATATTGCTGATCTGTGGCAGGGAGCCTGAAATGATTACAAACTTGTTGGGGGCGGGGGGGGACAGGAGGGCAAGAGAGTGTCCGGTATGCTATGTTTCATAGTAGCATTTGCAGCTGTGTCTGTGGTGTGTCCTGTCGTCCATCCCCCATATAATCTTTGTAGAAAAGAAGGCAATGATGTATGAAATTATAAAGTCTTTAAGGACTTAATGAGTCCATTAGTTATTCTAGAAGTCTAATAAATTAATGAATTGCCAAGTCCTTAAGGACTAAAAGGATGGCTGAGAAGCTCTGAGACTAAAACTAAATGCATAGTTCTGATATGAAATGGAAGCAGACAACTTTAATTTGCCTATAGCTCTTCCCTTTTAATCTGTGAGTTTAAAAACTGCTGTACCAGTCAGTACTATTACAGGAAGGGTTTTTGTAACACACATGTCTTCTAGTTGCTTTATATGCCCTGGCTTAAAATGTTGAAGTGCAGGAAGAAAATACTTTGCAAATTTGCCAGACAAATCTTTTTAGGTTTTTTTTTTTTCCCAAAAATAGGCAGTAGTAATTATATGTCTTTTAATATGCATCACAACAGTATAGCAAGAATAACGATAGATGGCAAGTATGAGATGATGACATTAAAAGAATACTCTTGGGAGGGACAGTGTTGAGTAAACCACGTGTGTATGGGTAATGTTCAGCATGTTGAAGTTATGCTGATAGTGATGGAATATAGTCATTAATGTTCAGCCTGGGTAAAATAGAATGTTCTGATATATATCTAGCTTTCTTACTACGTGTTGTAAAATATCCTAGTAATATTTTGGTTTTTTTTAATATGGTAGTATCTTATTTTTTTTATAATACTTCTGCTTTAGGTCCTGTTTTCCACTGAGCTTTTCAGCACGGGGCAAGGAAATTCTTGTAAATAAGATGTTTCAGTCTAGATTTGAGAATCCTAATCAAGAGACTGTTCCTTTTCTAATAACTGGATTCCTACTGTACAAGCATGGAAGTGGTCTTGCATTATCGACCACATCAGAGAGATCTAACAAAACTGCAGAAATTTGCAGAAGCAGCAGTGAAGGAGTTTCCCATTCGTCAGTTACCAAGATTTACACCCTGGTTTCCAAATGATTTATACAGATTTCCCCTCAAACCAAAAAAGCAGCCACCTGTTATTTCTTGTGAGGAAGCAGAAGAATTGAAACAACTTTCTACACCTTCAGAATATGTTACAGGATCTCCTGATTATGACTGCACAAAAAATCTCCTTGAGTTTCAGTCTAATGTGAAACATGGGCAGACTTTAATTCAAGCACAAACTGTTCAGAGACCGATTAACTTGGAGAATCAAGGAGAACCACCACCTAATGGAAAACAAAAATTGAAAAGGTCATGGAGTGTCTCTCTCCCTAGCCCTAAGCTTAAAGAAAAAATTCTTCCTTTATCTCAAGAACTGCAGAATAATTTGGAAAGGCTAAACCTGCATGCATTTTATAGAGCAAAGTGGACAATCGAACAGTCTATTTGTAATAACCAGAATTTGGAGGACATCTGGATAAAAGTGAATAGACTCATCAAGCAGAATGAATTACCATCTTGCAATGCTACTATCCAAAGATCTGTGGGACAGATATGGATTTTCTGTGATATATTATACTGTGAATATGTTAGAAATATTCTTAGGGAAAAGCTAAGCCTTACTGATAAAATGAACTTGCTTGTACATAAATTTGGAATTATATTTAGTTTATGATTGTAAGATAGTTTCGTAATAAAATTGCTCTCTGAAGTACTAGAGTTTTTAAACAGCTTAGAATATACAAACTTTAGAACAACTGATGAATTAACAAGCAGAAAACCACTTAATATTCTTTGCAACAGTTTAACTGTAATAAATATATTTAACTTTGTTTTGCCAGGAGACTTATAAATGGTTCTGTTGAGATTAGTAAGTTTCTCTTTGGCTTACTACTGCATTTTGTAGCTTTTCTCTACCTCAGTGGTCTAAAGGAAAAAAAATTACAAGAAAAATTCCAGACTATTACGGCAAGCTGTGTGAGATAATAAAATTTGTGCTTTGAATCAAGCAAAATACATCCTCACTGTGCTTCTTTGAAACTAGGACAAGGAAAAATATTTTTAAGTGAGATATAATCACTGTAAGGATCTGCAATTTTTTTTGACACTGAGACTTTCAAGATGTGATTATTTCCTGAAAATAGTCTGTGCGGGTTTCTTTAATGAAGGCTTAGCCCTCACATGAAATACAAACTTACTTTCTACTGTATGTATATGCTGTCTTGGTAATGTTATCTGTATTTTCCCAGAAATACTAATGAAAGTTTCAGTGGAAGTTGTGTGCTGAAAAATAGTGAACAACTTAGCATTTGCTGGTTTGACTTTGATATTAAGGTGGTTTTTTTCCCCCTGACGTTTCTGGTCTTTTGTCTCTGTATTGGGGAACAAGAAAGCACTAACTTCAATCTATAGGTCAGGAAATTAAGAAATTAGACATCTACCTGTAAACCTCTATTTGTTGTCATTATGGAAGGTAGAAGTCTCTGAGGTTTTATGGTGATAAACAGTTGAGTTCAGCATGACTTTTTGTCACCTCAAAGAATAAAGTGTTTCAAGGTCATGCTGTCCCTGCTCAATTCAGTGTTTGAAGGGTCAGTAGAGCAGTTAAACTGGGATCAATATGACTGCAAGGGCATGTGTTTTTCTTAGGCACCCCTACTAACGCCAGATAATTTTACTGTAGCTGGAGGTCAAGGCCTGTGGAAAAGGGGGAGAATAAATGGTATTTGTAGATTGTTAGATTATCATTAACACTGATGAAATAAAAGTGCACATAAGCATAATGGTGATCCCTCTGTGTAAAAACTAAATAAAATCCTCTTGGACTTTTACTTACTTTTTTCTTTTGCTGACATTCTTATGTTGGAATAATTATATTATAGGCATTACATATCATTTTTTAGTTAAAAATTAAGGATATTGCTCAGTTTGGATCATTGACATGTATTTCTGAACTTTGAGTGTTAGGGGAGTCATATTGACATTTGGGGTGTTTGTGACATTTAATATTACGTCGTAGCAAAATTGATGTAAAGTGCTGTCTAAAGTAACTGAGGGTCATTATTAGTTTTAAAGCTCATATAGCCAAATTATTTCACTGAAATTATTTTTCTGAGTGTAACACTAATAGCAACAAAGTTTCTTTGTGCACCAACATTTTTAAAGATTTAATGGAGTAGAATGCAGCATGATTTGAGTTTTTCTTAGTGTTGTATCCTGCAAAGATATAATATTTTCTGATATTAGTTTAGTAGTCCCATTAAATATGATAATCTGCATATCTTAGATTTTTATTCCATTCCATTATTTATTTATTTATTGTCTTAAATGTGACTAAACTTGATCTGTAACTGTTCCTTTAGAAACAGTCAGCAAGTATTGGCTTATATGGGCTTACAGTAGAATTGAATAAAATTAGTTAACCACCAATAATACAGTCCCAATATGATTATTTAATACACTATATTGACAGAGCTAAACAAACATCTTACTAAGATTGGTGTCACTATTCAGTGGCAGCTGTCAGCTTTCTGCTGCTTTGGGTTGTCTTGTATGTGAATAATGATACATGCACTGCTAGTTGTGAGCACCTCAGCTGGATAACTGTCATGTAATAAAAAGTGAACACCACATTTGGTTTCTCTGCAGAATTATTACAGTCTTGGATAGCACCAATGTACACGCTGAAATCCAGAATTCCATTTTGAACTGTTCCGGAAATGCTTAGTTCATATGCATGTATAATTCAGTATTCATCTTTGATTTTCAGTGTTGAATTTGGTTTTTCATCTACTCTGTTTTGGATATTTTGGGACTCTTTATTTACCTTGTGATTCTCAATCTTCAGAGGTCATGTTTTTCATCCTTTCACTATAGCAAAGAGAATGTATTGCCTTTTTATATGTGAAAACTAATTTATTTTGTGTTGATGCTAACTTGTATAGGTCTGCTGTATAGTAGTGTAACTTCTTGTGAACCAATACAGCCCACTACACCCAAATGTATATCAAAATAATTGAATATTTTACACAACCTGAAGTAGGGATGCTGACCAGACATACAAGATGAACAAAAGTACAATAAAGATAAAAGCACAATACATTTGTCAGTGCAAGGATGTTGATTAACTTATTGCAGTCAAGAAAATACTTTTATTTTTTAGTTTTAGTTTTCAGAAATTATATGATTTTGTTTAAATTTTGAAGAAAAAAATCAGTTATTTTTACATATTCGGTTCAACACCTAAGGTTACAAATACTCCACTTTGTTTCGTGTAAATGTTTTCATGAGAAGTTAAATGCAAGATTAGGGCCATTGGTTTATATGGACAGGGAGGAATTATTTTTAGAAGCAGTATCTTATATCTGTAATACAAATAAAACTCACATAATTTTGAGTATTCTGAGTTAAAATAGCCTTTGAGAATACCACTTTCTTGAAGCAGAGGTTTTTAATAGTGAGATCTCAATGATGTTGATTTTGTCAATATCAATAAAATAGTTTTTAAGTGTGTTCCTGAGGTTTTTGTGATGATTCTGCTTGTTTGAGTTTAAAGTTTGTGACTAAAAGAAAAAGTGGTTGTATAAATCAGGCTTTTTAGACTCATAACTATCTTGCCTGTGTTTTACTCTGATTAGAGTGTAAATGCAATTCCTGATAGGCTGCAGTTTGACTGAAAGGGTCTCCATACTAGTCATCCTGTCCCATCCTAGAGCAACCAGGATCACAGAACAGGTGCTTAGCCTACAAAGTCCACAAAAATGAAACTGTTACAGTTCTCCTGAAGTCCACAAAGCACGTAACACTGTAACAAATGTAAGACCTTTAGCACATAAGACTGAAAGTAGTAGATGTTATTGCACCAGGGGAATAAAGCAAGAGGGAGCAATGGCATTGTTTTTGGATCTCAAAGTAGCAGGGAATTTATATATTGAAAAAGGCCAGGTGATCCAAAAAGGTGTTGTTACCCTTTTTCAGGCCAAGATTTGGTGGTTGTGTTTTTTGGTGGAAGGAGAGCAAGACAAAATTATACTGTCAAAAAATAAATTAAAAAATACTTGTTTCATTGACCTGTGGTTTGTTTTCTGATTTTTGCAGTGATGAGGCTAACAAAACCTACTTTATTCACTAATATTCCGGTGACTTGTGAAGAACGGGATTTACCAGGTATGCCTCTTCTACTGACTGATTATTATGTACATATTGCCAGGTTTAAGCAATGTGAGCATCTGAGACTTAGATGTCAGAGGAGCCTTACGACCTTCCATGGACGGTCATCTGAAACAGCAGTATATTTTGTTTGCTAATGGCTATAGGAAAATATCAAGGTGCACTCTGTGACTCTTGACCTACATTTGAAAGCTTGGTGATATTGCAAACATGTGACCTAAAAGCCTGAGCAATTAAGACACAAGGTGGAAGGCAGTTGTGAGAGAAATATGTAATTGTAGAAAGTTTAGTATTACTATTTTCTTTGTCTGGAGAAAATGCCCTGGTAACTAGAACCAACACATGACTGTTCCATGGAAAATTATTTTGCAAGAATAATTGCTTTTGAATTGTGTTATGCTTGGTGTACAGACATAAACTGGAAATCCCTGGATTGTCCCCAATAATAGTTGAAGAAGAAATTAGAAACTAGAAAACAAGTATAAGAAGGAGGCAAGGGAAAGACAAAGCAAAATCCAATAAAAGAGGATTGTGTGGAAATACAAAGCAAGCAGGGGAAGAAAGTAAGTGGGGCTGATTAGTTCTGTTATGTGCTCTGCTTTACTTGGGCAGAATTTCCCTTGAAGTTTGAGCAATGCCTTTGGGATTGTGCCCTTCAGTATGTATACTGAATGATTTATTGGACACAAGTGCCTGGAACTAAGCTATAATTTATAGGCAGGTCTATAGATAATGTATTTCATCCCTAGACAAGTTGGTTGCAAAATAAATATGTCTAAAATAAATTACATCTAAATAAGTCATAACTTAAATTAGACAAAGCTTTACACTTAGCAAATATTTAGATACTAGCCATTTGATATTTCTACAGGTAATCTGTTTAACCAGCTCATGAAAGATGATCCTTCTACTGTAAAGGGAGCAGAAACTTTGATGCTAGGAGAAATGCTGACTTTGCCTCAAAATTTTGGGTAAGAATGAATTACTATAACTGTAACATGCAAGGTTTAGGATTCATTTAAGGATATGTTTTACTTTTCTTTCTTTTTGAACATCATTGTTATGCAATGAGATGTTAAATCATTTTAAAAATATGTGGCTTGATTTATAATGTGGCATAATATATAAATGTGTGCTGCCTGATGTTCCTTGTTTGTAGCCTGACTGAATGTAATAAGGATTGAAAGTTGAAAGAAATTTGCAACTGTAAGTGAATTTCTGAGATAATGCACTACTATAAACCACATCTTGTACTAACAGAGTTTACTACAGTGATTTTTGTGACTACTGTAAGCCATCTTATTCTAGGAAAAAAATTCTGATTTGTTTATTCTTTTTTGAAGTTGTTCCTCTTAGAAGGATGACATTTAGAAGTATGAGTGTGAAAATGCCAACAGACTTGTAGGATTTGATCTGGCAAATGTGTGTGTGCACATGTGTGTATATGTATATTTTGAATTAGAAATTAAAGGGGTTTCTGTGAAATTTCTGTATTTTTTGAAAATAACTGTTACTAAACATATCTTATTTTTATTTTTTTAAACACAGAAATATATTTCTGGGAGAGACGTTTTCCAGTTATATTAGTGTACACAATGATAGTAATCAAGTTGTCAAGGACATACTGGTGAAGGTATGTGAAGATAAATCTATTACTGAGTGTATAAAAAAAATAGAATATGTTGAATATGTTTTCTGACAATATCTTGTATGTTTAATGCTAATGTATAAACTTCAGGAAAAGTCTGTCACTTTTTCCAATTTCCAGATATATTTTCTAGATTGGAAACAATAAGACATAAAAATAGAAATGATGATAGAAATATTTAAAGATTAAAATGAAAAACTAGGATTGTATTAAAAAAAGGATATGTTATAAAGCTTCTCTGGAGAATTGGTGTAGCAAAACTTCCACAGCTAAAAAATTTGAATTATATTTGTTTACTTGCACTTTCAATGAGGTTATCAAAGCATGTCTCTAAAGCATGCCTTAACTTGTATTTTGTTTGTTTGAAATGAGTTGTTCTCTAGTGCATTGTCTTCTGCATTTTCTGCTGAACAAATAATACATTGAGAATAGAAATTCCAGAAGTCATTGTTGAACTCAATGTAAAAAGTAAATAAAGATTTTATAAGCTGCATGTTAAAGGATTGGACTGTTTATATATATACGTACTTAAGTTATTTTTCTCTAGATTGCCTTAAGCAGCTGCAGTTCTAGCCAATACTTTGTTTTTCTGTCCCCAGGCTGATCTTCAGACAAGTTCTCAGCGCTTGAATCTTTCAGCTTCTAGTGCTGCAGTGGCAGAACTTAAACCTGACTGTTGCATTGATGATGTGATCCATCATGAAGTAAAGGAGATAGGAACACACATGTAGAGTTTTAAATTTCTCTATTATTAAATGAGCTTAAATGAAACTGCAGCACATTCATGCTATACTGTTGCTGCTTTGATACAGGCAAAAAAATGAAAGTAATTCAAAATTTTTTTTAAAAATTGTTTCTTTCAGCTTAGTTTGTGCAGTAAGCTACACTACTCAGACAGGAGAGAAGATGTACTTCAGAAAGTTCTTCAAATTTCAGGTATTGCATGAAGCATTCTACTCTACTATTAATAAGGGGGTGAATCTGAACAATCAATTTTAAAACATTTGATACTTCAAAAGCACTTTTACATACTAAAAATCTGTTTGACTTATAACAGTGAACTGATAAAAACCATCACTTCAAACTTCACATGAACTGATGGTTAAACATTTCTGAAATAATGTTTATTACATTTTATAATTTTTATTCACTTATCGAGAAAGAAAAATGTTTAAAAACCTTTTTATAGCAGTCAGCTTTATGATTATTTTTAAACAGTAGTATTCATTCTGACTTTGACACATCTAACCTTTGAGTTTAAATTGTAAAATTCTGATTTTTCTTTGTAAAAATTGTAAAATCAGATTTTTCTTTTAAAATTGGAACTCAGTGGTTTGTTTTTTAAAGGAAACTAAGCAGTCTAATATGTTATATCTGACTAATAGCCACAGAAGTAATTGATAGAGTTGAAACCTTTTGTTCCACTCCACAAAGACTTGAGATTAGAGTAACTGAGGAAAGCAGAAAATTAGTTATCTGTGGACTGAAGGTACCAGTACCTGAAGGGGGCCTACAGGAAAGATGGTGAGGGACTGTTTATCAGGGAGTGTAGTGACAGGACAAGGGGTAATGGGTTTAAGCTGAAGGAGGGTCGATTTAGATTAGATGTTAGGAAGAAATTCTTTACTGTGAGGGTGGTGAGGCACTGGAACAGGTTGCCCAGAGAGGTTGTGGAGGCCCCATCCCTGGTAGCGTTCAAGACCAGGTTGGATGGGGCTTTGGGCAACCTGGTCCAGTGGAGGGTGTCCCTGCCCATGGCAGGGGGGTTGGAACTAGATGGTGTTTGAGGTCTCTTCCAACCCAAACCATTCTATGATTTTATGACTGGTGCTGGCAGGAAAGAGTATGTTTCAGCTGTGTATTTAATGGATGTTTATTTTGTAGAGAAATATGCTGAGACTTGGTTAACTGTGGGCTCTTTCCCATAGAATGGAGGATTAAGCAACATGCTTTTATCCCCCTTCTCGACTTCTCCATTCTTTGTCCTCCAGGAGTTCAGAATTCTGTCCCCTCTGTTCCCCCTAGGCTTTCTCTGGTCACTAACGTATACGTTTGCAGGCTTCCAGTTCTCATCTCCTCTCCCTTCCCTACCCCTGTTCCTGCCAGAGCCTTGTTCAAGATGTCCATTTGTCACCTTTAGATTTGATATGGAAACTCAGTTGTGTACATTTTTCAGGCGTCTACATGCTTATTGTAATTTCTAGACTTTTTAACTGAATCCAACACAGGCAACTTTAATGTCAAAATAGCTAAGGCCAGCTATCTGTCAAATTTGAAGTTCTTCCTTCATAGAAGGAAGCATAAGAGCTTCTCAGAAAGTATATGTACACTTTAACATCATTCTATAAATATTCTCTGATTCATTATGAGAAAAACACTTCACTGAGCAATTGTGGTTGTTATTTTTTAAACTTGACATGGAGACACCAGCTAGAGAACAAACAAAAAGAAATGTTACAGAAAATTGAACAATATTTTTACAATGGGAATTGATGGCTGCTAGTGATTGAGGTCCCACTAGCTATTTTATAACAAAGAACATTTTCTCTTTGACAGATTCTCAACATCTAAAAGTTATGTTTTCTGCGATCTTTTAAGTTGAACTGATGTTACAGTTGGTTTTAAACAGCTGCTTTTTTCAACCATTATATGCTCAATACTGATCAATAGTGCCATTTTGTTCCAAAACGTTCTCTGAGTAATTAACACCATTATGTTTATAGAGAAGGAATGATTCTTTCTAGGGTTTGGGATGTGTGTGTTTGTGAACCTCACTATAATGATTTGATTTTTACTGGAAATGCCACTCGAAATTTACTGGACAGAATGGAAAGACTGTTTATCAGAAAGAGAGAAAACATCAGCATTTAGGGAAATTAATAAGAAGCTCACTGAAGCAAAATATTTGACGAAAAAACCCACTCGACCAACAAACACCTAAGTTAAAATTTTGCCTTTTTTCTGACTAGAGAGAGATAGTTATGATTACTTGAAAGATTTGAACATTGTGCCTGTTACAATGCAGAAATCTCTGTGAAGACTACTTTTTGATCTTGAATTCTTCAGGGCTAAAAAAATTGTTCACAACTTTGAACTTTAAGTGTCTGTCAGTATACTTATATATAAACAAAAGAAAATTTTCCCTGTGTAAAGGGAAATAAATGTCTTCAGTAAGATAATTTAAATTTGTTTCCTTATGAGTATGATAGAAGATTATTTCTTTTAGTTACATCAATGTACATCACTTCATATTTGATTGTGCTAACTGTAGTGGCTTTATGTACAAAATTCAAGCACTTAACCAATACTTTATTATCACCTTTTATGTCATCAAATTGTTTTCTTTTGCTGATTTAATCTCATGCAGTTAAAATGGTTTATTGACTTTTTTGATTTCTTGTAATAGTTGCATTTTCAAGAAGGAAGTGAAGCCTAGTAATGGTCTGTTGCTTAAGCTAATCATGTGAATAGTTCTCCATTTAATTTATTTTTAGAGAAGCCTGCAGAACACTGAAGGACTTGTAAATATTACATGGTGCTTGCTCGCTCCTGAAATCAAATGCAGACCACTTCAGGATACAAGATGGATATAATCTTATTTTAAAGATTTAGATCTTAGTGCACTGGATTTGTCTGGTTTCATAAGAAGCTGGTGCTTAGGTGGAGAAGTATTTGTTTGCAGTCTGAGAAAACTGCTTAAAAGTAGCAAAGCAGTCAAGTGTGCAAATAAGAAGCAGCAAGTGTATACTCTGAATAGTGAAATTTTAGCTGAGTTGATTGTATCATATATTCCATTATGCACCTGTTCTGTGTAAGATCAAAAAGAAAAATAACACTTTATTAAAGATTCTAGCACTTATGAACAGTTCATGCTGAATTGGTTATCGTGAGAAACCAATTATCAATCTTTTTTCCATTTCATTCAGGTTCTTAAACCACTAGATGTGAAAACCAAATTCTACAATGCTGAGGTAAGTGGGAGCTGTGTGTATTTGTATTTGGATTTGTTTTGGTGTGCTGTATTTATACTTCACATTAGGTGGTTAGATTAAATTCAGAGAGCTTCTTAAGTACACATGTTTCTGAGAAAGATTATGGGTTCTAAAGGAAAAACAATAGATGGTGGGTTTATATCATTTAGTTTAAAAGTAGATATACTTTTGATGAAGGAGGGAAGGAGATGTTAACTAAGGTAGACATGTCAAGACCTTAATGCAATTGACTGATGATTTTGCATATTTTCCACTTTCCCATGAGCTCAAATACTTTCAGTTATTGCTTGTATATTTAGGCTGATGGAGTACTTACTGTAAGGGAAATTAATTGTTCACAAAGCAGATAATAATTTACTAGATTGGGGAAATTTAAATTTAAATAATTGAATAGAGGGGTCATATTTACATTGGCAAAACTTCAAGAATTTATTTTTTAGGTTTGTGGCAGTTATACCAGTGCTTCAAAACTTAATGATGCTATATATGCCTTATATATTTATTTGGACTTACTTAGGCATTTGTCTTTGGCTACTTATGGGAAGAATTTTAACTGAAGATGACACAGATAGTGGAAACTCCTACAAATTACATACAGCGTTCTTTTTGTAGATATTTCCTGTATTATATAGGTCTGTTGTAGAGCATAAACTTCCACAATATCTCGTTACGTAGGAAGTTAGGACATTTGTTTCCATCATTATCACTTACCTGCTTTGTGATAGTGAGCAAGTAGCTTAATTTTGTATGGTATTCTGTATCAGTTGTATGAAGTTCAGACTGATACTTGCAAAGTACTTTGAGAGCTTCCATTATGAGTATTAAACCTTTTCCATAACCCCTGAAATGTGGTCAACTATTACACTGCTAGTCATTTGGTGGAAAACCTTCATTAGTATTCTTAAACAGTTTGTTTGAAATAGTTTAAAAGAGATAGACTGAAGTTGAGGGTGTTGCAGTGACTAGTAGAAAAAAGACCAAAGTGACAGTGAGAGGAGAAGAAAATATATAGAATTTGGCAATTTGAAAAAAACCACTTGTTTTTAGCTAAGTAGAAGATCTTTTGCTCTCCTGTTTGTTCTTAACTAAGCAGATATGTGCTATGAATTTGCATGTAGAAAAGCAGAGACTCTCCAAATCTATTGTTCTAACTATCTCCATCATACTCACACCCGGGGCTCATCATCCAAGATTATGGCTATAAAGGTGTGAAAGGTATATTTCTTTCCCTTCCTGACAGTATCAATAAATAAAACAGAAGGGAGAAATAACAGATAAGAATTTCTGCTCTACAAATGAGGATTCCAGATGCAAAGATCTGTCTTGTTCAGAATTCTGCAGGAAACTTTCCATAAAGATTTTCTCTGCTGTGAATTAATAGCACATAAATTGAGACATTTAATATTTGTGGATGATATTAACTGGCCAATTTTAATTTGCCTAGCAAACTGATATAGTACCATTCAGATTTCATTTCTGAAAGTATATAAAGTGCTGCTATGTGTTGTGACCACAGAAGTCAAATAAAATCTAAAATCTTAGAAATAAGTCTTTGATAATACATTGCTGTCAAAGCACCAAGACCTTCATCCTGAATATTAAGAAAAACTACTATCCTTGGGAGCTGGGGAGAAAAAAAAAGTATATATGTTGGTTATTAGTTGACTAAAGGTCTTTGAAGGTTGGCTAACCAGTTGAACTGTTACCATTAATATTACAATGTGATGCTATCTATTCATAAAGTCTGTCACTAAAATTATTTTCTACCAGAAATTATAAACCATAATTTCACTTTTTCTAAGACAAGGAATGATGCTGAACCTTAATTTTCTTGCTTGTTGCTCATATTGCAGTAGCATCCAAATCAAGTTGATCACTGAAATTCGTGCATAGAACGCATGCCCTGTCGCCCTAACCTGCTGTAATCCTGAGATTTAATTACCTGCCCTGGTCTGTAGAAAGTCTCTCACTGACTTTGGTGTGCCTTGTGAAAGGCTCTGTAAAAAGTTCTGTTCCTGCAAACATGCAGGAGACAAATATGCAGACACTTAAGAAAACAACATTTGCAATTAACACTGGGTTTTTGGAATGATGAATATTCCAAAAAGTTTTTCCTCGTTATCTTATGCCAGATTTTGTTGTAAGCTGCAGTATTGTAGCTTTGCTAATACACATTACCACATTATTTTTATTTTGAGACTTTATATATGTGGCTATTTCAAATTATCTGTAAAATGACAAAGACCGTTTTTCCATTTCATAGACAACCCATTGCATGGATTTTAAATTCAGGACAAACTTTAAACTTGCTCAAAAACTAACTCTCTTTTTTGGGTCAGTTTGTTCTACCATATCTTATCTGTGACTTGTGTACCTTTAGGCTCTACTTTGGATTGGTTCTGAAGCAAAGCTAGTAAACCGTGTAACAGTACTAGCTATAACTTAGTAGAAATGTAGTTGTCATCTTTGTTTGCATCCATTTTTATTTACGTTTCTGTCATACTAATGCTATCTTGTTTAGATGGTGCAAAAAAATGCAGAAATGCATTTTGTTTGAAAGTTAGCCTCCTTTTTCTTTAACATTTAACCCTAATTTCTCTAATGTGTTCTTTTTTATTTTCCCATTAGAGTGACCTCAGTTCTGTGGTAATTTTTATTTATTTTTTTATAAATATGTATGCTTTTAATTGCCTATCTGTCTCTGTGCTTGTTGACATTCTTTTAAAAACATAATGGAAAAGCAATGTTTGTTCTGCATATCACGAATTGATGTTCCCTCATCTTTATATGTGCAGCTAATCATTAAAATGGTTTGCTTGCTCTTTAATACCCATTGTTGAAACTAAAAGTTGATTATTACAGACTCTTGCTTGTGGGGGTCTTCCTATAAAATACCTCATCGAAATTTGACTAGATTCAATATTTGAAAATGGGAGTTAATCCCTTCTAATATTTTCCTGCTTTTGACCTGTAGAAATGTAGGCTTTACTACAGCGGTGCTTGCATAAACTGACAGAACTTTTCATGTCTGGTTGGTGCAGACGGTGGGTTTAAGGAGAGAGCAGCAGCTGGATGTTCTTTTCACTAGCTGGAACTGCACTTTCCAACTTTTAACTGTGTGTAACAGTTGATGAGTTAGTATGATACTTCTGCAGTATGATTTCACTTTAAGGTGTGCCTTGTATTAAAACGAACTGCATTCTTCTGAAGTTCTTAAGGGTATATTTTTTTTAACCCCATGTGATATTAAACCAACTTAGGAATAGCAGAAAAGTAACTTGCTTTTTCATTATGCTGCTTGTTTTTTCTTTTCCCTTTCAAATTAACTTTTTCTAAATTTCTGCCTATGGTTGCTGCATTAAAAACAACTAAAATTTGGGTAAATGGACACTTTGAGCAATGGATTTATGGGATATAAATAGCATCAATTTAAGTAACAGTCAGGTGGTACTAGTAATGATTACTGAGCGCCATGTTTTAGTTGAGGTTATTTCTAGCTCCTTCTGCAAGTGTGAGGTCTGTCTGTAACCAATGGAGCTTGCACAGTTTTCATTATTATATATATGCTGTGATCTGGTTTGTGCTTAACATGTTTATAAGGCACAACAGGTAGTCCAGTACCATTCTGTATTTCTCCTTCTAACACAGTGCATTTTGAAACTGAAAATTTTTGACTATTTTGTCCCACCTTAATTTTGTAATTTACAAGTAAGACTCCATTTGTATAATGAAGTCATTTACACTGATTAAAAACTATAAGCTTTCTTCTACCTTTTGCATAAAATACTTTCTTATTTATCATAATAAAGTACCTAAACTGCTTCATACTGAATTTATAGAATGGAATATTACAGTTGGAAGGTACCTACAAGATCATCTAGTCCAACTGCCTGAATCAATAACTGTCTCGTAAATGAAGATTTGATTCCACCCCCCTTTTTTTTTAATTGGCACTTCTTTGGTTTTGTTTTTCAAATTTCTAGGGGCTCATATTTCTAGTGGACTGAGCCTTCTGTAATTTTTCTATCCTGAGATTTTAAAGCTGCAAAGGAACTTTACTTGCCTGCGACTCCACAGAAGCAGAGAGGCAAACCACCTCTAGTTCCATGTTTTTTCAGCTTCTGAAGTTTAACAGTCTTTCATTCCTGTACTAGAACTGGTCCTTATCTTCAGGTACTAGCTTCATTTAATAGATATGTCTTATAGGATGTTTTGAAGGTAGAGCACCAGTTAAATTGTTGGATGCATATAATATTGGTAACCATTGGCATGATGCAGCTGTGTGAGAGAGGAGGCTGGTTTTTGCTTTTTAGCCAGTACATCAGTGTTTCATAATAATAAAATCTCAGAGCATGTACCTGAACTGTTTTACTTCAGCTAAAGAAACACACACTTATTTTAATTTTTTTTATACAGCTTGATGCACTAGTAATCTGGCATGGCATGTCATTGTGCACTGCAATTCCTTACCATTTATTATGTTTTTTATTTTTTTAATAATTTGGATTAAAACTTGAGTTGCTATTGAGTTGATGAAAGTCTTGGGAAGTGGTGATCTGATGCATTACAAATAAGCAATATCTAGAACATGGTGAAATTATCCCACATCCATTGTTTGGCAAGATATCTGACTAACACTTTTGCTCCTATTTTTACTGGGATTAAGGTTTGTTCTTGCATTAATTACTTTAATTTGATTTGCAGGCATGAACTAAACACATGACTTTATTTTTTTAACAATAGGACTGTCTACTCTTTTTTAATAACTAATCAAATTTTTGTGAACTTGCACTTTTTGTTTTTGTTTTTTTTTCAGACAGATGAAGTATTTCTGGAAGCTCAGATTCAGAATATCATTACCTCTCCGATGTTTATGGAGAAGGTTTCCTTAGAGCCATCTATGATGTACAATGTTGCAGAACTGAACGCAGTTGACGCAGCAGGGGAAAGGTATGTTCACATTTGGGATATCTGACTTTGAAACTCTTTGTATTATGATTTCATGAGATTATTTATGATAAACAACCAATATCCCTCTTTTCTGCTGAGCATGATCACATAGACATGGAATACCCTTTTGGCCAGTTTGGGTCACCTGTCCTGGTTGTGTCCAGTCCCAACTTCTGGTGAAAATTAACTCTGTCCTAGCTGAAACAAGGACATTATCCACCCCTTATTCTATACCATCTATGTCATGCCCACATTGTACTTTCCAGTTAATCATCACCACTTTCCCTGTCTTTGAGATTATATATAAATATACATACACAAATATTATTCCCTTAATCTATAGGCAATCCTTCAAAAATGTCTGAGTTCATTTAGTCCATGATGTTGGGCTCAATCTGTCACAACAGTCTCAGGGCAGGAGACATGGTGTGTGCTGTTGGATTGTTGCATGCTGCATCCGGAGCTCATGGCTGGTATATCTGGTGCAGCCCATGCCCATGGTCTGCATGTTGAAGATGTTGATTTTGAGGAAGTTGCTGGACACCAGTTGCTGAAGCCAGTTCTAGTTCCATCATTGCTGCACTTTGCTTGGTTTCATCAGTTAATCCTTCATTAATTTGGGTGATTCTTACTGTAACACCATCGATGTGGCATATAGCAATTGCAGCAGTGATGACATACAATGGCAGGCTTATTTAGCAATTAACATCATACAATTAAATCATTGGCTATTCTCACCCAAAATCAAATCCCCCTGAGGTACACATCAGACTCCCCCATCCTTGTGCATCACCCACCACGTGCACCCAGGTCCTTGAGCAAAAGCAGTCTCGCAGATGGGTTTGCCTTTGCCTGAAGTAGGGCTAACCCAAACTGTCTTCCCCAGCATATTCTGCATGTGCACTATGGGGACTTTATCCCCTTCTACAGTATGTGGAAGTTTTGACTGGGCGGAGCCAGCTCGATTGGTAGACCCCCTAGTGTTAACTAACCAGGTGGCCTCTGCTGAATGTGTGTCCCAGTGTTTGAGGATCCCACCACCCATTGCTGTCAGTGTAGTCTTTAACAGCCCATTGTATCGTTCGGTTTTCCCAGCGGCTGGTGCACGGTGGGGAATGTGATAACACCCCCTCAGTGCCATGCTCCTTGGCCCAGGTGTCTGTGAGGTTGTTTTGGAAATAAGTCCTGTTGTCTGACTCAGTTCTTCCGGGGGTGCCATGTCACCATAGGACTTGTTTTTCAAGGCCCAGGACAGTGTTCTGGGCAGTGGCATGGGACACAAGGTTTGTTTCCAGCTATCTGGTGGTTGCTTCCACCATTGTACGCACATGACACTTGCCTTGTTGGGTTTGTGGGAGTGTGATGTAATCAATCTGCCCGGCCTCTCTGTATTTATCTTTCAGCCATTGTCCTCCATACCACAGAGGCTTTAACCGCTTGGGTTGCTTGATTGCAGCACGTTTCACATTCATGGGTAACCTGTGCAATAATGTCCATGGCCAAGTCCACCCCTCAGTCACAAGCCCATCTATATGTTGCATCTTTTCCTTGATGGCCTGAGGTGTCATGGGCCCAGCAAGCTATAAATAATTCACTCTTATTTTGCCAGTCCAAATCCACCTGAGCCACTTCAGTCTTAGCACTGCTGGTTGTTCTGATGTTCCTCAGTGGCCCGACTCTTGGGTATGTGGGCATCTACGTGACGTACTTTTACAACCAGTGGCTTCATCTTGCCACAATGGAGCAGCCCAGAGCCAGTTGCTCTGCTTCTATTGCTGTAACCACCCCACAGGGCATTTGTCACCATCCATGAGTCAGTATAGAGGTAGAGCATTGGCCACGTTTCTCAGTCAGTGATGTCTAAAGCCAGCTGGATGGCTTTCACTTCTGCAGACTGGTTCAGTTCACCTTCTCCTTCAGCAGTTTCTGCAATCCCCTTTTATGATTGTTTTGCCTTGCAGATCATATACTCGTGCCTGTAGGGTTGAGGTAGGTTTTCCATCCCACTTCATTTCCTTTCCATCATCACATGATCACCACAGGGTGCCTCATGGTGTGTACCCTCTATGTCTCTTTCTTGCGCAGAGGAACGCTTGCTCCTCATAGCTGAGATACTGGTCCATACAGGCAGGGAGTAGGACATATCCTCTCTGAATTGCTGGGACTCCTGGGACAGTTTCTCCACAGCTGAGATAGGGGAGGAAGAGAGACTTTTTTAGTATTGCCAGCCACTTCATCCACCACTGGTGCCTCTTTGCCTTTCCAGTCCATTACTGCCAGTGACTTGGCATACAATGATGGTGCGCTCTGTACAAACTTCCACCACATGGGTCAGGTACATTGGACTTCATCAGAATCTGTGGGTAACTGCGTGTTGTCCGGGTCATAATAAACCATCTCCTGGACAGCTGATTCCCTCAGGTACTGGATACCTCTCTCCATGGTGGTCTGCTTCCCTGGATGACATGCAACATCTTCACTGAGGGGATATCTTTCCCTCACACCTGACAGAGGTCACCTGCAGAGGCTGGGGGCTTGTGTCTTTTTCCCAATCACCTTGTCAATGTCCCATTCCCCATACAGGGATCCCAGCCGCTTGGCTTCCCTACCCTCTAATTCCAGGCTACTGGCCCTGTTATCCCAGCATTGGAGCAGCCACTTAATGATGTGCTTACCTGGATGGTGGCTGATATCTTTTTGCATACCTCACAGCTCACTGGCAGAAGTTCTTTTGTATATCTCGCAGCTCAGTCAGGTACAGGGATCAGGTGATTACCTCTGGTTCTGCCTCTTCCTCCTGTTCTCATGATCATCCCTGTTCATCGTCATCCTTACTAAGCAAACTGATTTTTTTGTGTATTTCTTCTTGTGTATGGGGGCAACTGATACCAGCACAGGTTGGTTTTTTGGTTCAGCCACAGTGCCTGTTGCTGGGGTTGGGGTAGCCACAGTGCCTGTCAGTCTGTTCTCCCTCTCTTCTCCCTGAGGGTGCTGCATACTATCAAGCACTGTTTGGTAGACACTGGCCAGGGCCCAGCACATTGAGGTAAGTTGTGCCTCTTTGGAATAGCCACAGCATTTTCCTTCCAAATATTCTGTCACTTTATCAGGGTCCTGTAGTTGTTCAGGAGTGAAGTTCCAAACCATTGGAAGTGAGAAGTTCTCTAGATACCTGCCCATGTTCTCCCACATGCCATGCCACCCATGACTATCCAGCCTCAGGGCAGATCTCTGGGTGGTATTCTTAAAAAAAAATTTTGTAACCCTAAACAAGACCGGAAACACTTTCAAGAGATAATAGCAATAGGAGCATGCTGGTTTGAACATCACAAGGATATTCAAAATCTTCAAAAGCTGCTGTGACCAGCCTGAAGAAAAAGGGGAGGTGAAATAGCAGGAGAAAGTATACACACACACCCACACCCCCGCCAGCCTTCCCCATAGATTGGGTGTGATTATTAATCAATTCTGAGACATGTTGTCCGAGGTACGGACGTGACAGCAATGCCACATACAAATACCAGCTTAACCTCATGACCAGTGATGTTATCGTAAGTCGATATCACACAGTACAGCAAAATGAGAATCTGGACCCCTCTCCCAGAGGTGATAAAAAGCGCTGCAGGGAATACATACAGCAAGTACAGGCTTACATACCACGGCCATGTGACAAACTAAACACCATTGTGACCAGCAACTGTTTAAATGGTGTTATAACAACTTTGTTTTAACGTGCTCTGGTCAGATCTGTCGCTATTTCAACCCTTCTTGTCCCACATTGGGTGCCAAAAAGGACTGTTGTGGTTTAGCCCCAGCCAGTAGCTGAGCACCATGCAGCCACTTGGTCACACCGCCCCCTCAAGGGGATGGGGAGGAGAATTGGAAGAAAAAAGTAAAACTGCTGGCTTGGGATAAGGACAGTTTACTGGGACAGCCAAGGGAGAGGAAAACAACAACAAAAGTACTTAGAATATACAGAATGTGTGATACACAATGCAGTTTCTCACTCCATGACTGTACACTCAGACCATCCCAGAGCCACATCACCCCTCCCTGACTGGCCCCCTTTTATGCTGAGCATGATGTCATATGGTATGGAATAGCCCTTTGGCTAGTTTGCGTCAGCTGTCCTGGCTGTGTGCAGTCACAGCTGGTTGTGAAAATTAACTCTATCCCAGCCAAAACCAAGACAACTGGGAAGAAGTAAAGTTACAAGCATTTTTCTTTAAATACTAAGATGCTAGATAATTATAATGTAGCAAAGCACATTTTCACCTCAGTTCTCTCTGGCCCAGATGAATTGTTTTTTTCCCCCTCTTAGTCCTTGATGCTACATAAATTATAGAATTGTTTTCTGCTGTGAAAACACAAAAATAGTCTGTGTTTTGCCATGAATAAAATATCCAGTAAGACTGGTGAGGAATGGGAAAAAGTTTTGGTTCTTAAATCTTCCTAAAAATGACTGTTTAAGCGCCAATGTTGGGTTTTTTTCTTTTAGTGAGTCTACTTTTGGCTCAAGGACTTATTTACAACCTATGGATACACGTCAATACTTATACTGCCTAAAACCAAAGCAAGAATTTGCAGAGAAAGCTGGAGTAATAAAAGGTGTAACAGTGATTGGTAAACTAGATATTGTGTGGAAAACTAATCTGGGTGAACGAGGAAGACTGCAAACTAGCCAGCTACAAAGAATGGTAAGTTTAACTTAAGTATCAGTTTAACTTAGTATCCATTTGTAAGGCAAGTCAATGAACAATTTAATAATGACTTGAAGGAAAAGTTCAAGCTGCTTACTTTCTGGACCTTGTCCTGAATTCACATATTTCTATACATACTTGAGAAAGTTATTTAATACATTTGGTCTGTGAAGTGTGGAAAAACCCAATATTCTGAGGGACTGTAGCTGAACAAAAGTCTTCTTGTTTCTTTTGGTCATGTGAATGGCAACATTTTTTGTTTTCTAGAGGATTTGTTTTCTGGCACATAACATGCCTCTTTCTTTTTTCACATCACTGAACAACATAACTTAATGGATTGTGCATTTGAATTGCCAGAATCAAGTAACCTGTGTAGCAAAACACATTGGTTAGAATAAAATTAACTTCTTGGGTGCCATTTGGCCACAAACTGAAAAGCACTGACAAAAGAACAACTTTATGTATGCCAGCTGTTGACATAAAGTCTGCTCCCTAATTCATACAGATGTTTTAGCTTCTTTGAGTAACAGTTTTTATGTTTAGGATAATACTATTTATCTTTTGTGTTGACAGTTTTGATTGAATCTATTCTATTCTGGTTGATTTATTAATTGTTCATGAATTTTAAATTGTAATTACTAGCTTGCTTAAGTCAGCTGCACAGCCTGTCTACTCTAATGCCTAAACCTGACTTGCATCTTTTGAATTGAGGATGATGTAATATGGGAGAGAAGTAAAAAAGCTTTGACAATTGAATCTTGGCCTGAGTTTACAAAGCTTGTATTGGGGTTTCTGCCTCTGTCTGTTCCCACCGCCCCCATCTTCTAGTAAAGTGAGCAATTCTGTAGGGAAATCACATTGACTTGGAACTAGGCAAGCAAACTTGAATCCTGGTAATCCACAGCGAAGTCACTAAACTTCTCTGTTTTTAATTGAGGTGTTAAGTATCTGTGTAACCCTATCAAATTAGAAACTGCGGGTTTTTTTCTAAACTTAAGTTACTCTTGTTACTTTGAAATTTGTTGTTTGTTTTTCAACTAATAAACTGTCACATTTTAAACTGACCTTTTCTATTATTTCTTTTTAAAGACAGATTTTTTTTTTTTCCCCTTCTTAAATCAGTATTCTCTCACTCTGCATCCCTTCTTGTTGAACCTTTGAGAATTGCACTGAAAACATAGTGGTAATTAACATACACCTCCACACTCCAAGATTAGCTTTTGTCAGCCATCATTGTTTTGTGCTAGTGATTAACAGAGGACCATGAGCTATTCTGTGTACTTTGAGCAACATCTGTCTTTGGAAAAGCAGCAAACAGGTTTTGGTTTTGTTTTGTTTATCCTTTTCAGTTGCAGTGCAACTCCCTTGCGTCTTCCCTCATCTTTTAAGTGCTATCAGATTATTTCATTTCTAGGCTCCTTTTACCTTCCATGATTTTCCTCCTAATCCATTTACTAGCACTATAACCGTTGTTTCCCCAACAGGCCCAGAATTTTACTTGTACTGTGCCTCTCTGCCATTGCTTTGGTTTGGATCAGGAATGCATTTTTTAAATGAGTATGCTAGATCACACCCACATACCATAATTTGGGTGGGGTTTTTTTTTTTGGTGGTCTTGGAATTCACAACTCAGTTATTTTTGGGTGACATTAAGCCAGACAGATGCATGTCCACAGTATGCCGAGGGTGCCCTACCTGCTCACAGGCATTCAATCCAGGACTAGATTAGAACCAGTCCAAAGTTAAAGAACATTGAGTAGCACAAGCAAGGAGTTGTCTAGTTGATTCCCTACTCTGAGCAATTATCTTGTTTTTGGATGACAACTATGTTCCTCCTTTTGGTGTTACTCTAAGGCCTTTACCTCTAGCTATCAGTTATGCAGGTATCTCATTATTAAGGCCAACAGGTATGTGCTGGCTTAGGCCTTCTCATCTGCTCTCATCCTGTCTTGATGTAGTTAATTGCTGCTAAGTTTATTGTATAAAATACTGCTTTTATTGTTGTTTTTTTCTCTTAATATTATCTCTTTTAAAAGAAGAGTCAAATGTTATGGCAAACTACCTATTTAGGAAAATGGGTGTAATTTTTCCGGTGCTGGATAATTACTTCTCTTTCTTGAAAGTTTCCAAACTTATGTTGTTCAACTTGTATGAAACCTCCATTGGCTTGACATCCTTTTGTTCACTCTAATGTTCAATTTAATATGCTTTCTAAAATATAATCTTTCTTCTGTCTGTAATGAACAGTGTATGACTAAAACCTGTTCCCAACCCGTCAGTCACTGGCTTTCTGAACCTCTTCAGGAGTATCTTTTAATCACATTGTAAATGTAACTTTTACTACAGCATCCTTCTATCACCAGAATTGTAACACGCTAATTGTCACAACTAAGCCTTGTCAGACATGACAATTTTTTCCCTTGTCTTTTCCTTACGATCTGTCATTTGTGGGGATTGAAAATTTAAAGCTTTTTATCTGCAGGCTACTATCTTGAGTCAGCCCTGGTTGGTAGTAACTAGGATATTTATCATAGGTTTGTAAGCAGACCATATGAAATGTGTTCAGCTTTTGACAGAATTGGATGGCGTTCATATCATGTGCCTTTCTACTGGTGGCAATTAATTGTTTTCGCAAAGATTTGGAGGACTGAAATGGCAAGAATGAACAATCTCTTATTTCTTAGGATGTGGAATAGTGGTGGGTTTATGCAGGAAAACTATACTTACGTTGTCCATAGTATATCTGTTATCTGCCTAACAGAGAGGTCTTAGAATAAAGCTGATCTTTCGGGAACTGTATGTGGGTATTCAAACTTTAACAATGTGAACTGTCTGAAAGGCTTAGTAATAAAGATCATCCTTGTCTAATGAATTGTTAAACCTATCAAGAAGCTGGTCATCGGTAGTGGGTAGAGCACTGCTGTGATTTGGGTACAAATGAAAAGCACAAAAAGTCAATCTTCTTTCTTCAGATTCTTGTTATTCTAAGTTTGTTGCAGTAAATGAAAACTTGAGTAGTAAGAACTTCAGCTTTACTATACAGCATCTGAGAATATGCATTGTTGTGTCTTCCCAGGCTCCTGGTTATGGCGATGTAAGGCTCTCTTTGGAAACAATACCAGACACCGTAAATTTGGAAGAACCTTTTGACATTACATGTAAAATAACAAATTGCAGGTAATGATGTCATGTGATTGTTGTGCTTTTTCCTGAGTGGGTAAGTTGTGGCTGTCTTTGTTTCATTTTTCAATACGTTCTCCTGAAACAACTCAAACGTGGTCTTTACTATGACTTGCAGCAACACAAAACTACTGGTCTGCTACTTGAAACACATCTTTTGGGTTACAATGATTTTAAAAAACCCAAGGTCTAGTGGAGGGCTTGGAATTCCATGGAACTGGCTGCAATATCATTTAAGATTGAACGTCATACTTAAATCACAAATCATCTTAGTTGTTCTTAGTTTATCTAATAACAAATTTTTTTTAACTACAAGTAATTTTATCAGAATAAATGATGCCATTTCTGTTCAGTCTGATTTTACCACTAGTTCTGCACCATTGCTAGAATGCCTGCTGAACGCTGTCACTGTAGACTTTTGTATGTCTTCATCCATGTTTTGACTTGATTTGTGTTTACACTAGGATCTACAACAGCCCTTTATAAAAGGGTTGCAAGTGTGACATTTAAATAAAGTAATTCTAAATACAAGTTGAAGCTAGGGACTAAAGCATGTATCTAGTCTGCAGGTAGTTCTCATGAAAATCTGGTACTCCATCCAAAATGTGAGCACTGTTATGCTATCCAGTATTGCTAAACGCATGACAGACTGCTCATGTTGGAAAAAGCCACATGCAACTGTGCATCACAGTGCATCTTGCTTGCCACTTTACAAATATTTATAAATGCTTGATTAATAATAACCTGGATAATAAAGTAATCAAGCTTTTACATGTCTGCAGTCCTTGAGTTCTTAGAAAAAGCCCACAGGTTTATTCTTGTTTTTCTATTTCTTCTAGCAGTGAAAGGACTATGGACCTGGTTTTAGAAATGTGCAATACTAACTCCATCCACTGGTGTGGAGTTTCAGGAAGGCAACTTGGAAAGCTGCACCCAAGTTCATCGCTCCATCTTGCACTTACATTGCTGTCTTCAGTGCAGGGATTGCAAGTAAGTCTTTATAGCACAGTTTTGTTATAAAAGAGCTGTTTTATAAGCTTAATAATTATTTCTAATAACTCTTATAAATATTTTCCTTTTCTAGAGTGTCTCTGGCTTAAGACTTACAGACACATTTTTGAAGAGAACATATGAGTACGATGATATTGCACAAGTCTGTGTAGTTTCTTCAGAAGTCAAACAAAACTGAAGAAAAAATTCTGTATTCCTGCTGGGCTCTTTTTCGACCAACTTCTTAATTTTTTTGCAACCGAATCGTATTAAAATGTGTACAAACAAAACCAAATCCCTATGTATCTATAAATGTAACTATGCTTATTTAATTTCTCTGAGCATTTTTGAATATTTTAAATTCAAACAGGCATATGCATTTTATCTACTGAAAATAAAGCCTTTGAAAAAAGTGTAGCTCAGCAAATTATATTGCATTAACATCACCTTGGGGCCGGGAGGGCCGAGATTGATACGAAATAGTAGCACTTTGTACTTTTGTTTTAATTATCTAAATATGTAAACAGTTTTTAAATTGTGGTTCTGATAAACCTGCTTCAATTTGAAGGAACTGGCCTTTTACAGACAAGTTCCTGGAATCCAAACCCCTAAAAGAAAACCTTCAGGGTACCACGTATTTGCATGGTACATGCATAGCCATAAGAACTAGAGCCTGATAAAGGCATGAGATGAGAGAGGGCAGCTGGCACTGTTGATGTGCCAGCTGCTAGAAAGTAGAGCATAAGCCAAAGAATGTGCTGGTTGTTGCTCAGTCTTTGGAAAGAAGCAATACTGCAAATCTGTTCCAATTAGCTGCAGTGTTGTGCAGACCTGTGTGTCCCTGCAATACAGGGCATGCTGTGAACAGGCATGTTACTTCCCAATTAATAGGGAACTCAGAACTAAAATAGCAGAACTCAGGCTTTTTTTTATATAGTTAAACTGATGCAATTTATTTTTCCCATTCCAGAGGCATTTAAGTAGATTTTTAAGAAAATGAGGAGAAAAACCCTGCATGGCTGCCTTAGATCAAGTTCTCCAAAGCACATGCAGGAAGGAATTCAGGATTTGGTTAAACACTGAAAAGTATTTTTACCTAGCTTTGTTTTGACAAAAGATGGCAATATTTTTGGCTGAAATACCTACGGTCATCCTAAGGTAGCCATTTAATGCAGAAAATGGTAACTGGCTTTCCTAGTTTAACACTAGTTAAACTAGCGTTAAAGATTCTACTCAGGTGGCTTGTCGTATTTCTCAGCTACCATATTGGCATTTAACAACCTTAGTTAGTTTTGACAGTATTTTACTGAAGGCTTTCCTTTGTATAAAATCTTTAAGTAGAATTAAATTTTAAAATATTGGCTAAATTTAGGGCCAGCTTACTAAATTGAGGGAAATAGTCCATTCAGGAAAAAAACAAACTATCTTGCACTGTATCCAATAAAATGCAGGGCAATCAGCATAAACAGGTATTTTAAAGAATGCAATTTACCTGTTACTCTAGATACATCAACAAACTAAACCAGTAAAACCATGACTATCCACACAAAAAATGTAAAGAACTTTATTTATAGTCTATTTTCAAGTTAAACTGATGCAAGTTAAAGGAGACGTAACCATATGGTAATAAGAGGTAGGAGAGAGACAGAAATGGTAGACAAGTTGCATTTTCCCAGTATGACTTTCTGCAGCCCTGAAACAGTGTTTGAATCCAAAGCTCCAGACTTAGTTCTTTCTCAGTAGGCATGAGTGATTTTTACTCTGTACTTGTTACAAAACCAAAAGTGCAACTGAAACAATTTCTAAGCTGAATATTTCATTAGGTGTTTTTATGATCAGGCAGAGTTAGAAGAATATATTTCCATGCAAGCAGGTTACAGGAGTTTACAATTTGAGTGCAAAACATTTTCTTCTCTAACAGTTATCACACTTATATGCTGATGGAACAGTAATGATACAAAACCAATTAGGTGTTAAACGTATATTTGCTCAGTTGAATGATAAACCGCAATTGACCTTAAATTAAAGGAGTATTTGTGGGGAACTGTGGTTTACCACTTGATCTAGAAGGATGAAAATTTTAGTGCAAAATAAAGTGCAGTTATTACATAGGAAAAGATTCCTTCCTCACCCTGTGATTAAGACATATTGCATGTCTCTGTGAAACAATCTAGCCTATTCAAGGCAAAATAGACTTTAGCATAAACGATCCCTCTGTGCCTGGCATCAATAGAAAAGCACGTAATGACAGCTCCTGTTCTTGGTTTCACTGTTTTTTATTTAGGCTATAAAGCCCTTTCTGTTAATATACAAGAAACAAAAAATGTTTACAAGTTTAAGTATTGTGCCAGTTGTAGCACATTCCTAAAGGGTTAGCTAATGCCATCAACATTTTAATAAATATGCTAGTAACATATTATCTGTACCGGAGTAAAACCTAAACATGGTAATATTGCACTATGTGAAATGAAAGTTACCACTCTATAAAGATGATTTCAAGAGTAGTTTTCTGGTAACTAAGCAATGCTTCATTCCATTTAACCTTGGGGATAGTTCTCCCATAAATCCAGTAAGCTACAGGACAGTACAACTTCTACAGTCAGTCTTTGAATATTATCATATTTTGTAGTTCTTAAGGAACTCTCAAGAGGTTCTTACGCTCTTTCTGTCTTAAAGTAGAAAGGTAACTGCATGAAGATTGCTGTGATAAAGGATAAATGGAGCGTGAGAGATATCACAGTGCTGTCCAGTCCACTCTGGATTTATTGGTTCCCCTTATCAACCCCCTTAGTGAAACTCACTTTGGGCAGTTGAAAATATGAGAGAGAGAACAAAGAGGAATCATGAAGTTTAGCAGGAAATATACTAGGAGCAATGGTTCTCCCTTGACACAACACACAATGTTGTACAGTAGTTGTAGCCCACCCACAGCCTCCATCAGTCTTTCTTGCAGATGCTATCCTGTCCTGTTAAATATAACTGAACTTAAGTAGCAGTTTTGTTGAATGGATTAGATTCAGGATCTGAACTACCTCTGAAAAAAGATCCTGTTAGGGATTTTCTTTGTCATCAGATGTCAAATCAGAAGCTGTTATGTGGAAATGTATTTAAGTAATGCTTAAATATCTCTACAGCCTCAAAAAGGCAGCTACAGTAACTTACTTATATAGAGAATTTTAAAAAGCATTTTAATGCTCTGTGTAGGCAAGCTCTATTGAATAAAGTATTAAATGTCTTAAAGTTGTTTAAGTTGCTCTATTAAGCTTTACTTCTTTATTCAACAGACGGTAATACAGATTTCCTATTCTTGTGTTTTCTCCAATTCTTCTCCTTTCTCCTTGGATCCAGCTGCATTCCTACCCCCCCACCCCCATTTTAGTAGGGGAAGACTCATACAACTAGCACAACTAGCATTTGTTAGAGTCAAGTACATGACTTATCCCCAGATTTTGCATTTGTTTCTACTTCAGGTGCTCTTTTTTGGCCACAAGATGAATTGGATATAAGGTCTGAGGTCCAGGAGTTCCTGTGTATTTCTCCATTTGGGAGTCTACTGTTACTCCTCCACATACTATCTCCAGTCCAACTGGCCAGCAGAGGTCATTTTATCTTAGGAATCAAAGCAGGCCCCTCAGATTAGTGTTGATACACAAAGAAGACAGTGTGAGCATTGAGTGAATACAAGTGTACCTTGTACCAGAAAGCAGTGTGAACAGTAAGCAGAATAAAAAAGGTTAACATGATAAAACCACAGAAAAGTAGTGGTCTCTGAAAAAGTAAGATTAATTCAGCAAGAAAAAAAACAGGGTAGGAACAGAAATACTATGGAGTGAAAAAATCTTTAACTTGGCAATATAATCATCACTTAAGATAGAAATGTGTAATGAAACAAAAAAAAAAATCTGTAATTGTTTAAGCCAGTGATTTACCAAACAAGAATAGAAAGAGAATCCTTCTTTCTAAGGCAGTTATTTTTGATAAATTTTCAGTACTAGTGATCTATACAGTCACAGGATCAGTTTTAGCTTATTACAGTTAAGAATTTTAAGCTTATGTTAAATACTGCTTACATACAGAATGTAATACAGTTTGCCATGCCTAGGAAAATAGTGCCATAATGCTGACCTCCAGGGCTACCATCATGATTTGAGGATATACATGGCAGTAGAAAAGCCTAAAACTTCTTAATAGTCTTTCCTTTCCCAAGCCAAGTTCTGTTTTTGTTTCTGTCTATTATCCTACTCAGGATTAGCGTCTTCTCTTTCTCTATGATTTGTGGTACTCCTTCATACGCAATCATCTCCTTCCCTATTGCCCAATGAAGCTGAAAAGTATTTCATGTTACTAATGACAGCCCCTCCACAGGCTTAAAGAAATGGACTTTTCAAGCATTAGTTCTAAGTACACTCTACAGTCCAACACTGATTTATGCTCATTATAGAAGGGCACATCAGATGGGCCTATTGTTTCAGTATTTGATAGGGAGTACAGCCATAATGATTTTCACCATGAGAATATAACATGCCTTTTACACTAGCATTTTAGAATTAAGCTGTTAGGCAAGATCAGGCAACTACAAAACTCCTCCCCACTCAATAGCCCTGGAGATCAATCTAATGCACATACTGAAAATTACTTGTACTTGGGGATTTTAATAAACCACCTATTTAGTGTATTAATTTTCAGAAGAGTAACTATACATAAACGATATGTTCCAAGTTATGTGCAATAGATCTGTTTAACAGATTTATTCTTGTTTGCAAACACGCACAAAGAATTTTCTGTCTTCTATTCAAGCAGAAGAGTTACAATGGTGCTTTTGCTACTAACTATGGTATGCATTTTGGGGTTATATACCATTCCAATTCACATGCCTCCTTTAAGTCAGGAATGCTCTTCAGTGCTGCCACTGAAAGATCTGCTCCGGACATGATTTCTCAGTTGCTCTATAAGCTCTGGATTCTGCTGCTGTATCTGCTGTGCAAACTGCTGCCCCCTGTGTTGAACAGTTTTAAGTAAAATCAGCAAGTGAAAAAAACCTGACAAGCAGCATTTGTAAGAAAAGACGATAGCCTAATACAACCAAAAGGTGCATTGTATGAAAGTTAAGACTAAAGCTAACTTGCTGTATAGTCTTAATCAAGATATTTGCAGTATTTTGACTTTATCTAGTTTAAGTATCTCCAAATAGGATTATCATCAGGTCTTCATTTTCATTCTTTAGGACTATTACTTCTACTTGATAACATGGAAGAAGAAGTATTACCTTACTTGGTAAAACTAAAATTTAGCAACAAATCTGCTCCAGTGATTCGCTCCCCTCTTTTTGAGAGGATCCATTCTAGTTGTTTAAGATTACTCTCGTAGTTGAAAGTGCAACCTTACATTAGTTTTTCCAGAAATACAGCGTGCAGCTGCCAACTTGTACTTGTGAGCAAGAAGTCATTAGTAGAAAGCAAGCATACAATTACACCTTTATGTCTTGTATGACTGAAGTAATGACAGCTCCATCTCCATAACAGTTGTAGATTAAGATTAATAGGTGAGAAATTCCATGTAAAAGATAAGTGTAACACTGGTTTACTAGGAAAAGCAAGTCAGTAAAAACATACTTCATGAATAGCCTGGCATAACTTCTGCATTTTGCGCAAGTAGCAAATTATCAAGACTCCTTTAAACCACAGTGCAAGTTGAAGGAAAGCCACCATTTTCATAGATCTAGGTGTAGTATGTGTTTTTTGTGAAAACAGCCCTTGGTTTTGTGGAGGCACATTTCTCTCTCTGATGTGAATTATAAATTACTTTTGCCCTGAAGGGGCAAAACTTAAAAATAGTTTGAAACAGCCTGGAATGCTGAAATAAAGTAAAATTGTATGTCCTTTAAGAGGTCTTGACATATAAGCAAATTGCGTGTTTTTGTGCAGACTCTTCCAGATGAATTATCACTATTGTACTGTAAAAGACTTGGGTCCTGTTTTTTGTAAGAGCTGCTACTCATTACACTGAGTTCCCTGAAGCCTTCCTAGTCTAAATGGAGGGATGCCAGAGCAAAACTTGTTGCAACCTGTGCTAAGTAAATCTATAGTTTTTCTAACTAGTGTCTGGGATATCAGGTAGTAAATTTATCAACACAATTTGAAAGCACGTGTAGGAGTACTTAAAGATTTAAAGGAACATTTTTAGTTAGTGGCATTTAGGAAGTAAATAGTGTATGAGAACCAGCAAGTGAAACTAAGCATGCAGTTCAGTCATTCCAATTGATGGAAGTGTACAAAACAAATGAACAAGATAGTGGAAAATAAGTCTTCAAGTTCTCAGCTTTAATAATAATCAGGCATACAATGGGGACATGCCACAGTATAATTGGCTTCACACTATTCCTTTTAAATAGATGTTGCACAATGATGCTTCTACAAATGAAACAGTTAAAACTATGCAATTCGTAACACTTACGCATGAATCAGGCTGGACAAATCCGACAGGCCACCGACACCTGCAGCAGGGCCACCAATGGCATTTGACATCATCCCTGACATCCTGGAACAGTTAGCACAGGTGTTGGCATTGAGACATGCAGGAAACTTTACAGTATGCAATAAACTGTAGGGATATTTTTTTTAATTGCTGGGAGGAAATAAGCTGCAAAGGGAAGAAACTGCCGAAGTTTTATTTACAGTAAGCAGAAATACAGTACTATCCGTCTTTTCTCTTATTGATTCAAGCCGCTAAAGACATTTGTTTCAATGGTATGCCATTTTAATACTTACAATTGTTGAACTTGAGGATTCTGCATTAAGCTTGCTGCCTAAAATAGACAATATATAGCTTTAATTATAACAGATTTACTACTTAGGTATCACTGAGGAAAATGTGGAGGAAAAAAAACCAAAAAAAACCCCCCACATGCTGTATTCTACATTTTATTGCAAAATTAAGCTAAGTTTATGTGTACAGAGATGTAAAGTCCCCAACAAAAAGAATCATTACAGGAATGTATTTCAAGGATATGAAGCTGAAACAATTTGTTACATGTCAGATAAAAAATAGTTGTTACAGATTCAGACATGAAAAATATGACAAGACATTGAACATAAAAACCCAGTACCATAATCATCATCATCATCATCATCATCTAATTTATGACTTCCAAGGACAGAGGTTTTCTGTTGGGCTTTTTGGAGAAAGGTCTGTATTTTGTTGATTCCCAGCCTATAAATCAGTTTGGCAACTACTGTTACTACTGGGTACAAACTGTTAAGATTACAGCCACAAAACATTGCAGAGTAAACCGGTGTGTGGACTTACTTTGTAGTATAGTTTTGTAGTAATGTGTATCTGCTGTGGTAATTGCGTATCTTCTTGCTTTGCAGTAAGCATGAGGTTATTTAAATTTCTCATTCATGAGATACCCCAAAAATCATATTGTGTCTACCATAGTGTAAGGGTGTGTATGGACAGATACTATAGTATAAAACCGGTAATGTTTTAAAGTTAGTAACATAATACCTACAGAAATCAGTGTCTGTATGAATGCAAGACCAATAGGCACAACACAGTATGTGCTTATTCACTCTCTTATTAAAGGTAGTACAAAACCCAGATACATATTCATTTTATTGATTAAAGTATCTATCTCCATACATATATTTCAAAAGTAAACAAACTGTTTTCTCTACTCTATAGTTGGATATAAAATGCCAAATTCAAGTCAATTCTATGGCTAATACAGGATTTTTTTTTCTTTCTTCCATCAGTAACATGTCTGATCTAGGTTAGGGGCCCAAAATGGAGGCCAAAAGTAACTTTCTCGCAGTCAGACAGTGAGTCAATCTTTTTTCCTTAAAAAACAAAACAAACAGGCAAATAATTCATTTGTTCCTGGCAGGATGCCCTGTGTTCTATCCACTTGACCAATCATCTGGAAATGATGCAAAAAATCCTAAGTCACATGGCCAAAATGAAGCGGTACACAGAGTTCCAGTGCTATTTAATCACTAATGTCATTGGAGAACTTGCTCACTTCTTCCTTGCCTACCATCTCTATTATTTGGACCATAGTATCAGACCAGATGTATTGATCTCTCTTGGATGCAGTACCTTTCCATACGGAAGCACTGGTTGAAACGTCCTGTCCTAATGAAGCTACCAGAGGGGCAGTAAAGTTTTAACTGAGTTCTCAAAGGAAACAAGTATTTTTTGCATTTTTGTCTCCAAATTCCATTCTTCAAAGTTAATACCATTTAGCTAAGAAAGCCACACATGGAGAAAAACTACTGAGGGACAAAACCACAATTTGCCATTGTACTGGAAGTAAAGGAATTCACTGTATGTTATTTATATTCATTGTTTGCACATCTCATGAGGTTTTGCACACTTAAGGATGTCAGGGATAATTTGAAACAGTAAGAACAAAAAGGTCTCCTGGGTAGTTCTCCCCAAGCAGAATTACTTTAGTCTTGGGTAGTCTGCATCTGAATCAACTGCTACTCACTTAGAGGTGATTTCTTTGTATTCATTGTTAACTGCTATGTGGAGAATAGAAAATAAATTTTCACCATGCTGTTGACAAGTGGTTTACCATCATGCCATCTATAAAAACAGCATAGCTAATCTAGGCACGTTGTTGTTCATAAGTAAGACAGAATAAACTGGAAATAAGGCAGGCATTATAGGAGATTTATGCTTCACTTCCTGTTTTGAGTGTAAAATGACTTAGAAAAGTTTAAATTCAGTATAATGAAACCATTGTCATTATAATAAGCATTAAAATTACTTGTGTTATTAAACAAGAGTTGTTCTTAAAACTTCAGTTTTAAAAGCAGTATAATGTAAAGCTTGAAATATACTCACCATACTAATGAAAGCAGGATTGTTTATCAAGCTTGCCATGTCAAAACTCAGTCCAGTTCCAGTCTACAAACAAATTGCAATTGAAGATAAGTTTACCTATAAAATCCCAGTTAAAACTATTGTAAATAAATAGATATAGAGCTAACTTACAGGACTGGACATGTCTCTTAGTTTCTGTTCTGCTATTTTCAAATTCGACTTATAAGAGTCATTCTCTGGATCAAGATCCAGTGCTTTTTGGTAACTGGTAACTGCTTCTTCATATTTATTCACTGATGTCAGAGCCAACCTAATGTGAAATAAAGAAATCCTGGGTAGAACATAAATGACCAGCGAAAGATAATGATACATTTTCTGTTCCAAGTAAAACAGTATGTCAGAATTAACTTCTAGTTTGAGCACTAAGTTAGGGCAGGTCTTGCTATTGTGCTACTACTGCTTAATTTCAGCCCTTGTTTTTGCAGAAGAGATGAACCCTCAAGGACTCGTATTGTCTGTTCCATATATATGCACGTTTCATTAAAAACTCCTTGGCATCAAGTGATTTATTCTGTATTTGAGAGCACAAGCTGGATCCAGCATATGTGACTTTTTGCATAAGCTCAGGAATTCCTCTGTTTCCTCCAGTCCTTTTGATCCAAGAGATTATTCAGACAGTTATGTGGGTAAGCAGGGTAAGAAGATACTCTTAACGTGAGTTCTGCAGCTTCGAGAAACCAAAGACTGGAACCACAAGGTTCAGCATAATAGATTTTTGTCTTAGGATTAGTGCAAGGTTCTTCTTTTGAGTCTCCTACTTCGACAGCTTGAAAAAAGTGTTATACAGGATAGTAATAACATCCGTAAGAAACCCTTATATCAGGGAAGTCTGCTTAATGTTTTGAAAAAGCTGCTTCTCTAGCAGCTCAGGAGAGCACAGGACAGACCTACTACTTTTGAAATAGTATTTGTTTTCAAATTTGATTAGCTACTGCAATCAAAACATCATCTTTCTTTGAGCTATGCCAGAAATCCTTCTGCTTGCAGTTTCAATTCTATCTTGTACTGTATTTTCAATTTATACTGACCACAAAACTAAACTGATCTTTTCCGCATTTTGTGAAAGATCCGCATAACCCACATTCAGCTATTTAGTACTCCAGTCCCCCTTTGGTATGTGCTGAGCTACAGAGACTGGGTTGATAAGCCTGTGGTAATGTCCACTAACAGACCTTAGTCTTAGGCAAGAGAGCTCAGTGTGCTAGGTACATCAGTCACAGTCATTACTCTCAGTGATTATAAACTCAATATGAAACTCCAGGAGTTTCCAGTAATACTCCTGCAAGAACCCCCACAATATTATGTTTTCTCTCTTAACACACTTACTCCCATAAAAAACATTCTCCATTTTGTCCCACTAACTTGCCAACATAGTTTCTGACCAGACAAGAAATGCAATCAGGTATTTCTGTGATGCAATCATGGTTTTTTACAGGGAAAGTATATAAAATTCTGCTTCTTGGAACACAGTACAAGTCAGGACAGGAGGTGACATTTTCATTGCTCACAATTCCTACCCAGACAAGTGCTCTCTCAGGGTCATGCTGGAAGTATCACATTAACTGTCTACATGGCTCCTGTCTCTGCATATTTCTGTGGCACTTCTGCATCTTTCTGTGACATTGAGTTGCTGTCAAATCCTGAGAGAAACTGGTATGCCTGCATAACGCAGTCAGAAAACACAGCTTTCTCATAAGGATTTTCTGTTGAGAAGATGATTTCTGCAATTTTTTCCCCTCAGTTATTATTAAACAAGTGCTGTTTCCTCATTCAGCCTAAGCCAAATGTATTATTATATCCATGTGCTGAGTTAAGCAATGGCTTGCAGCATAAAATATATCCTCTGTTGAACCAGACAATCAAAAAAAAAAAAAGAGAAGCTTGATTGCTGAAGAATGATCCCCCTTACATTGTGTATCAAAAGGCATACTGGTCTTACACCTAAAACTCTAAAATAACCTCCAACTTCCAATTAAATCAGCCTGTAGCTTCCCTCCATCTCACTGAAATCAGGGGATCTCGGGTTGTACTGTATGAAGAAATGATCTAAAGAGAGTTAAATAGGACAAAACCAATTCAACAGTCCCTAAAATTTCAAAGTTAATTAATCATCTCAAAAGCCAGTCAGGCTACATTTGTATTAGTAAAATAAACTGTATTGTGGAAAGTTTTCAAGTGATAGAATTCCATCACCTTTGATCTTAAATAAATGCCCCCTGGCATGGTTTTGTCTCAGGCCAACAAGCATTATCCCAGACAATTTTGGAGCATGGTTCAGAATTTAACACAGGCCAAACCAATTTAGCAATAGGCAGTTTGGATGTGGCCACTCCATACTGCAAACTAGATTTTAATAACATGGATATGGGCCATTTTTTGCCAGCTGACTCAATGAACAATCCCAAGCATTTTTTAATTTACTGGTATAGATATAACCTCAAAAGCCTTATGCAGCATTCAGCCCACACCCACAATATGCTTGATTATTAAACATGCAAAGCTACACATCCTGGAAGAATGGCCCTTCACTCAAGTAGATATCCCATTCAGAACATTCCTGACCTTTTTTTTTCAGATAGTACTTAATCAGAACCACTGGCTAAAGAGGCTATACTGTTAATCTCTCAGACATGACTAAGTAAAACTACCAAAGGGACATAGCTTAGTCTTGCTAAAATATCTGCTTCCAAAGAGCTACTGAACAGAAGAATTAAGCCTCTGTTCCTGCTTGTGTGAAGCCCCAATACTTACAGGATTCTGTACTCTAACAGCATCATTAACAGATTCACTGTTCCGACTGCAGAATTTTGATTACTCATAACTAGGTAGGAGGTAGAAAAAACCCACATCATGACTTCTAAACTAAATTTGCAAAGTTGATAAACTGAAAGAAAAAAAATTCGCAAACTGATGAAATCTGATATGAAAATGCTGAGATCAACAACCACATATATAAAACTTAAAGCTGACAGCCTGATAGGGTCATCTTCAGAAAATCGCTACACTTTCAGAACAAGAATGTCAGCTAAGTAAAACAACATAGCTTCACTTTTTTCAGAAAAAATCCATGGTGATTTACACTTGGGTCTTCAGTGCTTACTCAGATTTGAATTAGCTTACCCCATTCTCCCATATGCTTTGCTGTACTTTGGATCTATTGCTATGGCTCTCTCACAATCCTTTATTGCTTCACTGTAGTTGTTGAGCTTACTTTGAGCAGCAGCCCTAAGAGGAAGATGGGAGAGAAGGGAAAGAGCTTTGTCGAAACAAACAATAAAAGAAAAAACAAACAAACAAAAACCAAACAAAAAACTCAAACCCAAGCCTAGATATTCACATGTCCATGATTAACTTGACTTGTTTAATCCGACTGACTTTTCATTCACTATTTAGGCCTCAATTTTCTGCAATTAAGTAGGACAAGCAAATGTTCTGAATTAAGTGCTTAAGTACATTGCTACACTAGGACTTTGGAGAACACACACTCACCTTTGAGGACATAAAGAATAAACAATTCTAAAGAACTGGTTTAGATCTAGCATATGACTATGGACAAAATTCATCATAAAACTGATTACAAGAAGCGAAACTCTCAAGTAGTAGTTTACATAAAATCATTGTTTAAGCAGAAGTATTTTATATGATTGGCATTTTCCAGCAAGAAGTATAGTTTTACTGCCATTCAAAGGAATGCTGTGATTTTTTCCCTGCTCAATTTTTTAGCAGGCAACTCATGCTTGCAGGTGAATCAGGATAGCATTTTTCTGAATTACTAAATTACAATTGCATCTCTACACCAAAGAAATACTAAATGTTGCAGACATTTATACAATAAGATTAAAGACTTGCCTGAATTAAAAAGGACATTGGAACAGATTAATCATCAAAACTTCCCTAATTTGAAAGGGGGCATTTACTCTAATTTGGGGGGCAAACACTCTAATGTGTTCTTCCTTGACTAAAAAACTATAGTAGAAATTACGATATTTGCATTGCGTACTCTTTTTTTTATTAGGAATGCTAGATGCTACAATCATCACTATATTCAATCCTTTCTCCTGTGATAACTTCCAAATTGCATGGGTTTTCTGACTTCAATTAAAATTTCTTCTGAATATGACTACTCATGTATTTTAAATATTTAGGCTGCTTAAGTTGACCAACTCCACAGATGCCAGTAAAGATGTACAGATAAAAGCTAGGAACAATGCTTAGTGGCTCATGTGTTTGAACAGAAAATGTTTTTTCCGTGTTTACAAAAAAATTATATGGCCATTTGAAACTTTGACGGCATCTCAGCTTTCTCTTTTTCTCACTGCCGTGAGTTAAAAGCAATCAGGCTGAAGGCAGTATGCCTCCATTGCTCCCAAACTAGCTTAAGAAAGATAAGAATAAGGCCTATATTTATTCAAATACTGCATCACCCACAAAACTCCAAGCAACTGCCTGTCTTCTTTTAAATAACTTCATACAATACTGTGCTTACTGACATCAACATTTGTAACAACAGCCTTGTTATTTTTCAACAGGTCACGCATAAAAGTATTGAGTATTTATACAATACTTAAAATCTCCAAAATGGTATTGCCACATTGATGATATTTTTTGCAGGGAAAGTCAATACTAGGAGAGATAGAGATGGCAGCTGAGTCACTAGAACACCAGAAAAAAAGACTTACTACTTTCAACAGACTGGGAATCACAGCCTACATTATGATTTAATATAGACATCCTAACTCACAAAAACCTGATCTCAAGTGTTACAAGTAATTTTAAAGCCCATATTACCCCTCTAACTGATACAGATATGCTAAATGAGCTCACTTTTGCTTTAGATCTTTTACAAATTTAAAATGATAAATTTCTGAACAGTGGGGTTTTCTAGCCTTCTGTTACTTTGATCTACTTCACAATTTATCTTTAAAATAAGGTTAATGAAGTTCAGGAACAAAAAGTATGTATTGTTTTGCTTTTACCTGTTGCAGTAATACACTGCATTGTTTGGATCCAGTTTTATAGCCCTAGTATAACAATCCACTGCAGCACCATAGTTCTCTTCTTTCATATGATTATTACCTGAAATAAATTATAAAAAGTTCTTAAGCAGTTAAAAGATATAGCGCTATGTATGAAAGAAATAGAGCAGCCACATTATACCGCCTATATAAAGTAGTTATGATTGCACTTTTTTGAGATACATTCTTTGAAATAGAACTGGCATGGAATAATGCAAATAAAAATATCTATTATGTCTGTAAAGTTTATTATGTACATCGTAGTCCACTACATAAACCTTCCCCATCTCAACCTGCTATTTCACACTTTCCAGCTAGTTTCTGCTGTTAAGCAAAGATCTCTTTGTTGAGAAGTATAATTGTAATTGCAGTTCCACTGTAATATAGATTCATCACACTTAACTATCTGTGCAAGCCTTATAATCCAATAGGCTATATCTTAATCCCTTTTGGGTCTCATTTTCTGACATGACCCAAAAACTTCCTTATAACTATCCATATAACATGGAAAATCAAAAAGCAAAACTAAGCACACAAGTCCCACTTCTGTGACGCCACATAATTCATTCATTAAGATAATAAGAAGTATGTATAGCTGAAGCAATCTAAAATGATTCAGAGGTAAATTTTTTCCACCAATAAAGCTCAGAACTTCTACTTTACAATGAGGTTTCGTATTTTTTAAGTCCAGTGAAAAAACCAGAAAAATATAACTTTTCTATGGAAAGGAAATTCTGGAGTAAGGTCTTTCTAAACAAAAGATGCCTTACACATTCTTTCCTCTCTGACACAGGGCAGTCCCGGTAGTTCATTTCTTTCCTCATGACAGAGTAGTAGACAAGAAGTCCTAGTTCAGAGAGCCTAAGCTTAAGGTTGTCCCTGGTCCTGCAACTACTGATCTTTGGCCTGCTAGATCCTGCAGAAGCCTTGGTTTCCCAGCAATGTCAAGAAATTATCAGGAAAATTACAGACGTCCACTGACTTCCTTATATTTTGGCAAAATATCTGTATATTCAATATCAGTATTTCAATATCTCTCTACCAAAATAAGCAAGAGAATGGGTAGGTCAACATATTACTACAGATGTAGATAACTGCATAGGCAAAGACTGGAAAAGTTCGGTCACTGTAACATTTGGTCTCTGATAGAAAGCGAAAGACTGTGCAGCAAGCAGTCCTAAGTGCCTGCGCTAACTGAAAACAACTCTACTTGCATTTAGTTGTGAACATGGAAAGCTTAAAAAACAAAACCAGATTTAAGTAAGTATCATCAAGGTAGTACAAAATCACGTCTTCCCAACAGCAATATACTAGACTGTAATTATAGTCAGTAGTCCCTGCCAGTGAGAGGCAAACTGAAACTGTAATTGCATGTATATCTTCAAAATACACACAGAATGTAACCGTATCTGTCTCATTGCTACAGGCCCACCATCTACACGTCTTTTCTTTGATCTAAGGTAAAGGCTTGTACACTAAATCTTCTTGTCAGATAAAAGACTTGCAAGTTAGCTGCAGTCAACAAGATTGCAGCTTGTTAACATTTCTCTAAAACAAAATTGCCATCAGTGACTATCAAAGTTGGAATTTCTGATACTGCTCTGAACTAAAGATGACCTGGGGTACAGGTCTAAATTGGAGCTAATATCAGTGGGTACCCTTCTTGCTCTCTCTCCCTCCAGTTCAAAATTGGCTAGAGGAAACCAGAAAAATAGCCAGACCTACTATTTCTGTTGAGATTAAGCAATTCAGGACAAAAGGAAAAGGAACTGTAATATTTTATTTTAACACCAGACAAAAATTCTTAAGACAAAAAAAAAAAAACAACCCCAACCACAAACCACAACACACAAATGGTTATACTTTTGAATGAGTGTCCTCTATAACAAAAATACTACCTATTATAATTTATACTGTGGTAATACCCAGATCTTTTTAGAATCGAGCCACTGTTACACTATACAAATCTGCACATAATCTGTGCTCTTACATAGCTCACATTAAGCCAAAGTGTCAAGTAAGGGCAGGCAAGTAAACTCAAGTATTTACTAGTCTGGAGGGTATATTACTTCCTGGTTTTATAACAACCAAGAAAGAAAACTCAACTATCTGATTTTGTTTTGCCATTCATTAGCCAATTTCTACAGGCACTAGGGCTGGTTTGAGAGCAGAGGAGGAGCAGGCTGGTGGCGACAAAGGTGAGGGAGGTTATTCCATTGCTAAGGACATACGGATAGAAACAAGGAAATGACAGAGTTATAGAACTACAGTGTTACAGAAGATATGGATCAAATTGAATTCCCCAAGTTATCTAATTTATCTCCCTAACTCAGGGCAGAAAAGTACTCATAACTGAAAACCATGATAGCAATAATAGATAATACTTATGTGAAAATGAGGAGGATTAATATGACAGAGCAGCATTAGAAAACAGGACAGGAAGTTTAAATTTTATTATGGGAAATTAACCAGAGGCATTTCAAGCAGTTCCAAACTGCTTACTAATGCCCTTGATAGCTGACACTTCAAATGGCCCTTTGTCAAAGTTAAGACCCTTTCAATTTTTTCAGTGGAGGTGTTAAATTGCTTTAGTAATACCATACACAGACTATCAGCACACATTAATTTCATTTCCTCAGTCTATTTCACAAACCCCTGTGGGCTGACAGATGACAAGACAGAAGTCACAGATTTAAAACAGGCATTGCTGTAACATCCACACCTGGAAAGTGCTGAATATCCCTACAGTCCAATAACCATACTGAGTGCTACAGGTATTCTTCACTTCCCATGAGCTGGCAGTAACAGATAGCAAAATGAAAAGCCAGCATGCACAGCAGGTATTTACAACTTACAAACTAATTTTCAGTTGTGACCTAACCTTGTTTGAGCTCTTACCCTTGCAATTAAAAAGCTAACGAGCAATGTCAACAATTATGAAAACTCACTTTCAGATCCAGTAATGGACTGCATTCCTGGACTACAGATGACCAGTTTTAAGATAAGACAGACATAGAACGCATTCTCAAAAATGGTAGAACTTTTTCCGCATCATTATCCTGAAATTTTTGAGAAGATTACATCTGCCTTTCAATCAGAAACTTAATTATTTTTTTCTATAAAACTCAAATATCTGAAAATCCCTAAGGTTATAAAAAATGTAATTTATAAAGCATCAGTCCACCTGATAACTATTGATATTAGTTATCGGTGCTACATGTCTTTTTTCCCCCCTTCCTTTTGTGGGGAAATAAAATGGATTTCTTCTTGTGTAGCATTAGTGAAGACTTCTATGGTACAGCTGCTTTTCCTCATATAATAGCAATAACATCTATCCAAGGGAAAACAAACAACTAGCTTTTCTCCAATTTTTATAGAGTACACAAATTATTTCACATGTGTGAAATACTGTCCCTAGTAAGTTCACAAGAATTTTTCTGTAGGTTTCAGCTGGGTCAGCTTTTTACTGATGTTTTAATATTCAGCTAGCAGGTATTCCTTGACATCACATAACCTTTTCAATATAAAGTAGAAACTTGTATAGCAATTCTGTGGACACACAGAGAAACCTGTAACATAACAAACAATAACTGTTCATTCTTTAAAGCTTCTACTACTCAGGAACATTGCTCAAACTTCACATGTTATCCCTTAGTTTTTAAGCAACCTCCTTAGCAAGGGAGAGAATAGGCTATATTTTCTTAAACCCCAGATGGAGCAAATCCCTTAGCCCTCTTACAACATAACAATCACCAGAGAATATAAGTTTAAGTTTTTGTGCAGGGTGTTACCAGCTGCATTACCATATCTATCACGATAACCCAAAAATCTTAATAAAAGCATAAGATGTTTTTTCCTGTGTTTATTACAAACCTTCATCCTTCAGTTGGTCAGCCTTTTCAACATCCTCTGGCAGAGAATCTGAGAGAGGCAGCATGTCATTCTGTATGTAAACAAACCAAGATTTTTTTTCATTAAAATATAAGCCCTATTTTTATTAAAAATTTCTTTCATCCTGGGCAACATTGTATCAACAAGCAACCAGATTTTCTGTAGTGCACAGGAAGTATGAAAGAACTAAACATCACTAAAACATCCTTAGAAGAGAAAGATAGCTTGCTTTCTACTACTAAAAAAACCTCATGGCTCACCACACATTTTAAGGACATCAAGGGGAAGAGAGCTAAGTTTTGGTTTTCTTACTTCTGACCCCCTATTTGCCATCCTGGCAGTTCCTGTGCTTCCTGTACTGGGGATCCCAGATAACACGTATAATTAGTACACATTTTTGAAGTTCCCATTTTAAGGTTAGCGTTCTTGGACATGTTTCTAAAACCAAACTACTAAATTATTTCCAGCAGGGAATGAGAAGCATCAGCAAACTGCGAATGACCTCAAGCACTTCACAGAGAATTATCTCTGGGAATTGCAGAATGCTTAACTGAATGATAAAATCTTTCAAGTGAGAATGAGACATCCACTGTTTAGTAATTTTCTATATGGAATTGTCCTCGTCTAGCTGAAATTAATTCCTCCCACTGCCCCAAAAGATTCTCATTCTGCTAGCTTCTATGGAAATTTCACTTTTTTTCATGTTTTTTTTAAGTTTCCACATCAGTTTGACCTGTACAGCACTTTAAAGTTGTGTATGCAATACGAAATCTTAGCACATATTGGCAGAGTAACTCTAGAATCTAAATTAAATTCTTACCTTGTGAAAAGAATTTGTGAACATTTCTATCAAATGCTGTGGAGGTGCAAGATGAGTATCTTCCAGGTTAATCTTAAACACAGTCTCCAGACACTGAATTGCAACTTAAAAGAAACAAAAAAAAAGTTTCTCGATAGAAGTGTAATTTCACTGATTTATTTATTTATAAAGCTGTGACTCGCTTCCTTATTCAGCTAGTAAAAGCAGCTCTTTGGAACACATCATAAAATAAAGAAAGGCTACCTGATCTCCATAGAATTGACTTGCTGAAACATAGTATAAGCGATAAAGAATTCATACATAGTTCAGCCATTATTCTTAAACCAATTTAAAACTTTTATTTCAATTCTTTCAATCATTTAATGTCTTTAAGAAAACTAAACAAACCAACACCATAAAAATGTTTCCACTTTCATCCCAAAGAAACAGGGGCTATAGATAAGGAAGAAAAAAAAAAAAAGAAGAAACTGTAAACAGAAAAGAGAAATAACTGCCATTTAAACACACTGCCTAAAATATAACTTGGAAGAAGTGAAGTTTCTAGTTCATACAATAGGGTTGAGCATTAACTGTAAGAGATCTATATCACTGATCTAGATCCTAGGTTGTAGGGCAGTATATTTCTCCAGTCCACCTTCTGATTACTCTGCTTTCTCAAATTAAGGCATTTTTATTCATCATGCAAACACAAAATTCCTAGAGGAAATTTATACTATCATTGACATCGCTATGTAATTAGAACATGCAGAATGCAGGTTACAAATATAAATGGAGTTTGAATACATGCTAGACTTCTGTTTTGATAAAGTCTCAGTTTTATTTGCAATGTTATAGCTCTCTGTTATTTTGTGGGGAACAGGAACTGTTAAAATTACTTCTTGGCACAGACACTTAATCATACAGCATTTTATCTTTTCATAGACACCAAGGAGGTACATAAGGTACCAATGAAAAACATCAGTCAAATTTTTTCATCCCTTATGTCTCCACCTATCATTAAACACTTCAATAGGTTGGACTTTGGCTATCGCTGCTCCACATGCACTAAAGATATTTTGCGCAACTAAAGTCAATTATTCAGAATGCCCACCTCCTATCTTCTAACACATAGCATATGGTACCATGCTTTTGGCAGGGCACAGCTCTAAAATTAGGATTTCATATCTGTATTAAAATGGTAAATTTTACATCAGCATTTAAGCACAACTGAGGTTTTATAATGTTTTGCTCAGAAAACAGAATCTTAAAATTGTTGATTCCTTCATATAGACATTGACTAAGGCTGCTCTAAGGCACGTTATCAAGTAAATTTTCAGTCATAACAGAATACTTATCAGTTTTATTATAAAAACAAAATGAATACTCTTCATCTCTCATTATATGATTTCCAAAAATATTGCTTTCTTTCATCATCTGAGCATCACCATAACCTGATAATAGGTTAAACTCATAGCTGACTACTACTTTTAAAATGTACAAAATGCTCGATTCTGATGTAAAACCAAATCTTTTGGCTTTTATTATTTTGGGAATACCCTTTGAATATCACAATACGAATGTTTCTTGCTTACATCAGTGAACAACTACACTGTAAAACAAATAGACATTGGAAGGAAGCAGGCTCCAGGTTTTATCTTTTTAAGTTTATGCCTCTGAGAAGCAGGACTTGCTTTGCACCTCACGAAAGCCTGCCCTCCACACCTCAGATTTCGGGTAAGTCAGTGATCAACTGCCTGGATGTTGTTTATCACACTACTGGTCCTAGACTTCCCCTCTTATCTCCAAATTCCTCCTTTGGTTGAGTCACAAGAAAAGACTGCTTAAAACAGTGCAAAGGTATTTTAAATAGATGCTATGAAAAGCTCCTTGCAGAATTAAGACTTTTTGTTCTTCTCTTGCTTAATTCCCCATTGTGATACCACCTGCCATGAAGTCTCCAGGAATTGGGGAAAAGGAATAAGAGCAGTATGAAGGAGAAAGACAGATACTATAAAGTTACAAAGACTTAATGAATGTCTGTCAACAGAGAAATACACATAGAAATCCATCTTTCCGTAGCTATGTCTACAAATAGATGGACTTACATGTATAATAGAAACTATTTACCTTACTGAAAATATTCATTACCATGCACCTTTTGGAATCACTATTCAGGTGAAAAAGAAATGAAAATAATGTATTTTATTTTCCATATTCCTAGGATGTCTTAGTCTTCCCTCATAAATTACATGAAATTCTTGCAAGTATGAAACAGGAGTTCTTCCCATATATCAAAACCAATATATGGTAATTGTTTTACTTCCTCCATGGTCAGCACTGTTATTATCAGACACAAAATGTAAAAAGAAACCAAACATAAAAGTAAAGAGAAAAGAATCATCAGCAACAATTTGTGGGACACATACACGAATCATTACCATAGTCTGCATTATAGCACTGCTTAACTTGATGTGATTCAAAGTATCTGTTGCTCAATATTAAGGTAATACACATTTTGTAACTTTAGAACATTTTTAAAATGGGAGATGCTTTAAAATTAATCTCAAAAATATTAAGATTGTGATCTTACTCACAGATAATATTTGGTGGCAGTTGCAGCTAGGTCACTCCATGACTACTTTCTATGATAATATACATCAAGCAACTTAACACATGGGTAGGTATTATACATACATATATTAGCACCCTTATCACTTACCTTCCAAGCTTTCTTGTTCATCTGGAGTGAAAGTATCCATCTGACTCTGGTCTCTCAAGAAATGGATGACTGCATAAACCAAGCGTTTGACTGATGACATTTTGAAATTGATGTTGCTTCTATGTCTTAAAAACAACAGGATGTCTTATTTCAGAAAAATGAATTCCTAGAGTATTCCAACCTTCCACTGACCTCAGTAAGTACAGACAATACACAAAAACTTATCCTTCACCAGAAAGCCCAATAAAGCAATGCCTTGAAACAAGTAGTTAAATTGTATGCATTAGGGAGAACTCCTACAATCATCCAGTCTAAGTACAGCAAAAAAGCAGATTTCCTCAAATTCATTCCTGCGGGAGCGTTCACAGAAGCTAAAATAATTCAGCAACTTATTTTCATTTTTATTTTTTTATAGTTTGGATTTTATTTCTAAGAGATATGCTCCAGGAAGCAGGAGTACATGCTTAAGTAAAAATCAATTTAAAAGCCACATTGATAAATATAATGACATAAAGAAACATAGTTTAATAAAAGGTATTCTGTTCTCTGACAGTGTGCTGCTGAAGAGTTTCTATTCACTTTGGACAAAATCTGGAACACTGTGACCTCAGTGCACACTTGTGATTAGTGACACTACTGGCTCAGTCTGATTTGCATTCAGCATCAGCTGGGAGTTACGTAACTTTAGGGAAAATTTTAGTTCCAACTTTCTGAGTTATTTTTCTTTAAACCATTTCGATTTAAAAGGGCACAACCTTATCGAGTCGCCAGGGGAAGCAGGTTAAAAAAAAAGAGCGTTAAATGAATGGCAAGACCAGGGGCCAACCCTCGCTAAATCATTTTCTCTCCACAACCTCCGAGCAAACCGACGTGCGGCCAAACCCACGCCGAGCAACCGCCGCTGCGGGGACGGGGGAACGGCGGCTCCTCGCCAGAGGGGCGGCCGCCGGAGGTGCACAGCGGCCGCGCCCGCTGTATTCGGGCTCTCCGCTCCGAAAGGCCGAGGAAGCGGCCGCCGCCGTGCCGCGCTCCTCGGCCGCTGACACGCCCCACCGGACGGGCAGCACGGAGTCCCGCTGGCTGGGGCGCGTCCCTACGGGCACGGCCGGGGGCCGCGATCCCCGTCCCCACGCGCACACCACCACCTACACCCCCTCCGCCCACCTCCCAGGCCCACCGCAGGCCCGGCGCCGCTCGCTCAGGCCCGCAGAACAGATCTGCCCCGCACAAGCGGGGCGTCCCGCCGCCCGCGGTGCCTCCTCGGCACCGTGGGAACAGCGGCCGCGCCGCTCGGCCCGTCCCACCGACTCGGGCCCACCGAACGCCCGGACAAGGCCCGACCCGCCCCACCACCCCCCGAGCTCCGCGGACGAGGGGCTCCCCGGAGGCAGTGCGCAGCCTCCCCGCCCCCGCAGAACTGCGCTCGCCATGGAGACAGGGCATCCATCGCCCTTACCGTGCGAGACGCGGCGAACCCCGCGACAAACGCCGTCCTCGTCCCTGTCAGCGCCGCTGCCGGGTGGGAGAGACAAGGGGCGCGACGTGCCGCCGCGGCGGGAGGAAGAAAGCGGAGGCGCGTGCGGTGGCTGCGCGAGCTCGCGGCGGGTACGCGCTCGCTCGGTAGCGGCGGGAAGGGCGTGAAGAGGCGGCGACGGAAGCGGATGCGCAGACCGGCGGCGGGGGGCTGAGGGCTGTGCCCGCGGCCGGCAAGAGGGCGGGGCGGCAGCAGGAGCGAAGCCGGCCCTGCCTTCCCCTCCGACCCCCATCTCCCCTCGCACCGCCCTCCTCATGTTCGCCCTGTGCGCGGGCGCGGCTCGCAGGTAGGCGCGGAGGGGAAGGTGGTGCCGCGGGCCCCGGGAGGGAGGCGCCTCGCGGCCAGCCGCGACAGGCGGTCTTCGGCGTGGGGGCCGCCTGACTGGAAGCCGTGAGAGCCCTGAGCTGCCCGCGGCTGACGGGGCAGGTCCTCGTCCCTCAGGGAGCCGGGCCTGGGCTGTGGCCGGGTGTCCTGACGTGGCGCCCGCGGTGGGGCCTGGCTGACCCACGTGCGGCCGGGCCGAGAGAGGAGCTGCCGGGCGGCTCTGAGGAGAGAAACGCCCGCTTGCCGGCGGTGGGCTGCAGGTGTGCGGGGCGTGCTGCGAGGGGCCAGGCAGACAATAGGGCAGGAAACTTTACAGCCCGTGGGGTTTATTGCCTCGGCTCCTGGCACAGTCCGTCTTCCCTGAAATAATCTCCGTTGTGTACGACTTCCAGGTGGGCAGGGCGGGTGAGGCCAGGTCTCCGCCTTGTTATTTTTGCACCGAGTGTCAGACGTACGGCAGGAAAAACAATAGATTGAGGGCTAAAGCTATAGCAGTGGGGCTCTTCAGCAAGGTGGATGTGAAGTGAGACGGGGCAATGTGTTTTTAATGGCCTTGTAGAAAGGTGTTGCTATTTCACGTTATATGAGGGGTGAGACTGGTATAAACGTGTTATCAAAGGGGCATTAATTCTTTTCACTGTAATGAATACTAGCTGTAAACAGACCTAGAAAACCAATGTGGAAGAAGACTCGTAGGTAGTTCTGGATGAACTAGATAAATAAGCATTATTGGAGAAGTTGAAAGGGCAAAAGAATATAAGCAAAGGACCCAATTTAATAGGAAATAGTAAGAGAGTCACAATGTAAATATGTTGTGGTACTGAAAATGGAGATGAATTTGAGTGTAAAATGAAGACGATGGTTACCTCTTGTGGACTTTTGAGAAATGACAGTTGTGTGCATACTGCATAAAACGTGCCATTTTTTTCCTATTTCACAGCCTTTGTTCAGATCGAATTAGGATTGAGGGGTACTAGCAGTTAGAAAATAAGATCCAGGATTTTTCTTTTCATAAGGTTCCTGCTGTTGTAAATTAATTGAACAATTTACTGCTGTAAAGTGAAGTTTACAACTATTATCTTTTCCTAATTTATATTTACATTCCTATTGTGTAGTCATTTTCACTGTTCTCCATATTTTGTTTTGACTGTTCTTGTTTGTTCTACAGATTTTTCCAACAAAAAGGAAATGAAGGATGGAAGTTTTTTCTTTAGAAAAAAGATTAAAAGCTCTATCTCTGTTTGCAATTTGCATTTGGGAACTATAGATACCTCCTTCTTAAGTAATAATAAAGTATTGGGTATTGATTGAATTTTTTTTCCCATCACTTGTTTTGTAAGTACAGCAAGGAATGATCACTGCACTTTGCTAATTGTGGGGTTTTTCCCCCCAGTTATCATTTGAGTGTGCCCAAATAATTGTTTCACAAAAGAGAGAGGTCTTGAATGCATAATAGTAACCTCTAACTTTCAGAAGTTAAGCAATTGGTTACAGAAATATTAAGTAGCAAAGATTCTCAGCTTCTATTTTTCCCAAGGGCATCTTAACATGAGATAGTTTCAAGTATCATGCCTTACATTGAATAAAACTGCATTAAGGGTTTGATTCTTTTGGTTAAAATAGGCAGCTGTTGGGAGGGAGGCTATTTCCAATTAAATACTTCTACTGGAAGTCAAAAGATTCAAAGATTAATATCTAGTTCAATAAAATGCATGGGAAAAGGCAGGCTAAGATGTAGGTTAATTAAGTAAGCGCAATAGTCTGTTTACTTCTTGAGAATATTCTTAGAAATGGAAAAAATATCTGAGTAAAAGTAGACACACTGATGTAAATAATTTCAGTGTCCTAAAATAATTCTCTAGGATTCTTGACTTCTGGAGTCTTTCTTTGAATATCTTCAAAATCAGGTTTTGAATAGGAAAATATATGTACACGGAGTATGGAAAAACTAGAATTTATATTTAAGATATAATTCTAGATTTCCATCACTGGAAAGAAACTCTGAACACTGGCTTTTCTCTTGATAAGGAAGTAAACCAGCAAGAAAATAGGGCTGGGGGAAAGAGGCAGGAAGAGGAATGACATTGGAACGTAAAGAAACAGGGAAAACTTTTGGAGTCACTTTCTGATTTCATACTTATCACCATAGAGTGTGTGTGTATGCTTTCATTAAACTATCAGGTCCAACACCTCAGCAATGGAAAGGGCCAGACAGGACACTTGGAACATTTTTCCCTTTCCCTGTGGTCCACAGACTGCACAGCCTCCACTGTGTACTGCAGCAGCAATTTTTTTCCTGTGGTCGAAAGCAACAGCTGCCACCTTTCTAACCACAGCAGGCTTCAGAAGAGCTATTTGTCTATTAGCCAGAGTTTGCAGAACAAAATCATTCCCTGGACTGGCTGAGATAAAGATGTCAGGCTCGGAAGCCTTTTGTGTACTGAATTTGACCCATAGAGCAACAGTTGGACCACACTAAGCAATGCAATTAATGTCTTTTGAGGACATACCTGTTCTATCATTCTCTCTACAAAGGAAGAAATGCCTGGCTTTTAAAGATTTCTTTTAAATGGTTTGGGTTAGTTCAAAAGTCTGTCCTTTCTTCTACAGGAGCCAGGGTCAGGTACCTCAGAAGCATGTAAGATAGGATGAACATTCAGTACTGTCTTTTCAGAATAGTCTAGAAATTGGGGACTTCGTAACACAAAAACAGTTGTCTTGTATGATCTTGTACAAAAATTTGTCCAGTAATACCTTTTTACATTGAAACTGCCTCCTAAGACTGTGTTTAATCTCTTCCTGGGTTATCAGAGGCAATGAGGGAAAAAATGATCCCTTTTCATTCTCTCTATCTCTATGATTTTATAAATCTCTGAAGTATTTCCTCTGGGTTTTTTTTTTTTCCCCAATCTGAAGAATCCCAATGTGGTTATTTGAATGGAGTTCACTGCTCACTGCAGCTGATTGCTACTAACTCATGATGGCTTAGTAGAACAGGAAAAGGTTTTGGCAGGTGAGAGAACAGAAGGAGAGAGAGTTTATAACTGTTGGGAGGATCAGAACTGCACATAATATTTGTGTGCTTCATGGTATTACAGAGTGGAATAACGAATCTTTGTGTTTTGTTCTTTGTTTCACCATTATTATAATTTCCTTCTTTTCAGCTGCTTCTTGGCTGGTGTTTTTGTTAAACTGTTATGTCTCCAGAATGATTAGATCAGCTCACAGCTCATCACTGTGCGTGTAAAGTCAGAAGTGTGTCACTTCACATTTATTAAGACTGAAATTCACTTTGTTAGTGGTTTTAAACTTTACTCAGTGTTGTGACATTCTTTCACATCTTTTTGTGGCTGCCTTTAGTACACTGTATTATCATCAGTACATTATCATCAGTAAATTTTGTCACTTCGTTAATCCCACCTTTTTGTAGATGAAGTATAAATATGTGAAAGAATATAGAACCCAGCATGTAACCCTGCAGGGCTCCCCACTGGTCACCTAGTTCCATTCAGAAAAATGAGCAGCCATTTCTGTTTGTTTCCTGGCTTTTAGCCGTTTATCCCTAAGAGGATCTCCCTTCTCATCACACAGCAGCATGGTTTCTTTAGGACCTTTTGGTCAGCAATCTTTGGAAATCAAATAGACTCTATTAACTGATCTCTGTCTGTTGTGACTTCTTCACAGAATTCCAATAGATATGCGAGTCAAGATTTCCCTCTGTAGAGGAGACTCTTTTCCAGTACATATGCATTTAGATTAGGGAAGACAAGATGAGGATGGGGGGAATTATACTTGTCTCTGAGCAAAATACATTTGGGGGTGTGTGTTCATAATACCGTCTCTAAGAGAGTTCTGTTTTTAAGAGACACTTTTTATTTCTACTGTTGAGTGTGAAATGATTACGGTCCTTGGCCATACTTACCATGCTGGAACACTCTTTCACATAACCTGGAACCAGCCTAGGAAGCACTCAGTGTTGTTCGGTCACTTTACTCAAAAGCTAGAGCAGAAAGCAGGCTTCATTTGCTCACCTAGTTTGTGCTGTTTAGCAGGCACACTGTAGCACAGAGTGCTGTTTGGGATTTTGGAAGCATTGAAACAATCACGGCGTGTTAGAATGCACTGTCTTCCCGAGAAGAACAGTGACTTAAAATGGTGCAAGTAAGCAGGATTAGGTCATAGTTTTCCAACTAGTAATGTCAAAGAACATTTCTCATTGCTTTGACTATATGAGACTCAAGATCAATGGGAAATCAAAGGGCATTTCCATGGTACAGGCTGAACTGATTAACTGTGGATGTAAATCAAAGATGGTTTACAAACCATCCTCAATAGCTTTCTTAGTTGGAGTCAACAAGCTGTTTTTCGGGCATTAGCTGATTGCATTCAAGTACTGAACTATCCTGGCAGTAATGGTGTGTGCTGTTTGCACTAAACAGCATGCACTTTACCTGCTGTTTATATTGCTGACACAATAGACGTATGATAGATGCTTCTGCAGCAGCACCTGAGAGCACTGTAGGGCCTTAAAAGCAACACTTTTTCCACTGTGGTTCCATGGTTCACCTGATGGTAGAACCAAACAGTAAGATAAATCTAATGAGCACCTGCCACATCAAATTCAGTGTAGTACACTTACTGTCTGCATGGGAGTGTTGAAAAGTCTCTCAAATTCCTTTCTAAGATCCTCCAAGCAAGTTGTGCTGTGATGCAGGTTTGTTGCGGCACAGAATGGATTCAGTTCACAGAATGGGTTTGGGTCTAGTTTAGCAGTCCTAGTAATTTTTGGTTTTGGTTTGCTTGGTTGTTTGTTGGGTTTTTTTTGGTTTGGGGTTTGTTTGTTTTTTAACTTAGAACCATGGATACCATAATTTTAGAGATCACACACTCTGCAGAAACAGTACCCTGATGCTTCTATGTGTTCCACTCCAGACTACTGTGTGGCAATAACCTCCTCCTATGAAAGTCATTCAGACCAGTTTCCAAATTCCTTTTGTTTAAAGACTATTGGAGAGGGCTGGGGGGGCAAGGGAGAGGATATAAATAAGTTGTAACATGTTATGCACATGTGTGAGTTCCTACTTAAGCTCTGGATTTTCTGTAGTTTCCACAGAGTGCCTTTTTCAATTACTTTGCTGTTGTTAATTTTCAGAGAAACCAGTAAATGTTTGTTGCCAGATTGTAAGGTCGTAGAAGTAACACTGAGGGTAATTTATGTGTCAATAAAGATTTTTAAATGTTTGTATAACTTGCAGCTTTTTTGACTCACATTGATCTCAAGAGCTAAAAGTACATCTATTATAGGGGTATAATCAATGTAGAGTGTACAGTGAATTAAGTTACAGACAGTCCTTTTTTTCTGAAAGATGTAGTGACAAAATGGATGGTTTAGTGTTAAAAGGCACTAGATTTTCTTCTGTTCCTTCAAATGCAGCTTAAGGAAAAAACCAGTTCCTAATGGCAGTTACAGAGCTTTAAATTAGGAAGTACTAAATATGCTGTCCTCTTGCTATAGTGAGATCTGTGTGTGCCAAACACAGTCATGACACAGAGCCAAGTACGTTTCTAAGGAAAATGGCCCAGGAATTCAAGGCATGTATTCACTGTTCCATCCACTGTCAAGAGCCAAATGGATGAAAGGACTGAGAAGTGAAGTGTAACAAGGACTTTAAATGTGTTTGTCCAGCGGAAAAAAGTGATTACTTATATTGTGAGGCTGCAGTCTCATTCCTTTGGCTCAATTGAAATAATGTTGCCCTATGATTAGCTTTGAACTATTTAACTGTACTTTGCTTGTTCTGTCTTGACCTTTTTTGGGTTTGTTTTTTTTTTCCCCCCCATTCTGGTTTTTGCCTTGGCTTACTCAGTCCTGTGCTTACTTTGCTTAATTTTGTCCTTACTTTACTATAAAATATACAATTACTTCTTGTCTGAAACTGTGAGTGAAAAGTGAAACAATATGGATATATATTTAATAATTCAAGCAAGAATTAAGGATCTCTACATATTACAAAGATTTTAGCCTATTAAATTTCTATCTTAAAATCCATCCTGAGAACACAGACCAACTGCAATGTATCTTACATTATATTAGATGCTGCTGAATGTTCATCATGGTTTGTTTCTGAAATGCTTTTTAACTTCTTCATTTAAAGAAAAAAAAAAAGTATTCCATTCTGTATGAGGCTTGACTGTTACAAAGCTTTGCTTTAACCACGTCTGTCTGCTATAATTTATATAGGTTTGGTAGCACTTGATTCTTACTTTCAGGGAAATGCCAACATATGGCATATCATTCAAGTATTAAATAATTTGTCCTGAGGCAAACTGTCAGGTTTTATATTGCCTTAATGGGACATGTCTAGTTTTGTTTTGTTTTTTTAACAAGATCGCTAGGTGGAGTCAAAACACTGGGACCCTCTGAATGTTGGTTGCGGGTACCTGATGAACGTGGTCTTCACACACACAGCGCCGGCTTCCAGCGTGCAGCGCTGGTCCTCCTGCAGCCTGTAAGGCTAGGAAGTGTTGTTTAACCAAGATCTGTGGTTTCAAAAGATAGAAAGAGCAAAATGGGCTTACTGATGTTCTTAACTTTACAAAGCTTCATACAGTAAATTAGTGATTGAAAAAGTTGTTAATTTCATTCATTGCAATTTGCAAATCTGCTCTTACGTCTATCTGTAGGAATGTCCCCTGAAGTATACATAAGGTGCAGCAAGAAAAACTTAATGGTATTTATTTGCCATTGAAGTATTTCAAAACTAGAAGATTACTAAATCATCTGAATTAGAGGCCCCTCTCTCCTTGTCTTTCTCTCTCCTTTTTAAAATCTTTAATCTCCCACTTTACCCCTGAAGCTGTTATCCCAGACCTTTTGTCAGCAGAGAATATAGTTTTCCATCCTATATGAAGCTGATATGCTCTGATTTTTGTGTAGCTGCATGGAAATGTCAGATCTATTAGCAAGTACAATAAATTGGTTTGTATATATGTTTCCCAGAAATACATTTATTAATACACTTTTTTCTGTAAAATTATATTTGTCATTGTAACTAATACTGTTTAGGTGAAGATTAGTTTGAAAACTGGAAGTACTATTGAATATTCATGGATGGAGTCATAGCTATCCATATGTAATCAGAGTTAAATGAGACAGCAGGCTTAAATCTTGACCATATTATAAAATGATTATCAGTAGTAGGAGCATATTGTGGACAAGCTTGCAGGTTTTTATGTTTGTATTTTCTAAAGCTGGTATTACCCTTTGCTGCTTCTGCTTCATAGACTGTGGCTTTCTTGTTTCATTTTAATAGCATTAGTGGAGCATGCCAGCAAAGGGTTGCTTGGCATGTTCCAGTCATGGAAAATGTTTCTAAACAAACCAGACTTACATAAATGTTTAATATGTTTAAAATACTTATTGCACAAGTTAAAAATCAGTCTGTAAATTCAATTGCTTTGTTTGTCTTTGCAGCAGTTATGTTGGCCACTGTATTGCTGTAATAGAGTATTATAAAAGGTCCTTCTGAAATCAAATTTCTGTTTTCCGGAAGCAGCAAGTAATTAAATTTAGGTTTGTTGATAAAATAAATTACCTGGCATTCTAGCAAAAATAGCAGTGATTGGAGCCTGTAACTTAGAAGATTTGTTTTCTTCTTAAAAATCCTCTTTTAGAAGTAGCTACTAAGCTTTTAAGTTGTTGTTCAACTTACGCTACTTTTGGTAGAAATTGTCATTCTTACTGCTTTTGGGATTGGCAGATTAATACCATAGTTTGTGAAAACAGCTGCTTCTATAGTACCCTTTGTTGTAGCTGAAAGCTCAAACCAAACCTTCTATGCCTTTCCTCCTGAAGTTCTCACAGATGGATGAAGCAGTGCACAAATGCGTGATGTATTTCAGCCTGCCCTGTGTGTCATTCCACTGCCATTATTAGACACCAGAGGACTCACCCAAGAAAAAGACCAGTGCAAGTTGCCAACAGAAGCTAGTTAGATATTCACAGTAAAAGTGCAATGTAAATAACAGTGCTTTAATTTTGAAGGACCTCACAGGAACATAGGTATTGGAAGGGACAGTTGGGGTGATCAAGTCTAGTCCTGTGTTACCTTAGGTAACCAAGTAATATAATCCATTTTATATGCCGGTCAAGCTCCATGTTATAAATAGAGGCATTTTTACTTCCTGGTGCTTATTGGGCAGCTGTTTCAGAATCTCACTGCCCTGATAGTTACAAATGTCTCTTAAAATTCTAGCTTACATGTATTCCTGACCCATTTATTCTAATTTGTTCTTATGTCAGTATTATCTCTTAGCACCAATAGCTGTTTTCCCTTTGGAGCGCTTAAATGGAATGCTTAATGACAGCAATCATCTTGAGACTTTTTTTGCTAGACTATATCCATGCATTTCATACGAGTTTCTAGCTGTAGTGCAGGCTTAGGTGCCTATTGACACTTCTGATCCTTCTTTTAGGCCAGCACAACTGTTCTGAAGTCTCATATCAAAGAGATGATGGAACTGATAAGCTGAAATATAACAGTCCCCCCTGCATTTTTTGATCCACTTCATTTTCACCCTGACTCTTTTCAAAGTATGACCCTACCAACAGTTATGCTGCAATCATTGATGGAGCGTTCTTGAGGGACAGAAATGACCAGCAGAGGGAGGAACAGGAAGGAATAATAATATCTTAAGGCAATACTGCTGCTGCACATGAACCTTATCCTTAACTCAGGCTTGTTTAGCTACGTCTACCATTCTACACTGCACTGCAGAAAGTTGAGTGTAACATCTGAAACAGTTTGAACTAGTCAGTTCAGGCATTAGCAACAGCCTACCCATGGCCACATAGGGTAATTGCAGTATATGTGTAACATTATTTACAGACCTATATTTGTTTATCCTTCTGTCTAATTTAAACTGAATAAACTTCTGACTGCTCAGTCCAAGCAACGGTTGTCTCTTCTATAGTGTTGCTGCCATTTACCAAAAGCAAGCCTAAAATAATAATTGCACCTTGTTGGTTCAGTTGCTATTTGAAGAAAGCTGTTTGCTGTTGCATCTGGTTCCTACCATTATTAATAGAATTTATTTTCCAGTTTATATCTGGCATGTTAGAATTTCCCTCAGTGATACAATTTACTGTAATATTTTCTCTCTAATAACATGACAAGTGTAGTTGCAGAGCACTTTTGAAACAGTCATACTGTTTTAGCTATACTCTTCTTTCTTGTTTCTTTGTAGTCTATTTAATTTTGGCATTGTTTCTTGAACAAATAAGATAAAGTTAGTAAATGATCTGTTTTGTTGCAGTATGCTACATGGAGTTTGGGGAATTTATTTATTTATTTATTATGTAGACAAAGAGTATGAAATACTAAGCCATGAAAGAAACGGCTAAGATTTCACCTATGAATATATTTTTACTTGCATGTTTTTTATTAATCTGATATCAGTCCCTGAGTACAATCTGATTGAGTGGTAGCAAAGTAACAACATGTCTGTAAATAAGTATTTGAAGAGTTGCATGTAGTGATTGGTTTTATGTGAAATGCTATGTTACAGACCCACCTTCATTTGATCAACTAGAAAGACTTCCAGGTCTTTCTGAGTTTGTACTGCCTTTGTTAATCTACATAAAATGACTGTTTGTTTGTATCAGCAGGAGGAGACAAAGTATCAGCATTTCAAAACTAGGCAGTTCTGTGTTTTCTTGTCTCTAACAGATGGACAACCACCTGTTGGCGTTTATGGCCATCATTTATGCACCTGTCAAATTTGTATGTGTATTCCTCAATACAACTAGCCAACATGCTAAGAAAATGAGGAGGCATCTTTTTTTAGTATTTAAAAGTAGTGCTCTGCAGTAGTCAGGGACTCTGCATTCAAGTTCATGAAATCAGTCCGACTTCGATTATTAATTAACTTGTTGGACAGGCTGAAATTAATGTGTTGGTGCTGTGACTAGTTTAGTGTTTGTTTCTGATAATGTGAGGTTGGTCAGTGACAGGGCTGTGTTTTCTGCATGTCTAGGTGAAGGTAATGAATGGCAGAAAGTTTTAAGTTCCCTTTAAAAAATAGTTATGTGCTTCATATCCTGCACTTTAGCATAGTTGTCAGCTTTTATGTTGTTCAGGCTGTTGTTTTCCTTTTAGTCTATTTTACTTTTATTTTGACCTTAATTTGGCACATTTCATGTTCTTTCTGATATTCTCAAGCAGGCTGGAGGAAAGCGGTAGAGTTCAGAGCCTTGAACCTCCTTTTGAGGAGGTACCCTTTCAGCTCCCCTGAGGTTGTACCAGAGCTGCACTAGCAATGTGTGAAAAACTAGACAAAGGGCAGTCCGTGCTAATTCTTAACCTTTTACTTTCATGAAAACAGCTTAATTTATGATAAACTTCTAAATCCCACCTGGAGTACTGCGTCCAGCTCTGGGGGCCCCAGTACAGGAGAGACATGGAGCTGTTGGGGAGAGTCCAGAGGAGGGCCACAAAGTTGATCAGAGGGCTGGAGCACCTCTCCTATGAGGACAGGCTGAGAGAGTTGGGGTTGTTCAGCCTGGAGAAGAGAAGGCTCCAGGGAGACCTTACAGTAGCCATCCAGTACCTGAAGGGGCCTACAGGAAAGCTGGAGAGGGACTGTTTATCAGCGAGTGTAGTGACAGGACAAGGGGTAATGGGTTTAAGCTGAAGGAGGGTTGATTTAGATTAGATGTTAGAAAGAAATTCTTTACTGTTAGAGAGGTGAGGTACTGGAACAGTTTGCCCAGAGAGGTTGTGGCAGCCCCCTCCCTGGAAGCGTTCAAGACCATGTTGGATGAGGCTTTGGGCAATGTGGTCTAGTGGTGGGTGTCCCTGCCCATGGCAGGGGGGTTGGAACTAGATGATCTTTAAGGTCCCTTCCAACCAAAACCATTCTATGATTCTATGAAACGAGATTCAAAGTCTCAGTAGTCCAGTGGAGAAGCTATCAGAGAGATAGAAGTGGAAGGAATATTCTTTATTCAGGTTTCATTTTCAGACTTAAATCATCAATATGCCAAACATTTATGTTTCTGTATGGCAGTAGAAGGGAAGAGTAAACATCTTGTCTACACTGGTATGGGAAGATTTAAAGAAACGGTAGTGACACAAGGAAAAAAAATTCTAAACTGTTGTGATTTAACCCCAGCCGGCAATTAAATACAACACAGGCGCTCACTCACTCCCCCATGGCAGGATAGGGGAGAGAATCTGAAGAGTAAAAAGTGAGAAATCTCGTGGGTTGAGATAAAGACAGCTCAATAAGTAAAGCAAAAGCTGTGCACACAAGCAAAGCAAAACAAGGACTTAATTCACCACTTCCCATCAGCAGGCGGGTGTTCAGCCATCCCCAGGAAAGCAGGGCTCCATCACGTGTAACAGTGACTTGGGAAGGCAAATGCCATCACTCCGAACGTGTTCCCCCGCCCCTTCCTTCCTTCTTCCCCCAGCTTTATATGCTGAGCATGATGTCATATGGTATGGAATATCCCTTTGGTCAGTTGGGGTCAGCTGTCCTAGCTGTGTCACCTCCCAACTCCTTGTGCACTTCCAGCCTCCTAGGTTGGTGTGAGGAGCAGAAAAGGCCTTGACTCTGTGTAAGCACTGTTCAGCAGTAACTAAAACAACCCTGTGTACCAACCATTTTCAGCACAAATCCAAACCATAGCCCCATACTAGCTATTATGAAGGTAATTAACTCTATCCCAGCCAAAACCAACATAAAGTGTAGATAGAAATGTCTTTAATTTTTGTTTTGCATAAAAATAATTTTGGCTAGGCTATTTCTAGGCAATTCCTCTTATAGACAAGTGAGACATTTAATAAAAAGCCTTGCTGTGAAACAGAAGCCCTATGTGTGGCTCTCTTCAGATTGTTGGCATTTCACTCGTCTGCTTTGTTTTTCCTTCAGGCTAAAATTGCCTATCCTTTTATGCGTGCTCCCTGCATTGTATGCCAAAACCTATCTGAGCACTTATGCACATACCACACTGCTTTTGTAATAAAATTACTACAGGTACAGTGGCTAGTTTTAAGTTAGAAAGGTATTTGATACAAAATAGTGTTATTTAAACATCCCTTTTAGTAGCAAGCTCTCTGGGTGTGTTCTTATATTTCTTTAGTTACAGCTGAAAGTTTTAAGTTGTCATTATTGCCATAACAATATATGATTTATTTGTTTTAAATTATGTGACTGAAATAGGGAGGCAGATAGTAAGTCTCTGTCAGCCAGAGATCCTCCTCTGATGCCTCTATGATCCTCCTATGATACTAAATATCGCAGTAAGTTTCACTCCTTGAATGCAAGTTGTCTTTTAATTACTATCAAATTATTACTTCCCTCAACAACTACATCATATATAACTGAGCTATTAATTTAGTCACCAGGTGGACCGGCGACTTGTGACTGTGTGGGTTTCTATTAGCCCCACTTTAGTCAGTTGCCTCAGTGTGTATCCTTCTCCTTTATGCAACCAAGTTGAATGTTGATTTCTTGGGGGTAGGAAGCTAGAAGCCTCTTTTTCTGAAGCCAGTATCTTCTTAACTTATATTTGGATTCATTGCTCCAAATCACTTTTTTTTTTAATATTGTCAAAAAGATTAGTGTAAAGGCAGCCATTGATTGCACAGCACGCTAAGATCAGTTACGTATGTAAACTTTTCTGCTAGCTAAAGCTGAAATATAGTTGATTTATATAATGGGGATTAATAGTACAGAAATTACAGTAAACTTATTTACCTCTTATGGCAATAGAGTGAAACTGTGTATTTAAAATCCACAATTACATTTTCAAGTGAGAAACAACTGGAAATTTTCCTCCTATGACTGATTATGTGGTAGACGTCCTGTATAAATATAAAATTATTTGTTATAATGAACATAACCAAATGACTCTTTTTGTTTTGGTGTCCTGTTTTGTACATCTTTGCAGTTCTTGGTCTTCATAATCGACAAATCACTATGTGGGTTTTATTCCTTATTTCAAAAATGCAAATACTGTCTGTTTCCATAGAGTTTCAATAACTCTAATTCTATTTTTCTTAGAAGATTGAATAATAATTTAATCTGTCTGGTTTTGTCAATACCCAAGTTTTTATCCCTGTCCACACTTAGTCATTTTCTAGGTGGAAAAAGTAGAAGACAACCCTCTGATTTATTAAAAATTAGACTTAATTGATAAGGGTAGTATCTGTGTATGGTCCTGCTGGACAAGCTATGGCTCTAAAAAGGACTTTGTTCTTGCTTCTAAAAATATTCTGTAGTTATTAAAGGTCTGTTGCCTTTTTTTAATGTTTACTATAAAGTACCTCTTGAACTGGAATCTTCCTATGCAAAGATAATTTTTATACTTTCAGGTCCATTGGGCCACAGCTTGTGTTGAGAATGACATTAGGAGCAGAAATTACTAGCCAGCTCAAGGCTTCTTCATACATAGCATCAGGCCGAAACCTTTTGAGATGGGACCTGTCACCAGAGCAAATTAGAACAAGAACAGAAGAACTAATCAGGAAGACAAAACATGTATATGACAGTGTCGGGATGCTTGATACTGGAGAAGTAACACATGAAAATACTGTACGGGCCTTGGCAGATATAGAAATGGAATACGCAGGTTAGTGTACATTTTCTTTCCATAGGGCATTCCATCTGCACATAAAGAAACATTGAGAAAAGATAGCTGTTGCTTTCAATTCTGATCCATGTTGTTCTTGTGTAGAAGCCTCTCAAGGATCCTCTGGTCATATTAACCTTTCAGGACCTCTCAGCAATATGTAACATGATCAATTACAAAGTTTTACTGCTTTATTCTAGAGACAAAAATAAGGATTAGCAAAACTGTGCTGTTGATGTCTTTGACACATCCAGAGAATTGCATTGGTCACCTGGGGTTTTTTTGCATGTGAAGCTCCACAGTTACATTTTCTTATCCGACTGCGTGCAACCACTAGGGACAACGTACAACGGCGTAGGCTGCAGCGTCTGCGGTATGCATAATACATTCAAACCTGATAAGCAGTGCTTTTTTCAGACACTGCAGAATCTGAGACAAGGAAGTCAAATGGAACAATGGAAAGGTTGATAAGCTCCTAGTAGAGAAAATGTGATGGTTGAGAATGGGAGAATTTTTGAATGCTTTTTTGAAAGAAGACTGTTTTAATTGCTCACTTTAATATTATGGCCTGCAAGGCCTTGAAGAATCCAAGGAGAGGTGTTGGTCATGCAGTCACATCTAGATTGTTCTGAATGAATTATCAAGACATGCCAATACGTGAGTGGAGTTTAATAGTCAAACACAGGTCATTCAGTTAATTTGTTAATAATTGTCAGTCAGAGGAGATGGGAAAAAAAAAATGTGTCTTGTGTGGTTTTGTTCTGAAAAACCTATCACACGGTGTCTGCATAATTCTTAAAAAGTAGTCAGTGTAATAAAATGTCAAGTTCTCTTAAATCCTCTAAAAATTCTGCAGTAGCTACAAAAGTGCTGAAAACAGCCATCTTGGCTTGGAGCAAAATCTTTGCCTAGCAAAAAAGAGCAGCCTGCAGTTCAAATGATTGTACTATAATATTAGTCTGGCTTTCACATTACTTAGAATTACAGTTTAGGCACATCCAGTGAATTGACTGGAATTGATGCTGGCAGAAAGACTGAGTAATCTTCATCTAGACAGCTTCCTGTCAGATTCAGATTTAGCCGTACCAATGTATTTGGTGTAATTATTGTAAGACTTTTCACCAAGGTATAAAATTCCCTGCTTTAAATTAAATTAGAAGGAAAAAATCTATGTTTGATTTAGACAATAGTGGCCATCAGCTTCTCAGCATAGACCTCAAGACTTGCATCTTCCAAGATGTACTTTTTTTCCTCTACCTGCTATTGCAGTAATGGGCCATATTTAAGCTTTTAATGCTAACCTTCAAAGCTGTATGTGAAACTAGCATAACTTAGTGGTGAAACAGCCCATGGCATATGATGAGGATGTATTACCCAAGCAAGACTTCCATTAGAACCTTGGATTTTTAAGTCTCTTTCACATGTACTTGAAAGACCTACCCCAGTAACTGGAACTTAATAGCTGAAAAGACACAGGTGACAACAGGCCTTACATTTCACTTGGAAGCTGCTAAAACTCACTTCATCATTTTGAAATGTCTTGGCATGAGGACAGGAGGGGCGGGGGGGAAGGTTTCCTGTGGACTTCAGGAAGAACCATATGCACATGTTTGCATTCCAGAGGTTTCTGAAGGGCTGACAGTATCTCAGGGGTTGATAAAACAACTTCAAATTACTTAAAATTACATAGCTTTAAAATCCTAAAATGTTACTCTAAAATGTGTGGGGAGGTGGAGGGGAATGAAATTATAATTGGTTTTGATTTAAGTTAATTCAGCTGGTCATAACAATTAATTTCTATTTTAGCACTTCCATGTCAATGTAAGACAATTAAAGCAATATTGCTTTAATAAGCAAGGATTTACTTAATCTTAAAAGTATATTTAAAAAAGTAGTATTACTCAACTTCTGATCTCTAGAAGTTCAGAATACATAGACAGCATCTTCTGTGTTTGCCTTATTGTTTTTTCTTAAACACAGAAGGGAAGATGGGGATTTGACACTGTTCTCATAACAATGTACAAATAACTTCAGGACAGATGGCCTGTTTGAAATATTCAGAGCTTTTCACTTTAAATGCTGACATGGAAACATCTGTGCCAGCTATGAAACATCAGTCTTCACTTACAAATGGTTCGTCTTTCAAAAATCATGTGTCATATTTATATACCTTTCAGTTGACTTTCTAGAAGTAAAAAGGTGACATAATTAGGCTTGAGTAATATATTTCCATAATAGTAATAGTTTCTGTAAAATGTTTATTTGTTATAACGGTGTGCAGTTTTGTCCTTCTGCTTACTCATTTTTGCAATACCTGTAATAACTTTTTTTGCTTCAAGCCTGATCTGAAGTGTCAGGTTGCTCTGGGTAATTGTTTCTTATATCTTCTATAAATATCAGAAGGGGGGAAGTACCTTATCCTTAAAGAATTTCTAGCCTTCTAAGTAAGTGTTCATTGCCTTTTATTTAAACAGTGGAAAGAAGCATGTTGGATTTTCCCCAGCATGTCTCACCCGACAAAGAGGTACGCTTAGCAAGTACAGAAGCTGACAAAAAGCTTTCTAATTTTGATGTGGAGATGAGCATGAGAGAAGATGTGTTTCAGAAGATTGTTTATTTGCAGGTAAATCACAATTATATCTGCATAACTTGTGGAAATGTAGATAAAATTCCAGCAGTGAAAAACTTTTCTCTAAAGAAGTTAGTATCCACAGCGCTTTTCAAGATTCCCATCACTGTGTGTGTTTCCCCTGTGTCCATACCATTCAACTCTTTCCAGTGGGACACAGCTGTACAAAAAGCCTCTGATTCCACAGAAACTTAAGCCAGTGTAACTTGGTGCTCCCGCTCTTTGCTTCTCATGTCTAGATGTGTACATCCTTCTCTCTCCATTGCAATAGCTTTGAATTTTGTCTAATCTTCCAGTGACCTGAACCTAAACTAGCAGAAGAAAACCCATCAGGAAAACTAAAATTTATTGTTTTCTGCTGGCTGAGCTCCCTGAACAGATCTGCCCTGTGCATCACCAAGGGGGGAGGAAGAAAAGAGGCAATATAGCAATGTATTTAGGTCAGCTTACACTGCTTTTGAATTTGTCAAAAATTGTGCTTTATTGAAGTTGTTGAGAATTTTAAATTTTAAAGTTGAGTTTTAAGTTATAAAAGTTAATGAGAACATATAACTGGGAGTGACGTCCAAAATTACCTCTCTTGATATGCTAATTACAGACAGCTACATTGTATACTCCTCCTCATATGTTGCTTAAGCCTCAAAATAAAACTAAGTCAAAAGATACATTTACTGTTGAACTAGTTTATATCCCTTTTGTGTTTCCATTTAGCTTTCCTTTAATTGAACACCTACAGGTATCTTGTATTCTTCATTTGTACTATTTATTTTGTAGCTCAAACAGGAATAACATTTGGTTTTGTTCAAATGCATCTAGTAACATTTTGTAATAATTTCCCAAAGGTGAAATTTAAAGATAATGCAAGGAAGCTATCTAATGTGAAAACTAATATATATGCATTTGTCCATGCTTCAGATGTGAATCTTCCCTTTCAACCCCACTGATTTTTAACCTTCTTGTGATGCTGATAATATATTGGAGCCCTGTTCCTTGGAGTAATCATTTGTGCTTTTTTGCAGTGTTGACTGGGAACCAGAATAATATTTGCAGCACCTTACTAAAGTGCCTTCCAATGCCATTGTCTTCTATTGCTGTGTTTTCTAGGTGCATTTTCAGGTGTTCTCCTCTAGCTGGCTATGGTTGTTTATGTGTTTGTGGAGGTATTTAATATCCCCATTTTGAGGACCTTCTGTTGTGTGTGGACAGATAGTGCCTTATGTTGATTTTTATTTTTTTTTCGCTCTGTGCCTTATGTTGATTTTCCCTTGCCTGCTCTGTTGCTAGTAATTAAATGGTTTGATATGTATTTATTATTTGTTGTGATTTTCCCCACCCTCCAGTGAAGTATGCACAGATACATTTACGACTAATCTGCTGTATCTATGTATCTATTTTTAATTACAGGAATTTCTGATAGTGGAAACTGATTGCTGTTATTTGCTAGTATTACTTTCTCATAATCTTTTTAAAAAATGTTTTTAATTTGGTGTTTTCCTACTTAATTTTCCTCTGCACCAATACTTGGCTTTTGTAACAGTTATAACTGTTGCTTAAATTTCCATTTATTTTTTTTAGAGATTTTTCTTGGCTTAACTGCAGCATGCAGGCATGTTTTAGTATTAGTTTTCCAGAGGTGCAACCTCTAAGCATATATCAACTTCATAATAACTATGAAAATAGTAGCAGTTTTTGCTGTAGAACAGATATGAAATTGCCAATAGTGCCAGACTGATCAAGTCTTGTTTTTTCCAAATCACAAAAGCTCTTGTAAATTTTTGGTAAATTTCTAATGCCACCTTCTGTTAAAAACTCTTAGTTGAAAAGTCGGGTTCCTGGAGCACATAAAGGAAAAAAAGGTCTTCTACAAACAGAAATGTTTTGCTGAAATAATTTTATCAGTTTAGATGAGCCAGTAAAATATTTTGATTAAATCTAGTTTTTCATTGCCTCATAGGAGGATTTAATAGTTCAGGTATATGAATTCAGTTTCATAATACTGCACAAGGGCTGGATTAAAAAGCAATAAGGTGAGGGCCCTCACACTCCCATGTTGTTTATAATACAGTCAGTCCACTAAAAGATGAGTAAATCTGCTTGATCTCAGTGATATCTTGAATGTTTTTGCTCCCTTTAGTGAGGACTAAACTTTTCTAAGTTAGAAACTGTTTAGTATTCTTCCTAAATTCTGCTTTATTTAAGAACTGTTGATGGTGGAAGATGTGTGAGATTTTTGTATTTAATTAAAAAAAAAAAATCCCAAAATACAAACAACTAAAAATAATCTAGTCTTTTTCCTTTCCCCACACATTAGGGAAAAAAAAATGCTGGATAAATTTATGTTGTTGAATATGATCCTGATCCTATTCTTTAGAAAATATTTATTTTGGGGTCTGAAACTTGGAATAAAAGTTAATTTGGTAGTGAAACTATCATTTTAAATTTTATTACTCCTAACATCTGCACATGTTGGCTAGCAGAGGCATGCTTAAGAATGTTGCCAATCTTCTCCACCCACGCGCCTTCAGGAAACTCAGATGTAAACAGCTGTTGCAGTTTTTGCTCATGATATTCTAAGTAGGTTTTGTTTCTTATTCTGCCTGAAGATTTCTTCATGGAATAAGATAGCATAGTTGTCCAAACCAAGTATGAAATGGTGTATCAAATCACCAACTACAACCATCCTAAAACTTCTGGAAAGTTCCAAAATTTTATGTGTGTAGTATATTTGAAATTAGCACTTCTGTTGTGGAAATTGTACATCAAACACAGGACGGCATAGACCATCCTGACCAGACCAAAGTTCAGAGATGACCACAGAGTACCCTTGGCTCCTATGCCTGTGAGCGTTTATACACTTGCTTATCCTTAAAGACCTGACAAGTCTTTCTGAATGTGTATCATCCATATCTTAAGCCTGTCTGTGATGCAGATAATCTTCAAGAAGTCTGATATTAAGACTAGAAGCTATTTAACATTGATTTCTTTGAAGTGTACGGAGAGATGTATAGTCATCAAGAGAAGCATGAAGAACACTAACTTAATGTTCTTCTTTTTCCCCCGAAGAATCTTTCTCTTTCTTAGCTTTAGATCACAGCCAATATTTCCTGGTTTTAAGGGCTTAAAATTAGTGTTTCTGAATTCCCTTCTTCTGCCTAAAATCTTTGCTGGTTTTGGGCCCAGGAGATTTTCAGGAGCATGGATAGTTCCATATGCCCAATGGAGGGGCTGGGACATCCCTCACAATGCCTAAATAACTCCGTGAGACTTTTCACAATCGTCTGTCCTTAACTGTTACTGTAATAAAAGTAGTGTCTTTTTATAGAGATTAGAGTACTCAATTTTTTTTGTCTGGCTTTCTATTTTTGAGCCTTGCAGCCAATTAGCACGATATCAATGTTAATATAGTGACAGTATGTGCATTTTTCACATCTATAATTTTGAAGTCTGCTTTTTCTGTCACACTAGTCTTAGGTCAGGAAAAAGAACAACTCTGGAATTGTGGGTTGTCCAGTGTAAAAAAACAATATGTGAAAATTCTGATTGTTACAAATATTTTTGTACTCTATATTACAGCATTGACACTCTTAGATGTAGTGCTTGGTAACATAAAGATCTTCATAAAGCTGCAGAATTTCAGGGAGTATTCTTTGCCAGAAGCAGAGCAGGAAGCCTGAGTGTCGCAGGGAATAAGGTAATAGCATTCTTTTTGTCTTTGTGTTGGGAAATACTTTGTGTGGCTTGCCTTATGCATTTATCACACATGAGGATGGAGATGTGAGGTTTGACTTGGAGAGGACAGAAGGCATGATTTTCATCATTTATTTTCCTCCCAAAAGGAGATTTTGCACCATCTACATCCTGTTATTTAAATACAAAAACAAACAAAAAAAAGCAATGACTGAGTGCTGCAAAAAATCATAGCCACGGTGAAGGGAACACCATGTAATCACGTGACTCAATCATCATTGACTTTAGTTGTGTGGTGACCTATAGTATTTAGATCATCCTTTCCTGAGTCTATGGATTCTTTTAAAAACTACCTGTTAGCAGATAATATTAAAAAGAAAAAATATTCATCATATGACAGTATCGGTAAACTAAGTTAAATCTGCCTATTGCTTTAGAAAAGTTAGTTTATCACAAAGTGAAGTGACTGTTGTCATTTTTTTCACTGGACTTAGAAATTCTTACATATAGGCTATTGGTATATGAATAAGAGTTTTAGGCACGATTGTACTAATGCTTAGCAGTCCTACTGCAGCATAATGCAACTGGGACTTGTGACTCTTTGTGGAGTAAAAACAAAGCTAAACTGTTCTAAGCCCTTTCATGGTTCTAAAAACTAGTCTCCACTAATTTTTAATCCTATATTCAGGGCACTGGTAGAAGTAGACATTATTTATGTGTTGTTGTGTGGATTATTTTTACATTCCAGTGGGGAAAATAGCTGTTTCAAAGTTTTTATTCTTATTTATTTTCCTCTTGGAATACAACTAGGTTCCTGTCTCTTATTTTTTCTGTTTAAGGAAGAGAGGTAATTTGCACTGGCAGGTCATTAGTTCACAGCTGTACATTGCATGTTTCAATGTCCTTACTATTCAGAGGTACTAGTCAAGAATTAATTGTATGTAAGTAAGCTGACGAGAGGGTTGTTTAGACAAGGCAGAGCTAATTTTAACAGCTTCATATTTGAAAGTGAACTTAAACAGAGTATATCCTTTTTAGCAAGGAGTATAAGTTAACACCTTTTTAACATGTTCACATTTAGATGAGGGAAGATAAAATGTTTACAGCATTATTTTCAATTTAGGACAAAATGGTGAGTTTCTAAATAAAACAGTTACGCTGTAGTCAATTTGAAGGAAGACCCTCACAGGACGGATCCATGTTCTGTTACAACCAGTGTCTTGTCTCTTAATGTTGATTGCTTTAGGAAATGACCATTCAGGAATCTTTGTAATAGCATTACCAGACATAGAAATACTGTTCTATTTGTTGTCACTGATTGACTTGTTCTGAAAGAGAAGATGTATATGCTCAAATTTTATGCCATCTGATAACCTCCAGTGACACATCTAATCTTTTGGGTTTTTTTTTAATCCCTCTAACTTTTAAGGTATAGTGTTACCTTACAGCACTGATTTTCTTCAAGTGTATATAAGAAAGGTATCTCTACAGAAAAAGCCCAAGTGCACTCTACTATAAACTAAAAGGGCTTGCCATTACGACAACATGTAAATGTGCCAAGATACTTGGTAGAAGAAAATTATTTTAAAACCATGCTACATCAGTGTAAGAATACTGTTGCATAAGGTAACTGGTTTTGGAAGGTCCTTCACACTAAAATCTGGGATGTTCCTTTTTTATTATGGTGGTGTTCTAAAGAACAACTCTGTTCAGACCCTTCTAATGCTTGGTATGTTTCTTACACCAAATTTAATTATTCTATACTGTCATTTCAGCAAACTTGTGATCCTGAAAATGTAAAGCCTGAAACAAAGCGGTATCTAGAGAAATCGGTTCAAGTGGGAAAAAGAAATGGACTCCATCTTCCTAAAGAAGTGCAGAATGTAAATATGGACTATTAATTTATAAAGCAAAGGTTATAAGCAAACTGTTGAGGGGATGAAATTATGGTTGTATAGCTGTACTAAGCATGTATTTGAACTTTGTGCTTTTGCACCTGCTTAATTACTGCTCTAATCTTAACTGTTCTTAGTTCCAGATCCATCCTTTAAACTTAAATCACCTTAAAGTTTTTAAATTAATCTGTTAGACACTCATGGTACTCAGTGGATAGAGGTGGTATGCATCACCTCAGCCTTCCAGAATAAAAGAAGCCTATCTGGAAGAGTTTTGTTAAATATTCTGATTACAGAGAATGCGTAAATTACACAGATTCCTAGCCAAAAGACCTCTCAAAAATGTTATTTATGAGTCCAAGCTTCAGAAGTATGTATTAATTAACAGGTATTTTAATTTCAATGATTAACCAATGCTGTAAAATGTGTCCAAGATTTTAGGATTTTGACTACAATAAAAACTTGAGGTAGCTTGCTTAAAGGGAGCACAAGCCACACTGAGTTTAGCTTCATTAAGGGAGGATTTACTCAAGCATATGAAAGCACTTGTCACTTCTGAAAATCATGATGTACATTTGTCAGCATGTGAGATGCTGACATAATTCTCTTTGAATTCTGAGTGATGTTATATAACAATCTCGATTTATGACTCTTGAATAGACTTTACCCTTTGAAGAAAATAATCATTCTTCATCGACTTTCTTCAATTCATGGGAACAGTTTCATGTGTATTTTCATTGCTTAAGGGCAGCTGATGCCTCTAAAGGAATTTTGAAATACTTTGTAAGGAGGCAATAGTTGAATTACATTTAAGTAAAAACTTGACTAATGATAGTCTCTGCCAAATTTTGTATTTGGTGTATATTCTACCGATAACTACTGTGTTTATGTGAACTTGACAGTAAGGGGTAGAGACATGCTAAGAGGTATATTAGAAAATGTTTCAGATGGGTGAATATCAGGATTTTAAAAAAGGTTGTGAAATGACCTTGTCTTGTGTGGATATTCTCTTCTTTTTGTCATACCTGTACAATTCCAAAGGAGCGTTTTTCAGTAGGTTACATGCATTTTTATTCCCTTGATTCTCATTGATTTTAGTGGATAATTTTACACTTAAAATTGTAATTCAGGCTTTTCAAATACAAGAAAATAATTGAATGTTAGCACATAATGCTCTTCAGAGAATGTCTTTGTGTTCAGTCCCCTCTGAGTTGAGAACACATTTGAAATGTTGTCTAAGCAATAGCCCTGACCCAGGGTTCATTGGGAATACTATTGCTCAGGACCAAAAGAAAGATAAAAGGGAGGCTGAGGGAGAGTGAAGTATGATGCTACCCACAGTATGTTACTTTCTCAATGCTGGTATTCACTGTCAGCTGTTAGAAAGCCCAGCTGGAAAAAGTGAAATACTATTAATGTGGAGAATAGTAATTGCCAAGTTTGATTTTTGTTTTTCCACTAAGTTCAGTTTATACCTGATACAGGAAATAAAGGCAATGAAGAAAAAATTGAGTGAGCTGTGTATAGACTTTAACAAAAACCTAAATGAGGAAAACACATTTCTTGTATTTTCTAAGGAAGAACTTGGTGAGTAGTATGCTTGCTCTTTCCATTTCTTCAACCTTCCATTTTTACTGGAGTAATCTTTTTTGGCCCAGTGAATGATGGTTAGATCAAGTGAAATTCTGTTTTCCAATCTTCTCTGTTTCCTTTTTAATCTTTCCCCAAAGTCAGTTTAGAATTACCCTTTGCAGGTGTTTATGATTTCTTCATAGATTTGTGCTTCCTGAAGTGTTTGCCTTCTCTACTTCTTTTCTCAGTTCTCTGCCATCAGGCAATCCCCTGTGTATTATATTCATTGCAATTACTGGAAAAACTTTTCTGTCCCAAAATATATTTTAGTTACTTCAATCATTTAAACTGATCTACAGATTTCATGTTGACAGAGAATTTAGGATTCATAACCTGAAGGGCATGGCATAAAATGTGCTTTACTAACACCAGGGATATTTTTATGTCATGTTCAGGTTTTTATCTGGTAGCCTTACATATATTTCTCTTTTGCTTACAAGTGTTTCCAACTTTTATTTTGCTTGGTTATGATTTGAAAAAGTTTACCAAATAGTTGTAAAGAGAGGGGTTATGTTTCAGTGGAGATTTCTGATGTCAAATTAGATTGCAGTAAAACAAATGCAACAATCTTACGAAAAGAGGAGGGGATTAGTAATTCTGGTAAACACTCTTTATTAAATTGTGTTCTATAGAAGGCCTTCCTGATGACTTTGTTAAGAGTTTAGAGAAGACCGAGGAAGACAAATATAAAATTACTTTAAAGTATCCCCACTATTTTCCTGTCATGAAGAAATGCTGCATTTCGGAAACCAGGAGGAAAATGGAATCTGCCTTTAACTCAAGATGCAAAGAGGTATGTTGTGTATTGACTGTTTTACAAGGTAATGGCAGAGTTGAAAAACGGAGCTAGACATTCAAATGTTAGATTTGAGTTCTATATATTGTCGAGTACTATGAAATCAAAGCTTACCAGTGTGATCTTTAACAGTTCCTTGCTCTAGTTTATTCTGATGTCTAAAGACCTTAGAAGTTCCGCCTCTGTGTGTGTACGGATCTTAAAGTTTCAGTGGTGCTGTTAATAGGAGTAGGATTTTGTTCTTTCACCAAATTTCCCTGCAGTGTTCTGCAGCTGCTTACTGGCACTTTCCTCCCAGAGAAGAATATCTGATTGTAGCTTCTGTAGTACTTTCGGATTCTTCAGAATGAGAGGGGTTATTTAAGTACGCATTTCAATTATGAAATATAGGTGATTAAATGTGAAATTAATGCATTGCATATTGATGAGAATTTTAATTAGATGTTTAAAACCCCCTAATTTTTATAAAAGTTTTATTTAATGGTCTGAAAAATAGCTGGAAACATGCCTTATAAAAAGAGGAAATCATTTCACAAATAATTTATTTGGTACTGATGAGACCAGGCAGATAGGTACAAAAATAATGAAAAGGACAGAAAGGATAGAAGTGTTATTCAGGCAATTGTACCAATCATTCATTAGAAGACAATGGCAGAGTTGAGCTTTTGTGCTTGAAGTGCTGGGAAAAGTGAAGAGTACAGAAGATAAAATGGCACCAAGAACTGAACACTCAGCAAGTCAGCACACGTAAAGGGATTTGCTGTTAAAACTGTGGGCCAATCTTTGAACCCAGTGCTTGAAAAAAAGGCTTTTTCCTGAGAAATCTCACTTTTCAAGAACTGAAGGTTAACACAGTTACATTTTTCAGTTTCTCAAGGATCCTCCACCACATTTACTTCAGGGTCTGGGGTTTTTGTGTTTCAGATTTCTTTCTCTGACTGCCATCATCAGAGTGGCAAAAGAGGGAAATTTGCAAACAAGCTTTGAATGTTGGCACAGTAGCTTTGCAGTCTATCTTCATCATTAACAAGCAATTAAGCCTGCTGTCAGCCATTTCCCTGTTATCTTTCACATTTAAATGATTGATAAAGGAAATAAACTCTTTGCAACAGCCCAAGATTTGTTACTATCATAAAAGAAAATAGTGTATCTTTTGATTAATTAAAACAGGTAAACTATAATAGGGAGAGTAATGACTCATACTGACTAGAAAACTAGCTACCTGGAATCAAATGCTGTGACAAAAAAATTACAAGAATCTAGCTAATCTTACATTATTCTATATTTATAGAATGCTTACAATGTTTCATTTAAAATGTTTACTGTTTCTTATACTTACAGATATTATTCAGATAATTGTTTCTATAACACGCGTTTTCTGGTTTCACTTTACAAATTTGCCTCCTTTCTTTTTTAGGAGAACACAAAAATTCTTCAGCAGTTGCTTCCACTAAGGGCAAAAGTAGCAGAGCTTCTTGGTTATAATACACATGCAAACTTTGTCCTGGAGGTAAACACTGCAAAGAGCACAGATAATGTAACAGCCTTCTTAGGTTTGTTCTTATTTATAAACAATATATAATTTTATAATTGGTATGGCAACATGACTCCTCAGCCAAGATAAATTTAAATACGTAATTGGGTCACAGTGTCCGTTTAGATAGAAGAGGAACTCTCTGTTGTGTCTGTTCTGGCATACTTTTTTCTTTTTTTTTTTTTTTTTTTTTGGACTGTAGCTGTACAAATGCAATTGCTCGTAAACAGGGAAGCACAAGACAAAAATCTGAAAATAACTGCTTTGTGGCACCTAATACAGGCAAGCAGTTATGTCTTTCTCTGCCCCAAAATGCAGTTATCGTAATTTAGAACCAGAGTAACGTGCAGCCTAAGCAATTTTATCAGTTCAAGAGGCTGCGTCACAGTTGTGTCTCTTCATTCCCTTAGGTTAGCCACATTTATTTTTTTTGTGCGTCTCTAGCCTTAGTGTCTTTTTGTGATACAACTGCAATGAAAGATTGCAGTATGTGATGATGCAATTTCTGTGAGCTGAATTAAAAAATTAAATCTGGAATGATAGATTAATTTTTGAATTCAAAAGCCCTCTAATGGAATTTGCTCTAAAAACAAAGCTATCTAGAAAATTTTAAACTGAGCAGTTTACAAATTTATAGTCATCCTGTTGACCTCAGTGGGCCCACTCTTGTGTATAGAGTTAACCTCTACTTTCTGAAATTATGTACTTCCACAGGATAGTATTAATTCCTTTATTAATGTCTCCTAACAACACTTAGGATTGTATATTGATATATCATATAACTAAACCCCCCAAAATAATTCAGTACAGCAATAAAGTCTGGTGGTAGTGGTTTTTTGTGTTTAAATATCAATAAAAAGGCTCAAATGCACCTCTTCCTTCACTTGTAATTCTGTCGTATTTCTCCTGTTACGGTGTAAGCTCAGCTCCCTATGTGGCAATACCAATTATCCCTATATTTGTCAATGAACTTACACTTAATTTTTATTTATAATTAAATGTTAGAATTACCTGATTTTTTAAAGTGTACTTAACATGGTTTGGACTCCTTTCTATCCATAATATTTTTGTAATTCTAAATGGGCTTATATAATACTGATTTTTTTTCAAGGTGACACATCTCATAATTTAGCAGTTATTGTTGTGAGTTTACCTTTTTACAGTATGAGATCATATACTTTTCATAAATATCATGTTTCATGGTAATTCCCATATAGGGAGAATGTTCATCAAATTAATTGTCAGCTTTAATTTAGTTCTTTAGATATATCCTCAGCTACAAGCATGACAGTATGAGTTGCTCTGCTTTGTTCATAGATATTCATGTTTTAAATCAATGCTCATAAGCTGATCTTAAGGCTAGGAAGAAAAGCATTCTGTCCTCTGACATATTCTGAATTTAGCATAATACGAGCTGCAAACAGTATTTCAGTCATGTAAATGCATATAGTGTTTTACAGCCTACCTAGAAACTGGAGTGGCAATTCCTGAATTTTACACTCTGGATAACAATAGTGAACATTAACCTGAATTCTTAAGGAAGGAAAAAATGTTTGGTAGTCCAGAAATACTTTCGAGAGAATAAGTACAGTATGTACTTTATGAGAGTTTCAGTAAGCTTAAATATTTTATATTCAAAATATTGGATTCAAAGTGCTATGACCCTTTCTTGTCCAAGAAAAGCTGTATTGGAAAAAAATTGAGATTATAGAGATTAATGTGCAGTGGCTTTGGTAGTCTAGAAGCTAGCCATCGTATAGGCAAGAACTCGTTAGTCTCTTGTTCTTTTATAGGACTTTAGCTAGAAGTAGGTCATGATCTGTTTTGAAAAATCTTGGAGAAAAAAAAGTAGCGTTTGAATTTTACAGTCTTCCAGTAACTAATAGTAGTTGGAGTCTTAGGCTGTTTCTGCAGAAACACATCAAGAGAACTGAGATTACATGAGGTAAAATCAAAGGTTTCAAGCAAAAGTGTCTAGTGTTATTTTCCATTTCTGATGTGTCTGAAAAAGCCTAAATTTACCAACACCCTTTACAGTACTGCTAGGCCTATGTGGACTCCTGTATTATTCCTAGCATGCCTGCAATTAAAAGTCATTAAGACAAGAAAGCAGGCAGTTTGCTTGCTGTTAGTCAACAAATGTAAAACTCTAGCATCCACTCTTGGGGGATGTGCTTAAAGTTATGTGTGTGTTTTGTAGGAATACATGTTATAGTAAGGAACACAGAAGTTGATTCCAAAGCAATCTTTGTTTCAGATGATTTGAGTAAGAAGTTAAAGCCATTGGTTGAGGAAGAAAGGGAATTCATTCTAGACTTGAAGAAAAAGGAGTGTAAAGAAAGAAACTTTGATTATGATGGAAGAATCAATGCATGGGATCTTCATTATTATATGAACAAAACAGAAGAGCTGAAGTACTCCATAGATCAAGAAAAGCTGAAGGAATACTTTCCAATTGAGGCTGTTACAGAAGGCTTACTGAATATTTACCAGAAACTGCTGGGACTTGTATTTGAGCAAGTAGAAAGTGCTCATGTTTGGCACAACAGCGTTACTCTTTATACAGTAAAGGATAATTCAACAGGAGAAACGTTAGGGCAGTTCTATTTGGACCTTTACCCCAGGTAATTATGACTTAGTGTTTTACTTATGTGTTTAAAATGGAGTTGGTTTTAGTGGGTTGCTGATGTGGTTGAAATTAAATGCATATGGAAGTAAATATTTGGGCCACTGACAAGACCATTGCTGTGTTCATTAAGTTGTCCTCTGGACTGTTTTCAGATTGTTTACACTTTTTTTTTTCTTCCCTGTATTACTGTGTTTCTTGTTTACGTTGGTTTATGAAGCATTACTACTTTGTTCGTTTTCTGTAGTTTTGCTGCCTAGTTAGTTATCCATAATTTTTTGCCTCTATGAACTTTTCTCCTTCCTAACTGTAATACTGTGTTTTACTTTTCATTTATGTCAAACTGTTACTCCAGTCTGTTCAGATCAATTACATTCCTATCTGCCCAGTGCTCCTCGTTTGTCCCAGTTCCTTTTTACACTTTATGTGTGCATTTTGTACCTTGTTGTCCAGACTGCTAAAGAAAATATCAAATAGATCAAGACCAAGAATAGATTCCTGTTGAGCACACTTTGAAATGTACTTCCAGGTTGATCTCTGTAGCTCTCCAACTCTCTTTGTAGCTATTTACAGCATCATCTGTGTCCTTCAGAGATTAGGAGACTAGACTGATTTATTTACAGGATTTATTCTTAGTTAGTCCTTTTTGACTGTTTCTCACTGGTTTGTTGGGGTTTTTTTTAATTATTCTTTAGCAATTTATAAATTGGCTGATACCATTTTTTAATATAAATTGATTTAAGGGTTGAGAAAATCAGGTAGTTGATACAATAGTACATAAATTGTTCTTTTTAAGATAGGCACATGTTATCTTCTTCACCTGTTTGCCTGCTCCCCCCTTTTACATATGTGTTGGGTTGACCCTGGCTGGGGGTCAGGTGCCCACCAGAGCCGCTCTATCACTCCCCTCCTCAGCAAGGCAGGGAGGGGAGAAAGGAAGATGGAAAAACAACCCCAGACTCATGGGTCGAGATAAAGGCAGTTTAATGTAGCTAAAGCAAAAAGCTGCACGCAGAAGCAAAGCAAAAAGCTGCACGCAGAAGCAAAGCAAAAAGCAAAAGATTATTCTCTACTTCCCATCAGCAGGCGATGTCTGGCCACTTCCTGGGAAGTAGCGCTTCAGTATATGCATACCGCTTACTCTGGAAGACAAACAGTGTAAAAAAACCCCAAACAAACAAACAACAAAACCCAAAACAATGAATGCCCCCGCCCTGTTCCTCCCGCTGTCTCTCAGTTTCTTATTGCGATGTCGTATGGTATGGACTATCCCTTTGGTCAATTTGGGTCAGCTGTCCTGGCTGTGTCCCCTCCCAAGATCTTGCCCACCCCCAGCCTGCTGCTGCAGGGGGGAAAGAAATGTTGGAAAGACAGCCTTGATGTGTGCTGGCACTGCTCAGTAGCAGCCAAAACACTGGTGTGTTATCAATAGTTTGCTAGCTACCAATACACAGTACAGCACCATGAGGGCTGCTGTGGGGAGAATTAACTCCATCTCAGCCAGACCCCATACAACATATCATGTGAATTGCTGAAGCTATTTGTTCATAAGACTCTTCTGACTTAACTAGACAGTTAACTACTAGGGTTTAGGGCAAAAATTTCAAAATAATTTTTCTTTAAACTTTTGGATCACACTGAAAATGCTGTAAAGTGTATTCTTTTGTCTCCTGTAAGGAAAGAAAAAATACTGCTTCAGAGGACAGAACTTAATCCTTCCTGCTACAGTAGCAGCTTAAAATAGAATTGACATCTGAAGTATATATACTTTCAGTATTTGAGTAAAAAACAGATTCTTGTAAATGCTGCTGTGAATCTTAAAATGATGTGATTTAAGTACTGGATTTTTTTCCCCCTTATGCTCTTAACAGGATCTTAATCTTAGAAGTCATGAAAAGATGTACTTTCTTTGTGTAAAGCATTAAAGAGACACTGACTGATTATCCCTGTTCTTGAATAGGCTTCGCCATTCTGGTGAGCAGGCTTGTGATTTGAAGATAGTATCTTATATATTTTCTTATACAGAGAGGGAAAGTATGGGCATGCAGCATGCTTTGGTCTCCAACCCGGCTGTCTTATCTCTGATGGCAGCAGGATGATGTCTGTAGCTGCTCTGGTAACCAACTTCACAAAACCAGCATTGGATCGCCCATCATTGCTGCGACATGATGAAGTAAAGACTTATTTCCATGAATTTGGTCATGTAATGCATCAGATATGTGCACAGGTTAGTGATGTTTCAATTCCAGTGTATGACTTACTTTCCACACTGTCTCAAAGTCTGGTTTGGTGGTTTATAATTTTAGTAAAGCACATATGCAGTTTTTTGGTTATTTTTCAAAGTGGTAAGCTGGGCAAGGGTTTTTTGTTTTAATTTTTATTTAAAACTACAGCAATGAATACACCTTCTTATGAAAAACATTTTCATAGGAACATATACTTTTGCATTTGCACCATGCAGATACATGCAACAAGGGAATAGATCCATGTGTAAAGTAAAGGAGGTACTCAGTGGTGGCTTCTGTTACAGCTGTCAGAGAGCTTTTTATTACTTCTAGTAATAATCTAGCATGCTAGATATTAGAAGCAAAAAACAGTTGCTGTACCTAGGAATGCAAATGATGTGTGAATCCAGATCACCTGCAGCATTTTGGCATTTAGTGCTCTTGAGAGCTATCATTCCTGGCATCAAAAGCATGAAACAGGTCTTGCCTGAGCTGTTGTATTTTCTGCTCCCCTATCTGACAGTCAGGGTTCTCACAGTGACCAGAAAGAACTGAAGCTAGTCTTCAGATTTTGCATCAAGATGTCAATAAAGTTATAAAATTGCTGAATTCATTTTCACTTACATGTAAAATTGATTCTACCAGATGATGGATTTATTATTGGCCTAATGAAAATTTTGCGTTTCAGAGACAAGTCTCAGTATTCATTCACAAAAAAAATTGCATATTTATCTACAGTTCCAGATTTTATGTAGCACTGCTTTCATCTTCTTTATAAATAAGTACCAAATAATAAAATCAGAGAAATATCACACACAATAGATTTTAATTTTGACCTTGATCCTAGAGACTGGGACTGCAGAATAAAGAAACAAAGTCGTAGAAATCCAGAATTAAACAAATGACATTCAAGCAAACTTCAGAACAAGTAGCTAGGCTTGCACAGATATTTTTGCATCATGTTGAAGGTAGAAATATAATGATTGCTTGATCATCTTCACCCTAAGACAAGTGTTCTGAGCTCAGAAATAGATATAAAACCTGTTTGTTCTTTTAAACCACCTAGAAGATATTTATAAATTGGACACATTCAGCATTGGTAGAAAGCTGACTGCAACATTTTGATAACCAATGAGGATGTGGCTGAGTGTTGTAGAGCCCCTTCTGGGCAGCCCAAGCCAACAGTTCCAATGCTTATATACTGTACTTGCTGCAGAATTGCACACAGTCAGGGAGGCCTGCTTTCCAGTTGTCTCTGCCACCGCTGAGGTGGTTTCTACATGCATAGCTGCTGTGCTCACTGGTCTTCTAATTTATGTAAATTGTTATTTGCACACCTGCAAATAACTTGTTAGTCCTACATAAGAACATCCTTTGGGATTTGTGCAAGCACAACACTATCTTGTTTCATACAATGATTTGTTTAAGTATGTTAAAACTTGACATTTAAAGGGTATGGAGGGATTAGATGGGGTGGGAATCTGTGAGCTTCTGGTAAAGATCAGCTTTTGGAGACTGATGCTGCTTATAATGTACTGGGGATATGCTGGAAAGTGAGATATCAGGGCAGGGAGGGGATCTGTTCATGCCATTAGGGAAGGATAGCTATTTGAGTACCTGAACCAAATGTCTTAATATTTTTTGTTAGCGTGGTGCACTTGTGTATGGGTAAATGAGGATATTTGGAGGCCAACGAATGCTTGTACATCTCTTGCCTTTTGCTCTAGCCACTTCTATCACCATTTCTTTCCAGCTTTTCTTCATATCTGCTATTCAGCTGGTAGACTAGCCTGTTACAAATATGGATTTGAATAACCCACAAGTGTAAATGAAAGCAAATGTGTTTGTCCTTTTCTGCTGTTCTTCTGAAGATATGAGAGGAAGATACATGCATGTGACATAGCTGTCAGTTCAATGTATGTCCTATATTACACATGTTTTTTGTTGGGTGGGTTTTTTTAACCCTGCAAGAAAGCAAGTTCAAAAGCCAGTACTCCTGTGGGCATCCATTCCCCGATGGATGATGGAACCTAAGAATATCTACAGCTCTTAGAGAGGACATTTGGGAAACTGAGAATTCTCTTTTTATTTTAGCACTTGAAATGTTTTGTTAGGATGTTGCTGAGAAGGAAAGAGCAATAAAATTGGGTTGGCCAGAGGAGGCACTTATTACAAGACAGGTGTGGAGTGATACCAAATAAATTCTGTTGGCATTCGAACAACTGTCTTTCAAAAGTGATAATTTCTTTTTAGAAACATTTTGGATTTGGAATATATTTTAATGAAGATTTTTAACGGTACAAAACTTTTCTTCAAAATTATTATCTAGAGGGGCTTTTTAAACATGAAGTGATTGACAATACTAAAATAAAAAATAAAAAGCTCTAATATGCTTGGCTTTCAGAAGGAAGATTCTTCTATGTATGATTGAGTGTCAGATTTGGAGACCTTTCATGAATAAACTTGCTAGGATTAATTTCTTTCAGACCATGTATTACTGGCCCAAGAAATTGTGCTATATGTTAAGCCTTATGAATGAAGACAGTTAGGACAAAGCTTAATAGGATAAGTTGGTCAAGTAAAAACTTTGAATCCATGCAGTTGACCGTAATACAATAAACAATTTTATAAGTGTATAATTGGTGTTTATTACTTTACTTTGGGGTAATATAACAAAATTTTAAAACAATTTACAAATTATATCATTGTCATAAGACAACACGGAAACATTCATATTGCTGTCATAACCTAAAAGGTAAAAATCAATAATAAGAAAAATGTAGTACTGTTTCATACCAGTAGAGAATGCAGTAAATAACTACTGAGTAATCTATTTTGTTGCTTGGTAATAGTCTTATATCTGAATTTTTGCCCTCCTTTCTTTAAAATTAATTTTTTTTATTGTTGTTGTTATTATTGACCTGTTCAAATGATTCCTTTTACTGTGATTAACACTGAAATTTTGGCATCTGAAAGTTTATATTCTGCTAGAAATCCTGGCTTCTATTTTCATTTAATACAGTGGCTTTTCCTTTTAGACTGATTTTGCTAGGTTTAGTGGAACTAATGTGGAAACAGACTTTGTAGAGGTTCCATCACAAATGTTTGAGAACTGGGTGTGGGAAAAAGAACCACTACAGCAAATGTCAAGACATTATAAAGATGAGAGCCATGTTGCAGACACTCTCCTTGAGAAACTTGCTGCCTCTAGACTGGCTAATACAGGTAATAATACTGGCTAATACTCCCCTCTCTCCACCCAGTGTATGTATGAAAACATATCATTAAAAAAATTGGTGGGACACATTAAAGACAAATATAATAAGCCCATGGCATTTCTTTTGTGAGTACACTCATCACTGTCTTTCTGGGTTTATCTGCATGGGTACCACCATTAGTAAAGGCTATGATATCAGAGACCACTATTGGCAGGAACAGTAGCAGCTCTGATTTTTTCTGGCTACACACAGGACTCTACATTCCTCTCCATGTGACTTTTTTACCTACCAACTTTGCTCATTTAAAATTGGGGGTGAGGAGGAAGGTCCTGGGTTTTCTGTTGGTTTTTTGTTTGTTTTTTTTTTCTGGTAGCCCAGGGCAGGCACTGTGCATGGATACAGTATCACATTTTCTACATGTATCATCTACATTTGATTTGCACATGACACTTGACAAACATTAAAGTTGTTTGCAAACTTACTGAACATACATAGCACATCCCAGACAGAAGCGTTGTAGTCCTGCACTGCTCAAACAGCGTCTTAACTTCTCAATCCAGATCCTTAAATCCATGTTCTCTACCTTCCCAGTAGATATACTGTCTTCCCAAACTATGGTCCCAATTCTCTTCTCCTTCCACCCTTCATCCGTCTCCAAACCGAGACTGTAATCTCATGTCATTGCCTATCATTTCACTGTTATTCTGTCACTCTCACCCCTCTGTCCCCGTAATCAGAACTCCCCCCAATATCATAGCCTTACCCATTTATGGTACAATTTGTCATTAAGCCGCTGCTGTTTATTTCATACTGCTTCCCTATCTTGAACAAGAAGTTCCTGTCCTTCTGTCTTGTACAGGCATTGTAGGTACATAAGCATTTTTTCTGAGTAAAGGTTCATATCTTATAGCTTTTTCAAGAAAGCCTACAGCAGCTGCAGCAGCAGTTCTTGCTGTTCTTTGGAGTGTCTTAAGGTAGGTATACTTACTGTCGTCTGTGCAAGCCCTGAATGAAATTGTATACTGGAAGTGAAAACAGCTGAAAACTTAATTTTAAATATTAAATTTGCTTTTAAAATATCTGCCTTATTTTGGTCTTGTTCTGTGATGAAAATAACATTTGAAAAGATGTAGCTTATAATGACAATTCCTTTATTAAAAATATGCCTCTCAACTTTTGTAACTGAAGGAATTCAAATGGAATGACATAACTCCAAGTTTTTTCCCTAGTTAAAATTCTAATAATTTAGGATGCATGTTGAGATCTTTGAATAAAATGTGCTAAAGAAGCTCCAGCTACTTTGATGATAGTTAATTAAATGTTCTTACCCACTTAGGCCTTTTAACTCTCCGTCAGATTGTTTTGAGCAAAGTTGACCAGGCACTGCATACAAAGCCATCAGTTGACCCAGCAGATGAATATGCCAAGTACTGTATGGAGACTCTAGGAATTCCTGCCACCCCGGGTATGTCAGTATGAAGCTTTTATATAGCATGTCCAAATGGTTGATTAAACATGACTTTCTTTCCCAATAATGCTTGGCCTACAAAAAATCCGAGTTGTTGTCTATAAAATAATGTACTTTATGAAGCTGAAATAATTACTTGGAAACTTGGGGTGATCTTAATGGTCTCTTCTGAAGGAAGATGAAGGTAAATATAAAACTTAACCTTTTGCAGGTTACATTTTAGAGTGACGTGAATACCACTTTAGATGTTCTGTTACATCTGTGTTGGGTGTGCAAATAGCCTAAAGTGGGAAACAGTTTCCTTTGTAGTCAACAGAATATGACCCATACTTTTAGAGGCATACTCAGACCCTTTATGTTTGAAGTTTCAAAGTAGTTGATACAAATTCCTTATTAATTTATTCTTGAAGTACTGTATACATCAAATAACTGCATTTGATTTAAATAAATTCATGTTAATCTACTTTTCAAGGAACAAACATGCCAGCTACTTTTGGACATCTGGCAGGTGGTTATGATGGTCAGTACTATGGATACCTGTGGAGTGAAGTGTTTTCCATGGACATCTTTTATAGCTGCTTTAAGCAAGAAGGAATAATGAATCCAAAGGTAGGTGATAAACACTTTTTACTAAAGACTTTTGTTGCACTTTGTCTCTTAAACCACATTTATTACAATCATGATCCATAGGTATAACATCTCAAGTATGTCTGTACCTGTCAAGTTCAGATCAACAACAAAAAGGTGTATAAATAACAATTAGTTTAGAAAATCACCTTAAATTTTGGGGGGTTTAATACAATTCTTATAGTCATATATTTAATATTATGTTATGACACTTTTAAGACATTGTGTTGCATTGACTAATGTCTTCCTCTAATTTTAGACTGAAAAACTATATTCCTCCATTGCAAGAGCATATTCTTCTGCTATGAAAGCTGTATGATAATGGTACTCTATTTCCATTAATAGCACCTCAAGTGTGTGGTACTTTTATGTAGTTATTATGTAGAAAACTGAATTTATTTTGATCTTTCACAGCACAGTATAACTCACAAATTTTTTCTCTTTAGTTTTTCTCCCAAGTGGCTTTTGAAGTTCAAATCGGTGACCTGTTCTAGATTTACTGGGGTTTTTTTTCCCTTGTGTAATTTTCCAGCCTCTTCTGCCTCCAGCAGACAGAAAGGATAGTTAGTGATGTGGTTAATAGTCCCGCCAACTCTGGCAACCTTTTTTTATTTTTCAGAGATTATAGTATTAGACTTGTGAGTTGAGACGCTGTAGTTCTATCATGGGAAAAACCTTTCAGTTTTCCTGATCCTTTTATCTGTCTGTCTTCTGGATTCAGCAGCCAGCACTAGTACTTCCCTTCAGTAAATGTATGCAAGAGACAAGTAAAGGAGAGACTAGAAAGTGCTTGACTTTCTTGTTCCTCTCCCGGAATTTGCCCTCATTCTTCCTTTTCATTATCACAGCAACCAGAACTTCTAGAACTGTCCCTCCCTCTAGAGGGTGGAGAAAGAAAAAAAAGATGAGACTTTGACCTGGACGAAGAGAGGAGTCCAAAGAGGAGATAGGATAGGGGCCAGAAAACTGAGACAGTGGTTAGGCCAATAAAACCCAAAAGGGATTTTATAAAGAAAAGCAGCAAGCTGAATAGTTTGAGAAGAGAGGTGACAAAAGGTTTGGAGGTCAAGATTGATTTTGAAGTGCTAGGGATTCATGACAGGTACATGTGAGAATAAGCACTCCTGCTTATTCAGTGGGAAAGTTGTCACTCATCAATAAGAGCAGGAGAGAAGAAATGGCAAGTTAAATAAAAGAATAAAGTAACTTTAATAAAATGCTGTTCATATGGATCTTAAAAATGGCGTTTAGGTAGGGGTGAGACTTGCTGGGGGTTTTTTAACTGTTTGCAGTTTGGAGAGATGGATAAGGGTGTTGGTGCCAGACTTGTGGGACTTTGTGTCAGTTCCCTGTTCTGAAAAGATCTCCCAGACCTTTTTTCTTCTGTTAGATTTACTCCCTACTCTGAAAACTCTTTGCTGAGTGACTATATAGTCAAAATCCTAAGCTATAGCTTGGCAGAATTTCTTTGTGACCTGTACTACTCCTGAGGGATGAAAATACCTTCTATTCTGATTTTTTTGTGAGGATCTTTGTTTCCTTTGTCTGTGTATGGGAGGCTTTGAGAATAGTTTATTTATGCTAGGAGTGAATATTTGCTACAGTTCAGCTAAAAGGCAGCTAGTGCCTCTTTGAATTTGAAGCCTGCTACCCAGGCTAAGAAGTGAGGAGGAAAAGTTATTATTTGTGTGTGTGTCACTCACTCTAGCATATGTGTGCGCACACACACTTTGCTTGAATGCTGATACTACTTCAGGGGTAATTTTGTAGAGATTTTTCCTCCCTCTTCAGAGCAATGCCACCTTCACAAATCGGTTCTCCTTCAGCTTGTTTTCCTTCTTTGCATTCCATGTAAGTCTATTAGAGTTTCACAGGATGGGACAAACAATCTTTTATAAACAAATAATAGATACCAGTATGATTTTTGTAGTTACTCATATTTTATTATATCTAGATTTAGAATAGTCTTCAGAACAGCAGGAAAGGAAAAAGGCTATGGTATTATGACTAGGGCTTTTAGAAATTTGGCTTACCTCTTCCTGTTAGAATAAAACCTCTCTTCCTGTTTTGAGCAACAGTTATAGAAACTAGTTCCAGAGCCTATATTTATAAAAATTCTTCAGCAAACGCTAAACTTTAACTTTATTGGTCATAACACTCCTCAATTCCTGCACATCGTCTGAAATAACTTCTGGTCTCCCTAGAACTGAGCAATGTGCTGGCTCTGGAGAGACAACAGCAAAGACTCAAGTCTACTCAACTAACACTTTTAAACTACAAGGAACAGTATCTTCATTTGCTGCTAATGTTCAGGAAACTAACACAAATAATGAAGTATAAGCAATGCTTCAGTGCATTATGATTATTTTTGCATGTTAGTTTTTTTCCAGCTGTTAATTCAGACAATGTGATTGATAATGCAGTTAAGTCATGGAAGTCCATCGGTTAAAAAGACCTATGCTTGTTTTTGCAGTACAGCTATCAGGAAGCGGTGTAGTCCTGTACTCTCATAGCTTTGACGTGTGTGGGAAGTATATATGTGTATATACAGTGACTAAAAGGAAGAACATTGTTTTCTTCAATATCAGAAGCATCTGAGACCTCTGCATGTAAAATAATATTTTCTCATTGATAGTCATGTCTCAGAAGCCCAAAATTCTCCAGATATGTTCTTTAAAATATGACCTCTTATTAATAAAGCCCTCATTACTTACTATTGTCTCAGAAGCTTGGTTCAGTCTTTTTAATGGAATCCATTCCTTCTGAAGTAATAATGTTTTCTTCCTGAAAATAAAACCTGAGTTAAATTTCCATTACTATAAGATACTTTAATGGCAGAGTTAAATGTGTTTGTATATATTATATATACTACTATGCATATAATATGTGTGTATGTGCCATGTCATTCCTCAATGCTGTATCTATCTATCTATCTCTAAACTCTCATCTCTGTTCTCCAAACAGAGATTAAAGAAAGGGAAATCATCAACTAAGAGAATGGATGTTAGGTTCCCTTTTCCTGCCAGTCAGTCATGGGAATAATCCATCACTGAAGATTGTGTGGAGATTGTGTGTGTGTTATGCTTTATAGAATGTCTTCCGGATGAGTTGTGATTGTAACTTCCAAAACAGTGTAAAACCAAAAGAAAAAAGACGACTTTGAGAATAGATTAAATTGCTTCTCTCTTGAGTTCTTCCAGCAGGTATAAATTATACTTGTGGTGTATCCTGATTTGGTATTAAGAAAATCTGGAAGGAGGGAGGGTGTTTAGTCATGCGTAGATTTTTAAATATGCAACAAATACAGAAAAGCAGCAGTTTGCAAGATAAGAAATACTAAAATTCTGCTTTACCTTTTAATCAGGCTGGTATGAAATACAGAAACCTCATTTTGAAACCTGGAGGATCTTTGGATGGGATGGATATGCTACAAAATTTCTTGGAGCGTAAACCAAGCAAGAGAGCTTTCCTATTGAGTAAGGGATTATGTGTTCAGTAAAATTATGGTTCCTTTGTAACGGCATATAAGTATGGAATGAGCTGGAAATGTCAGTGTATTTCGCATCTTAACTATGTATCACTCTAGGGAAATAGGGTCACTCTCTGATGAATTTTTTAATTGTATAAATAGAAATTTGATTTTTTTTAAATTGCATAGGACTAAAAAATTCAACACATCAGGGAAAAAATTCTGAGATGTGCAGAAGCTGAGGAATTTGGATGGGAACTTTTTCGAATTGTTATGAAATAATACTAATCAGTATGGGGAGTTATGCCACGTTTGTCTTTTAATAGATGCACTTAAACTACGTGTTGTGAACGAATTTTAAAACTGGAGGGGAAAAAAAGGGCACTACCAGCAATAAAAGAAACAGATTCATTCTTGTTGTGTATTCTTCTGTTGTATTGATTGCTCACAAATGTCTTTGGAGAAGTGTGCTTGATTTCATCATGGTTTGGGTTCAGTCTAGCTTCCTTGACAAATTTCAAGTCTGAGAACCTGCCCCAGACAGCTTTACAGCAGAGATACTTGTGTGATACTTTTAGACTTCATTCTGATGCATGTTAAATTCTTGCATCATTTATAAACTTACACAGTATAACTAAAAAGCAAAAAAACCTACCATTTTCTTCCCTTCATTGAGGAAAAACAACCAAAATCTATGACCTTGGCAGTTCTTCCACCACTTTTTCTTTTTTGTTGATGATCAAAAATCAGGTCTTTGTTTTCCAAATTAGATCAACATTGGCACTGAAAAGTTATACTCGAGCAACTATAATGGTTTCAGTTGGTTTGTGATGTATTTTGAGATACATTGGAAGGAAAACTATGTTCCCAGTGGGAATGGTAAAAGTCAATCCAAAATTTTCCTATTCCTTTCCAGTGTGGCATGCATGGGCGCTACAGAAAAAGTTTCATAAACTTAATTATCTCAGCTATGGGAGTGTGAAAGTAATCAAGGAATCAGGAAAAAATGACTCTTACAAGTCAACTCTACACCACCCAAATAAAACTGCTAATACAAGTGCACTTTTCTTGTCTTTAGTTATAACACCTTACTTTGTTTTTGGTATTACAACATGTATATGAACAAACTAATTATAGCTGCAAACATGGTTGGTATTTCTGTTTGTTCAACCGCAAAATAAGAAAATTGTGTCAACTCAAGACTTCCTCTTTTTCTAGCAAAATGAAACTGAAAACATTCACTTTGGGTCAAATCTATGTGTTTCAGGGGGTAAAAATCACAATTGTGAGTGTTCAGGTGAAACTTTATGTGTCTTTTTCTTTTAAAGCATTTGAACTCAGGATGGGGTGGAGGGAAGGGAGCTTAATTGGTATTGGAAATTTTGACAGGACTTATTTTTGAACCACACTGGTTACAGATGTGAGGGGACATAAATATTTGTGGCTAAAGCATATTAACTATGTAGTCTTAGCAGAGCATATAATTAAGTCAATTCTAACTCTCCTAGTCAGTTACAGTTTTAGACCACAGTTCTGCTGGGTCATGAAAATGTGATACATGAAAATCACATCTATGAGAACATCTTGAATGGTATTCAGAACAGCTATAAAGGAAAGCTGAGGAAACTAATCGATGCAAAATTATCCAAAAACATGTGAATTTTGCCTAGATTAATTTCCCTTACTTCAAAATCCAGTCAGAATGTATTTTGTTTTCTTTCTAAAAGTGTTTAAATTATTGCAAACTTATGAATGCTTTTTTTTCCTTTCACACTTTAACAATAGCTCAAATGAACTAAAATGTTGTAAAAAAAAAAAAATACTAAGCGATACTTTCTAAAAATGAATCTGCAAATCTAAGCAATGGAAAATTTCTTAAGAAGCAAAATGCAGTTTTTATTTTACAGTTGGTAGGCAGATTTCCACATGAGGGAGACCTTTCACTGCATAAACTGGCAGACTCAGATCAAGGTAGATAATTGCAAATGTAATTACCATAAACAAAAATATGTGATGACAAAAAGTTATGTGATGACAAAAAGTTATGTGATGATTTAAAAGTTAGATCTAGGACAGTGCTGATGCTAATGATGATAATTTGACTTATTTTCCTGTTCTTTAGAGTGTGTGTGCTATATAGTGTATAGTAACTAAGATATTGAAGTACAGGAGAATGTCTGTTATTACATGTATGTGAAAATGCCTACACTGTTGTACAGTTCTGTTAGCATCAGCTGGATATCCATGTGTGTAGAGAGGAGAAAAACATAAACTACATAGTTACCACAAATGAAAGTGTTATGTTCTATACCTGTTGCATAGAATAGAGTTTTTGTAATTTGTTTTTGTAGAAGCTAGTTCCCTCAGTTTGCATCAGGCAATAATTAAGGCAGATGATCTTATGGCTAAAACTGCACTCAACACAGGAGCTTAATAGGTATGTTCTGAAGTGCTTCTGAAACACCTTAGTGTGGCAACATATCAAATTTGTCTGGTAATTTTTATATTGGCTTCATGGAGCCTTCTGAATCAAGTTCATGTTCACATTCCTTACTGTAATGACCTGATCTTGGAATGGAAAAGATAACCTGGAGAAAGACATCTTTTCTGGTTTTGCAGGTCTCTATCACAAGCATGAAACTTTGTATAGGAAACAACTTATTCTGACGCTATGCCAAGGCTGTGACATAAAGAAAATGGGGAACACTTCTGCTTTGGAAACATGAGTTAATTACCTTGACGCTGCACAGAAACAATCACATACATTCAAACATACCTCCCTATTTTAGAGTTGGTAGACTAACGATTCCACTGAATTAAATTTCAAAACAGCGAAAGCCTACATTTATTCCAACCCAACTGTAAGCATTCACTGTAATAACTAAAGAAGTAACTTGTAATCTTAGTCTGTAACAAACAGCTGCCTGTCCAAGTTAGTAATGTATCTGTTTAGAATTTAGTTGTATTTAGGATTATTTTTTTTCCTCTGTCAGGAATTCAAAGTGGACTTTGGCTCGCTTCACAACATAAGCTTCAAGTGAAAGGGAAAGGGTAAAATGGAAGACTTGGGAGAGAGTGGTGATAACCATTCAGGAAGTGGCTAACAGGCAACGGCTTTCTCATTCTGCTGCTTCACTGCAAAAGATAGAATGGGTTGGTCATACAACTGGGTTACAAGATGGTGATAGCCTCAGCAGCCCCTGCTTTAGTTGTCTGACATAGGTCCAGCATATAGGCTGTCTCTGGATTGCTTGCAAGTCATGTGGTCAAACCTATATGGTAAAAGGAGCCTGAAGAAAAAGTTTAAACTTTGCTCTCTGAGCTGTGGTGGCTATTGGTTGTTATGCTGACTTAATAAAGAGAGCATTAAGATATAGAGAGTCCATGTTTATAGAAATAGTTGGAGTATTGACTGTCACTTGAGCTTCTAATACTACTACAGTTGGTTTTCCTATACAAATAGTTCTCTGTTGTATGTTATTATTAATAATATAACAATATTGCAGAAAAAAGAACTTCCTTATTTTCATCAGTCAGCTGCTGACCTTGTTTGACAAGCAACTTTGTTAAACCCTGTTTTAACAGATAAGCTGACAGCAACTAACTCTAATGGCTGCAGTCATTTGGTATGGGAGAAGTAAAATTATTGCAACAAGAAGTGAATCACAAGGTCAAGATCTCAGCTTCCTCTCTGAAAAAACAAATGATTTTCAAATAACCTTTGGAGGTAGTGAGGGGTAGTTGAGTTAAATGGAGACTTCTAGAGGGGTTTTTCTGGAAGTGTAGAGCTATTTGCATGGCGAGTGGTAACTGACAAGGATTAGGGAGGTAGACATCAGGAGGATACAGAGAAGGTGGAGTTACTGAATGCCTTCTTTGCTTCAGTCTTTACTGCTAAGGCGGCCCTCAGGAAACCCAGACCATGGCGGTAGGAGAGAAAGTCTTGTGAAAGGAAGACCTTCCCTTGGTCAAGGAAGATCAGGTTAGAGAACATCTAGGCAAACTCGACATCCACAAATCTATGGGCCCTGACAGGATGCACCCACGAGTGCTCAGGGAGCTGGCAGATGTTATTGCTAAGCCACTCTCCATCATCTTTGAAAGGTCATGGAGATCAGGAGAGGTGCTTGGGGACAGGAGGAAAGCTAATGTCACTCTGGTCTTCAAAAAGGGCAAGAAGGAGGACCCAGGAAACTACAGGCCAGTCAGCCTCACCTCCACCCCGGAAAGATGATGGAACAGCTTATTCAGGGGATCATCAATAAGCATGTGGAGGAAAAGGAGGTTATCGGGGTGGTCAGCATGGATTCACCAAGGGGAAATCATGCCTGACCAATCGGATAGCCTTCCGTGATGGCATGACGAGCTCGGTGGATAAAGGGAGAGCAGTGGATGTTGTGTACCTTGACTTCAGCAAGGCTTTTGACACCGTCTCCTATAATATCCTCGTTAGCAAGCTTAGGAAGTGTGGGTTGGATGAGTGACCAGTGATGTGGGTTTGAGAACTGGCTGAATGGCAGGTCTCAGAGGGTTGTGATAAGCAGCTCAGGGTCTGGTTGGAGGCCTGTAGCTAGTGGTGTGCCCCAGGGGTCAGTACTGGGTCCAGTCTTATTCAACACAGTCATCAATGACCTGGATGAAGGGACAGAGTGCACCCTCAGCAAGTTTGCTGACAATACTAAGCTGGGAGGAGTGGCCAACACATCAGAAGGCTGTGCTGCCATTCAGCGAGACCTGGACAGACTAGAGAGTTGGGCAGAGAGGAACCACGTGAAATTCAACAAGGGCAAGGGTAGGATCCTGCACCTAGGGAGGAATAACCCCAGGCACCAGTACAGGTTAGGGGTCGACCTGCTGGGAAGCAGCTCTGCAGGGAAGGACCTGGGAGTCCTGGTGGACAACAAGCTCTCCAAGAGCCAGCAGTGTGCCCTCGTGGCCAATGGTATCCTGGGGGGTGCATTAAGAAGAGTGTGGCCAGCAGGTCGAGGGAGGTTATCCTCCCCTTCTACTCTGCCATGGTGAGGCCACGTCTGGAGACTTCTGTGTCCAGTTCTGGGCTCCCCAGTGCAAGACAGACAGGGAACTACTGGAGAGAGTCCAGCGGAAGGCTATGAGGATGATGAGGGGACTGGAACATCTCTCGTATGAGGAAAGGCTGAGAGAGCTGGGTCTGTTTAGCCTGGAGAAGAGAAGACTGAGAAGGGAGCTCATCAATGCTTATGAATGTCTAAAGGGTGGATGTCTAGAGGAAGGGGCCAGACTCTTCTCAGTGGTGCCCAGTGACAGGACAAGGGGCAGCGAGCACAAACTGGAACTCAGGAAGTTCCATCTGAACGTGAGGAAAAACGTCTTCACTCTGAGGGTGACCGAGCACTGGAACAGGCTGCCCAGAGAGGTTGTGGAGTCTCCTTCTGTGGAGATACTCAAAACCTGCCCGGACGCCATCCTGTGTGACCTGCTGTAGGTGATCCTGCTCTAGCAGGGGGGTTGGACTACATGATCTCTAGAGGTCCCTTACAACCCCTGCCAATCTTTGAATCTGTGGTAGCACAAGTCAAAGGAAAAGAAAGGCATGCAGTGGGTAGAAGAATGGAGTTGGAGAAGGTTGTTTTGACAATAGTTGTAGAAGGGTTGGAGTGGGTATCTATCTGAGGCAGATAGCAGGAAAAAGATACTAGCTTAATGCATACTGATTTATGAAAGGCTACTGAATGCTTTTCATTTTTTTATGAATTAGAAACAAGACACACTTGGAAGGAAAAAAGTGCGATGTTATGGGGGAAGTTCAGTTTGTGGGGCCTATGCTGGAAATCCTGTATAGCTAATCAACATTAGCCATTGTAAAAAGTGTAGATGATACAAAAGACATGGTACCAAACAACAATCAATCTATTTTGGACCTTATTAGGATAGATAAAGACAAATTAATTAAATGAATTGGAAGTTAGTGGTTGCCTAGAAACCAATAATCATGACCTAATTTTCTTCAGTGTTGATTAACAGAGGATAGACTCAACCAATACTTGCTTGCACTATACTCCTGATGAATTAAAAAGACTAAAGATAAAAGTGCTAAGATAACCAATGAGTAAAATTATTGGAAGAAAATTTGTGAATGAGGAGTTGTATCTATGTCTTTAAAATTCAGTTGGCCAAATCCCACAACTTCACAACTTTAAATTTTTTGAGAACAATTCTGACTAAGAACCAATCTGTTCACCAGTAAAAACAGCAATTAAAAATAAACAAAACAGAAGTGGAAGGTCAGGAGTAGGAAATGGTTATAAAATGAGGAATTGTAAAGTGTTAAAAATTATAAAGAAGGCTAAGACTCTCAACAACAAAAAAAAAAGGATGAAAGGATTATATCCAATAAGATGTATAACAACGTATTAAGAACTAATAAACCCATTTGTGTAACAGACCCTTTAGTAGATGGAAATGCTAATATTGCAAATGATTAAAAGGACAGTGTTTAATTACTGTTTCTCTTATGCATTTAGAAAGAAGCAATGTGATATAATCATATCATATGAGAACAATGGGGTACTTTCCAGTCCATTATTAAGTGAGGAGGATATTAAGCAATACCTACTAAGAATAAACATTTTTACATCAGTGGGATTGAATGACTAGTACTCTATGAACCTACAAGAACTGGTGGTTGGGGATTTTTTTCCCAGTGCTGTTAATCTTGGGATACCAGGCATATGCTGTTGTACTAGAGCAGTGCTAATGAGTTCCAGCGTTCAAAAAGAGCAGACAGGTGACTACTGGTCACATAGCTTGAAATCCGGCTTCAGCAAAAGAGTGGGAAAGAATAAATATGTTTCTCTTGCTGACAAATTAAACAATGAGTGTAATTCATACAGTGCAAGTGTTTTTATGAAAAACAAGTTTTGTCACACTGATATAATAATTTATGGCCATTACATGACTGGTGAAGGTGATTGTAGAGAGATTTATGTAAAGGGCATTTGACTTGGTGCTGTGTATTTTCATTTGAAATAACTCTATATGGTATCCATAGAGAATATGTAAAAAGGATTAAGAACAGCTAACTTTTCTCAGAGAGTTCTTGTTGGTGTAGAATTACGGTTGAACAGGGTACAGTGATCTAAGTGCTTCACAGATCAGTAGAGGCCAGTAGTATAAAATCAGTGGTGATAAAATTTGTAAGAAAGTGACTAAAAAAAAGCAGTCACACAGAATTATTTGGATTGTTTGAAAGCTTTGGGCCTTCAGTCTAAAAATGTCTATAGCATGAGCAAAGTAACATGCAACATGCCTGTAGTAACTAAAAATGTATGTTTAAACTACAGGTTGGTGGATTGTATTCTGGAAGGTACTGACTTCTGAAAGTACCTAGAGGCTGGTTATAGTAGTCAGTTCATTCTGAATTGTTATGAGACTACAGCAAAAACGGTTAGGCAATCTCATGATGGATGAGTGCAAGAATATTGCATAAGAGCGGATTGCTGATGCTATTTCTGTATACCATAGCAGTAAAATGGGCACAGCAATTGAATGCAATTTTGATGTCCTGTTTTTTAACTTGTTATTCCATATTAACACAGTTCTGTATGTAGAATAGTTAAGCTGTGGAACTCCTTGCTAAGGATATTGTTGAGGTGATAGGTTTACATGGGTTCAAAATAAGGCTCAACAAGTTCTGGTTTTAGAAGAGAAAACCATGGAGGGTATTTAAATACATAAACCCCTTTTCATCCTCAGGAAGTCCCTGCAAAGCAGAGGGTGAAGATGAGAAGAATATTGCAGGAAGGAACATATATGGTGGCCCTATTCCTACTTCTTTTAGACATCTGCTTTTAGCCACTGTGAGAGATAGGATGTTGTATTAGATCAACCTGCTGTTTGATCCAGTATGGAAACTGGAGAAAGGGCAGAAGAGTGCTGCCACAGAGCTTACCTGAGAGCTGGAGAACTTTCAAAGGAAGACTTTCATATGCATTATCTTTTCAGCTTAGGAAAAAAAAAAAAAAAAAGATTCTGTGATGACTGAATTATAGTTTCTAGGTATTGCCACTATATATTAAAGGCTCTTTAGTCTTTAGTAGGAGAATGTCAGCTGGAAGCTGAGGTCAGTCATTTCAGAGAGAAAATAACAGCATTTTTAACAGCTAACTACTGGGCCAAACTGCTCAGAAAATTGATACCGTTGTCAGCTCTTAATGTCTTCAAATCAAGACAAGTGAAAGCTCTTCTAGGAGATACGCTTTCACCAAACACAATGTATTAGACTTCATTTAGAGTAACTGAGTGAAATGGAATGGCTGGTGATATACAAATTATATTGATTTTATATACCTTTTTCCCTTTAAAACTCTACAATTCTATAAATCTTAACAAAACAGATTGTTGCATGTTTACGCAGGGCAGAGGCGTAAAACTACCCAACGTAATTCACTGCTGATGGCTTCTTGCCTTCTAAACCACTAATGGAAAGCAAAAGCAAATGGAGGAAGTATTGTTAAATTAAGCGAACATTTTAACCTGAAATAGTTTTCTTTAACTGCATAATTGTGAGATTTACAAGCACTTATAAGAAAACTGAGCAGACAAATGTTTTTCCATATAACAGAGGATAAACTTATCCTTCGATTTCTGGTTGAAGAAGACAGAAGAAGACAGACTTCTTTTCTGTAGAAGTAGAAACTGAGTAGTATACCAAAGTTACTGTTACAAATAAGATTTTTAAGTAGCCAAAGTTAGCTGCTTTTTCTTCATTGAGTTGTCCCCTTTGAATTTCCAGATTTCAGTTAGGAAACAGATGACTTCGTTGTGCAGAACTAGTACTTTCTGATTGGACTCACTATCAGGCCAAAAACTTGTCCTCTCCCCCCCCCCAGGTGTTACTCTCTCCAGGAATTTAGTCAACCCATTAGCTGAGATGTAAACTTTAAACTTGGTAGAAGCACTTGGCAAAGAACGGAGCAATTGTATTTCTCCTTATTCTTTTATTGTACTCCGTATTTGCTAAGAAGTGGTCATGGGTCACCAACCAAGATAAGTGATAATCAAAATCTGGCAAAAGTTCAGTAGTCTAGTCAGATTTATACAACCATGTGATGTATAAAATGTTATGAATATTATCAGTAATAGAAGATTTTGACAAGGACTGCGATTTTATACAGAATCACAGATTCACAGAATCACAGAACGGCAGGGGTTGTAAGGGACCTCTAGAGATCATGTAGTCCAACCCCCCTGCTAGAGCAGGATCACCTACAGCAGGTCACACAGGATGGCGTCCGGGCAGGTTTTGAGTATCTCCACAGAAGGAGACTCCACAACCTCTCTGGGCAGCCTGTTCCAGTGCTCGGTCACCCTCAGAGTGAAGACGTTTTTCCTCACGTTCAGATGGAACTTCCTGAGTTCCAGTTTGTGCTCGCTGCCCCTTGTCCTGTCACTGGGCACCACTGAGAAGAGTCTGGCCCCTTCCTCTAGACATCCACCCTTTAGACATTCATAAGCATTGATGAGCTCCCTTCTCAGTCTTCTCTTCTCCAGGCTAAACAGACCCAGCTCTCTCAGCCTTTCCTCATACGAGAGATGTTCCAGTCCCCTCATCATCCTCATAGCCTTCCGCTGGACTCTCTCCAGTAGTTCCCTGTCTGTCTTGCACTGGGGAGCCCAGAACTGGACACAGAAGTCTCCAGACGTGGCCTCACCATGGCAGAGTAGAAGGGGAGGATAACCTCCCTCGACCTGCTGGCCACACTCTTCTTAATGCACCCCCCAGGATACCATTGGCCATGAGGGCACACTGCTGGCTCTTGGAGAGCTTGTTGTCCACCAGGACTCCCAGGTCCTTCCCTGCAGAGCTGCTTCCCAGCAGGTCGACCCCTAACCTGTACTGGTGCCTGGGGTTATTCCTCCCTAGGTGCAGGATCCTACCCTTGCCCTTGTTGAATTTCACGTGGTTCCTCTCTGCCCAACTCTCTAGTCTGTCCAGGTCTCGCTGAATGGCAGCACAGCCTTCTGATGTGTTGGCCACTTCTCCCATACTCTAAACATGAAAGAGTTTGGGCCTAAAACATTAATGAGAAATGTCTCAAAGCACACGTATATGGCACATTGTGCTTTGAGAGGATGCACTGAGAGGAGTGCATTTTAGTCATCTTGATAATTTTTAAAAAGTGTGTTTTTATATTTCAAGCCTAGTCAAGGAGTAAGAGAATTTTATCCTATTGAAAATTCAGAATTAGGACTTGTAGAGATTCCAAGGTTTAAATCAGCTATCTGTAAAATATTAATGGATATAATGCAATTAAACTTAATAACATTAACAGCATTTGCCCCTTAGAATGAAATTTTACTTTTATACAAGTAAACTCACATCCTCTACAGGAAAGGAAAATCATCAGAAGTTGAAAGGTGTTGTATATATGTTGTCTGTATACATATTCACATTATGAATGTGCTCATGCCCAAGTATGCTTATGCCTTATCTAGTACCACAAGGACATTCTCACTTTCTTTCCTGTCAATCATGGTAAACCCTGGGTAAGCCCAGCCACAGCCCCCTCCACCATTTCTAATGGAACTTAGTGAGCAAGGGAAAGATTGAGCAAGCGTGAATCTGAATATAGACAAAAATACACCTGAAGATCTTCTGGTTTCCTGGCAAATCACCATCTTTTTTCCTTCAGGTTGTTTTCTCTATGCATGTTTACTCTGCTGGAGACATGCAGCAATGCCCCTTGACCTAAAGGAGGAACTTCTGGTCTAGGATGGCTCTCAAGAATTGAACCACATCTCTTTGGTGACATGGTGCTTGATAAAAGCATGGGTTAAGTCTAAGGTGGCTGGCTTTCATCTCTCTCATTCCCTAGGGACAGCATTGGGTTTGCTTGAGTTCTGATAGAAATTTCTTAAATCACAAATTGGTTTCATTTGAGCACTGCTGTCGTACCGTCTGCTATCCAGTGCGGTAAGGTTCTCAGTAGAGCTGTACCTAGGAACCTGTCTGCCATGAAGACAAAAAGGGAAGAGGTCTTCCTAAATGCTTGGTTCAGCCTGAACAGAAATATATCACGATGTCTGAGTTGCAATGCAGTGGGTCAGGGTTTTTAGGGGAAAAATTAAGGGTGGTGATATTCTTACGTAGGCAAACATAAATTTGGTCTACAAGGGTAAGCTTGCTGTGGTGAAAGAATGACATGTTACTAAAGTGGTTGTTCCCCCAGAGGTGTGTGAAAACAAAATTCAGAACCCCTTATGAGATAATGAGATAGGATCGGTGGAGGAAAGAAAACCCCAAACCAAAACAAAAAAACCCCCAAACTTCCAATCAAAACCTACCTTCAAACAGTCTTTACAGAAAGCTAATGGTGATCACTGAGAAAAAACAGAGAACTGGGTAATGAATTCCAAGACATGATCTAGGATCACAGGGAAAGAGGCTTCATTATAAGGAAAGATTATCTGCCCACCAGAGAAAAATCCAGTCAGTTTAGCCACATAACTGTGTCTCATGGAGTTTCTCCTGGACAGAGGCAGATATACTATAACCATCCATAGGTTTCAAGGCAAAAAAGTCAATCCTAGGTGGAAAATTCTACCCCAGTTCTGCAAAAGCATGTCTAAAGCCTGGAATGGTGTCTGGGCATTGTAAATTCTCGAGTTATAACAATTGCGCAGGCTGGAATGGCGAAAGTTGCATTCGCTATCTCCCATACTATCTTCTTAAGCACCTTGAAATTAGAAGATAACTAACAAGGATCCAAGAGACAGATTGGTTCTGTAGCAGAAGGAGTGCCATTTCTTGTTGATGTCCAAAGGTGACCTGGTCCCCAGATCTTGACAAGGTGACAGAAGATTTTTGTGTTTTCAAATTTTTTGCTTTGGACAGTCCACACTCAAAGCAGAGACTAAGACTGACTATCTCAAAACAAAAAGAAGAAAAGAGACAATTCAAGCCTCTTTAAGCACTTTCTGGGCTGGAGAAGCCTTGGAGACGAGAAATCCTATTTGCCTGGTACACGTATTTGATTAACATGGGCTCAGTTCTGTAACTTAGTACATTGTTTGGCAAGCTGCACAGGTGTGACCACTTATGCCACTATAGAGTGATCCCTAATATGTCTATTAGAGTACCATTTGTTTAGTTATCAACAAAGTTCCTAAAATATTAAAAAATGATATGGAAACTTTTTTATTATTATTGCTGGCCAACATCTGCAGCAAAAATCATGCCTCTCTAGATTATTTCCTCTCAATAACATGTTGCTGTTGCTGATATAATTTTCCTGTTACTTAATTATGTACAACAATAATTATAATGGCAAGTTGTATCAAAGGTGTAAAAATATTGCTGATGATTAAAAAGAAGGCAGTTTTGGATTTGTGCAGAAGCATTATGGTAAGAAAGTAGAATTTAACATAAAACTAAAGAATAAATTTAGGCAGCAGCAGAATTGGAATTTATAGAAGCAAAATTTTAGATGTTAGAGAATAAATCTTTCAATCATTTCTAGCTCTGTATCTCACTCAGGATATTATCCCAGAGCTTAGCATCTAACTGGTATGATGATACCTAATTTTGAGGCATTACACATTTTATATTGTCTTTTTCTCTTCTGATTTAGGCTGGTTATCCTCAAAGGAGAAATTTTGGCTGAGGGAGATTGTTCGGTTTGTTATATAAAAGAAATAATGTCTTTATTTGTAAAATATTGCCATATGTCATACAAATAAAAATCAACAAGATGTCTAAGAAGATAACAGAGACTTAATTTTCTTGTATAGACTTAATGAAAAAGAATTGCCTTAGTTTAAAAGAAAGTACAAGAGAGCATAATTTTTTTCTTGACGTTTAATTAGATTTGGCTGTCGCAAAGTTTTATCAGTAATTAGATAATGAGTTCAGGCTAGTGAATTCTGAAATGGTTCCTCCAGTGTTTGAAAACTTTCTGAACTTGACCTGCAAATTGATGCCTCAGTGTAAGCAACAGCACACCTTTGAATAATATCTGATTATTTCGATATGTCTTTAATACATCTAAAAGAGGCTTCAGAATGGGGAGGCGTGTAAAGTAGCATTTCTGTACTCATTTTTAATCAGATTGTCATTAGAGAGCCTGAATCTTCTTAAATTGCAAATACAGGTTGAGCATGAAGGTTACAAGTTCCCCTCATGTCTTTTTGTAAGTACTGGCTATGCCTTGTCTTCCAGTAGCAGTTACACCTCTGCGACGCCTGTTTACCCGTGTTGCGGTGTCGTGGTTTAGGCCCAGCCGGTAGCTGGGTGCCACGCGGCCGCTCACTCACCCTCCCCCAGCGGGATGGAAGAGGAGAAGTCTAACAAAAGGCTTGGGTCGAGATAAGGACAGGGAGAGATCACTCACTAATTACCGTCAGGAGCAAAACAGACTGAATGTAGAGAGGAGATTCATCTAATTTATTACTAGGCAAAACAGAGTAGAGCAATGAGAAAATACAATCAAGTCTTAAAACACCTCCCCCCACCCCTCCCATCTTCCCGGGCTCAACTTCGCTCCCGGCTTCAACCTCCGCCCCCCTCAGCGGCACAAGGGGGCAGGGAATGGGGGTTGCGGTCAGTTCAGCACACATTGTCTCTGCCGCTTCTTTGTCCTCAGGGGGAGGACTCCTCTCAACATTCCCCTGCTCCAACATGGAGTCTCTCCCACGGGCTACAGTCCTTCACGAACTGCTCCAGCGTAGTCTCTCCCACAGGGTGCAGACCTTCAGGAGCAAACTGCTCCAGCGTGGGGTCCCTCCCACAGGGTCACAAGTCCTGCCAGCAAACCTGCCCTGGCGTGGGCTCCCCTCTTCGCGGGTCTACCGGTCCGGCCCGGACTTGCTCCAGCATGGGCTTCCCACAGGCCACAGCCTCCTTCAGGTGCCTCCACCTGCTCCAGCGTGGGGTCCTCCACGGGCTGCAGGTGGAATCTCTACACCCCCTCATCCTTCCTCCATGGGCTGCAGGGGGACAGCCTGCTTCACCATGGCCTTCACCACGGGCTGCAGGGGGATCTTTGCTCTGGTGTCTGGAGCACCTCCTCCCCCTCCTTCCTCACTGACCTTAGTGTCTGCAGAGCTTCTTACATTTTCTCACTCCTCTCTCCGGTTGCAAAAGTTTTTTCTTAACTCTTTTGTTTTCCTTCTTAAATATGTTATCACAGAGGCGCTGATTGGCTTGGCCCTGGCCAGGGGCGGATCCATCTTGGAGCCGGCTGGCATTGGCTCTATCAGACACAGGGGAAGCTTCTAGCAACTTCTCACAGAAGCCGCCCCTGTAGCCCCCCCCGCTACCAAAACCTTGCCACGCAGACCCAACACATGCGGCTATTTCCACCTCAACATGTTTTATGTTTGTAAAAGTACTTTGTTCATTCTGCTGGCAGAAAAGGAGGGAGTGAATCTAAATAACCACTTGACTTTTACCCAAGCACAAAGTATAACTCCTACATGTGTAACCTGTGTTTATTAACAGCATTTTATGGCTACAATTTTACATGTTAAAATACAGACCCTAAGGTTAGTTATTTAGGTGAAGGTGATTTTCAGAGAATGAGATCTATTGTGCTCAATGACAGCCATTGTTAAGGGAGCTGAAAAATCGTACTATGCTAACTTGCCTAACATCTGAAAAAAATTTATCCTCTCTTATTGATCATTTTTTGTCTAAAGCATTTTACAGAATGGATAACGAGGATAAGAATATCCTTCTTTACATGTAAAAAAGTGAGATCTAGAGAAGGTATTTTGGCAAATGTCAAACAATGAGTCTCTCAAATTTGAAAATGTAAGCAAGGGTGCCTATCTCCTTACGTCGTTATTATTGGGGATTATGGCACCTCCATTTTCTTTAGAGAACCTGTATTCAAGTACTGTAAACAATTTAATTTTGGGAGAAGAAAAAAAAAGAGGAATAATGTTCAGGTAGAAAAGCAGAAGATACTTGGAATGACTGCAGGATATGTGAACATGAATAGGGAGAGATCAGTAACATCATGATGATAAAATTTCCCTTCACTGGAAGAACTGTGTAGCTATAATTTTTCACCAGAAAACACAAATATGAATGCATCATTCATTATATACACAAAAATATAAAATTAAGTCAGTATTTAGTATCTAGTACTGGAATGATTTTCATATGGGGGAAGCGGCAATATTTCAGATTCTTTTATGCTGACTAGTACAATTTCAGTGACCCAAATGCCCAAAAGGAATTGCTATGAAAAGAACGATTTACTTTGCATGCTCTCTGCCTGATTCAACATGCACACCAACATGTGTTCAAGTCCACCCCTACTTTGAGAGCACTTGAACAAATGCTCTGATTAAAGAGCCTTAAATTCTAAGCCTTGTAATTCATTGCTTTTGGCACTGAATTTTCTTATAATGAAGAAGCTGATGAGCTTGCACGAAGAGAGTTGGGGCCCTTTATGCTAGGCATTACAGACACTAATTAGCATCTATTAGTTTCAGATATCTTAGGTGCTGGTGTTTTTGTGGTTGCCGGTGAGGGACTAGATCATGAGTTTTGGGGGAAAAAAAAAAAAAGTCCCTGGCATGAAGAGAAATAATATCTGTTTCAGAGACATTTCACAAGGACACAATGATTAAGATACACTAGGAAACACAGGGCACAAAGTACATTTTGTTTTTAATTATATATGCACAGTCCACTGAGAACATAAAGGAAATAATGAGATCCTATCTCGATAGTCTTTTCTACAACACTGATTTATGTGCAACAACTCACTGTAGCTCACAATCTGCAGTTTGTGTCTTAGATTTAAGATCGAGAAAAATTGTTCAGTCGGTCCCCTTGCAGATTGTTCCTTCTGCATTAGCATCAGGGAACTCCCTCCCACCTCCTTATCTGCTGCCAGGAAATTGGTCACTGAGGGCACATGCGGGACAAGCTGCACTTCCATGGTTCCGCCGGTTTCTCTCGCTGTAGCCGGAGCTGGTTAGCAGCTGCTATCACAGCCGGCCCAAATTCAGCGCTGTGGTTGGGGCCTGGAGGCACCTCTGGCGTGGGATAAAATGGCTCTTTTGCAGTTGAGCTTATTCTAAGAGCTGTGGGAGATTCAAGCATTTCAACGGATTTCAGAGATTTTTAGGTGTATAAACGCAGCAAGCTTTTACTGAACTGCACATTCTCAGAGGTACATAACCTAGGTAAATGTAGGTGTATCTTCATGAGAATAGCAAAAAGGACATTTCAAAACAAAATTTTTCTCTGCCAAATTTCAAATCTTTACTCTAAAGCATAGATACCAGATGTGTTTAATTATTGAAATAATACATAGAACACCGTGCTTTGATTTCAGGAGCAGCCAAAATAATTCAGCTGAAATTTTCCTCACTAAAAGCAGCCTGGGGAGTATGTTCAGCATGGAGAGTGTCAGGTCAAACAGTTACAGCTTGGCAAATCTAAAAGCAATTGAAAACAGGTTATTGTAGTAGGAAATATTGGGCAACCTAAATTGCAGGCAGGTCTACAAGCCCAAACTATAATTTGTCACATGTAACTTGTAAGTGTAAGATGTTAATTTAAAAAAGTAGGTGGAGAAAGAGTTTCTTGGTATGGTTTGTCAGAGTTGGTACTAGTAAAAACGTTTTAATATTTTTAATGTTGACATGTATTTGTAATGGGAACTCTAGGTTTCAATAACATGACATTATTATTATTATTATTATTATTATTATTATTATTATTATTATTATTATTATTTCATCAGATGGTTTTGTATCATTTAGATTTTGGTTGGTGGTAGGACTTGTTAAAATATTCCCTAAGACCTTTAACTAAAATATTAGTGGAGAAAATTATTAGTTTTTTAATTGAGATGCTTACAGAAATATTCCTTTCCATAACAACCAGAGTTTTTATAGAATGGTCAGGTTAAGTTTTACTCTTACATGTATAAAACGTGTTTTAAGGTGGCTGTTGTATCAAGTGAATCTTCAGCAGGGATTCACTGATACAGGTCTGCTAAAAGTCCATGGAGCTATGTTAAGTGACCTGCCCAGTCATTAACAGAATAAATAAACTGTGAGGATCACGAAATATTTAAATGTCTGCTAAGGTAACTTTCTGGTTAACTTTAAAAAGAGAAAACACTGTGTTTTGTGTAAGGGATAGATTTACTTCAGCCATTGTATTATTTAACTGATGTGTATTAGACTACCTCTAAGTTCTCAATCAGACTTGAAATCTCATACTGCGGAAAAAGCTGTAAAGCAAAAGCCTGAAAGACGCAGAGGTACTCTGTCTCAGCCAAGGAAACTATCAAGGCAGTTGTTTCAAACAATTGTAGGCACCAAGGTTGAATGAAGAAGTTACAACTGTCTCCCAGAAGCAAACCCACAACTCAAGACACCAAAGCCAGAACTGGCAGTTACGGGTGAGAACAACTATTGAGAACGCTGCTGCCGCAAGTTAAATGAGCTAAATATCCATGTGGCTTCTCCTCTACGCCTGACGCTTGTGGATGTGGGTAACAGCACATCAGGATGACATGCAAATGTAGATGTCACACACTAAGAAAGGAGAATTGTGTTTAATGCCAAGGGCAGGAAAGCGGCTTGCCGAATGACCACAATGTACACTTCTTCATTGGAAGATGTGTTGAAACTAAAAGCGGGATGGCAATTGAGTGAGTTGTAATTACAGAAGTAAGCAGGAAGGTGGCTGTAATATTCAACTTCAGAATTAATCCTTACTTGATAGTGAAATCTGATATCCTGATGTTTTAAAAGTGGAAACATGAAAAGTTATCATCGGGGTACAAACTAGAGTAAACGAGATATTGGTAAGAAAACTGTGCTTATAAACAGGATATAAATAAGAGACTGAGGTTAAAAATATTTATTACTGTGAGAGGATGGAGGAAGGGAATACAACTTTATTGATACACTTGTTTTGTTTCCAGATATATAATAAGATCTTTAATCTTATTTATCCTGGTGTAATGTAATATATCAGATAATCACCTCCAGTTGTTCCAGGGACACTGAATCATAACAGCTCTGAGTTGTCCAGTGTGATTAAAGGAAGGTAGAAATAGTTCTCTTCCCACTGCCAAAAATCTTGCTGAGATTTTATTGATGGAATTTGTGGTGCTGAGCAAGAATGGCATGCCAAGCGGTCTGCTGCAGGACGGCAAGTACCCTCACTGAGTTATTTCATAGAATGGTTTCCCACGTTGGTCACAGCAAGTTAAAAATAAATTAATTCTGAAACCTGTGGTCTCTTCTTGTTTGGACTCCCTCAGTAAGTTTGTATCTCTTTTGCGTATTTGTCTGATAGATGCATGTTTCAAATTTCTTTTTCAGTTCTTCCTATTTCAGAGGTTAGATAGTTATACTGCTAATTAGAGCAAAATAAGGTCTTCATATGCTTCACCTAATGCATGTAATCTTGAATTTTCAAGTTATTATATACCAACCTCCATGATTTAGTTGTCTAGTTTTACATTATAAGGAGATACATAGTTTAATGATATCTTTTTAAAACTCAGATTTAGGTTAGCCTGTCATTTGGAACCGTGTTTTAGTACCATTAATGTAATTGCTATATAGATTATTTATAATCATTTCAGACAGACAACCTAAGATTATGAATAGTTAAATTTCTGTATTGCCTTTGCATTAGTTATTTCAAACGTATGACTGAAACTATGATTCTTCCATGCTTCAAAAGTATGGAGATGTTAATAAGCAGCAATTACGAAAGACTGCTATTAGCTGCTCACAGTGTAAATATTTCTTCATGATGTTGACATGTGAGTGCCTGTAAAAGATGAGTGCTCCATTCTGCTTTTCAGCATGCACACAAAAGTTTGCCAGGTATATCTAAAAAACCAGCTCACTTTTTCAGTGTAAGCAACGGTAGTACATAGCCTTTCAGTCTGTCATGCTATATTTGTGCTATAAATTAAGAAATGACTTGCCGAGTTTTTCCTGTTGGTTTGGCTGAACTGGACAATGCTTTGTTGGGAGCAGGATGGGATGGCAGGTACCACAGGCATGGTCCTGCTCCCATTTTAGCCAATAAGAATTTTAACACAGAAATAGAGGCTGGATAAGGCCTTCTGTGTTAAAAAACCCCTCAGTCCCGGTAAGGAGCTTCTTATCCTGCAGTTAAGAAAGCAGCTCATAAAGATGCTGCATATCAGCAGAAATTTATAAATACAGGCTTTAAAAATAATGTGCAAATCAAACATGCAAATCTGTAATTTTTTGCAAATCTGCATGAGAACATTTTAAGTTGTGAGCTCAGACCTCCTATGCCCCACGCATCTCTGTCACAAGCCTAACGTCACATGAAGGCTGATTGTCCTGCACAGAGTGCAATCAAACGCTACTGCAGTTCCCAGTGTCCCACACAGCGTGTTTCACGGCAGCTTGGGCAATCCTGCTGCGCTGTGCCATGGAGACGGTCCTGACACAGACAAAGATCCCACAGGAAAAAGAAGAAAGGAGGTGGTCATGTAATTGAAGACTGTATCATAAAGCACACCAGTGGGTGTAATTATGGTTGAATGTAATTATGCACCTCCTAACCTTATGTACCTTAATTATAGCACCTCCTAAATCTTTGAGTGCTTGACTTGGAGCTCGGTCTGGTGTAGCTCTGCTGGCCTACGAAACACACCATGGTTGTATCAGCTGTGACCCTCTTACTGCTGAAGACAGTTACTTGGTTAATGCAAGCATCAGTGGGTTTTTTTCTCTATGCGTTTAACTTTTTTAAGCTAGTTAGTGAAGAAATTTGACGGTAGACTTTAAAGAAAGTAAAGCTGTTACTGAGGGCTTTTGCTGTCTTGTTTTTCTGGGGAATGACAGCTATTCAGGAGGGCTCAGGGTAGCAGCTAGGGAGCCCAGGAATCTTGGAAGCTTCTCAGAGTGTTTGGAGCAGACAGCGTCGTTTTGGAAGTTGTCCAAACTGAGCTGAGTGTCGGAGCAAAACACGGTGCCCGGCAGCCTCCTGCCGCAGTCACGTGGCGTGACAGTTCCCTCCAGCACTCTCCCCCGGGTGACCTTCGCCACTCTTGCCCCTACCTACCTTTCTTTGTGGGTCTTCTCTGAAACTAGCCGTGATAAAATGTGTGTGTTTCACGTGCATGTGTCTCAAGGGCTCTCTATGGGAAGGAAGCTGTCCAGCCAGTTTGGTCTATGTCGTCATGGTGAAAGCAGAGAAGTGTTCCACCCACAGCAATGTTTTGCCCTTAATGGAAGAAATTAGCCTAACCCTCACACTCATTTGAAAACACTTAACAGCAGTAGGTAGGGAGACAGACTGACAAATGAATCTGGATGACATAATCTTTCGTCTCAATAGTATTTCCATGAAGAATAACAGCAACTTTGGATTTCAGTGCCTTTAAGAAAAATTCCTGCACTGAAAAAGTAAGAGAAAATGACTTGTCATCTTTAAGGGTCCTGAAAAATCCATATGCATGAGAAACAGCTGTACAGCAATACATAGCTTAAAGCAAAAACCGCCGATATTTAGCTAACAAAGTGAAAGATCACCTGGTGCTGTTGAATCTTGCTACCTTTTGATGGGGGGTGGGAGGTACAAAGAAGCTTTATTTGCTCTGCTGTGCAGTGACTAGGCTGTGTGACAACAAGTCACAAGACACTCTGAAGGGAACAGGTCGGGGGGGCGGGGGTGGATGCACTAGTGAGTAGGACTTGCACAAAAGTCATCCCCAGGGGCACAGCTTCATTTCAGATGGCTCCACCTGGAGTGTGGGTCTATTGCCCAGCCCTGCCCATTGGCAGCCCACAGTCTCATGAGGCCCCGAAAAAACAGTATGAGATGAACAGCGGCAATTAGTATCAATTTTTTAAATTACAATATGTGTTTAGACATTGTCAAAGTCCACTAATAAACCAAGAAATCCACTACAAAATTTTACCTACTATCTTGCCCTAAACTTTCTTCAGAGCATTCATCAGTTCCTTCCGAAAGCGTATCTCTTTCTGCTAAATAACCATAGCCAAAACCTTTCAGGCTGTACCCAGCCAAATGTTAATGTTGTTAGAAGCAGTAATAATTATGCAAGTAGTCGCTTCACTGGTCACTGAAGGTGAGTTCTGTATTCAACCTGAATACAAGCCGGCTATTGTGTTTTTAGTGAAAAAGTGTGAAATTTTATATCGGAAACAAAAATTCCCTCCTGACTCCTCTGTAGGTAAAGGCGATGGTGCTGGGAGAGGTGACAGACCTTTGATGGCTTTTGCAGTGTTGTAGAAAGTGGCGGAGATCACAGTGTACTAACTGATGAACTTGCAGGTGCCTGGATGAAAGATTCACGGCGTGCGTGGTGGCTCGGTAGCGCTGTTCTGACGAGCATTTCATTGTCTGATGCGTTTCATTCAGACAGTTGCTGTGTAATAAGAAAAACACTGGTACTTAGACTTCCCAGCGTGGCTGCTGTACAGCAGGTCTGTTAATGTTTCTTCCCCTCTATTATCTCCAGATTTGTTACTCTAATGACTTCTTTCCCCTCCCCCTCTTCTGCAAACTTTATTGAGACACCACTGGGAGCTTCTCTTCACATTTGTGCCCTTTCTCTTGACTCTGAATTAATTAAGGGTGAAACTGGAACAGTGACTCATAGCAAAGGAGGAGAGTTTCTTATTACTAATAAGCAAAGAAGGCCACAGGAACCCACTGTTTCCCGGCTCCAACAATGCCTTCCTTTGGTGTGTCATTCCCACATTGATCATGTTAGCTGATGCCTCTTTAGACACTGATTGCTATATTGATGAGTCTGAATTGGACGGTTTCACTATTTGGGGGCTTTGGGGGAGCCAATCTCCAAAAAGGTGAAAGTGCTAATTATGTTGGTAATTACTTTAAAGCTCTTATCCTACTTTTGCCAGTGTCCATTTCCATGGTAACGGGAGCAGGTACGGCAAATAGCATTCAGCTGAGCGGCTCGGAGCTCTTGGCTACGTCAGCGACGGCTGAGGTTGGAAAGAGACTACACAAAGCGCGCTTACGGATTTTCCAAGACTCCAGAGATTTCTCTGCCACAGACCTAACTTAAAATATCAAAAAGCTATCCTAAAAATGAGATTCCCTCTTTATGAGCTGTATAGACTTTTTTAAAGCTTTGGTTTTACCCTTAGGTGAGCTGGCAGGTCTTCTAAAGGCTGGGCTGCAGCCAGAGTCCTCAGGGTAAATTCTGTCTGACTCAGCAACTATTTTTTTTCTGCAGCCTCCTGGGCTGAGAACAACAGCTTTGCCACTTCCTGACTCTTGGGCCTGGCCTGCTAGGCAAATTTCGAAAAAGAAATTCCCACCAGGGCTTTGAGCGTGTCTGAAATTGTAAACAGACTGTATTCGGAGTGGTTTATGTCATTGACCTACAGTCGGTGTTAAACTTAGGCTGCCACCAGCTGCAGCAACTTCCTAGATATTTCGGCTTTTAGCAGGTAACTAACTGTGGTATTTCCCCACATCTTGTAAACACAAACCATTCACTTTTTCTTTATGAAGCAGCAACAATTCCAGACTGTTGTGGCTGGTTATTCACGTGCTCAGCAAAACCAAGTGTGATGTCTCTGTGCTCTGGAGTGAAAGTTCTGAAGTGAGCTGAGTGGAGTCATGAGCGATAAAAAAATCATAAGGTATCTTGCCTTCCTGGGTGACCTTCAGAGTTCAAAACAAGCTCCAACAAGAGCACTTCAACCGGGAAAACAAAATGCTTGGCTTTACAGACAGGTGCCTCCATAGGGCGTTTTTAAAAAACGACATCATAATGCAATAAGGATCATAAGGATTCTGTAGTATCGATTCCAGTCCCATGCTTCTGGAAATATTAACATCTAGAAATATTAATTTTATTCTGTGATTAGCACTGATACATTTAAAAAGAAAATTCTTTGTTAGCTAACACATTTCTTTTTATTTAATCTAAATAAACTTTATTCAATTCTGCAACTGATATTAGATTTCATTCGTAAGCAAGTCTGCTGTCCACGGTGAGATTATTGCTATCCTGTTTATTTAAAGGAAATAAATAAGAACAATAGATAAATCATAGATAAATAATATATGGTGCCTTAGAATTTAAGGAGGAAGTGGATGATCATAAATTTTGAAGAGCAGGGCACTTTTAATTACTTATGTCCATATGTAGGACCTTAAATATTTGCATGTGTTTCATTTGTTTCTTTCTATTCTTGACACTACTTATATGACACAGGATCAGTTTTCTAATTCTACATATCTAAAATAAGTGACAGTTAATATTTGGGCATGGTTTATCTTCCCTGATTTCAAGCAAAGAAAGATTAGTTTAAGTTCATAGGGCTTTTCCATGCTAAGAGATACCTCACAACTTTATAAGCCACACTGTCCTCTTCCCAGCAAAACTTTTAAGGTACTAGCAAGGGATAAAACGCAAAGTGGTGGGGGTCTACCTTTTCTAGAAAAAAAAAAAATGTTTTTGATGGCTAGCAAACTTGGGGGCAGGGGAAGGAGAAAGAATTGTTGGTAATAACATTCATGCAAGTGCTGCTGTTATTTTACTGACAGGTGACATAGTTACTAACCACAACTAGTCCCTGTACTAGGAAAGAGCAAGACATACTCTCTTCTCAGGATGTTTATACTGTAGAGTCCGCCCGCTTTCCTTGGATCCTTTCACTTACTGAAACGAACCACGTTACTGGCTACCAAAGTTCGATAGTGTGTTTACACGGAGACAACGGTGTGAGACTGACATATCTTGTGCCATCCTCTTGTCCTCATTTGGCTTATTATTATTTTACTAATGTCCTTTTACCCGGGGTCAAAGGGCGTTACTCCTGTGTTTTCCGTGTGGTTGCACATTAGCTACAGGTTGCTTTGTCATGTGGGACGTGTCTGTCTGACAAACGCTCCAGCCCCGTGCGAGTGGGACTAAGAGCAGAGGAGGTATCTCACTCGCTTCTCTCTGTCATAAAGAAACCTTCTGGGGAAAGAAACATGGGAAAACTGATTCTTTATAATAATCTAGATAGCTGCAAAGACAAAAAGGCTCCTCTGCACCCAAGCAGACCAGCTACAGAGCCCGATGGCTGATCTACCAAAAACTCAGAGAGCTCTCTGCAGCTGGAAAACAAGCAGGCTAAATAGGAGTGTATGATGTTATTTTACATCCTGGCAGAGAGATGGCTGTCATCCAAATTTCCCTCATGGAGAAATTTAGCAGAACTTTTGGACGCAGCATCTAAGGTGAATTGGGGATAGCATACTTACAAATATCTACATAAAAAAATAGCAGAGTTAAGGACGTTTACCCCAATTGGGTTACACAGAAACAACAATGATCTGAAACTGAAAGAAAAGCTGTTCTGAATATACAATAACATACTCTGCTCATCTTCAGTTGCATTCTGCAGAGCAGGCAAACAACTGGCAGCTGGAGACGGGTAATCTAACACAGCAAGTCCGCAGGCTGCTGGGTCAGAGAAATGGACCATTGTTCTGGTTCGTCTGAACTTTACGTGCAGAATATTTAATAATTTGACTGACTTAATTCTAAGGCTCCGTACATGAAAGCAGAACTCTTATGAAGCAGAAGTAGAGGAGACTGAAGGCAAAAGTGGTAAAGCAGGAGGGAGAGGAGAGAGAATCATGTGAAAAGCAAATATGGATGTGCTTTAGTGAAGAGGAAAAGCTTATGGGGGGGTGGAAGAAAGTAGGACCTATACCTAGCACATGATGCAAATTCTTCAAATCAGCACTTTGGAGAACTGTTTGCATATATTGGCACTCATGTTTAAGTCCACCTTGCAGAAACAAACTGATAAATGCTATTATGACTGATCGCAGATCAGAGAGATCCCGCTCTGCCCATGCTGCAGCTCGTATGCCACTGAAATGAGTTTCCCATGTTTGGATTTGCCTTCGTTTGTACCTCCAGTAATGAGGCCCTGGAGCTGTATTGTGCTGAGGACAAAACCATCCACTTGGGCTGCTTCTGCCCTTGAGTTTGCCCCCACACAACTTTATTTATTCCCTTTGTTCTTCCTTGACCGTGTGGGGTTTTGCACCTTTTAGAGGAAGCTGTGCAACCACCTGTTCTTGTTGGCAGGTTACATTGGCAAAATATTTGTTTCTCACAGGTGTGAGGCGGGCTCGCAGGGAAGAAAACAGTACAACACGACCATATTGTGCCCTTCACCACCCCTGAGCAACGAAGCGCAGCATCGCAGGCTTTTGTAAGGCAGGTGGCATGCTGAAGTCTGTGCAAGGGCTGTGCCAGTCCTGGGAGTTTTGAATGGCTACAGAAAACACCTATGATCATTTTTTGCCATTCTGACAGTAAGCTATTGTCATAATGTTTAGATGTCATGAGCCTGCAAGTATAGAAACTTATCCGGTTTATCAAGATGAACTGCCTTTTAGTTTGATTTAACTCTTCTCATTTCCCTGCTAGGTGTAAGCAGTTTGTGGTTTGCCCAAGACCTCAGCAGCGAGGGGGGGGCAGCACGGCGGCTCCGCTGTCAGCCGGCAGTTCTGGAGGAGTCGTTCATCAGATCGCAGAAGCTGAAAGTACAGCTATTTCTGTCCCCCTGCGACCGGTCACACTCTGCTGGTGACATCACAGCGGCCACCAGACATCCCCGCTGACAGAAGCGGTGGTCGGACTTGGCATGCCGCAGCAGCCTAGCCCCATGCTGCGTAACTGAGCTGCTTCTGTCAGTCACGTTTCCTGTGGCAGTTCAGCAAATATTGGCGCACGACCAAGAAGAGCTCAACGACTTTGAGAGGTTCTTCTCGCACCACAGCACCTATTATTTGCATTACAATGGCGTACCCAGTGCTGCAGATACTCAACACGGGAGGTTCCCTCTCCAGGGCTGTGTACCATCCAAAGCTGGAGGGAGCACAGCGCTCCTGCTACGCGTGGTTGGTGGCAGACCAGGATGCAGAGTTCAGAGCTTCTAAATCCTAGGTCAGCAAATTAACGAGATTATCCTTTCACTCTGACAACAAGATTGAGAGAGATTCTGATAACAGCAGGCCACCCAAAACCCAAGTTACATTAAATTCCCTGGAACTGTAAAACATTTAGATTTTATACTGCATGTACACTTAAGAAAGAAAACCAACCCACAACTCTGATGATAGTAAAATGTAAAAGTGCCACCTTGATCAAACAGATAGAGTCACATGTCAGTTGTGAGGCTGTTTGAAAGGTATACCACTGACATGTCTTTTGCTTTTAATAGCTCCCATGACATTATGAATACTTTCATAATTAAAATAACTTGTTCCATGAAAGAGCAGATGTCCCGGTACTTAAATACACAGTGTTGCCACACTGAGGTCTTCTGCTTAATGGCACTAAACGCAGTAGTTTGTCCTGATCAGCAGCTCTGCTGACGTCCTAGATGCCACTGAGAGCCAGAACAGGTGGGTCTTCCATAAACAAGAGTTTTAATGTGCCAGGTTTCTTACGAAGGGCTGGGTACATGCACCAATGCAGAGCAGTTCCCGGCATTGAGTACTTACGCTGGTGTCTGAATGTCTATTATAAACTCTTCCCTGACGTTTACGACCTGTCTATACGAAGGATTGCTTTACGCACAAGCAGTACTAGATGAAGCCAGGCCAAAATAATGAATTGACTCAGGGAGAGAAAAAGTCATAGACAAACCTTGCATTTAAAGAAGTCCGTAGCCCAAAGGAGACTTCAGCTGTTCTGTCACAAAAATCGAGCCACACACTTTCCCTACTTCTCCTACAGCAGAGGTGGTCCTCCCCCTGTTCCTTCCCCTTCACCACCTTTTCCAACAGACCCATTTCTTTCTTCCTTACAATATTGCCACCTGCAGCCTCTGTATTTTTTAGGGTCTGCTGAGGATGGAGCAAAAGAGTGGCTCCTCTGAGACCAGGTTCTTGCAGGCATGAGAGAGTTTCAGCATGTGCATGTCTTTGAGTGGTGTGGGGATGCCCATAGGGTCTGGCCTCCATCCAGCTCCTTCCCATACCCTTTGCTCAAACCACGGCAGCACTTCAGTGCGATGTCAGAGCTGTCAGGGAGAGCAAGTGCCCAGACTGGTCCTCTCCTCAGCCCAGAACATGGTGGATGGGTATCTGTTAACATCATACAACAGCGTACCCTCCTGGTTGCCTGGCGTGTGTGGGGACATGCATCCTGCCTTCTGACTACCTGTGTACCCTTTATGGGGCCAAAAGCAACTGTTCCCTGTCATGGCTGGATGTGCACTCAGCACGTGGTGAAGACTATGAAGGGTTTGGTCATGTTAGATTTAAATTCAGTACATGCCATGGAAGGAGCTTTGTCCATGTGTCCCTCCAGTGTCTCCTTAAGGTGCTCTGCTGGCCTGACCAGGTCTCAGAGTGCTTCATCTCAGCTCCAGGCACCGATGCCTGAGTATGACGGTGGCTGTGCCCAGGAGCTGCCAGGACTGCATAGAACGGCCTTGAGGAGGGAGAGGAGAAAGGTGACCTAGTTGTAGATGTGTTTGCTTGAAACTTGTGCGCTAAGAATCTGAGCAGTGGAAAACCTATCTTTAACATGTTTGCAGGACTGGATCTGCACTCCCATCAGTATTTGTCACGTTGAGAAAGAACACCTATGCTATCCAGTAAAACTTAATAATAATAATAGTAACAATCCATCCTAGCCCAGTTCTGTGGTACTGCATTACTGGATCATTTCGCTTATTAGCATGACTTGCATTTACAGCAAAACTCAGGCAGATGATGAGTATGAGGGAAAGCAGAGTCATACTAATGGTTAATGGCCATCTCCATTTTATCATATTCTCAGAGTAAGGAACTCCCACTTTCTCCTTTAAATCCATTTTGGGGTGTTTAAATTCACATTTGTATTGCATTATTCCATTAATTTTCCCTGATGTTTATAAATTGCCTACATGAAATCCACTGTAGGTTGAAATCAGAAGTATGCAATATCTAGACTGCCTTAGGAATGTCCTTACTCCGGGAAGGGATTTTATAGGTTTGCAAATCATCCTACTGCCCTCAGCACATTGCTGCACATGTCGCAGGATCGGGCTCCAGCGGAGCAGCTGCCAAACATCAGCCTTCCCCTCGGGCTGTTTCACGCCTCTGCCACTGCCTGTTGGCTAACAGCAAGGATACGCGTCACTTGTGCGCTATGCCCTGGCCCATGCCTGAGTCAGGGCCAAAGTGCAAACCCCACAGCCTGGGTCAGGAGTGGGGAGAAAATGCCTGTCGCTTTCCTTGCCCCGTGACGCCAGAGGCTCTGGCTGTGCGGTGGCACTGAGTCACTCCCGCTCCCAGCAGCCGCGACCCCGCTGCCGGCTCCGTCCCAGGAGCGCAATTAATCAAGGGTATGAATCGCAGCGACTGCTGTCTTCCTCCAGGTCTGGAGCCCGGAGGCTCCTCTTGCCGTTACAACGCTCTGTGCGTGAAGCCTGACTGTGCTGCAACATTGGAAAAGTTTCCTTTTTTTCTTTCTTTTTTTTTTTTTTCTTTTCCCCACAGGGTGTTTTAGCTTTGAAAACTGTAAATCTGTAGAGAAAAGAGTATGCAGATTCTGCTACTGTAGCAGCAAGTCTTTGTGCCAAATTTTGTGATATAGCATATATACCTTTAAAGCCTCACCGCATTATGCTCATTATAAAACTATTTGCATTGGGAAACTTTGATTCTGCGTGACTGGATAAACCATTAGCATGAAATTTCTTTCCTTCTTTTCCAAACCATCGTTATACATGGTATTAACACTGAATCTTAAATTACCCTACATATTTGTCTGACAATTCTGTATTGTGTATTGGTCTAAACATGCCTTAATGTCAGTGGTTTTTTGCTATCAGTTCACTTGTTAAATTCTCTCTGCCTGGAAGATGGCCCATGAACACTGGGGAGAAAAGCCTTAGTTATGTGAAAGATATCAGTGATCTAAAGTGGGAAATTTTTAGAGCAGGACAAAAGTTCAGTGGGAATTTCATAAGATCTCACTCTTAGCTATCAAATTAAAACAAGATTAAATATGTTTCTGAAATTATCTAGCACATGGATATACAGTCAAGATTTACAATAACTTTCTCTAACAAGAATGTTTAGTAACAGAGCTTAACAAGCAATGGAGTAGGAGTATTACAAATTGGCAGAGCACTAAAAATATATATTTACCAATCTGACTTTGGAAAATTTGCATCCTCCCGAGTATTTTAGAAAAAAAATAATCAACGGGCCTAAGAGTTCCATGAACTCAAGAAAATCTTATAACCACTTCAATTCAGCTCATTTTAATTATATATTCAGACTATTATGCTTATGTGATTGGTTATTTGCTTATGGAATGCTCATTTGTAGCGCAGCCCTTCCAAGAGGTTTTATCTCTCCTCAAAAGCAACAAAATACACTCATGACGTGTAATATGTTTAGAATATGGTCAGTAATCCTGGGTGTTTATCACTGTCTTTTGGTAATTTTTCTGAGGCCTCTGCAAAAGTCTGCTATTTTTGCTTGGAGGCTAAGTGCAGCATCATTGGTGGAGGTAATGGTGGAAGCGGTACAACACCACTTAGTTAATCAAAGAGAAAAATGGTTTAGAAAAAAACAATTTTCAGTGCACAGAGAGAGAGGAGTAATAAAAGTAATGGTGGCCTGTCTACCTTAGTGCTGCAGTCCTTCCTGAACTGAAGGCTAAGAGAAGTTGTAAACTTTGGTATATATTTTTCAAGCCAATAAATATTAGAATTTATTTGTAAGTGAGCTTTCAGTGTTGTAATGGAGCTGAATGAAAAAAAAAAAGATTCTATTATCTCTCTTAAATCTGTGATAATGCCGCAGCATAATGCTATTCCTTAAAGCATTTTCCACAAGTAATATATGGAATGACTGCTGTACAGGCTTCACATTTGGAACAGAACTGTATCTGTTTATTGTAATCTTAAAACCTGCTTTCCTGTGTCCTAAACAGTTCTTTCTAAATAACCTATGAAATCAGATTACTTATAATTACAGAAAAAACCCAAAACCCTTACTTGTTCTGGTTTGTTTTTTTTTTTACGTTGATCAAAACCAGAATTCCTGTTCTTACCGTATTACTTAAGTTGCATTAGCATATGTGCCATAAACCTGTACTTTACCCGATGTGAAAGAATGATCTTCGAGTTTCTTCAGCTAAAACATTATTCAAATGGCACATGCATGCAGAAAAATATTTTATTGGAGAAAATAGTACTGGATCTTGGTTAACAAAACCAACAAATGGAATGGAATTAATTCATTGCCTCCATTTCTTTTAGCATATCATTTAGCACCCCTAACTTCTGAATGATTAGCCTGTATTTTACAGTCAAAATGCATTATACTAAAGAACTCTAAACAAATGTAATCATACTTTCACCATATTATGCTTACCTTTATTATGCTAAAAAAGTGCATTTTGTTCCCCATCCTAGCCCAAAGAAAATCAGTACTTTACAATCGAAACATCCATTTTCAGTAAGAGAGCTAAATGAGTCTGTCTTTTTCCAACTAGTAATAAAGTTTAGAGATTCTTATTATTTATTGCATAAACTCTTATTACTATTAGACTTAATTTAATTTGAGGTCTAAGTCAGCAGGAAACTCCAAGCACTAATAGGTGCTGTTCAGAATCTCAGAAGCATGGTTTGAATGAGAAAATCCAGCATACCTTTTTCGAAACAAAAATCTCAAATGCTGGAAGACATAAGATAAAATCTCGTGTTTTATATAAAAAGCTAAGTTAATGACAGTTTAAGGCATAGTGTTTTTGTGTTTTGTGGATGAAAATATAATGGATGAGAATGTAATACTCAGAACCGAATTTATTTTGCAACTGAAAATATTTTTAACTGACATTTTGGAACACACGAGAAACTTGTGATGATTTTATGTTGGTCAGAGAGTAGGCCAGTCTATCACCTTTCCCATATGAAGCTGTCTGTGTTGGAGGGGTAGCTGTTTCTTAAAGAGATCTGGCTGCCATTTTTAGAACTCTTTTTAAGAACATTTTTAAGAGAAAGAAATGTAGAGTTATGGTAAAAGTCCGCCTTTGACCTTTGTTCTAGTGTGTTTAGCCGAAACTGGTAGCTTCTGAACTTCTGCCTTTGCCTCTCTTTCCGGGTGCTGTGAAGCTGCTGCAGGGCAGTAACCGGTCTCTATTCACCTGACACACGTAAAGCTTTCTCTTTCACTTTTTGTAAATTAACAGTCTGTACTGTAGGTAAACAGAAGATTGACCTCACCCAGTAATATCATTAGAAACGCTATCTTTTTACGCAAGCTAGTTTTGTGTAGTCTACAAATATACAGATAGGAGGTTTGTCTTGTGTTTCTTTACCATAGGACGCCCTAGAAAATAATGGTTGTGTATTGCAGAAAAAAAAAAAAAAAAGGAGGGGAAGGACTATATTTAAGCGTGATTAAATTGAGTTTGTTTTTTCACTGCTGTGTTTACTTTGTCTTTTTGTAACTGAAATCTGAAATCTATGCAAAAATATCTGAGTGTGGGAGAGGGAAATGGAGGATCTCTGTGTGTTTTTATTCCCAAAACAGCACAAGGAATTAATTTTAACTTAGGTTTGTGTTATGTAAACTGCCATCAATGGAAATGGGAAACTTATAAGACAAATGTAGACAGTTCCAGGTCATTTTTTAACCACAGTGTGACTTGTTCACTCTTTTATTATTTTTATCAACAAAGTTTAACAAGTAATGGTGGTACATCAAAGCAAAGTGTACTTAAAAGATGGATTTTACGATGATGTCAGCTACATAGCATTAGCAGCCTTCTTCAAAAAGATATTGCTCTTTAGAAAAGGCGTAACACTCAGCTTCAGAATATATGAAAATGCTCCTTAAAAAACAAACCAGATTAAAAAACCCAAAAAGGAATATTTCCACTCTTTTTTGTTTAAAAACAACCAGTGAATAAATGCCTCCCTATCTATAAAAAATTATTTGCTTTGTTTAAAGTTTAAGTAATCAGACCGCAAAGCTCACATGAACTGAAACTCCATATTTTATTATTCAGTAGTCAAGTAAGGAGAAATGAAAAAAAGTATACAAAACATAAAAAAATACAAGTATACAAATATCTACATATACTTACAAAATGTGCAGTACTTCAGTCACCTAGAAGGATGCAAATTAGATTAAAAAAAATGTTTGTGTGCAATATGATACATTTGGATGACTCAGCTTTATACTTCCAGCAAATAGAAATTATATTTAACACCCGACTAATTAATTTCAAGCATTAGAGAACAACTAAAATCTATCCCAGTTTAATTATTTAAACTGTGCATTGGATTAACAAAGCATATTCTGAGTACATCTTACTATCTACAAGCAAAATATCATTAATTTAGATGGGTTGCGTTTGCTGCACTATGGCACTGACACAGTTGTTTTTTCCTACAGCTGCGATGAGAATTATCAAGTGGGATAAATTAGCAGAGTCCTAGGACCCCCATTGTAACCGTCCTTTTTGTGAGCAAGAAATCCAGCCCACATCAGAAGTATTTAGGACTCTTACTTTCCCTAGAACAAATGGAATTAAATGCCAAAATACATTTATTTGATCTAGATTCTAGCCTTTTTTTCAAAAGTCTCTAATACATATTCAGTCTTTAATCCTCAAGTGGCTGTAAACAACCACAAGGCTCCGGCAGAGCAGTGTCAGGCCAAAAATGGGAAAGTACTGAAATGCCTTGACGGAAGTTCCAGAGACTTGATGTTACGTATGCGTTTATTTCATTAAGTGGGGTATGATATTTGCACAGGTCTGGGGTTTTCTTTTTGGAGTGATGCGCTGTGCTGAGTGGGTATTTCATTACCTCTCCATCTCTTCTGTCCTCTCTGTACTGTTCCCTCCTCTCTACCCCTTCATTTACTAATCTCCCTCTCCTTTGTAGTCTTCTTCACCCACAGACGTAATGACTTCTCCCTTCTCCCAGTCCTTTGTTTGTCTTTACCTCATTTTCCATCCAACCATCACTTCTACTCTTCAATAAAGTCATAACAGAAAAAAGCAAATTACCTAGAAGAGAGAGACAGACTAGTTGATGAAAGGGTGGTATGACTGTTGCCACTGTGGTAGCAAAACGGACATGGCAGCTTTCTGTCTAGCATGATGTTCACCCTAACTGAATTTTCCTGCTTATGCTGCTGAATGATTTTGCAGAGTGCCTGTATTTTCCCAGCCCTATGCAACTACGCTAATTTTGAAAACTAGTTCATCTCCTTTCATTTCCTTTTTCAACTGCTTCTCTCTTCTCCCAAGGCTTTGAGAAGACCACTGGATATCTTTCTGCTCTATTTGATAATATTTATTTTCACTTATATCTCCTTCATCCCTTCACAGTTTTACATTAATTTGAGAGTACATACTAACTGCTCACATCCATTTCCTCTGTAGTCACCAACAGCTATTACTTTCTAAGTATTATTCCCTCAGGTTTCTCAGTGTCAGCAGCTCCTTCCTACACTGTAGCCTTCTTAATTGAATATTTACCTGCATTTCTTTCCTAAAGAATCACTCCCACAGTTTTCAGAGTGCTGATCCTTCCTTTACAAGAGAACATCTGCTTTTTCTTCTTCATTTCCAGAAGCCTCTATACACAGGCAGCATGACTGGAATTTGCCAGTACTGTTCTTTACTTCACACGTAAGAAAGTAAAGCAACTGTTGGGGCACCTGCATGATATTTGGATGTCATAGAACTGGCCTCTTCTCCAACTCACTCCATCATGGTCTGCCTGGACTTGTTTTCTTCTTCCCAAGGCAGCACTCTTCCTCACTTGGGACCAAAACATCTGTTTATCGCTATTTTTCACCCTTCAAAGGCTGGTCCTCCTCGGAAGGTGAGCTGAACTATTTCATTCAGCTCCAGAAGAGAGGAAGGTCTTCAGTATTCAGTAGTGGCTAAACACTCCCCTTTTTATTGCAGTCCCATAAATAGAATGCAGCACTGCACTCCAGGTGCTTTTCCTCTTTATGCAATCATTATAGGAAGAAAGAATTCATGGGACGTTTCCTATACATTGTGGTACAGAAGCAGTTTAATCTCCTCTGGAAGCATAGCCACGTATGACTGGGAAGGCATCACTTTCAATGTTGTAACGAGGGACAAGACAGCTGTAAAATAGTAATTTGGGCATCTTAAATTCAATTTTTATTCCCCTAAGAAATGCTTTAAGTTTCCGGTGAAGCTTGGTTATTCAAAATTTCAGCAGCTGAGAGTGGCTTGTGCCTCTTTCTTTATTGGTGAGGGGTGATGGCAGAGGGCATTGACTTGTTTGCTGCAACGCTGAGATTTTCAGGACTTCTCCTTTCTAAGATCAAGCAGTTGAGGGGGAGGTGAGGAAAAAGAAAATGTGTGTGGTGGGGGATGAGAGCAAGGAAAGAAAGGAGTGCTTTCCACTGAACATCTGAGAGTGAGTAAAGTATTGTATTTGCTGAGACATCATTATTTTTAACTAGCTCTTGAAACTTCTGGCATGGTCACTGCCTGGAACATACAAATGAAGGCAAATGAAATGAGCAGTTAGGGAAAGATGAGATCTGCAGAGGTGCAGCTGTTTTTTACGAGCAGAGGAATTTAAAATGCCCACAGCAACACTGCAAGTCATACTCCCTCACCTGAGGACTACAAGACTGCTACCTCTTGTGCAACTTTTCACATTAGTGGCATATTAACCAGGCAAAATAGGGAGATTTACTGGCTGATGTTCCTTTCTCAGGATTGCCAGCCCGAGTAGATCATAAGATGGGCAAACTGAACACCCGTCCTGGTACGCTTGGATGTATCCAGCCAACACTCAGGTTCTCGGCCAGGCACTCAAGGAAAGCGTTGCTGGCTTGTATGTGAGCCTTCTCCACAACAGTGTGTGCCAGCCTCGGAGTCTCACTCTGTACACTAGTGTCAGCACTGTCTACAGCAAACTGACTTGGATATGTCTTTCCACGATAAAATCAAGTCAGGCTTTTCCTAACATATGCAAATGAAAGGAGAATTTCTGGTTACCTACTTTTCGCTCTCCTGCAGTGGACTATGATATTTTATTTGGCATGGCAATAGAGCAGCAGGACAAGTGTGGCGAGTTGTCTATGGCAGCTAGAGATCGATGTGGTCCTCATTTCAGCAAGGTCTGAGCTCCTTCCACATTGCACTGTACGAGGGGAGTGTTTGTCAGGAGGGTCCGTAAGTGCTCTCTGAAGCTCTGTATCTGATTTCTGCAGAGCAAGGACATGAAAAGAGCTTGCAGTGCTGTGTCATGAGTCTCCAGTGTTGTAATGAGGAAGCAGAATTCAGGGGCAAATAGGGGCTTTCTTACCTTCCTAACCCTTCCAGGACATTCTCAGCTTGGGAAGGGCGGGAAGGCAATAATTCAGTAAAACTTTATGCGTGTCTCATTTCATAAGCTTCAAATGCATATATAGACTTTACGCTATCTCAACAGCTAGTGCGTACTAAAACTGTATCACATGAAATTAAGGTGCTTCAATCTATGCCGATTTAGTGTACTTTTCTGATTCAGTGTAAACAAGCCCTTAGGTCACAGATCTACAGTCATGTGTACAACTTTATTTCTATTAGTAATCTCAGTGAAGGCAATATGCTTACTCATATGAAAAATATCTCTGCGTCTGAAAAAGCAGTTCTTCGTATTTGAAATCTCTGTAGCAGCATGCCTGTTAAATTACCTAACTTTCTGGGACATCATTCATTTTTTCCAAACTTATATGTGATTCACATAACTTTCATGTCTATGTATTTCTATTGACATTTATTTGTCTTAAAATTAAAGAGTAATTAAACTTATGCCATAGGTGTTTTAGACTAAAAGGGTGAATGCTTATCACTTAAATATTTGTGCATGTATATGCTACATATATGATTTATATACATATATGTCTCACAAATATTTCAGACTTAGACTTTAGCAGATTGAGATGTGTGTGTGTGTGTGTGTGTGTATACATATATCCAAGACTCTATTTATTAATGGTTGTATTGAAAGATAAATACATGGCTGACAAAAAGTGACAATACAAATTACCCTGTAGAGGAAACCACAAATCAACAAACTCTTCAGAAAATCAGCCACCATGCAAGACATACTAGACAAAAAGTCTCCAGAACTGTCCTGCAAGGATCAGGCTCTGTATTTGAATTAACCACCCAAATATCATCTATGAATCTAACAATGCAAAAACAAAACCCTCAATGACAGTATCTTCCTGTCTATTACGTACTATTCGATGCTGGTATATATACAGAAAATTGTTAAGTAATTACAACATCTCCTAAAACATATCCTTGAGGAGTTGTTCATGGAGCCCTTTTCCACCTCTCTTTTCAGACAACAGTTCCAGTATTAAATTCACAATCCAAAGCAGATTTCCCCTGTACTAACAAACATTCATTAGAACCAAACCTTGCTGGCACAGCAAATGCAAAATTCATGAGTACTGATGTATTTAACAGAATTGATGTCGGTGCTCAAAAGAACTATTAATTTCCATGGGCCTTCTTCATACACTTTTAAAAAATGTGATATATTACACTAAACACATCGCATACCCTCATGAGAATTACATGCATGAAACTAAACCATCCTTCACTACAATGAACTCACACAGATAACTGATCAAGCACAAAACAGGCAAAGGATAGGAGAATATTTTTTTCATAAAGAAAATATTCCGGCTCTTGCACAGTCCAGGTCCTCACAGGGGACCTACAAGTCATGTTTAAAAAATAATCCTGGGAACTAAATTCTTAACGGTGGATAATCAAATTGTGGACTCAGTAGCAACATCGTTTTTAAAGCTCACAGTTTTCTTGCTGATTTATGCCTGTACACTCATGTTAGCAACTGTTTTCTCTCCAGTGCTTTAATTGGTTAAAATAATTTTATTACATTAAGAACGATCATGTCCCAATTTTACTTAGGTTGGATTTTGCCACTTGTCAGATCTGATTAATGGATGTCAGTCAAGGCAAAAAGTTCGTTTGTTTTCTCCGATTATATTGGTTGGTCTAATTAAAGACATCGCCTCTTCTACAAACCTTGTCTCATTTGTATCACACAGTGTAATAGCCACAACATCATAACTGTACTCTCAAAATGCACAGAAGTGAGATAAACTTCTAATAGAAACACCTTTCTCCTACTTTTACAGCAAATGGAATGGGTATGGGAGGAAGACGGAAATAATGCAATAAATTTTAACTTCAGATAAAGACAGACCACTATAGGAAGGTTGGAAAACAGTGCCCTAAAGGCCTCATAACAGCGACTGTATTTTACAGTGAATGCTTTTGCACAAATTGATAGGTTTCTGTGCCACCTGCATTTAGGTTTAAGTGGATTTGTCCCACCAGCAGTAAAGAACAAGGCTATTTTTTTCTTGATGAAATCTTTTCTGTGCAAATTCAGAGAGGGGCTTTCTTGCCAAAGTTGTGTGTCTATTTAATCTGAATGTACGCTGTCTAATCACAACACTTTGAAATATGTTCCTGAAAATGTGTTGAGTTGATGCTGTCATGATGGCTAGTTGTAAACTTTGCTATGTTGCTAATAATGGTTAATCAGAATCTATGCAGTTTTGCAACCTTAGGTTAACAAGGTAAAACATTTAAAAGATTTTATTTCTAGAAATCATAATAAAGAGTAATTACAGGTCTAGACTAAAGTGCACTTCTCAAAGCACTTAGTAAAGCCACTTTCTCTGTTGAGTGCTTTTGCTCGTTTGCAGGTATGGAAATGAGTTAATACACAACTTTTTCACTATTTCCTTACTGATGTAGCATAATACTCATACCTGCCATGTAAGGCTTGTATTAAAATATCTTTTGGATGGAGGAAATCAGTAGATGAAACCTGTGACTTAAAACATTAAAAATATTACTTGAGTTTTCTTGTTTGCAACTACTATGCCTTGAAACTTAGGACAGATATAACTGAAAAAATGTCTGGTTTAGATTTTAAAAAGCTGCTCTGAAACCATTCTTGCCAAAGGAAAATTAAAAATTTCTAGAACGGCTTTCAGTTACAATACTCATACAAGGGCAATCTTTTATATTTTGTTTATTCAAAGGAGAAGGACAAAATACCTTAAATAGGAGAACATTTCTTAGCACTTGGAAATTTATATTTGTTGAGTGGGGAGAAGCAGAGACCATTGATGAACAGCGTTCCTCAGGGGTTGGTACTGGGACCAGTGCTGTTTAACACCTTTGTCAGCAACACAGAGAGTGGGATCGAGTGCACCCTCAGCAAGTTTGCCGACAACACCAAGCTGTGTGGTGAGGTCGACACACTGGAGGGAAGGGATGCAATCCAGAGGGACCTTGACAGGCTTGAGAGGTGGGCTCATGCAAACCACATGAAGTTCAACAAGGCCAAGGGCAAGGTCCTGCACATGGGTTGGCGCAATCCCAAGCACAACTACGGGCTGGGCAGAGAATGGATTGAGAGCAGCCCTGAGGAGAAGGACTTGGGGGTGTTGGTGGGCAAGAAGCTCAACATGAGCCAGCAATGCACGCTAGCAGCCCAGAAAGTCAACCGGATCCTGGGCTACACCAAAAGAGGTGTGACCAGCAGGTCGAGGGAGGTGATCCTGCCCCTCTACTCTGTTCTTGTGAGACCCCACCTGGAGTACTGCGTCCAGCTCTGGGGTCCCCAGTACAGGAGAGTGTTGGACATGGAGTGTTGGAGCGAGTCCAGAGGAGGGCCACGAAGCTGATCAGAGGGCTGGAGCACCTCTCCTGTGAGGACAGGCTGAGAAAGTTGGCGTTGTCCAGCCTGGAGAAGAGAAGGCTCCAGGGAGACCTTACAGCAGCCTTCCAGTACCTGAAGGGGCCTACAGGAAAGCTGGAGAGGGACTGTTTACAAGGGCAGGGAGTGATAGGACAAGGGGTAATGGCTTTAAGCTGAAGAAGAGTAGATTTAAATTAGGTTTAAGGAAGAATTCTCTACTGTGAGGGTGGTGAGGCACTGGAACAGGTTGCCCAGAGAAGTTGTGGAGGCCCCATCCCTGGAAGTGTTCAAGACCAGGTTGGATGGGGCTTTGGGCAACCTGGTCTAGTGGAGGGTGTCCCTGCCCATGGCAGGGGAGGTGAAATTAGATGATCTTTGCTGTCCCTTCCAACCCAAACCACTCTATGATTCTATGCATCCTGGTTTTGTCTGAGAGAGAGTTAATGTTCTTTCTAGTAGACAGTATAGTGCTACGTTTTGGATTTATTGTTGAGGGATATTAATTAACATAAATAAGGAGGTTTTAATTAGAATAAATTACTTAGGAATATAATAGAGTGTGATTAGTGCTGTCTGCTTAGCTTTACTTAGCATGAGTAGCTAGATTTGCTGAAGCCTTTCGGCTGTGATAGAGGTATTTTTCTCAGTAATTTTCCTAGTAGTTTTCCTAACAGCTAGTACAGTGCTGTGTCTAGTCTTGTAGTATGGAAATGTATTTTGATATCACACTAGTGCTGCGGTAATGTTTTTCCATGTCTGGGACTCTTCAGTTCTCCATGTTCCACCAGCAAGGACAGGTGTACAAGGAGTCTAAACCAGACGATAAGGAGGCTCCAGCCTTTGGGGACACTACAAGTCAACAAGATAAGCACCTGCCTGCCTGGACACAGAAGAAGAATCCAATTAGATGTTAGAAGACCTCAGACCAAAAATCACTCTTGGACTAAAAGACATGTGGACAGCATGTGAGGGGTGCGTGAGGGGCGGGTGTGTGGGACCCAAGGGTGTAATTGCCCCAGGATTTCTTTGTTCTGGGTCCCTCTCTTTGGAGGCACCCAGCCCAGGCTGATCCTGCTGCTGCACCTTTCAGTTTAATTCTTTTATAAAATCCAATGCCTGAGACTCTGCTGTGGGAAACTTAGGGTCAAGCCTGAAGAAGGAGGAAGTGTGCCCAAGAATAAGTGTGTGTGTGCGACACCATGAACGGTGTGTGAATACTCAGGCAGCAGCTACTCCTTTAACATTTAGGATGAGAATAATGTTGATAACACACTGATGTTTTTAGTTGTTGCTGGGTGGTTGTAGTGCCTACACAAAGTAAAGGGCTTTTCAGGTTCTCATGCCCTGCTGGGTGCACAAGAAGCTGGGAGAGCACAGCCAGGACAGCTGGCCCAGGCTGGCCAAAGGGATATTCCCTACCATGGAATGTCATGCTCTGTATGTAACTCGGGAAGCCAGCCGGGAGATGGGATTGCGGCTCAGAAACAGACTGGGCATTGGGTTGGGTTTTTTCCTCTGCATGTGGTGAGCAATTACATTTGTGCATCATCATCATCATCATCATCATCATTATTATTATTATTATTATTATTATTATTATTATCCTGTGTTATCCTATTAAACTGTCTTTATCTCAACCCACAGGTTTTTTTACCATTCTCCTCTCCATCCGCTTTGGGGGAGATGGGTGAGTGAGTGGCTGCGTGGTGCTCAGTTTCTGGCTGGGGTTAAATCACAACACTATGACTCTATGAGAAGGGAAAAAATAACCAAAGAAAGAGAACTGAAGATTTCATAAAGAAGAGAAACGGGGAAGACAAACTGGTTATTGTTTAATTACACTTAAAAATTGATTTCTTATATGTTGAAAAAAAAATCTACAACTGTTTTAACAGATTCTGAAAAAAATGTAATTGTTTTCCCAAAACTAAAGTAATGTTTTATTGTGAACTCTATTTTGCAGATGGAGGATAATCAAAAGGATTGAACTCTCCTAAAAATGTTCCATGGTAGCTTTTCTACAGATCAAAACCTCTTTACTTAAAGTACAATCTGTTAGTGTAACAGGCCTAGAGACAGGATAGTTCATCTCAGTGGACTGTTGGAATCTCCGTGCTTCCGAACAATTTAACCTGTGGTTCCAAACATGGTAGTCCGTAAGAAATTCAACCTTAAATATCATTGATCCAACACTGAAACCAGGAAGTCACATATTGGTGGGTTTTTATTTTCCAGCTTTTAACAATCACAACCTACTTATCAGACAAAGGTACATTATTTAGATATTTCTTGTCTGGCCTTAGGCCAGCAGGGGTAGGGCTACACAATGGACTTCTGCAGCAGCATGACAACTTGATTCATATCACATTCTACATTTGGGTTTACTGTAATAATGTCCCCCCTTTGAGACTTATTGAAATCCTATTTTTTGACAAGTCTGACTTCCACTTTGCACAACTAATACATAAGATTGAGGCATTTGTCTAGTAATTAGACTCTTTCCTTCTGAGTCTGAATATAAACAAGGTCTTCTGGCTGAAAGGGATGCACAGGGGTGTCCAATGGCAATGGTACTCTCTGATTTAAATACCTATGTAAAGAAGATAAAATCTACAAAAGAGAAATTAAGTATTCTTTAATAATTTCCTGCCCTTTAAGGTGCATTTGATCTGATTCATCCTTTCTACTTTCCCACTAGATTAAAGTCTCCCTGGAACATGGAGATCCCATTTTATTTTCAAAATTTTTTATATTCCTTGCACCACTTCTGCTATGAAGTGAGGTCCATTGTCAGAAGATATTCCTTCTGGGACACCAAATCTAGGAATTATTTCTTTTAACATTACCTTAATTACTTCTCTTGCCTTATTGGTGCGACAGGGGAAAGCTTCAGCCCAGCCAGAAAAGGCATCTACTAAAACTACCAAATACCTATACAGCCCACATCTAGGTAACTCTGAAAAATCTATTTGCCAGTATTCCTCAGGCGTTATTCCTCATTTTACATTTCCCCCTATTGTTTCCTTCTCCACCTATGGATTATTAGCACAGCGTGTTGCACATTTGTTCAATACCATGTCAGCAATACTTTGCATTTTCAGCCCTATACCATATTTTTTTTCAGCAGCCAGGACTAATGCGTTAGAGCCCACATGTGTTTCTTGGTGTAATTTCTTTAATGCATATTCCATTGTTTTTTAAGGAATCAGGAGTTGTTTTAAAGGTGTCACCCACCATCCTTGTTCAATTTTGGTACAATCTAATTGTTCAGCTAATTGATCTTCCTTTTTGGATCCAGTCTTTTCAGGGCTGCTTCCTTTGCAGCTGTATCAGCTCTTCGATTTATTCCCTTTTTGGTGTGCCCGACGATGACTTATTACAACTTTCCTTGGCTGTAATACAGCTTGTAGTAACTTCACAATCTAAGTTCCATATTTAACAGGAGTTCCTTGTGAGTTCAAAAGTCCTCTTTCTTTCCAGATTGCCCCATGAGCATGGGCAATTCCAAAAGGGTATTTTGAATTTGTGAAGTTATTAGCTCCTTTTGCAGTAGTTATTTCTAAAGCTCAAATTAAAGCAATTGACTCTGCCTTTTGGGCTGAAGTATCGTAAGATAAAGGTTCGGCTTCCAGAACACGGTCTTGGGTCACTACTGCACATCCAGCACATTGCTTTTCTCCAGATATAAAGCTACTTCCATCTGTATGTAATTCTCAATCAAATTCAGAAAGAGGAGTATCTTGTAAATCTGACCATCTGTAATAAACTTGCTCTATTGTTGTCAGATAATCTATGTTGTAGTTCACTTTGTTCTGAGATCAGCAGCAGAGTCGCAGGATTTGAAGGGGTACATATTGAAAGGGTGACATCATCTCGCTCCAGTAAAGCAGTTTGGCATTTAGCTAGTCTGCTAGGAGAAATCCAATGGTGTCCCTTGTTTTCTAGGAGAAAGATCATAGCATGGGGTACAAACACAGTTATAGGTTGTCCCAAGGTCAGTTTTCTGGCTTCTTATGGCTGTTGCAGCAACAGCTCTCAAGCAAGCAGGCCATCCTTTACCAACATCATCTAACTGTTCAGAGAAATAGCCCACACATCTCTTCCATGTTCCCAAGAATTGAGTTAAGACTCCTAAGGCCACTTGCTGCCTCTCATACACATAAAACTGAAAAGGGTTTTTCTAAATTTGGAAGTCCTAATGCAGGAGCTTCCATAAGTTTTTTCTTGATTTCATCAAACCCTTTTTGGCATTCAGCAGTCCATTCCAACAGCCCTTCTGGACCCTTGGTGGCAGCATATAGTTTTTTAGCAATCAATCCAAAATTAGGGTTCCACCATCCAGCCATACCCAAGAATCCTCAGTTGTTTCTTTGATGTTGGTACAGCAATTCTGCAAATTGCTTCTTTTGCTCCACACTCAGTCTCCTCTGTCCCTGCATAATTTCAAATCCCCAATATCGGACTCTATCTTTTGCTATTTGTGCTTTTTTCTTAGAAACACGGTATCCTGCAAGTCTCCAAAAATTCAGTAGACTAATTGTAGCTTCTGGACATTCACTGTAATTACTTGAGCCAATTAATAAATGATCAACATACTGCAACAAAGTTATGTGCCCATTATTATCTTGCCATTGTTCCAATTCTTTTGGCAATACGTTAACAAATAATGTGGGGCTATTTTTGAATCTTTCTGGTAATACAGTCCAATATAGCTGAGTCTTTCATCCAATAGTCGGGGTTTTGCATTCAAAAGCAAAATGAGCTGACTCTTGTCATCCAATGGAATGCAAAAGAAAGCACCTTTTAAATCTACAACTGTAAAATACGTGTTATTTTCAGGGATGGAAGCAAGTAATGTATATGGGTTTGGCACCACAGGGTGGACATGGACTGTCCGAGTATTAATTTACCGCAAGTCTTGTACCAATCTATATTCTTGAGAATTAGGCTTTCTTACCGACACATTGGGGGTATTAAATTCCGATTGGCAGTGCTGTAATAGTCCATATTCTAAAAAAGAAATAATGAGTGGTTCTAATCTCTTTCTCACCTCTAATTTGATAGGGTATTGTTTCCTTCTTACCGGTTGGGGTCCAGATTAAATTCTGTTCGATTCTAATTGGGGTAATGTTTTTTGCTTATCCTGGTTTCCCTGATGCCCGTACCAGTGGTGTTACAGCATCCAATACTTCTTCTGGAAAGTTTGCATTTTCATCCTTTTCACCTTGAGTCAGCAGGCACATCTGTGCTTTCCAGGCATTTTTTGGGGGAATGTGTAACTGTATCATATTTTCAGAAAAGGTTATATATGCATTTAATTTACATAACAAATCTCATCACAACAGTGTCAAGGGGCACTGGCATATAGAGAAATGAATGAGTTACCATACTGTTTCAAATAGTACACTCCATTGGTTGTAAAAATGATCTTTGAGTTCTTTTCCTGGTGGCACCAATTACAATAGTTTTACTTAAAGGTCCCTTGCAATCAGTAAGTAGAGTGAGTTGCTCCATTATCTATTAAAAAACCCACCTGATTAATTTCCCAGCTTTACTGGAAACAGAGGATTGGCTGGGGAGACTTTAAGAGATTCCTCTGATCCCCTTCAATCTAACCCTATTTCTGCCAATACCCTGGTAGCCGCTTCCGTTCCTTTTTTCTGTGGACAATATTTTGTCCCGTGCCCTTCTTGTCCACAATAGGCACACATTTACTTCTACAGGAATATCACAATGGCTTTCTCTGATATTTCCACGACTTCCTCCTCTACCTCTAAATCCCCCTCTAAAATTTCCTCTCCCTCTCCCTCTGCCTCTTCCTTGTCCTTTTGACAAGGCATCCAACAAGAAAGCTTGTAATTTTAATTTCTTTTGGTTTTCCTTCTCTTCCACTTCATCCCGATTATTATAGACTTTATAAGCAATCGATAACAATTGAGATATTGTCATGACTTCAGCACCATCTACTTTCTGTAATTTCTTTGTAATGTCGGGTGCTGCTTGACCAATAAACAACACATTAAAAAGTTTACAATTATTTCTGTCCTTGGGGTCCAGATAAGTCCAGTTCCAAGCCGCTTCATATAATCTTTCATAAAAGACAGATGGAGGTTATCTCCCCATCATATTTATACAATTTTGCCCAATTCTGTGGTTTCTGGATTCCATGCTGGATACCATACAGGATACATTTTTGGTACTTTTATTTTTTGTAACCCTCCAGCAGTATTTGGATCCCACCTGGGATCCCTCCTTGGGAGATAGGTATCTATGCTAGGCACTCCCCCACATTCCTGGGTTACTCCTTCTTTGGCTTTTTCTACAACTGTTCTCTTTTCCTCTGTACAAAACAAATATTTCAAAAGAGCTTGAGTGTCACCCCAATTATGAGTTGTTATTACAGCTTTAATAGTGCTATACATTCCTTCCTTTTTGTTTTACAGCTTGTACAACAAGAATTACTATCCTTTTCTTGATCAAATAAATGCCATTTTCATATTTAGAATCCACAAGTCCACATCTTTTTCTAACTTCCCAATCATTTCATAGAGCAAAGAATAAATCCACATAAGTTCTCTCTTCCCAATTTTCAGTCCTTTGACAAAATATCATTAATTGTAATATGGTATTTTACTTAACGGATTCATTTTCAGGCCATTTGTCACCATCATCTAATTTATACTGTGGCTACCATTGCTTACAATATTGTGTTAATTTATCTTTTGTCATGGGGTTCCCTCCAAACTTAGTACAATTTGTCAGGATGCATCCTAAGGGAGAACAAAGGGGAGTCTCCTGAGAAGTAGCACTGCCCATATTGGTAAAGAATAACCCAATGTTTCTTACACAATTCACAAATTCAGAACAGAACGAGGGACTCTCCCACCGTTAAAAACAGGGTGTACACAATTCACAGATTCAGAACAGAACAAGGGACGTCTCCTACCGTTAGAACCAGAACAGAACAAGGGACATTTCCCACTGTTAATAACAGTGTGCACACAGTTCACTGATTCAGAACAGAACAAGGGATGTCTTCCACCATTAAAAACAGTGTGTAGAAATGGTATAATTATGAGCTCAGATGGGAGGAAATGTCCCCAAATATGTGCTACTTCCCCAAGAGACATTTCCCTTTTCCCTTTATCTATTAGAAAATACCTCTTTCTCCAATAGCCTTGCACCACTGTGTCGCTTACCGCCTGACTGCAGGAGAGGAGCTGATGGAGTCCCCGATCAACAGGTTGGTGCACGCTAGAGTCCAGTCTGGCCACTTCTCCCCATCGGCTATGGCAAGATGATCCGGGCAAGGCTGTCAGTGTGGTCCCATCTGGGTTGCCAAAACTGTTGTCCCAAAACTTGAGGTTCATTTATCTGGTGTGCAATATGCCAATATACGCACACAGTAGAGGTATTTTATTGCATATTTGCACCCTAAAGCTCCAAATCAGTGGTTATCGATACATACAACATGAACATATTCATCTTTCTAATACATATGCATTGTTATTCACTTAAATGATTGGTTTAGATTTCTTTGTCTAGCATGCAAACTAGAACGCATGCTCAGTTCTTTTCTCCATGTTTTTCTTTTGAGTAGGTGGTATACTTGGGGTAGGTGGTCCATGAGTTGGTGGTCACAATTCCACCTGCCGGAATGACCTTTTCCCTAGTTTCCCGTTACTTTTCGCAAGTGCAAATAGTTCTTCATGGTTTACTGACTGAACTAGTAATGTATCAGTTAAACTTCAGCTTTTAAAAATCACAACCTAATTATCAGACAAAGGTACATTATTTAGATATTTCTTGTCTGGCCTTAGGCCAGCAGGGGTAGGGCTACACAATGGACTTCTGCAGCAGCATGACAACTTGATTCATATCACATTCTACATTTGGGTTTACTGTAACAGTTCAAGAAATCTGAAATTATTTAACAGTTAGCATGCTGGATATCATTACCATAAATCTGCCTATATAGAATAATTCTGGAATGATATTTGTGGTAACATTTACAGTGTCTATTTACATATCACCTGTCCACCAACTTGTTACTCCAGAACACATTCTCATGGGTTTTCATCAGCTTAAAAAAACTAACATAATTAATTTGAAACAAACTTGCCACAGAAATTCTTCTTTCCTACCAGTGGACAAATAGAGGAGTGATAGTTTTCCTACAGGATGCAGCACTAATTGCTGACTTTGGAAGAGCAATATAACCAGTATAGATCTTCTATAGAACTAGTGTAACTGATTTCCTATAGAAAAGCTATTCTAGATCTGATTAGAAGTTGGTACAGTATTCTTTAAGGATTGCTTTTTGGACACAAATATCCCCAGCAGCATTCATCGTTACCCTTTTTGGATCCAAGAACCTTACCAAAGGCAGTCCAAAACCACTATCAGTGCACAGGCAAAATACTGAGCAAACAGCTTATTTTCGGCAACTTCATAGTTGGCTCTTTCCGCCAACTTCATGTTTAACTCTTTGTTGCAGTGTGGCCAGAAGCAGCTCTGCAGGAGCTTGGGAGCAAAGGACTGACAGTTATGATCCACAGATGTCCATGTCCTCACACAGCATGGCTGCATTTTCATTCCTTTCTGTTTGTTTTGATGAGCGCAAGATTTATGTGGGGGCATCAGCTGTCAAAACAGACTCTTAGGCTAAGAAGCTGTGGTGTAGCTTAAAGTCAGTGCTAAGGAGACTGTCCAGGAGCAAAGCAGTCCAAATCAGGGAAGAGGAAAGGTGGCTTAACATCACCTTTTTATCTTTCCTCCTCCATGCAAAACGCCATGGTATGTATTCCTCAGTCAGAATTCAGGAGCTCACCCATGGTAACCAAGGAAGAGAAATGCAAACAAAAAGTCACAATAAAATGTTTAAAAATAACTCCAAAACATTCCTGACCATTTCTGGAACACAGCATATACAAAATAGATTGTGGTGTTACAAAGGTTTTCTATTGGTACTTGGATAATACTTCAAAACTTAGTCACACAATACATTTACATTCATCGCTCTGATTTTACTATTTGAAAAATAATGCAACTAAATACAGAGAAAACTCCTTTGTATGGTATAAAGCAATATTTAACCAGTGTAAATTTTGGATTGTATCAAAGTTAGACTGAACACAGGTCATTTACTTAGCTTCTCTTTAAATATATAGTAGATAGGCATTATGCGTTTAGGAAGCCATAACAATATGCTTCTAAGGCTTAATTGCCACTGAATTATACCAGTTTTGTGTTGATTTCACCAACATAAACGTGGTGTAACCCAGTTGTACATCAGATCAATTCAGAAAATGTTACAGTAAGACATCTGGAATGGACAATGTGCAAATCTAAATTATGGAGTATCTCAAATAAACTTCAATATATACTTGTTAAAGAAAAGATTACTTATTGCACCTTTACGTCTTTCATGCAGTTATTAGTAATTATTATTTAATGTTTATATTGCAACGATATCCAGAAGTCCCAATTCAAATCAAGTTAAAATCCACCATTCAAGTCACTACGTGAGCATTTAATAAGCTCACCCTGGAGGCGTTTCAGTCTAGCTCTTGGAAGAGAGGAAATGCATGAATGTAACAAACAACAGTAGTAAGAATAGGGAAAAGTTGCAATAAAACCTTGTAACTCTGAAAAACTATGTACACATTGTTCAGACCATTGAGCCATTGAAAGGAACAAACATAGAGGTGGTTGGTTAACCAACTGTTCTTTCAGTTTAGCTGCATGTGGTTGCAGTATTTACTAGTGTTCCTGTTCAAATATAAAAATAGAAATTTGAATGAGAGGAGTTTGGGCTTGGTGTCTCCCATGAAATTGTGCATAAAGAATTTGTTTAAACTTTCAGTGGGATCAGATGCATAGTCCCACTTGAAAGAGTCATTATGTAACTCTATATTTTGCACTTTGTGCACTTAATCTGTAATTATTTGGTAACTGGGATACCAACTCTGGGAATTAATGTTGCTGAGGACTTTGCTGAAGCTGTAATTTAAATACTGTCTTGATATTTATAGCACTTTTAAATCCCTGGGATAACTCCTGGTATTTTCTTAATTTGTATATATAGTTGTATCTTGTCTATGTAAAATGTCTTCAGGAGCTAGCTAAAGTTTCAGCAGACTTTGACTAGGCTTTTATTTTTGATGGCTACAACCATAAATGAAATAGTATCTTACATTGAAACTAACGTTACAACTATGGTAGATTCACCATGGGAGCAACAGTTGCTATAAATTTTCCACACCCATCTATCACCCTGCTGCATTAATAAACACATTGGGCAATTTGCAGTAAACCTTGCCAAAGAACATTTTCACATTTAACAAGTTATGATAATTCACTCATAAAAGAGGTAGCTTGAAGAGTTCATGATGGAGGACATCAGTTACAGAGAGCTATTCATATTAATTATGATAGGGATACATTATTGGGTATTAGGAATGATCGATTGTTCACATAAGATTAAAAAAATAGTAATTTTATTATAGCACCAGTGTAGTGCACTATAGTGAGAAATTTTAAATGTTGTCAGTGGAGGTGAAGTTTTTATACTTGGCCTTAGTCCAAAGCTGACTCCATTTGAAGAAAATGGTTTATCTGAACAAGAAGAAATTGAAGTGATTTAATATTTTGGGAAATATATATATACATATATAATTGTATTTTTTTACAAACTCTGATGGTTGTATTTAATTTAGCTTAGTTATTCATATCTAGGCATAGATGTAGTCCCCAAAGAGGACTGTATGCTCTGTAAAGATGAAGAAAAGTAAAGAAACAGTAAGTGAATATTATTACCCTAGAGATGCATGCTTACTTTCTGTATCTGGATACGAACTGGATACTTGAACATACAATTCTTGTACACGGACAATAAGTTTTAAATAAATAACAGTGCTGTTAAACATAGTGGACTTTTATAAATATGATGAACTGTACATTTTGTTGCTAAAGATTAAACCTCCTTCATCCAAAGTCCTGTGAGAAACTGGATGAAGCAACCAGTGATCCTGATCAAGAAATATCAATTGCAGTTACTGGTGAGGGTTTAAAGGACTTTTTGCTTCTAATTGTATGCTAAAATTAGGGGCAGGTTGATACTAACCTGACATACCACTTTCCTTTGCTTTTCAGTAGCTCATGTAAAATAGCACTTTTAGCATTTTGTCTATTTCTCAGTAAACAGATTATCATAATAAAACACTACCCCACCTTAGTTGGTGGCAATCTCAGTAGAGAAGCCAGGGAGTAAATGAGCATGAAACCCAGCCTACCTCTGTCCTCAGACATGGTCTCTGCAGAACACAATTTAGGAGCATAAGGTGAACAGCATGTACAAATCCACCCTGCTGTCAGCTTTGTGTACTGTTTTGTGGCTGAACAGAACTCTAGGTTCCCGGACTGTTAAAATGGCATATTGCATACACAATAGGTTGTCAAATACGCCTTTCAAACAATCAGGGAAATTAAGCAGAAAAATTTTCCATCAACGTACTGTTGTGATCCAACAAACACCAATATTGAAGTCATGTAACCTACAATAAACCCACTGGCTGCTTTTCAAACATATTGGTATATTATTACGTTACAGTTAACATAATTTTCAGTAGTGTATTGAGGGTGTTGAAGAGAATACACAACTGTATTCCAGGTTTTACGTGAAACAGTGTGACCATATATAGAATCATGGAATGGTTTGGGTTGGAAGGGACCTTAAAGCTCATCTAGTTCCAACCCCCCTGCCATGGGCAGGGACACCCTCCACTAGAACACATTGCCCAAAGCCCCATCCAGCCTGGCCTTAAACACTTCCAGGGAGGGGGCATGCACAGCTTCTCCGGGCAACCTGTTCCAGTGCCTCACCACCCTCACAGTATTCTTCCTTAAACCTAATTTATATCTACCCTCCTTCAGTTTAAAGCCATTAGTCCTCATCCTATCACTCCCTGCCCTTGTAAACAGTCCCTCCCCAGCTTTCCTGTAGGCCCCCTTCAGGTACAGGAAGGCCGCAATTAGATCTCCCTGGAGCCTTCTCTTCTCCAGGCTGAACAACCCCAACTCTCTCAGCCTGTCCTCATAGGAGAGGTGCTCCAGCCCTCTGATCAGCTTTGTGGCCCTCCTCTGGACTCGCTCCAACAGCTCCATGTCTGTCTTGTACTGGGGTCCCCAGAGCTGGACGCAGTACTCCAGGTGGGGTCTCACAAGAGCAGAGTAGAGGAGCAGGATCACCTCCCTCGACCTGCTGGTCACACCTCTTTTGATGCAGCCCAGGACACGGTTGGCTTTCTGGGCTGCAAGCGCACACTGCCGGCTCATGTTGAGCTTCTTGCCCACCAACACCCCCAAGTCCTTCTCCTCAGGGCTGCTCTCAATCCATTCTCTGCCCAACCAGTAGTTGTGCTTGGGATTGTCCCGACCCATGCGCAGGACCTTGCACTTGGCCTTGCTGAACTGGGCACGGGCCCACCTCTCAAGCCTGTCACGGTCCCGCCGCGGCCCGGCCCGCGGCCAGGCCCCATCCCAGTCCCCGGTGCGGGCCGCACGTCGGGCAGACGCAGGAGGTCCCGTTCCGCGGCCGCAGGACACGTTCCCTCCGCGGCCCCCACACCCCATCGCTCCGCAGTCCCCCTCTCCCCGGGCCGGGCCGCCCCGCGCCCGCCCCTGCCCTCCCAGCCCGGCCCCTGACCCCGCGCTAGCGCCCCCAGGCCCCCCCGCGCCCCATTCCTTCGCAGCGCGCTCCCGCCCCCCCGCCCAGCCTCATTGGCTGCGGCGGCCCGTCCCTCACGACGTCCCTGGCTCGGGATTGGCTACGTTGCGGCCTCCCGCGCTCAGCCCCACGCCGGTGCGGGGGGGCAGGGGAGGCCAGCGGGACTCGTCGGCGTTACTCTCCGTCTTCTTCCCTCCCCCCCGCCTCGCGTCATGCCAGTGGGGGCGGGAGCGCTGCGCCTGCCTGCTCCCGCGGCGGCCGCCTCCGCCCGGCCCCGACCCGGCCCGGCTCCCGCTCCGCCCCCCCCCCCCCCCCGCTGCCGCCGCTGCAGTGTCTCCCCCGGCCTGGGCGGTGGTGCGCGGCGCCGGCAGCCGCAGGGGCGCGGCGGCCTCTCCCCCGGTTACCCCCCCCTTCCCCGCCGCGTGTTCGCCCCCGGGGCATTCCTCCTCCCCACAGCTCCGGCGCCCTCTCGGGCTCCTGCCGCCGCCGCCGTTGAGGCCGGGGAGTGGGGCGGGAGGCTGAAGCGGCGGGAGAAGGGGGAAGTGTGCGAAAGGAGGCGGGGAGAGAGGGCGGCGGCGGCGGGCGGGCAGGTGAGGCAGGCGGCCATCCCGCTCCCCTCCTGCCCTTGGCGGCGGCGCAGCGGCTGCAGCGGAGGGGGGGGTGTGGGGCGGCGGCCGCGCTCGGGCAGCGGGGACCCGGGTGAAGAGCTGGGGGCGGAGCGGCGGTGCCCAGCGCGCCGGGGAGGCAGGCAGGCCGGCGGGCGAGGGGCGACGGCGGGCCGGGCCGCGCTGCGCTGCCGGGGCCGGCTGGGTGGTGGGGGGCGCTGCCGTCTCGCCGCCGGGCGTCGTTTCTGCCGGGCGGTCGCGGCGCCGGGCGGGGCCGGAGCGGCTCGGGGCCGCCCGCGGGGCAGACCCCGGCGCCGCCGCCGGCGGGGCCGGGAGGAGCCCGACTCCGTTGCCGCCCTCCCCTCCGTGCACACGCACGTCGCACGCTCCGCTCGGCGAACGCCCCCGTCCTCGCCGAAAGCTGTTGCTTTTTTTTTTTTAATCACCCTCCCTCCTCTCTTCTCCTCCCCTCCCCTCCGCTTTAACGAGAAGAAAAGTCTATTGGATTTGGATTTAATGTGTTTCCTTGGGGTCGGAAGAAACTCCTGCCTGCTGGATCTGGTTTAGACGCCCGACAGACAAGGTAAATTAAACGGAGCAGCAACAACAACAGAAAAATCCTTCCTCTACTGAAGGGGGTGGGGAGAAAGGAAGGACCTCACGCTTCATTTTGATATCCTGTTTTTGGCCTTTATTTTTCTGTGTTTTCCGCCTTGCATAGTTTAGCTGTCCTTTGTGTTTCTCCCACTGTCGCAGAAATGCTGTTTGTATGAACGTAGTCGCTGGTTTCATGGAGGCTGTGGAGAGAGTCTGGGAGACCGAAAGTTTTTAAGGTCCTCACAGAAGTTTCTTTGTTCGGTCGGAGAAGGTATTGAACTGAAACTGCTCGACTCCGTGACTCTGCTGCTTCACCTCCTTCCCTTCCAAAGCGATTGCTAATCCTGCGAGTATAATTAACTTCTCGGGAAATAAGAAAGTCCTAAAGGAGGTAGTATATTTAATCGAAAGAACTTGAGGCTTGACGCTATGTCTGCCGTTTCTTGTTTGTCTTTCACCTTTTTTGGGATATCGGTTAGTGTCTGGCCGGTCTTCTTGAAGATAGCTGTTAAATTACTTTATAAAAATGTGCTGTCGTAGTCCTCTGTAAATGCTGTCGCAGTTTTTCCCCTCGACTGCTGCGGCCACCTCTCTTCCTCCCTTCTGCCCTCCCTCTGTCCCCAAGATGACGATTTGGACTGCGTATTTTTTAACTTGTATAGGAGAGGTCCGTATTGCATTTTGATCCTTGCACAAGTTTATCTTAAGAACCTCCGTTTAAAAAAACCAAACAAACCCAAAACTAGCTAGCGGTCTGACTTCTTACAAGTATGTGCAGTTGAATCTCCACGTTAATGTAGCCTTGTTTGGTTTTGGTGACCCCTTTCTCCTTTATCATTTTTGAAAGGAGTCCTGTTTGAAGTTGTTGGAGGGGAAACTGAACATCAAGTTTTGGTATAAGGTTTTGTACTGCTGGTGCTTATTAGATTATGCCAGGTAACTAGTTGCATGTAGCGAAAGCAATATTGCTCACCACAGATTCATTTCACATGCCTCAGTGAGGCAGTTATTGGTTAGTTCTTTCGTGAAGGCAAGGAATTTCTCGTATTGTGAATGTTCAAAATGAGCTAGAAGCCATAGCTCTGTGCTAGCTTATTTAAATTTTTGTTCTTGTTTGTCAAACTTAAAAGCGGCATGTTGGTCAGATAGGATGTTTGTGCTTCAGTCTCTCCGGTGTCTGAGATGTGTTGGTATTTGTGAGGCTTGGACAAAGTTACTTCTATGCAAATGTTTTAACATTCCTACATATGTAGTTCTTCAACAGCATCAAGTAATGTAGTGTTTGAGGAAAAAGTTATTAATCCAACTCCATCTGTTTGATATACTGTGAGGAAAAATGTTAACATTTGACTGACCTTAATGTAGCTTCTATGGCTGGTAACCAGTAAATGATTTGGCTTCCAATTTATAGACTTACCTTTTCGGGCAGCAGTAAGGGTTATTCTTAGGTGTCAGAAAGGGCTGAACAAAATAAATGGCAGTGAACTTCAGTTTCCTTATATGGCTGATGCTTGGCAGAAAAGCAATGAAGTCTAAATAGAGTAATCCTTTTACAAAGAATGATCACTTTCCAAAGCAGTGCTTCAGTCCCAATAATGACTTGAGATTCTTGGGGGGCAGTGGGGAACTGTAGCAATGCATGACAAATTTAGTTGTAAACCACTATGTTCATAATGGATGCAATTTTGTTTCTTTTCAGACCTTTTGTGTTTCTCATGATGCACTTGATATTTTTCAATGCCATGTAGAAGAATAGATTCTTGTAATGGAGCCACAACTTTTTACGCTAGTGTTTTGTCACCATGGTAGCTGTGGATAAGGCCCTTTTTAATGATGAAAGTGTAATTCAGTACTGCTTACAGCTAATGGTTATATCATCAAATACCATTCATGTCATTAACATAGTTTCGGAGTTATGAAGGGGTGTATTCTTTCTTGAAATCAACTATCTCAACTAAAAATCAGTCTGACATTGATATTCACATTCTGAATAAAATGATTAAAGTATACACACGGTAGGAAGCTCATGTTGCTTGAAATGACACTTTCATAGGTACGTGTCGATGGCTTGGGGAAACGTTCTTTTGACCTGGCTGTCCCTTGCTTATTAATTAAATTAAGCTCAAGTAAACATTGGTAATTTTAAGTAAGCATGCTTGCAATCAAAGAGCTAGAAGTTACAGCATATGGCAGACTAAGGAATATGATTATCATTAGAATGATTATCATGTTAGAACAAATATGAATAATTTGTCCTATGAATAAGCTGCCCAGTAGATAATGTTTGGTATAAAGGTAGTGCTCTGTAGGGTATCCATTTGCACATGACATTCATATAGAATTGATGAGGGGGCTCCACGGAGAAAGTGTTATTGATTGAAAGTTGAGTAGTGATTAGGCTGGTGGTGTAAGAAAACAGTGTTATGATTTGTCCTCAGTGGAATTCATTCAGAGTCTGTCATCCCAGGCATAAAGAGACAGGCTTGGAACATCAAAGCTAAGGAAAGGCTTCAGAATATGTAACGTACATAATATGTAGCATATTAGAAGTAGGTTCTAGAAATAGAAGGGGATGGGAGCAAATTCCTCAACTCAGCTTTCCTGTAAGGGTGTAATGAATCACTGGCTGTCTGCTTTGTTTTCTTGTTTTGTTTTTGTCCTTCCTGCTCCCAAGCAAAAAGGAAAATCTTCTAGGGAAAATGTTATGTAAAGACCAAATGGTTGATATGTCAACTTTTCAGCAGATTGTCCCTGTGGAATAACCTGATCTGCTAAAGGAGGGTCTGACATTTACTCCACATAGAGGAATTACAAATCTAACCTTTTCCGAATGAGTAACTAGTTGAGTTGATGGAAAAGCTGCTCTTATGGATATGAAAATAGTAGACTGTATTCCTGTGTGAGTATGCAAATGTTGATGGTGACAGTTGATATAGGTAGTTAAAGTGAATTATCTGGAAAATGTAGGTTTAGAAAAATTGCTATTTTTGCCTTGTCAGTAAAACAATATGTCAGACAACTCTTTTCACATCAGAATGAAAATATTGAAAGAAACATGTTTATCAGTTTGTATAGTAAATAGTCTGTACATAACTCCCTCCCCCCACATTTAGAAAGTGCGGTGTTTGTAGTAACATGCAAGCTTAGTGTCTTTGGAACATCTGTGAAGTCCAATGCACACTTGTGAGGTATAGTTTACATCTTCTACAACTTCTAAAAGTTTAACTGATTTTGGGAGTTTTGCTTAATGTTTTGAATGCACAAAGAATATCTTTTTGTTAGTGTTGTGGGTAACTTGTAAACAGTTCTGTCGTACGGCAGACTCTGGTCCAGTTCTGGACAAGAAGTACTTTTTTCGGTGTGGTGGGGGCTTGTCAAAGCTTCAAACATGGATTTCCCGCAGTCCTTATAGTTCTTTTCATCTTTTGGGGAGCACCTGCAGTGTGCCACTGCGGTTTCCAACTGTGAAGGTGGCATGCAGAGCCCACTGTGTCAGCACAGCTGGCACGCTGTCTCCTGCTGAGTAATTATCGGTAAAAATTAGTGGGCCTACACTACTGCCTAGTGTACTTCAGTAACAATTAATTGTTAAGCAATTCTATTGAGCTTAAGATTATAAGGGGACAGGTGATATATAGAGGAACTTCACTGCTCCAATGACAAGATGGGTGTGGGGTTTTTTGAAGGATTTTTTGTTGTAAAAAGATTACTTTATTGAAATACAGCTTTCATTTCTAATTAAGAATACAGTGTTCATGTATTGTGAGTAAAACCTTATAAATGTTAAGATTTGAAAATAAGGATGCTGATTTAGGCAAGATTTATAAATCTCATCTTCTACCTAAGAAAAATGGAATAAGTGAACATTGGTATGCTGAAATTGGTAGTGTTTTTATTATATAGTAATCTTGGGATAATTCTGCTTTTTCTGCTGCTCTCCCTCATTAGTTACCAGTTCTTTTTAAGATAATTGTTTCTCCGATGCTTAAATTTCAATACGGGTATTTTGCTTATTACTCTGTTTAGTTTTACTGGTACTTTCCCTGAAGGTGATACAGAAGCATTATGTTTCAACATTAAATTGAACCTTCCACCTTCAAAAATGCTTTGTGACTTTTCATAATTGAGAAATAAAGCTAAACAAACCTCTTCATTTGGTCTAAATGAAACCAAACCGAAGTGTACTTATGTTGGAGAATATCAGCATTGTGACTAGCTTCCCTAGGGTAGTTTAAGTTGAAAAGTAGATGAGTTCTTTCTGTATCTGGAACTAATTTGTAGATACTTGACACTAAGCAATCATTATACATAGGAACGAAAAGTGATGTTTAAGCAGAGTCTGAGAACAATGTGGACGATCTTGGCTGCTGTGGCTGTTCTGGAAGTTGTATTAATGTCAGCAGGTAACCAAGCCTTTGGAGCTTCTTGCATTTGAAGGCTCAGTCTTGTTAGGTAAGATAGTATGTACTCTCCTCCCCTCTTTGTGCACTTCAGTAGATAATGAATGGGATGGCCATACACTTCTATATTATTTTTTGGCATGAACAGGAAAATGTTAAGTGACAAGTCTTGTACACAACTTTGATTAAGAAAGGTGGGGGGATTCTTTGTGCCTTCCTCTATTCTGTATCTATCAAATGATTAGGCACAGTTTAGACCCAAACAATTACTTATGATAGGAGGGACTATTTCTGTCTCTATAAGAGCGAAGCTACCAGAAAGATAGGAGTTGATTCCAAAATGCACAACTTTGTTCATAGTTTCTCAATTTTTAAATATCCAATATTACACACTCTTACCTCTTTGGTAAATAGAACTATGGTTTCTCAAACTTCTGTTTCATGCTTTTGTATAATTGAATTCTGCAAGCATAAGGCTATATTATATATGCAAAGTAAAACAACTGCTAAAAGCAAACACTGTTTAGGATTCCCTTATTTAGATGCACACTGTGAGAATAATAACTAGAAGAAACTGTAGATCAGTATCTTCAGAGTGATCAGTTTGGAATTCGCTGGGTGCATGAGCTCCCTTTCAAAACAAGAAGTCTTCTAAGCACAATGAGTTCTCCAGGTTCAATATGTACAGTGTCGTGCTTCATGTCTTGTAGACCCCATCATGAAGTTGGCTGGGGTGGAAGGAGCAGAGATACGTAGAATGGTCCAAGTAGTGAATGATCTGAGTATTCTGGACTATCACACACTTCCAGTGGGAGAGACTGCAGCTATTAAGTAGAATTTCCTTTCTAGGAACAACAGTAAGAAAATACTTGGTTTAGGAGTATTGAGTTTTGTGTTCTCTTGAGCTTAAAATTGTACTTCTGAAGTAGATGGTTGGGGTCTAGCTGTCTTCCTCTGAGCTCCTAATGCTCAGTGGCTACTTCTTGTGTCAGTTGTCTGGGGCTAGCTTTAGGAGTAGAAGAAGCTCTGAATTGGTTTGAAGTGTTAGTAAAAGTTACAAATACTTGAAACTTATAATTTAACTCTTAATTTGGAATGGTTGCTATCTCCCTCTGAAGAGGGCAGGGCCTTATTCCCCTTTGTGGGGAAAGCTCCAGTGTTAATAACTAAAAAATATTTGAAGTTCCATTAATATGTTAAAGGTAGCTGCAGAGGGATGGTCTTGGTGTCTGAAGTACTGTGCTTTGAGTTTTATTGCTGCCTTTGGAGCCTTCTCATCAGTTTTCAACTCTGGTTGGCATGAGAAGGTCCTGTAGCAGCTGCGCAGGGCGCTCCGTCTTCCCAGACAGTTCTGAAAGAAAAGTTTCATGTTCTTCCTTAGCCCTCTGTCCCATAATGTGGAATCTAAGTTTACTGTAGTTGTAGAAATTTTCTTCAGCCTTGCTTGTCCTTGGAGTTTTTCAGTACGTATCTTCCAAACCTCCCAACCCTTCTAAGAAGGAGGGGGGAGAGCATAGATGCTTCAAGCTACATCAGTACATCTGAACAAATGTCTGAAATGCAATGCCAGATGCCTGTGAATGTCAGTCACAGGTTCAGTCATCCAAAATGACTACGGATGTCATCTTAAGTGTTTGGATGGTGGAAAGTGTTTCTAGGCTTGTCTAGAAGACTTCTGGTAGGCTGCTGAGAAACTTCTTGAGAACTGCTGCATTTTTGATCAAATTACTGCATGTCTTTTTACTTACCAGGTAACCCTGAGGATAGGATGGAGGTTTATATTTGAAACTGGGCATCACACAACTCTTAAATCATGATTTTAATGCAAATTACAGGTTGTTTTTTTTCTCTGTGGAAACGTTATGCTTAATAATCTGTACATGTTTATGCATGCTTGTGGTTAAAACAAACAGAAAAGCTTGACTACAGAAGTATTTACAAGGTTGAGGCTTGTAAAAGTAAAATGAAAGTATGGCAGCATAGCAGTCTAAATCTTTCATGACTTAAATGCTCTGTAAATGCTCACTTTCCATGCGTGTGCTATGAAGTATAATATGCAGGTGTTGAATTTACTTTGTTTCCACTTTTTTGTGCAAGGTGGGTATGTATACCTGAAGGAGGAGATGAATGTGCAGGCAGCTATTGATGTGCACTGATATCCTGCTGCTGGTATGTTTGCTTGCTGTGGCAAATTAGTCTGTGGTGACCTGGAATGTCAACTTGGTAGTTAGCTCCTTTTAGAAGAACATAGTAATTTTGGGTTACTTCTGGTCACATAATCACATGTGATGTTAACCCTGGAGCTGCAGGTCATTTAATTTCTGAGGTGCTCTATTTATTTTTTTTTGAGTTGGCAATAAAGCCCATCACTGAGGGATAAAATTCAAAAGTTCACATCTTTCTGATTCATAGCTATCCAGCCTTTATATAATTTATTTCAATTGTGCTTTAGTAAACTTACAGAGGGTGATTTATTCTAAATATTCATTAATTCTTTAGTAGATCTCCTTCTGGAAGGAATTACAGGCAGAGCAAATTGAGTGTAAAATGATAGAAAATAACATTTGGAACAAACCTAGAATTTTACTTTAAGGTCACTTTTGTTGGTTCATATATGGGTGTTGCAAAATTATTAAAAATAAGGAAACAATTAAGTTAAGGACTCAACTCTAAGTAGAAAGAGGAGAAAAAGACAGTTAAACCTGTGTGTTTCCATCCTTTCTGGGAATGTAGCAGGAAGGAAAAATCAATTTGAACTCTGAATTTGGCAAGCCATCTGCCTCTCAGTCTGATGCATAAGATCAGAAACGTTAATATGGGGGAGGAAGAAACTATCAGAGCTTTACTATTTTACTATACTATTGTTTAACTATAGTACATCTTATTTGTGTCTTTCAGGAGACTTTTTTTTGGAACAGTGTTTTGTGGGGGAAGGAGCTTTCTGTGGATATTAGAAAATCCTGTTTTTCCAGTGCGTTATTCTTAATCTAGATGTTAATGCTTTGGGTCCAGTACCAGAGATTTCATCTAAATAAATGAAAAAATAAACAATACAAGTACTAGAAAAGCAAGATAGACTTAAAATAGATTTTAATAGACTTAGATGAGAATAATTTACTCTTCTGCTTGCATTTATCTGGGCATGCGCCTCTATTTTTCAAGGAGCACTTATTTTGTCTTGCTTTGCTGAAGCAAAGCAGAAGTGCTGAGGATCATGGGTTTCCTGTGTGCTTTTTGCAATGCTGCTCTTACTAGAGAAAGACAGTAGAGCAGGCAAACATTTCCCACAGGAAAATCCCACAGAAATCTGTGGGATCTGTGGGAGAGGTATTGTCAAGATTTCAAATGTTCTGTCATCTCTCATGACATTAGTGTTGCTGAATTGGTTTTGCAGCAGCAGCCTGTGATGCCTCAAGGGAAAGATTATGGCCCTGTCAATGGAGCAGGTTAAAATAAAGTGTTATGGGATGGGAGAAAAATGTATCCTTAATCAATACTTTTTTCTCGTCCTCTTTCTTACTTCTCTACATAAAACAACTGATCAAGAACCAACAAATTGTTCCTTCAGCTTTTAAAAATAGTGCTCACTTTCTCTCGTCTGTCCCGGAATGAGTCCCTGCCTATTTCCACTGAATTCAAATATATATTTCCTCATTTTAGATCCATGGATCATTCCATTTGTGTTAAATCTTGACAAAGTTTTAAATTTCAGTTTCGGAGTATGAAGTATCTGCAGAGGAATAACCTTCATTCAAAATCAGAATGTTACTAATTTTCCCCAAACTTGTATTAACTTGTTTATTATCTTAGAAAAGTCTGAGGGAAATATGCACTGGGCAATTCAAATTATTTGAAATCACAGTTACAAATTTTTGTGAAATTCTTACATTGTGCTATTCAGTTCCATTTTCCTGTTCTGAGAAGGAGGCTGACATGTTAATAGCAAATCAGTATGGCACTGTCACGCTTTTTACTTTAATAGTGTCAAAGTAGTATTGTACCTCTTTTCTCATTTTGCTAGGAAGCACAGGATGTCAGAAGTTAAGTAACACTTTAGGCTGAGTTATTATAATCAACTTTGAATTCAGTTTTGAGACTATAATTTGCACTGTGATGGGAAGGAAGATTTTTAGTTCTACTTAAACCTCCTATCAAGTGAAAAAATTGTTTTAGACTTTAGATACTGAATTATTTATGTTGATAACAGTACTTTAAGAGAAGCTGTACTTCAATATGATTGTCTAAATTCTAAGTAATTCTTAAAATTGTTACTGTAAGCAATAAGCTATCATTCTTCCTTACCTAAAGAGGCAAAAATACTTTGAAAACCATTCAAGAATAGCCTTCTGTTAAATTTGTTACAACAGTTGCTTATCTGATCTCCAAAATGCTTGATGTAGTAAAATAAAAATAATGTAACAGCTCTTCATTTTTCTTTAATCATCATCTGTTGTCTTAGAGGAACACAACACTGAGTAAAGAGAAAAATAATTTAGTACAAAAAATATTACCTTAAATGCTTCATTACTGTGTTGGGAGTGAAAAGAGGTAAGTTGGCAAAAATCAAATGCGCGTTGTGAGAGGAAAGCTGAATAAGTATAGGACAAGAGTAACGGTGCTTAGCCACATGAAGATATGAGGAGTCTTGTAGGTAGAACCACAGTTGATGCAAAGAAGAGTAATTCTTGTGGATCACCGCTGTGAGCAACTAATTGGAATGGATCAGGATTTATGTATCAGTTGTAAAATGAATGTAGAAGAAAACAATAGACAGAGGTACAGTTCAGGGATTCCTCTATTTGCCCAGGATGGTAGCTCTTAAAACTACTGAGAATAATGTTGAGCTAAAATGTGTCATAATGTCGCCCTGTATAAACTAGGGGGAGAAGATACTTAGAATCCGGAAAATGCTGATTTATTTATTTATTTATTAACTTTTGCTCATTATAGAAATAGTGCCTTCTCCTTATCATAGCAGTGAAAAGGGTGTATTAAAGTATAACTCTTTTTATACCTGCATTGTAAATAAATGTGTACTGGGTTTAGTACTGCATTTTATACTAAACAAATGTAAAAGCAAAAAACAAATCGACTGGTTGAGGTGTGTAACACAAGAGACAGAAGTGTTCTTTAAGGGGGAAGTATTCTAAAGTAAAATGGGAGTCCAGTTGTATATGCTATTTGTTTAAGTAGTGACTTTCATTAGGGTACTGTGTAGTATTTTAAGTGTCAGGGTGCATATTTATGTGTGGTTTTGGTAGGTTATATTTTTTTTAAATCTAACAATCCCAAAATGGGGAATCCACATGCACTCCTCTTTTTTTGAACTCTGGTCTATGAATGTGTTTCCACTTGCATTCCTGTTACCACAGGCTGAATTGTGTAACCTATATAGATTTAGTGCAGCATTTTTTCTGTGCATCTTATTAGGTAGAGGGTTTTGAGTGTGGTTCTTCCTCCTCCCACATATCCAACCTCTGCTTGCTTTGTATCTCAAAGTCTCATATGGGTATGGACCTGCTGTGTTCTTCTGACCTCTGTTGTTTGATCCATCCTAGTTTTAGCTTGTAATTCTGGCAATTACTTTTTTGGGGGCAGTGCATGTAAAGAAGGGAACCAGGGGCTGTTTTAATATATGGACCACACAATTTAGAAAGCAAAATAAGTAACCAGGAATCTTCTGATAAGAATTTTTTTTCCCCTGCTGTTTTCATTTGTGCTGACCTGTTATGTATTGCAGATTGCCTGAATTTATCTGCAGGCAATAGAGAGTCTGGTAAATAGATGAGAACTTTTCCTGTATATTGAAATAGTGCATATTTACAGCAGTGCAGCTTGCTTGTTTAAAAACCTTTGGTATCTGCTGCAGATGGCTGCGTAGTCTAAGGAGTGGCTTCCTGGCTGCGTTGTACATGATGTGCCAAACACGATGAGAGCAGTTTTGTTCTGGAATGCCAAAATACATTGAATCTGTTCAGGAAGCAACATATGTCAAATGAATAAAAAATATCACACTCATGCAAAACAGAATGTGGTAGTTATGTTTTTCAAATCTGGTTTCTTTCCTGAATTAAGGGGTTAAAAAGGAATTCTTGTATAGAGGATAGTATCAAGTACCAATTGCTGACTTACAGTTTCAGCATTTTCACTACCACCCCCCCCATCTATTTTTTTCTTTTAACATATGCCATAGATGGAAATTGAAAAAAGGAAGCTATCATTAGGGGTGCTGTATAGAAAAAAGAGTATTATGTTTTCCTCCTTGGATATGTAGGCCTGTGCACATCGTACAAGTTTTTGGTGGGGTTCTTGGGGGGGGGTGTTTTATTTTTTTGTGTATGTGGGGGCTGAGCAGCCACATCAGCTGGGTTCTCGTGTACTTTTGTATTTCTTCTGGCAGTCCACTTGTCTTCCCTGATTGTGATGTGTGTTTGTTGGGTCTCAGCCTTCTTTTGGATAGTTATGAGAGAATCTGTAGAAAACATGTTCAGGTATACAAGAGTTTTCCTCTTCCTCAGCCTGCTTTCTTTTGTGAAGTGTGGTGTTTATCTTCATTCAAGTCATCAAATTTTGTGTTTCATGAATGAGCAGTGCTCCTTCTAGCCAAAGGGAGGCCTGACCTGCTCAAGCACAATTAATTCCACTATTTCTACTCATCTCCCAGGTATCAGTGGCTACAGCACTGTTCTATAGCTATTGAATTGTAGGAAGTACCAGATATAGTAGTGCAAAGAAAAGTTCTGTCAGGTCTACATTTTTCTTCTGTCCTTTTGTGTTTCTGAATTGTACTTCCAGTGCACTATAGCAAGTATCTGTGGGTGTCCCCCTCCTCCTCCCACTTTAAAGGTATCTGTTATTTTTCTAGAGTCTGGCCTGGTTTGCTCACACTTTCAGTGTGAAATATCAAGTTAAAAACTTATTCCCAGTTCGATCGTCATCATCACTAATAACAGGAACTCGTTTTCAAACAAACTTGGAAGATTAGTTCACGCATCTGTGTTCAGGTTGGACTTGCTACTATCATAGTGTTAAGGCAGTTTCACAAAACCTAATCTTAACACAAGGTTGTTTTTTGCTGTTCAGAACCTGTAAATGGTGGCAAATTGCAGTATATTTGCAAGTTATAATATGTCGCCTTTTCTCACTGTTTGACCAACTTAAACTCTCATCAAAGTCCTTGCCATTTCTGGTTTTAATAGACAAGTAAGGCTATGAAGCCTACAGAAATTTTGTCCCTCTTTGGAGTGCAGTCCAAATTTTCTGCAAACATCTTTCTGTGCTGTTGATAGCATTGTAAAATCAAGTTACTGGATTTATCCAGTATCTCTTTTACACTAAACAGTTGTCTTGATTTTTTTTTTTTAAGGTACTTTGCAACGTAGTTCTGCTCTGTGTGATTTAATTAACCATGGCATAATTGATGTAACTTTTAAAAGCATATTGAGTGTTACGCTTTGTTTCATCCGTTCTTGTGGTTTCTTCCTGAACGTGTCCCTTCTCCTTAGGCTCTCCAAGACATGGATAATGTTGACTTGGGAGCAGACCAGAAAACAGCATCATGGAAGAATTTTTTTTTTTTAATTAAAAAAAAAAGCTCTTTCCATTTCTGCCTATTGGGGTTTACTGTTAAGTGTTTTTCAGGTGCGTGATGTGGGTGGCTCTTAGTTAATCAATTAGTAGGAGGGGCAGTAGAAGAGGACTTAGAATTAGAAGCTTGTGTGCACTACAGAGACAGGTTTCATGCATACCAATTATTAGGCTTGCTTTACATCCAGATACCTAAAAGTTAACAGAGACTGTCTTATTAATTACATGGACTTCATATGGGAGAAATCATCTTTCCTGTTAAGATTGGAAGTAGAGTGCATTCTGCTTCAGGTAATGGGCATCATCTGCTATAAAGTGGCAGCTTCTGATGCTATAGGGAGCTGGAGGTGCATCTCGTGTATCTTCAGTGACTTAAGAGCACTGGGACAGATGAAAGGTGCATCTAGATCAGTGGCACTGTTGCGTGTTTCAGGTCTCAATTTTTCTTTTTACGAATCTATTCAGTATTCAGGGTTTAAATTGCAGGTTGATACCCACTGAATGTTTTTCTACAATTTTTTTAATCTTAATATTACAATTAGCCCCAACTGAACAACTGAAACTCTTTATCATGAGCACTTCTTGACAAGGCACCTTCTTTTACTGGCCACTTGGGAATTTTAAGAGGTGCTTTTCTTTGGTTAAAAGAAAGTAAGCGTAAGTAAATTTTTAACTTACTGTGTTGGGGATGATGGACTGTTTTGTATGCTTTAATCTCACTCGCTCAAGCCTTTTATAAATGCAAAGCATTGCTTTGTAGGCAAGTAATTGACTTTTTATTGCAAAAACATGCACAGCACTCGCTGAACAAGGGTGTCTTGAAGTTAAGACCACATCCTGTAAATATTTCTTTCAGTTCTGAACTCAGGAACTGCTGACATAGTCACTGTCTGGACCATAACTATTTACTGACCTGACTCTGTGTCTTTGCTTGTTCTCGATTGTCTGGAGATATTTGGCATGGTTAGTTTTTCCTTTTTTAAATTATTCCCCCCCTGCCCCCTCCCCAGACTTCTTGTCTTCCCTGGTTGATTCTTTCAGGAAAAAAACCCACCAAAAATATGATTCCAAGGCAGACTAAATTATAAAATGTGACCCACATGAATGAATTTTGCTACTGGCGTGTGCTGTTGTGAGCATTAAAATATGCTTGCATATGGGTTTTTTATACATCTCTTTCATACTAAGAGAAAAATACCAGTAATAATGAAGTTATCACCTTTACTTTAAAGGAGTCTTAATTTAGAAAGCCTGTGACTGAATGTATAGTCTTACCGTCTGATGCATCTCCTCTGACAGTAGCAGTACGCTTGCTCTTTCCTCTGTGTTGGTACTTTGCTTCATAGGTGAAGACTTGGTATTGAAGGTCAGTGAGTTGATAAGCAAGCTGATCTAATTAGAAGAAAAATTCTCCCAGTATCTTGCAGGGTTAGGCTTTTTGGGGCAGTTACTGATTAGACTCAAGGTGTGGTTATGCAAAACCTAGATTTAATAAAAGGCAGGTGTGAGGGGAAAGCAGGGATTACTCTTTCTTTAGCAATCTTTAGTTTGAATTAAGCACAATGGGAATGGACTTGCCTTTTGAGTTCCAGTTGCTGGTTTGGAATAGCCTTTCACTGGATCACAGTAAATATAAATGGTGCTCGTCATCACTGATTTGATCCTCAATAATGCTTCCATAGAAGTCAGTAGCGCAATTAAAACCAGATACTTACCCAGTTATATCTTCTTTTTGGGCAGAGATTTAGAGTGTGCCAACTCCTATCTTTCCTGATTTTTTTGCCATATGCAGGTTGACTTCTAGACTTTGGACAGTAGGCTGGGAATTTCATGCCTATCTGTAAAATGGTTTGTAATTGCTGCAGAGTTGGGAAACAACTAACGAAGCAGCAGCATTGGAGGCCTTTTCTCCTGAAAACTACCTTGCAGAACACTTGCTATTGAGACTTTTTGTAGCTCGTCTCTTTAGTTCCTAGAGATTTCTGGTGGTTTTATATTTTTCATTGTCTGGAGGGATCTCTTGATTGAAGTGTGTAGGTCAACAGTATATCAATGTGGGATGCTCTGCTTTCAAATTAGACCCCAAGGCTAGTGTGAATGGAGAACTCACAGTTGATGGGCAGTCAGTATGATTAGTAAACAAGTTTGTATGTTATGTATTATCACTGGTAGGATGATGAGCTCAGAAGTGTCTGTCACTGATAATGTGGGATGCCATTATTTTACCTTTTCATCTCAGAAGGGCAATGTAGAACCACTTTCATTTGTGGAGGGATTAAAAGTGCAACATAATTTAGGGGCCAGGGGATGGAAGAATAGAACGTATTTAGCCTTTTCATTGTAAATCTTCTGTGAAATTTGTCCCCCAGGTGTAAAGGCGCTGTGTGACCATAGCGTGAGGATGTGTATAATAGTTTCACTTGGCTGTCCTGCACTTGTGAAGTGCAGGTGACAAAGCTTCTGATGTTTCTCTCCTCTCTCACAGAAGGGCCAAGCCCATACAGTAGGGAGGAGGTGGCATTGGTGGGCATGAAGTAAACAGAAACAGATTTTTCCTGTATTGGTACCAGCTTTTTAAGACTCTGATACTGTGCTTATCTCTGCTTCTCTGAAGAGACTAGAGTAGAGTGATGTGGAAAAGCACTGGTGAGTTTTTTTCCCCCTTTCTAATAGAAGGGGGGAAAAGTATCCCAGTTACTACGCCTCAAATGAAATTAGTTCCTTGATATCTGAATTTAAATTGTTGTTCCTGAAATGCATGTCTTAGAGCCATTACATGAGAAACATTTGAGTTGAGTTGTGTGGACTTTTTCCTTCTTCAGTCATACCAGTGTTGGCAACAATTACTTCTGTAAGATAGCTTGGCTGGACATTTCCTGCTTACTGGAATATTAATGTGTCAAATGGATAGTATCCTTAAGCAGATAAATCTATTTCTCACACCTATTTGTATGTCCTGCTTTTTAATCTGCAAAAGAACTGTGTATGTTCTGGTTGATTGATAAGTATTTCACGTGGTACATCAGAGGAAATAGTGATTGTTGGAAGATAATATCTTTTCCTAGGGTGCAAGGATGGAAACAGAGCTCAGCAGAAGATATCAAGTCCCAAATTATTTTGAATGTTGTATTTGAGAAGATAACTTACGTGTTAGCTTTTCTTTCAAATTGTGTAGTACAACGATTAACCTATGCAGGATTTAGAGATAGTGAATTCTTTCCGTAAGGTAGTTTCTGAATAGTGATCTTCTGCATACTTGAGAGGAACTACTGTAATGATATTAAATTCTCTGGGACTGAAATTTTATTTTATGAAACCAAATCTTGGTTTCATAAAATGAAATGTGATGCAGAGTCCTTCTATTTTTTCTTTCTCCTTCCCCTACCCCCCATATTCAAAATATACCAGGATTTTTCTTAAAAAATGCATTCACAGTCTAGTTAGGAATTAAAAAATGGAAGTGTCTGCTGACCTTGCAAATGAGCATGAAACAATTGTACATTTTTTCATGTTTCCTTCATGTGTTGTCTATGTTGGCGAAAGTCTATCTGTAATAAGAATCTAAAGTGTGGTAAATTGGAATCGACTCCGAACCTGAGGGCATGTGTATCTTTTTTTGGCAAAACTTCATGTTTGTATTAATCTCTCCCCCTCCAAGTGAGTATGTGATTGAAATATTATGAACTGCATTCACTTTTTCTGTTTTTAAAGTTGTCTTTCGTCTAGATTTTTCCCACTTAAAACGTGAAGCAGACTGTTTGTTTTGTTTTGATGCTGTAGTCTTGTCTCTTTTGGGGAAGAGTCAGAGACATGTTTGAGGGATTGGAGTCTAGTTTCAGTGCAGGGCAGAAAAGATTCATGAAAGGTAACTGTATAGATATTTTTACGTTTATTCTGTGTGAGTAGAATACAAGTTGGACTCTGCTTTTTAGATATGTGTATATATCTCTATATCTTGAAATAAGAGGAAAAAATGGGTATTTTAAGATCCTTTAATTTTAAGATCCAAAATAGAAATTACTCTCTTTCTCTGCTAAGATCATACATTTTCTGGTATCGGTCCTGGTATTTGGATACGAACTGTGAGTTTTGCATGCTGAAATTATAGCCAGTAGAGAAGCTGAGCTAAGTGAGATTAACATACTGCTGAAGAGTGTTCCCTTCTTCCCATCCCGTCACATCCCCTTGAGTCATTCATCTGGAGAAGAATTTAGGATCCAATGTCAAATGTATGTGTTTAGGTTGTGTAAAAAAACCAGTTCAGCTACTCAATGGCAAGTACTTAAACTCACAAAGTACCTGCAAGTTGATGCCCTCTCCTGTCAATCACCTAGCTTCCTGCAGTCTGAATTTCTATGTAACCGAATTACCTATTAACACTTCTTAATGATTTTTTAAGAAGTGGAATAAATATGTGTCAAAACAACTTCTTGTAATACAGGCTAATTTGTGTGTTATCTGTAATTATATGCATCATCTGTCCCACTTACTGGAAAAAATCAAATACATAATGTATTTAATTGCTTTCAGAAAGTAATTGTGGATAACATTTGCTTTGTTTATTTTGTTCATTCCCAATTGCATTAGTGTCATTGCTAGATTATCAATTTTGTATGTCCACTCCTAGTAATTGTGTTCATGAATTCCTAGGTTCATCTTTTTCCCTTATTTTGCACTATGGATTCAGGTAAACTATGCTTAAAAGAAATCCAGATATCCCTTTTTTACTTTGTCATAGCAGATGAAGAAAATGGAAAGGGAAGAATCATGTAATACTAAATGAGTTTTTTTTCCCTGTTGCTTGTGAAAGCAAAATGCTAGGTTTTATACATAGGTCTACTGATACAGTAGAATTGACTAACGAATATCTCAAATAGTCTTTTTGACCCTATTAAAACTTGATTAATGGAATGCTTCTAATGAATTTTGTTGCTTTAAGTGATCGTTTCCATTGCTCACTGCTATCAGTAATTGCACCTATATTGCTAAGATAGTGGTGTTATCATGCCTCTTGCCTTTGCATGGAATGTGTAATGAGAGTACTGTCTATTATGGTGTTCTGTCTGGCATCTTCCTCCAGTAAGCCTAGTCAAAGTGATAGATGGCCTGGGATTATAATGTAATATTACTAGTGATTTAAGCATGGGCTCTAGGTTAATTTCTTTCAAAGCCTGAAGTGCTTGATAGCAGTACTAACCGCAGCTTCTTTTCTGCAATAGCTAAACAAAGTTGCATATAGCTAGGCAGACCCTGATCTTTCATGTTGTAGAGCTATTGAAAAAAAAAAAGGAACAACAGTAACAGAGGGCTATAAACAGAGTACAATTAAAAGAATTTTCTTCTGTGTTTTAATTCTCAACATATTTTGACATGCAGCATTATTTTCACAAGTGTGGTAGTGGAGTAAAATCCCAAGTTGATTGTTCTCGTAATTGTCTTTGCAGCCACAAAAATACTTGTCAGATGTTGTCTGCAAGGGATGATTTTGTGCATTCAACAGCACAAATCTATCTAGTTATGAAAAGTCCTGATTGTTCATAACTTATCTGAAATGAGTTTATAACTCAAATGTAATATGGGTGCTTTTTCATACAGTGACCTGCCTGTCAGGGGGTTGAGTTGGAATGGGGTTTTGTTGTTAATTAGGCAGCATATGTTTTAATTAAAAATTAGGAGTATGTGATAATGAAAAGCTAGAGGTAAACTGTGGCCTTAGTTCTACTTAATTTCTAAGTTACCATGTTGTGTGGAAAACTTGCATTAGGGGAAAAAGTGGAGAGTAAAGACCTTTCTTTTAAAGACGTGTAAAATGCTTATTTTCCTACTCCTCCTCAACCCTTAACTTTTGGGGTCTAGCTTAACACTGAGCACTTGTAGCATGTATGCCAGGGTAGTAATTTTTTTATTAAAGAAAAAAAGAAATCTTGAATTATTTACTTCGTAACAAGAAGGTGGTTAACAGTCATAGGAAATACATTGCAGTTGCCAGTGGAGTTAAACTGATGTCTGTCTTTTGAACTTTTGTAACATCTTATTTGTCACTGGTGGGGGGGAACAGAGGATGGAGGAGTGTTCCAGTCCCCTTTTCCAGTCCTTAGATAATGTTTAGATAATAATATTTTCTGTCATGATCTGTGCAATTGTCCATTGTTTAAATAGCCCTATAATTACTGTACTCTTGCTACCTGGGATATAGAGTTGGTGATTGAAGCACTGATGGAGGGTTCCGCAGAATTCAAGACTTGATAGAGGTAGCCACAAACCTGAACACACCATCTGGAGGAGTCAGCATGTTCAACAGTCCGCTGTTGATGCCACTTACCTCTCAAATTGAACTGAAAGTTTAACGTTCTGTGGAAGATTGCAAGACAAGGGAGAGGGAAGTTATTCAGCTCTTCCTAGTTAGGAGCTGAGAAAGCTGTTTCAGTGTTTACATCATAGAGCAGCAGTTCCTAAATGGGGTGTGTATAAAGGGAGTTGCTGGCCAGATATAAACTTGATTTAATACCATACTTATGCTAGTATTTTAGTCATGAAAAAATGTTGGCTGTAGGTGGGAAAGCGGTATGAAAACTTCAGAAGCAGGGTTCCAGAGCCAACCCTGTAAGGGCCAACAACCCAATTTTTTTATTTCTGAGCAAGCCAGGAAAGTAGCACTACAGTCATCAACCCTGGCATCCTTCAGAGTTTCTTGCTGTGCTGGCCATGGCACCATGGGGAGCTGATACCAACAGTGTTTTGGAAAAGGTAGCTGAGATCTGCTAAACAATTGTATTAGTATGGAGATTTTAGTGTTTGTTAAATCTCAAAGTGTTGTGTAAGTGGCAGAAACAGTTATTCTGTTGCTGTGCCTTGTCTTAGAAACTTTAGGAATCATGAAACTCAGTTTTGCGACTCTGTTGAATACTTTATGAAAAGAGTATGCTAATCAGGGTCTGATCTCCTGAAAAACCTTTTCTTTCAGGAAAGATTCCACTTATCAACTTAGAAACTTAGATGTATTAGACACTTTTTTGGGGGGGTGGGTGGGATGTATTTGCTGTTTTAAAAGCAGATGACAAAACCATTCTTCTTTAATTTATTGTCCTCCTTCTTCTGTATTTTGGCACCTTATTTGAACTTGCTCCAACAAATGTCATCAAGATGAGGCCATGGGTTTGTCCATATACATCTTAGACTTACTGCATTATTCCAGCCTACTAGCCAGGACCACATAATAAAACTTTGTATCCTCAACATACAGAATATATGGCAGTACTCTGCTAAAAGCTCACCAGGCAGAGTAAGCTTCTCAGAAATAGATCCAACTACTTGTAAGCAACTGTCTTCACTCTTGCCAATGGCTGTGGCTGCAGACTTTCAATAAAACCTCATGTTAAGCTAAATGAAAGGCAGCTGGCAGGTCCAATTAAAATAATTGCAGCTTTTTTAAAGCCTCATCTGTTGCAAGGAGTTGTATTTCCCCATGAGGGCTGTGGGAGTATTTGTGACAGTGTGGGTGGTATAGATTCTCTTTCAGAGAATGTGCTTGAGACACACCAGAATAGCAGTGCTTTAGAGGAAGTCATCCACTTGAGGTCCTGCACATAACCCCTTTTGGTTTTGGTTACATTTTGTTAACCTGATAATTGCATTAAAACTCCATACATGCAAGTAACAGAGAGCTGTTTCAAACTCAAGTTTGCTAGCAGTGCTTATGTTTTGTTTCTGGCTGGCATAGAAGGAGGAGATTATAATCAGTTCTACCTTTTTTGTATTTTGGCACACTGCTTTCTCTGTTTGCATTACTTTGAGATTTGGCAGAGGACAAAAATGAGTAATTGTAGAATGGTGGCTGTAGTGGCAAGTTACATATTACCACTTCTGTGTGTTCTGTGTTTAATTCTGGTGTAAAGCAAAGTTAATGTGTGGATTTGAAACTGTCTTAGTTTTTGTGCAAGGCCCCTTATACCTGTCATCTTGAAAATGCTTATTTTTTTTTTCACAGATCCTTGTGGATGGTTTAATAAACTCTGTTCTGCTTCCTGGTGATTCTGTGGTCCAAGTTCAGAAACTGATTCAGACTCCTATGGTGTGAATTGGCAGTGGTGGAGTGATTCGGGTAGGTGATTGTCCCCATGTGTTGAAGGAGATGAGGGGAAGGAAATGTTTTAGATGCACTTACTGTTTCAGTTACTCTACAATGTACTAATAATATCTTCTCTCAGCCTCACACATAAGAACGACAAACTTTTGTTTTAACTGCTGAATTTGTATTACAGTAGTTTGCAGGGAAGATACGTAAGAACTGTGAATTGTGGTTACTTTTGGCAAGAAGCGCTAGGGATATTCACTGCAGTGGCACGATCTGTCACACTTGGATCACAGAACATGGTCTGTGTGTCTGCAGTTTTAACATGTTGATATAGCTCTGTGTGAGCACTTGTGTATAGGCAACCTGGCATTCATTGCTTCTGCTATAATTTTCTGCATTATTTGTTTACTTTGAATGCTACATAATGCATGCAAGGCAGTAACCCATTTTATGGTAATGTATTCAGGTAGCTCTGTGCAAAAAAATAAAAGCTGTTTCAAACAAATACTTCTGCCCTGGGTAGGCTAACTTAAATGCTATTACCCTATCTAGAGAAAGGTTAGTATGATTGGGTCTTTTTTGTTTGTTTTTTGTTGTTGTTTTGTCATCTTGACTTTTGAGAGTGGAAATATTTTAATAGCAAAAATACTGTTTTAAATGCTCAATAGTATTGTAGAAATTAGGTGCTTGGAAAAGCCTTATGAGATTTAAATTAGGAACCATTATGAAAAGATAGTACAAATGTTGGAACTTCTGCTTGAAAATGGGTTTGTGGGGATAGACTGGGTTAGTAAAAAAAAGTTAGTAAGAGGAAAGCACAAATATGTATTTTGAGGAGCTGACTATTTTTTGAGAGGAAAATCCTAATTATATTTATTAAAAGTATTTGATATTCTGTGTGAGGGGTTCAGAATTACTGTTTCTGTAGATCCTTCGTGACAGAGGGTTGGATAAAGTGCAGGGTTTTTTTCTATTACACTTCCAAGATTTCTTTCATAGTCCTCTGACTAGCGAGTGACGATGAAGAAATCGTCACAAAGGAGAAGTGATTTTATAATGTGGATAAGCTGAGACTTTTAATAAGCTATTACAGTCCTACTTACTGCCAAGCTAACAATAACAAAGCAGGGAGTTCAGGCAACAGTGCACAGCATGGATTTAGAAAGGATTCTTTCCTTTGTTATGCTATTCGTATCGTTCAATAACATTCCCTAATATGTATGAGAGAATAGGCTGATACACGTTTGAATGTTGAGAATAATTTTATATTGAATTAGAATCTTCTTTTATAATACTAGTTTCATTGTAGATCTGTTCGTTTGCAGGTTGAAGTGCTTGTTAAGTCATACGAAGATAAATCAAACGGAGTGGTTAATGTAGAGTTTATTTTTTGTTGCTTTGCAATAGTTTGCTCTTATGTCTAGTCCCTTTTTCAGTCCTAACTGGTTCATTGGTGGACTTTAATTAATGAGCCTTTATTGGTGGAAAAAAATCTACTAGCTGAAAAGAACAGGATTGAGAAGCAAATGCTGGCTTTGCAATAGGCTCGTAGCTGCTAGCAGATCTTGGAATAGTTGAATTGTAAAGCATGTTATGATGAAGTATTTACTGTAGGTATCCCAAGAGACATAGTGAGTGTTTCTGTGTTTCTGATGTTTTGTAATCCTCTTGGATCATGGAATCATAAAATCATGGAATGGGTTGGGTTTGAAGAGACGTTAAAGATCATCTAGTTCCAGTCCTCCTTGCCATGATCAGGAACACCCTGCACTAAAGAGGTTGCTCAAAGACCCATCCAACCTGGCCTGGGTAGGGGCTTCTTACTGCCAATTGAGTGCATGTTCTCCAGCTTCTCAAAGTTGTATAATTAATAGGTTTCTGGAAGAGGTGCCATAATTTGTCATGCTGCTAAATCCACAGTTAGCACATTGCTAAATACTTAGGTCAAACATTAAGGTAATGTATCAATGTGTATTTACAGATACTGAAATACATGGTGAACATACAGACCATAAATGTGTTCTTACTTGTGAATAGCTGAAATATATGAAAGAAACTTTGAAACAAAATGTTAAATATTATCCCAACCACAACTACAGGCTGGGTGGAGAGTGGATTGAGAGCAACCCTGAGGAGAAGGACTTGGGGATGTTGGTGGGCAAGAAGCTCAACGTGAGCTGGCAGTGTGCGCTCACAGCCCAGAAAGCCGACTGTGGCCTGGGCTGCATCAAAAGAAGTGTGGCCAGCAGGTTGAGGGAGGTGATTCTGCCCCTCTACTCTGCTCTCATGAGACCCCACCTGGAGTACTGCATCCAGCTCTGGGGGCCCCAGTACAAGAAAGATATAGAGCTGTTGGAGCGAGTCCAGAGGAGGGCCACAAAGATGATGAGAGAGCTGGAGCACCTTTCCTATGAGGACAGGCTGAGAGAGTTGGGGTTGTTCAGCCTGGAGAAGAGAAGGCTTCAGGGAGACCTTATGGCAACCTTCTAGTACCTGAAGGGGCCTACAGGAAAGCTGGAGAGGGACTGTTCATCGGGGAGTGGAGTGACAGAACAAGGGGCAATGGGTTTAAGCTGAAGGAGGGTAGATTTAGATTAGATGTTAGGAAGAAATTCTTTACTGTTAAGAGTGATGAGGCACTGGAACAGGTTTCCTAGAGAAGTTGTGGCAGCCCCTTCTCTGGAAGTGTTCAAGGCCAGGTTGGATAGGGCTTTGGGCAACCTGGTCTAGTGGACGGTGTTCCTGCCTATGGCAGGGGGGTTGGAGCTAGATGATCTTTGAGGTCCCTTCCAACCCAAACCATTCTATGAAATGCTAAAATTAGTCAGATTTTTTTTTTTTTTCATTGCCTTGCCATCAAGGCTTCCACCTGAATAAAGAAAACAACATTGGCTAAACAGCCTGTATCCCTCTATCCTATCCCTTTGGTATTCTTGTGGCTCCTTTATTTCAATAGCTTTTGGACATGTTCCAAAGTTCTTATATAACCTCTGGTTTGCATATTTACTTTGTGAACCCTCTTGACTTGCTGATTCATTTATCCTTATAGCAATAAATGCTGGCTCAAATCTCCCCCTTCCTAGTTCTATTGACAAGTTCTGGCATGACGTGCCTTCTCAAACATATCTTTGGTAGTTCAGCTATGAAGGTTAATCCAATCAGCACAAGATGTGTTTTATCTTGGCAGTGCACTTTGGGAACCCATCGTTCCATCAGCCTGGTGTTCCCTGTTGTGCAGAAGAGGTATGGACAAGCAATCTGGATAGGTGAAATGATTCTCAGGCCTGTAGGCATTTAACAACAAAGTATTTTAGGCCGAATGTTATTATAGTTTGAGGATTTATGAAGGAGTGTAGTTCGTTTGTCACTTAAAATATGCACACTGCTAATGGACTCTAAAACAAGATTAGATTATCAGGGGGTTGGCTTGTGTGATAAGCTTCCTGGTTGTCACATGGCCAGAATTGGATATTCTAAGGAAAACAATGTTTGTCCTGACTGCATCTAGGCAAATTTGTTTAATTCTACGCAAAGGCTAGGTATTGGGGAAACTCCCTCAGGCATTGCGTAAGCAGTTCTTGAATCCTATTTGTCAATTCAGTAACTAGCAAATAAAAAACTTCTTACACAGTGCCATAAATGTGTGTGGTGGTTTCAGAAGAAAAGTATGCAGAGAATACTTCTAACTTATTTAAATAGCATAGTGCATTCTGGCTTCCTCTTCCTCTTTCCTCTCCCCTCTTTTCCAGCTACATTGTTCACTGGAGATAGAATTAAGTGCTAACTAGTTTATGCACTCAAACTTTGTTTTGACAGTTGTCTTTGAAGGTCTTGGCCAATGCAGTTTGCTGGTTCAAGAATGTCTATGCCTATTTCTTCAGTTAAGATATGACTTCTATGTCACAGACCTCGTTGACTACTTCCTCCTTTTTTTTTCCTTGGATTTTTTCTTAGTGATGTAATGGTATCTATTGTAATGTGAAAGTATATTTTCCTGCTTATGAGAAGAAATGACATGAGGCAGAAATGCTTAGTAATGCTTTACTTCCAGTGATGTTGTAAGCAACCATGGGGAGCTGTAGTGAACGTGCCATAGTTTTTTTCTGCCAAAATACTTAGTTTTATATGAAGTACAAATTGTACAAGTTTGCAGATTTAATTGTACAAGTGTATATGGAGTAAAAATTTCTTCCAGTACTGCTACTATGTCTGGAGGGCCGTACAACAATGGTGTGGAGAGCTGCACAGACTTCTGTGTTATAGGACTCCACATGAGGATGAGAAGTATTGGCTGTCACTAAATAGAGTGGAAAATGGAGCAGGCTAGTTTGCAGCTAGCCAGTTTGCAACGAGTTCAGGCCGAAGAAGCCTTGTACACAAATAGCAAGAAGAATGAGTTGCCTTTGATTTCTAGGGAAGGGGTAGTATGGCAAGAGTGCTGTGTATGTAGGAATATCCAATTACCATCAAGTTGTCATCCTGCAGGTTTCATGTCCATAAAGATCTTTAGCCATTCAAGACAGACAAACTATCCTTCTGAGGGATTTTACATCAAGACAGTCGGAAGACAGTAATGTATAAATGGACAAAAGGCAGGTGCGCTGTGTTTCCATAGGTCCCGAGGGTCTTCTGACATTTTTTTCTGCTAGTATGTCAATGAGGATAAAGGCAGATGATGATAAAAGTCAGCTAGCTGACTAGGTAAGTGGTGGAAAAAGGGGTGAGTTTTCCTATTACAAAGCAGTAGCTTGGTTTTAGGGCAAAAAAAAAAAGATGATAGATTTTTCTCCGAAGAGAGTTACTTGAAGTGAACATCAATTACAGAGGAGAGTCAAAAAGAATAATTAATAAAACCTGTGCAGACAGAACCCCCCCCCCTTTATTCTAATACAAAACCAAGATATTGGAAATATTGGTCATCAAGGACTGATGAATAATAGGAAAGAAGTGTTACGTACTCAGTTTGGAGGAAAAAAAAGAAAAAGCTTATGATTGGTCTGTTTAATATCACTGGCCCTTGGTAGGAAGAGTGATATGTTTGATGGTTAAAATAGCTGTGGTATTGTTATTTTGATTACAATAACTTTACCTATTTTTGACTTTTGACAACTGAAGAAAAAAAATTAATATTTGCTAATTGGTGTTCTCTCTGGTAAGCTGCAGCATAAATAGCTTGCTGTGGACCAGCAAATTGCAGTCATGGATGATTAACTCCATAAGTACAGGAAACAATTTTTATGTGCAGGTGGTCTTATACTGCTAATGCTGAAACGTTCATTAAAAAAATAATGAATTCAATAGTCTTAGAAGTCAATGTAGAAGGATTTGGAGTAGCACCTGATATTTATTGGTGCCAAGTAACCAACTGCGCATTTAAAACCTCTTTGTGTTTGATAGAGTATAAGTTACTATGAATTGATTTTGATTGTACATAATAAATACAAAGTATAATCAGCAGCGTTTATTTGTTCCTTTTGAAAAAGACCATTTGGAAGCTATTCAGCCAAATCATTTGTATAGAAATTCCTTTACTTCAGTTTTAAAGGATAATCAATTAAAGGATGTTTTACTAGCTGCTTAGAAAACAGCAAAGCTAAAGCAGGGTAATGTAGTAGTGAAGCATGTTTATCTGTTAATGACATGAAGGAAAAAAAGCTACTGCAGTGAGTTACGGGTTAGAAACTGAAGACTGCAGAAAGTCCACCTAAAATACATTGGATGCTAATGTTAGGGCCACTAAGGTGCTTGAGAATGAGATAAAATACACCAACTCTTCATTTTTTATATACTTAATAGATATTTTCAGTTGCTTGGCAAAATAGAAGACTTTCATACTTGAGAAAATTGACAAGGGCTTCATGGTTAAACTTAAAAATCTGACTCCTTTGTAGGCTTGTTCAGCACACAAATGGCTTGCTTTTTTAATTTCTGGATCACTCGAGAAGTTATAGGATTATAATTATATGTTTCAATCTGGTTTTAGGTTAGAAGATTAAGGTTTTCCCTAGTATATTGTGTGAAATAATGTTTTCTTATGCTCCCTTCCTCTCCCCCTTGAACTACTTGCATATGTGAGAAAGGAGCATTGCTCATCTTTTGCATGTTACTGTTGCTGTTTGAGGGTATGAAACTGCTTGATCTGCCTCTTATCTTTGGCTAGATGAAGAAGCCTCTGTGGTCTTTTTGCTGCTACCAGGCTATTTAGAACTCAAGCCATTCTCTTGCTCAGTTTAGATGCTGATGGTCTCTCATTCCTTCCCTACCTTTTGTGCTAAAATACAGACTTCAAGCAAAAAGTATTCCAGACTTATTCCAAATCTCTATTCACCATTACAGATATGTTCACATTTATTTAGGAGCTGAAAAACCTCTGCTCTAATCTGGAGGAAAAACTCTCTGAAAGCATGAAGGTAGTTTCTACAGCTGTAATTGAGCTAATTGGAGCACAAGGGGAAAAAGCCCTCCTTCTTCCAGATGTCAAGGAAAGTGCTTGACTACTGCCTACGATCATTGCTCTCAGCACATATTAGGTAGAATTGTGGGCAGATTCCCTGTTATATTGGAAGACAGTCAGGACTTAGTGTATTTCTTCTCTTGAATCTTATGTTCTTATTAAACTTCATTTGAATTTTTGCTTGGTACTATTTGGGACAGGAAGGAGACAGACCAGGTAAATATCTCTGCTATAAATTTTCTAGTTAGGAAGTCTAAATGCTTGTACCAGCGTAACTCTGCTGGTTTTATTATTCATGTGTTGGTACAAATGTAATGAGTGTAATGTATTTTAATGTGTTTAAGAGCAGAATGGGTAAAATAATTTTTTTCTTAAACAGTACGATCACCCGTTGTGATGATGTAACCTAAAAGAGTTTTAGTAAATGAACTGGAATTCACCTATCATGATTCAACACAAGTGTGGGATAGACAACAGATTGTATGTCCTTCAGGACAGGTTCAGATGACGTAGGTGGATAGAGGAGCACGTGATGTGGAGTGTGATGGTGGGAAGTACTGGTTAGCTTGATTTTTGCACATCAGCAATTGTCAGGATTTTAGTTTTAAGCATTGTTGTGAAGGAAGATGAAGGAATTAACAGTGAATTAATTTTATATCTGTGTGGGAATGCTGTCAAATGTTGTTTTGAAAAATTGATGATGGTGATAGAAGCTAACTTTATTGACGAAATAGAATCATAGATCATAGAATGGTTTGGAAGGGACCTTAAAGCTCATCTAGTTCCAACCCCCCTGCCGTGGGCAGGGACACCCTCCACTAGACCACGTTGCCCAAAGCCCCATCCAGCCTGGCCTTGAACACTTCTAGGGAGGGGGCATCCACAGCTTCTCTGGGCAACCTGTTCCTCACCACCATCACACAGGCATCTCCCTCTTGATTTTGAATGAGAAAATAGTTTGGAAAAATAAGTGAAATAAGCTGCTTATTTCTGTAATAGAAAAGGGGGAAAATAGGGCCACTTAAAACAGCACCACAGTCAAGCAGTGTCATAGAGATTATTTTTGTAGTAAGTGGTGCAAGTTTGTATGGTTATGTTTTGTTTCGGGTGTTCGGGGCAGTGGGGAAGTGTGACTACAGGAACTGAAGGGAGAAACAGCTGAGGAGAGTTGTGTGTCAGAGTACCAGGCAGGATACTGATGACTTCTACAGCAGTAATCAACACATGTGATAAGAACAGGTGGTGGTGGTAGATATTAAGTTCTGTTTTCATACACACTGAATTTAAGTAGGTAATCCCCAGAGGTGCTAATTATGTGGGGCTTTCCTGTGAGATGGAAGAGTGACATCAGGGATGCTGTAGTGTTAGAAGGGTGAGGGAAGCAACTCAGGATGGGAAAGAACACACTGAAAAAGAACAACAGCCACAGAAGAGTGGAGAGGAGTGGATTAACAACAGCACGAGAAATCATGATGGAATGGATGAGGAAGCAAAAGAGATAACTTTTGGGGCTATCACCTTGATTGAGGACTTTTATTGGAAGGATCACCTATGGAGCAGTACTAGGTCTCTGAGAAGCCTTGGACTGATAGGAGACATGTTAGCAACCAAACCAAGTTTTTCTTTTCCCTTTTTTATATTTCTTTCCTTATTTCCCTTTTTATTCCTAAATCTCTTTACTCTCAGTCAAAATTTTCTCTCTTAAATACTCGTCTTTTAAATTTTCCTCCTTTTGAAGCATGTTGGCTGTAGTTTTCTTGAAATGTGCATTTAAAGCAAACTGATAACCCATTGAGTGGCTTTAGAGATGTGGTTTCTGTAGGGAGCAATTACCCAGGCATTTTTACATCTAGAGAGTTAAGACTCATTAGTTTTAAACTAGTGGGTGTTAGATAAATTGGTTAAGCTTTGTCTCAGTGTTTGCTATTTTTGGTTTAGATACTGGCTGGCCAGATCTAATTGAAGCTGTTGAGAATTCTTTTCTTTCTTTTGAACCAGAGTGCTAAAAGCACTACTGCTATCTAACTGCTAGCGCTCATTCTGGTCTCTATTTTTATAGATCATGCTCTTAGCATTTATTCTCAGCCCGGTCTTTCATTGGTGTGAACACCAGACTTGTTAAATTCAAGTGCATTATTTTCTTTAGATATGTATAGTTTTATGGGAAAGCTGGACTATATGGATGTAGTTGCATGCTTTACAACTGTGTTGAATTATTTTATCCATGACATTTTCAGTCTGTCTCAGTTCTGATCCCTTAATGGTATTAAAATGAAAGCTGGTATCTAGAATGGAATTAGTCCATTAATCTCACTACTGATCTTTTACTACTGAGATTTTTCCCTACTAGAAAAAAATTTAGTGCTTTTTCAGCTGTTAACAAAGGTGACTGATATGTTAAAAATCAACCTGTTGGAAAAGGTTGGGTTTTTTTAGTTGCAACGTCTTAACACAAGACAGAATATTGCATAGTGATACCATCCAATGCAGTTTAATAAATGTCCATTTTTCTCTGTAAGAAGTTAGAATTCAGTAATCTAATAAATCTAATAAAGCAAACAGATTGCTTTATTGCTATTAAAGCTTTAAATACAGACTTAATATTTTTGTCCAGATCTCATATTGGCTTGTTGGAGGTCTGGAAGATCCAGAGGAATTGATTTGAGGTTAGATTAAACAGGCATCATGTTGTTTTCAGAGTTCACATCCTGTTCCCTCCTTCACTCAGAAGTAAGAAGGGAGCTATATCTAAAAATCACACACCTCCTCCCCTCCCAGCCACCGATGCTTGACTATCAGAACTAATAATGCATTTCATATATTTCTGGAAGATACTGTGAACTGCAGTAAAAAAGGTTTTGGAAGATGCATGAATATTATCTTCAAATGGCATTTCAGGGCATGCAGTTTGGTAGCACTTCCATCAATATGTGAAGAGCACATTCCTCCAGGCTGTATATTTCTCCAAGACAGCCCTTCAAAGAATGAGAAATTGGGAATGAGGAGAAATCTACTGGTGATTGGCAGTTTATGCACAAGCAGCAGTTTCTGCATGTTACACTCACGCTGTTTTAGTTTAGATCAAGTTTAATAAAAAGCCATTAAGAATTGAGGTAAAACAACCCTGACTATAACCTCATTATCAGAGGGAACACAGCAAACTTGTATACTGTTCTTTTTCTAACACTGCCATGTTCTACCCAGGGTTTTAAATAACAATTATGTTCTTATTTTTCAGATTCAAAAGCTATCTGTGTTGCTTACTTCAAGTTTGATCTGCAGAGGTCTTACATTTTTTAGGCAGAAAAAACTAGGACAATTATTCAATCAGCTGAATTCAGCGTATTCATTGACTTAAATTTTCTTGCAAGCTGGGGATTAATTATCGTGCAGGTCTGTGATTTCCAGTAATAGAAATCTTTATTACTTTAATGAACCTTTTGCCTCTTAGTTCAGGTGGCTTGTGGTCCTGGATTGTTTCTGTGTGTTAGAAGAGAATTATAATCCTGTTACATAGTAAAAATCCAAGGGGGTTGTATAGCGCCATTCCATCCATAAAACAGCTTCTAGAACAGAATTTGCAAAATGTTTATCAGCTTTGCAACAGGGGTTTGGGTGGCTTTAAAGTATATGTTAAAAAGTGACAATCTGCTCCTTCATCATTGATTCTCAGACAGGTAGTGAGGAGATCTGACAGCAAACCAAGGCTTAGTGTTTATAAATTTGCTGAAACCATGAGATGAAGCAGCAGCATTAGTCTGTTCAAGAGTAATGTGATAATGTCATGGAGAAACGGATCATACCTCAGTGGCAGATGGCACATGTCTGTGTGAAGTGTAATAGAGTATAAATACATTTTGGTTTGACTTTGTATATGGCTGTTCACAATGAGTAGCTGTTGCAGTTAGTTATGAATTTAATATTGGTTCAAACAGGAAACTTAAACTTCCAGTAAGAACAATCCTGTATGATTGTTCACAGTTTACTAGAATGTTTTAATACCGGACACTTGCATTGAGAGTATATGCCTATGTCAAATCAGAGTATCTTCAAAAAAAATCATCTCTCTGTGATTCTTTAAAAGGTAATCTATGATTCTGCTTTGTTCCTGCTCTACTATCTAGTTCCTGTTTTAAATATGGAAATGTATTATTCCTCCCGGTTTCTTCCTTTGTTATTTTTTATAGAGAACACTGACATGCAAGAATCGATCTTCATAATGTGCCTATGGGGTGAGTTAATGATACACTGTTATGACAGTGAATTGATGTGCACAACAATTGACAGTTGAAGCTATAAAAAGTATCTGACAATTCTCTTTCTTTAAACCCACCCAAACGAGCAGTAACACCTTAATACTTTTATATCATTTTGTGTGTTAAGAGCATAGCTGAGGTTCATTTCATTTGTAGCCATGAATGTTTGGCAATTTTGCAAGCATGTTCTCAGATGGCTAATTGTACCTATAATGAAACTGGTCAATAATGTCTCTTAATTCAACTTTGTAAAGAAGTGAGGAACAGAATAAATGCAGAAGGAAGTAAAAGGTTCGTAAGAGCAATTGTTAACTGGAAAGTTATGCCTGTACACGTGTGGTGGGAAGATGACACCTAAAAATAGATTTAAGTGTTGTTCAACTAGCACTGCTCACCTCTGCCCTTGAAGGAAAGGGAACTCAGGAATTTACATACCCTAACAATGACTTGGCTGGTAGAATGATATCTGTAATTAAGTGTGCAATTATAGCAACTATCTGCTGTACTTTCTGCCATTTTTTTAAACAATTTTAATTTGAAATCTCTACTTTGCTATAAAATTATGTTTCTAAAATATGGGAATTGCAAAAGATAAATGAAGTTCCTAATACCTGTTTCAGACAACTACTAGGTGGTTATTGGTTCTGACGATTTAGTCCAGCGTATTTTATGTGTAACTGGATAAATTCAAATATAAAGCATCAGATGGTTAGCAGCTCAAACTGTGTTGCATAATCTGCTGGCTAGCCAGTAGTAATAAAAAGCCACAGACACAAAACAAACTCATGCAGTTAGAGTGCCGCAAACATTCACTGAATCTGTAAAATTTGCAGTCTGAATTCTGTCTATGCCTACGTCTTGCTGCAGCATGTATCCACAGCCTTTTGTGTTTTAGTAATCTGAAACAGTCCTAGGATCCAATTTTATACATTAGCTGTGGCATACATGAAAAAGCGTGTGCCTGATACAGGTGTATCCAAGGTACGTGTGTGAGGTTGTAAATGGAGGGAAATATACCACCTTTATAGTTCTTATTAATGAGATATAAATTAGAGGTTGTTAATTTAGGGTGTCGGAAACCGTAGAATCACAGAATGGTTTGGGTTGGAAGGGACCTCAAAGATCATCTAGTTCCAACCCCCCTGCCATGGGCAGGGACACCCTCCACGAGACCACATTGCCCAAAGCCTCATCCAACCTGGCCTTGAACACTTCCAGGGAAGGGGCTGCCACAGCTTCTCTGGGCAACCTGTTCCAGTGCCTCACCACCCTCACAGTAAAGGATTCCTTCCTTATATCTCACCTAAATCTACTCTTCTTTGGCTTAAACCCATTACCCCTGGTCTTATCACTCCACTCCCTGATAAACAGTCCCTCTCCAGCTTTCCTGTAGGCCCCTTTAGGTACTAGAAGGCTGCAGTTAGGTCTCCCTGAAGCCTTCTCTTCTCCAGGCTGAACAACCCCAACTCTCTCAGCCTGTCTTCATAGGAGAGGTGCTCCAGCCTTCTGATCATCTTTGTGGTCCTCCTCTGGACTCGCTCCAACACTCCATGTCTCTCCTGTACTGGGGCCCCCAGAGCTGGACGCAGTACTCCAGGTGGGGTCTCACAAGAGCAGAGTAGAGGGGCAGGATCCCCTCCCTCGACCTGCTGGCCATGCTGTTTTTAAACCTACACTTAAATGTTGTCCAAGAGGACCTGAATCTCAGATCATTTGTTTTTTAGGACAGGAGTACCGACTGTGACAATCTTTGGGTCATTCAGATGGATAACTTATCCTGGGACTTGTTTGATTTTCACAAGTTGCTATTGGAAAATTCAGATACAGTTAAATATTGTGCCCAAAATCTTTGCAAAAGTTCCTATTCCCTGTCCTTTCTCTTTCTCGCACACTTGGTAGTCATATTCACTTTGGTATCTAGATCACTTTTATCTTCTTCATACTTAGTAGTTAACAGGTTATCTGTGTTAGTGAGTCAGCATCTACTTAATGCAATAATTAGCCAGTCACTCCTTGCTCACAGAAGTGTGGGTGTTGGGTGCCACCGGCATTCTATACACACACACCTATGGTCCCTATAAGACATAGTGCCTTATTTCTTAAGTACTGCACAAAAAAATTAGCTGTGTCGCTCCCTAAAATATTTCAATACCAAGTAAAAGATATGGGTGTGATGAAGGAGGGAAAAGGGTTTATGTGATGAATGGCAGTACAGAAAAAGAGTAAAGGGTCATGATAGTTATTCACCTATTTTACTTAGATGAATGTGTCCTTTCTAGAAATGGTGATATGCATTCTGGTATAATTTGTGTATGACTCAGTTGCATGTTTTCAATTACAGATTTCACTACTGATTAAATTGGGATATTCTGTCTCAACTGTTCTTATTCTCTTAGTCATTTTTTCCCCAAATTTTCCACATTCCTCTTCTTTCCCATCATCAGTCTCTTTTGTGCTGCTATGAAAGAAGGCTGAGGTCTGAACACATTTGTTGTGGCTAACAATAATAGGCCTGGAAAAGCTCTGACCATTTGGAGCTGTCACTGTCTAGGATCCATATACTGATGGGAAACTCTTAAGAATGAGGGGGAGAAAATAAGGGTGAAAAGGAAGGGGGTCACATAGGCGCAAAAGGTGAGGGCACCAGATCTAGATAGTTTTCTTACGGATATGCAACCCCTCTTGTTACCCTGAATGCTCACGTCACATTGTTTGTGGTGCTAATTGGCCTCCTGATGTGATGTAGGTATGTCCAGTCCTCCATCTAAAGTTGTTGCCAATTCTATAGCAGCAGTGGAAATCTTCAAAATAGCTGAAGCTTGGATGAGAGTAGTTGTAACTTACAAAGAATGGGGGTTCTGCTTTTTCTTTTTAATGCTTAGATTGTGTCAAGTTGGATTCTTTGTGTTACCGCTAACAACAAAGCTTCCTCAAGCTTAACTAGACCTTGGTTTGTAGCTTGGCACAGCTACTCACTTCTGGTCAGTGAGTTAGCACAAATTTCACTTACAGAAAAGTAACTAGGTAAAGAATTATGACAGTGCATGGGATGCAGACTGCTTCTCTTCTGAGGCTTACTGGTTTGGTGATCTGTAAGCATGGTCTGCAAGGTCAAGGTAAGTGGTTGTCATGGTTTAACTGCAGCTGGCAACTAAGCAGCATGCAGCCGCTTGCTCACTCACCCCTGGTGGGATGGGGGAAGAGAATCAGAAGGGTAAAAGTGAGAAAACTCCTGGGTTCAGAAAAAGACAGTTTAACAGGTAAAACAAAAGCTGTGCACTCAAGCAAAGCAAAGGAATTAATTCTCCACTTCTCATTGGCAGGCAGGTGTTCAGCCATCCCCAGGAAAGCAGGGCTCTGTCACATATAGCAGTGACTTGGGAAGACAAAACACCATCGCTCCCAACATGTCCCCCTCTTCCTTCCTCTTCCCCCCAGCTGAGTATGATGTCATATGGTATGGAATATCTCTTTGGTCAGTTGGGGTCAGCTGTCCCAGCTGTGTCCCCTCCCAACTCCTTGTGCACCCCCAGCCCACTCGCTGGTGGGGTGGTGTGGGAAGCAGAAAAGGCCTTGGCTCTGTGTAAGCACTGCTCAGCAGTAACTAAAACATCCCTGTGTGATCAACACTGTTTCCAGCACAAATCCAAACCATAGCCTCATACTAGCTGCTATGAAGAAAATTAACTCTATCCCAGCGAAAACCAGCATAGTGGTCCAGAAAGAAGACCTTAGGTAGTTGTGCATGGTTTGTTTCTTATTTTTTAAAGTTCAGATACTACTGTATTGTGTACTACAGAAGAAACAAATTGATGTGAAAATAGATCACTAAACTTGTTTATTTTGTGTGTGAAAAAAAAAGCCTGTATTAAATAAAAACAGTGTTTAAGGATGATAGGTAAATTAATATTCCAAATGCTTAGTTTTAAAGCCTTCCTAAAATTCTTAATTTTTAGCATTGAGTTTGGAGTATAAAATCAGTGTCATGTCTGTTCTCTGTGTTTTCATTCCTGGTTTGATCTCTGGTTATTTGATCTAATGCAATGGCATCACAGTAATCCAGCCAGTAAACATCAATAAAGCCTTAAGCAGAATTATTAGCAACAGTATTTAGTAACAATTTAATCCTCCTCACATTTACTGTTCTGCAAAGCAACCTTGGTTTATAGAAATGAATAATTTAAAAGTCTGTGAACACTGGATCTACTTTGAATATATTTGTTATCTTCTGTAAAGTCATAATAAGTTTCAATTAAATGGTGATTTCTCTTGTTTCATTTCTGTTCAGTGATATAAGCCATCTTGATTCTATAAGGGGATTTTCCTGGTATTTTTATTTTTATGGTAGGAAAGGATACTGGAATTCCTGAGAGATGAAGTATTATATGTCATGAATTCATGAATGATTCAATCAATGTGTGGTTATTCAGCTGCTTTAGTAAGACTTAGAAAAAAGAGTAACTCATAGAGCAACTACCTTGACTAAATAATTTGGCTAGAGTGGAGGCAAGGAAACATGTATCTCTATGGTTCACGAAAAGCACTAAATTTAGTCTTTTTCCCCTGGAAATGTTTCCAAATAAGCAAACTGACCTGCTTCCTTTTGTACATACTGACACTGACCTTAACTCAAAAGTAACTTTTGACTTTGTTGGATCTAATGTTGAAGTTAGCCCTAATGTGGTAATGTTGTTGGTCATGGGTTGGACCACATGACCTGGAGAGGTCCCTTCCAACCTCCATCATTCTGCAGTTCTAATTACTTGGGGCAAACAGTGGGAAATAGTCGGGTATCTTGCTGCTTTTAGTGGGAATACTGGGTTTAAGGGTAACTAAAAGTTGCAAAATAATTACTTATCTGCAACCGCTAGGCCTTCTGATGGTGTCGTAGATATAATTGTTTATTTAGTAACAATATTTTGGTTTTATTATAAAATAACTTTTCAGGGCATTGTCCTGGTTTTGGCAGGCATACAGTTAATTTTCTTTCTGACAGCTGGTATAGCGCTGTGTTTTGGATTTAGGATGAGAATAATGTTAATAACACACGGATGTCTTTAGTTGTTGCCAAGCAGTCAAGGACTTTTCAGCTTCTCATACTGCCCTGCTAACGAGAAGATGGGGGGCCCTCAAGAAACTGGGTGGGGACACAGCCAGGACAGCTGACCCAAACTGGTCAAAGAGATATTCCATACCATATGATGTTATGTCCTGTTTGCAGCTGGGGGCCTTGCGTGGCAGGTGGGCGGTCTTGTGGACCATCAACTTCGGGGTGATGGTGTTTGTCTTCCCAAGTCACTGTTAGGTGATGGAGCCCTGCTTTCCTGGGGATGGCTGAACACCTGCCTGCCCGTGGGAAGTGGGGAATGAATTCCTTGTCTTGTTCTGTTTGCGCATGTGGGCTGGGAGGCTGGGCAGCTGGGGGTCGTGCATAGCATCAACTTTGGGTGATAAGAAATTGTGCTGTTCATCACTTGTTTTGTGTATATATTATTATTATTATTGTTATTATTATTAATTTTTTTCCTTTTTGTGTTTGTCCTATCAAACTGTTTTCATTTCAACCCATGAGTTTCTCACTTTCACTCTTCTGCTATTTCTCCCTCATCCCATCAGGAGTGGATGGGGGAAGTAGGTGAGTGGCTGCATGGTGCTTAATTGCCAGCTGGGACTAAACCATGACAAGCATACATACTGAGGCTATGCTTTGAGAAACAAGCATCTTGATTCATAAATGTTTCTTTGCAGTTTTAAAAGTTGAGAAATTCCTCCCATCTGATGCATGTGCATTATAGCAGTTTTTTACTGGTGAGATCAAACTCAGCCATATTGGTAATTTCTGCTCTGATTGCACTACTATCAAAAGGGCGATTTTGAATCCCAGACAGTTTTTCTAAATCTAGGTATGTTTACTTTGTTGTAAAACCACACTTTGTGCTCGGAGCACTTACGCAGTGAGAGTTTTTGCAGCTATATCCACACAGGTGAGAGAAATAATTTGAAAATAGTTTCTTTAAAAAAAATGTAGGTCAAATTTGCAGTTTTCATTTATGCCTTAGAGACACTTCTTTGACCAGCTTCCCCAAGGGAAAGCAATCAACAACAAAATTCAGCAGATCTGATATATCTGCATATGTGCAGGTATGAATGCCTTTCCTTAACTGTCTTGTCCAAAAGTGCTGTTACAATATAAGTAATGAACAAAGCTTCATTTTTCTAGCCTCTAGGCATTTCATTCAGTTTTAAGATAATTAGAAATATCTCTAATAGAACTGTAGATACTCTGGCAAAACAATTAAAGTCTTCATATTAAAATATAATTCATATAGCAAGTTAGCCAGTCAGGGACCTTTAAAAGTGCCTTTTCCATTCCATTGTTGTCAAGCATACACGTATCTCTTGGCAAAACACTTCTCAACTGCATGTCCCCTGCCATATACCAACAGTGTTGCCAAATACAGGTTATTTTGGGGCATGCTGGAAGCAAATGTGAATCTTCGTGTGCTCACTAAGAATGTGCCATCAGCTGTCCTCTTACTGCATTGAACGATTCTGGCTGTCAACAGTTGCAACAGTGTTGGTGCTAGGAGGTAACAAATCCTCAAGTAGGTCAGTCTCATGCCACATAAGATAATATATCATAATTAACATCTTAGACTCCACCATCAAAGACCAGTTGAAATACTTTGTAGCTCCTGAAGCTTGCTAGGTTTTTGACAATGAGACAATCCATGCAGCAGAGACTTGTTTCTTTGCTTCACTCTAAATGTCTGGCTTTGGTTCAGACACTGAAGTAACGAGAAACAGCAAACCATGGTGACAGCATCTGCTTCCAGTAAAAACAAGATGCTCTCTTTCTTGAGAATGGTCTCTGAATACTTTGTGTCACCCTGGTCCTCCCCTCTCATCCCTCTCTGTTCCCCAGTGTGGGAATCCAAGATTAATTAAACTGTCTGTGGTCTACAGACCTTCCTATTTTGTGTGAAGTGTCTGTTTGATTTAAAAGGTACACTATCTAGAGATAAATATTTTGCCAGATGTGTTTATCTTTTATTTCCTCAATCAAGACCATATGTTACTCTTTTTTTCAAATCTAGCTCACTGTAAGGCACACACTTCTCATCTATGTGGCAGGTTGCAATTGAATATGAATCTTGCCAGTAACCACTGACAGTAAAACTTCTTTATTATTGTTGTATGTGAAATTGATTATGTGCATCTCTGTATACTCCCCTCATACTTAATAAAAATATTCTGGTTATGGATATCCTTGTGCAGGCAAAACCTGCTTCACTGATGATAGTGATTGTGCATATGGTTGCATTTCCTTGGTCTGCTTCGGAACCCCTCATCTTCCTGGCCCCCATTCCAAAAGGAAAAATTGTATCTAATCTTATTGCTGTAAAATTATCATAGAATGGTTTGGGTTGGAAGGGACCTCAAAGATCATCTAGCTCCAACCCCCCTGCCATGGGCAGGGACACCGTCCACTAGACCAGGTTGCCCAAAGACCCATCCAACCTGGCCTTGAACACTTCCAGGGAAGGGGCTGCCACAGCTTCTCTGGGCAACCTGTTCCAGTACCTCACCACACTCACAGGGAAGAATTCTTCCTAACATCTAACCTAAATCTACCCTCCTTCAGCTTAAACCCATTGCCCCTTGTCCTATCACTCCATGCCCTTGTGAACAGTCTCTCTCCAGCTTTCCTGTAGGCCCCCTTTAGGTACTAGAAGGCTGCAGTTAGGTCTCCCTGAAGCCTTCTCTTCTCCAGGCTGAACAACCCCAACTCTCTCAGCCTGTCTTCATAGGAGAGGTGCTCCAGCCCTCTGATCATCTTTGTGGTCCTCCTCTGGACTTGCTCCAACAGCTCCATGTCTTTCTTGTACTGGGGCCCCCAGAGCTGGACGCAGTACTCCAGGTGGGGTCTCACAAGAGCAGAGTAAAGGGGCAGGATCACCTCCCTCGACCTGCTGGTCACACTTCTTTTGATGCAGCCCAGGCCACAGTTGGCTTTCTGGGCTGCGAGTGTACATTGCTGGTTCATGTTGAGCTTCTTGCCCACCAACACCCCCAAGTCCTTCTCCTTGGGGCTACTCTCAATCCATTCTCCTCCTAGCCTGTAGTTGTGTTTTGCCCCAACCTGTGTGCAGGACCTTGTACTTGGCCTCGTTGAACATCGTGTGGTTCACATGGGCCCACCTCTCAAGCCTGTCAAGGTCCCTCTGGGCGACATCCCTTCCCTCCAGTGTGTCGACCGCACCACACAGCTTGGTGATGTAGGCAAAGTTGCTGAGAGTGCACTCAATCCCACTGTCCATGTCGCTGACAAAGATGTTAAATAGTCCTTGATTGTTCTTGATTTACAAGATGGATTTTATTGCTGCAGTATGGGATATTTCTGCTTAATGTATGTATCTGCTTTGGATAATCTTGACCAATCTAAAGTCTTTTTAACTAAACAGACTTTTTAATTGAACATGAGTGGATGTTCAAGGGCAAGCATAGGTAATCTGACTTCTGCAATACTCTCTTCGAATTATTTAAGGAAATAATTCACTCTTTTTACAGTTTTAACTATTAAAAATGGAGGATGATTACCATGGGCCAAAGGCTACCTGAAACATCTCTGAAGCAAGCAATTTTTAAGACACTTGTTTCCAACTCTTGCTTAGATGAAGAGTGTAAATGTTGTCATTCCCCCCGCCCCCCGCCTTTTCTCTTCTGAGAAAGTAAAAAGTGCTTGGGGGTTATTCATTGTCATTTAGCATATTGAAATATAACCCGATTTCCTGATATGTTGTGCGAAAGTTTGCCACTGGGGTTCTGGGTGTGTCAATATCCAAAGTCCTCCAATAAGCAATTGAAAGAATGATGAGGATTTGAGGTGAAATGTGTTTGTGTGAAAATTACAGTAAGAAAGATGTTTAGTGAGACAGCTGCAGGCCTCGCTTGTCTAAAACTAGAGGCAAGCTGGAACTTAGATACTTAGAGACGTGAGCAGCCTCTAGGTTACAGTGAAGTGGTCAGAACAGCTGGACTGGAGCAGACCAGCAGTCCATCTGGCAAACATTTTCTAGCAGTAGTTGGGTTCTACCCGAGGAAGAGTAAGAACAGGATAAACACATGTGATAGTTCCCCCAAGTACTCTCCCCATACTTTAGGCTGAGTGGTAGGGCTCTTCTGCTGTGTGTTTTTGGTTGGAGGAACCTAACAGATATTGAGACTTAGTCTGATGAGGTTGATATCACGTGCTAGAGCAGGGTTAAAAAAGTTTTCATTACGTATTTTTATCTTGAAGGTAATTTATCACTAGTTGCCTAAAGCACCTGTTACCATTTCTGCAAAACAAGTAGGAAAGTAGTGATCTGAGCTAGTCGAGGCCCTGATGCGTGGTTACCTTGGACTCCTCTGAATACCCTGGTCTATTTTCTTTGGGAGTTTGTTGCATTTTCCTGCAAACCGGACCTGGCAATGTGAGTGCCTTGGAAACCTGAAGGATTTGTTCCTGCTATTGGAGAGTCATCAGTACTTACAGTTGTAGTTACAGAACACTCTTAGCTGTTCCCTTCTGATACGGACTGAAGGTTTTCTGACTCAGTGTCACAGTTTCAAGCGACACTAAGGTAACATTGGTACAGTGAGTTCGTTGTTCTTGTCTGGTTCTGTAACTGCTGTCTTTTATTCAGCTTATAGCTGCTTAATCTCCAAAGCAGAATGACCTGAAATATTCAGGTTGTGATGTGTATTTCTCCTCCCATGCGCACCCTGCCCACTTGCTGTGTTCTCTCCGGTGGATGGTTGGGATCAGAAGAGTTCCTTGTGCTTGGTTTGGAAGTCTGCAAGCAGTTCATGATTTGGAATTGGCTCCCTACCGCTGGAGTTTGTTCTTCCAGGCATTTCAACAGACGCAGCCTAACAGGTGTCAGGAAATGAGGCAAGAGTAATCCCTTTTTGTTTATTGTTTTTGTGATGATTATGGGCTAGCTATTTCTTTGATCATTTTCTTAGTCTGAACACTCTGCCTGCAAAATTTTGACTTTATGCCTTTTTCTTTCCAGAGGCACAGTCACCTGACTGTCCCACTGTTAGATTCAGCCCTGCACTATCTCGATTAGTTCTGCTTATCCTTGCAGTGCTATTGCAAACCTGCGTTTCTGCTGTTTGGGAGCTTGTGTATAGTGCCTCTGAATAGCTTTTGTAAAGATTAAATAGTTTTTCAGTAGGAGCAGAGTGCTGTAGGAAAGGAAAGCAGCATGCAGCCATGGTAGTTTGATAGACTGTCTTGTAAGAGTCCAGGTTTCAGAATCTGGTTTGATCCGTGCTGTCTTTCTTGATCTTTTTAATTGTCTTGAGTGCTGCTGTTCTGTATTTCTGTGGCTGGCTAAACTGATAGAGGCTTTTTTTCAGAGGAAACTTGGAAGACTAGAGGCTTTAATATTACTTTTACCTATATTACTTTTTTCTCTTTGCTATTTATATGTCCTGGCTGTCATTCTATTGAGAACAAATGTATAGATTTATGCAGTATAGTGCATTGGAGTCCATTTGGTAGGAATGGACAGAGTGGCACTAGTGGCTGCTGAATGCGGAACAGGACTCATAACATGTGAAAGTTGGTTATAGTGTGATCCTGCTGTGGTAATCCTGACTTCCTAAAGAGTTCATCGCTCTGTTATTGTATTGCTGCTTGCTTCTTACCCCAAATCAAGGAAATTTCATTCCTCTTGGAACAATTTTGATTTTACATCTGTTTTAGGATTTTTTTAGGACACAGTTATGATGATTTTATGATGTGCTGATTCCGCTTTTATTGGAAATAAATGAAGTATAATGTATAATATATAAATATAATATATAATATTTACAGGTAAATCCTTCAAATGAAACTACTACCTGTACTCCCCACAATTTATTTTTCTAGGTACTTCAAATCTGACAGATTGTACTCTGCCTGACTCAGCTCTTTAGCTGTTGTACATGACTTCATGCTCAGTTAGATAATCTCTCTGACTATAGTGATGTTTAATCCCTCTGATGATACGTTCTACCTTTGTTAGAGGAAAAATTTATCCTTTCTGTACATCCAGCCACTAATTTTGAATGTTTTCAGTTGAATGTGCTGAATGTTTTTGTTTGTTTATAATTCTTCTACTTCAGTGAAGGTAACACTAGTGTAAGTGATCTGATACGCTTTATTAAATGTGTTGTAACTTTCTAAAAAATTCGTAAAGTTAATGATACAGAAGTGTGCTCTTCTCATGTTTCCGTTAATTCAATATTTTTTTCTTAACTTTCTTTAGAATTGCGTGCAAGAGATGTCTAATACAAGAAATTTAATAAATACAGCAATTACAAGTGGAGTAGAAATGAAACTTTGCATGCAGAATGCTATAAAATAAAAATTAAAATAGGATAAAAAGCAATGTTTTGTACTACGTTACAGACACAAAAAACTCCCCCAAAAGTATATATGAAGTCTTTCAAGTTCTCATAAATCTTAAAGCTACTATTCATACACATGTACAGCTTTTCTTTTTTAAAAAAATACTGACAGCAAAATAAATACCCAATACAATAAAATATTAGTTTGTTCTTCTCTAGGGATAGGATTGACTAAAATTTTTGTACCTTTGTCTTAAACAGAATGTTGGCTTTGAAAGCTCAGGGAAGAAGCAGCAGGGAGAAAAAGACACAGTGGTAAGTACATTATTCTTCTTTCCTCTGAACCAACTGCACAATATATTAAAATAGAAATCCTCTTCTTTATTCATATGTTGTAATAATCACCTCCAAAGAACTTGAATGTTATTCTGTATCTCTCATGTTCTTCTGATATTTCAGTTACAAATATCTGTTGATGACCCAAGTGAATGATATGTATTTACATGTAATTGCATGCTTATGTAGAAAGGGGAATATATAGGAAACTTAAGTTGCAGGAAAGTAATTGTGGTTTAAAGCTCAATGTTGATTATTAAATGTTTTGGCTTGTGGCATGTTAGCATTTTATGCTGCTTTTTAATTTTTATCTTTTTTTTTAGTTCTTAGGAAAGATAAGCATATTTTTAAAAAACTTGGATAAAAGTTTCAAAAAATGCTTTGAATGCTTGGGCAGGCCTCTTATCATCCTTCTTTCTGGTTGCTGATGTAAAGCCTAGGCAAACATTGCATAGTGTCATTTCTCTTTTATTGGTGTATTAACATGCTTTAGCAAGAGAGCATATTTAATGTGAGAAGTATTAAGAAGCCAAATAAAGTTCAATTTTCTGTTCAAAGCTCTATGGAAAAGCAACACATGTTCAGAATCAGCTTTTTTCTTTATTAAATGATGCCAGTGCAGATGGCACTAAGTTGCTTTTGCCTCATATTGTAAGGATTTCTAGAGGCAAGTATTTCTCATGAATAAAAAGAATGCCCAATAGAATATTTTGTCTGCAGAACTTCTCTATGAATTGCTGTGGAGGAGTTGTTATTGCATACTCCCTCCTCCAAAAAAAACCAACCCCAAGAAACAACAAATCCCAACACCATATGACAGCAGCTTCCATCTGCTCTGATTTTATTAATAGAGCTGCTCTGATTGTGAAAATGCTAATAAATATTGACGCCTCAGTGACTGTAATTTTGAGACTTACTATAAAATATCAGTTTAAAACATACAAAATCTTCTGCATATTTTATCTGGCATTGCTACAAACAGCACATACTTAAGATAGAAGCATGTGCACATGCTCGCTCTTGCCAGCCTTTTGTGTTGCCTACAAGGCTGTAGGCTTTGTGTGCTTTGGCATTCTTTGCTGAGCTAAGAAACTGTGCTGTTGCCGCACTGCCTCAGCTGTGCTTACTGCTCTGTAAGGTTTGTTGTTTCCTGTGGGCAAATGGCTAGCAGTGCCTCTTCCCTTCCCTTCCATTCCCATGTGCTGGTTCATCTCTTCATTATAACTGGAGGAATTAAGGCAGTATCTCTTCCTTTCTGCTTGAATAGATGTTGACAGTGTGTGATACACAGCATTTACTCATGCAATAGATCCAGACATAATCCCTCAAAGGACTAAATCTGAAGCGTAAGAGGTTTAATATGGTTTTATACCTCTTCCAGAGGCTTACCATCTCTTAGTCTGGTTGCTCTATGTATTTAATTTTCATCGTTTTATTTGTATAGAAAGTCAGGAACTTTTCCTTTGTTTCCATGGATCTTTTTCACAGAAACAATGACAGAAAATTGGGTTATTTAATGTAGAAATTAGTGGATTCTGAAAGCAAAGCAGTTCAGTAAGTAGCTTGGTACAGCTTGCTGTACCAAATAGCTGTTATTACTATCTCTACAGTAGAAGTGATTATTTCTACTGTATGTTTTAAAAAAAAATAAATAAGTGGGATATGATGGCTAGTGGGGGATGGAGTTCACTTCATTATCCTATTAGGATATTTCATGTGTCTGGCTATGTATTAACTCAAAAGTGACAAACGTGAAACCCCAAATATGTCATTTCCATAATGTAAAGGAGTTCTTCAGCCATTTGAAAACATCAGTGTTGAAATACTGAAATATCAATGTCATGGCTTTTAAAAAAGCTCAGGTTTTTTGATATTCCATGAAGGTGTGAGGGGCTCCTACAGTTTCTGTCAAACTTCAGTTAGTCATAGTGGATATACTTGAATATATATGGCTTTTTTTGATTTGGAGAGGAGAAATGGGTGAGACTCAAGCACAATGGTTTTAAAAAATCAATGTATTCCTCTTACTGTTTTCTTAGTAACACTACAAATACTTACCCAAAGAATAAGCAATCAAGTCAAACATCAGAAATGAAGCTCAGATCTAATGCTAATCTCAGCAGCATTGTTAATGGTGTACAATTAGAGACCATTCTTCAGATGAAATGTTATAGTGCCACTTACTTGGATAGTTGGGTTGTCCAGATGGAAGTTAGTTTCTAGGACTGTCTTAGAAAAAATCTTCTGAGCAAAAAGAAATGTGTGCGAACTAAGTTGCAACTAACTGGATTGTGGTTGTGTAGTGATGGGTGGTGTGTGTGTAGTTATTATGTAGTGTAAATATAAAAAGTCAATATAAATATTAAAAAAGCCAACATTACAATTGTTTGGGTGTCTGAACATTTTTTAATTTATTTTTTACTGTAAACTTAATCTGTAGTTTTCCTAATCCTCTTTTTTTGCTAAGGGTGTTTCTGTAATGGATCTTGCCTTGAATTAAAAATTTGTACTCTCATATACCTGTGCCCTACTGATGCCTCGGTCTAGGATTATAGCAGAGTATTGAATTACTGCATTTCAGTTAAAGGCTGTGCTTAAAGTAAAATATTTTATTATGTAGGTATTTGCCCAGAGGTGTTTTGCTGTTTTTCTCAGTTCAACAATACTACTTTTATTGTTTTGTTTTCACAAAGTCAGTCTGGTTTTGCCATTATTAAGCTTTTGGCATGATTAAGGCCAAGTACTGACGGCTTTGTTGTATGGCTGCTTTTTTACAGTTACAGAAATGAATAGAAATAAATATTCCAAAGATTTCTTTTGATATACTTACAGTGGCTTTTATTTGTCATAATAACTCTTTGGGTTTGTTTTAGCATAGTCTGTTTAGATAAATTTTTAAACTGGAAAATAACTGTTGCAACAAATTAGATAGCCTCTAGTTTCAATAAAGCAGGAAAATGCTGTTGAATCAAGGAAACATTATTGATACCATCAACAACATTGTAACTAAGTAAAGAGGTTTTACAAAATACTTTGATCAAGAGCTTCAGATCTTAATTGTGTAAAGGATTTCTGAATATTTTAAACCAAAACAAAATAGAAATATTAAATTGAAATCTGGTTAGAATTTACTTCATAGAATACAAGACACAGATAATTTAAGCCAATATCTCCAGAATTCACACCTGGCATTGATCTTCTGAGAGTTACCTGAAATTGTCTTGCTGCCCTGGCCCTTGGAGGTGGGGGGGGTGTTTTTGTTTCTTTGTGGTTTTTATGTATACATTTTTAAATACATACATGGGCATTGGGAGCTTGAAAAGTGGTTAATCTCAGGAGAAGCTTTGAGTTTTGTTACCAGCTTTCAGTTTTGGTTTTCAGCAAGCTAGGAGTATAGTATCACTGGTGCTGCTTATATCCTAGCAGCTGTTGAACTAATAAAAGCAAAACTGATTTCTGCCCACTCTGTTCCCTTCGCTTTCTCAAAAAATGTAGCAAGCATCCTTCATATTTTTGCATTTAGCAATTGGTTATTATTTACTATATTTACTAATATATTCCTCCTCCTGTTGTTACCATTCACCATTGTAGTTTCATGAGTAATGCCTTTTATTTCTTTTGTGCTGAATGCTGTATGTGAGCAAGTACAATGTGTTTTTCTGGTGTTCCCTGCCTGCGTGAGGACATGCAGCCATGGGTGCAGTTGAACATTGTTTTCATATCAGGAGCAGGGAGGCTCAGACTATAGCTTCACATTAAAATGGTGAAATGGTTTCAAAACCCCTTTTATTTCCTACCACTTTTTCTTTCCCCCAGAGTGCAGCACTGCAGTTCATTGGTTTATACTAATCTGAATGTTTGCCAGTCTCATTCAGTGAAACGAATGACATAACCAATCCAGTTTCGCAGTTATTTTTTTCCTAGAAGAGACAGAAGGAGATAGCTTGGATGAGAGGGAGGAAGAGGTGAAAATACCTTGACTTGGCATTGTTATCAAATGAGGCTTTGACACCTCAACCAGAGAATGCCAGTGCCACTTGCAGAGAGGCAGTCTCTTCACAGTACGTGCTGTCTTTTTACGTTTCAGCTCCTTGTCAGTGGCCATCAGGTTTGAGCCATACTTTTCTCTCCTAAAGAGAACAAGAAAAAAGGATTGCAGAGAAATAAACTTCCAAGCGAGGGTTTGCAAGGTACTAGTTGCTGTCTGTTAAGTTAAGACTTTGCCATTCCTGTCCAAGAGGACTGGACTGATTTTAGGGGAAGCCTGAACCAACCCTTAGCACCCCTTCTCCCCTCCAGCTTCTTTACATGATTTGCTGATGAGCAAGAGGTGCCAAGTAATTTCTCAGGTTAAAGAATGAAGGATAATTGTGTTATTTATTATAAGAGCCAAGGGTGCTTTGTGTTCCATAAAGTACTAAGATGTTTACAGTTTCCCCAAATTCATGAGGACTAGTGTGCTGAGCTTTAGCGGGAAGAGATTCATCTAAATTGTGCTGTGAGTTTTCACAGTATAGCCTCATTCATCAACACGCCAAATAGCCTGTGTCTGGGTATCTTCTGTGATGCATGTTGCTGCTTTAGGAAGATAAAAATCTTTAACATTTCTAAAAACAGACTGGTTTGCGTTTTTATTTCTTATATAGGAACCCTCATTTTCTACTGATTTTTGAATGTAGAGGTAGTGATCAATTATTTTTTTCTTTTTTTTAGTGGATTCAATAAGATTCTTAATAATAAAAATACCTATTTTTTTTCATAGTTCTGTGTTTCAACAGGAGTTTGTTGGGACTTCTCTCCATTGGCCAAATAAGCCATCTTGTATTTGTTGGGTTGTGTGTTAGGTTACACGCTCCACAGCACAATCTTTCCTGTGTTTACACATCTTCAGCTCCATAATTCTGAACTTGTTCGTAGATAGTGGAGTGGCCTAAAAAGAACCTGACCAGGTATTTTTGTGCCTAGTTTTTCATGCCTGTTGTGGTTTAACCCCAGCTGGCAACTAAGAACCACATAGCTGCTTGCTCGCTCCTGCCCTGTGTCCCCCAGCAGGATAGGAGGAAGAGAATTGGAAGAGTAAAAGTAGGAAAACTTGTGGGTTGAGATAAGAACAGTTTAATAATTGAAATAAAATACAATAGTAGTAGTAATAGTAATAATAATAAATTGTAATGAAAAGGAAAATAATAGAAATAAACCCCAAGAAAGACAAGTGATGCAAATTAAAACAATTGGTCACCACCAACTGATGCCCAGCCAGTCCCCGAGCAGCGGCTTCCCCTGCCAACCTTCCCCCAGCTTTATATGCTGAGCATTATGTCATATAGTATAGATTATCCCTTTGGTCAGTTGGGGTCAGCTGTCCCAGCTGTGTCCCCTCCCTGGTGGGGTGGTGTGGGAAGCAGAAAAGGCCTTGGTTCTGTGTAAGCACTGCTCAGCAGTATTGAAAACATCCCTGAATTAACACTGTTTTCAGCACAAATCCAAACTGTAGCCTCGTGCTAGCTGCTCTGAAGAAAATTAACTCTATCCCAGCCAGAACCAGCACAGTGCCTTTCTGTATAAACATCTGATAGCTGGTTTTGTTTTCAGCTCCGCTGTTGATGTAACTGGTAAACAGCCTTTTGAAAGGCTTAAGGGAGGGGGAAGGTGCTTTCACCAGCTTAGAGCATGAGCAGTCACATCCTGTTAGCATCAGACAGGAAATTTAAGGGACTAATGGCACAGTGAAACCATTGCTTTTAGAGCAAATTAACAGGCATTAGAAACAAAATTACTGTGAACTTAAATCCTATTTGTAACAAACCTGAGTTCAGAATTTTAAAAGAAATGTGATACTTGGGGGGCTGTGTAGGGTTTTTTGGGGGGGTTGTTTTTTGTTTGTTTGTTTGTTTGCTTTTTTTAAATACTCATCAAAACTTAGGTAGACATGTGGTTAAACAAAAATGTCCCCTGGGGTTCTGGCAGATCTGCAGGTGCTGTTGGGCTGCCAGGTACTTGGATGACAGGAATATGCAGGGAGTCATCAAAGAATTCTGGGAAAGAGTGATGTTTCACTGAATGATGCTGACTCTTCCGGATTAATATTTAGTGTGTATCCAAGCTTGATATTGATCTTCATTGGTCATGGTCTTTCAAACCAATGCTTTACTTTTGTGCTTCCAGTGATTTTCATAGAATCATAGAAGTGCTTAGGTTGGAAAAGGCCTTTAAGATTATCAAGTCCAACCATTAACCCAGCACTGCCAAATCCGACCGCTAAACCATGTCCCTAAGCACCACATCTACACGTCTTTTAAAAACCTCCAGGGATGGTGACTCAACCACTTCCCTGGTCAGCCTGTTCCAGTGCTTGGCAGCCCTTTTGGTGAAGAAATTTTTCCTAATATCCAAACTAAACCTCCCCTGGCACAACTTGGGGCCATTTCCTCTTGTCCTATCACTTGTTACTTGGGAGAAGAGAGTCATGGGCACCTGGCAACCCGTCAGGATCAACCCACCACATAGATACAGCCCACTGCTGTTACAGTGTAGATCTGATAGAATAGTCTTTGCTTGCCCTATCTTCTCCAATAATTTTTTTTCTGGGTATTGATTAATTACACAGTATTCACCACTTATTACTTCACTGGCGTCTAGCAAGTGTCAACCACTGCTTGTAACAGTGGAGGTCTGATAGCTATAATTAAATCAAAGGCTTGTAGTAGATTCTTCATCTGCCGTTTGATCAGTTGGGGAGGGGGAAACGTGTCTGGAAGTAGAGAACCCTCAATTTCAAAAATGAAGGGTTGATTTTTTTTTTTTTTTTAATTGGATATTGTAGCCTTCTTGAACAAGTGCTGTAATACCCCTTGATCAGTTTGGCCTTGCTTATAAATTCTGAAACTTTTAAGTCCTCCATGTCATTCATGGTCTCAAATGGGATAGACTATATAAATTCGTATCTATCTATCTATTTATATAGATATAAGGCAGAAAAAAATAAGATGAAGCTTTGACATAGGTTATATTAAATAAATTATACACAGTTTCACAACAAAACATTTTCCAGTTGCAAACTCTTACCTCCCTTTCTTTTTAATCATACTGATTGAATACTACCATTATACCATATGTATATACACTACCATACTTATATCAGAAAACACTTACTTGTTCTCTCAGATTTGAGAATTCACAGAATAATCAGCCTTTACCACCATTGAACCCCTAGAGGAAAACCTGTCTGCATAGTCATTGCCACCTTCAGGATATAGGCAGGTCAATAAATAACATTTTCCTTTGTCCCATTTTGTGTAGTTATTGTGGAAGTTGTTTCCTATTACTGTCACAGTTAATGTATATGAATGAGTGAAGACTACTTCACTCAAATACATGTACCTGTGTAGTTTAAACCACTCATGTATTTTTGAGTTTACTACGGATACTACAATGTCTCTGATCCTTAGGTGGGATCCTCATATAAGCTTGGAAGAGGAGGTGTGAAAAAAATTATTAAAATGATTCATGGAGAAAAAAATATGATCAGAAATCTGTTAGTTTATAATTAGCATACATATCAATTTAAATAAGGTATTTTTTTAACACTGAATTTTTTTGGGGTGGTAGATTAAGTCTTCACAAATAGAAGAACATTAATTCTCCCTCATGCCTTCCAACTTTTGAGCCGCTAATGATTACAATAAAAGCTTCTGACTACAGAGCAATATTTTTTCCTTCCCTTTCCTTCAAGAAGTAAAAAACCCCCCTCTTATATGAAGATTCTAATTTTTTCTCTGTTGCCTGTGAACACTGAACCTGAGGCAAACTTGTGTCAAGGTTTTAATGGTATAGTGAACAAGGGGGTTTTGTTTGTGTATTTCCCCCCCCCCCCCCCTCTTCTGAGTTCTTTAGTAGATCTGCCTCTTAAAATTTTGGAGTAGTTAAGTAGTGGAGAGAAGTTAGCCATCACAGTGTTGTAGATCTGCAGAGCAATTTTATATTGTTTGGTTTGCTGCCTTCAGATGCTCTAATGTTGTGATATATTATGAAACTAAGATTTTTCTGCTTGCTAGACTTCCCTGTTTTGTGGGAAGGGAAGCAATGCTATACTTTGTGTTCCCTTCTACTTTCTGAGTATTTACCCAGACTATCCATGGAGAAGTTCTTATTTTGAGCAGTTTAAGGAAAGCACATGTTCTGTGCGACATCACATTTTCCTGTCTTTGGTAATTATAACAGAGGACTCTCTTCTGTAGTACGTCCTTCCTTTCCTCTATTACAGTTTTTCTGCTTGGACAACTGACCACAAGATAGGTGGACAGACAAACAGATAGGGAGGGGTGTGCTGACTGAATGTGTGTGTGTATATATATATATTGCAGAACAGTGGTAATGTGGAATACTTGCTGTAACTATCCTGCTGTACCCATTTCCTAGTATTGGCAGCCTTCTCTGTTGTAGAACACTAGTACCATTCATATGTGTGTAGAAGTAAAATTTGAACAAATATAAGACAAATCTGAACTAAATCACATTGTGTAGTTTCCTACATTTACTGAAATGCAACTCTCTTGGTTCATTATGGTTTTTGAAGCATTATAATTAGATGTATGCTCAAGTTGATCAAATCAGTGGGTTTGGAGGAGGGTTGTTTATTTGACACTTAAATATGAGTTTGATTATTTTGGCTTGAGATGTGAGCTTAGGTACTTTAACTGACATGATAACTCACTGGAGATATGACCCAGCACTGTGATGTTGTACAGGCATTTGTTTACTGATCCATGTTTACAGTGCTGTGGGTGCATGTGATCTTTTAAAAAAACCCTTCCTCCTCAGCCCCGGCAAAAGCTCAAGATCTCTCTTACAAAATAAAGGAGTAAGTTGGGAAAACTAGGTATATGTATTTGGCATTGTCAGGCCTGATGAGTTTTGTTGCTTCAGAAACTTTTGAGACCTCAGCAAGACTATGAAGAGAAAAGCCACTGAAAAAGAGAGGGCAAACAGTATAATGCATGCTCTTTTTGAGGGATTTGAATGAATACTTCACTATTTATATGAACCGTGTAGTGAACTTTGTCATACTCTGGAAACCAAAAGATAATTCTCAGAAGTTGAAATGACTGGATGAAGTGAACTTATTGATGGCTGCAGCCGGTATGATATAGGTGTGTCTTCCCTTGCCAGACTTCTGGTAATCAACTCACACGTACAATTTCTGCTTCTAGTCCTTGTTGTTTCTAAGGGGTATGTTCTTCTGCTTATACTCCCGTTTAAAGAGGCTGCTGTTGGTGCTTCTTTCAGAACTGGTGTGTTTTTCTACAGCTCTGCAGTTCTCTGAAGTAATAACAAAATGAGACAAATTTTTATTTTTGTTAAAGGCTTTTTCATTTGTAAATGTTGGCTGTGGAATTCCTCTTACATCTTCACGTGTGTCTTCTGAGGCTTGGAGAAGGTGTGGGTAGCTGTGACCCAGTGAGCACATCAGCTTCAGTAGCATCTTTGGCATCTGGCTGCGGGTGGCTGGAGGATGCCATGCTGGAGCCTGTTCCTGTGGAAGACACAGGAGGAGGTTATTCTGTTTCTTTTGCTGACTTTCCCATTCTGTGGAAATCCCCAGCATGTAATCTGCAGTCTCTAAACTCTTTGCATTGCAATACAGATAAATATTTTTAGATCACTTTTTATTTAAATAACATGGCTGGAGTTCTACAGGAGTGCTAAATATTCTGGTGGATGATCAACATTGTAACAAAATCCTAGTAGCATTGTTTAAAAAAGGAAGTCTTGACATCCCACTATCTGTTTAAAAGGTTTTTTCCATCCTTTTAATGGATGGATTTAGAATCTGACTGTATCCAGTCTGAGTGATAAGTTGTACTTCTGTTTAGTGAAAACACTGAAGTACAGCAGCCCCTCGACCTGTTGTCATATAAATTAAACATACTGTGAAGTACTTGGCAAGCTAGCTGCTCAAAGAGGAAAATCCAAGTGCATGACTTTTTTTCTTGTCTTAATAAGAAGAGGGGTCTCGCAGCCTGTGACTTCATATAGCATGGTGGCTGTGGTATTTTATTTTCTCTCTGTATTACTAACATACTCTCTGAAAGTTGAAGTGCAGTGTGCTAAATGTGTCTGAAAGACTTTTTTGGCACATGGAGAAGAAAGTTTCCTGTCACCAATCCAAAAGTTGAAATATAATTTCTGCAATTCCAAAAAATGGAGATTAGAAAAAGTATATTTTAATTTGGAGTGTTGGCAGTTTGATTGAGAAAATAAATACTCAGTGCTGTTTTGGAAAAGTGTGTATTTTTAGACCAATTTCCTGAGGAAATGAAGCTTACATGATCATGTTGTCCATCTTGCACATATTGGTCCTTCCTGAAAAATTGTTGAGCCTGTCATCTGATTTCAGCCAAACTTGAAACTTGAGGTGACATTTTGCAGGTGATTGTTTCTGAATTTTGTGAATATCAATTTCTAATTAGAGGAAAGAGAGCTAAACTTGTGCTCTTGCTGAGGACAAAAGAGGCAGAACATGGCTGGTGTACACCATCAGTAATCAGCTAGTCAGTTTGCGCCATTTAGGTTTGCTGTCTCCTGCTGAGTAGGAATATTGTCGAAGCCATGGAGAGTAGGGAGGACTGTTGTAGCAGTGATTGAGTTTAAAGGAAGAAAGACACATTTCCACAGCAAGGTGAAGTTTCCTTAGTTCCAGCATGCACAGCAAGATGTGTTGAATTTTTCCAAACTGGATGGAGTTGCAAAAAGAAGTTCCTTCTTTATCTGTGTACTTGGAAACCTTTCCTTTTAAACTGTAAATAGAACAGTTAGTAGAAACCATGCTGGGTTTTTTTGTTGTGTTCTGTCTTTAAATGAGGGATTTGAAATTAAGGTACTTTAATTTAATCTTGCTTGTGCCTCCCCCCCCGCCCCCCCCCCCCCCCCCCAAAAAAAAAATCAGCTTTCTGTAGCTATATTTTAATGGTCTGTAGAGCGCGGATTTTATTATATTAAGGAAAAATATAATCCCAGTAACCTTTGTAAAGGTAGGAATAAACTATGCTGTAAAACCACAACTGACACTTCAGAATTGCTGCTTCGAAATTCTCTGCAGTGTAGGGCTGTGTTAGCAGGTAACAAGTTACAGGCTCAATTTTGACTTGATCTTCTGGGGTCTGTAGGTGTGTTAACCACATTTCATGCCACTACAGATCTGTTGTGTTTAAAAGAAAATAAATAAATTCTCTCTCTCCCCCCTGTCTTTCACATATGTGTATACTTACACGCATATGCAGGCGTGTATACATTTCTTTCTTTTTTAAGTATTTAGCAGCCAGGAGAAGTTTGAGAACCTGCCCATGTAAGTATTTCTGTAGTTGTCTTTCTTTTTAAATGGACCAATTTCTGTTTTACAGTGCCTGAAAATGACAACAAAGCGCAATTTGTTTGTGCGGCTGGTGCCATGCCGCTGTCTGCGTGGAGAGGAGGAAACAGTCACTACGCTTGATTATTCTCACTGCAGCCTGGAGCAGGTGCCTAAGGAGATTTTTACTTTTGAAAAGACCTTGGAAGAACTCTATTTAGATGCTAATCAGATTGAAGAGCTTCCAAAGGTATGTTGGGTGGTTTTCCTTTTAGTTACGTTTATTAACTCTGTTACTTCATCAGCATTGTAGAAGCTGATAGTGTCTAGCTTCCCGCTTTATCTTTTAGGCTGAAGTGTGCCAAATATTTTTAAGTAAATGTTGGTCCCAGAAGAAGCAGCCCTGGTAGAAGGAATGTTTATACATTCCAGGTTGACTAGTCTGCTGCATGAATTGGGATGAAACTGCTTCAGCAGCTGATCCAACCCAAGAAAGGTACATAGCAGAAGAGGCAGGCTAATTTATTTCTGTGTCAATATCTGCTCAAACTGACTAACTGTATTCAACAAATTGTGGCATTATTTTGAATCTCCGATAACACATGAAGATTAGAAGAAGCAAGATTAATGTCTTGTTCAGATCTTTGTGCCCACAAAAGATAGCTACAATCCAAAAGTATCTATTCACTTGAAGTCCTTCTTTCTTCTTTGGTACATGACTGAAGAGACTTTTTGAAGTATCTCAAATTACTTAAGTTCAAAAACTAGACAGCTGGAATGCTGCTTTGGTTACATCTTTATTATAGAAATTAATATTTATTGTTTTTTCTGAAATCTGAAGACAAACTGCATGCTGAATTAACAGTATACTAGAGAAAAGAATGAAAATTTGTGCCAGTGAGGCTTCTGAGAAGTACAAAATGATCATTACAATAGACTTGTTTCTGTTACTAGGTCCTATCTTGGTGGAATTTAACACTTAGTAGTTAGATGAAAGACTTAACATTAAAAATTGTTTTGTCACAATTGTGTACGAATCTTCATTGTCATGTGAAACAACTGTAGAATGCTTTGTTAGATTTGTGGAAAGTTTGCTATAATCACTTCAAGTTTTGCTGGTTTGGATTTTTTGAAAGATAAGTGAAACAACTAAGGAAGTAAAACAATTTCAGGATAGTAACCTGAGAGTTATCAGAAGCCTTGTATTCCAGTAAAGCTGACTTAAACCAGCTGAGTGCTTTTGAAAATCCAGCCTTAAATGCTCCTGAGAAGCCATCAATGTATTTATATGTTGAATAGAGCTATTAAAATGTAAGTTAAAACTATACATTTTGTCGAAGTCTGTTATCGTTTAGAACTTCCACTATTTTATTCTTTTCCCTTCCCAAGCAGATATTTCTTTAGACTTAGTTACTTTAGGTCTTAGTAGCTTACTTTTAAAGACTTTGTATCAGCCTTTGAGGTTTTTTCAGATGATTTCAGAACTTCATTCCTGTCTTTCATTCTTTATTGGACAAGAATAAAATTGAGTGCTGAAAAAACAGAATTAAATACCTTTCTTAGCCAAAAAAGGGAAATCTTCTGAACTCTTCTTGCATTAAATTCCTGATTCCAAATGATAAGAACTAAGCAAACATCTTCCTCCTAAACTCATAATTCTCTAAAAAATTCCTTTTAGTAATCTTAAAAGGGGAAGAAAGACTCTACTGTAGTGATCAAATGAACGCATATTGGCAGTTTAGACCAGAAGAAGCAGTTAGTCTGCTTTATCTTCATTTTCTGTTACATACCATTTGATTTCATTAGTCAGTTCCTATATGAAATTCAATTTTGATATGTGAGTAAACTCAGAGGTGGGCCTTCTACCACTTCCCTTGGTCTAGTCTAAGATTAAGTTATCCATGCAATTAGAAAGACTGTTTGACCATTTTTGTTTTGTTCATTTCTGCTTTTCTTTGCTGGGCTGCAGGGACGCATGATAGCCTACATGTGCTTAATTCTGTTGTGTTTGTGCATTATAAGAATTCATCTTATGGACTTATTTTTGAGAAGCTAAGTGGATTTTTTCAGCTTTTAAGTAATTTCGGTCATTATCTCTTACTACCCTTTCAATTTTCAAAAGAAAGAACCCCCACATATAAATTCAAATATTGTAAAGGAAACAAGCAGAGAGATTAGGGAACAGTAAAGACCCAGTAAAAATGTTTTGTTTAATCATTTGACAGAAATTGTCATCTTAAAACTATCTGTAGAAGATCTGTAAGGGAAGGTCATTAACATTTGAAATTATCCTAGCCAATTTTGAGCCAGAATTTCAGGCTGTGTTTGCCTTTTCCCAAGTCCAAGCTCTTACTTAGTCTCTTAACTTTGAAAAAGGCTTCTAATTAAGCCATCTCATTTGAAGGGTGCGGTACTTACTAGGCTGTCTCCAGCTTTCTGAAGCCTTGTTAAGACATTCCCACTCTTCCCCTTTCCTCTTTGCCCCTGCTGTGTGTTCTTATCCTTGTTTTGCAATCTGCTGCCATCTTTGTGTGCCACACCACTGTTTTTGAGCTGTCATATCTACCTGACACTGAAATGGCCTGTCAGTGTATGTGGCTTTTTTTTTTAAAGTACCTCCAATCTTTTCAGAACGCCAGCATACTTCAAAAATTGGTTCTCACAGAATAGCTCCTTAATTTAGTTGATTGGCTTACATGAACAAACTGCAGTGCAGAGAAGGGTGGTGACAGAGAAGAACTTTGTTTTACATGAAGTGCTGGTGTGTAGTCTCAGTTCCCAAAGTGACCAGGCATTTGAAATGCTTTCATTTTGTGTGCTAAATCACATTTGAAAAGGTACCCTGTTTATCCCAAGTGCCGGTGTGCCTTTGAGCTGAAAAGCTCAAACTGTAGCAGTTTCAGTTTTCCCTCTCACCTTGCTATTTGGAAGAAATTGGAATTCTGCAGTAAAATAGTCCTTAATTATATGACTTCTGGTGTTTACTAACAGTAATGATGATGTACTTAATCACTGAATATGCAAACATTAAAAAAGAACAACAAAAGGAACAACTGCAAAGCCAACAGCACACAAAACTACCCTGCCCATTTTCCTTTGGGGATCTTGCAATTTCTTGTACTGCATTTGCTTTCACCTGACTAATTGGGGAAATTTCTCATGATTCCAAGAGTCCAGATTATTGTTTTCAGGGATGAGTTTTAAGTATATATTCTTGCGTGAAGTGCTGAAATAAAGGAATGGCTCCAAAACACATCAGCTAATCAAAGTCCTCCCTCCCATATAATATCCTAAGTAACTTGTAACTCTTCAAAACCTTAATGATATCAACTAGTTCTAACTAGGTGCATATTTCTGAGGAATTGGAAACATCAGTAAGCAAGTTGAAGCTCATTGCTCGAACTGTCCATCTTGCTAATTTATTTCTGCTTTTGTTCTGGGGTAGTATATGCAAACGTTACACGAGCGGGGCTTGTTCAGCGATCTGTGTTTGAAAAAACGGCTAGTCTGTGATTGAAATAACGGCCTCATAATTGAGAAAGACCCAAGAAATTTTGGTTGAACTAAGCCCATTGCTGTGATGTTGACTGGGATAAATTTTTTTTAGTCATAGAATCTTTCCTGTGTTTGTATGATCTTTTCTCAGAATTTCAAAAGAAAAGAACAGTAAGTCCAGGTGTTTATGAATGATCTTATTCAAAATTGTTGGGAAAGGAATATTCATCATAAATTGTTCAGATGGACATTTTCAAACACTTTCTTATGGATATTTATTTTGTACTATATGTAAGCTTCCTACATATAATTTGAGGATTTTTCTTCCATTACGCTAATATTACTTGCCCTATTTTGTCAATTTGTAAAGCTTTTGGGTAAGAATCTCAATCAAGGTACCTTGCATACAGGAAGAGATCTGGCTCTGAGCTAATACTTGATAAAAATTATAATGCATGTATACAGAAGAGATTATACGTTTTTCTATATCCTTAGATCAAGCTTTCACTAATTTTCATCATAATTTTGTTGGATTTTTGTGTACTTGAGCTAGGAAGGATGGAAGGGGAAAAAATATATATAGTGCAACAAAATTTAAACTTTTAGAGAATATCAATACCTACTCAAAGCCTGTGTTCCAGAACTATTTGACTTTAAAAAATGTATCTATCGATTTTTTTTTTCTTTTTTTCAGAAACTGGGGTATTTCATGGCATGTCTATTATTGGAAATGTTTTGCGATGTTTGCAGGACTTCCCTAAGCATTGTAAACTTAGTCAATTTTGAATAAAACTACTTAAATAAAGTTTTTGTAGTCAAAGTCTCTACATAGTCTGGCCTTCAAGCTGTGAGGTCAGAAGTTTAAAGGGATTGAAAACAAAAGCTATGTAGAGGAAACTAAGAGAAAGTTGCATTCACTTTTTTCTTTGTTTCAATAGCAACTTTTTAACTGTCAGTCTCTGCACAAGCTGAGTTTGCCAGACAATGATCTAACCACATTGCCAGCATCCATTGCAAATCTCATTAATCTCAGGGAACTGGATGTCAGCAAGAATGGTAAGTCACTTCACTTATTGTATTTGGGTAGCTAAAAGGCAAAACACCATTGGCTGTACAAGGACACTAGTGAAAGTATAATTTCTAGAAGCTACACAGCTAGTAAATTTTAAATTACTATTCTAAATCACTGCTTAACACAAAAGATGCTTTTTTATGGTCTGTTTGTGATATTTAATTGTATTTCTCAAATTGATTGGTTTGTACTTTGAGATTTATTACTGAAAACTGATATTGTAAAGTATTTAATATTATTTCAAAATGCATATACTCAAATTTATTACTTTACTGGCTTTTTTCATCTTTCACTAGTACTGATGAGAGTTTGGACAAGAATTTGTAAAATTTTGCTTGATTCTATTGTTATATTTTGTTTCATATGAGAATTGTTTTCAGTTTATTTTAATGAGCTGTCTGAAAATTGTAGTAGGACTTGACTGCTTTGCTGTCCTGCTCTGGGGATGGCAACCTCTGTTGCATGGGGAAAAGTGACTGTGGACAATGAGTGGTTCACTTGTCTGACTTGTTAAAAATCTATCATTCTCTGTGAGTCAGCCTTTTATAAATTATGAAATGTTGTCAGCCAAGTATTGTATACATGGGGTTTTATTAATGGTGCTGCTTTGGCAAGCTGGCAGATATGTGCAACTGTTAGGAAATTGAAATAACTTATATTGTCATCAGACTTACTTGTGTGGCTTATTTGAGAGGAAAAAAAAAGTTCAATCATGCTAATTGATGAGGATATAATAGTCTTGTCTTATTAATTCAAAGTGAAGTAAAAGGACCTCTCCTTGAAATCATATTTGAAAATGAGAATTACATAAATATGCCACAGATTTTATCATATTAAATTCATTGTTTTATTTGGACAGCTAGCTAATTATGACTCCACAAAGTTAAGTTCTGCTTTATTAAGAAAGTATTCCAGTTGTTGAGGTGTTGGCATTTTCCTTGATTGTCCATTGTAGCCCAATCTGTACTTAAACTGTTACTTTATTATTTCTGCCTAATGAAAGCAGCATTTAGTGTGATAAATTGACCTGATTGTCACTGCTCTGTTCCTGGTACAAGTGGATTAATAGTCTTTTTTGAAGAACACTGGCCTTAAACTTTCATAGTGACACACAACAGAGAAAGAATCATCTTTTTGTCCTAGACCGAAATGTTGAAAGGATTAACTGTTTCCAACACAAGTTCTCAATGCAGAAGACTTAAGCAGCGAAAGGGCATTTGAGTTCTAGTGCTGGCAAATTCCTTAGCTTATGTACATATATAGGCATCTGGTCACTTACCAGCTGGAGACTTACTTGTCTGTCCAAAATGGCATAACCTTTAGCTAAGCCTTCAGAGAGCTGCTGAAAGAGCACTTGTTCCTCTGAGGCATATAAAGAATTTAAGGAGGCAATAGCTGAATGATACGCTATCCCAGTAAACTGTGAAGCTCTGTTTTCTAGGTGTTGTTTTGTTTTGAACACTTTTCAGAGAAATGACAGGACACAAGCTTATATAAACTATTATCATGTGCCTGTTCTCCATCTTATCACAGTTTGGATAGCGTCTCTGCCTAGTGTTGAACATCAAAAATAGTCCTGAGGTCACACGCTTGTTTACTTGGGACACCTTGTCTGCCACTATTCCTGAAAGCTCTGTAAAACTCAAAAAACCAAATCAGGGTCCCCATTTGTCTCTGTTGGGTGAGGTAAGCAATAGTGCTGTTCATTCTTTAATAAATTTGGTATTATTTGAGACTTCAGTTTGTTGGCTTAAGTGCCTTTCCCTTTCTGTTTCGCTATCCACTGTTGCAACCAAGATATGTGCTGAGTTACGGAGTAGAAGCCTCTAACAGTCATGTGTTCTGGAGCATACAGAAGTCTTTGTACAAGCGTTTCATTTGGCATATATTATTCATGGCTGCTGAAGAGGTCATGGCACAGATGTAGCCTAAAATATCAAACTGCTGCTATATGTGCAGCAAGCATGGAATAGAATGAGTTTTAACTCTGCCTTTAGTCTTGGCAATAGTTAATAAATTCTGTAGGTTTTGTGGTAGTGAGTATATCAGTTCTCCTTTTATGGCATTTTAACCTGATTCCTAAGGCTATCGTGAACCGTTAATATCAGAGGTATTCTATTCCATTGCTTCCTTCCAGGTACACTTCAACTTTGAAGCTTTTACCTGAAAATGAGTAGAAAAATAGAAAAATGAGTATTTTATTTATGAAGCTAAAGGAAAACTTAATTTTTTTTAATCCTCTATGGCCAAGTTATTTATGCATCAACAGTTGTATAGAAAAAAAACCCACAAAAACCAAAACCACTCACCAAAAAACCACACACCACCACTCTTCACCCCTAAATCTGTCTCTTTCAGGGTTCATTAACCTTTAGCAGACAATAATTTCCTTATGGCTCCAGGATGCCAGCCTTAGCCTGCACCTAGGACAATGTGGAAGATGGGGAAAATGTTTACGTACTGTGTATGATGGTATATATAAATGGACAGAAGAGTTAGCTTTACAGGTTGCTAGAATCAAGTGATTTGAAAGGCTGAAGGATATGATGAGGTGACTGCTAGACAAATCAGGCTTCCCTGGAAGCCTGGAAAATAGGCTTGAAATTGCTTGTGCCTGTGGAGTTAGTGTAGGAGGAAACATTTAGCTGGTCTGTTTTTCCCTGCTTGCAGGTGGTAAAAGAGAAAGATTGCATTTTCTATGTTATTCAGGCCTTTGAAGGATTAAGCAGCAAGATTAAAAAATAACTAGCAAGACCAAAAGAAACATGGTGTTTTGGAAATAAAGGTATCTTCAATAGTCTCTTGGATATTAAGGAGTGATTCTCTTTCACTGTGATGTTACAGCAAATATAGACACGTCAATTTGTCAGTCTGTATTGCAAGGAATCTTCATGGAAAAATACACAAACTAAACCCAAGAAAACAAACATACACACTCATACCCTGCCTCCAGGCATATCAGCCTATAAAATTATTTTAAGTAATTTTAAAGAATTTTGTTAACAGATGCACATTTAAATCAAATATGTTTTCTCCAGTGTTTTAAAATCATCTGCTGATTTGGCAAATTAGCTTTAGTACGCTGTGTGCCAGAAGTTGGGGAGTTGGGAAATGAGAATTCAGGAGAGTGTCTAGTCTTATGTTGCCCATCTGGTGCATTTAGGAATATGTTTTTTTTTCAAGGAGTTGAGAAGTATTCATAATTAATAGGGAGATAGATCCAAGTTTTATTTTCTGCAGGGAGAAGTAAGAGAGGAAGATCCCAAATATAAAAATAACTTGCTGTAAATTTGCTATTATCTACTTATACTGGGGTGGAGAGAGGAGGGCAGATAGGAGCAGGGAGTTTTATATCATCCATGACTGTAAAATAAAAGATAATTAATCTGCTGGTGACTCCTGAGTCTGTAGCTTTGCTATAATATATGATCATATAGAGGTCATGAATTTATGCTAAATGTAGGCAGCTATTGTATTTAAAGTTCTTTATTCAAGTGTTTATAGTATTTTTTCTTAAATTTATTGTCTGTCTTATTAATGATATTGAATAGGATCTGTCTCTGCAGAATGAAATGGTCTCTGTGTGTAAAAGACGATGTGAACAGAATAGAATTTCAATGCAGTTAAGGTCTTGAATGTGAAATTTGAATCTACATATCTGAAATTCTGAAATAAGTTTAATGCAAATCTCTTCCTGGACTCGAAATTTTTGTAATGCAGAAAAGGCATTGCAGAAGTAATTATGGATTTTTAGATTTGGATTTGCATGTAAAGGCAGAATGTACCTTTATTTTTGTAAAGGGATGTGCTTTGAGTGACAGTCATCATGTATCAACCAAAAGTGACTGGATAGGCAATACTGAATTTGCAGTCCAGGGTGGTAGGGGATGAGGAAAAAAAAGCACAAACAAAACTGCTGCCCACAGCCTTCCTTGGGTTCCACGTTTTGCAATTTTACCCTGCCTTGGCATGTTTAGATTTATGTGAGTGAGTGTATCAGGCATGTCTTCAAGAAGCAGCAGTATTGCCTGTCCTTTTTTTTCCAGAGAAAAGGCATTTAGGAGCCTGTCTTTTTACTCACACTCCTTCTGCTTTACATTGTATAAGGAATGTGGCTACAGCAGGCCTAGATATACCTTAAACTAAAAATAGAAGTTCTTCCAAATGGTTTGAGGATGAACAATTGGAAGACTCTTTTGGGCTTGCTGAAGTATCTTATCTGTGCCAGTACATGTGTATAAAAGGAATTAAAAAAACCCCTCCAAAACCACAAAACCCCCCACTAAATTGTCATCTTGTTTTCTCTGCCTGCATCAGCTCTGATAATTTAGCAGTGCAAGTTGTTGTTGTTGGAGGAATGATGAGGAAGCATTATCCATTTAAAGATATCAGGAAGCTAAAATACAGTATAAAATAGGATTCATTACTGTCTGAACCTCACAGAATTGGTGTGAGTTTTTAGCTTTCAGATTAAAAACTTAAAATTTTGAATTTCACAAGTGGTCTCAAAAAGTTTAGAAATACTAAACTTGTCTCAGACTTGTAGTGAGTTCAAAGTTATTAAAAAGCAGTTTACATCCTAATGCTGCTGCTTTTTCCACACTTATTCTGCAAAAGAGCCTTTTGTCTTAATTGTGAATAAATATTTTATTACTATATAAATGTATGTAGTTAAGTACCCACCTTGTTAACAAAATGAGTACCAAATATATTGCCAATACTGTATTTTACTGTAAATCTAATTTTATTATAATAGTTACCACAACCAGTAAGAGTACATTTTTGTTTAAAACTCATTAGAAAAAGCTTAAAAATTTCCCTATGGAAGTATTTCCTAGGTTTTTTTCCCCGTTTTTAAAATGAAAACACTGTTTAACTTGTTTCTGTCAGATTTGTAGCTCAACTGACATTTTTGCATCCATGGACTGCATTTTGCATTTATACATGGACTGTACAAATGTTACCTCTTCTTCTGTATGAAAGACCTCCAAACAATCCTCCAAATAAAGATCCAACTTCCGTTTTTCATTGTGTAAACTTAAGAAAGGAGCCCCCAGCATAGTCATAGCTTACAGCCCTGCAAGTGCCCATCATTAAAGGGAGGACAAATGGGAGAGGAAACTTGAAAACTTTCAGTGTGTGAAGAATTGAAAAAAAGGAGAGGTGAATCCGCTTACTAAGCTACAAGTAGATACTTGTCAAGTAAGTCACATTACAGAAAAATCAGGAAATCCAGTCGAGTTTGTAAGATTTTTAGATTAGTGATTTCCTTGATAAAAGCTAAAATTTTTCTAGGAAGGGAACTTTTCTGTGTAAACAAAGTGGAGAGAGAATGAAAAGCTATATAAATGCATAAAAAATCGTGTTTTATTAAATCTGTAAGAAATTTAATGATGATAGGTTAAATCTATGACAGATGTATTTCTTTGAGTTGCATTTCTTGAGAAAGGTAGGTTTCTTCCACAGGTCTCCAAGCTTACATATTTTTGCCTTTAGTAAGAGACAGACAGAAAGTCATGGCTTCTGTAATGCTCATATATATGGAAAGCTAGTTGCAAGGAATTTTTCAATTCTGACACTCTGAGAGTGCAAGAGGAACAACTGATGTGACATATAGTGGTTTTCAAAAGCTTTGGGATATCTGCAAAACGAGATGAAAGTATATTTGCAATAGTTGTTCCTTTCTCTTGAACTGATTGATTGATTTTATTTTTTTTTAGGATAGGTTTTCACTAAATAAGCCAGGGGCTCCTAAGCTCCTTGGCGACCACTAGTGTACTGAGTACCACTTTGTGTGCAGGTACATGGAGGCCAGCCTTGTCCTGAGCTGCTACTCCACCTCTGAGCAGGAAGGTGTTGCTGCTGCCCTGCAGCCTGGTCTTGGCATCTCCTGGCTGATCCGAAACCAGCTGTGGTAGGGGATCCTCTCAGAATTTTGGAAAGAGGAATGAACAATCAAAAGGAAGGATGGATGGGTCAGCATTGTGCAGTGAATTGATTGGGCTCTCACACACTGTTTACTTTGAATAATGAAAAATTCTGCTTTTAATTCAGAAGGTATGCAGAAATCCTGAATTAAAGCAAATTATATAAATATATAAGAATACAGACCATGACTGATGCTTTAGTTTAAGCTTTCAGTTTGAAATTTCAGCTTTTGCAAACAGATTTTATGAGATCTGTGGGAGAGTTGTGGTGTGTATTCATGAGCTCTGAAAGTATTTTGATTGCCATTTTTGATCCATATTGGTTGGAAGGGCAGAGGCCTGAGTGGAAGAACAAACAAAGGCTGCTCTTTTTATGGTGGAGCTCCTTTCAGGCAGGTTGCTTGCTTGCCCAGAAGTTGAGACCAGGATGAATAGATTAGCTGAGCGAATAATGTATGTAATTAAGATCCTTTCATATTCATGCAAACTAACCCTGTATGTTTGCCTCTGTGTCCTCGATACTTGTAAGGGTGCAGAGTGGGATGGGTGCACAGCGGGCTGTAGTTTCATTTTGCAGCAAGAGGGCTTTTTGGTGTGCCTGCTGTTTGGAGGGAAATGTTTTTTCCCCTTGCATTCCCCACAAACTCAAAGATCTAGCTGTAAACTCTTTGCTTTGGGGACATCACTGCTATGCTTTCCATGGGTCTCATAATAGTGATTTTCTTTCTCTGTGCTTTTTAGGAATTGAACCAATACTTTTCTATTTCTTTTTTTTTTCCTTTGGCAAGCGTATTTAAAACATTTCTGTGTGAGAAGAGGTGGAATTTGATTTGGAGGCACTGCCACTGCTGTATAGCAGTAATGGTTTTAATAACTGAACTTTGTGCATACTAGTTTTAGCATTGGATTGTGAAGAAAAATACAACTACATGACTACAGTATGAACAGCAGAGCAAGCCCCCATCTGCAGTAGAGCTGAAACAGTGGCATACTGGGGTGTCAGCTTTGGGATCCATTGCAGTGAAGGATACTGCCAGTGGTGGATGACTTGCATGATTTTCTGTAAATCCAAAATTGCCAGTATTTCTGAGCAAAAAAAATCTGATGGAGAGAAAAAGTTATGCCAGTTTTCTCTCCTGCTCTGCAAGTTATGCTGGCCCTGGTGATAGGAAAGGATTGTGCTATGTAGAGGAGGAGATGACTGTAACTCCAGATGGTGAGTGGGACCCCAATTATACTTACAATTGCCTTAATCCAGTCTAAACAAAGAGAGGGACATTTGTGCACATTTGCTCTGATAAGCTGTGCCAAAACAATCATTGCTCTCCAGGGAGGTAGAGATCAGGCGAAATTCCATATTTCAGCCATTTTACGTGATCCAGAGCTGAGGCTGATTACCTTCAGATTTGTGGCCATTGACCTGAAATCCCTATATGACCTTTTTGGTGTGCCCTTTGGACATGTGCTGCAGCTGGTCTGGGATCCTGATTAAATACCACTTTTTAGATTATGCTGGTTAGCTGGTGAGTTTTTGCCAAGTAGAGTTCTGAATGATGAATGCTTTCTGCTTTTGGCTTAATGCAGACAAGACTTTTAAATTCCTCTTCCTTACCTTACTGCCGAATTTTCCTTAACAGTCTTACAGTCATTGACCCACCTCCTACACCCCTCCCCTGTCTGGCTGGTTTTGGTTTTGTTTTGGTTTGGTTTTTTAATAGTGTTGCTTTTAGTGGAAACTGGCCAGACAGTTTAAGAGTGCCTTCCCTTATTTGGGAAGATGGGGAGGAAGGAAGAGACAAGTAAATACTAAAAGCTATTATGTAAATCTCACTCTGGGAAATTACACTACAAAAAGAACTTTGGTCTCAATTCAGTTTGGATCTGGTGGTTAGAATTAAAAATTGCCAGCAAATTGTATTTTCTCCTGTTGGGCTCTGCAAATGGTCATAGTCCACAAGTGTGATGGTTTACATTTTTTTGAAAACAATAAGCATGATCTGTAAATCAGCTACAACACTGAAATGGGTTGGGGGTGATGGTTGTTATATAAAGTAGGAAACAGCAGAATGAAGAGCCTGTCCATATGATGCTTTCCAAGGAAAGTGGGATAAGGCTGCAACAGACTAGATAACCATCAAGTTATCTAGTTGTGTTCCTCTTGTATAATCCTTGAGTATCAGTGTATAAAAGAAGCAGTAAAACAGCTAAAAGATTTAGAAAGGAATGTGGATCTCAATTTGCAATGCTCATTTGATCAGATGCTCATGGAGAGTGGGAGTGGCTATCAAATGGATTAATTAGCCCAGTGTTACAAAGGAGTGTGGAAAGCTGTGGTCATGGAGACCCTTGAGAATTGCTGAGCTTCCTTAATGGGGAAGAAGGTTCAGAACTCTTAAGGATACATGGAAAGCAGAGAAAGAAGGAACAGATCCTTTTATAAAGTGCTCTTTTCAGCCCTTTGTCCTTCTCGTCTCTTTTTCCAGTGTATCTCTGCCTTCTTACTTACTTGCTTTTTGAATTTGCTTTCTTGGTGGGAGAACTGAAAGAATACTAGTCCAACAGTAACTATATGTTTCTAGCATGCAGGAGGAATATAGCTGAGGAAGAGTGAGGGTCTGAAGGTTGTTGTATAGCCAAGTTAGTAAATGCAACTTCCAGTCACGTGGTAGAGAGGAGTATTAGGTATATTTCATGCTGTCATTCTCAATTTACTGCTCTTTTGAATGATGGCTGCCATTTATCCATACTGAACTGCTGAGTGAAGTTAGTAAAGGTGGTGTATACTGTAACAATCCTGGCTCTAAGCGGCAGCAAAATCAAATTCACAGGCTCCTTGTTGTTAGCTTCCTCGTACAAGTTCAGTTTCTGTTGTCAATTTGTTACTAAAACTTGCTGCCTCTTGCACAAGGCATAGTCAAACAAGAGACTACTGTAGAGTCCACTGATTATGTACAAAAGCATGCTGATTTAATATGTCTGTATTTAGATAGCTAATATTTTATTTGGCTGTAAGTTTACAGTGACATTCTCCTCTCTAGCAGATGTGCTGTGTGTTTTGTTTTCTAGGTAGTTATCACAGACTTAAGTCTTCTGTGCTTCAATAAATTCTTGACGCAGGCAGTGGAAACTAATATTAATATTAAAAACATGAGGTTTAACAGGTTGGACCAGAGCAATCTTTCATCCAAGGACCAAGCCAAGGCCAGTAGTGTGACCATCTATCAGAAAAGCTAAGCTTAGAGAATCTTTCAATGTGATTCAAACAGCAAAACTAATGGCACAGAATGGGTCTGAAACATGACTCTGACTGCAAGGAAGAGCTTAGCAGTGGTTTGCTCTGGTTAGCATAGATACTTATTTTAAGAAGATAAAGTTATATATCATCAGCAATAAAGAGGTCTTGATGTATGTTTTAGACAATAGAAGACCACTTCAGGCAAATCAACCATAGTTTCATCTATAGAGGCCTCTTATGTGCTAGATTTTTGTTCACCTGCTATGGCTTAGGATCCTGCATCATGTTAGATGCTTTCCATCTGTATGTTTGAATATTCTTGTTTGGTGAAAAAGGCTTTTTGCTACAACTGGAATGAAGATCATGTATATTTGAATTTCTTGGATATGTGTTTCTCTTAATACAAAGATTATATGACAGCAGTAGGTGAGGTATATTTCTAGTCCTTTTATGCTACTTTTCTAATTTTTCTTTAAACCTATCTTTGGACTTGAAAATATCACTACTGCTTTCCCGAAATGAGGCTTCGTTACTTGATAAGTATTACCTTTTTAGTTTTCATTTTGAACTGTGAGAGCGATAAAGTGAATTTAATCAGTATCCCCTGTCATCTTTTCCTGCTTTAACTCCACTCACAGCCCCAGTAAGCTTCACATGGCTGAAGCCATATATAGCGAGCAATATTTATTTACACGTGTACATATACCTGAACATGCATGGTAGTAAACCAGAAGTGTCATAAATCCTGACCTATGTAACAGTTGATGGTTCAATTCCTTCTGGTCCCCTCTACTTCTGTATTTTACTGTTCTTGAGTTCAGCAAGCTATTTCCCAAAAGGATCCATGGTACTTTAAGAGGTGTTTAAACACCCGGTTTAACTGTATGGCTTAGTGTGCTTTTCTTGCCTTTCACCCCTCAGTAACACAGTACAACATCTGGTATGAGTCAAAAGTAATAGTTTCAGCCATTTAGTATGACAAACAGGTCCCTGTCAAGAAAGACCTAAAAGTCTACTTTGACAGAAATGGTGTTTCTACTTCAGTTGAATTTATGAAAAAGTCAGAATGGTGACTTTGCCCTTCAACATCACCAACTGACTTAATGTTAAAATACGTGTTTTGTGACTACTTTTCTTGTCAGGTGGTATTGCCATCTCTTAAGTCCTAATATATCAGGTCAATCATGTTACTACATGTCCTGGTTTCAGCTGGAATAGACTTAATTTTCTTCCTAGCAGCTGGTATAGTGCTGTGTTTTGGATTTAGGATGAGAATAATGTTGATAACACACTGATGTTTTAGTTGTTGCCAAGCAGTTAACAACTTCACAGATTCTTATACTGTCCCACCAACAAGGAGGCTGGGGGTGCACAAGAAGCTGGGGGTGGACATGGCCAGGACAGCTGACCCAAACTGACCAAATGGATATCCCATACCATGTGATGTCATGCTCAGTATATAAACTGTGAGGGAGTTGGCTGGGGGGCACTGCAGCTCAGGAACTAGCTGGGCATCAATCAGCGGGTGGTCAGCAATTGTGCTGTGTGTCACTTGTTTTGTGTATTATTATTGTTGTTGTTTTTATCATCATCATCTTCTTCCTTTTCTGTTGTATTAAACTGTTTTTATCTCAACCACGAGTTTTACCTTTTTTCCGATTCTCTCCCCATCCTTCTGGGGCAGGGAGTGAGAAAACAGCTGTGTGGTTGTTTTAGCTGCCTGCCAGGTTAAACCACAATACTGCACAAACAGAAAAAAACAAACTCTAAGCTAGCATCAGAAATTGTGTAATTTCTTATGTAAGTAAAAACATCACTTAGCAGTTGATGCTTTGCCACGTTTTTTCTGCTTCAGTATTCTCAGAACAGATACATGGAGAGACATAACCAAGTCCCACCTGCAAATGTGAATGGGAAGACACACTGCCCTTGTCTCTCTCTGCAGCTGGACTGTAAGAGAGTTAATGTTGCTTAGAGAAGCATGAAATTTCACATTCTGACTAGCCTAAAAGAAAGCATCCACAAAGTACAGTTCCTCCTTACTGGTCTCATTCCCTGGGTTCAGGCTGCCCTCTCCACACACCTGATAAAGCATGCTAGAAGCGGACACAATTACATGCATTAATTGGAAGACGAAGAGCTAAGATTTCTGTTACCTGAAAGAAAGAGTGGTTTTAAACTAACTTTATTTTAATAGCATATTGATTGTTCTTGAAAAAATAGTGTATTTGTAGTCCAAGTAGAAGGATTGCAGTATGAATGATTGTTAAACTTAGGAAAAAATTATTTAAAATAAAAACATCTGTCCCAGGGTATAAGAACAATGTAGTGTCAGGCAAATCGTGCCTGACAAACTTGGTGCCTTCTATGATGGGGTTACAGCATTGGTGGATGAGGAAAGGGCAACTGACGTCATCTACCTGGACTTGTGCAAGGCATTTGACACTGTCCCGCACAACATCCTTGTCTCTAAATTGGAGAGACATGGATTCGATGGATGGACCACTCGGTGGATAAGGAATTGGCTGGATGGCCGCACTGAAAGAGTTGTGGTCAACGGCTCAATGTCCAAGTGGAGACCAGTGACGAGTGGTGTTCCTCAGGGGTCGGTACTGGGACCGGCACTGTTCAACATCTTTGTCGGCGACATGGAAAGTGGGATCGAGTGCACCTTCTGCAAGTTTGCCGATGACATCAAGCTGTGTGGTGTGGTCGACACACCGGAGGGAAGGGATGCCATAGAGAGGGACCTTGACAGGCTGGAGAGGTGGGCCCGTGCGAACTGCATGAAGTTCAACAAGGCCAAGTGCAAGGTCCTGCACGTGGGTCGGCGCAATCGCAAACACGACTATAGGGTGGGCGAGGAATGGATTGAAAGCAGCCCTGAGGAGAAGGACTTGGGGGTGTTGATTGATGAGAAGCTCAACATGAGCAGGCAGTGTGCGCTTGAAGCCCAGAAAGCCAACGGTGTCCTGGGCTGCATCAAAAGAAGTGTGACCAGCAGGTCGAGGGAGGTGATCCTGCCCCTCTGCTCCACTCTTGTGAGGCCCCACCTGGAGTACTGGGTCCAGCTCTGGGGTCCCCAGTACAGGAGAGACATGGAGCTGTTGGAGCGAGTCCAGAGGAGGGCCACGAAGCTGATCAGAGGGCTGGAGCACCTCTCCTATGAGGACAGGCTGAGAGAGTTGGGGTTGTTCAGCCTGGAGAAGAGAAAGCTCCGGGGAGATCTAATTGCGGCTTATCAGTACCTGAAGTTGCCTACAGGAAAGCTGGAGAGGGACTGTTTATCAGGGAGTGTAGTGACAGGACAAGGGGTAATGGGTTTAAGCTGAAGCAGGGTCGATTTAGATTAGATGTTAGGAAGAAATTCTTTACTGTGAGGGTGGTGAGGCACTGGAACTGGTTGCCCAGAGAGGTTGTGGATGCCCCCTCCCTGGAAGTGTTTAAGACCAGGTTGGCTGGGGCTTTGGGCAATGTGTTCTAGTGGAGGGTGTCCCTGCCCATGGCAGGGGGGTTGGAACTAGATGGTCTTTGAGGTCCCTTCCAACCCAAACCATTCTGTGATTCTTTGATTCTATGATTCTATAGATTACAAATGTAACTGCAGTTGTGATAAGTGCGATTTTATTTGGTTTTATAATGTAGTAAAGATTGAGGTGAAAGTCTTGGGCAGAGAATGATTCAGTACTGATTTTCTACTGAAGCGGTGGATACCTGTCTTCTGTTTTCAAGGCCTGTTTGTCAGTTTCTGACAAATACAGATTTGGCAGGTATGTGGGTTTCAAATTCACTCAGGCGTTTCTGGAGATAACCTTAGAAAAAGAGGAGGTTCCTTGTTGTTTTAATTTTCATACGTAAGTGTTTGCAGCGTTTTTGTCTTTCTTTACAAATAACCTGAAGCTAACTGCAAACGTGTCAGATTTTGGGCTATCTATTCAGAACTATGAATGCTGTAAACATACTTTAAGATTTGAAGCCTTACCATTTCACCTGGATGTCATACAAGAATCTGTTTGTCATGCATTTGACAAACAGATTCTGTTGGAAACTGTGCTATCATATGTATGAATGCCTCTCTGTATTAAAAAAAAATAAAAAAAATAATTGGGGGACTGAGGGTCTGATCTTAAGTACATTACAAAGTACAAGTACTTTAATATTTAGTAATAAGCTGTGGGAATTGTTAGTGTACTGTGTCTCTCTAACGCTGCTTGATGAGCTGTCTGCTATGCCGCAATATGAAATGCTTTAGGAATAGAATAGTAAAATAATGGATATTGCATAAGAGTGTTTCTTTAATGAGAACTGTATCTAAAATGAAATATCAGAGAACCAGTCCACTGGTTGCTAAATGAATTAAAATTTTTATGGCTAGTGGCTTTACGTGCCTCATTTTCATGCCTGCGATGGAGTCTAATAATTTAACGCTGTTTCCCTACCTCTCTCTGTATCTTGCAGGCATACAGGAGTTTCCAGAAAATATAAAAAACTGTAAAGTCTTGACAGTTGTTGAGGCCAGCGTTAATCCAATTTCAAAGTAAGTTTATCAGGTTTTTTTGATGTTTTATATTTTGTGAAAACACTGCTGAGTCTCAAACTTGCCCCAGACATTTGCCAACCCTTGGAGACAAGGAGCAGTTACCTGAGAAGTATCATTAACCTCATGGCATTGTGATACAGTATAGCTATGTCATTAAAGTATTTTGCCCAAGTTAATAGGCTACGTGGGCAATCCTGCATTATACCATGTGGCTTTCTCAGCTTTTTAAAGTCCATCACTTCTCTGTGAACATAGAGAATTGCACAAAGAGTTTTCTTTTTAATAACAATAATTAATTTTACTCTAAAACCTCTACCACTGTTTTTCAAACAGCTTGTATGAGTAGATTTCTCTGTCATCTTTTATAGTGACAAAATTAATTTGCTACAAGTAGCACTGCCAGAAATACAGACTTTGTGCAATGTAACTTTTGGGGAAAAAAGGTGTTACATAGGTTTTAATTTATCTTGTGAATCTAATGAATGCCTCCTCCACGTTAGGTGTCAGGAGATCACAAATACATAGCAAGACTACGTTTGTTGTTTGTAGTTTTTATTTCCTGTAGATATTGTCCTCAGTACTTAAAAAAATGTTTTGAGACTAATCTCACAGAGATCAAGTATCTAGTGCAATTTTGTAGAAATTCTGGTACCACCTTAATTTTAATGTTATCAATATGCAGGACTTCAATATGATATTGATGTTTAACAATATATGACTTTATGCCCTGAATATAATTGAAACAAAGGCATTACATAATTTTATTTCTATATAGGCTTCCGGATGGATTTTCCCAACTGTTAAACCTAACGCAGCTGTACCTGAATGATGCTTTTCTTGAGTTTTTGCCAGCCAACTTTGGCAGGTAAGTTGAATTTGAAACTTAGTTTTAAGTTTATGCAGAGCAGTTTCTGCTGCTTCTTAAGCAAAACATGAACTGGAGGAGCAGAAGAAGTATATATTGCCAATCCATTTATGCCACATACTAGTTGCAGAAAAAAGCCCTGAATCTTTATCACCATTTTTAATTGGGCTTTTGAAGGACAGACAGAATGTTTCTAAAGAGCCAAGAAATAAAACTCATTTACATACTTCTTTTACAGTACAGGTCTGGTAAGTACAGGAGACTAGTATTTCTGAAATACAGGTTGGTTATCATTTAGTAATTGGAGTGAAGCAAATAATGACATCTCTAATTCCACTTGTCCTCTGGATGCACAGATTGCTTCGTGCACATCTGCAATTCTCAAGTGCCTTGCACTTTCTGAAGGACTTAGCATATTTACAGTGCACTGACTAAGCAAAATTGTTCTAATAGCTCGTTTAAATACAAGACAAGTACTAAACCACTACCTCTTCAAAATGGATCAAATCTTGGGGGCAAATGTGAATGGACATTATTATTAAAAGGAAGATTCCTAGATGAGCATAGTTCATCCTGTTCTCCTTATCATGCTGATTTAATAATTTCTGCTTTTTCCCCTCTCTTCACTCTTACTTCATGCTCTCCTTTCCTAGATTGTTAGTCTCCTCCCCCATGTCCAGCAAGCCTCTCTTTCAGAAATTATGGCCATTAGTTAACCAGGCATATTGCTGTGTGAAAGCAGTTGCCTTAGGCTGTATGGTTACAGTTGGGTCAGCACAGCTTACAAGAGATTAGAAACACCCCCTGAATAGAGTGCTGCAGAAGTTTGGCAGATCCGGAGATGTACAATGAAAGATGAGCACAGGTGCGGTTTGTTAATGACCATTAGTTTATTAGTCATCTGTGATCGGAGTTGTTAGCCTATTCTTCTCTGTCCAGTTATTAGTCATTCCCTGATGAGTGATTAAAGGCACCAGATATGTTACACACTGAGCTGACAAAAAAGCTGGTTATGATACAGGAGCATTAATTATTATGTGTCTTTCTAGTACACGAAGTTTGCGTTTCAAAAGCCTTCATTAAGGTTGAAGAAGAAGTATCTGGAAGACACATAGTCGTTACTTGTTGGGACATTTTAATGACTGCCTATACATTTTTCTGTTCTGTTTTTTAATAGTCTGACCAAAAGACAAGATTTTCTTTGTAAAAAAAACAGGCAGTACAGATGGAATTGAAGACTTCAGTTGACATGGTTGGTCTTAAGTAGTTAATCTTACACATAATTTTAAAAAGTGTCATTATAATTTTTTCTTCATCACTGTCTGCTTCTGTAATGCTTAATGGTTTGGGAGATGGTGAAGTCATTAATTACTAACAGCTTAAGAATAAATCAGTTACTGAAGGCAACTTGAAAGCCAATTCTCCAGTGTAGTGTTTTAACAGCTATGGAGAATTCAGAATTCAGCCTTGTTTTTTAAAATATAAATAGTGACTTGCAGCATCCTAGCTTGTAGTTAGGAGAATGAAACTGAAATGAAGACTTTTCTCATTGGCTGTTTTTAAATGAATTCAATTTATGTAAGTTTACCTGCTACTAATGGTATTGCACAGAACAAATACTATTCTACAGGAAGATGATATTTAGGTAAAATACATTAGAAAACAATGAATTGGTAAAATTTCGTTTCAAAGGAAGATTCAGACCCCTTTGACATGGAGTACTTTTGTTCTGTAAGCAAGTGATCAGGCTTCTTTGCCACCCCACAACTTTACAACTAGGTATAAACACTTGCTTATGTAAACAGTCTTTTAACTTGTACTTCAGAATATGGGAATACTTTCTAAAAAAACAAATATGGTATGAAGTTTTGGGATATTTAGAGCATTGTTGGTTATTCCCTTAAAGGACAATCCTTCAGCTTCTTCCAATTTGGTGCATTAATTGTTTTGTATATGGCCTTCCTGCTATTACTTTTCATTACATGGGAACACATGAAGTAACTGAGTTCTGTTGCCTGCTCTTACTGACAACTATAGGCAATAATGCCTCTTAAAAGCTAAGCCAATGCCATGTTAAAGCTAGCAAAGTTTTTATACTCCATATGTCAGGGTCTCTGTTCCAGCAGTTCAGGTTAGAAACCTGGTTTCCCACATCAGTTTCTCTCTGACTGTTCATATTCATTTGTTCCACAGTTCAATTGCTGTCGTCTCTCACAAGTGTTGTCCCCCATTCTCTCACCTGCTGTTTTTATAGTGTTCTCATATCCCTCTTTTAGTTTGTTAGACTAAACAAATTCTGTTTCCCTCTGGTATGGCAGGTTTTCCTTTGTGCCTGATGATATTAATAGATCTTGGAGCAAGTTTCAGTTTGAATTAATCTTCTCCTGTTTGATGGAGGATGATGACATATATAGCTATATTTAGAAGTCAAATTGAGATCTCTTCATGGCTTGTACAATGTCATGATTATCTTCTTGTTTCTCTTGGAAACGTCTGTGGTTACGCTCCAGTATTCCACTAGCCCTTTTTGCAGCTGCCTAGTGTCTTTTACCACATGATCCACTAAAGCATTGGACAGCTGAGTTAGAAATGGCTGATGACTCTACAAGGAAATCATAAGTACTTGACTCGCTACTATGGCATCTTATCCCTTTTCTTTTTTTTTCAGTCCTTAAGGTAGTATGGTTTTTTCCCCTACAATATCCTAATAATTCACTGTATTGTCTGTGACTGTTTTTTGTGGCATCAGCCAACTTAAACATTTTTCCTATTCTTTAAGATTGGTGTTAAAAATATTGAACAGGGTAGTCCCAGAATGGGTCTTTGAGCACCTCTGTCAGTAACATTCAGCCTAATGATTAGGAAAGAAGACTTTGTGTAATGCAAACTACTTTTTTTCTATATCCATGCAACATTTTATTACATTTACCGCCATGCTTTATTCTTGCCCTCAAAGTTTATGCTAAAGCTTTGCATACTATTGAGGTCAAGATTATCCAATCTCTTCCCCCTTCTTTATGAACACTACATACTTGCTGTCCTTCAGCAATGTTGTACCGGTCCAGCCTGTTAGAAAAATCACCAGACTTTTGATTAAATGTGCCAGTTCCTTTGGAGTTCTGAGGTGATGAAGTGGTGGGGTTTTTTCCTCCACTCCCAAATTCTGATTTGAATCCATTAATATTGGCACAGATCCCAGGGTTAACCTTTATGCCAGTGCACAGAAATCTGAGAATTGCTTATGCTTGCTTAAGAAAACTGTATCTGTTGTATCTAAATACATTATGTATATTCACATTTACTCAAATATATAAGCAGAGTATTCTAAACTTGAAGCTCACTGTGTGCTGATTTTGAGAAAGGGCTTTAAAAGGGAAACATTATTTACTGATGGGTGTTTAAGATAAGCAAGGAGTTTATCTTCAGTGTCATTCTAAAAACTCTGAAAATGTTGTCTATAATGAGGTATTGCTTCTAGAGACTTTTTACTGTGATGTTGCAATAAATTTATTGTTTAAATTTATTTTTATCTTCTTTCTCAACAATTTGCCAGTAGTATTTGCAGTAGTAGATATTTTTAGTAGTATCTAGTTGGGCATAATTTTTCACATAAATGTACAGTGATAATCAAATTTGGGACTTAATTTAGTTGCATATATGCAATTTTGCTGAAACTCCTGCAAATGCAACCTGCTATAGGATACATGTATTTCAGTCCTCTTGCCTTTATATTTTAGTTAACAATTTAAAAAAAAAAGTTCATTAGCAAAACTGCAAAGGAGGTGAAAAATAAAGAATATCTTTCTATGAAATATTTTTACATTTCCAAGGAATGACTGGGGTGGGGGGGGTGTAGCGGGGGTCTGCTACAGGCCACCTGACTGGGGGGACCGAGCAGATGAAGCCCTCTATAGGCAGATAGGAGCAGCCTCATGTTCACAAGCCCTGGTCCTTATGGGGGACTTCAGCCACCCCGACATCTGTTGGAGGGACAGCACAGCAGAGCGCAAGTAATCCAGGAAGGAAGTTCCTGGAATATGTTGATGATAACTTTCTCTTTCAAGTGACAGAGGAGCCCACGAGGAGAGGTGCCATGCTGAACCTTGTTCTCACCAACAAGGAGGGGCTGGTAGGGGATGTGAAGCTCAAGGGCAGCCTTGGCTGCAGTGACCACAAAATGGTGGAATTCAAGATCCTTAGGGCAGGGAGGAGGGTGCACAGCAAGCTCACTACCCTGGACTTCAGCAGAGCAGACTTTGGCCTCTTCAGGGATCTGCTTGGTAGAATACCATGGGACAAAGCCCTGCAAGGAAGAGGGGCCCAAGACAGCTGGCTAATATTCAAGGGTCACCTCCTTCAAGCTCAGGAGAGATGCATCCCAACAAAGAGGAAGTCAAGCAAAAACACCAAGTGGCCTCCATGGATGAACAAGGAGCTCCTGGACAAAGTCAAACGAAAAAAGGAAGCCTACAGAGGGTGGAAGCAAGAGGGCAGGTAGCCTGGGAGGAATCCAGAGAAACTGTCCGAGCAGCCAGGGAGCAGGTTAGGAAAGCCAAAGCCCTGATGGAGATTAGTCTGGCCAGGGATGTCAAGGACAACAAGAAAAGCTTCTATAGGTATGTTAGTGATAAAAGGAGGACGAGGGAAAATGTGGGTCCCCTCCGGAAAGAAACGGGTGACCTTGTTACCCAGGATATGGCGAAGGCTGAGGTACTCAATGACTTCTTTGCCTCAGTCTTCACTGGCAAATGCTTGAGCCACACTGCCCAGGTCACAGCTGGCAAATGCTTGAGCCACACTGGCGAGGTCACAGAAGGCAGGGACTGGGAGAATGAAGAACCGCCCACTGCAGAAGAAGATCAGGTTCGAGGATATCTAAGGAACCTGGAGGTGCATAAGTCCATGGGACCTGATAAGATGCATCCACGGGTCTTGAGGGAACTGGCGGATGAAGTGGCCAGGCCACTCTCCATCATATTTGAGAAGTCCTGGCAGTCTGGTGAAGTTCCCACCGACTGGAAAAGGGGAAACAACGCCCATTTTTAAGAAGGGAAAAAAGGAAGACCTGGCAACTACAGGCCAGTCAGTCTCACCTCTGTGGCTGGCAAGATCATGGAGCAGACCCTCCTGGAAACTATGCTAAGGCACATGGAAAATAAGGAGGTGATTGGTGACAGCCAACACGGCTTCACTAAGGGCAAATTATGCCTGACAAGTTTGGTGGCCTTCTATGATGGGGTTACAGCGTTGGTGGATAAGGGAAGGGCAGCTGATGTCATCTACCTGGACTTGTGCAAGGCATTTGACACTGTCCCGCACAACATCCTTGTCTCTAAATTGGAGAGATGTGGATTCGATGGATGGACCACTCAGTGGATAAGGAATTGGCTGGATGGCCGCACTGAAAGAGTTGTGGTCAACGGCTCAATGTCCAAGTGGAGACCAGTGACAAGTGGTGTTCCTCAGGGGTCGGTACTGGGACCGGCACTGTTCAACATCTTTGTCGGCGACATGGACAGTGGGATCGAGTGCACCTTCTGCAAGTTTGCCGATGACATCAAGCTGTGTGGTGTGGTCGACACGCTGGAGGAAAAGGATGCCATAGAGAGGGACCTTGACAGGCTGGAGAGGTGGGCCCGTGCGAACCGCATGAATTTCAACAAGGCCAAGTGCAAGGTCCTGCACGTGGGTCAGCGCAATCCCAAGCATGACTATAGGGTGGGCGAGGAATGGATTGAAAGCAGCCCTGAGGAGAAGGACTTGGGGGTGTTGATTGATGAGAAGCTCAACATGAGCAGGCAGTGTGCGCTTGCAGCCCAGAAAGCCAACCATGTCCTGGGCTGCATCAAAAGAGGCGTGACCAGCAGGTTGAGGGAGGTGATCCTGCCCCTCTACTCTGCTCTTGTGAGACCCCACCTGGAGTACTGGGTCCAGCTCTGGGGTCCCCAGTACAGGAGAGACATGGAGCTGTTGGAGCGAGTCCAGAGGAGGGCCACGAAGCTGATCAGAGGGCTGGAGCACCTCTCCTATGAGGACAGGCTGAGAGAGTTGGGGTTGTTCAGCCTGGAGAAAAGGCGGCTCTGGGGAGACCTTATAGCAGCCTTCCAGTACCTGAAGGGGCCTACAGGAAAGCTGGAGAGGGACTGTTTACAAGGGCCTGTAGTGACAGGACAAGGGGTAGTGGGTTTAAGCTGAAGCAGGGTCGATTTAGATTAGATGTTAGGAAGAAATTCTTTACTGTGAGGGTGGTGAGGCACTGGAACAGGTTGCCCAGAGAGGTTGTGGCAGCCCCTTCCCTGGAAGTGTTCAAGGCCAGGTTGGCTGGGGCTTTGGGCAATGTGTTCTAGTGGAGGGTGTCCCTGCCCATGGCAGGGGGGTTGGAACTAGATGATCTTTGAGGTCCCTTCCAACCCAAACCATTCTATGATTCTTTGATTCTATGACTGCTGTTAAACAGCAAGCTACTAATTATACCTGCTATATATTTCTTTTACGTTTTTTACAGATTGTATAGTTATATGATGATAACATGTACCCATAATGAATCCAGCGAAGTACTTTAAAATCTTAGGGATGAAGGAAAACAAATGTGTTCAAACAGGTGCAGAAAAACAGGCAAGATCTAGTTTGTTTGCTGCTTTACTACAACCAAACCCCAATGAATAAATGAATTTAAAATAACATGCAGATTTATGCACAAAACATATTTGTATTCTTACAGAAAAAAATATTTCAAACTTATAGATTTTTTTTTAAATTCATCAATATAAATACGTTCATAGATTACTTTTGTTATAAAATATGGTATATTGTGATAATTTGTTATGCCTTTCTGTTACAGACTAACTAAACTCCAGATATTGGAACTTAGAGAAAACCAATTAAAAATATTGCCAAAGTAAGTATGGATGACATTTATTTAAATTACTGTGGGGTTTTTTTTCTGTAGTTACACTAATAATGTAGTGACTGTTGAAAAGTAGATCACAGCTTAAAACGTGTAGCTAAGGTCTCACAAGGAACTTTCCCTTCATACTGCTGAAATGATATCTCCCTTTGGACTGACTGGTTTTCCTGTTCAGAGATTTTTTTTTTTTAAATTTTCTGTCCCTGTCCAGCTCTGTGGATTTCTGATCCACTTACTGAGCTTTTAAGTCAGCATGTGGACACCTCAGGATGATAATTCTGAGAGGTCTGATGCTGCTTGCACGTGGTATTGTGTGGCTTCCCACATGCGTGTCTGATGGCTAAGTGTCTAAGACTTAGGCATTGGTAATTAAGATTATCATCTCTAAATCAAATATTGAGTTAGAGATGCTGCTTTAGGATGACTGAGGGAATGCAATTTACATGACTTGAACACAATTTTTTTTTTGTTTAATATACTTCAGGGCTGAAGAAAATAACGACTCGTTACTGTGTTGCATGGAATCTGCTGTACTATACCTTTTCTGTAATGCAACAGGCTTGTTTAACATAATGGCAGCATATTCCTCAGGTGTGTTTTTTGTAATAGTAAAATAGTTCTGGAAAATCTAAAAGCATTTGTTTTAACAGTAAATCCAATGGGACGTCTCTCTTAAAATCTAGCATCTTTCTGAGCCCTGCCTTGCAATTCTCACTGATTTCATCAAACAAGGCCAGACTGATGGTGTTGCATTTTCTGCTGTTTCTATGAGATAGAGCAATGCTCTGAATTTTTCTGACTTGGACCCTGGAGATCTAAGTGGGTTAAGAGAGATATAAAAGGTCAATGAAGAGACAAACAGAAATCCCAAAGATGGGATGTTAATAACCAGCTGTAGAGTCCTAAATATGTTGTCGTGTGCTGTAAAAGGCATCCTCCTCTGGCAACAGAAACGGGTAAAGAGATGTACTGGTTTTAGTGCATGTAAGATGTTTTGGTGGAGAACAGGAGCTCATATGCTAGCAGAGACTTGCATGCAGTAGACTGAAGTGTGAATTGTCAGCTCTTCAAGTACAACAGCCAATTTACTTAGTGACTGTAGCTAACTATACGCCTAAGACATGACCAAGAGGTAAGTTGCATTGGAATTCCCTTTTTGTGTGTCTAGATACTGTACTGTGTTGTCTGCTGTATAAAGATGCCATATCTTTCATATCTGGAATGAAATGTATAGCATCAGAAAGTATGAATTTAAATCTTCCAAGTGTGAAGCTTTCTACTCATTCATGCGATATAAATATTCTATCCTCCATTGCTCTTTCTGCTATCACTAATTTTCAGTAGAAAAAAATTAGAGGACATGTAATTTGGAGTAGTAGCTCTGTAAATTAAGTTACTCCCAACTGAGGACCAGTAGCTATAATTAAAACTTATAGCTAATACAGATTTTGTTTATAAAATTACTCTGACTTCAATTGCCATAATTAACACTAATAGCATGAATTACATGCAATATTTTAAAAAGAGTAGTTTACGGAGGTCTGTTGTAGTGATAAGAGACATTTAAACAAATGCTGTAATGTATTTAAGCCAAACACAACTTATGTTGAAGTTGCTGGGAATTTTTTTGTTGACTTCAGTGTTTTCAGGATTTCATCCTTGCTGGAAAACTAAACAGCAGCTGTCATGAAAAAGTTCTCTGCAGCACCTCCATAAGATCTACAGTACATGCTGTGATGCCACCTTTATTATTCTCTTCTGGTACTCTTGTGGTTCAATTAAGGGAGATTAAGCTACTGAGACTAATTTTTAATTTTTAATTTATTTATTTAACCACATTAATATTCATTTTGCTACAGTGAGGCAGTGGAAACATACATTGGTTATGTATTATGTACACTGGGGAGAAAAAATTCATTGTGGTGTCCATAGTATGCAAGAGGCGAGTCTGCCTTTCAGGTTAATACAACCATGCAGCAGTTAATGTGGCCAAAAAAGACATCCATGTCCTGGCCTTAACTGTTACGTCAGAACAGAAGCTGATGTGAAATTTGAACTTACACTGTTTTCCAAACCTGAGTGTGTGTTTTAAAAGAAACATGCTGTAGAGCTTTAGACAGCGTAGAAAATCCAAAGGGTTTCTTTTGAAGCTAATAAGAAGTAGTAGTACAGGCTAATATTTTTGCTATAGAATACAAACATCTTTTCTTGTTTCCCTGTCACTCTCACCTTTTTAGTATTTTCATACTTACAGTGAATTCTTTCATATTTGTAATGAGAAATATATTTGGATAAATTTCTACAAAATCAGCTAGCCCTTTTGCTGATTTAAACATGCACATAATTTTCAACACTAAAGCATAAAGCACTTGAAAGATTGTTAATCAAAATGGGTAATTAATGCCAACACACTAAATCAACCTTGCTTTGTTGCAAATGCATCATTTTGCTTGGAGTTTATCCACAGCCAGAGACTGCAAAACTGTCAGTATTATAATGCAAACCAGCTCAGTGAAAATATTTCTACTGAAGGGAAAGCAAAAAATACAGATACTGTTTAGAGGCATTTATCTGATAGGTAGCTGAAAGTTGGAAAAATGGTCTAATGGAAATAAAAAAGTTGGGGCTTGATTTTATTTTTTTTTAGCTTCTGTTTGTTGCCTAATTGTCAACAAAGAGAGTAACCTTTTTAGAAAGAAGCAAGTTATTTGAGAGTGTAATTTCAATGATTCAGGGCCCAATCGGGCTATCACACTCACCTTGGATTGAATGCTCCTTTAAGTAAGCTGTAGTGTTAACCTTCGTGAAGCTGACTATTTACAACATCAGAATCTGAGGCATAATTTAGACTACCTGATCCCTTAGTGTTGGATTTATTTGACAGTGACTTTGTTTCAATTCAGCCTCATTCACTGAATCACATTGAACTTTTTTCATTTTGTTGGTCTTACCTGTTTTTTTTTTCTTTACTTTTAAAATCTGTATTTATTTATAAGCTGAAAATTCAGTTCAAATAAAAATCAAGGCACTGCCTTAAAACTGTTGAAATGTAAGGACTATAAAAATGTTAAAATAAGCCATTTTTTCCAAATAATAATTTATTGAAACTAATATATCAAATTCAGTTCTACATAGTTGTGATCTCCCTTAATTTACTTTTTGAGGCTGAAATTTAGATCAGCAGTGGAGTTTTGGACTGCTTTCTCTAGCAGCCCACAGTCTAGCTAACATAGCTTGAAAACAGAAGAAATCTAAAATATTTTTAAATTGAAGCCCTCAGTAAAAGTACAGCATGGTGTTGCCCACCAAGTTTTGAAAGCACAGAATGATGTGCTAGATCCTTTAAGTGAGTCTGCAGCTGCGCTTCTGGGAGTCACATTGGGGCAGATTCATTAGCAGCATACAGCACTAAAATTGGTAGTGGCATGGCCTCATAAAGCTTTGAGAAATTCAGCTTACCCAGTATTTCGGAGAGACTTACATAATTTATGTTAGAATTGGAAAATTAATTTTAGCAGTTGGCTTACTGATAGTCATCCTGTTCATGAGCTTTGAGAAATGAGGGAAAATGTGTCTCAGATTTTTCTGGAAGTAGCCTTTTCATGTATTTTTTTTCTTTTTCTTCTTTGAGACAGTGGGAATGTGAGTTAAAGACTTTCCCCTAAAGCCTGTGTATACTATGTGTGCAGTGCAAAAAATGGCTTCTGCTTTTGTCTTAATCATTTCTTTACCTACTTATGCTAAATTCCTAGTTTGTCCCCAGCATAATTACTATAAGGTAATGAAAACTAAATCTATAGACAAATGTAGAGTGTAATTCTTTTTGGAAATTATTTCATGAATAATAGTAATAATCACATTAACTTTGAGTAAATAAGGCATTTTTCAGTAGAACATAGTTTTTGAACTGTATATTCAGAACAACTGTAATAGTGTATTTGAAGAACAACTGAAACTTTGAATATCTGCATAGAGCATCTTGTGCTCATGAAGATATTTTTTAAAGATATTTGGGTTCATACATGTATTCTGATAATATAAAAAACTCTACCATTTAGAAGCTCTTATATTTAATTTTTCCAGAATTTTGTAGTATGTCCACATGATTTATATTTGAAAGTTTTAGATATTATTAATTGTTCTATGGAAAGCTATTATTAAATGAATACAGAACTTAATGCCTTGTGAGGGATTCACAACCCCTTTGAAAATATTTTTTGGGTAGTACAGCTGTTGACTGGAGTACCAATCGTGTATACCACCATGTACAGTGGTAGATTATCTCTGTGGGGTCCCCAAAGTAAACTTAAATGGAGGAAATAATTTACCAAAACACAGCTTGAAATAATGGATTTTACTTTATTTCAGTCTTTGATTTAATCTTTGCCATAAGTTGGCTTAAAGAGTATTGATGTGTCACAAAATCCCATTTAGTAATCTAATTTGTTGTAGGACTAGAGAAACAATTAGGATTACAGACCATATCATATGGAAGCAACTTTGTCAGCAGCTTGGAGAGGGAGGAAGGTGGTGTTGGTTACTGTGATTCAACTTAGGCAGTGGTCTTTGGGAGGAAAACTTGTAGTTAACCAGCCTTTGGCTGCTGAGAAGGTTTGTCGTGGCTGTAGGTGAAAAGCCGAAGCACTCGAAAGAAGAGTAACTTCACTGAGTTACTCTTTATAATAAAGATTGCTCTAGTGGTCTTTAGTTTTTGTAAACTCATTTGTAGATGAGTTGCAGTGTATTCTGTGTGACAGTCACAGTTGGCATAATCATTAATGTGTGCCTGGGTGAACAGTGTGTGAAAATTTGATCTTACTGAGATATCAGTTACAGAACAGCATCACTACTTAATACTGATTAAAGTAATATATTTATATGAATACAGGAAGATTGGATGTAACTGGTATTTTCTTAAATCTAATTCCTTATTATTCCCTTCCTGCGCAGAACCATGTCCAGACTGACTCAGCTGGAGCGACTGGACTTAGGAAGTAATGAATTCACAGAAGTGGTGAGTTTTGTCTTAGTAACAGAGCTTTGTATCTTTTATAAGTCTCTTTGTCCTTTAATCAATTTTTAATCAATATGAAAAAGTAAACATCAGCTTAAGAGTTCTGCTACTGAGCAAATATAATGTATACTTCATAATACTTTATGGAGCCTGTTAGAAAAATTATGTGCATATTCTGATGAATATGGGTATGTTTTTCATGAAGTTGAAAATAACACTCCTGTGGTATAGTGTGGTTACTGTACTGGTAAAAAAATTAATGTTAATATGTGTTTGATAATTGTTTGGCTTATAATAGATTCTAACCACTTACTGGTTATCATGTATTTAAATTGCAAGTTCAGTATATGCTGTGCATAACCTGCTTTTATTATTTTGTACAAACTATTTAGATCCAAGAGAAACTCTATTAATTTTGAGTTTGAATATTGTTCAAAATAGTATTTACAGTTGAGGTGCTCAGATTTTTCCTTCAGCATGGAACAACTTGTTTCCTGTTCATGATCTCACAGACAAATACATCTTATATTTACAATCACTTAACATCTCTCTGCTTCTACAAGTACTTACCTGGATAAAGGAATTGAGATAGAAGTGTAGTGGAACATACTGACCTGCTGTATAATAAATTCAAGCCTTTGTGTGCCACCAGTAGATCATGTGGAGCTGAACACTTGCCTAGTTGTATGGTTTGGCAGATAGGGAAGCGTATTTTAAGGAATTGTTCATTAGTATTATTTCAGCCATTAGTATTACTGCCATATTCTCATTACAGGACAGATATTCGTGTGGCAGCCTTAAATTAACGTGCCTAGGCCCATGTTAAGCCATAACACCCAGGAATGAAGTATAGGCAGAAAAATTACCTGTTGGGGTATATTTTTGGCTGATTGCTTCATCTCTCCCAGCCTTTTAGCTACAGAAGTCAACTCCTGGTAACTTATTTCATTAAGATCTTTTGGTAGAAGCACAAAAAGGTTTGAAACTGCTTCTTTTAGATAAAGATCAGTCTGAAAGGTCATCTTCAGTTAAGATTTTCTCTTGGAAAATGAATTACTGGGAGTCATGACTGCAACTTACGCAGGCATGCTGTATATTTACAGTATAACAAAATTGAGTTCTGCATTTAACTGAACTTGATTGTGGTTGTTAGGGTGCAGTAGCACCTGTTTTGTATTACTTTCTTGGGAGGGAAGTTTAAATAGGAAAGCATATGCAGCATGGATGTTTACCAAGAAGTGGCCTTTCCCTGATACGTAAGATACTTCTAACAATAAATTGTAATGGAAGCAAAATCCTGCACTTCACTTTATGGATGGAGTGGTTTGCTTGTGTCACGCAGATGCACCCTTTGTTGCTAGAAAATTAAAATTTGTTTTCCTTTTCCCCAAAACCACAAAATATTTGTGGTTTTTGAAAAACAGGTCTTCTGAGTTGATGGATTTTAAGGGTTTTTAGACCTCCTCCATGAAAGAGGGAATTATACACGTAACATTTATTTATTGTGTGCTCCAGTTGAAAAAGAATACTTTCTTTGAAAAAAAAAAAAAAAACCACCAAAAAAACCATCCAAACAAAAACCCCCACTTTCTGTAAGGATTATTTAGTGCTGTGATCAAGTTCTTAAAAAAAATTTTCTATAGTACATATTTACATTTCAAAAAGTGAGTTGCCTGGGTTTTCTTTGATGACCTAGTGAAACAAGTGCATCTAACAGCCATGACAAGACATTACTTAAAATTGCAATAGATGAATCACTGAAGTTGTTTTTGCCTTTCACTATTTCTGTATGAAGTTTTTAAAAAATGGCTTCCCTTTACAGCCTGAAGTACTTGAACAACTGAGTGGGCTAAAGGAATTTTGGATGGATGGTAATAGACTAACACTTATTCCAGGGGTAAGTCTTTTGACTGTGTTAAACATTTAGTATTTTAATTCACAGTGGTATTTGCTTTGTTAGCTATCATATATGTTAAAGTTGCTATGTAATTTTAATGTTGCTTAGAGCCAAAAGGCTAAATGCCATTTAAATGCTTAACTAGTCTGCTTAGAAATTGTCACTGATCATAGGAGTTGGGTACACTGCTTTTCTTTCATTGAAGTTAATAGTTCTCATCTAAAAATTATATTCCAATTCAGGAAAGGGGTAAAAATCCCCTATCAAATCCTGGATCAAATTTAGGGTTGACTGGTCGTTCTAAAAAGGGATTTTTTTGTGTTAGACAGCAAGCAGGAATTTACAGGATAAATATGTTGTGTGAATTTTTACTGTCACAGCTCTAAAGCAAGCAATGCCTGTTCAAGTGCCGTGTATACAGGGTATATAGCCAGTTCCTGAGAAAATGTTCTATTTACTTCTTCGGGGTTCCTGACATCTCTCAGAATTCCATGGGACCCAGACCTGTTATTGCAGAACTTGTGAACCTGTGCTTATGTTCTAGTAAATGAATATTTGAAATTTGGGAAGCAGCCGGTCTGTTTACAGACTTGAAATCACTACCAGTCTTCTGACGTGAGGCTTTCTTGCCTTATGAGGCAGTCTTCTCTATTGTCTTTCCTCACTTCATCTAATTCTTCCTTGAAGAGTTGAATGGATGTATTAAACATTCCTACTTTATAGTAAAAGTAAAACTGTAGTTGTGAAAGTGACTGCATCTTCCCTGTGAAGATTTTAGTAGTGTGCACAAATCTTCAAGCTTATTCTTGGTTCATATGGAAAGGTAATACAAGCTTATATTTTGGCTTGTTTCTTCAGTTTAGTACAATTAGGGATTCATTGTTGTTGTTTTTGAGGTTAAGCAGGATGCTGTTTTACACAAAAGGCAAAAATAAGCATTAAAAGCTTTACTGGAGCCTAGTGATGTCCTTACGTTATCTATCTCTGTCTGAAGTCTGTTCTGAAGCTTCAGTTATTTAAGTCACAGTAACTGATCAAACCGTAGAATTTGCAGCAGACTGACTTTAGAGACCTGCAGAATTAATGTGGTATGTTTGTCTGTGTGAAAAAACATAAACTGTGTGTATCTGCACAAAATGTTTCGTTATAAAGCTCGGATATTATGCATAAAATTGTATTTCAGCGCTATAAATAGGTTTTCTCTTTTCCTCTGGCATTACACTTGGAGAGACAGTTTGTTGTCACATCTGCTGGATTTTTTGTTTTGAACTTGCACTTTCTAGAATGCATTTTTTTCTCTTGCTTTTAGTTTATAGGCACTTTGAAACAACTGACCTACTTGGATGTTTCTAAAAACAACATTGAAGTAGTTGAAGAAGGTATTTCAGGTTGTGAAAGCCTGCAAGACCTACTGTTATCCAGTAATTCCCTTCAGCAACTGCCAGAGTCTATTGGTTTGTATTTTCCATTAATTCATGTTCTTCAATGCTTATAGTTTAGACAAAGAACACTTGAAAATAGACAAATGCCATTTTAGATCCAAGTTTCAATTGATTTAAAATGCCAGTTTTGGATAAAGCTGTAATGTGTAGCTGAATAATAAAATTTGGTTTTGCCCATTCTTAAAATTTATACAGTAGTTTGTAAATGGATGAAAAAATACTTTTTTTAATTCCTCGTCCCATGGCTGTCACATGGTAAGCTGGCAAACAAGTTCTGTAAGCTCGTCTGCTTATTTCCTTAGGTGTATAGACTATAGGCATGCCAGGGAATGCAGAAGATGTGGTTGCTTGCCCATAGCCTTTTTTTCCCTAATTAAAATTAAGCCCAATGAACTGAAATGTCCTTTTTGATTTACTTGTTCATTTTATTACAGGTTCCCTGAAGAAGGTAACAACACTTAAAATTGATGAAAACCAGTTAATTTATTTGCCAGACTCCATAGGAGGGTAGGTATTTAATCTGAATAAAAGGTTGAGCTGCTTTTCTGCACACTTTCCTATAACAATGGCTCCTCTTTTGGAGGGTTTTAAAACTACTTGATTTAATTTCTTCTACGTGCTAATATCTTAATAAAATTGAAAACAAGTGTTTTCATACCTTCTAGTTTACAGCATGTATATTCTTTTATGTATTATTTAATATCAAAAGACCTATATTCCTCACTTATTAATGCAGCCACCAGTCTATACAAGAAAAATTGAATGTGAAAGAAATCAAGATGTTTAAAAAGACAGTCAGCTGCCTGAAAGTTTTTTGTTAGTACATAGCTGTGGTAAATGTTGCAAATGATTGAACCTCTATCAAAAAGCTTGTCAAAAGTGAATTTGACCACACACGCACACACACATTTATCTTTTTTTATATTAGAAAGACAATTTTCACCTGTTCATCAACAGGTTTTTTTAAAGTGTAATTTGGTGTTCAGCAATTTAATTTAAAACTCGCAATTGATGACAAAAATAATTGGTTCAGAATTAAGTGCTATACAAATGAAGGGTATTTGCTCCAATTTCTTTTCTCCTATTACAATTAATGTAGGTTATCTTTTGTTGTCAGAATTTACAAAATACTTCTTCAATGCCAGATTCTTAGGTTCACTGGCTCTAACTCTTGAAATTCTTTTCTTGTTCAGAAACTGCACTCAGCTCCTGTTCGGCTATGATCTGTCCCATTCTGAATGCTTTTATGCCTTGCACTAGCACATTTTCATGTAGTATACAAACATTTGATGTTGCTGACGCCCCTGTTTTTACTGAATGTTCTCTTATAAGGACAGCGTAAAGAAGATTTTAAAAAACAAACAAAAAACTGCCAACAAAAAACCCCCCACAATCAACCAACCAACAAACAAAAAACCCAAAACACCTTTTAGGCAATTAGTAAAGTATTTTTCTTGAATTTGAATTCCCTTGGGCTTCAGAGTTTTATTTTGAATTACATTTGAGATTTGTAATTAAGTGTGGTATTAACTTCATTTAAACTTAAAGTATTCAATTAATGTTGGATGAATTAACCTGCATGGAGGAGTAATTTTATTTTATTTTTTTTTTTTTTAGGTTAATATCAGTGGAAGAACTGGATTGTAGTTTCAATGAGATTGAAACATTGCCTTCGTCTGTTGGGCAGCTCTCTAATATAAGGACATTTGCTGCAGATCATAACTTTTTAACACAGCTGCCATCAGAGGTATGTATTTAATTACAAAACTGTAAGATGAATTTTTAATGTATTTTAAACTATAAAACCTTTACAACTTTTGGATAACAAGTTGTTAATTCTTGAGTAGATTTTCTTCATGTGTGTTTTTAAAGGAGGGTATATACAAATATACAAGTTTTCAAATAATGAAATTCTGAATTTTTTTTAAGCAAGAAGTAGAAATTTGCTAGTGTATTGAAACTAAAAGAAGGTTTAATATGTAAGAATAAATCTAATTATACTTTACAGGCAAAATTACCTATAATACTAATTGTTTTAAAACTAAAAGTTTGCATATTTAGAGTTATAAAGATGAATTAATTCTTCGGGGGGTTTTTTTTCAGATTGGAAACTGGAAGCATGTAACAGTGTTGTTTCTGCATTCTAATAAGCTTGAATTTCTCCCTGAAGAAATGGGTGATATGCAGAAATTAAAAGTCATCAATCTGAGTGACAATAGGTTTGTGAATGCATTTATTTAAGTAGGAGTTGTATAAAATGCAATAATAATGTGGAGGTATTGTTATGAATATATTATGTTATCTTTCCTTATCTCATGCATAGCTTAGAAGCTGACTGAGATGCATGTATTTAATGTATTATTGTTGTATTCTGGATCTTGCAGTTCCATTGTATTAAGCCATCTTTATTTTAATGACTTGGCACATGGCACATGCATTGAAGCACAGCTTCAATACATTCACGATTGTTAGCATGTATTTTTCTGGGGAATTAGTTTGGTTAGTTTCATAAAACTTTTGATTCTTACTTAAAAGTTACTATCTTCCTGTATTGCATATGGAGGACACAAAACAGTATCACAGTATAGTGTAAAACACTTGAGTGTGCTGGAGAAGGGAGGAAGGAAAGTTGTGTTTTATTAGAGCTGGTCCTTAAAAACTGACAAAATGTTTCTGTTTTGGGAATTGCTAATTAATAGAATTGAAATATATTGGGAGAGAAAAGTCTAATGGAGCTCTCCCTCCTGTTCTGCCAATCCAGCTTCTCGGTACTCCATGTGTACCCAAGGCATCCCCTTTCCAACACATGTATCTTGGAAAAAACCTCAACAATTTTCAGACGTAGCACTTTTTTCTTAATTGGTGTGCATGTATATTGAAAGATAAAATGATGAGGATTTAGATTCATTAATTCAGGTTAATTGTCTACAAAATTGTATTTCTGAGTTAAATTCAAGTTACATAGTCACTTTTTTTTAAGCTACTTGCTAAACTGGGCAGAAACGTTCTTTGCTTGCTTGTCTTGCTGTTTGTTTTTGGTTTTTTTTTTTAATTCCAGGTATAGCTTTAAATCTAAATTAGATGCTGTTGCCTTTCAGCTGTTAATAGTTATTTAACTATACCTGTAAATGTCCTTTTTAAACATTTTTACAGTCTAATGCAGGATTGTTTCTTAACAGTCTTAACAGTCTTGATAAGTGTACTTACATAAATTCTTATTGTAATTACAGACTGAAGAGTTTGCCATTCACCTTTACAAAACTGCAACAGCTCACTGCTATGTGGCTATCAGACAATCAGGTGAACTTTTTTAAAATTAAAAATAGATTAGTGTTGACTTTATTCCTAACAGAATTAAAAAGTACAGAGCCATCTGTCAAATAATGAGACCTGGTACTGTGTATATACATCAATACTTCCTTGACATTACTATGTCAGTTCTCCTGAAATAAACAACACTGAGCCTACCTGTCTATGGAGACTTTCATACTTCTAGCAAAGTTCTGTGCTGTTAGGAAATGCCATTTAACAGATGTTGGGGTGTTTGTTTTGTTTTGTTTTTCTTAATTCAGGCTTGTTTAAACAGGAGGGTTAGTACTTGATAAGTTAGTACTTGAATGTGTAGCATGCTGTTTCTTCCATAGCTATACCATTGGGGAAACTTAGCATGCCTTTTTTTGAGCTAGGTTTCTTGCCACACCTTGAACTCTGTGACTGTCTGACTTTCAAGCGGCTAAGCAGTAGCTCATGTGCTTGTGGCTTGTATTTTTGCTGCGTGTTGAAGCCCTCTGTACCGTGCTGATTTTCTGAACAGCAGTAAGGTGTACAGGGCTGCAAGAAATCCACTAGCCTCAGATGTAGTATAATAAAAGCACTCTTACTAATACAGTAATTTCGAGAATCCGCTGCCCTTTTTTTAATAAGAGGTGGGGGATATTCAATCTGGTGTCAATTAGAAAAACTGAGTACAAAATTTTTCTTTTTATGTGATTGTCTGCAGCTGGCAAAATATATCTGTGTATTCCAGATCAGCCTGCTTTGGGGTAGTAATAAGTCCTAGCAAGAAACTGGGCTGTTTTTTGAATATCCAGTGTTTGCTTTTCTCCTAAAGCTGTTACTGAGTTTCAGTTCTCAGTCAAAGCCAGTCGTCAGTCAGTCAGACATGTTAATAACTTCATTTTGTGAAAATTATTCAGAGGAGAAATGGTTTAATACAAGGCAGAGTAGTCTTCAAAGTAATGGGACAGGCAAGCTCTGTGATATGTAGATCATATTTACTTTTTTATATATATTCTCATAACATATCCTCCTTTCATTTGCTTCCTAGTCTAAACCACTTATCCCTCTTCAAAAAGAAGCTGACCCTGACACACAGAAAACAGTGCTTACTAATTACATGTTCCCCCAGCAACCAAGGACTGAGGATGGTAAGAATTTCTGAAATACCTTGTCAGAATGCTCACTTTTGAAAATAATAATGGGAAGACTGTCTGGCTACTACGATTTTCACTAGAAAATACTTAAATACAAGTTTGAATTAAACTTGTAAATGATGAAGAGTTACATCTGAAGAATGAGAACAGTAACTTAATGTGCTCTGCATATTGCTAAATTCTAGATGAAACTGTTCCAGTGAGCGAGGTGAGAAATGGACTGGTGAGATTGCATTCTGTGGTGGTCACAGTGTGACACCCTTTTTCATTCTGGTAGAGCTTAATGGTTTGGGGTGAAATTCTCCTTAACAGGTGTCTGCTTCAGACTGACTGTTTTAACAGAATGTTAGACAAAATGTTTCCTCCACTACCAAGTACAAATTCTACCTTAAATTTTAGATGCTTTAGTTTTCTCCAGGGTTAGTAATAATGCAGGTTTTTGTCACTGAGTCATTCTTCATTTTAAAATTTTCATTAAATGAAATCAGGTGAATGCTCTTATACATGCCTAATAAGACTACCTCACTGAATTCAAGCTATAGAAATCTATAGTATAATTTACATGTGTGTATATATATAGACACATATATACTTATTTTTATATTTATATATATACATGAATAAAAATACTTCGCAGCAGAGTTCTGCTGAAAATTTTCAAGTGTGTTAAGACTAGTATACAGCTGTGTGTATAAAGTTTTTTACTTTACAGATTGGGATTTCACTATGAGGAAAATACAGCCAAGTTCATAGAGCAGTGGCAATGCAGCTAGTCTTCAATTAATGGTGCTGCTAGTCTCTTACCTTTTAAGAATGCATACAAAAGCACACCAATCCCATCCAAGAGAAAAAAAAGAGGATTTTTATTTTGCATAATGTATCCTATTCTTATAAGAGACTCTTTTTTTTTTTTAAGTTATGTTCATATCTGATAATGAAAGTTTCAATCCATCTCTGTGGGAGGAACAGCGGAAACAGCGTGCTCAGGTGGCATTTGAGTGTGATGAAGATAAAGATGAGAGAGAGGCTCCACCTCGGGTTAGTATTGAATTTATTTTTGAATACTTGGTGCTTCCCTCCCTCTTATGCCCACCCCTGAATCCCATCATTTTCCTTCCTTTGGCTGTAGATTTCACTCTGCTGAAGAAATCAATTCTTCAGTTATTGTTTAAGAGTATCTAACAGGATGAAACACCACGTTTTGGGTGGATTGGGTTTTTTGGGGGGGAAGGGGGAGGGGAGGCATTGTTGGTTTGTTTGGGGCTTTTGTTTGTTTTTCCCCCCAGATCATTTAAAGTACAGCACAAAGGAAAAACTCGCAGCTCATGTAGGGTATAACTAGGAGACTGCCTGTCTGGTGCTGCCATGGAGAAGGATAGTGGGGAAACAATTCTTAATCCTGATTTTTCTTCAAGTAAATCACAGTTCTCATAGTTCGTCCTGCTTGCAATCAATGGACACATTTGGGGAGGAAGGGGGGAAGTGATTCATAATCTTGCTGGCTTTTGTGAGCTTAAGTCTGCATCAGTCCAGGTACACTTAAACACTAAAGTGGAGATCCTAGATTGTTCCATGCTTTGTCCCAATTCATTGTCTATTTTAAAGCTGATCTTTTAATTATGGCATTTAATTAAATGTAGAACATTATTGCTTTTTGATACACAGGAAGGCAACCTGAAGAGATATCCAACTCCGTATCCTGATGAATTGAAGAATATGGTCAAAACAGTCCAGACAATTGTACATAGGCTAAAGGATGAAGAATCTACTGAAGATATTGCAAGGGAGCCAAAACGAGAAGGCCAGACGGTTTCTGTAAAAGATGTGGGGGTAAAGGTTAGAGATAATATTCTCTTCTGACTTTGCAAGAACTTCCAAAGATCTAGAGTGTCATCGATTCCTTTTAATTCTCTTCTCCCTTCCCACTAATGCTTTAGCAAGAAAAATTGCCAGATTAAAGAACAGAATTTACCTCTTCACCATCTAAAGAAGTATGTCATAAATGTTGGGTTTGCAGTAGCAATTTTCCTGACACTAAGAACAAGGGAAGTGACTTGATTCTCAGGCAAGTGCAAACTATGGATGTGTTAAGGAGCTGGATGCTTTGGTTTCTGGAGGACAGGTATCATCTTTGTCATCCTCTGATCCTCTTTTATCTGTCAGACTTCACAATGAAAATTGGGGTAATCTCACTGCTGCCCCCGTGACTGGAGGTTTTACACGATAAGTTGGGAAGCCAATCATAGCAAGTTGACACAGGAGTCAGGAGTCTCTAACAGGCTGATGTAGTGTGATAGGACTACTGTTTGGTGCTGACGTGCCTTGTTGTAGGTACTCTTGGCCTTTTTTTTATTTAACACGACATTTAATGGTGCAAATTGACCCCAATAAGGAAGAGAGTCAAACTGATTGACAAAGGGTAGGGACTCTACCTCAGTAATCTGCAGTGATTTCTCTGCATTTTATACCTGGTGCATTTCATTCTTTATAATTTCAAAGCTCAGATTTTCCATTCCATGGTTTCTCAAAATATATAATGTTAAGTCTAAATGTCATATGTTACTGAAAACCTTTCAAGATGTTTTTTGTGCTAATGTTCTTAATACTGTAGACTTCAGAAATTGCTTCAATAAAGAATAAAGCAGATGAGAGAAAGCAGTATTCAGCAGGAAGCTCTGTGCAGAAGCCTACTGAACCAGAAGCAGAGCACAGCACTGCAAATTCACAGATGACTGCACTTGTTAAAACCTTGCAGAACACGAAAACAATTGTCAACCATGAAGACACGCTCGAGGTATGGCATTGTGATGAACATCATAGCAGTCAAAGAATTGTGCTGGTGGTGTATTGAATTTGTTACTCTGGGAGATGAAAATTCATGTTGACAATAGCAGAAAATTCCCATCTCTAAGTGCTATAAATACAGATGGTTTGCAATGCAATATTTTTCTTACTTCAGATTATATTAAGTAAAAGTTGAAATAGCTAATAAAATGTTCATAATGCAAGATACATGCATTTAAAGAAAAATTGAGCAAACTTGATTAAAAGTTGACCTAAGTATCAAACTGTGAATAGACTCTCAGAGAATTTTCCAGGTTTTGCTTGATCATCAGTTCTTCATTAAATAATCGATTTTAATTGTCACGGAAATGACAAAATATCTGATTAGTGGGAACAATCACAAACTTGTATATCCAAGTGACTGTGCACATTCATTTCAAATGAAAAGTGGGCTTAAAAATATGTATTCCTCTGTGTTTATTAGTGAGCTGTCATGAATATGAATTGGATTGTATTTACCTCTTATAAAGAGTCAGAGATTTTAAACTTCTAAACTCTTCGTACATCTCTCTGACAAACATAATCTATTTGTTTATTTAGAATGTTTTAGACTTGTGAAAAATTTTGGAACTTCTCTCTTAATCAGTTGCCAGTCACAACCTGTAAAATGCTTTTTTCATAGTTTCACAAGCAGATTATTTTTGCCTGTGTTATATCATACTTTTGCTGAAGAGACTTTGTGATAAACGGTTGTGGCTGTTGCTGGCTATTACCCCACTAGTGTCTTCCTGCTTCTACATACTTTCTGAAAATACTGGTTTTGACATTTTTATTTAGTTTAAAAACATAATTTCGGAAAATCATGTTAGTTGTCTAACAATAGTGATGGCAATTCTTTGTAGCTGGCTGTATGCCAGTAAGTGAGGCAGCACTGTGTAGTCTATCAGGGATAGTGAATTCCTTACTTCCATGTAATAACCTACTGGTAACTCTGTTGCAGTTGAATCCAGGTATCCAAACTTTGCATGTGTGTAAGTTTTTCATTTCACCATTGATTACACTTGTATGTCACATCCAAGAGGAAAGGCAGTCTGAGGAGTTTGTCTGTTTTGATTGCACAGATGTTTATATTTTATTTTTAAAGAAGATTATCATCGCTTGTTTGCTACATTTCAGTGAGTTTTGTCCTCCCTGCAGTCCAGAGAACTGGTCAGGTAGTTAGTATCATGGGAAAGGTGGTGCTCCAGCAGGTTCCATACATTAAATGTTCTGAAACTTGTAAGAAAAAGTGGACATTAGCAGACTATTTATGCAATCTGCAACATGGATTTTGTAGCACTTGTAACAGGAAGCATGTTTACTAGAAAGAGATTTCCACTTTAGGGAAGGAAGGGGTTTTTCCTTCAAAATATTACTTGAAACAATAATTTCATAGAATCATAAAATGGTTTGGTTTAGAAGGGACCTCAAAGACCATCTCGTTCCAAACCCCCTGCCATGGGCAGGGACACCCTCCACTAGACCACGTTGCCCAAAGCCCCATCCAACCTGGCCTTGAACACTTCCAGGGAAGGGGCTGCCACAGCTTCTCTGGGCAACCTGTTCCAGTGCCTCACCACCCTCACAGTAAAGAATTTCTTCCTAACATCTAATCTAAATCGACCCTGCTTCAGCTTAAACCCATTACCCCTTGTCCTGCCACTACACTCCCTGATAAACAGTCCCTCTCCAGCTTTCCTGTAGGCCCCTTCAGGTACTGGTAAGCCGCAATTAGATCTCCCCAGAGCCGTCTTTTCTCCAGGCTGAACAATCCCAACTCTCTCAGCCTGTCCTCAGAGGAGAGGTGCTCCAGCCCTTTCATCATCTTCATGGCCCTCCTCAGGACTCCCTCCAACACTTCTTGAAGATGATAGGAATACAGAGCTGGCAGTAGGATACTGAATCATGGCTGCTCTTGCAGCAGCTTTGTCAGTCAATCTCTTTTATAAGTGTACTGAGCTCCATCTTATGGTTAGGAACTAGTGATTTCTAGTTTAAATGTAGTCAGCATTGCTTTATTCCTCTGCCAGTGTTCTTGAAGTTAAATAACTTCTTCCTTTTGGAATTTATCCCCAATGTAAATTTAAAGATATAACCCCAAGCTTACTTGCTCTTTTTTTGCTAGGCTAGATAGGCCAAGCTTATTCTGTCTTTCCTCACAGCATAGCTCTCCATTCCTAAGATTGGCTTGGTCATGCTACTCTATAGCTGTTTCAGTCTGAGCTCTTTTCTGCAAGACCAATATCCAACTAGTCAGTCTGGGACGTTCGCTGGTTCAGTGATAACTTTCTGACTTCAATTCAAATGGAGGTTCTCTCCAGTGGTGGAACAGAGGCTGCATCTGCTTGCTCCAAGTAGGTTTTTGCAGTTGAAGTTACTGATTTGACTGTCATTCCCATACAGTTATCAGTGACAATGTAAGTCTGCATGTGCTACTTCTTAAACGTAATTCAGTGGCAAATATTACTAAATTCAGTTGACTTGCACTACAAATGCACTACACACTTGTTATGTTATGCCTATGTTATGTTGCTTGTTTTCTTTTTTTCCCCTTTATTGTTCAGTAGGTGACAGTTCAGATAGCATTTACTTGACCTTTAAGCAGTTATTTAAAATGCATGGCATAAAGCTGTTTTTCCTTTAGCAGGAGTCAGAAGAACTCTCCTCTGATGAAGAGATGAAAATGGCAGAAATGAGACCACCGCTGATAGAAACCTCCATAAACCAACCAAAAGTGGTAGCTCTTAGCAATAACAAAAAAGGTTAGATACCATAAAAGTAATCAGTGTTGTGTGATTCTGATAATTTCTTGACTCTAGGTGGCTAGTTTTTCCAACTAAATTATGTAAAAGTAGATTTAATTTGTATATTTTAAAAGAAAGGAGATAAATTATCTAATTAAGCAATGAAAGCAGAAAAAAATCTGCAATATCTTACACTTGCGTATGTGCTAGAGAAAGCTATGTTGACATCCTGATTTTCTTGATTCTTGTCATCAGTTTAAAAGCAGAGGGGGGAAAGGAGCTGTGTATGTTTTGGGGGACTGTTAGCTTGAACACACTCTTGATACGCTTAAAAAAAGAAAGTGGTATTTACTTTGGAAATATTCCATATTCCCCCCCTCCCCAAGATTTTGTGGATTATTGCTACTGTAGGCAGCAATATCACTTGTTTAAATTTCTCAGAGAAGCTGTGGTCTCTTCCTAGACTTTAAGAATAAACTTCTCTTGTGGCAACTCTTTCACCAGAGTTGCTTTACTCTCTTATTTTTCTTCTTTCCTCTAACAGGAAACTTCAGAGCATTGTTGTCGTTACCTAAGTTTTATATTGTCTGAAAGATTATTTCAGTCTGGGTAACCATTTCCTTAAGAGTAAGGAACGACCTAGGATTCAGAAAAAACAGAATTTAAAAGTTGGAAAGTAAACTGTATTTTGCTTCATATGATATCCTAATTCAGTACTTTCCAGGACAAAAGGCTTTTCTGGCCATTAGATATAAAAGGGTGATATTTAGTGGGATGAAGGAAAACCACATGGAGGTAGCAGGAAGAGTTTGCTGAGGACCACATGTAGGTGAAAGGATTGATGTTTATGAATGCTGTCTTTGTGCCTGGCTAAAGTACTAAGTCAAAACTTCTTTCTTGTCTCTGGAGATAGACATTAGTTTCACAAAACTTATGCTTTTGGCACCTGTACCTGTGCCTCGAAGCAAAAATTTAAATATATTTGTTTGTACACTTATATCAGAATCATGGTTGTCTTGAAGTCCCACAGAGGGACTATTTTTATATGGATGTAGTATGTAAGTATGCATACATTATATAAGAATCAATGTGTACACATGTAAATTACTCTGAAAATGTTGTCTTCCAACTCTGCAGAACATTCTTCTTTCCTGTTTTTTTACACTTATGAAACTATACAGAGGTTATCCAGTGATCTAGGTCTTTCCAGAGTGCTTGGTCTAATAAATAGCTGTTTAACAATGTTCAAAATCAGGAACTATGTACACTTTCAAAATCCTGCATGTGCAGCAGTGTACTTCATTTTCATAGGGGCTAATAGACTCATGTAATTCAAAACTTTGAAATCATTGCAAAAACAGAAAAAAGATTTGATAGATATTTTGGGGAAATATTACATAATGTAGCACTAGCTTATGCCAAGGAAACTTGGAATAAAGCAACAAGTTAATTTTCATTACAGGTGAGGGCTGTTTAGATTGAGCCAAATCTTTAAAAAATAGGAACTATTGCGAACAGCCTTTTGTATCAAGTTTAAATGAAGTTTGCAAAGGTATTAGCTTACATTTTAGTTTCCAGTAGTAAGAATTACTGAAGAACAAGAAACAATTTCTAAATACCATAACAAAAGCACATTAAATGGCTATTAAACAGATGTATGTGTCTGTAACTAAATTGACAAATTTTTATTTCAGATGATTCAAAAGATGCTGATTCCTTATCAGATGAAGCTACCCACAATAGCAATCAGAATAACAGCAACTGTTCCTCTCCTTCTCGAATGTCAGATTCTGTTTCCTTAAATACTGATAGTAGCCAAGATATTTCTCTCTGTTCTCCAGACAAAGAAACACATGCTGCTGTTTTATCCAAGATCAGGTTTGTAAGATGCTGTATACCAGTGAGCAAATATAATACAAAAATGTTACTTAATCTTTCATATTATGTGTCCATTTCTTTAATTCATTAATTTATCATTCATGAAATAATTTAAAATGTAATGTTTTAAAATAATGTTAAATAATGGAATAGTTCCCTTTAAAAAAAAAAAGACAATAAAATTCAATCTAATTTTAGTATACAAGACATGGTTCCCATCTGTTTTAATAACAGAGTATAATAATTTCATCCTTATAATTTGTTATCTCTACAAAATACTTCAATAGACCACTTAAAAAACCTCTGTGTTTTTATTTGCATAATTTTGAAGATCAATTATATTACTAAAAGGCTTTTAGAAACTTATAAAGAATGGACTTACAGGTTGCTACCCTTCCTGAGGTTTTAGTTGGTGCCATTTATTTAAAAAAATTGCCAATAGAAACAAGACATTCGTCCAAAATTGTCATGGAACTTGCAAATATTTCATAAAAAAAATTTGAGCTATTGTCACTTTGTACTTTTTGACACTTCTAAATTGTCTTTAATAAATCCTGTTGAATTTAAACAGACTTATGAAATCAGATGACATAAACATTGCCAAAATGAGCTCTCTATACAATGTACTTTTGTAGTGGTAAGATAGGAAGTCATAAATCTGTTTGTATGTTGGTCTTTGTTCTGTTTCATGTGCACTGTATGGCTGTGTTGCATGTTAATGATTATTTTTCTAAAACAGTTCTTAAGGGAATATGTTGGTTCCTTTTGGAATACCTTTTAAGAGCCATATTTTTTTCCAGGCGAGAAGATGAAAATATGAATAATCTTTTGCAAAATGGAGGTGAATTGAGCATTACGTTAGAAGAAAAAATAGATGTGCAAGAGAAGGTTACAAATTTGTCTGAATATGAATTAAGCATTGAAGAAAGATTAAGCTTGATAGGAAGAGGTGGTGATCTAAGCACTCCTACGGAGGAGTCTCACAAATTAGACCAAATAAACATGAATATCAATAAACTGGTTAGTGGAGAGGCAGTGCCACTTCCTGTAGAAAGGTTACAAACACAGGAAATAGTTTCAGTGAAGGGTTTCTTAAATAACAACATGAGAGAAGAAAGTGAGCACTTGGAAAATGGAAATAAATATCCTATAAATAAAGTAAATGGACATCCTGAGGAAGCAGTACAGTCTCCCAGTAGAGATGAACTAACAAGAAGCACTACAGTTGATGGCGACTCTGCTGAGCTGTCTGTTTCGAGGAGCACTGAAGATTTGTCCCCACAGAGAAGTGGTCCTGTGATGAAATCTCACAGCATCACCACTATGGACACTGGTGGTCTGAAAATCTACGACATTGTCAATGAGAATGGATCTCAACAAGCAAACTCAGTGGTAAAATTGGCATCTGACAGTGCAGATGGAAAAAACATAGTCCGAAGTAAATCCGCTACTCTTCTGTATGATCAGCCTTTGCAGGTTTTTCCTGGGTCATCGTCATCATCTGATTTAGTATCTTCTACAAAAACTGTGTTCAAGTATGACTCAAATCACAATCCGGAAGGTGCTAATGTAGTGAGAGGATCAGTGACAAGTGGTGCACAGATGTTCTGCGCCCCCCAGTATAATATTCAGTACAGCAGCAGTGCAACAGCGAAAGATGCCTTGTGGCCTCAGAAACAAAACACCCAAGTAGAACAAGGCAGCTTACCTCCTTCACGTCTGCTTAGGTCTGACAGTGCAGAAACCCCCAGCTATGTAAAGCATTCTGCCAATATGAATTTCTCCAATCATAACAATGTCCGAGCCAGTGCTGTGTATAACACTCATCAACGGATGGCGGGGAGACATATCGATATGTGGGCTATTCCACCAAATGATAGACTACTGCCAGGAGCAACCAGACACACTCTTCAAAGGCAGAGCAGTGTGTCTTCTACAGCTTCTATAAATGTTGGGGATACTGGACCGTCAAGGCGGACCCAGGTTTCTGAAGGGGACTATTTAACATACAGAGATTTGCATTCAATGGGAAGAGCTCCACCAGTAATGTCTGGGCAACAGAGACCTCTTTCTGCCAGGACATACAGCATTGATGGTCCAAATTTACCCCGACCGCAGAGTGCTCGGCCATCAGTGAATGAAATACCAGAAAGAACTATGTCAGTTAGTGACTTCAATTACTCACGGACTAGTCCTTCAAAGAGATCAAACCCAAGGGTTAACTCTGAGCACTCTTTATTAGACCCTCCAGGAAAAAGTAAAGTCCCTCATGACTGGAGGGAACAGGTGCTGCGACATATTGAGGCTAAAAAGCTAGAAAAGGTAAAAATAATAATTTTAAAACTTCTACTTTTCTGTTACCTGGATATGGAATAAATTAAATATTCTGTGTTTTGAACTGCTTTTAATTACCAGTGAAAATGTACTTCTGATACTGCCTTATAAAGGATAAACATGTTTGTGATGGATATGTGAGAAACAGTCAAATAGTAGACTGTAAATGAACTTTCCCCCAAAGAAAAACAAGTCCCTTTTGTTTTTACATTGTACTTGCTAGCTTAGTCCAATTACTTTAGAATACAGTAATGTCACAATGACCTGCTGGACTACAGGCCCAGCTGTTTTAGGGCAGATAATGTTTATTGTAGCCTTGTATTTGTATTACACTAAATTATTCCCTTGCGCTTCTTGAACCTTCAGTTCTGCCTTTTTTCACCTATTTCTTCTCTTTAAGAACAAGGAAAAGAATATCAGTAAAATCTGTTTGGAAGTATAGGTCTACAGCTTCAGTTGCAGAAGAATTCAAAAGCCATAATTAACATGTATTTGCTTCCAAGCCAGTTGTCTTTTGAAGTTGGGTATCTGACAGATTGTTGAATGAATATTTATTGCTGTGAGATGAGAACACTCAAAAACCTTGTTCATTTCAGGAAATCACAGGAGGTTTTGACATAACTAGAGATGATGAACAGGATTCTTTATGTACCGTAAATGCTATCAAGAATTTGAGCTGATATGTAGAGTTGAACAATTATATATCTTCAAAGAATTTGAGTAGAGACTGGAAGAGTGTAAGCTATGCTGTCCAGCTAAACCAGTTTAAAATACCGTCACTAAATAATGGGTAGAATGTCATTAGCCTGATCCTGTTTCCTTGGAGGGGAAGCGAGTAAAGCAGCCAAAATACATTTTGATTATGCTAGCTAGATGGATTTTCTTTTTTGATTTCTTTTGAAAGACCATAGTTTGGTTTGTCATTATTATGCTAAATACTTCAATATCTATGATAGCTAAAGAAATTTAATTGGAGATGGTTGGAAAAATTACTTTTAACTATAATTGTTCTTTGGAAATCCAAGTGTTTAGAGTGATGGGTTTGGTTTTGTTTGTTTTAAGTTGCATAACTTCTGGTGAGAGAAAAGGATGGGGTTGGTTTGTTTTTTAAAGAAGCCTGCACAGCAGCTGCATCTGTTCTTCTGTTCCAGTTTGAGTCACATAAATGTAAAATATTTTAAGGCTTTCACAGTACTGTGCTGTAATGTGGGGACCCACTCTCCCACAAGGTGGTCACAAACTTCACCATGTTCCACCCCTCATAAAAGGGGCATTCTCTAATATTCCATTCTCTTGGATGCATGTATCAAATCTTACATGAAGCAACAGAGAAGCAAAAATCCCAGCAATCCCTGAGTGCAGAGTGAAAAAAACCTTCATTGCACTGCTAATGCAGTTTGTTTACAGCTTATTCTTACATCATCTACATTTGACATGTTAGGAACAACATTTAATACACCAGTGATATCTGTTCAGGTACTGTAGCAGTGTAGTCATCTTTACTGAAATGAAATTGATGTCTGACTTCATTACTTTTATATCCGTCCATACTTTCTATCATACTTCATGTGTAAATCTTAATTTTTGTTTCCTACTAGAGTGATATGGAATAGCTGCTATTGAGATCTTAGCTGCGCATCTAATTTAACAGATCTTAGAAGTCTGTTTTTTATATGCATGTTTCTTTTGTTCTGGCCTTGAAGCATTTTCAAGTAGCTTTTACTTAGCAATCTGAGACTTATTTATGGGTGTAAAAGTGAATGTGTATATAATTTTATATTCTCTGGCATATGACAGACTTAAAAAGAAAAATCTGAACTGTGAAAAATGTAGATATGATCCTATATGGCAGCTGGCAAATATGATAATATGGAAATTCTAGGAATTTACTGGGCATTTCTTTGTTCTTCTAAAATAATGGTTTCAGTATTTCTGTTTGTAATTAAAAATTAGCTGGGCGGGGGGGCTTAATCTAGTAACCAGGCTTCTGAAATGTTTTGAAGTCTGAAAAAAAAATCAGTAATTACAGAACTCATTTAAGGAACAAGCATTTAAGGAACAAGTTCAATTACAGAGCTCATTTAAGGAACATTTCTTGGAAATTGCTTTGACAAAGTTTTCATGGATTTCAAATGGCATTTCTTTTTTTAAAGCATAAGACACAACACTGACAAACACAGGTATACAAAATTAAGCCTTACAATGAATATTTAATTCATATCTTCTTGCCCGTGGTTGTACACAACAGTATGGGTTAATAGCATTACCTTTGCTGTGAGTCTTCTGAGTCTGTTGTTGAATTTAATCATGTTTATTATTTCTGTCCTGTGTTTATTAGGACAGAGGGTGCAGTGGGCTTTTGGGGGTTGGTATTTTTGTGGGTTTGTTTTGTTTTTATTTTTTTGCTAAGCTCCTGAAGTACTTGTCTATTTTGATTCTATAAAATCTGGTAATGGGGGGGGGGGGCAGGTGAGCAGACTTAAGTAAACAGTGTCTGCTTGTTAGACACATTGGAAAAGCTAGTTCTTGTTTTATTTATTAGCCCTTTTTACCTGATGTAGGTAGGGGAAAAAGGCTTTCAAGAATTTAATTTGCATGAGGAGAGATACAGGATAGTCCAGCAAAAATTATTAACAGTGGATTCCAGCCAAGTAACCAGCATTTATAATCCCTTTGACAAGCTGTAAGGGGGCATACTCCAGTCAACTAAAATTATCTCAATTGTGAGACAGAGAAAAGAGCTTATTTAAATGTCAAGCTGCTCTCTAGTGGTTATATATGTAAGCTGTTGAAAGGCATGCAGTCAATGCTGCCCCTCCCCAAACTTCATAAATTTAGTGCACGGGTGAGTTTTTTAGAATAGTAATATTTTTCATCATATTTTCCTTTTTGAGTGTGACTTGCCAATTTTACTACCTGATATGTCGCAGTAGTCTTCTGTAGTAGTCTTGTTGAAAGTTTTCATTTAGGAATTTAAACTAAAATATTGCCTGTGTAAAAACACATACATTTTATTGTGCAGTAGAGGAATTTCTGATCCATAAATTGCAATAACAAATATCTGCATAAGTTATTTGTAAATATCTGTTATATTTCTATGTGCTGAGTAGGCAGAAACAGTTACTCAGCCTGACTCTGTCCTTTCCTTACATATGTATATTTTCTTTTTTTGTTGTGGATCTCTTGGGAGTTCATCAGGTGCGTGTTTGCTTTCAATTCTAATTTCATCTGGAAATAAGTCCTCTAGTTTTTATCTATTATTTATCTAAAATGGCAGAGCTTCAGAGAAGAGGTCATAAAATTTGATTCCAACTTTTCAATTCAGAACGCAGAATAGGTGGGTTTATTCTCAAAGTTACCAGTGTACAGTGCCTTATTAAATAAAAAACATCCAACTGTTTCAGTATTGCTACAGAATTGCAGTTTTAATCAAAGTCTGAAAAAGTGTCTGCCAAGAAAGGAGATTTTATAAACCCTTGAATAAAACTACTCTCAGGCTATGTAATCACCTTGAAGATCACTAAACTGAGTTAACTGAAATCTTAATTCCTGGTGGACAAGTTCATGCCTCTACAAATTTTAGGAAAGTTCGATCTCCTGTTGCAGATCTGTCTTAGATTGTAAATACAACTCTGTATTTAGATTGTCACTATTTATTGACCATCTGTTTGGGTCCTTGTAAGAGAAGAGTGAACCTAGTGGATTTAGGGATCTTTATAGGAAGATGGTCTGCTAGAGACACTTTCAGAAGATAACTTTCTAGTCTCACTGTGCATTTCTTCTATTTTTATCTGTCTTTTTGCCACTTACAGAAGAGGGAGAGAGACAGGAGCCTCTGAGAGGAGGTTCTTGTAATGAGACTTCAGGGAGTTTCCTGTGCAAGTCAGGAAGGAAGGGCACCTGGCTAATTATAGAGACTATTTTGAGAAGAGTTGTCAGGAGATGCTTTGAGGCATTAAGGAGCTAAGGAAAACTGGCTTTGGCAGTTTCATATGGGTGTTTGGCCTGAAACTTAGAGGAGCAGTAAGCTCAGATTGTATGGTTAATAAAGAGAGGATTGAATGCCAAGTACAGTCGTCCCCTCCCAAGAGGGGGAGAGCCTCTGGAGATTTGTCTGGAATCTTGAAAAATCCATTGACTAGAGAACAGGGTACGTGTAGAAGAGGACCATGAAGAAAGCTCACTATGCCATTGAGTGAGAGGTTATCCAAGAGCCTTGGCCAAGAAAAGCCAAATATTGTCAGTAAATGCTGTTTTCCAAGGGAGTTTCCAAAGACTGTGCTACCAGAGTATCTGGGGAGTATGAGTATATAGAGGCATATGGCTTTGATTACTAAACTAGTTCTAGTTTCACAAGATAAAGCTAGTATGAAAGAGCAAATGTCTGCCTGAGGACTAGTGACTGTTTTCAAAATCAGATTAGTATATGTAGTCAACAGACAAACACCAAAATGTATTTATTCATGTAAGAGTTGTTGCCAGTTAAATGTATGTTTAACTTTTTTTTTTTAAACTGGGAAAAAATAGAAACTAAAAAACCAAAAACTTTGCATTTGCTGGGTTTTGATGCTTTGTGCTTTATCTTTTACTGTGATATTTTTTCATGGTTCTTTCTCATTTTTTCAAGAAGTTTTGTTTCGTTTGTCAAGTGGCACATGGAAGATTCTCCTTTTCTTATTTTGTGCAGTCTTTTTATTTTGTTTTGTCCTGACAACTACAAAAGTCTGTGGTGGCAAGACAATAATGTCTACTGCTTTCTTTCTATTACCCTTGCCAATATTGCAAAGGTCAGGTTTGCCAGGTGATGAAGCTCAAAACCAAACCACTATTGCTTCTGTCCCTGAGCTTGTGTTACCTGTTTGATTGCCTACAGTGGCAGAGGGGTGGACTCCAAAGTTTCTTTTGAGCATCTTTTTCTTTACATAAGGCTTGTTCACATTCTTGAATGGTTACTGGAATGCATTGTGAATGTTGACAGCATTGCAATAGCAAGAAAACCCAGTCAAACAGTGAAATCTCTGTAAATTTTTATTTGCATTGTACCAGTAATAGGAGGAAAAAATTAGACAAAATAACAACTGCTAATTAGATGGTTTTCCACAGGTGTTTATCTTGACTGCCAGTTTCTCTTCCTACAACGTATTTGATATGTTGCAACTTCAATGAAAACCTAGAAATTTTGATAAGCTGTGTACCTTTGTTGTTTTTCCAGACACATGAACATTTGAATGACTTTATTTACATGTAATTCTGCATGTTAACTGCTGATTGCATGCTGATTTACAGTAAATAAAGGTAAATAGGGGTCACTGAGTCATGTTTTATACATCACGGTGGTACTGTTCTTGCATGGTTTTTATCTTGCATGACAATGGAATATGTTTGTATTAGTCTATGTATAACATGTCTTGTGGTTTATGCATGCTGCACTAATCTCTGTGTTAAATCTGTCCCCTCTTTATTCAGAGCATGCTGTCTAGGTCCTTTAATTCCAATTATGCTCCAGTTAGCAGCTTTCACTATGGCAGCTCTAGGGATCTGCATGGCAGCCAGGGTAGTGTTGCCTTGAGTGTTGCTGACGGAAGAGGTTCTGGTGTGCACATTGTTCGAGTGAGTACCTACAGGAGGCTGTTGCAATATATAGAGGGGGAAAGAGCAAACTGTGAGAGGTGTCTGTAAATTGATAGAGTTATCCTTTTGCTTACGGACAATGCTTTCAATAAAAAGAATATAATTTATGTGCTGGATTTTTTTTATAGGCATTAAATTAAATACTTTGCCTTCACTTAATTTGCCTTAAACTTATTGCAAGGCTTTTCAATTGAATGTTGTGAAGTTGAGTTTTCCAATTGGCTTTTATAGGAGGTTGAACATATGTAAAACTGTCTGGTTTCATTGTACATATGTGAACAAGAAATTACCATTCTGAATTTAACCTAGGGTGATAAAGGTTTGGTCAAAATCTTATTATGCTTTTTCCTCCCCCAAACGAATTCCGATGATGTAAACTGTACTGTAAGATATCTTAGGCATTCAAGAAAATGAATATTTTACTTTGTAAGAAAATGTGAGGAAATGATTCTCTGAGCATCCTGAGTGATGTTATGGTATCCATAATGAGCAGGATAAAGTCAAGAGAAGAATTTTAACCATATGAATCCTTGAATAGGCAGTCCTTAGCATTTGTTGACTTAGCAGTTTATTGGTGATCAAAGACACCTCTGCAGGTGCTATTTTTTGTAAATATCCATCAATATTTTATGGGTGTGATGTCTTGGCTAGTAAGATTTTCTACAATGTACTAGTTAATCAAAGAAGATAAAGAACAATAAAGCCCTTAAAATACTTTATTCTGGGCTTCTTATGAGAATTTTTTAGTTTGAATTATATGAAGATAGTCGTCTTTACTGCTCCATTCTGTTTAAAGCATCCCCAGGCTTCTGCTCCAGGAGACCAATGCCAGGATGAAGTTTTCATTTCAGGACAGCAGAATTACTCATCTGCTACGCTTAGTCTCAAAGATGTTCCTCCGGACAGCATGAAGAAAATAGCTGTGCAGGTAATTATCTACATGACACCATGGATAGGATATATTTTTTATTAGCTGTAGGGATTTTTTTTTTAATAGTAGTAGAAACATATGTTGGGATAGCAGTTGGAACTGAAGCTTCTTTAAAATTTAATGCCCAGATATAGAAGGTGGTGTAAATGAAATAGCATCCTCTTTCTGGAAGACAAAATAGTTAACTAAATGAAGGGGCATAGTTCTTGTTTCTTTTCAGCAGGGGCTTTGAAAGAAGAAATTTGCAGCAAAAGATGTAATTGTAAGTGGAAATTGGAATATGGCAGATGATTTCAGGAAAGCAATCTGAAGCTGATTAAATCTTTTAAAGAACAAACTTGCAATCTGCTGTCATGCAATTGTGATGATAAGCTAGAATTTGTAGGAGACACTGTATTCATCTCTAAGGTCCATCTATACAGGCAGGACTTACTACAATGAAAATAAATGGATGCTTGTAAATTGTTACAATGTAGCAACTGATTTTCTTTTTATAACCTCAGTAATTTCAGTTGCATTTCTACAGACATTGGATATTGGGAATTTGCATAGATGTTGATACATGTTGGCCTATGTAAACTCTTCCTCTGGCAGTGCAACAAAAAATAGTTTTCCTGTCATGCTTTAGATTTTCAGAAAAGGCAGTAGAAAATCACGTGAATTGAATGCATCTGATCTGTAAATAAGTTAATATATGTATATACACACATTACTGTTTCTCAGAATCACTTTGACATGAAAAACTCATCTTAACAGAATAGATTCTGATATGTGTCCATTCACATAGCATGGTTAAAGGTTGAAATTTGTACACTTCAGTTATTTATAGTATTGAGAGAGTATTTTAATATCCTCGTATCCTGTAAGTAATGGGATAATGGTGGCAGGCAGCCATCTGTAACTCAAGATGGTAGCATTTCTGGAATGTGGTAATCATATAGACAGATGAGTGACTACTTAGGCTAGGTAAGAGCAGGAGACATACCTGTGAGGCGGGAAAAGGCTACCCATCTCAAGACAGAGCTGCAGAGCTGTACAGTAACTCTGGGGCTTCAGTAAGAGACTTTGTCATCTCCAGCATCATTCCCAGTGAAATTGTTTGAATGCACTGTATGTCTTGACAGTTGTGTGCCTTACTGCTATTTGTCGTCATTATACCTATCAAATCAGTGACAGATGTGTTAACAAAAGGATAATATATATTAGAAATGTCGTTGCAGTTTTGATATTAAAATCTTGAGCTTGTATCAGAAGGTTTTCTGGCAAAGTGGTCACCAAAAGATGCTCAGAGAGCATATAATTTCTGTCGGATAGCTGTGTGGAATTTTTATTTTGTGTATGATCTACTGGGAATTGTTATAAAATCTCTGAATTTTATGCAATAAAATTGCAAACTATAATGATATCAACTGAGTGTCAATACTGTCAGTTGCACTGCTAGAAAATAGTCGTTGGATAACTCAGTGAAACAATTGCTAAAAGCAAAGACTGTCTAGTCTATTCTAGTAGATTAGCACTCATAGTAAGTTTTGCTTTTCATATTTGTTCTCAGGAGGTCAGAGCTGATGACTATAAAGAAAATTGAGTGTAATTGCACATGATCCAGAAGAGGAGTTTTAGTAATGTTCCCTAAATTAAAAGCAGTCAAGTATAAGAAATATTGAAATAATAAAGGAGGAATTGAGGACTGCTGCTTATAAAATGTATGACATAGAGTATTCATGTTTTATTCAGATACCTTTGACAAATGGACAAATGTGCCAGCCTCAAAGACCTCAGGCAAACTACAGCCAAGTCCATCATCTCCCTCCTCAATCATCAGTAGCAAGACATCCATCTAGAGAGCAATTAATTGATTATCTGATGTTGAAAGTTGCCCACCAACCTCCCTATACCCAGTCCCAGTGTTCTCCCAGACAAAGCCACGAATTGCCAAAGCAAGAGGTAAGAATAAAATCTTACTTGACAATATGACATCTATCTGTCAGTGGCAGTGAATTGTTATTGTTTTCCTTTATTACCATGTCTCTGTAGATGGTGACAGAAATCATACAGGGATTTATCTCCAGCAGAAGACAGCATTATCTCAGTGCAGTTCTACTGAAATCACATGTTCCTTCTAGTTTTGAGTTCTTTTTACACGTACATTTTAAGAGATAAATATGGTAGATTTTTAACAGAATGTACTAGAAACTTAAACTTACATCTTTTTACTGAGCTAGAAATTTGTCTCTCAACTACATTTTTGATCACCAACTCATTATTTTTCTAGTAACTGAAAAAAATACAAAGTAGCAGTACAACTTAAGAGTTCTTTGCGTCTTGCATTGCTATCCAGAACGGTCCAAAAACCTGCAAATGTAGAAATGCACATCCATAAACAAAAGCCAGTATAAAAAAAAAGTGAGCATCTGATGCGGGCCTGACAATTATCAGTTCTATTTATGATAGACAGATGTGGGTAAGAAATATTTATACAATTTAATGGCTCTTTCATTATGGCAACCTTCTTTCTGTTCTTGGACGCAGGATGTTTCCTCTGTATTGTTTTGGGTTTTTTGAGAATATACTGAGAACTATGTTTTCATTCTGTGCTAGGACAACAATGTTCACTTCTTGTGTAAAATAAGTTTTCTAGTCAACTATTCTGGTAAGAGAAAGGGGGGACAGTGTTAGATACGTAGAACTTAGAGCGAAAGTAGGAACAAAGTTTGATTTTTAAAATTCAGGTAGAGGTAGCAAAGAAATAGGAAGAACATGTTCTGTCATAGGAACATGTTTTTTGCTGGGAGGGCATTAAATTCATTTACATAATATCTAAATGTCTGAATTTAAAGCCCATGTGAACTATGATCATAACAATAGTGATATTGGAGTAAAACTTATGTACAATGATACATGATGTTGTTGTATTGGAATCTTGTTCTGAATTAATATTATCAGATATAATACTCCCTTGAACTGTGATAAATGCTTGAGGTTTTTTTTTCTTTTTAAAGGTTTTGTTTACCTGAATTCCTTAGTAATAATTTCATTACAGTAGCTTTGAATGCAGATTTTCAGCCAGTTTATCTAACTTTGGTTGTAACTACTTAGATTCGAGTGAGAATTGACAAGGATCCAGAACTTGGATTTAGTATATCAGGAGGAGTTGGTGGTAGAGGGAATCCATTCAGACCTGAAGATGATGTGAGTATTTTTTAGTTATGCATCTTAAAATCATTCTGATTAATAATGTTTCTACTGTTTAGCAAAGGAGGTGGGGGAGTATATATACCCAAACCACTAAACTCCAGGACTGGAGGGGACAAAACTGGGGGGAAATGATATGGAAAATCAAGGTGGTAGGTGACTACAGAGGTCACATGACAAGACAGAGGATTATTCTAGCTGAGTGGTTCTTGCACAGTTCCAGATATCAGTCAACAGATTTGAGATACTGAGTTTACAATTAGGAAGCCTCTTAAAAGAGAACAGGATTTAGCCTACAGCCTTATTTCTGGTGGTTGATAATTCATCTTGACATATACATCTGCCAAATTAAACAAAGGCAGATCAGAATTTGCCCTTCAGTACTCCTTTAAGGGTAATTCTCCTGCATTTACTGCATTCTCTTCTACTTAGGATGGAAAATTTAAATAATGTTTTGAATTACATTTGTTTCATGCTACCTTACTATTCTTGCAGTAAGTTGTCAAAAATGTTTTCCACCTCTGTTTTTCAAGGGTATATTTGTAACCAGAGTACAACCAGAAGGACCAGCATCTAAGTTGTTGCAGCCTGGAGATAAAATAATTCAGGTACTGTGGTCATCTAATTGTAATACACAATTGTACATACTGTGTAATATACCAGTTCATTTTTAGTTTGTACCTATTCTAAGAGCAGAATCTTTAATTTTTAGATAGATTGCCAGTATCTTTTCCAGAAGCATTCTTACATTCTAGGATGATGCTTTTAATTTTCTTCCATCTAACATTAGGATGGGTGATACAGGCTAAAGCATTAATCAGTTGGATGATTTTTTCAAACTCTGAACATTTTTCACACCTTTAAAGACAAAAAACCAGGCCTAATATTGTCATTCAAGATGGAACATGAGCATTTCATTAGCCTTTACTATCATTCAGTTATTTAAGTTGTGGTCATTCACATGCAGTGTTCTGAATAATGTGTTGTCTCCATGCCAGCAAGTTGCCCCTCACAATCCCTCTCCCTGTTGCACCTTGCTGTTATATCCCCCTCCATCCTGTGGTTCTGCCAGTCTTTGCTGCCTTTACCCCAGCTGACAGGCTGGACATGTGCAAGTGCTGGCAGAAGCTGGCTCTTGCCTGGCTGATACCTGGCTGGTCACAGCATGTGCCTCCAAGCTGCCCCATCTGCTGCAGGTGAGCCAAGGAGGTCATGGCTTCTGGGCTGCAGCTCTGCAGTTCTTTTCTGTAGGAGACCAGTACGTTTCAGATCTCTTCTGTATCAGATTTGTTTGAAGTTGTCTAATGAGCTCACAACCTATTTGTGGAGGGGTCAAGGAAGTGTACAGGGGGATGCTTAACATGTCTGTCAGCCACATGGACAGTGGGATTGAGTGCACCCTCAGCAAGTTTACCAACAACACCAAGCTGTGTGGTGTGGTCGACGCACTGGAGGGAAGGGATGTCTCCTAGAGGGAACTTGAGAGGTTGAACTCATGAAGTTCAGTAAGACCAAGTGCAAGGTCCTGCACATGGGTCGGCACAATCCCAAGCACAACTACAGGCTGGGCGGAGAATGGATTGAGAGCAGCCCTGAGGAGAAGGACTTGGGGGTGTTGGTGGGCGAGAAGTTCAACATGAGCTGGCAATGTGTGCCTGCAGCCCAGAAAGCCAACCATATCGTGGGCTGCATCAAAACAAGCATGGCCAGCAGGTCAAGGGAGGGGATCCTGCCCCTCTACTCTGCTCTTGTGAGACCCCACCTGGAGTACTGTGTCCAGCTCTGGGGTCCCAAACATATGAAGGACATGGAGCTGTTGGAGCGAGTCCAGAGGAGGGCCACGAAGATGATGAGAGGGCTGGAGCACTTCTCCTGTGAAGACAGGCTGAGGGAGTCTGTGTTGTCCAGCCTGGAGAAGAGAAGGCTCCAGGGAGACCTTACAGCAGCCTTCCAGTAGCTGAAGGGGCCTACAGGAAAGCTGGAGAGGGACTGATTACAAGGGTATGGAGTGATAGGACAAGGGGTAATGGCCTTAAGCTGAAGAAGGGTGGATTTAGGTGAAATATAAGGAAGGAATCCTTTACTGTGAGGGTGGTGAGGCACTGGAACAGGTTGCCCAGAGAAGCTGTGGCAGCCCCTTCCCTGGAAGTGTTCAAGGCCAGGTTGGATGGGGCTTTGGGCAACCTGGAAACAGTCTAACAGGACAATTGAATGGTGCTGTAGCCACCCTTGAAGTTGCAGAGCTTGTTAAAAATTATTAATTATTCATCTGATTACTTGTTGGAGCATGTTGATAGAGTAGACTCTGCTGCATTTCAGTTTTCTAAAAACAAAAACCCCACTAGTATCTCAATTAAACCATAACATCATGTGAACAGCTTTCTAAAACACAGCCAAACTGAAAACACAGCCTAATCCTTCAAACGAAAGATAAAGCCAAAAAGAACATGAGAACTAAACTGAGATGTAGTTGTTCCAACTGCAAATGGCTTTGTTTTGAGCACAGTAAATAATTCTGTACTTGTTCTTCCTTCTTCCCCTAAGAAAGGTCCTAGTTCTCTTACCGATGTAGATGACTTTAAGGGATGGGGGTAACCCTCCAACACACCGTACAGGAACAAAAAGCATGTTTGTTGAAAATCCTGGCAGCATATTTGTTACTTACTTATAGAGTGGAACATGTGTGAAAGGTGACTTTTGTTTTAATGGTTTATTCCTGTCTTTATGGAATTTCGTTTGTCTGCATGACTTACATAATGAAGTTTTCTTTTGTCATGTTGGCACTGCTTGGGGTTTGCTTTCTGTTTAATGAGGAATTCATAGTTTGAAAAAGAGCTGAAGGAGAAGTTGCATTTGCATACTTAGACAATTACAGACTGTTTCATTTCTCATAACTAAGAATATTTATTTCCGTAACAGCATGTTCTTTATATCCATGATAATCACAGTGATGATGTAATGACAGTCCCACTCTGTCTTGTTGCCACTTAGACAACTTCTGCAGTTTTTGACTGAATATCAGCTCTCCCAAAATGACTTTGCTATGCTTGATTTTGCGACGTTCTCTGTAAAACATGCAATGGGCATGCATATTACAACACATGTCTAATACATATGTCTAATAGAAATACTCTATGTGACCAGTGACTAGATAATTGCATGTAAGTCTTAAAATACTGTTGCATATTAGGTTAGAGTTAGGACATTCTGTACAGATAATGATTTGGAAAGGTTATGGGCACTTTTGCTGTCTGAGCAATCTATACATAAATCTCTCTCTGCACCCCTCGACAGATTTAAAAACCACTGCCTTTACAACAAAGGATTCAGCTGGTACCAACAGCAAGTATTTGGTGATGGGATAAGGAACCACAACTCCAATACGGCACAGCTAAAGCGCAGAGTACACAACCAGTTCTCTCTGCCGCCACATAAAGGGCATTAGCTCAGGGAGAAAGGTGGGATGCACAGCTGGAAGCAGTAACAGTTTAAACTGGACAAATCTGTCATTCTGCAAGATTTTATCACACCGACTGAACATGAGTTTGCAGCAGTACACCCTGAGAAGTTGAACCGTAGCTATGTTTTCCCTATCTTTTGTAGACCACTCAGGCCTGCTTGTGTTTGCCAAGCCAAACCTGTCCCAAGAATGACAAAGTATTTTGAGTCATAGGAAAATCCAAGCTGGGGGTGACCTCAGGAGGTCTCAAACCCTAAAATGGCTCCCAATGCCATTAATGTTTTTTGTTAGTCTTCAGTAGTTCCAGTTTATCATAAATGCCATTTCTAATATTCCAGTACTTAAACAGAGATGTATCATTTGTACTGCATTTGCTTTTTTTGGCATGGCTATATTAAGGCTGATGAAGTGAATTCTGATGTTAATGGTTTACAGTTCAGTTTTCTTTTTTGATTATTTGCAATACCTTTGGGGCAAAATTCTTCCAAGGCTAACATAGTAGTTTAATTTCTCGTAGCATACAGGTACATGTTCAACAGGTACATGTTCAACTCATATCAACAATGTAATCTGCAAATCTGCAGTGTTTTGTTGTCTGCATTCATATAGAATTTGGTTATTTTAAACCTTAAAGCTTAAATAAATTAACATGAAATATGAGACATATTTCACTAACATGGCATAGGGGACTTATCATTTTCAATTTTAAATATTTCTTTTTAGGCTAATGGATACAGTTTCATCAATATTGATCATGGACAAGCAGTATCATTGCTAAAGACTTTTCAGAATGCAGTGGAACTCATCATTGTGCGAGAAGTTTCTTCATAAATACTGTGGATTGGGGAGAAGAGCCAGCAGGATTCGTTGAAGGACTTATGGGAAACTGAATATTTTGCCTATTTTTATACGTGAAAGGAACTTGAAAAGAATTATGATCAAAATTTGTACAGGAAATACCAAACTTGTGGTTAAAGGGGGAAAAACCACTGTATAGAGCGTACAGGAAATCATTTTGGAAATGCATATGGTGAATAAACTTGTTTTTAAGCATTATAACAATCTAAGGATCATGCCTCCAAGAACAAACCTGTGTTGCTTTTTTTTGTACAGATGGTAGGTTTATTTTTGGATAATTCATACACATTACTAAACTTTGTGCAAGGCTTTGCAAAGCCTCAGTTGTAGCCAATGGACAGATGGCAGGGCTGTCTATCCTGTAGCTGTTTATTGCCTTTATTTTTATTCACCAGATATTAATGTGTTATGCTGAAACCAATTCTGTAGATACGGACAGGAGATATGAAATGTTGGGTTTGCTATGTGCACATTGTATAGATGAATGGGTAGATGGAAGGTGGTGCTGGTTGGACAGAATAAAGGTCAGGTGAAACAACTATCTGCTATCTAAGTTTGGAGTCAGGAAAGAAGAAAAAGCGTTTAGTTCTGGAGTGTACGTCTACCAATAGAAAATGCAATAAAAGCTTACGGTGTTTTTTAGGAAGACTGTAACTACAAATTTGTAATATTCTACAGGATTTGTTCTTAATATAGTCATTGAATATTCATTTGCCACATGTGATTCATGTTTAGTTTGGTTTTCCTGCATACATAATTTTTTCAACTGTACTGTGGAAATGTGCCCAGAGGTTTTTCTCTGCCGTGGAAATCCCCAATTTTGTGCAAATGGTAATACTTTTATCTTTATAAAAAGTACTCCATTTTAACCTTATAGATTTTAAAAATGAAACTGAAATGGCCAGTTTTTAAGGTTGTTGCCTGTAATATATATTTAAACACACACAACGTAAATGATGCAGGAAGGGTTATGAAAGACATCTCGATTTTGTTTGGCCTTTGCATTGCCTTGTTAATCAAAAAGGAAACCATACGCATGGAGCTAGGTAACCAAAGCAAGTTTGTGAAACTTTGAACAGTGATGGAGAACTGCTGTGGTGAGATGGAGAGCAAAGCCAGGGTGTTCTTACAACCCACCAGTTCGTAACAATGTTTCTTAAAGGGCTGTTCCTACAGGTAACATTAAATGTGAACTAGACACTTCAGAGTCATTAAAGGGTTTCTAACTATATTAATGTTAATAGTGATTTACCACAGGCTGCCTTTGTTCCTTATTACTGTATAAAAATATTCAATTATGCTTCTATTAATTTTGTTTACCAGAAACATTAACTTCATTTCTCTCTTTCTCCTTTGTAATTGAATAGAGACTGCATAATCTGCAGTGATAATTAATACACGGTTGTTATGGACCAGTGGGAAAAGTGCCATAGAAGACCAATAACTGTTTTTAATCAGGGCTAATGATTAGCCTGTCATCGGAGCAATATTCAGTTATTGCAGTTCATTTTTAATTACATGTAAGTTGGTAGTTCGAGACAGGTATGAGTTGCTTTTTTCAACCCATGTGTACAAAAGTAAATGCTTTTAATAAAGCTAGCAAAAACACCAGCCTCCTTTAGTTTTTGGACAATAAGCAGGAAGAGGGGAATTATACATAGCTAGCGGTAATAAACAGGCAGTACTTTTTAAATAAGTGAACTCCAATATTATTGCACTTCTTTCAAAGATGTTAACTATTGCTTATTGTACTGTGTATAGTTCTAATAATTTTAATTGAAACCCTTTAACAACTCTTTGTATATTTTAATTCTTTTTAGTTGATTTCCGGTAATATTTACATAGAAAACGATTTTTTTGATATATTAGCAGAAATGTGCTGTATTTTGATAAAATTCACTTATTTTCTGTGTGCTGTTAATCTTCAAAGAATGAGAAACATGGCTATATAATGGCAGGCTTCAGTGTTCCCCTTCTAAGATGTCTTTTGTTGTTGCTTAGTTTCTATTTTTTTATTGAAAATGCAAAATGTTCACATCACATGTTCATTAATTTTAATCATGTTATTTTAATCACGTACTGCCTTTTAAAGGGAATGCATAGAGACAAGTCCTAAATTACCTTGGTCTTCTACATAACCTGTATCTTTGGGAAGGGAAAAGTCCAAAAAGCAGAACTGATTCTTTACTGATCTTGGACTGACTTTGTATACATATTGCAGTACATTTAACTATATCACTGGGGAATTATACTGTATTGTATTTTGCTTTAATGGTAACAAAAGTTTTAAATGTTGTTGTGTCACTTAATTTTCAGATCTATGTATCACAGGAAAATTCTACCAAAAACTGTTTGGCTGTGGTAGATCTATAGAAGTAGAGATTTACAGCAAGAAGTTTAGTACTTCTTGTGGAAATACTTGGCCAAAGCTTGTCTTCAATAAATTAGCAAATTAACCATCTAATAAAACATGGATTATGCTGATTTTACTCAGTAAATGTTGGAGTTTTCAGTGGATTGAAATGTGTTTGTTCCCTCAGTGTCTGTGTGTAAAGGTAAACACATGTCAAACAAGATTATTTTGCAGAGAGTGGGAGAAAGATGTCTCCTGAACTAGTCCAGCCAGGCTTCAGCAGGGGGAGAGACAATATCAGCAGTTTTCATTTTGAATGCATCTTAAACTACATTTTGAATAGAATAAAATCCATCAGCGGCCTAAGTTATTCAGCATGCAATGAGTTGATGCAAACTCTGTTAATTCATTCTATTCTTAATAGTTCATTAAAGAATCAGTTCAACTGATGTAATGAAAAGATGAAGTCTCCCACATATTTATTATGTAAATATTTTTTAGTTTCTTTTTTTGACTGGAGTTAAAAAAATGTGTATATACGTGAAAGCATTCTATGAACACAAACATAGCAATAAACAACACACAGAATCAAACCTTTATGATTATTTTGGTTTTGCTTAGAAATATTCCCTTGTCAACAGCTACAAAATGTTTTTATTGATCAGCATTTACTCAACATTCCAAATTTTTGTATATAATTAGACTGTTTTGAGGTAACACATGGAGAATAGATAATAAACTAATGCTCTTTAAAGCTGTGTGTAATTGATTTATTTAAGTTCTAGGAAATTTGCTATAACACCATTTTACTCTTCTATAGTTTCTGTAGACCTTAGTACTCTACCAATATGCATTACTAAAGTCATAGTTGTGTTTCTGGCCCGGTGCATCTCAGTGCCCCAGAGTCTGCTCCAGGTGATTTCATTGCAAGGCTGGGCTATTCACAGTAAAGAAGTACTTTTGTGAATAACCCAATCTTGCAATGAAATCAGCTCAGGCAGCCCGTGGTTTCTCTCCTAAGGAGATGAGTGGTCTCTATCTGATGCAAACTGTTTTCAATAGCAGAGTGGGGTGACTCAGCCAAGGAGAGTGTCCTGAGAGTGCTCAGGTGAGATGTGCAAGGGTTATGTGGTAAAGTAAGTGAAGAGCAAGGCACGGAATTTCACAAGAGAGGTAAATGCAGGTTTACACCCAGTTTTCTTGGAAATCACCTGACAATGTAGTAACACAAACTGTTTAGTCTTTTTTCCTTGTACATATGGATCCGGCATATCAATATCACTTACCACTTGACTTCCTGCTTCCTCTACACAGAAAACTGATTCTAACAATAACAGGTTACAGCCCTGATGACTGTTGAGTATTGTCCCCTCCTTATTTAAGGTTTTCTGTATCTGGTCCCTACTTGGGCTTTGGAATTTTTTCCCCCTTCATTTTTCCCTTGTGAGCTCTCTTTTTGAAAACCTTTTTGTTGTCTTTTCTGCCTTGTATGCATCAGACTTCAAACTTACTCTTTCCAGTTTCACAGGTATTATTTGTTAGGTAAGCCTCATTCCTGTGCAACTGAGCCTTTGGTCTACTTCATTTCATGACTCAACAGTTCACTTTTTCATCCAGCATCTGAGAAGCTGGATCCAACTTGTACTTTCCTGACTGGAGGCAGTTTTTCAGAGAGAAAGTGTGGTTTTGGTGTGTCATTTCTGTTGCCTTGGATTAAATTCAGTTTTGGAATGTCCAGAAGATTCTGTTGCGGCATCCATGAAACTACCTTGAACTGAGGTTCCACTGCACCAGACGTTACAACTGCACTGTAAAATTGCCCCTGGCTAAAAAGAGTTGTTACATGAAAAACTGAAGTAGCCAAACTAAGAGAAGTGAAAATTTCTATTTAAGATCATACATTGGTCAACTGAAGTCAACAGAAAAACCTCAGACCTAATTATTGTCAGTTCAATGCCTTGCTTAGGCAATATTCTACCTACAGTCCTGCACCATTGATGAATTCTTGGCTGAAACATACAAAATATGGCTAGAAATTATTTGCGATAGTGTCTGAATCCATCTTGGCCAGTTTTATGTCATTCTGTGATATCTCACTGTCTGTGTAACTGGAGCCATATTTTGTCATGAGCAAGGACACTATTTCAATAAATTTTCCCTGTGGCATTGTGTTGGGTTTGTGTGGCAAGGTTTTGAGGGGGGGGGGGCCTACAGGGGTGGCTTCTGTGAGAAGCTGCTAGAAGCTTCCCCTGTGTCTGGCAGAGCCAATGCCAGCCGGCTCCAAGATGGACCTGCTGCTGGCCAAGGCCAAGCCCATCAGCGCCTCTGTGATAACATATTTAAGAAGGAAAAAAACAGTTGGAGAGAGCTTTTGCAGCCAGAGAGAGGAGCGAGAAGATGTAAGAAACTCTGCAGACACCAAGGCCAGTGCAGATGGAGGGGGAGGAGGTGCTCCAGGCGCCGGAGCAGAGATCCCCCTGCAGCCCGTGGTGAAGACCATGGTGAGGCAGGCTGTCCCCCTGCAGCCCATGGAGGAAGGATGAGGGGGTGTAGAGATTCCACCTGCAGCCCGTGGAGGACCCCACCACTGGAGCAGGTGGAGGCACCTGAAGGAGGCTGCGGCCGGTGGGAAGCCCACACTGGAGCAGGCTCCTGCCAGGACCTGTGGCCTTCTGGAGAGAGGAGCCCATGCTGGAGCAGGTTTGCTGGCAGGACTTGTGACCCCATGGGGGACCCACGCTGGAGCAGTCTGTTCCTGAAGGTCTGCACCCCATGGAAGAGACCACGCTGGAGCAGTTCCTGAAGGACTGTAGCCCGTGGGAGAGACTCACGTTGGAGAAGTTCGTGAAGGACTGTCTCCCATGAGAGGGACTCCATGCTGGAGCAGGGGAACGATGAGAGGAGTCCTCCCCCTGAGGATGAAGAAGCGGCAGAGACACCGTGTGATGAACTGACCGTAACCCCCATTCCCCGTCCCCCTGTGCCACTGGGGGCAGGCAGAGGTTGGAGCCGGGAGTGAAGTTGAGCCCGGGAAGATGGGAGGGGTGGGGGGAGGTGTTTTAAGATTTGATTTTATTTCTCATTCCTCTACTCTGTTTTGCTTGGTAATAAATTAGATGAATTCCCTCTCTAAGTTCAGTCTGTTTTGCTCGTGACAATAATTAGTGAGTGATCTCTCCCTGTCCTTATCTCGACCCACAAGCTTTTTGTTATACCTTTTCTCCCCTGTTTAGTGAATGAGGGGAGTGAGAGAGCGGCTCTGGTGGGCACCTGGCCCCCAGCCAGGGTCAACCCACCACAGGCATGTATTAGAAAACAACACAAAAAAATCAAACAACAGAAGAAACATCTTTCTCAAAATCTTCCCTTATTCAATTTTTACTACTCAGCTGGGTATGTCTGATTTTAGGATATTTTTTTTTTCAAGTTACAGTATTAAATAATTTCTGCTCTTCTGCCATCAAAAATTATCTTTCCCAGAGGCCCACCTGAATAAATAAATTTTAAAAGTTTTTGAGTGCCTCAGAGTAGATCACTTGTTCTGAATGGTCTTACATAGAAAATTAAAGAAATACTAGAGCTTTCTGTATATTTTTCATTTCATGCCTCTGTCCTCCAAAAACAGATGTTGGAACATTTGTTCTACCAGAACAAGTATACTTTCTGAAATAAAACTTTCCTCCTATTAAGGTATTTTAGAAGATTGTTGTTTTGTGTCAGAGGCTTCCTCATGAGTGGCTGATACTGCATCTAAAAAGCCTATCATTAGTTACAGGTTTTGGTTTTTCTTTGGAAAATGGTGAGTTTCAGACTCTGTCCTGCAAGATGAAAAAACAAAGACAAATCATGATTGCAATAACTGATCTAATTTAGACGGCTCAATGTAAATAACTTCTGTCTTTATTCCTTTATTGCTTTTTAAGTTTGCATCTAGACTTCCTTGCTCCCTGAATACTTTTTCTGCAAGAATTGCTCTGTGACAGGACTGTAACAAAGAAGACTGGCCACAAGTGCCTCTGTGCCATGGGATAATCCCAGATCTATCCCAGTGTTCTATTTCTGTTTTTTTCAGGGGCTTTTTGGTGTTTTTTCACTCTTCCCTAGAGGATAAACCTGTAAGTTTCTAAACTACCTTCAACAGAAGACAGAAAACCAACTCTTGCTTTAAACAATTCCTAATGCCAAAGGAAGGTCAAGTTCTGCCTTGTGACTTGGATTTGAAATTAAACATCCAAAAAGAAAATCTTACCTTATCCTATGACAGGTGATTTTGGAAAAACTGAAAATTATGAAAACTAAAGAAAACTACTGATGACTGTTGGCAAGGAGAGGAAGCTTTTATAATGATGATCCTAAGACAAAAAGCCTCTGGAAACTGATAAAAATTAATTTCATATCACATTTCTCATCATATTGCTGTTGTTGTAGTTTATTGTCATTGAAGAAATTTAGTTTTCTACAGCTATCCATACTATTCATTCAGTAGTCGGGGCTTTCTGATTACCCAGGGGAGGTGCACACACAGTTTCTGTACAAGTATATGCTCCAATAGTGAAAATATTTTTCATTTCTAGACTTGGCACATTTTTGAAAGTTATGTCTGGAGATGATTACTTCACTGTGTGAATCTTCCCCAGCACCACTTAGGTGGATCCTATCTCTCCCAGCAAACGTTCATCCTTAAAGAGGATTGGATGGTGACAGAAACCAAAACTGTGTTGCTGACCCAAGCTCTGTACCCAGTTGTTGCTGCTCAGTACCAGTCCCCTCCTTCCCTCGTGAGCAGGATTGAGAAGAGCACCTGGGACCCCACACCTCTGAGTATCCCCCAGAGACTGGGGGCAATAGATTGGTCCTCTCCTGGAGGTGTCACTGGTGTCCACATGAGAGAACGGTAATAGTCAGAGGGTCAGAGGAGCTTTGGCAGTTTCTCCACAACATCCTCGATCTGGGTCCCCAGCAAGCAGCAAACTTCTGTAGCCAGTGGGTCAGGTCAGCAGGTGGGTGCCTCTATGTCCCACAGTGGGGAGCTGCCCACTACATCACTCACTGCTTCCTCCAGGTGGTCTGGCGTGGCTGAGGGTCAGTCTGTCCAGAAACTTTGCTTGAAAGCACCCTCAGCTCTTCCTTAGCTTTGAGGGCAGTGAACCTCAGGTGGAGCAGGAGCCCCACACATGGTGCCAAGAGACACCAGCTTCCAGCCATTGCCTTCCAGTGATTTTCCACTTGCAGTTCTGCTAGCAACAGACTCTGCCCAGGTCTGTGCTGCGGTGGGGGCTCTTGAAGCTGTAGGGTCTCTGAGGAGATCCTGTCTCTCCCCGATGCTATGCAGCCTGCTGACTTCCATAACTTCTCTGCTGAGCAGCACAGCTGCTGCAGGAGAGGCCCCAGGCACTCCCTTTGATCCACTAGGCTCTGACCCCAGCTAAAAGAGTGGGAGCATCACCCTCCTGAAGCAGAGGCAGCTGCAACAAAGGGTCCAGGCACCCTGCATCAAGGGCTGCTGACCACGCTGGCTAGAAGCTGCCAGGGCTTCCCCAGGCCTACAGCCCTGTGGCTTCCCTTGCCTCACACCTGGCAGCAGCAGGTATCCTCAAGTTTCTCAGAGTTCCCCGGAGTCCCCCTCTTCAACCACTTTCTAAGAACCTCCTTTCAAGTACAGCATCACCCCTCCGCCCAGTCCTGCCCCTCTTCTGTTGCACTCTCTGATTTCCAATTTCTTCTTGTGTTTGCTCTTCCTGATACTCTCTGCAAGAACATGACTTGTATTTCTGTACTGCAATTTGAAATACGGCTTTTGTATTAAGGATAAGAATTAAGTATAGGAAAAGCAGCAGCTATTTGGCCTAAAGGAAGAGAAAACATGAAATAAGCATTACAACCTACATATTTTAGACTACATTGGAAATACTCTGCACAGGATTTTCTGCATTGCAGACGTAGGTTGCAATTATCCCACCTGAGGGAAAAGTCTATTAAGTACCTATGGATAAATGTTACTAAGCTGTGAAAGATGCCATTAACATGTAGCATGTAATGTCTGAGTGAGGACACCTTTGGCCAGTCACATTTATATGAATACCCAATCAAAAGTTTGAGAGATCCAGTAAGAAGGTGCGAGAGAACAAATATCATGTGCCAGGGCTGGCAAGGTTCCAGAGATGGCTAAGAACAGTTCTCCATGAAAGGTGATATTGCCGAAATGACATTGCTTTTCTGCACAGTCCAAACTTTTGAGCATCGGGAATTAAATTTCTGATTACAGTAGTTTGCAACATCTATTTTTGCAGCTGCATAACGCAAAGGGGAATATGGCTCTGCACTGCAGACATTCCATGAGGCGTGGTTGGACACTACAAATTGCTGAACTGTTTCTTTTTCAGTATTGTCTAAAGTAATGAAAAAAAACTGTGACAGAATATTCACTCTTGTTTGCCAGACATGGGAAAATACTGATTTGGACAAACTTCTCAAGAACTGTCTCTTAATAGAGAAACTGGTAGCAGATGAACCAGATGTCCTACAAAGAAATTCTCATTCAATTGCTAATGTTGATGATTTTTGAAGGAAACTTTGGAGGGGAAAAAAACCCAACAAACCAAAAAAAGGTGGAAAAGCTTTCCACTCAGTTATGAGTATGCACTCACAAAACACATGATTTGAAAGTAATGTGCCAAGGCTCCTAGCATTGTAACATTTTAGCATATTTGATTGATTTTTGTCTGCAACAACTTCCACTCACAATAGAATAATCAACAACTGGTTTTGAATATGGAGAAGGTACTTTTGCTGAGAATGTTTCCGCCAAAAGTACTTCAGTTGAAAGCCATGGCTCCTCTACTGAGAAAGTGAGGTTTACTAATAAATATTGAAATAGATATTAACAGCTGGTTAGCTGACATAATACTAAGTCCTGGGGAAAATGAAATAATCATGTAACATTGTCTCATTTGCAAACTATAATGAGAAATGACTGATGAGGTTGGAGTTGATGCATGCAAGGGTTAGAAACCATGCTGAAATGCCTCCAAACAGATAAAACCTCCAGTCTTTTTTTTATGCTGCATTTTAATTAAAAAACCTGTGAAAATACACTTGATGAATTGAATAATGGCACTAACTCTGCAGTAAGTGATGTGTGCTGGGTTTTTAATTACAGACTGTAATTAAGTTATATTATAACGTTAATCATGATGTGCTTATGTTTTAAGACATCTTACGATAACCAAAACATGTTAAGATACCAAAAAGAATTTTCAGCATTAGTACTTACTGAACACGATTCGTTTTGCAATAATGTCTATTTTATACCACTTTTGAATAGAAGTTATAAATAAAATGTTAATGTTTATTTGCACTGAGTTATACTCCAGTATGTTTTCAAACTACACAATTATAAAGCTTCTAATCCTTCTATTGTCAGTGGAAGCCTGTATTCTGATGCCATGGAGGAAACTGGGAACTAGAACCATTGGCAAAGGAGTTGTGTCTGTACCCAGACCTCCTCATCTTGTCCTGCAGCAGGACACACGATTACAGTTTTAACTGTGCAAGTTATCTTGCATATTTTTTTCTGTGTGTCATACAAGAATAATTTGCCTGACTGATGTAACCAGACCTGGTATTATTTTTCCAACTTAAGGCAAAAGAAGCATTTTTTGAAATTCAGCATGTGAGAGCAAAGTAAAGCAGCTACTTTAGCTGCAACCATACCTGGATTATCATCCTTCAAAACAATGTCCCCAGACTGAAAACTCATTACTGTTGTGACTTCTTCAGTTCCAGGTGGTATTATCCAGCTGGAGATGATGCTCTATGAACTCCAGTTTATCAAACCAATACATATGATGACAGTAACTCAACTATTGCACAACAAAAGAAAATTTCATATCTAATGGGTAGACTGGAACTGTGTTTGCGGCCCCATGTCAGGCACTAAAATAGTAAGACCCATTTCCGCAGTTTCTCCAGTATATATGAAATTATTTGGCTATTAAACTTCCTGCCCTGCTCCTACAAACTCTGGCTGGAAGGCAGAGGAAGTTCTTCCCAGTGAATTCCAGAATTTTCTGTCCAACACCTTTGAACTATCTTGTTCAGATAGGTATTCTGGAGATTTAAGACTATCTTCCCTTTATGTAGAGCTACATGCTGTTGCTCACAGCAGAGTGAACCTCACAGCAAAGGAAAAAGAGTCTTTTTTCCTCCAGAAATAGCGAGGACCTACCCAAACAGCTCCAATAGCTTGTCCTGTCAGAAAAATAGAAGTAGCTCATAATAAAAAAAAGCTGAATGTTAATATTTTCTTTTCCTTCTCCTACACATACATATTCACACTTACTGATTTTAAAAGTATATCGTAAAACTTTTAGTTTGATATAAACTTGCAAAATTGATATGTAGAATTACATTTTAAAAGAGGGTCTCCCAAAAACCCCTTTTGAAGAAGAGATGCTTCTGTAATCCAAGTGCTGTTGTCTGGAAAACAGATACTAGAATTCATAAGTGACTGAAGAAATGCTGCCGTGAAACAATAATTGGATGCAGAATCTCTTCTCAGATCTTTCTTTTACCCACTTTGGTGCATCCTCCCAGTCTGTAAATGGTGGTGATAATATTCCTTTGTTAATATGTGCTTGGAGACTCAGAGATAAAAATACTATCCAGATACTACTGGTTGTCAGCTAAGTCCCTCATCTTATTTTGGAGTAAGTTTAAAAAGAATCGAAAGCTGAGAAAAGGTACTCCATCTTTGATTTAAGCAATTTAATGGGGAGAAGGGGAACATACACACTCATACAGCTGCTAATATGATTCTTACAATTGATACTGCTATGCTAAGTACAGCAATCCTAACTTTTTTCATGTATTTGCCATAAAACAGATAAAAAGCAGATGCAGAAATCTCGGCTGTTTCAGTTTATGAATGACAATTTATATAGATGACTGCCGTCCAGAGGCAGGAACTCTGAAAGGGTTTCAGATGCTTACATTGACTTATGTAGAGTTCATCTGTTAATCTCAATATAGGTAGGATTTTAATATTTCTAGATCAAGTTTCATCTGGGAAAACCAACTACTACTAGAGAAATTTTATGCTGGAAAAATCTTTTTATAATTTTTCTAGGTAGAGATATAAAAATGGTCTCACACTTTGTGAAATATAGGTCTTGTTAAATGCATTTTATATAATTTTTGAGATTACAGATGTGATGGATTAGGGATTACTTCACAGAATTAAGAGTTTGTTTTCTATAAGATGTTTTCCTCTACTAAACAACAGTCGTCTTAAAAAAAAAAACAACCAAACCCAAACAACAAATTATACTAAGACATATACAAAAAAGAAAGCAGCTACCTGATAAACCTGAATGGCATAATGATGGAAAGAGGCTGAAATCAATTTCTAGCATTTGGGAAGAACTGTCCATTTGTGACTGTCCATTTGCTGGAGTTTAGAATGAAGTCTATTGTCTGTGAAACACTAAAAAGTTGACATTTTCCAATTTGTCTGTATTTGAAAGCTAGTTCAAGTTAAACTGAGATGTGAATCTGAATTGCATTAGATATTTCAAATATCCTACTTCCACGTGCAGTTTTATTCCAAAATAACTATAGATGTAGGCATAACATATACTGTTGTTTTCAGATTTCATGTTAACCGCTTACTTTGATGAGAAAACACTTCACACTATCAGATCTGATGTTCTGGCCACGTGCAGAACTTGGCAAGCACCTCTGTGTGAATTTATACATTGAGTAAAATTCCTAAATGATTATGAGAGACAGAAAAATATCCCAACCTGGAGCATGTGTCTGGGAAAGTAAGAGCATTATCAGAATTCAGTCTGAACAGGCAGTCTACTGTGAGTGGTAATAGGAGACTGGCATTTGAAAAATCTTGATAAATTCACAAGACAAGGAACATTCATGTTGTAAGAGACACATTTGTTTCCCATATTATGCATTGGCCACCTACACAGGACATTGGCATTTTGGTTGTACAATAAGGCAAATGGTGTAAAGTTACTGTGTATGGAAATAAACTTATGTAGCAAAAGCTATACAAATATACTGGGTTTTAGTGGCTTTCCATTTCTGCTTGTGAAAGGACATTCAGAAGAAAACCACTTTATTTTTATTTGGATCTCTTCACCAGATTGATACATGTCTATTTTAATCACTCTTATATTATGTAAGATAAATTAAACATATAAAAACTTCATCATAAATAAATAAAAAGTAGTATACTGAAGACAATTTGAATGCTTTAATGAGAACCAAAGGTGCTAGCTATAGTTATATAATGGTAGTATTTTAAACATTTGTACCATTCACTCAAAATTTTCTCAAAGTGTCAGTAAGATGTCAAAAGTTCCCTAAATTCAGACTGTGTTACACAATGAGTATTTTAATGTTTGGACTTTTTTTCCCCTGTAGACCACTAGCTTTTTTTTGAGTTCAGTGATTAATTGCAGAATTATGAAAACCTGACTGAAAAAAACAGAACAAAGAGTGTGTTGTTTAGCATGCAAGTGTATTAATGTGAGTTGATACGTAAATAGCCTACACTGAAACATCTACTCATTTGACAACCAAACTCAGCTGAGAAATGCCCACTGAAAGGAGTATCAGTCATACAGCCACACTACCACCATGTGTGGTTCTTCCCCAAAGAATGTACCTATTAATCTTTTTTCTTTGTTTAACAGAGTGTTAAGTCAGGTGAGTAACAGGTGCTACAGCATCACACAAAGAATAACTGGTGATTGAGAAAAATATTATGACAAGTGGGAAAAGCAGTTTGACACACAGGCAAATACTTTGACAGATATAAACCTCTGAGATTAGTTGGCTTTGCTGACAGTGATGCAAATTATCTGAGATTTTCATGTACCCACAGAAGGTTTCTCATACAAAGCCTTTTGTATACTATCCTGCAGTCACACTTAAGTTGGTAATAATATGCTTGATATTCTATGTACTGCTTGGCCAATAGAAAGTATTAATTTATATGATCTATTGAGCAATTCCAAACATTCTGATCACAGGTTGTGTTCCCCAGGGCTCAGTACTGGGGCCCGTTCTCTTTAATGTCTTTATCAATGATCTGGACAAGGGGATTGAGTGCACCCTCAGTAAGTTTGCAGGTGACACCATGTTGAGTGGGAGTGTTGATGTGCTGGAGGCTAGGAAGGCTCTGCAGAGGGATCTGGACAGGCTGGGTTGATGGACTGAGGCCAGCGGTGTGATGTTCAACGAGGCTGAGTGCCAGGTCCCGCCCTTGGGTCACAACAGCCCCAGGCAACGCTACAGGCTTGGGGAAGAGTGGCTGGAAAGCTGCCCAGTGGAAAAGGACCTGGAGGTGTTGGTCAACAGCCAGCTGAGTATGAGCCAGCAGTGTGCTCAGGTGGCCCAGAAGGGCAACAGCACCCTGGCTTGTATCAGAAAGAGCAACGGCCAGCAGGACCAGGGAAGCGATCGTCCCCCTGTACTTGGCGCTGGTGAGGCCGCACCTCAAGTACTGTGTTTAGTTTGGGCCCCTCGCTACAAGACAGACATTGAGGTGCTGGAGTGTGTCCAGAGAAGAGCAACGAAGCTGATGAAGGGTCTAGAGCACAAGTGTTATGAGGAGCGGCTGAGGGAACTGGGGTTGTTTAGCCTGGAGACAAGGAGGCTGAGGGGAGACCTTGTTGCTCTCTACAACTGCCTGACAGGAGGCTGTAGCCAGGTGGGTGTTGGTCTCTGCTCCCAAGTAACAAGTGACAGGACAAGAGGAAATGGCCCCAAGTTGTGCCAGGGGAGATTTAGATTGGATATTAGGAACAATTTCTTCTCCGAAAGGGTTGTCAAGCACTGGAACAGGCTGCCCAGGGAAGTGGTTGAGTCACCATCCCTGGAGGTATTTAAAACATGTGTAGATGTGGTGCTTAGGGAGATGGTTTAGTGGTGGACTTGGCAGTGCTAGGTTAACGATTGGACTTGATGACCTTAAGTCTTTTCCAACCTTAAGGATTCTATGATTCTATGACTGACTGCTACAATACTATCTGGGAAACTGGCAGCTAGGCTTTCCTTGCAGAAATCCTGTTCATTCTTAATCACATCTTGGTACAAGTCAAGCATTGTTCCTTTCTATCATAGGAGAACAGAAAAACAAATTCTTCACGCTTGTTCTCCTATTTGAACTAGTATATGCTAGTCTCACTTGTTAATCACATTCCATCAAATCCTGTTAAATGTATTTGTAATTCATCAAAACATTGCTGGTTCTCTCTAATCAATGCTTTTGGCATGACAGTAAAAATTAAAGTCTGCTAGATTCTCTCTCCTTGAAGAAGATACGATTGTGGAAAACATCAGTGAAGTAGTTGAAAAATCTTGTAAAAAATGAAAGACTGAACTATTCCACTAACCGTAGACCTGCATTGACTACAGACATTCTGAGCAAGGTAGCAGTAATGTAACACTTTTAATGGATATTCAAAGACTTCCTGAGATTACTAAAGAATATCTCCATTATTGCAGAAAGTTAACAAAAAGCATTTTTCTAAGCTTCTTATCAATTAAGGGTGATTAAGTGAAGTCAGTTCAGGAAAGCACCTTTAATTCTCACAGAATCAGAGAGTTCCTGAGGCTGGAAGGGCCCTCTGGAGATCATCCAGTCTAACCCCACCCTACCCAAAACAAGGTCAACTAAAGTAGGTTACTCCCACCAGGTTTTGACCATCTCCAAGAACAGAGACGCCACAACCTCTCTGGGCAACCAGTTCCACCAGTCAACCACCTTCACAGTAAAACAAAGGGGTTTTTCTTATGATTAAATGAAATTTCCTGTATTTCAATTTGTTTCCATTGCCTCTTGTCCTGTCACTGGACAACACTAAGAAAAGTGTGGCTGTCTTGTTTATACTGTTCCATCTGGTACTTATTCACATCAATAAGAAGCCTCCTGAGCTGGGGAGCCCAGCACCAAACACAGCATTCCAGACATGGCCTCACCAGTGCTGAGCAGAGGGCAAAGGGCACCTTCCTCAACCGGCTGGTGATGCTCTTGCTAATGAAGCTCAGGGAGGCTGATGGCCTTCTTTGCAACAAGGGTGCCTTGCTTGCTCATGTTAAATTTGTTAAACAGGATTCCCAGGTCCATGTCTGATGGCTGCCTTACCAGCCAGTTGGCCTCCAGCATGGACTGGTGCATGGGGTTATTCTTGCTCAGGTGCAAGACTTTGCATTTCCCTTTGCTCAACATGAGATGCCTCTCAGCCCATTTCTCCAGTCCTTTGAAGTTCCTCTGAATGGCAGCATGTACACTGTAAGGTATCAGACACTCCTCTGAATTCTGTATCATCTACAAACCTACTGAGGTTGCACTATGTCCCCCTGTCCAGGTCATTAATGAAGATATAATGGTATTGGACCCAATATCGACCCTGGGGTACATCACTACTGACTCATTGCCAGCTGGATTTTTGTACCACTGATCCCATGCCTTTGAGCAGGGTAGTTCAGCCAGCTTCCAATGCACCTGATTGCCCACTCATATAATCTGTACGTCATTGGTTTGTCTATGAGGATGTTATGGGACACAGTCACAAAAGCCTTGCTAGAGTCAAGACAAACAGTATCAGCTGCTCTCCCCTTGTTCATGGAGCCAGTCATTTCATTGTAGAAGGCTATCAGGTGGTCAAGCATAATTTTCTCTTCATAAACCCATGCTCACAACTCCCAATCACCTTCTTGTCCTTAACATGGTTGAAAATGGTTTCCAGGAGGATTTGCTCTGTCACTTTCCCAGGGATCAAGGTGAAGCTGACATGCCTGTAGTTTTCCAGATGCTCCTTCTTCCCTATCTGGAATCTAGAGGTGACATCCACCTCCCCCAAACACTACAACCTTTCAAAGATAACTAATGGTGGTCTCACAGTGACATCGGCTAGATTCCTCAGCAGTCATAAGAACATGCCATCAGGTCCCATGGACTCGTGTGTGTACAGTTTGTTAAACCTGATTCTCCTCTGCCAAGGGTATGTCTTCCTTGCTCCAGACCTTCTCACTGGTCTCAGGGTCTTGGGAATTCCAGAGGCAAGTTTTACCAATGCCCCAAGAGTAGCTGAATCTGAAGTTAAATTTTATTTTCATAAATTGTTTAAAACATAGAACTATTTGATTTTATATCAAATAGATGTGTTCTGTGGGTAACATTCTTTTAGAAGTCTTTAAGGCTCAATTTAAAGAAGGCTAATGAATGCTTCCTAATGTTCCTGTCTTTATCTTACCTCATTTGATTTCCATTCCTTACCCCTGGAAGCATGGCAAGTACCACATTGACATCCACCTCTAACAGACCACCCACTGTCTACTCTAAAGGTGACTTCTTGCAAGGAAAGACTTTTCTCCTCATAATCTAAAACAAGTTTTACTGTAACATCCTTCTGAATTGCAGTATTTTGCTATTGGCCCTTGCAATTAACATTTCCCAGTAAATGCTTTTTAAACCTTATGGAATGATCAGGAAATACAATCTTAGACAAAAGGTTAATAGTTGCTTTTGTTTGAAGACTTTACCATCTGTCCTGGTTTCAGCTGAGAGTTAATTTTCTTTCTAGTAGCTGGTAGAATGCTGTGCTTTGGATTTAGGATAAGAATAATGTTGATAACACACTGATGTTTTCAGTTGTTGCTGGGTAGTTGTAGTGCCTACACTAAGTCAAGGACTTTTCGGTTTCTCATGCCCTGCTGGGTGCACAAGAAGCTGGGAGAGCACAGCCAGGACAGCTGGCCCAGACTGGCCAAAGGGATATTCCCTACCACAGAATGCCTGGATATAACTGGGGAAGCTAGCCAAGAGGCAGGATTACTGCTCAGAAACAGACTGGGCATCGGGTTGCTTCTTTTTCCCTTCTCCATATGATGAACAATTGCATTTGTGCATCACTTGGTTATTGTTGTTGTTGTTATTATTGTCATTATTGTCATAATTGTCATTACTATTAGTATTATAATATTATTCTCTTTCTTTGGTATTCTATTAAACTGCCTTTATCTCAAGTGTGAGTTATGAGTGTTTTCTTCCATTCTCTTCTCCATCCCCTTTGGGGAGAGGGGTGAGCAAGTGGCTGCATGGTACTCAGTAACCGGCTGGGGTTAAATCATGACATCATTTTAGATGTAGGTAACATAGAACTTAAGTATCATAGAATCATGGAATGGCTTGGGTTAGAAGGGACCTCAAAGATCACCTGCCCTGCCATGCAACCCCCCTGCCATGGGCAGGGACACCCTCCACTAGAACACATTGCCCAAAGCCCCATCCAACCTGGCCTTGAACACTTCCAGGGAAGGGGCTGCCACAGCTTCTCTGGGCAACCTGTTCCAGTGCCTCACAGTAAAAAATTTCTTCCTAGTATCTAATCTAAATCCACCCTCCTTCAGCTTAAGGCCATTACCCCTTGTCCTATCACTCCATGCCCTTGTAAACAGTCCCTCTCCAGCTTTCCTGTAGGCCCCTTCAGGTACTGGAAGGCTGCTGTAAGGTCTCCCTGGAGCCTTCTCTTCTCCAGGCTGAACAATCCCAACTCTCTCAGCCTGTCCTCATAGGAGAGGTGCTCCAGCCCTCTCATCATCTTTGTGGCCCTCCTCTGGACTCACTCCAACACCTCCATGTCATTCTTATGCTGGAGACTCCAGAGCTGGACGCAGTACTCCAGGTGGGGTCTCACAAGAGCGGAGTAGAGGGGGAGAATCCCCTCCCTCGACCTGCTGGCCATGCTTGTTTTGATGCAGCCCAGGCTTTCTGGGCTGCAAGTACACATTACTGGCTCACATTGAGCTTCTCGCCCACTAAAACCCCCAAGTCCTTGTCCTCAGGGCTGCTCTCAATCCGTTCTCTGCCCAGCCTGTAGTTGTGTTTGCGATTGCGCTGACCCACGTGCAGGACCTTGCACTTGGCCTTGTTGAACTTCATGCAGTTCGCACGGGCCCAATTCTCAAGCCTGTCAAGGTCCCTCTCGATGGCATCCTTTTCCTCCAGTGCGTCGACCACACCACACAGCTTGGTGTCGTCGGCAAACTTCCTGAGGGTGCACTCGATCCCATTGTCCTTGTCGCTGACAAAGATGTTGAACAGTGCCGGTCCCAATATTGACCCCTGAGGAACACCACTCGTCACTGATCTCCACTTGAACATTAAGCCACTGACAACTCTTTGAGTGCGACCATCCAGCCAATTCCTTATCCACTGAGTGGTCCATCCATCGAATCCATGTCTCTCCAATTTAAAGACAAGGATGTCATGTGGGACAGTGTCAAATGCTGTGCTCAAGTCCAGGTAGATGACATCTGTCACTCTTCCTTTGTCCACCAACACTGTAACCCCATCATAGAAGGCCACCAAATTTGTCAGGCATGATTTGCCCTCAGTGAAGCCATGTTGGCTGTCCCCAATCACCTCCTTATTTTCCATGTGCCTGAGCATAGTTTCCAGGAGGGTCTGCTCCATGATCTTGCCAGGCACAGAGGTGAGACCAACTGGCCTGTAGTTCCCTGGGTCTTCCTTTTTTCCCTTCTTAAAAATGGGGGTTATGTTCCCCCTTTTCCAGTCAGTGGGAACTTCACTGGACTGCCACAATTTCTCAAATATGATGGAGAGTAGCTTTGCAACTTCATGCACCAGTTCCCTCAGGGCCAGCAGATGTATCTCATCAGGTCCCATGGACTTGTGCACCTTCAGGTTCCTTACATGGTCTCAAACTTGATCTTTTCCTACAGTGGGCGGTTCTTCATTCTCCCAGTCCCTGCCTTTGCCTTCTGTGACCTGGGTAGTGTGGATTGAGCACTTGCTGGTGAAGACTGAGGCAAAAAATTTGTTGAATACCTCAGCCTTCTCCATATCCTGGCTAACCAGGTCTCCCATTACATTCTGGAGGGGGCCCATGTTTTCCCTCGTCTTCCTTTTATCACTGACAAAGAAACTTTTCTTGTTGTCCTTGATGTCCCTGGACATTTCATGATCTCTGTAAAGGTAATGTACTGCTACTGTTTTTCAGAATCTAAAAAAAAGAGGGACTGATGCAGTTTTAGGGGAAGATTATTTTCTATACACAGGAAAAACTCAGCTGATTAATGAAACAGAAAAGATGTTGTAAGAGCAAGCAAGTGCTCCATATTCTGAGATATGCCCTGTACCTGTAAAAACCCCCACTTTCTGTTTCCAGAAAGGATTGCTTATTTGACTTTATGAACATATATATTGTTGATACATGGATGGTTTATCATTTCTCATTTGCCTTCAGTGTCTGAAAACTGTTCACCAAGGTATCCCCTACGAATTGCAAAGTTCCACACAGTCTAATTTCTGGACCAATTCTGAAGGAAATGAAAAGAATTTTGACTACACAATGGTTGCTGATAAATCAGTTCTCTTCAAAGCATAGTTTGAAAACTGTTTTTACATATTAAGAATAGGAATTTTTAAGTAATAACTTTGCTTTTCCAGAAAGGTGTTAACACATATTTTTGAGAATTTAACACAATGATTGTAAAGCTGTTCTCCCAAGCACCCCATCAACTCTGGGTAACTCTTCAATTGCAAACGGCTTTCTGAAATCATGGGTAGGGTTCTAAGATTGGAGCTCAGTCAAAATCTATTGTGTGGATCATCAGAAGACTGATGCTGGGATCCCTAGCTGGGAGAAGTTGAAGGATTTCTGCATTGCAGGCATGGAATGCCTTGGTCTTTGCTAGTTAACCTGACATCATTGCCCATACAAGCAAGGTAAAGGTAAAATGAAAAAAATTATTTACTGAATCTAAGTGCACCAGAAACAGGTAAGCAAAACTGAAAAGCTCTTGCATGTATTAATCCACTTAGAGCACAGGTAAAGTTTTCTCATGGCCTACAGCAACCCATAAGATAATGCAGGCCTGTTAACTGTTGATTAGAGAGATGATGTTAGGGCACTGCTTGTATATTAATTTCCCTTCTGCACATCTACCCATTTTATTAAACTTTTTTTTTCTCAATAGCTCTGTTTTTTATCATAAAAGAGAAAGTGGCTCTTAAATACTTTTAAATTTTGAACAATTAGGCTAAAATAGAGTCATTGTTTGCTTCTGGCATTTCAGTGGCAGCCTGTATGAACCAAGGCTTTCGGCATTTGGTTTGGGGGTTTTTTTTTGCTATTATTCTGAAATCCAAATTAATTTATTTATTTGTATTATTTACCAAGCTAATTTTGTCCTGTGGCAGGGACTGACAAGTACAAAATTTAAACAGTGTTTTGCATCTGTTTTGTTTCTGGGAAGCAGACCAGTAGCTCAGAATTTCATATGTACTATTAAAGGCTTTACCTGAAGGAGGGTATCCCAGGCAGTCCTGACATCACACAAGTTTTCTGTTTGCGAAATTTAGAGCTCATTTTTCTGGCACCCTCTACTGAGAGATGCAAGGAGAAAGGACAAGAATGTTCAAAGCAGTAGCAGCTTCTATGCCTCTGCTAACCATCTTTGGATGAGATGTACTAGTCAAAACACAGGAAATATTTATGTAATGTTCCAATAGATAGAATAAACATACCAGAGTTTAATATTGCGCAATATATAACAAAAGATATTATCCAGTTAAACTTCTCTAAACTTAGGCTAATTAAAAGCTACCAGGATGGCTGAAAGGATTTAACTTTGCTCTTAAACCTTGTACTTTTGGAATATGGCTTCCATTTAAAAAAAAAGTGCACTGATTATCATTTCGAAATAAGTACTACCTGAAATGTGCATATTTTTAAACATAATAAATCTCTGACAATTGCTTGGAATTACTTAAAACTCTGTAACATATTAAGCATCAATAAAGGAAGCATTACCCAGACTTATCTGTGGAGATTCTGTAACAACTGACCTACTTGCTCAGGGAAGTATCAAAAATTTGCGATCTTTTTCAGCCCAGATAGCTTCAAAAGTACTTCAGTCCCTTCTCAGTTCAGGTTTGGGGTATGGAAAGTCTTGAAAACTAAAATATTCATGTCTGAAACCTTAAATCTTTCCATTCCAAGATGCAGAGTTCTTTACCACCTAAGGAACACTGCAGTTAGATCCCTAATAGTGATCAACCACACACATAGTGCTCAATCTCATTCTCTCCAGTTAATTTAATTTTTAAAGAGAACTTGAACTCCAGGTAAAAATCAACTTAATTGGGATAGATTCCCAGTGACGTTATAACAAAACCATTAAAAACTTATTCTATTACAACCTCTTCCTGTTTAAACGTAGTTAGGGTGTTTTCAAGGGTTTATTCCCTAGGGTAATTAAACTGCCTCTTACTGGACTTGGCTACCAAAAGAGCATTTAAATGGGAAATCTATTTTTTCTTTCATTTCTTGTGGGCACATTTTCATTTGCTGGCAGAGCGTTCAGTGGATTTCATGCCAAATCAATTAATGGACCCAACCCTGCCCTATTACAGGCAGGCATTTGTAGACATTTTGATACTCCGCGTTTAAACTGAGAATCCTTTCGCTGTGCTGAAGAAAGAAACCAGCTAGCGGGGTGCTCGGGCCGCTTTGGCGCGGGGGTCAGTCAGAGCCGCTCACAGCCGCGCCGCCCCGCCCCGCGCGATGGAGCGATCTAACCGCCTCGGTCCCCCGGATGGGGGCTGCGTGCGCCGCCCGGGCTACTCCTTCCCGCGGCGCCCCCGCAGGGCCTGCGGCCCGGTCGCCTGCAGCCCGCGCCTGCGGTGGCAGGCATGTGCGGGGAAGCCGGGGCCGGGCCGTTAACGGCCGGGCCGTGCGCGCGGCTCCGCGCCCCTTTCTAGGCGGGGCCAAGGCTCCACGCTGGTCCCGCCCCGGCAACGGCGGTCCGGCCGGCTCCTTGGGAAGCAAGGGTTTTCCGCTCGCGGCTGAGCTGGGAGCGTGGCCACCGGAGGCTGTTGTGCGCGGGTCGGGGGCGCCCGCAGCCCCGGGAGCCCCAGCCGGCAGGGGACGGACGGGCCGCCCGCCCAGAAACTCCGCCAGGGAGCAGTCGAGTCCGCCGCTAGAGCGCCCGCGCGCTAGGACGTTCTGGCAGGCGCCGCGCGCTCCTCTCTGTCGTTAGGTCCGCCTCTCCGGCTGTGTGTAGCACCGCCGCGAGCGGAGCGGTCGTGCAGGCTCCGCCATGATGAACAGCGGAGGGATCGGGGTGCCGCTGGGCTTCCCCTTGGGCCCCACGTCTGTCATCCAGGTCACGAACCTGTCCTCGGCAGTGACCAGTGAGCAGATGCGGACTCTCTTCGGCTTCCTGGGAGATATCGAGGAGCTGCGCCTCTATCCCCCGGAGTAAGTGGGGCCCGCGCCGGCCTCCGGAGCGATAGAGACTTGGGAGGAGGAAGAGGCCTAGAGGGGCCGGGAGGGTGGAGGGAAGGGAAGGGAAGAGGCAGAAAGCCCTGCGTGCCATCTTGAGTGTGGGCACCAGAGCCTCCCGCTCGGGGAGGGGGTCACGTGGTCCCACCCCGTTGTATGGCAGGAGCGGTAGGGGAAAGGAGCTTCGCCCGAACCTAAGATGGCGGCTCCGGCCCGAAGGAGGAGAGCCGCCGCGGCATCTTCTGAGCGGCGGGTTTTGTGTTGCCCTGGCGGCGGCGAGGGCTGTGGCCGCCCGCTGGGGGGTGCCAGCACTGAGTCACAGCCGTAGGCCTGGCGAGAAGCGTGCTCCCAGGCTGCCCCGGAGCCTTTCCCCGGCGCAGGTCTCTTTCCCCTCCTTGAAAGCCCCCTTTTTGTGGCCCACCTTTCTCTTCACTCTGACTGAGTGGCGGCGGATCGGGCGAGAGAGCCCCAGGCCCGACCTTCCCCCCCCCCCCCCCCGCGGCTGGCTGCCAGGGCGCGCTGCGCGGGCGGTGTGTGCCGGCGGGAGGGCCCAATCTTTTTCTTCTTTTTTTTTTTTTTCTTTTTTTTGTTCGAAGGGCTCTGTTTCCCAGGAAGGGGCCTCTCGAACAGACGCCAAAATAGCTGTTCACAGAGGGACGGAACCTGCCCTGATAAGATTTGTGCAGTAAAGGAAAGTTAATAACGAACATTACACGTTTCTCTAAACTGGAGCTGTTCTCATGTCAGCTGCATGCGAGGGATTCGCTCAGATGGGAGATACTGAGGTTCGCAAAATAACAATAATGTTACTCCCAAGGAGGTGGTGATCAACAGAACAGGGGAGGAAAAGAAAGATTTTTTTTCTTAATGCATCTCTTGTACTAGGACATGAATGACAGATGTGTCCTTTAAACCCATTTATCTTTTGTTTTTTCTTCTGAAAATAAAATAGGAATAGCAGAAAGGAGAGCGAGTCATTCACACCCAGATTTTAATTTTAATGCAGAGAAGATGTTCAGACAAAATTTGAATTTTTAAAACTAAATAGCAAAAAAAATGGTATTTATCCATTTTTATGTTACTACATTACATCTGAATAGGTTTGAATGAGGACCATTCAGAAGAATTAAATATGATTTAATATGTATATAAAGTATGTGTAATAGGCATCAGTTCAACTAAAGATATTCTTAAAGCAGCCTTACTGAGTTTTAAACACTTTAATAGATTTATGGTGATTTTTATACAGTTTTCTAGGGTTTTACTTTGGACTTAGTCCACATTTGCATCTTAATACTCATGAATTTTCTCCTGACTGAATATATTTTTTTGTCATAGCTGTTGTTCTTATGTTTCATTAAGTTACATAACAGACGTTAAGGCACATAGAAACTTTCTTCATATACACATGCAAATAATGTTTGTCCCTATGTATAAAATTTTGCCAGTGTGTATATACACATAAAATACTAAAATCCAGTACTATAGTAGGGTTTGACTTGGAAATGTCAAGGTTATAATGCTTAAACATCTGTTCTAAATGAATTTAGTGTTCAGAGACAGGATGCGGGACTGATCACTTATTTTACTCTTGGTATATTTACAGTTTTTATGCATAATGTTTAGAAATACGGATTTCCTTGCCTAATAGTTATGGACGTTTGACCTTTCAAATTATTACCATGGGAAGAAATTAAATATTTACTCTAATGTCCTTCTTGTGAAACAAAAAAAGGACATGTGTCCTCCTGACTTTCTGAGAATATATTTGAATGATATTATGATAAATTCAGAAAATAGTGTTGCATTGGTGAGTGCGTGGAAGCAAAGGTGTCCCAAGCAAAAAGGTGCTACAGTAGATGTCTGCAATTTGCTAGAATTGTTTTCTGCTCCTGTTTTTTCCTTAAGTATTCAATGATTTCAGGCCTAGATTTTTTAAAATAATTTTTGTCTATTAATTCAATTAAATGAGAAGTTTGCTTTTTCCATTAGAATCAACATCAGACAAAAATGTCATCTTAGTCTTAACTTTAAAAAGCTTTTAGCTTTTTTTTTTTCTGTAAGAAATCCAAACTTCCCACATATTCTAGATCATGAATTTTGTTACCTTCATGGAACACCGGAAACTCACTTTTCAGTCCTGTTTCCAGATGAATAACGTAATTCATTAAGTTGAATTAGTGAACTAGAGGTCTCATGGATATTGACTACTGAAGGACAAATATTAATATGCTCTTTTTAATTTATTTCATGCTGAGGAATGAGAGGAAGGGGACATAGTAGCTTTCATTCTTCTGAGAGTATTTGTGCTACCTACGTTAAATGAAAACATTCACTGAGTTTGGGACCCCATTTGCTAGCCTTTATACAGAAGTACATAGTTAAAAATATAAACCCAACAATTCTCGTTTCAAGAATAATGTATGATGTAGTATTAAAAGAGTATTATCCTAACTTCTTTAATAGATTAAGCAATGAGGTGAAATAAAGTTGCATATTGCATTGGGTAGAATTGCAACTTATTTTCTGTCTTAATTCTGTATTGCAAATATTCAGCTTACAAACAAAATATTTTTACTTAGTCAAGCATGAGTTTGCAGAGCAGAGTGAAGTTGTGTTCTCTTCTGTATGCATCATTTCATGTATATATAAAAAAAAGGGCATTCATGTTAAGGAATTCACTGTATTATTTGTAAACCCATTGCCTTTGCTGGGCATGTTGATATCTAATGGATGTGATCTTCTGGTTCTGCTGATAATGCACAACAGTAAACAATATATATACAGATGTATATGTACATGCATAAACACACTTTATGAAGTGCATAAACTCCCTTTTCTCTATGATCTTTCCCAATAAAAGTACAAGTTATCCCTCACCTCCTCCAAGTCAATCATGTCTGTCAGCCTTCTACTTTCTTCCTCAATCTGCTGAAGTCTAATCCTTAAAATCTGATTGTATTAAATACTCAGATTTTTTAATAATGAAATTACTTTTTTTAATTGAAAGGAAGTAGAATGATAGAATATCTCAAGTTGGAAGGGACCCTTAAAGATCATTGAGTCCAATGCCTTGCTCCTCACAGGACTACCTAAAACTAAACCATATGACTAACAGCGTTGTCCAGATGCTCCTTGAATTCGGACAGGCTTGGTGCCATGACCACTTGCCTGAAGAACCTGTTCCAGGCACCAGCCACCCTCTCAGTGAGGAACCTTCTCCTAATGTCCAATCTGAACTTGCCCTGATGCAGCTTCATTCCATCTCCTCATGTCCTATCACTGCTGGTGTGGATGATGGGTCTGGCACCTATGGGTTTTGTACTTCAGTGATGACAGTACAATGCTAATGCTATGGTTGTCTGAACTAGCATTATTAGAAGAGTTCCTTTTCACCCATTTTCTACATTTTTCCTGTCATTAACATTTACCTCAGTTTTATAGGATGCAGCAGAGAATCGTGTTAACTGGAAGGAAGTCTCAATTACTGAATATAATTACTTACAGATTATATTAAATAGAAAGCATATTAATGTTAGAGTAGTTAAAGTTCTTGTAAGCTTGCAAAATGTGGAGAGGAAGAGATAAACTACTTCAGTTTTTTAACTCATTAAATAAAATGCGGGTTAAGATGACTCTTTAGTATTCCCAGCAACCTTCCTGAACCCAGTGATTTTTCCCAGCAATTAATAGCTTAAGACTGCAGTTTCTGTTAGGGTCCTTTACTTTATATCTCAAATTGATTGGGAGCACTTTTTTATGAATGTTGCGTGAAATCACGCTATGCTTTTTGGTAGTTTGTTACTTCACGTTTTGTGTTCATTGATCAAATCCCTTCAGTTTCTTCAGTCACTGCTAATCAGACATCCCTTTTAGAAGGATGGATTTCATACCTGCCATGTTCCTGAAAGGCTAGTTCTCCATGGGGAGGTTTCTGTATTTTATATTAGAGGCTTTCACACTTTATGCAGATGACAGTAAATGCTACTTTATTAGTACTGTTACATTGTGAAGAGGCCTGTGCCAACTGTGAGTAGTGCACCTTCAAATTTGGTGTTGAGGGCATTGGAAACTGTTGGCACTGAAGAAGTTGTTTCCATATGGTCATCATCCCAATTTTAGCTACTTGGCAGTGAGGCTTCATTGGCACTGAAAGCAGTATTTCTTTTAATTGAAAAACCATTAACATGAATCATCTTTCAGTGGGTCAGAGATGCTTGTTACTGGTGGCTGTTGTTTGTATTTACTTCTTTTCGTACAAGAAAATTTAAAATTTGACTTGATTGTACAGCTATATACTGTTCTGCTCTCTGGAAGGCTTTCCATTGAAACTTTAGTCTAAAAATTAAAAGCACCTATTTGTGGACCTTAAATAACATCAGTAAACAAGTGTAAGTTATGTAGAGGTGGTAAAATAATTGTTGGTGGGTTTTTTTTTTTTAATCCACTCATTTTACTCTTCATGTGTATTTGATTATCTGATCTTAAAGACACCAGCAGAGTTTATCTTTTATCACCCTGCATCTGCTGTATTGGTTTAACCTTGTTGGTCACTGGTATCAAAAGTTTGCGCGAGAAACTTGGACTTCATGAGACCTTTTTAACCCTTTCCTTGTAAGACTTATCTCTTAAAGACTGCCATGGGTCGCTTTTAGTGCTGGAATAAAAGACTCCTTTTATTCCAATTCATTACCAAGCCTTCTGGTCACCTGTTCTTCCCTGTCCAATAAACAGGGCTTTAACATTGAGAAGAAGGATATTCAGAGACCCTTTGAGAATTTGCCTTTTTTTTTTTTTTTTTAACTAACTTTGTATGAAAGATGATCAGAAATGAAAGTAAGGATGACTGAATTGCGGGTTTCTGATTTTACCAAATGAGTTCTGGTTTCTTCCTGAAGTTAAAGACTCAAATAAAGAAAAGTTATGGGCATATATAAAAATTACTTGGAAAATTATGGTTAGAAAGGATGAAAAAGTCAATAAGAACAAAATAATATTGCAAACACAGCCTGTGTAAGAGAGTTAGTTTATGTACTAAGAGTTCTTACTACACCAGGGCCTCCATGTGGATTTGCCACTGCTGTGTAGAAGAGGGTGGTTTTAGTGGGGCTTCGCTGTCAGCTACAGTGGTATTTTGTCACAAAGTCTGAGGAAAAACTGAAGCTTTAAATACCTGTGTACGGTCCTGATTTGGTTAAGAGATCTGAATTCCCATGTTGGGAGTGGAGAATTGCTGTCACTGTTTAACAAGAGCTCCTCAGTTTGGCATTTGCAGAACTTCCAGTGCTTACTGAGCTCAAGGGGGAATACAGAGACCATTGAGGAGGTAGGAAGGAGCCTGCATGTACAAAAGGTGTCTGAGAAACCATACTTGCGCGATGATGCCGACTTTGGAATATGCAAGAGCATACGTGTTCCCTGCTCTGTGGAATATTCCCTGAAACTGTTTTATCTTTGCTGTGTGTTGCTTTTGACAGCCTAAAGTTACATACATTTAAATTTATGCCATTGAGAGGGACTTTGACAGGCTTGAGAGGTGGGCCCTTGTGAACCACATGAAGTTCAATAAGGCCAAGTGCAAGGTCCTGCACATGGGTCAGGGCAATCCCAAACACAACTACAGGCTGGGCGGAGAATGGATTGAGAGCAGCCCTGAGGACAAGGACTTCGGAGTCCTGGGCTGCATCAAAAGAAACATGGCCAGCAGGTTGAGGGAGGTGATTGTGCCCCTCTACTCTGCGCTCGTGAGACCCCACCTGGAGTACTGCGTTCAGCTCTGGAGTCTCCAGCATAAGAATGACATGGAGGTGTTGGAGTGAGTCCAGAGGAGGGCCACAAAGATGATGAGAGGGCTGGAACACCTCTCCTATGAGGACAGGCTGAGAGAGTTGGGATTGTTCAGCCTGGAGAAGAGGAGGCTCTGGGGAGACCTTACAGCAGCCTTCCAGTAGCTGAAGGGGGCCTACAGGAAAGCTGGAGAGGGACTGTTTATCAGGGAGTGTAGTGACAGGACAAGGGGTAATGGCCTTAAGCTGAAGGAGGGTGGATTTAGATTAGATACTAGGAAGAAATTTTTTACTGTGAGGCACTGGAACAGGTTGCCCAGAGAAGCTGTGGCAGCCCCTTCCCTGGAAGTGTTCAAGGGCAGGTTGGATGGGGCTTTGGGCAACCTGGTCTAGTGGAGGGTGTCCCCGCCCATGGCAGGGGGGTTGGAACTTGGTGATCTTTGAGGTCCCTTCCACCCCAAACCATTCTATGATTCTGTGATTACAAAATCCACTGTTCAAGAAAGTATTAATTTGAACCTTTCTGTTGGCTGTTTAAATAGACTTTTGTGAGAGATGAAGTATGGCTTCTTTTTCTCACAGTTCTGAACAAGACCAGATTTTATAGATCACTTCCAGTTTGCAGTACGGTTGAAATCTGCAGCTGGTTTGCAGGGTGTGACAGGTGTTTTGCCTTGGATATATACTCCAGTATGCCAACCACTCATACAGCTGAGAGTTGTTTTTCAGCTTACTAGGAGAGCAGTGACGTCTGTAATCAGATTCTTAGCCCCAGTCATGCTTTTATTACTCTCGTCATCCAGTTGAGGTCTGTGTTTCAGAGAAGCCTTCAAAATTAAATTTGTAGTGATACGCCTTCAAATGTGGCTGTAACAGGATTTTTGAACAGTTAAATATTGAAAAGCTTTATTGAACAATTGAATTTTTGCAGAATGAGTTGTTTGAAAGCAGGGAGGCACAAACTGTCTCCATTAGGTGTTGAAAGCCCTACTGTGTAATACTGTTTGCTTCTGGATGGTCTGGAGTGGTGTTGGAGGCTAGACTACACAAGTGTTTCTTAGACATTTTTATATTCTGTAGTGGCTGCAGTGTAGATAAGGCCTTTGAGATAAAGCACACACAGTCTTTTTAAAATGTGATCTGCACAATTATTCCATAACATCTTATTTTGATATGGTATTAATTTCTGTTGTCTCCTCCACCACCCTGAGAAAATCTGGACACTGAGAGGAACATTTTGTAGCCTTTTATTTGATTTTTCACTATGGCTTTCTGAATAGGTCATTCTTATGAAATGTTTTTGGTTGTTGTTTTCCTGTCGGGAGATGAATGTTACTGTTTGCCTACAAAAGAAATGAAAAATTGCAGAAATGTCTTAATACTATTAGATATTTGCTTTTTGAATTTTTTGGCTTTCCTAAAGAAATTGGATTATAGTAACCTTGAATCAGAGAAGTTGCTTTTTTGCATCAGTGCTTTGTAACCCTAGGAAGAAGACTATGACTCTACCTCAGTTCAGCCTCAGAAAAGGTTAGCAGGAAAAAAATGGAACAAAAGGAATTGAAGTAGAATAGGACTTTTCTATTTTGAGAAAGACTTCTTAAGAAGCCTGCTGGGGAGGTTTAGGAGGCCCACTTTGTAAAAGGAGAAGACTCAATCACTGTGAAACCTTTTAGAATTTTAGATCTTTTGGATTTTAATCATCTCCCTTGATGTAGATGCAGTATTGATGTGTTTTCAGCAGAGGTGGTCTCCTTACAGAGAATTTCTCCTTCTTAACCTTCAGAAAACACTTTGTACCAAGACTTCTTTTTAGAGCCTCATTTGCAGCAGTATTCTGATGTTAATATTTTTAACATACTTTCCACATAGCTTTTGTGATTGAAATCCAGAAGGTACAGGGGGGGAGAATATTATAAAAAATACTCATTGGAGCTGGCTCTACAGATGTTGAAATTTATAAGGATTATTTATGGGGCCTGGAACTGCCTGGAACAAAATTATGTTCTTGAGTTAGCAATGAAAACAAAAAAAGAAAAAAACCCAGGAGATATTAGCAGTGTTTAACAGTCTGGACCACAGAATCTTCAGTGGAGGCCTCAGCCATTTGGATTGTAACACTGCCATGTGTATTTAAAAACAAACCCCAAAGAAGAACAAAATAAACCCAAAACACCCTCTCCCCCCCCGCCCCCCACCGTTCCACCCTACCCCCCAACAAACCAAAACAAACAAAAAAACCCATGTGGCCATTAAAATCTTTGCAGTGAGCCAAGTCTGGCTTTTCAGAATATGTAAGATTAAACGTTGTATGCAAAGATTTCTGCTGAGTTCTGAGGAAGTCCTAACTCGCTGACAGCTCTGATGTTGGAAACTGTTCTGAACGAAGACCTTACAGGTGGCTCACAAGCCATTCTACACAGTTATATCCTTCCTGAATGTGGAAACTTGAAACTGAAAACAGTGGCTACTACAAACAAAATAAATAGGCAGAAGAAATGTCATCTTGCAATGTTTTTCTAAATTGTATAAGGTTGTCTTTCATATTTATGTCTCACCCACTCCCTGTTTATTTTTGCTTCCTCAGTGTATCTGTTTTCACAGAATTTTCCAGCATGTTTGTGAATGCCAGGTGTTACCTTTCTGGTAACCTGAAACATACCAGTCTGCCTGCCTCAGACTAAGTTCTTGTTTCATTTATGCAATTAATATGATTAAATAATGTGTCTACAATTTCTAAGCTTGTATTTAAATACCTTACAACAGCTTTGGGAGTACTTGCTTGGAATTTGAGGGACTACAAGATGAGTTGGGCTAAACTTGAACTGCTTCTGGTACTTCCAGGAAGTTCACAAGTGTTTCTGTTTCAGTTGAGGGAGGGTCAGGATGAAACAGTTTATGCAGCGTATTTTCCATGAGTTACTGCTTTGGTGAAAGACAGATGGTCTTTTCAAATGGAAATTGCTGATGTTCTAGCAACATCCTATGACATTCTTTGAAGATTTCACCTGTACTTCCTTCATATGAAGAAATAAACTGCTTGTATAAAGGTTACAAACCTTGACTAGGGAATACATTTTCTTAAGCAAACTTCTTTGGTTCTGATCAAGATTACAATGTTTACTTGTTATGCTTTCTGATTTCTCTTGGTATACTTTCTAATGGAAAAGCAAATTACAAGTTTTCTTCCTTCTTTTAGCCAAATAGTGAATTTTTCCTACCTCTTCCAGTATTATGCATGCTACACTATGCAAAACTAAGGCAGATGATAAAAAGGATTTTTCTTACATTAGTGAACTAGGACCTAACATTTGAAAGAACTCTCAAGAACTGCTTTTATCTTAACAAGAATTAACAAAACTGCCTTCATGAAGACCTAAGACAGAGTATCGGTTATTATGGGCTAATATCTAAAGGACCCACTAAAAATGACTGGGCTTGTTGTTTGACTTTCCTAAACAAGGATTATTTGGAGGAAAAAAGAGAAACTGTAAATTATTTACTTGACAAATGTGTGAAGTAAATATGCAACTTACAATAGTAATTTGGAATGCACTGGTCAATGTTGTTTAGCAAGATTTGGGAAAATTAGCCTTGTTAATTTGGGATTTTGGCTTCTGTAAATTTCCATTAAAAAGGAGGAGTTGCTATGCGATGCTTTTTTCAGTGATGTAGTAAGTAGGCAAATTAGTAAATTTCTATACTCTCGCCTTCTGGCTAACTTTTCCAGGAAGTCTAAACCCTATTTTTTTATTAAGGAGTAATAGTTAAAAATACATACATAGAGTTATTTAAGGTGACTAATTGGTTTTTTCCTTTTGTCTTGCAGCAACGCACCTCTTGCTTTTTCCTCCAAAGTATGTTATATTAAGTTTCGTGAAGCATCGAGTGTTGGTGTGGCCCAGCATCTAACTAACACGGTTTTTATTGACAGAGCTTTGATAGTTGTGCCCTGCGCAGAAGGTTGGTATTTTAGACATTCTTCTTTAATGTTGGTCTTTGTCATGTCTGCTAATTGTTTTAAGCTTTCCATGTAAGGAGGTGATGCTTTGTTGTTATTTTATTTTATTTTATTGGTTTTTTGAAAAAAATTCTTGAAACAAAATTGAAAATTGAATGAACACAATTATATAGATTAAATTGAAATTCAGCATTAGAAAAAAGATAGTTGATTTAGATTATGATAATTCAATTTTCCATAGCTATTACATATTTTAGGGGAAAAGAAGGTAAAATAATTCCCTTGATACAGTTTGTGTTGGCAAGCTTATTCTCACACAGAGTTCTCACTGAAGTCAATGGAGCACTGAGAAAATTAGGCAATTTCCTGGCACCGATAACATTGCAGTTTGGATCTTAATGTATCACCTTTGCTGTGGTGGGTTTTTTGGTCGGGGTTTTGTTTTTTTATAATACCAATTATTTTTCCAGTTTTTTTAGACTGAATCCCAATTTTGTCTTGTGATATGTGATATATACATTTGGCCATTTTAGATGAATCTAATGTAAAGTACTTAGCATTCATGGTGATAATAACTACTTGAATGTAAATGTTTACCTGCTAGTTTAATAAAAGTAATTCAATTTTCCTTTCTTGTTACTGTGGAAAATACTACTTTGTGTGCCATAGAAAGGTTTTTTTATGTATACTGTTACTCCTTTTTGATTTTAGGTATCTCTAAAATGCAGTGATCTGTACAGAATGCTTGCAGTGTAAAATATTTTTAAAATTCTTAATAAAATAAAATGCTTGGTGAATACTAAATTTACAAGTGTTCTTTTAACTAGCTTAGAGGCCATACTTTTACAGATGTGCTGAATTACAAGGTAGTTCATATTGTTAGTATGATATCCCAGATCTGAATACAGTTATATGAAGCATGGCCCTACCATAGGCATATTGCAGGAGTTAGGCAGAGCCCCATTGACTTCATTGGGATCATTGTGGAATTGAGCATCTGCCCATTTGGTTCTGGACTTGTTGCCTCTTCAGAGTAGAAGCATTCCAGCTGGTGGAGTGAACCTAACTTCACTTTGAACATGGTAGCTGTTTGCCATGAGCAACAGTATTTAGAATGATTGAACGATAAACTGCAGCAAGTCCAGAACTAGCTCCTATTAACATAACTTTTTTATCTGCAAAAGTCAAGTTTTGGTTCAAAAAATACTGTTGACTTCTTGGAGTTTGTTAACATTCATCCCTGAGTACCGTTTTTTTGGCACGTTTGCCACATCATGATCTGGATAGTATGAGATTAGTGCTGCTTTAATAATGGTCTGGGATATTGCTAGCAAACTCTGACAAGTCTCCAAAATTTCGCAGACTCTATAAGTACTTTCACTAAAGGCTGTATCGACCTACAATATACTGCCTATTCCTGTAGCCTTCTTAATAGGGGCATATGGCACATGTCTTTGTGAAACCTAGATTTTTAGCTGCTTTTATGCCTTGTTGTGGGGGCTTTTTGGTTTTATTTTTTGAACTTGTTCTTAAACTACAAAGAGAATATTGCTGTATTCACTTGAAGCTCTGTAGAGGCTAACGGGACCAGAGTCCTTATTATTGAAAAATTGCCCCTAAATAATTGAGTACAAATTATTCAGGATCTTAGTTTTACACTTCATCGAAAAGACCTTAACACTGGTTCAGTACTGCCAGAGAGGGAAGATTGCCGCCTAATGAATGAACAACACTTCCTGGTGTTTTTCTTGTGATGAGATCACTGCCTGACGTGATATGGCAACAGGCAGGTAAAGCTACATTTTCCTGTGTCTCTTGATGGTAGACAATGAATGGGAAGAGAATAAAATCAAAAGTTCTGACAAATATTGTTCCAACTCCATTTGTAGCTGACTTACTAGGCATTTCTGAGAAAATGTATTACAGAGAAATTGTCGAAACAGAAAACTGTTCAAAATCATTGTGGACCTCAGAGAGATGCATAATGAGGTGAACAAGTGATTGGGTTGTGAGGTCAAATATTTTTCATGTGAGAATGCTGTTTCCATGTAACTTTCTAACTGAATCACTAATTTTAGTTGATAAAAGATGTGAATTTATATAACTTTCTGAGGAATTTATTGTGTGGAATAAGTATGGCTTTGGAGACCACAAGACCGCAAGATTTTTGATTCTCTATCAAGTGATGCATTGTTAATGGAGTCAGTGGAGTGTATCACAGGCTTTAAAAGTAGCGATGGCTGTATTCTTCGGGGAGGTAAAATTATATCCTTGGCCAACGGTGCCAGTAATAAAACATTTCACGCGCCAAATCGAACATAGAGGAGAGGTAAAATGGAACTCTGAAAACTTGGTTTTAAAAACCAGAATAAAATCTGAAATTTGGAGTGTATATAGACTGGTAAATCAAGGGAGTATGAGGAGGGAATCACTACGCAATGGAAACAATGTTAATTTTGTGACATTTAATAAACTATTTAACAAAAATGTAATTGTAAATGCAGTAACATTATTAAGCTGTCAGAATATGACTTTTGTGTGTGTATCAGTAGGTTTTTCTTTAAACGTTATACTTTGAGAACACAAAGGTTGAAAGATAAACAAAGATGCCACCCTAATCATTCTAAATTTTATGTCCACATTATCTGGTAGATGGATTTTGACTATTAATTTGGTTTTATATGTTTTCTCTGTGTGATATTTGTGCATTATTAGATGACTAGACTGGCCAAGGCAGACCTGTTACACTTGCCTGAGTTAGGCATTGTTTGCCATGCCACTAAACCTGCCGCCAAGTGAAACCTTCATGGGGGAAATGAGATCGAAGTCTGGCCTGCTGAAGATGGACGCCCTGTCTCTGTTTTTATTTTATTTTGCTTTCTTTCCTTTGTTTCTTTTATTTTATTTTGTCCCTTTTTTGTTTTGTTCCGTTAAATCTCTTTCCCTTGTACTTGTGAACTGGTACTTCAGTTCTGTAAAAATGGTGTTTTGTAAAGGATTCACAGTGTTTCATTTTGAAGTTGACCTGAAGCTGCTTATGAATGGTGGATGGTATACACAGAATTTAGAATATGATTAATTTTTATGCTGTGAATTACAAATAAATTTGATTTGGAATACATTTAAGCATCTAAATTTAACAGATGAGCACTTTGTGTCAGAAGACAGGAATAGTGAAAAATATATCAGTTTTAAGATACATTCTTTCATATATTATGCTTTACGAGTTTATCTTGGAAAAGGAGAGTTGAAACTCTTACTTCTTGAAAAACTAACTTTACAAAGTGAAGTCACGATCTTTCTCTGCTATTTTTCCTCTTCTCAGCAGAGTAGTTTTATTTTAGGTTGCATGATCTGTTTAAAAGAAAGCTTACTATTTATGTCTAATGTGAAGAGTTTAAAATCATTATTTCTGAAATTGAACTTTCATGAGTATTGAATGTCATGAAATACTTGTTTGCTTCTGATGAAACCTTGCTCCAGTGAAGTCAGTGGCAGTAAGATTTCATCCATTTGTTTTTGTAATTTTCAGAAAAAAAACTGTTTACCACTCATAAGTACAAATGCAGCCTGAAGTTTTGGTTGGAATGTGTTATGTGAGGCACATTGTCTTTTAACTCTGTTATTTGTGGGAAGATTGAATCAGTTCTGTGTGTGCGTGTGTGTATGTGTGTGTATATTGCACTTTGACATGCTCCAGTGGTGGTTATTTCAAGAAGGGGTTTTAAAAAAAAAAAAAAAAAGGAAAGAAGGAAAGAAAGGTTTCTTCTCGGTCATCTCACAATCTCAGAAGCCCTGGCAGTTCATGCTGGAGTGATTGAGAAGGCTCTTACCCCTAAATGATGTTCTTACTTCTTGTGAAACGGAAACCCTGAAACAGAAGTGGTGGACCAGGTGGTGTGTCTAGTCCTCAGGCATTCCTTTTCCCAGCCAGCTGCGTTGGGATCAATTGGTTTCATTCTGGTAATGCACCAGGCTGCACACTGCAGCTGATGAGAGCTTTGTTTTGTGATCTCTGTTGGATTTAGCTGTGGCAGTTGAGGTAGTTTTCAGTAGGTATAATCTCTTTAATCACTGCTGCTAAATCCAATAAGAATCATGAATTGGATCTCACAGAAATTATTTTATTTGTAAATGCACATTTCCCATTGATTTAAAATAGTAGGAAAATAACAATTCCTTTAATTATGTTTAGAGTAGATGCAAACTGTAAGTATTTTTAAAACAAGCAAACTTTCTTATTGAAGAAGCAGTTTAGGGGGGAGAATTAACCCTGTAGTTTCAGTACAAAGAGTAGGAAATTAATTACTTCTGAGCACTTGGAGGGGGATAAAAGATACTTCTGTTCAGCATTTAGCAAAATGATTTGTTATGGATGAGATTGACGAGGGCTTTTAAGCACTTCGATGATACACAAAAGTAACAGTCATAACTGGTATTTAGGACAACCGTACATTTCATAAGAAGCATAAGCTGTCTCTAGGCAACACAGAGCTAGTCCACATCTGCTTCCAGATTCTTTTGCAAAGTGAAGAATCAATAAATAAATGATCATAGAATCTGTAATTTACTAAACACGAAGAGCTTCTAGGAAATCTATATAAGGATGTAGTATAGATGTGGCATATTTATTTTGTCTGTTTCCCTCATTAGAAAATAAAGATATTTAACTCATTTCCATTCAGCTTTTAAATTCCATGAGTTTAAAAAATGAAACAGTTATTCTTAAACTGAAGTGTCCTAATTTGTTGTGTCATAGCCCACATGTTTTGTTGTATCTTTATGGGCTTGTATTCCTTTTATAAATAAATTCATGGAGATAAAACTCCAAAACTTAAAGCCTGTAACTTGTGAGGTTATTTGGCCTTGCATGTTAATTTGCTTTTCAAAACTGTCTAAAGAACAGGGAAGTAAATTTGCAAGATATTTCAGATTTTCTTTTTTTCCCCCCCACAATAGGTTTTTTTCTATAAAATTATTAAAAAGTTTGAGCTGGTCTTAAAAACTGGAGCAGGATCTTTTGAAAAGACAGTATCTTTGAATATACAGGCAAATTTTCAGAATTTGGTCTGTAGAGATAGACCCTTTCTCATTCTTGAATAAAATAAATGAATCTTCGTTTGTGGCATGGAACTGACCAACTAGATTTTGTATTTAAAATAAAACATTGCATTGTTGAAGGACCAAACTATTCTGGAAATAATGCTAACTTTACAATTTAGATATGCATGTTATTCATTCTTTGAACTGCTATAACAGTGTACTTAACCGAAAATGTTCAGTGGATTCCCTGAGCAACATTTGAGCACATGAATAATTCCAGTTATTTCAAAAAGGTGACCCATGTACTTGAAGTTTAGACTTGTATTTCAGTACCTCTCTGAACTTGACTCATTGTCTGTTTAGTTATGTGCCTAACTCAGTTCCTCTTTAAAAGGGCGAAATGCCTAAGCATCTCTGAAGTTTGTCTGGTTAAGTGTATATTGAATTGGCTGTATGTAAGCGCATACTTAAATTAGGCATATACTTATGTATGTTACTGACCAAGGATTTAAATTAGAATGCAGACGCGCCACTTTAGCAGGCATTTCTGCCAGTGGATTTACGTGAGCCAAGTCTGTTGATCCTGTAGACACCTGCAAGTGTGTCCAGTTAATTGCAGGACGATAGCTGTTCAGGATAAGGTCTGGTTCGTTAGTCATTTGAAAACACTGAAGTATTTCAATTTTCAGAAGAACTGGTACATAATTCTATGCCTAATTTGCATGCACAGCTGCTGGAACTGTATATTCGAAAGCCTGTTAGTTAGCTACGTATTAGGCAGGATGTGCAGCAAAGTACCTGATACTCATGAGCAGTCAGGCAAATCAGGTACACCTCTCATTGCATGCCTGACTTCAAAATGAGATCTGTGCTGAACATTGTGATGATGACTCAGATTCATGCATGTTTTTAAAAAAGCCCTGGAAGTCATTTTGCACAGTTAATTCTTAAGTGCTAATAATTTTCCTATTTTTCTCCTTTAGATAGCAAAATCAAGTGGTTTGTTACATGTTAAGGAGCAAGGTGCCTCAAAATTTAACATAAATAAGATAAATGTAAATAGGAAGCATGAGAAAAAAATGGGTACTGTTATTTTATCTTCTCTATTCCACCCATGCTACATATAAATTAAGTTTCATTTAGATTTGTTTTGTCCTTTGGTCATATCCAACTGTAACCCAGTCCTTGCTGCAGATCTGTAAAACAGGTTTGCAATGCTTCTTTCTTCTTAGTTTTTTCAAGTAGTATGTTTCCTGTGGGGTCTGTTGAACTCATATAGCTAAAACTGCACAGTGTTTTGATACATACCTCATATTTTGCTTTTTGATAAGAATATGTATATATTCATTTTTAAATCCTGAAGTTAGTGGGTTTATAGTTAAAACATACAGTTTGAACCAAAGCAGAAAAAACCACTGGCATGGTATTTGTATATACCTTAACTTCTAAAACAATGTTTAAATAAAAGCATTTACTTTATTAAAGTGCATGGGGTAATACCAAAGAGCTCAGCTGGATAGCATATATACAATTATCAGAGTAATTTTGAATAGATCATAGATATCTAGTATAATTAGAACCTCTTTCTGTAGTTTTTTAGTTTAGTGTTTAATGTTCGTACCAGTTTAAATCCCTTTGCATTTCAAATTTAATATGTACATTTAATTGTACTCATAATTGTTTAACTATTAAATCTTCTGATTTTTGAAGATTTTTGGGGGTTCATTTACTGGTCTAATTGTGACTAATGTTGAATGGAACCTACATTTAATTCAGATTAGATATTACATAAACTTTTACCATGGCAGGGGGGATATAGTTTGGTTGAAATAGTAGAAAATACGTATTTTAGGAAAATATAGCTTGCTTTCCTGATCAATTATGATTGTCTTCAATCTCAGTAAATTTAAAGCAAATTTATCAAGGTTTCAGATAAACTGAGGTGACCTAGAATGTGATACAGTACAAATCTGAATTTTTTCTGCCCTCCCTTCCTCCACCTCCAACCTCACTTGTAGTATGTATTGTGTGGAGTCATGGTAGTTCAGTAGTCTTAATTTTATTTTTATTTGTTTTTACATCCCAAGTAGGTAGCACCAGAGGAAAAAAAAAAAGCACAAATTTCAGTTAGCACATAGTTTGTTTTTTTTTTTTCTTTTTCTTTTACTGATTTGGTTATTTGCCATTTCTGGGGATTAAACTTTAAAAAATGTTCTTCTTTTCTGTATCTGATGTTCTGTGTGCTATTAGTGATGCAGCCAACACGAACGGTTGTCATGTGTAAAACAACTTTCGATCACCGCGAAAACACCGCCCTGGGAAAGCGTCCATGCTTGATATCGTTTGGTTCATGAACATTAAGTTTCCAGTACAGGTGACCCATAGCTCAAAGTGTTAAATAATTGTATACATTATTCAGTTTTTAAAATAATAATCCATTAATGAGATTGCTAGTCTTTGAAGTTTTGCTCACTTCTGTTTTTCCTAGTAGAGCAGGGTAAAAGGAAAAACTTAAGTTCTTATTTGTTTCTTTGTAAGGATCTGGTAGATAGATTCATTGTTATTTATTACATTTTTAAATGCAAGGGTAATTGTAAAATCATAGAAAGAGTAACATCTCTGTAGTGTTCCAACTCTGTGTAATGCTTTCATTTTCTTCTTCAGGTAAAATCCCAGATGAAGCCAAAGCCCTTTCTCTATTGGCGCCTGCTCCTACTATGACAAGCCTGATGCCTGGTGCAGGGTTGCTTCCTATACCTACACCAACCCCTTTGACTACAGTAAGTAAAATTCAGTCACTGTTTGATATCTAGTTTCCTCTATACTCAGCAGCCTTTTCTGTGTTCAGAGAACAAGAACTACCTGATCCATGGATGTTGTCCTCTTGTATCCTACATCAGTGAGGGTTTAGCTGTGGTGCCTCTTTTGAAGGTGGATCACAAGATGTCTGTGTACTGCCTTTCCTGGGGTTTTCTTTCACATTATTATTTTGCAAAATATTGCGTGAATAGTGATTTTGGTTGTGTCCATTTTAATTGTTGTCCTTCGCTAGACCCATTAATTTGGTCCAGTGGCAGTGCTATCCACCCCCTAAAAATTTGTTAAAACATAATAGTTAGATTGATACAGTTCTTGGGAATATTAAAATGCTTTTATTTGATATCTCTACAACAGGGCTTTGGACTATTTGCCTAACCATGTTTTCACTACAAAAAGCGTAGGAGTTAGCTGCTGCTACTTCTGCTCAGTTCCTTTTTGCCTCTGTAAGCCTTTCTTAGCATCAGCAGGCTGCTGTGACCTATTCAGGGAAAATTTCAGGTTAAGTAGTTTTCTGTTAAATAAAAAAAAAAATTACTGGTGGCTTGTTGAGAATTTGTCACACTTGTAGAAAATCTGTTTGCTGGAAAGGGAGTTGCTTTTTGAGTGCAGAAAATAAAATTCAAACCAGGAACTCAGTAGAGCAATTTAGTAGTGATTTTTAAGTGACCTTTTTCTATAACATTCCCCAGAAGAGATTACAATTCCCAGTTCCAAAAATGAGAGCTGTATTGTCCTCATTCTCTAGGAAGTGACTGTGTTTGTAGGGGAAGAACTTAGACTTAATATCCTTCGCATTTCAACTGTAATCAGTCTCACCTTATGTGATGTGTTTGTCCAAAAGGTACCTTATCTGTCCCTTTTTATGTTCCCTATTGTAGAACAAAAGGCCCTGTGCACTGCAGATTCCCTTCTTCCCTTGCTGGGCAAGCACTCAACAGTTCCTCACCTACTCCTAATACTTATTGTGGCAAAAAAATAAGAATATTAGCAGTATCTGAAGGCATCTCACTCAATTTGATTGACTGTAAGCATTAGAAACTCAAGTCTATATGTTTTCTGATTGATACAGTGCATCCCTGGCCAGACCTCTTTGATAAGATGTTAACTGATAGCCCACAGAAAATTTTAACTATAGAAGGTTATTTATGGGTAGATTTTTATTCTTTAAAAAAAGTGCTCAACTGGGACCTTAAAGTTTAAATTATTGCCTATATTAATTAGATTTATTTTTACAGAAACAGAGAAGGCAGGCAAGTATTAACAAGTGAAGTATCTCCCACCAGTGCTTGGTTGCAAAGCGTATTCTGTCTTTGTGTTTTCCAGCTTGGTGTTTCACTTGGCACTTTGGGGGCTATACCAGCAGCAGCATTGGACCCTAATATTACGGCACTGGGAGAAATACCCCAGCCTCCAATTATGGGGAATGTGGATCCATCCAAAATCGATGAAATCAGACGAACAGTCTATGTTGGAAACTTGAATTCCCAGGTAGCTTTTTTTGGTGTAATGGAATGCTAATGGGAGGTATAGAATTGTAATTTATGAATTCTGATCTTGTTAAAGAGTTTTCGTTAGTTGATGATAACAGGAATTTAAATGAAAAAAATACTCTTTTTGGTTACTAGTCATATTTCAAATTTTGAATGCTCCTGTGCCAATGAGATCAGACCAGACTGTGGAATTCCTTCTGGACAGATACCAGAGAAATCACACTGTAGCTGAGTTCAAGAAACATACTTATGATTGAGTGTGTGTTGATGAAATGTCCAGCTGGGTTGTGTTAGCTGAGCAATGCCTCAGAAGTCATGAGATCATGGTGGCTGTCCCCCCCAACACTGTGCAGTTGCATAACTACAGTAAGATGGAATGTTGTGTCCTAGTGGAATTTGCAAAATTAGCATAAATACCTTGAGTTTCTCTAACAGGAGAAGTTAGGTCTGTCAGAAACTTGTTTTTTCAGCAATTGATCAAATTAATTGGAAAACTATTTGCTTTTGACTGATGCTAATGTAAGTATTTTATTTTGGGGGGATTTTCACTGCCAAAGTACCTACTAGAGTGTAAAAGTACTATTGATCACGATAAAATAAAACAAGCTGGAAGCTAGTAAAAAAAACAGATAAAAGCTAAATCTTGTAATATTGTTTGGATTTGGGGTTTTTTTAATTGATCAAAATTCATAGAGGATAGCTTGGGCACAGGTGTCTAAGGAAATTCCTCATGAGTTATTTCAAACAAGTTGCCTGAAAAGTGCATAATCCTATATAAAGGCTTTTTTAACCTAGATGTAGGACTTCAGGGCTTTTGGTTGCACTATTTTAAATTATAGTATATCCTTTAGATTAATGGAAAAAAAAAAACCCTGTCTGTCTTAAAGTATAACATTACCAAAGTCATGTCACCAGTGTAAAAACGATGAGAGATCTTTCCAAAATCTGTAGCTCTTAGATTACCTGTTGTATTGGATAAGTGGTTTTCATTATATATTCTACTTCAGCTGAGCTCTTCGACTCTTTCTAGACTACAACAGCAGATCAGCTGCTTGAATTCTTTAAGCAAGTTGGAGAAGTCAAATTTGTGCGAATGGCAGGGGATGAGACACAACCAACACGATTTGCTTTTGTGGAATTTGCAGACCAAAATTCTGTACCTCGAGCTCTTGCCTTTAATGGAGTTATGTTTGGAGACAGGCCACTGAAGTAAGAAATTAATTATCCATATTACTATTGAATGAGAGATTTCTTTGTGTCCTTATACGTTTATGACTCTGATGTGCAGGAAACTGCTGTGATGAATATTTTTTCAATATAAAGACCTATTGTTAGCAAACTGGAACATTTTTATGAACTCCAGTTTCAAGGTTCGGCATAACTTTCTCTGAGAAGAATATAGATGGCATTGAGTAAAATGTATTTATATTTAATCTTGAGGTAGTGGAAGCCATAATAGTGAAGGAATCTGCAAAGTCTTTAGTACTAATTAAGCTTTCTGTATGATGTATGTGTAATTAGTGGGCCTTCATGTAGAGATTGGCTCTGAAAAAGAGAAGTAGATTCCTAGACTTCTACTAGAAAATATTTTAACACAGAAACATTGTGCTGCATTTACTTAAAAGTTGTAAGATTTGAAAGCAATAACATACATTTCAGGTACTTAGAAAAAATGCGTGTTAAGACAAATCTGTAGTTTTGCTGAACTTTGAATTTTTTTGTCGTACATTGAAGTTGAGGTGTTTTCTGTTCTTCATTGTTTTTCATTTTCCCTTTCAAGTGTTGGGCAGTTAAAGGTTTTATTTTTCCTTAATTTAGAATAAATCACTCCAATAATGCGATAGTGAAGCCTCCTGAAATGACACCACAGGCTGCTGCCAAGGAACTGGAAGAAGTGATGAAGAGAGTAAGGGAAGCCCAGTCATTCATATCTGCTGCTATTGAGCCAGGTGGGTATATTATGTTCATTCCCTAACAGACACGTTCTATGTGTACCTTGGCACACACTTTTAAGAACATTTTCAAACACATTTTCAAAGGTGAACAATATGTGGTGGGAAAAGAAGAAAGTAATCAAAACTGTATTGAGGCAACAAGGCAGTGGAATGAAACTGACTTTTTATTTCATTATGTTTTATTTTCAGATGCATGCTCCCTGAATTTTCAAAAATACAAAGTTAATACTAAATGCCTGATGTTGGTGCTTTTTAAGTTCAAAGTACTTAGAAAGTTTTAAAAGAAAATGCTTTATATTTTGTTTTGTTCTCCTCTAGCACCCATTAATGCCTTAGTTTCATGATCAGAGGGAGCTAGTATGGTTCTGAAAGCAGTAATATTGTGCTTTCCTTATCTGCAGCAGATTAATTTTATCCCCGTGCTATGCTGTTTTTCATGCTGTCTCAAGACTGCATCTTCATAGCAAATAGGATCAGAGAATGAATCAGAGATAAAACCTAACATATTGTAAAAGACTTTTTGTCATCCAGATTGGTTTCCTGATCCCTGTTAACACTGAGATACCAGGTCAGGGAGGAAGGTGTTGATGGGTTGAGAGGTTAGACAGATATTTCAGTGTTGAATTGTGCTGACTTAAACTGATTGCAAAACCACAGCATAAAAAACTTCCCAACTTGTTAATCTTGCAGTTGAGATCCTCCTTTTCATCAGTGAGATTTTGTCATTCTTCTTACTAAAAAACCCAGACATTGTCTTATGTAGGTTAGATAGTGTTAGATAGTCTTGAGGGGTCTTTTGGGGGGGATGGGTGAGTATTTCCTGTTGTTTTTTAGGGTTGGAAGAAAAATAGCTCTAATATTTCCTCAATGTTAAGCAGCAGAATAACAGTCTTTTAGAGTCTGAACCAAAGTCTGGTGAGGTCACTGTTCGGGTTTCTGTTGACTTTCGGCCTTTGGATCAAACTTTTCACCCTGTTCTCTCCATCCCTTTCTCCCACAAAACAATGTTTGAGGAATAAAACTTTAAGATTTGCACAGTGGTTGGAATGTCTAGAAGCATAGAAAGTACTAATTACTATTTACATTTATGCTTGTTTTCAAAATTATGCCCTCTAAATCTGCTCTACTCTTCTCAGATTATTTAAAAAAAAGGAATGTAATTAAATTAAATAGTAGACCAAGAGGAGAACATGTTGTGATCTTGTGCATTGTGGCAGCAACATAAATCCCATTCCTAATAGAGCTAGCTGTTTATAATTATCTGGTTTATGTGTACTGCTGCAGGATGGCTGCACTCAACGAGTATATGCAATGACTTTCTTGGATGTTTCTGAAGGATATTTGCAAAGAAGGAAGATGTGCAAAGAGTAGGCCCCTTGCACTATATGTGGTACATTCCACTTGTGCCAGATTGTTAACTGGGATCTTTAAATGTTCTGAGCTTACACTGCAAAGTGGTTTTTTCCTCTCAGAGTCTGGAAAGAGCAGTGAAAGAAAAGGCGGTCGATCTCGTTCCCATTCTCGTTCAGAATCCAGGTCTAGCTCAAAATCCCGATCTAGAAGGAAAAGATCACACTCAAAACACAGGTGGGTACAGTTTTTATTTTGGACTAAGAGATCATAGTGGGATTTTTTGAGCAGTGGTGGTTACTGAGAGTTCTTACTGAGATATAAAACAAGTATCCCTGTAGAGAAGATTAGTAACTTACACTGAGCAGATCAGAGTAACCAGGAGCTTTGTCTCTGAACAGATGCTCTTTTCTCTCTAAATGCTAAATGTTTTCAGGATTTCTTTCAGTTAAAACACACGAGAAGGCACTTTTTGTGCCATATAGCATAACCATTTCTGCGGTTTGATGGTACATTTTGTGCCATATGGTATAATACCATTCTATGACCCGCATTTTAAAAAGTAGTAGTTACCTGTATGTTGTGAATCAAACATGTAGTTTACTATTCACACCCTGAACAGATAGGCTGGCTGGTTTTGCTTGTTTTCATCAAAGTTAATCCTTCATTAATTTGGGTGATTCTTACTGTAACACCATCGATGTGGCATATAGCAATTGCAGCAGTGATGACATACAATGGCAGGCTTATTTAGCAATTAACATCATACAATTAAATCATTGGCTATTCTCACCCAAAATCAAATCCCCCTGAGGTACACATCAGACTCCCCCATCCTTCTGCATCACCCACCACGTGCACCCAGGTCCTTGAGCAAAAGCAGTCTCGCAGATGGGTTTGCCTTTGCCTGAAGTAGGGCTAACCCAAACTGTCTTCCCCAGCATATTCTGCATGTGCACTATGGGGACTTTATCCCCTTCTACAGTATGTGGAAGTTTTGACTGGGCGGAGCCAGCTCGATTGGTAGACCCCCTAGTGTTAACTAACCAGGTGGCCTCTGCTGAATGTGTGTCCCAGTGTTTGAGGGTCCCACCACCCATTGCTGTCAGTGTAGTCTTTAACAGCCCATTGTATCGTTCGGTTTTCCCAGCGGCTGGTGCACGGTGGGGAATGTGATAACACCCCCTCAGTGCCATGCTCCTTGGCCCAGGTGTCTGTGAGGTTGTTTTGGAAATAAGTCCTGTTGTCTGACTCAGTTCTTCCGGGGGTGCCATGTCACCATAGGACTTGTTTTTCAAGGCCCAGGACAGTGTTCTGGGCAGTGGCATGGGACACAAGGTTTGTTTCCAGCTATCTGGTGGTTGCTTCCACCATTGTACACACATGACACTTGCCTTGTTGGGTTTGTGGGAGTGTGATGTAATCAATCTGCCTGGCCTCTCTGTATTTATCTTTCAGCCATTGTCCTCCATACCACAGAGGCTTTAACCACTTGGGTTGCTTGATTGCAGCACGTTTCACATTCATGGGTAACCTGTGCAATAATGTCCATGGCCAAGTCCACCCCTCAGTCACAAGCCCATCTATATGTTGCATCTTTTCCTTGATGGCCTGAGGTGTCATGGGCCCAGCAAGCTATAAATAATTCACTCTTATTTTGCCAGTCCAAATCCACCTGAGCCACTTCAGTCTTAGCACTGCTGGTTGTTTTGATGTTCCTCAGTGGCCCGACTCTTGGGTACGTGGGCATCTACGTGACGTACTTTTACAACCAGCTTCTCTGGCTTCATCTTGCCACAATGGAGCAGCCCAGAGCCAGTTGCTCTGCTTCTATTGCTGTACCCCACAGGGCATTTGTCACCATCCATGAGTCAGTATAGAGGTAGAGCATTGGCCACGTTTCTCAGTCAGCGATGTCTAAAGCCAGCTGGATGGCTTTCACTTCTGCAGACTGGTTCAGTTCACCTTCTCCTTCAGCAGTTTCTGCAACTTGTCATACAGTGGCCTTCCACCTCCGATGCTTTCCCACAATGCAACAGGACCCATCAGTGAACAGGGCATATTGCTTCTGATTTTCTGGCAGTTCATTATACAGTGGAGCCTCTTCTGCACGCATTGCTACCTCCTCTGGTGACATTATGAAATCTTTGCTTTCCTGGGTGACTGGGGTTTCCTATTCGAGCCCGCTGTGTGATCAGTGCAACCCACTTACTCTATGTGGCATCAGTTGCATGATGTGTAGAGGGGACCCTCCCTTTGAATGTCCAGCCCAGCAGTGGCAGTCAGGGTGCCAGGAAGAGCTGTGCTTCAGTACCAACCACCTCTGAAACGGCTCAAACCCCTTCATATGTCGCCAGTATCTCTTTTTCAGTTGGAGTATAGAGGGCCTTGCATCCTCTGTATTCCCAACTCCAAAACCCCAGGGGTCGACCTTGAGTCTCCCCTGGTGCTTTCTGCCAGAGACTCCAGGTAAGGCCATTCTCCTCGGCTGCGGCGTACAATGCATTTGTAACATTTGGTCCTGCCCCTACTGGCCTAAGGGCTACTGCATGGACTGTTTCCTGTTTAATTTGTCCAAAGGCTTGCCATTGCTCAGGGCACTATTTGAAATCGCTTTTCTTTGGGGTCACTTGATAGAGCTTACAATCAGACTGTAATTTGGAATATGCATTCCCCAGAAACCCACAATGCCTAAGAAAGCTTGCGTTTCCTTTTTGTTAGTTGGTGGAGACATAGCTGCTATTTTGTTGATCACATCCATTGGGATCTGATAACGCCCATCTTGCCGTTTTATTCTTAAAAACTGGATCTCTTGTTCAGGTCCCTTGACCTTATTTTGGTTTATGGCAAAACCAGCTTTCAGAAGGTTTTGGACTATGTTCTTTCCTTTCTCAGAGGCTTCTTCTGCCACATACGATGATGTCATCAAGGTATTGCAGGTGCTCTGGAGCTTCACCCTGTTCTACTGCAGTCTGGATCAGTCCATCGCAAATGGTGGGACTGTGTTTCCACTCTGGGGCTGTCGATTCCAGGTGTACTGGACGCCCGTCCAGGTGAAGGCAAACTGTGGCCTGCACTCTGCCACCAAAGGGATTGAGAAAAACGTATTCACATTATCAGTTGTGGTGTACCACTTGGCTACCTTTGACTCCAGTTCCTTTTGAAGTTCCAGCATGTCTGCCAATGCATTGGTGGTGTGACTTCATTCAGGCCACAATAGTCTACAGTCAGTCTCCACCCTCCATTAGACTTTCACACTGGTCATATGGGACTGTTGAAGGGTGAGCGAGTTCTGCTGATCACTCCCTGGCTCTCCAGTTGACAAATCAGGTTATGGATGGGAATCAGTGAGTCTGGATTGGTGGTGATATTGCCACCAGTGCACTGTTGTGGTAGCGATTGGCACCTGTTGTTCTTCGACCCTCAGCAACCCCACAACAGAAGGGTCCAACTAGAGACCGGACAAGGTAGACAGCTGTTTAATTTCCTCCAGCACCAAGGCATCTGTGCCAGAAGCCCACAGATACCTTTTTGGGTCCTTGAAATACCCTCTCCTGAGGGAGTCTGTGCCAAGGATGCACAGAGTCTCTGGGCCAGTCACAATGGGGTACTTCTGCCACTTATTCCTAGTTAGACTTACTTAAGCCTCCAGTACAGTCAACTGTTGGGATCCCCCTGTCACACCAGAAATACGGATGGGTTCTGCCCCTTCATGGCTTGATGGCATTAGGGTACATTGTGCACCAGCGTCCACTAGAGCCTTGTACTCTTGTGGATCTGATGTGCCAGAGCATCGGATCCACACAGCCCAATAGGTTGTCCCATTCCTCCACAAGGATGGAGGCAGAGCCCCTCTAATCCTGCTTACCATGTTCGCTACTTGTAAAAATGACTTAGAAGTCCCTTCAAGAGGATCATAAGTACACTCAGGCCTTCCGCTCGATCTGGGAAGCTGCCTGCTGGAAACCGAAGTGGCATTTTTCCTTTCAGATATTCTGTCACTTTATCAGGGTCCTGTAGTTGTTTGGAAGTCAAGTTCCAAACTTCTGGAGGTAAGAATTCTCTAGATACCTGCCCATATTCTCCCACATGCCATGCCACCCATAACTATCCAGCCTTGGGGCAGATCTCTGGGTGGTATTCGTAAAAAAAAATTTTTTGTAACCCTAAACAAGGCCTAAAACACATTCAGGAGACATAGCAATAGGAGCATGCTGGTTTGAACATCGCAAGGAGATTCAAAATCCTCAAAAGCTGCAGTGACCAGCCTGAAGAAAAAGGGGAGGTGAAAGAGCAGGATAAAGTATTCCCCCCATCTTCCCCATAGATTGGGTGTGATTATTAATCAATTTGGAGAGATGTCAGCCAAGGTACGAGCATGACAGCAATGCCACATACAAGTACCAGCTTAAGTTCATCATGTTATTGTATCATAAGTTGATACCACACAGTACAGTAAAATGAGAATCTGGACCCCTCTCCCAGAGGTGATAAGCAGCACCACAGGGAATATGTACAGCAAGTACAGGCTTACATACCACTGCCATGTGACAAACAACACAGCATTGTGACCAGCAACTAACTAATTTAAAACATCCCGTAGTTATCATCACTGTTTTCAGCACAAATTGAAAACATAACCCTTGTACTAGCTACTATGATGAAAAGTAACTCTATCCCAGTGAAAACCAGCACAACATGTTACCTAATGACATTGGATATTTTTGGATGCCATTAGATAACATGTTGTGCTTTTTAATACAAGAAGTATCATTTGCTGACCAGTTAAAGCCATCGTCCTTCAGTGACTAAGACTACAATTAAGTGACTGGGCCTGGAAAAGAAACAAAATGTGACTAATTATTTTTTACAAGCTGCTAGAAATTGTCTGTAGTATTTATGCACTGTAATTTACTAAGGACAGCTATCCTAATATGACATGAATTTATATTTTCCAGAATGTTCATGGAGGTTATTATGAAACGTAGGTATTACTTAAATGGTGCATTGTTTCAAAGGAGGACGTGTGCACCTGGTGAAGTGTAAAGTATCCATATTTGCAGAAACGTTGGTAGGCATTATATTACTGAGGTGTAACTCTTCATATAATTTTATGTAGTGAGGCAAGATTTATGGTTTTTATGTTGGTTGACCAATGAAATTTCAATATTAAAATATTTTTCTTCTGGTCCTGTTCATATAGAAGTAGATCTGGCAACAGATCACTCTCAAGACACAAGGACAGACGCAGATCCAGAAGTCCCCTGAAAAAACGGTCTAGATCTAGGGAAAGGCGGAAATCAAGAAGTCGCTCTCGTTCTCGGTGAGTTATGTTCCAAAGAAGTGATACTGTTTTTAGCACGTAGTACAGAGTTTTTGGAAAAAAAAAAAAAATCTTAACAAACATTTTAGGTGATGGTAAAGGGTGGAATCTCTAAATGCATTAGCCTATCCCTAGGCTTTGTCTCTGGGACAAAATAATAGAAAGTAAATTTTAATGCCGAGTGTATTGTGTTTGGCTGGGGTAGAGTTAATTTTCTTCAAGTAACTCTTACGGTGCCTGTGCAGCTTAAGCCATGACACTGAGCTACCTAAACTTAGATAGTCTAGTCTACATTTATACCAACATACAAGCTGGCTGAAAATAGGTAACTTTGATTGCCAGACTTTAGCCAATAGATTAGGAGTGTTCTGTATAGCCTGTGCAACCCACAAAACAGTGGATGATGCTTGTTTGATCTGTATCTGGTGAGAAGGTTGAATTCAGGCTGAACTTGATGCTTCGTTCTGAGAACACGTACAAAGTTTCTGTTTATGACCTTTTACTTTTGCCTTTGGCTATCTCATATTGGCCATACACTGCTGTGGGCACAAATGTGTGTGTCTGTTATATGGCATATTTGCATTTCAGGATATAATACATCTCGATTTTACCTAGTCTATTAATTTTTAAGTCTGATCATCTAATTATTGAACTTTGAAATTCCAACAAGATAAGAACATAATTTTCTGAGGGATGAAGTAGTGAATATTCACAAAACAAAAGTGTCTATGAAAGTAGCTTCATGAATAGAAGTCTTGGTACTTTTCTTTCTGTTTCATCTCTGTAATTCCCCTGTTTCATTTAAGAGGAGCTTCATACTTAGGTTGTGCAGTTGCCTCTTGTTTTTTGAGGAAAGAAGTTTTGTGGGAAAGAGAACTACAGATTTGTGGACCTCAGTGGAAACAGGAGTAGCCTACATAGCTAGCTGGGCTTTATTGATGGATCCTTCGGATTCTCTGTTGCTGTTGTCTGAGCTTCTTGACATATCTGCTCACTGGAAGGGGCAAGTCCAATGAAATCTCTGTGATAAATTAACTGGAAGGCACTTCTTAGGTCATTGTGAGACTCTTCACTGTTGCAGGGGTTGTGTACTGTTTCATCTTTATGATCCTACATTCCTTCTCTGAGACTTCTAAAGAAGTATTTACCAAAACCTGATGGGAACCAAAGTTGTCAGGTCACAGAGCATACAACAGCCTACTATTTATTAGCAGTTGAGAAGAAGGTACTGCTAAACACTTCTTCTGTTGAAGAAAGGTGGGGGCTGTGCTTATAGGACCTTTCATGTGTAAAGGAGCCTCTTTGAGAATCTTTAAAAATCCTAGAATAGGTACCCATACCAATAGACACAGCAACTTCTGTCAATCTCATTCTCTAGGACATGTAAAGACCTGCTAATCAATTTCACCTCTTGTGCTTTCTTCTGTTTCTCATTTTCATATGTCTTAGAGACAGTTCTAGGACTCATGTGTCTCTCTGCTAGAAAGATGGAGTCTTGCACTTTCAAATAATCTCATACCAAAATGTGATCTTCCAGCCAAAGCTGTTAATTAGTCAATTTTTGTTTGGCTTGACAACTAGAACAACATTTGGAATTTTTCTCACTGTTCTTCTTTTTATGAACATGTATCATTCTGCCTGTCCCAAAGAAGCTGACTTGTTCTGTTATCCTTGCTTCTGTTTTTACTGTATTAACAATTTTTCAATAATTTTTTAATTCCTAATGACGTTACAGATGATTGAATTGTCTTGGTTGAGTTTTGACCTTACATTTGCCTTTTGAGGGAATTTGGTGAAATATTATCCCTGTCTTTTTTTCTTGCTGGACTTCCAAGCCGTTCCAGAGTATCTGTGTGAGAGAACACTGTAGAATAAAGACTTCTGTCACTCAGTTGTCATTATTCATGTAGGGGTGGTTAATCTGCAGTCCATTTTATGTAGACGCACTTTTAGTAAAGAGTGGATTTACAGATGGTAGAGTTTGTCTTGCTCCTGACAAAATGTAGAAAATTTATGTATGTATAACAACATAACTGTGAGTTGAAGAGACATAGTCTCATAGTGTAATAACGTTGCTCTGAAGATCACAGTTTGATTTGATTTTGGCCTCCCCTTCTCCAAGGTTTCCAAATTTCTCCTAGGTGTATAACCTTTCCCTTGTTGTGGACAGGGGTGGAAAACTGAAATCTTGAATAATTACTGTTTTTCAACAGAGATGTATACTTTATCTTGAGCAATTAACATATGTTAAAGAGTTAGTTGTCATTTTAATTGGCAAGTTCAAAGGTGAGATAATTGATTTGTGTTTGACTTTTCACAGGGACAAGAAAAGAGACAAAGAAAAGGTCAAGGAAAAAGAAAAGGCCAAAGAAAAGGAGAAAGAGAGAGACCGAGACAAGGAGAAGGAGAGAGACCGAGACAGAGACAAGGACAGGGAAAGAGAGCGAGATAAAGAGAGAAACAGGGAGAAGGACAAGGAGAAGGACAGGGAAAGAGATAAAGAGCGAAACAAAGATCGAGAGAGAGTCAGAGACAAGGACAGGGATAGGGACAGGGACAAGGATAAGGACAAAGATCGGGACAGAGACAAGGACAGGGAAAAGGAGAAGGATAAGGAGAAGGAAAAAGACAGGGAAGAGGCAGACCAGAACAAGGAAAAAGAAGATACTGAGAAAGAAGGAGAGAAGGATAGAGAGAAGATCAAGGACAAGGAGGGAGATAAGGACAAAGGAGGGGACAAAGAAAAGGAAAAAGATGGGGATAAGGAGAAGGAGCGAGAAAGAGAAAAAGAGAGAGATGATAAAAAGAAGAAAGAGAAGAGATCCAGAACACCCCCAAGAAGCTATAGCTCTTCAAGAAGATCTCGTAGCTCCAGCAGGTTTGTTTAGAAATTTTTCATGCTTTTTTTTGACTTGTCAGCTCAGTGAGGCACCATCCTAGCTTTATGTGTCAATATCGCCATGTCTCTTACTAATTAAATTTGTATTATTTCAGTTTTGCAGATTTTCCTATAAAGTAAAATCTATTACAAAGAGCTCTGTATGATGTCTGATAGAACATAGTTTCTTATTGGGCTGCTGGTGCTTGCCTTTCACATAACTGTATAGTATAGTCCTTGAGGACAGTAAGTAGATGATTCTTGTGCCATTTCTTTCCATTGGAGCCATCCAAAAGCTCTGATAAAGTGACATCACACATCATCTTTGTCCTGATGAAAGTCTGAGTCAGTGTTACATAGTTCCTTGGTTACTTACATACAGTGTTGGTCTCTAGATCTTACAAATAGTTGGGTGATAGCACTTGTCATGCTTCAGCTGGATGGATGAACAGCAGGAAGCAAGCATGTTACTTTTCTGGCTAGCCACTGGACACGTAAATGTATCTCATGGAGTTCAACAACGAGAAGGGCCAAGTCCTTCACCTGGGCAGGAATAACTTTGTACAGCATGGGGGCCGACTGGCTGGAAGGCTGGCTGGCAGAAAAGGACCTGGGGGTCCTTGCAGACAAGAAGGCCAGCAGTATGCTGAGCTGCATTAGGCAGTGTTGTGAGCAGGTCAAGGAAAGTGAATCTTTCCCTCTCCTCAGCACTGGTGAGGCCACATCTGGAATCCTGTGCCCAGTTCTGCTAGCTCATTCATTTAGGAATTAAATTTCAGTCAGGCTGAACTGAAATTACAGTGATCTTCATGTTGTAATGCTACATTTTGAGTATTGTATTTCTCAAATTATGCCTTTTGTCTTAAAGTGGCTCTTCGTTCAATTGGATTCTTTTCCTGCTTGAAGAAAATCTTAATACAGGATTAGTGAATTAGTGTGTTTCCATTGTTATCAGGTACAAGTACGAGCATGAGAGGATAAACAAAAAACTAAAATCTGAAAGGGCACAACCATTTTTTTCCAACTTCCAGTCTCCCCTTTCCCACCAAACTGAAACATGCAATTTTTTTTTTTTTTTGGTTTGTACAGTTCATATGTTGTTGGGGACATATATGTTAAATATATATATATGTTAAATTCAGGGATATTTACTTAGTTGTTGTGTCAGATCATTTTAAGAGCTTTCTGTTTTTATCTGGTTCCTGAGTTAATTTTTACTTTTTTATGATCTTGAATTTCTTGGTCCTGTAGAGAAAAGCGTAAAAGGAAGAGTAGAAGTCCCTCCAAGTCTCCTAAACCATCCAAAACAACAAAAAGAAAGTCTTCACGAACTCCTTCTCCAAGAAGGTCAGTTTGATGTAAACATAAAAGTTAATGAGCAGTAAAGGAGGAAGAATTTAGTATTTTAAATGTTTTACTACCTTTGCACTAATCATCTCAGATGATTTCAGTTGGTCAGCATGATTCAGTTGTAATTTAAAACCAAACAAAACCAAAAATCTTCATGGATTGAGCTTTCAACTAGAGACTTTCAAATCTGTCAACAATGCAGATTTGCTTCAAATCAATAAAAGCCCTTCATCAGATACAGATTAATTTGGTTTTCTCTTTGTAAATACCATGTGTACTGAACACATGCATTCTTTATCCCTCTTCAGTCAAAAAATTCCCTTGTCTTTATGAAATGGGTGTTACGTTTTGGGGAGGTTTTTTGAAAACCTACAGATGAGAATTTAGTTTGCCATTAAATGGTTTGAAGGTTGTTGCTGTTGGATCAAATTCTGATTTGAGGAAAAATTTTCTTAAACAGAAATAAGAAAGAAAAAAAAAGAGAAAGAGATACAAATAATGAAAGAAGAGAAAGAGAACGCTCCACCTCCAAGAAAAAAAGTAGTAAAGAAAAAGAGGGAAAGGAGAAATCTGACAAAAGCACCACTACTTTGAAGGTAAGCTGTGTGGCCAAGTGATAAGCAGAGTGAAGCAGTGCTAGTAGAGCCGTTATTGAAATTCCCTCCCTTTTATTTCTTTTCCTCCTCCCTTTTTCTCCTGTTTTCCTTACCTAATTTCTACCATTGGTGTTTAGCTCTTGCCAGTTGCAGACCTATAGTTGGTGTTGGTGGGCCAGTTTGATAGGTCTCTGTGTTTGAACTTCCTGGATCTATAGGAGCTTGCGTGAATAGGTTATGGAAACACTTTGTTTTGGTTTCTCTTTCCTGTTCTGTGCTGTATGTTAGGACTTGGCTGGCTGCCTACCTGTATGAGCAGGCAGGAAGCAGACTGTGTAACTAAGGAGCAGTGTTCAGGGACACCTTGGCTGTCAAGCTGAAAAGATTACTTTTTAAATAAACTCTTCATTTCAGCCTCTCTCTGGTTGCTTTGGTCTTGGTCTGCATATCGGACTCTGCAGGAGTAAAGTTGAAGAGTTGGGGAAGACTGGTATGGGATTTTCCCCTGCAAAATAGAAGGTGGTGTGCTTAAGAAAAGAAACATCTTAAAATTTTTTAATCTTAGAGTTTGAAGTGCTGCATGCCTTTAAAGAGTAGTTTGTTGTACTGAGAATTATTCAACTGTTATAAAACAGCTGGTTTAAGTGACTCTGTCCACATGCTTAAATAATTATCTTACCCAAGAACTCTCTTAAATTGCATCAGATACCTGACTAAAATATGAAAGAAAAAAATTAATCCTATTTTATGTAGAAAATATGGTGAAATCTTAATTTCTGGAGCTGTATCTCATAGGTTCCATGATGCTGCTTGTCCTTTTTTTTCTGAATATTGGTGATAAAGACAGATCACTTTATGGTAATGTCTTAGATGATGAGTTGTTACGGGTGCCTAACTTCACCCAACTGAAAAGCAATTTTTTAATAAGATTCTTAAATAAGAACTTAATGAGACAAGATAGGCATGTAAAAAATCGAGACAATAAAAATACCAAGAGTTGGTTGGAAGTCACATCCTAGAATGCTAAGAATATGATTTTTTTTGTAAAATAATTTTATCTTTGGTAGGACAAAGATCACACTAAAGAGGATCAGAATTCAGAAACTGACAAGGAAGTAGACAACAGAGATGCACAAAGGACAGATGAAGTCAAGCTACAACAGAATGGGAACTGTCAACCAAATGAAGAAAACCTCTCAATTAAAGTGGAAGAGGTTTAAAGCAAAGAATGGACCTCTTATTCAACCCAAAGCTTTTTATTTCCCAGAATGAGGAAGAAAATGTCAAAGCAATCAACCTAAACGTGTTGATAGTACTAGTAGCTCTTCTGATTCTTGTGATAGCTTTGTTGTCTTCTTGCTGTAAAGCAAGAGAGCACGGACCAGTAGTTATACCATGAAAAGGCAGATGCCATCAGAACTATTCATCTCTGAAAATCCATGCATTTCCATGATGGCTGTACTTATTTGTAAAATGATTTATGTTAAGTTTTGCCATAAGCTGTTACAAATAAGTAGAAACTGAAAGATGTAAACCTGTACTACCCCAAAAAAGCTAAAGATATGCATTGAAGGTTGTTTAAAATAATGCTTGTTGACGAATTTTGTATTGTTTTACCTTGTGGGTTAAAAAAATCCACAAAAACTTCAATGTGTAATGTTTGATGTGCTTGGAAATGGTGCATAAATATACACTTTCTTTTGTTGTAAATGACAACTGTAGGGAAAGGGATTTTAAACATAAACACAGTTTTACGGTTCTTACGTTAAATACCCACTGACGAGTATGTTTTTCATTTGCTCACTGCTTGAACTTCTTGGGGTTTATTATTTAAAAGAATTTCTTACTAATATCCCTAAAATTATTATTTCTTTTTAAGTATTTGAACAATGCATGCTGTTTTTCTGTTCCTAAAAGGAGCATTGCCATGTTATAGATAATAGGTTAGCTTACTGGGTTCTTTTGGGGTTGTTTTGTTGTTTTCTTTCTTCCTTCCAGAAGTGAGCACATCTGTACAATATTATCAGAACTTACAGCTTTGTTTTGAGCCGTACTGCAGTGTGTCTGATCAGCTGCAAATAGTACAGGTGCCATTATGAAAATATTTTTTTCTTATTTGTTTAAAAAATATGGGAGCACAAGCAGAAGCTTTAGTGCCTTCTTAAAATGTGGTATTTTCTAGAAATGTATATGTGCTGTTACTCATTTTCAGCTAAATCTTACATGATCTCTATTGCTATTTTGCCACCACCATACTGCAGACAAGAATGCAAGTGATTTGTCAGAACAGTTGTTTGATTCACTTGTTAAAATACTAAAGCTCCATTTTTACTTTTATTTTTTATTTTTAGAAGAGATTTATAGATGAAAGCAAAGATGCAATTTGGGGACCACCACTGTACAAAAGTAGTAGCTGAATACAAAGCATTTTCTGATCACCTGCATCAGAGCCCTTTAGACATTTAATCTACATTTGAATGGCCTTAATTGTTACCTCTCCATCATCTTCTCTGATACCTGTTGGGTGATATAAAAAGAATTGTATGCAAAGAATTGGGGATAAATAATTTGGGGAAGAAAGTTTTAATTTACATAGGAGTTATGTGGTAGAGGTTCTTTTTCCATTCTTTGGGGAGAAAGCATGTAAGAATGACAAAGCAAATATTTTTGTCGAGGTAAAACATGGCTTGTGTTCTCTGAACTAGTTTAATCAGTTACATGAGATTTCTTAAGAGTCATACCTTTAAACCTTACTTATACCTAAAATCGAGTAGATTATTTTTAATACAACTTAATACAATCAAATGACTTAATTGCCTTACCTCATAGTAAGAGTTACTTCTTTCAGTTAGAAACCCCACAAAACTTAATAGCCTATTAGCTATTTGCTTTCATTTTTTTTTCTTTTCCTTTACACAGTTAATTGTTCCGGGGGCGGGGGGGGGGGGGGGGGGGGGGAGCAATATTACAGGGAATTAAAAATTTGCCCAATTCCTAAGGTAATGAAACCCAGTTTGATTGTGAAGCTGCTTAATCACTCTTCATTTTCGGTAGGATTTAATGTTCTTGCCACTGTGTACATTTAAAACTATAGAAAATGCTTTACCATGTAAAGTATAGACAGTCATTTTTGTGATGTTTAAGCCACATGCTGTTGGCTGATAAACAGCTTATTCTGATAAAAGAATGACAAATCTGTATGCTTACAGGAAGACTGTGAAGGATTGTGTCTTGCAACAACAGCTGTCTTATTTATGATGTGTAAGTAGCATAGAGCAAAGAGATTGTTTGTATACTTGTTATCTTTGGTACCATTTCACTAATAAAATTAAGTATTTTAGAGGGAAGTTTCTGCTGGTACAAACTTATTAAAGGAATATTTTTAGCTGATCTGGTCTTACTCACACAGCTTCTTTGATTTGAAATATGGATACCAGTGAAAATATAAATGTATTCTTAATAATATCTTTGAAAAGCTAAGTTTCTCCCTTAGGAGGAATTAGAATTCTTGCAGTGTGTCATGTTTCAGCTGATAGTAGTTTGATTTCTTGAGTTTCGTTATCCTGAAATTACAATAGCTCTATTACATATCACTTACAGAATATGTAAAAGATTGTGTACAGTTAGCTAAGAAACATGGTTTTGGAAATTAATAGTTAAGGATGGCAGCCTTACTAGCTAACTTATCACGTGTAAATCCATATGCAGCATGTTGTTATATTGTATGTGAATTAGTGGTTCCCTTATAAAAAAGGTTTTTTTAAAAGACAACCCCCAAGCAACCAAAAAGAACCAGTCGCCAAACATATTTCTTCCCCACCTCAAGTCATATTTTCTTAGAAGTGCTGTATTTTCTGGTTTTGCTTTGTAAATACTGTGTGGATCTGTGAGGTAGTTAAGTTCTGTCTGTTCATATTAGGTGTTTTACAGTTCCCCTTTTCCTAAAAAGCCAGTACTGGAAAACCATTATTCTGTAAAATGTCTATCTCTGCAGAAAGGAGCTCGTTTTTAAACCAGTGGTGTAGCACAGTAATGAAGTTCCTGCTCACTCCAACAGGATTGTGTGCATCATCCATTAAATGTCTCCATCTTCCACTGGAAGTCCATTGCCTTCATTGTTAACAAGTTTGCATGCTGAGCTGCCATGTCACATTGTTTGGTTTTGCACTTTATAGATGGGATTAAACTGAGTGGAGGTTTTGAAAACAGTGTATGTAGTTCATGATAGCTGTAGTTCATGTCTCTTAATTTGAGTCAGCCTTTATTTGAAAATGTTGTGACTTGTAATTGCTCAGAAAAGCGTTGGTTTTGCTAAGACCACATATGCATAAGCTTCCATTAGTGACCACAACAGTGTTTCTGGATAACAGATAAGATTTTAATTTGGATTTTGAAAGAAGACAGCAGCAGAAGACAACTGCTGGTTGTCAGACAGGATTCCAACCTCAAAATAGAGGTGGCTATGACTATTTGACTATATTGACAATTTGATTATGTTGACTTCATCGAAGTCAATAGATTTACACAGGTGTGAGGGATGAAATTTTGTTTGCAAACACTGATAGTATGGTATGTAAAGAATATTGGTTTTCATATTTCAGAATTAGAACTAAGAGGGGAGAAAGCACTTCAAAACTAGAAACATCTGAAGAATACCTGAGAAATAGGTGAGATGTCGGTTCTGCCTACTCATTAGTCACCTCATTTTTTTGATGGAAATTTCAGATAGGTACATCTGAACTAGGTTTACAGAAGATGGCTAACAGCAGCAACCTATGCACAGCTTGCATTCTGAAATGAGCTGTGTGATGCTTGAGTGTGTTTGCTGCAAAGAAGGTAAATTCTGTAGTCTGTGGCATGCTTTGCATTGCTTGCTAGTGTTGTCTGGCCCAGTTACATCTACAGCAATACCTGAAATACTTTGAAACTCTGCAAATCCATTAGGTACATGGTAGCTTCTCTGTGTTGCCCTTGCTCGTACTGGTATTTTGGAATAGCTATGGGATTTGGGGATTTCTGTGATTTTCTTTTGGTCTAAGGAAGAGATAATAAGTAAAGGCTGCTTTGTATGATACAAATTATTGTATACTTCATACCCGTCCTTATTACTATTATTTTTTTCATTCACATATATGACCATCGCAAGCAGTAATGCCATAGTGATGTGTGTAGCTTCTACTTTTGGGTCTGAAGCATCTCTGCATCACTGTCTTTTTGTTAGTTTGTAATGAAGAAAGGCAAGAGTTCATTTATTTTCATTTTGCTAGCCATTCACTTACAGGGAAAAAAAAACCAGACAAAAATAATTTTGAATTTTGTAAATGTTAGTGTGAAAACTGCATTATAACAGTGAAATAATCTTAAAGACTGACTTCTGAACAATGACTTGCAGAACTGGGGCATATTATTGGTCCCTACTGCCACTTGGCGGTACTTTCAGTTTTATAACAATCAATGACTGCCTTTGGTGTCACCGTAATTTTAAAAGTGAGAATTGGACTTAGTGACACAAATATTGAGATCTGTAAATGGCTAAAATAATGTTGATCAATAGGCACTCAGTTCAGAGGGATGTAGTTTTCTCACCAGAGATTGGAGTGTGGACAGTTGAAATTTGTAGATGCCATTTAGTGTTATTACCTAAAGAGATTCTAAAACTTAATTTTGTTTGCTAATGTGTAAACAGAAAGAAAGGTTTTCAGCCTGTACTTTAGGTTTATTTTTATATGTTGAAAAGTGTAATTAAAGTAATACCAAAACCTAAAAGCACTGTACAAAAGGATTTTTTTTTTTTTAGGTAAGAGAAATATACTTTCAATTATGTTTAATTTTAAACTTTTTAAAAATGCCTTTACATGCAGTGGATTTTGTTTGTTCGTTTGAATTCAAGAATGCTTCATTTGTAGGTAAATCCTATTGCAGGATCTGAGCACATTAGTATGGGGATTTCTTCTGTATTCTCTTCAATACGAAACAGCTCAATAAACTTGACAATATGTGGAGGCAGCCACTTTCCCCCTAGATTGAGGAAATACAGCTCTAACACTTCAGTTCTGTAGTAAGTAAATACTACAGTTGAGAAGCTAGCTACAATCTTCAGTTTTCACAATGTTTTCTGAAACTGAGCTCTTACAGTCTAAGAGGGCAATTTTTATTACTTTTTAAAATTGTCATAACAGTTTAATGATTGTTGAGCTTAATACAGGAGAACATGGACAGCAAAAATGAGTTTTTAGCTGTTTATATATTTTCTGCTGGAAAGTTTCAGCTTTTTTCAATGTTACAGTTTTTACGTTAATCTAGTGCCAAATTTGACACAAGACTAGAGGTTTTTGGTGTACAAAGTATGTTCCATACTAATCTTGTTAATGAAATATTCTCCCATTGAAAAGGTTACATGTGTCTTTTTTGACCTGAAAGACTTACCAGCAATGGTAAAAGCATCATTTCATCTTCCCTTCGCTCAGTCCTTGATGTCATTAATGGGGCTGCCAGTTATGTAGCTTTCTTAGAAGTTGTTGCTCTACTCAATAAAACCTTAGTGCAAAGATTTAGAATGACTGCTGCACTGATGAGTAAATCATGGGCCACTTAGAAATTGCTACTTCATAAATACATCATTTTCATAATAATTTAATCAAAGGAATGAGTGATCTGGAAACATCAAGAGAGTAATTTGAAATGTACAGTTCATGTAGTCTATCAGTAGATCCTTTCTGGCATTTTCCCCACTGATACAGGAGCTATGATTAATTTGTTACACACAGCATCTATCACAGTCTGGGTTCAGATATACCTGGGGAACCTAAGCACTACAGCAGCAAAAATATTATTTCCCTTCTCTAAGTTTCATATTTCTGGTAATAAAGTAGGTCCTCTAAGTTTAATAACCAAACTTGTTCCATGTTGGTAGAGTATATTTTTGCATTAATGAAGCAACTATGAAATAGTACAAGTAAAGAAATGTCAAATGCTGCTATTATGTTGTTGTTATTTTTGTAAATAAACAGTGTCACAAAGTTGTAATGGTGTCATAAACTCACTTCCACTAAATTTGGATGAGATACAGCAAATAGCTGTGAAGTAATTCTCTCTCTTTTTCTCTCTCTGTTTTTTGTGGGGTTTTTTGTGGTTGGTTGGTGGTGGTGGGGTGGGGGTGTTGGTGTATGTGGGGTTTTTGTTTTGTTTCGGGTTTTGGAGATTTTTGTAACTAAATCTGTTGGACTGATACTGACAAGAGTATTACAGGAAAGGTGGTGAAGCATTAAGTAATTGTATCATCACTATTTAGTTCAGAAGAGGCTTATGAATCCCTTGGCTGAGCAGGGGATTTTCTTCTTCAGAGAAAACTACCATAGTTTGACCAGGGAGAGCTTGTCACTTTTAAACAGTAAGTTAATAAATACGGCTGTATAGAAGGGTATGTCAAAATTCCTTTTTTTTAAAAAGTAGGATCAGGAGTTCATGCAGAGCTTCTGACATTAAAAGTACATGTCAATTTATTGTCATGGATATTTTCATATTAAAATTCACTTTGCAGTGCCTCGGCTTCTCTATGGTTTGTATAATGTGTAAGAATCTAAATAAACAGCAATGATTAAGGAGCAAAAGTTTGAGATATGCTTCTCAACAGACTTTAACTTCTCTGATCTTGTGATTTTTGAGAGCAGTCATGTCTGTAAAGGGACTAATGGCTGGTTTCAATCCTACTGATGGGGTGGTTTAGTCAACACATCTGTGGTCTGGGTAACTGCATTTCACCACGCTGCTCCTCTGAATGTGAAAGCAGGGAAAAGCACATCTGAGGAATATATTGAGATGTCTTAGCAATGATTCAAAATCATGGATTATCTATTTATATTAAGTATTCCTTAATTTCTTTAAGTAATTACTCACTAAAAAATTCTTTTTAGCAGAGGCGATTGAAAATTAAGTTGTAGTCGTTTAAAATCAACCTTTTTTGTCTACATGGCTTGTTTTGCCTTCTTGTGTTAAGAAAACGGGCAGACATGAGTGTTAGTACTAGTCTTTTAAGTGCTGCTTCAGTATCAGACCTGGGGAAGACTCCGCTTCTCCTTCTGTTTTTGTCTCTATAAATCTTACATTTCTTTTAGAGTCTAAAGAAAAACTTTATTGAAGTAATATTTTAAAAGATTGATTCAGATTACTGGATTTAGAAGTTCAAAGCAAATGCGTTGGTCCACATGAAATGTGAACATTAAACAAATGTATAATCGTCTGCGTTCATCAGATTTGTGTTTTACTGTGGTGGGGTTACATTTTCCACAATTGCTCCTCTGCTTTGTTCAATTTTAAGGAGGTAAGTTGTCTTATTTTGCTAAGACTTGTTTAATAAGCCTTCTGAACTGTTAAATACTTGTATTTCTACTCACAAGCATTCAACTCTTACGCATCCCAGTCATCCTGCGTGGCCTTATCAAGACTAGGTATCTAGTACGGACTAGACTTACCTGAATCGTGCTGTAAATCATACTAACCCATGTTACAGATCAGCCTCAAGCAAAATGATCAGCATTTCTGAATGAGCCATAATGCAGAATAAGTAGAAAGATGTTATGAGATGGTATAGATTAACCAGAACAAACATGCAGTGCTTTTTGGTTTGTTTCGGTGTGCTCAGTTAAATACTCCTCTAGCCAGAGGAGATTTTGGGGAGATAGGTTATTAAAGAGTTTATTGGGATGCAGAAAAGAGGGGCCAGCCTCTACAAAAGATATTGATTGGATATTTATCATGTTAATTGTAAGGCATTATTTGATCTTTCCAAGTTTCATTCATGTCAGCAAGGAGAGCCTTTGATTTGTTAAAGATCCTTAGAGCTGTAATATGTTAGTTCTGTTGCTTAATCTCCAAAGAGGATGGAAAGATGACAGCTGTATGTGTATGGTGTGAGCCTGGGAGAGCTGGAGACTGCTTTAGAGTGCTATTTCTCAGATAATGTGGGACACCCAGTAAGTCACTGAAATACTCTGTTCTTCACTCTTCTTATTTTATAACGGGACTTACAATACATGCCTTGTTCAAAGTGTGACAATGCTGAATTTATTAAAGTACACTTCAGAATCTTTTGATGGAAGAAGGTGTTAGACCTGGGTCATTGCATTGCACTGAATGCATTAGAAATGGGCATTTACTGTGCTTTTATGCCTAGATGAAAGATGGCAGCCAAGTATTGCATAAGTTAATTCATTCATCAGATTTCCTTTGATCATTTTTCCTTGGCATAATTTATAGTTGTAAGGACTGTAGTATTTCAGTAGATGATAATAAAACATAGAAATTGTACTTCTTTTATTTAAGAACTTAAGTTTCTTCTGCCGTATGTGTAATTCTATTCCAATAGTAACTCATAACTGCAATTGGAAAGAGTAGTATATCCCTTTTGAAGTAATCATGTTTCACGGCTTCTGTGTCATCCTCTGCTTGTGAGATAAGAAATTTTTGCCTTTATGGTCTTTATAGAGAGGGACAATCTATAAAGAGATAAAAATTATTCTTTTAGAAGTTGTATCAGCCTTCCAGATCATAGTTCTCAAGAGCTTTACAAAAGCAGTCAAGCAGCATTTCTGTCCCGTCTCCCCCAAGTTTAGAGGTGCACAAAGGGACGAGTAACAACTGTCCAAGCCTTCTGGTTCCCCTGCTGATTCATCTTCTGACTTACAGGCACAGACATGAGATGTAAAAAGCCTAACATTAGTGATCAGGCATCTCTGGCTGTGATAATTGATGTTATGATTACTTCCATCATGTAAACTGTGGCTGCTGCTTGGTGCTTAGCTAATAGGAAGCTGTGGCAACATTTGGGTGGAGGAGGGCTTTAGGGTTTGGGGGCCGGAGGTGAGAACTGTGTATGATTCAATCTCCCCATTCCTTTTTGTATTATGAAGGTGTGACCTTGTGTACTATGAATTAAGGTAACTTTGAGATGGAGTGGAAGACCAGATGTGTAAATCGTGAAGGATTAATGGCTGTACTTGTCGAAGAGGACTGCATGTGTGGAAGTGGGTTACAATGTGAGACACAGGAATGAAAGTAGTTTGGAATGAGGCCTTGCTGTTAGATGAGTACTTGGGCAAGATGCTGATTTCGGGGTCATACAGAAATTTGGCTTTACCACTGTGATTTGATAACCTTTAATGCCAGCTTTCCAGAAAGCTCATGGCATTCTTGCTTTTAGATCACTGTGCTATTGTTGACAATATACCCTCTCCAGCACAATACTTTGAATCAATAGACAGAAACCTTCCTTTTTTAATATGGTTCTGTGTATCACTTACCAAGACTTTCCAAATTGCAGTCTGGAATCTGCTGTAGCAATACCCCGTTTTGAAAATTTTGCCCTTCATTGCTGTGAACACAGGCTGGTTGTACGTCCTGAGAGAGAAATCTCTAGGAAAGGTTCAAGCCCCTTAAGCCTTGTTGAAGGAGTTTACAGTGGAGAAACAGAAATGTTCGAGCCAGAATCTGTCCTGGCATTTTAAAAAGTACAAGTGTGATAGCTGGTGTACGAAGAGCACCTTCTCAAGAACTTATGCTATGCTGCACAGCAGTATAACAGCAGTACTAGAGCACCCTCTCCTGAGCTGTGGCAGTAACATTTCAGGTATTTGGAATACTGCGTTTTTAAATGTATAGTGTGCTACCAGCTTTATTACAAGCTTACTGCAAAGCACCACTATCTTCAGTACCCTACCACTGCTATTTTAGTACCCTAATGCAGTAGTAAACTGCTAAAATGCACTGAAATGCGGTCTACCTGTTTATATGTTCCTCAGGGGTCGGTACTGGGACTGGCACTGTTCAACATCTTTGTCAGCTACATGGACAGTGGGATCGAGTGCACCCTCAGCAAGTTTGCCGACAACACCAAGCTGTGTGGTGTGGTTGACACTCTGGAGGGAAGGGATGCCATCGAGAGGGACCTTGACAGGCTGGAGAGGTGGGCCCATGCGAACTGCATGAAGTTCAACAAGGCCAAGTGCAAGGTCCTGCATGTGGGTCGGCGCAATCCCAAGCACAACTACAGGCTGGGCAGAGAATGGATTGAAAGCAGCCTCGAGGAGAAGGACTTGGGGGTGTTGATTGATGAGAAGCTCAACATGAGCAGGCAGTGTGCGCTTGCAGCCCAGAAAGCCAACCGTGTCCTGGGCTGCATCAAAAGCAGTGTGACCAGCAGGTCAAGGGAGGTGATCCTCCCCTCTACTCCGCTCTTGTGAGACCCCACCTGGAGTACTGCGTCCAGCTCTGGGGGCCCCAGTACAGGAGAGACATGGAGCTGTTGGAGCAAGTCCAGAGGAGGGCCACGAAGCTGATCAGAGGGCTGGAGCACCTCTCCTATGAGGACAGGCTGAGAGAGTTGGGGTTGTTCAGCCTGGAGAAGAGAAGGCTCCAGGGAGACCTTATAGCAGCCTTCCAGTACCTGAAGGGGCCTACAGGAAAGCTGGAGAGGGACTGTTTACAAGGGCAGGGAGTGATAGGACAAGGGGTAATGGCTTTAAGCTGAAGGAGGGTAGATTTAGATTAGATGTTAGGAAGAAATTCTTTACTGTGAGGGTGGTGAGGCACTGGAACAGGTTGCCCAGAGAGGTTGTGGATGCCCCATCCCTGGAAGTGTTTAAGACCAGGTTGGATGAGGCTTTGGGCAATGTGTTCTAGTGGAGGGTGTCCCTGCCCATAGCAGGGGGGTTGGAACTAGATGGTCTTTGAGGTCCCTTCCAACCCAAACCACTCTATGATTCTATGATTCTATGTTGATAGGAGATGCTCCATGTAGAGGTTACAGGGCCTTTTTGTCTTACCTGAATTAGCTTCATTTTGACTTTGAGGACATGGATCAACACTAGGGGATTGAGGCTGATCTATGGTGGAGGTTTGCATTTGGTTACATGCAGGTAATTAGCTGAAGAAAGGTCTTTGCTTCCTTTTTTTTTTTTTTGGGGGGGGGAGGTAATTTAAAATGCTTGGGTGCAGGAAGGTGCTTTTATTTAATCTAAATCAAGAGAAAATGAAGTCAATATGAACTCTATAGCCCTTACTCAGTCTATAACTGTGATGAGAGTTTTGCCAGCATAGAAAAAGATGGATTCTGCTGATGGCATTAGGCAGAGTACTGTGGTGCCAGTATGCAATACTGGGCCTCCTGGGTAGCACGACTGGTTCCAGGTCCAAGACCTATTGGGACTGCTGGAAAGACAGACTATGCAAGTGTAGGGGTATAAGGAAAAATAAACAGTGTATCTTCCATTTTGTGCCTAGTGCTTGGAGCTCTGTCAGTCAACTTGTTCTCTGCATCCAAACCTTCCCTTTTGTTCCTCGCAGCTTTCCAATAACCAACCAGTATTTAAAAAAACCCCGAAACACAACTGTCCCTAGAAGTTGAAAAAGTAGTATTCTGTTATGCTTGTAACTGGTTGTCCAGTGTTGCTTCTCCACGTGCTAGGATCAGCACACCTTTTCCTCATATCTGGAGAGCAGAAACTGGGTTACTTATAGTATTACAAAAAAAATACTGGCTATTTGCCAATAAAATATTTGGTGGACACAGGATTTGAAGTTCACTGTAACCCTGCAACTTCAAATACTTAAATATGGAAACAGAGGAGAAACACTGATGCTCAAAGAAATGTGAGAGTAAGAAACATTCTTACAGCAAATGGCATCAAAGCAATTGTATAATGAGTTTATAAGTACACACACAACCCTTTTTGGAATTGCAGACTCCTCCATCATTCCAACAAGATACGGCCTATATATGGTGAATTCAAGTATCCTGCCATAGCTTTGCTTTTCTTATTTATGTTTTGTGAAATCCTGAGGGTGTCTGACCAAGATTGAATGAACATTGAAATAGGGTGCATAGAACTGGATTGCATTTTAACTGTTTTTGGAGCTAGGGCTTTCTCAGCATCCACAAAATCTTTTATGTTAGTAGTAGAAATATTTTTAGTTTTTCCTAGAGGGATCTCTGCCAGCAATGTGAATTTTCATTAAGCCAATGCGTTCCATGTAAATTTTATCCTACCTTTTCCACAAATGCTCTATAGCATTGGAAGAACATTTACATGACCCAGCATAACTGGAGCTGACAAATTAGAACTTCAATATGACTATGTACTATTGCTTTTTTAGCTATGAGGTACTAACCCATGCAGTGTTGAGAAGCTACAATACAGTCTGTGCATAGATAAATAGCTCATCTGTGTATGTTGTATGGACATTGGCAATTACAACCGGTTTGACACAGCTATGATACTTAAAAATTACAGAAACACAGATAATGTCCTTTCCAGGAGTGAATATGTAGCACTTGAATATAACACACAGAAGCTACAGTGGCCATGTTCATGTCAAGATAGATGTAACCCACCAAAGCCATCCAGATACTGAACCCGCAGCCACAGGTGTTGTACCAAAGGGTAATTACTGAGCCTTATGGATCCTAATTCTGTTTATACCCAGTAACCATACACTACAAATGAATGCCAGAATGGTTAGTTAATTGCAACTCACAAGAAAGGAGAAGGTTGCTGATAGCTGAGTACCTTGGTCAGCAAGGTTCAACAGTAGCAGTTACTGTTTGGGAAAGGTCAGAGAATACCCATAAGAACTTTATGGTTCTGCTATCCATTTCTGTACTAGCAATCTATCAAAAATTGACTGCAGCCTACAATTTTGCAAGTAAAAGAGCATGTCTACTACTCTCCAGCCTGCCTAAACTCCAGTGTCTCCAGCAAGGACATGAACCCCTTCCATCACAAGTTCCCTGGCAGTGCTGAACTGTTGCTATGCCTATCATTCCTCAGGATGTTCCTTTGTTTTGCCTGTGCCTACCACTTCAACAAATTCAGATTACTTCCTTAGTTAGGTTGTTTCTTTAGTTTCTGCCCTGGCCCACGGAAGGCTTTGTGTGAGGAAGTTAGAGCACAAGTCTTATGAGGAGCAGCTGAGGGAGCTGGGGTTGTTTAGCCTGGAGACAAGGAGGCTGAGGGGAGACCTTGTTGCTCTCTACAACTACCTGACAGGAGGCTGTAGCCAGGTGGGTGTTGGTCTCTTCTCCCAAGTAACAAGTGATAGGACAAGAGGAAATGGCCCCAAGTTGTGCCAGGGGAGGTTTAGATTGGATATTAGGAACAATTTCTTCTCCGAAAGGGTTGTCAAGCACTGGAACAGGCTGCCCAGGGAAGTGGTTGAGTCACCATCCCTGGAGGTATTTAAAACATGTGTAGATGTGGTGCTTAGGGACATGGTTTAGTGGTGGACTTGGCAGTGCTAGGTTAACGATTGGACTTGATGATCTTAAAGATCTTTCCCAACCTTAATGATTCTATGAAGCACTGAAAGGGTCTCTGAGGATGGGTAATGTGAATGGCTGTTTCTAGCATGGCAGGTTGTTTTCAGTTTTATTAATCAAACTAGCATTTCCACTTTAGAAATAAAATAGATATGGGGATAAGTTATTGTGCCCCCCCCCCCCCCCCCCCCCCCCTTGGTACAGAGTCTTAGCAGCAGTCTTCTGTAAACAGTGCTCAGAAGTGACTGATGAAAGCTGTCCCAAGTTTATTGCTCACATTCATACAGATCCCATCAATGCAGTACCAGGACACAGTTAACATCATTCAGGCAGTAGACATACAGTGCCATCGAGAAAAAGAAAAAGACAAACCAAGAGCCTGTGACACAGAGACAAGAGCTCTAAGACAAGTGGCTTCGTTAAGTAGAGGGCTTTAATGAAGTGCTTCATTATTTTACAATTTTTGTGGCAGTAACTGGGGTTGACTCAGACAGAAAGGATGCTTCTGTGCTCTCTGCTTTCAGGAGGACTCTGCTCAAGTGCAGATGATATTGTGCCATAAAGGTGGCTTTTAAGGTTGCCAGGGGACCCCAAAGACTTAGGGTTTTAGAGAACATGTAGATATTCTATAGTTATTATTATTCTATTTGGTAGTTAATACAGAGTAAAAAAAACAACTCTGGAATATTGTGGTTCCTGCAATCTCCTGTTCCAGCCTGAGTAGCTGCTTATCTTGTCTCTAAAACACTGTGATAATTTTCAGTGCTGTCTAGCTACTGCACTGTAGTCTGACCTTAAGTGTAAAAAAAAAAAAAAAGAAAAAAAAAGAAAACAAAAAGAAAAAGGTGTGAAAAAAATTATCTCCATGTCCATACTCCATTTAGACATACAAGAAAAAACATCTACTTTGGATAGCAGAAAAAAAATAGGTATGTACTAACTTTCCTTTATGCATGTTTTTACAGGCCATATTAGAGACTGAATATTACATTCCTTGCTTTGTAAATAAAAAATGCTAAAACACTGTAATCCTGCTATGTAATACCCTATTCTGTAAATCACTATGCTTATGTGCCTCCAGGCCTACAGTTAATTGTCTAAGATTTTACAGTATCTAAATTCTCACTAATGCTAACAGTGGTCATCCAGAGCTATGCTGACTGGGAAAATAAAAAGAAAAGCTTTGGCTTTTATGGTCCTGAGCCTTCATATTTGCAATTTCACTCTTAACATAACATATTGAAGCCAAGAATACTGAAGCTAAGAAAACTATGGAGACCACTTAAACAATACTATAGCACATGAAATGTTACACATTTATTACTAGAGGTAGGCTTCTGCAGTCATTATACATCTGTATATACACACAGTTTTTTACACTGCCTGAAGAGGTCAGGCAGTTGGACTAGATGACCGTTGTAGGTCTCTTCCAGTTAAACTAAAAATCCCCATAAAAAAAACAACCAACCAAACAAACAAAACCCCACAAAAACCTAAGTACCCCTAGAAGCACTACGTGTCTCCTAAGTCCTCTGCCCCTGAGTAGGTAGCATGTACATAGATACGGGTGTACTCTTCACTGGGTGCAAAACTGGCTGGCTGGCCAGGCCAAAAAGAGTTGTGGTGAATGGAGTCACATCCAGTTGGGGGCCGGTCACAAGTGGTGTTCCCCAGGGCTCAGTACTGGGGCCTGTTCTCTTTAATGTCTTTATTAATGATCTGGACAAGGGGATCGAGTCCACCCTCAGTAAGTTTGCAGGTGACACCATGTTGAGTGGGAGTGTTGATCTGCTGGAGGCTAGGAAGGCTCTGCAGAAGGATCTGGACAGGCTGGGTCGATGGACTGAGGCCAGTGGTGTGAGGTTCAACGAGGCTGAGTGCCAGGTCCCGCCCTTGGGTCACAACAGCCCCAGGCAACGCTACAGGCTTGGGCAAGAGTGGCTGGAAAGCTGCCCAGTGGAAAAGGACCTGGAGGTGTTGGTCAACAGCCAGCTGAGTATGAGCCAGCAGTGTGCTCAGGTGGCCCAGAAGGGCAACAGCACCCTGGCTTGTATCAGAAAGAGCAACGGCCAGCAGGACCAGGGAAGCGATCGTCCCCCTGTACTCGGCGCTGGTGAGGCCGCACCTCAAGTACTGTGTTTAGTTTGGGCCCCTCGCTACAAGACAGACATTGAGGTGCTGGAGTGTGTCCAGAGAAGAGCAACGAAGCTGGTGAAGGGTCTAGAGCACAAGTGTTATGAGGAGCGGCTGAGGGAACTGGGGTTGTTTAGCCTGGAGACAAGGAGGCTGAGGGGAGACCTTGTTGCTCTCTACAACTACCTGACAGGAGGTTGTAGCCAGGTGGGAGTTGGTCTCTTCTCCCAAGTAACAAGTGATAGGACAAGAGGAAATGGCCTTAAGCTGTGCCAGGGGAGGTTTAGATTGGATATTAGGAACAATTTCTTCTCCGAAAGGGCTGTCAAGCACTGGAAGAGGCTGCCCAGGGAAGTGGTTGAGTCACCATCCCTGGAGGTATTTAAAACAGGTGTAGATGTGGTGCTTAGGGAGATGGTTTAGTGGTTGGACTGGCAGTGCTAGGTTAACGATTGGACTTGATGATCTTAAAGATTTTTCCAACCAAAACATTTCTATAATTATTCCACCAAAGCCTCCTTTTTTGCTGGATGAAACTTTAGCAAGTGTACTCTTCTATTTCTCTCCACAAAAAAGGTTCTTGTTTTGGAATGAGTTCTTCATTTATATCTAATCTCCGTATCAGGATTTTTCATGTCTCTCTCATTCTCCCAAAGGTACAATTTACAGCCATTATACACATATTGACTGTGGTTATTACTGCTCTAATGAAATCAATTAAGAATTACATATACCATGAGCTTTATAACTGAAAGTGGAATACATACATCCCTTCTATGTGAGGCAAATTGGTCCATGTGTACTTTTAGAGAAATTCTCCTGGCCTGATAAATGGATGTTCTTTAGCAAGATAGCTAATATCACAGAGGCAATACTCACCAGGTCCAAAGCCCAACCTGCCTTTTGAGTTTTGTGTATGAAGGCTGCTTCATATACTGAAACTGCTCACATTGCTGCCATTGGTTTGATTCTACTTACTTACTTTATATGTAACATAATAATATGTACTGGTTTGGTAGGTACAGAGTAAGAAAAAAATAATTCAGTGTTTACATGGATAAGTTATTGAAGGTACCAACTACGCCAGGAAAACAAGTTGCTCTGACTAGAAATGAAAGAAATTTCAGAGGTAAGGAGCATGGATACTTCTTATATTTGGGAAATAAACAAATTAGGCTGTGTTCACATGACTACTTGATAATGATTGTATATCATTTGAGGACTCATTCTCCATAATAGCTTTTCATTTCAGCCCCTCTACTGTTGCAAACAGCAACAGCTCCACTAATAGCAAGATAATTTCTGGTGTCCTAAATTCAAATCAGGCAAATTCACCCGACTGAAGTTAAAAAAAAATTAAAAAGAGATTTAAAAGATGGCTCAAACCTTCTGAGGTGGTCTGGGGGTGCTCCTGTTACCCCTTCTTTCAATGAGCAGAGGTAACAAGGGTGAGTGGTAGCTGGTACATTGCTTTGTGGCAAAACAATGCCTTTTAAGTGCTAAGAAAAAACAATGCAAAACCCACAGTGAAGTACAAGCTGGTTCCTGCCAGTCCTAGCAGACATAGAGAGATATAAATAAAGAGAGAGTGAATATAAATAAGGAAAGTGAATAAAACAGGTTTCGTTATGGGGCCTCACTAAATCAGTTAAGTGGGGAATATGCAATTTCTTTGTGCTTTTTGTAAGCATGGCTATTCTATAACTCATACTGGCTAATATGCATGGAAGTATTTGTGTGAACAGGAAGCATCCTTCACTTCTAATGAGAGAATTTTAAAAGATGTCTGTCTAAGGAGCCTCCAGTGCTTACAGTACAGTTGATCAGTTTTTTTCTCTACAAGATAATTTTAATAAAATGCTCTATAAACTAGAGATGACAACAATAAACTGAGTCTTCTACAATAACTGCAAACCATTAATGCCTACAGAGTTCATCAGTGAGAAGCTGTTATATGCTGGAAAACCAGTTCAGATTCCTTGCACTGTGGAGTTACACGATGGAGTCACATAGAGAGAATATTAAGGAAGACCCCTTTATCCCCTATATTCCAATGACTCCTCCTCTATGCAAGCTTTGGAGGGATGATTAACTGAACTAACTATTTATTCAATTGATACTGTCACTGCACACAGTGTGAAATCGTATCTGCAACTACATCTCAGAACAGAACATGAATGTATTTTTGTGTCTGTGTAGATAAATGTAGGATGAAATAGCCTTAATTTAATGTGAGCAAAAACTCCAATACTAATAATGATACTTATTATCATCTTCATTTACACAGCACTATCTACAATGAATAAAGGTGTAAAGATCTAAGACGTAAAGCACTTAATAGTACTTTATATAAATGGATAAGCATCATTCTCTATTCCTAAATTCAAGGCTTTTCACTCTTTTGTTTGGTCAGCTTTGACTAACTGGAGAGCTTTTCTGGAGTGGTAGACACTTTTGCTGCAATTTTTACTGAAGAACTTATCAGATCTGAAATTCAGGTCTTAAACTGGTCACAGTGATTAGAGAACTCTCCTGATGACTAGAGCAACATTGTGCTTAGAGCAGAAGCCTTGATACGGCTTCCTGAGTGCTGTGGGACTAAGCACCCAGCAAGAGGTACTTTATTCGGAGGTTTATCATGCAGTTCCCTGAAAGTTTTGCCTGTGTGAAGACAGTAGGACTTTCCACAGAATGATGGTGGTGAAAGAGCTAACCTAATTATATAATCAACCTATTTCACTGAGGAAGCTTACTGAAGTAGAGACTAACTGTTGTCACACGCTCACTGTCCTATATGATCCTCATGGGTCCATTCAAGCACCAGAGGTTTAAGAACTTGATTCTATGGTATAGGAAATTATGAAGATGCTTCAGTTCAGTTGCCCCATCAAAGTTGGCCCAGATGGCAAAAACACTACCTGGCTTTGTTTGAGGTAGTCTTGAGGAGTAAAGAAAACCTGATGCTCAGTTTGTGCTGCCTTACTGCTTAGTTCCATTTCCAGATGAGGGCGAGCAGCTCTTGCAGGCAGCTTCACTGTCAGACTCATCAGGGCTTTCTGGCTGAACTCCATGCTGGTGTAATCACTCAAGAGTGGTACTGTGATGGAAATGATTCCTTCTTCTTCACTTGTAACTGCTTCTTCAGGGATTTCTTCATGCCTTAGGCTTATGTCTATGCTATTGCTAGGCTCTTCTGACTGGCAGGTGTCACACTTGCTGTCTTCCCCACCACCTGTAAAGAGGTCTAGCTTCAAAGGAGCCTTTGACTCATGCTCTATGACATAAAGGCTGGTGGTATCATTCTCTGACGGGGCCTGAAGCAGTGACCTTGACACAGGTTTCCAATTAGTCTGCAAGGCAAAACAAGGAGAAAGTATAATTTTAGTGTCATACTTTTGCAAAGAACAATTGGCAATTTACTGAAATAAGTAACAAAAGAATAAAGCTAGGAGACAGGCAGCCTGGTCCTGCCTATATAACATGCTAAAACTAATCCATTTTATCTCATCTTCATTGGTTTTAGAAATATGAATGAAAACATTTATTTCCCTAATTCAGAGGACAATATTCTCCTCTCCTGTAGTATTTAAGCAAAGTTTTTCTTGCTTTTATGTGTGCTTGGAACAAAATGTTGTGGTGATGAAATGTAAGCTTCACGATGTGCTGTTCTGAGACCCACAGCTTTCAAAAAGTTTAACAAATATGTTACTATAAAAAGGCAGCAGCTTGAATTGAAGAGCAGCGAAACGAGCTTTAGCTATCAGCTGCTGCAAGCAGTTTGTTATTCAACTTCATGCCATGTTGTGATATATGTATACCTTGGGTTACAAGTTTTTGCAAATTCTGGATGATTAAATGGAGAAGAGTTTGTAACATGGAGCATCCTTCTTTTCCACTCAGATTGTTCTGCTGGGTTTGCCCACTTTCAGCACATTTTTTTAAAAAATTATGGCCAGGCCAGTATGTTCTCTGGTATAACTTTTAACTTTTTTTCCCCCTTTTTTGTTTTTTGTCCTCAGTTGCTTTAAATTTGTTTAAACTGTCATGGTTTTTTTGCAAGAAATAGATAAGTGTGTACTGTTTTTTATTTTCTTTCTTCTTACAATTTGTGTTCTGACTTGGAAATTAGTATGCTGTTCTTTGAAATCTCAGCAATCCTGCATCAAAATATCTCTATTTTTCTGTTGTAATGGGATGAGTAGACACCTCTGCATAGTCAGCTTTTGCCTTGCTTTGAATAAAGACCTGTGTGATATGTACCTCCGTTATAATTTATTATGAACACAGTCCCAACTCTACACCTACCAAATCTCAAATAAGCTCTATATGAGCTTCTGTCCGAAAGAGGCACTAATAGGTGAAGAAGACGCAGCATCTTTGAAGACTTTTGTCTAAATGTGAAGAACTGGACGCTGACAGGGAGACTGGCTGACCATGCTAGTCTCCATAGTTCATTTTTCTGGCCTCTCTGTGCTGACTAAATTGAGAGTGTCTCTGGTTCCTCCTGCTGCTCTGTACCATGGGATGTATCATTGCCGTATTTGCAATAAAGAATGTTCTGTCTGGATTTAAAGCACAAATTCTCTTGCCACCTATCTGGACTATATATGTGTTTTCTGTTAAGAGTTGCTACATTTCTCAACTAACCTAATGGGGTTCAGTCTTGAAACGATCTACAAATAGAATAAATTTATGGAATATAGCAAGATTTACTCCTTTCCCTCCATTTTACAGTGCCCATTTGGGGAACAGCTTTCTCTACATTTCATGAACTGTTCATAATATCAGATGGCTTCTAGGCAATGTATCTGGTAACTGCTTTAATGTACTGTCTCCTCACACAGCTTTTTCTGCTTTCCCCAAAATCCTTATCTGATATCTGTTATTTCTGTTTCTGCCATGTTATCAACATTACAGTATTCCTCTACCAGACTTGGCTAATACAGGCTTCAATTCCTTTTTCAGTTGCTTTGCCTCTGCAGGAACAGTTAAATGCATTTTAAGTAGGTATATTTTGCTTTTAAAGTATTTATGTCGAAGCGGCACTCTGATTCATAAAACCTATTTGTCCTTTCTGTAACATGCAGCCTCAATGTATTTCACCTGCATTTCTTCACAATGGCAAATTATTCTTTGAAACTATTGGGTTATTTTGGCTGGTAGTTCTTACTCCTCTCTTGCTGAACTTCTATCCTGCAATTCAACTCCATCTAAGCTTATTATTACATTGAAACAGCTTCAGGTCTTGTGCTTTCTTTAAGGCAGAAATCCCCCAACTGCTGAATATACTAGATTTCTTTTTTGCCTTTGAGAAGCCTCACTTCAAGTACTGAATCTGTAGATCTCCCACTTTTTAAATGCATGGTGGAGAAGAAGAAGGAGGATTAGATGGAGTTGTTTTTACTGGAGTGATCAGTGAGGGACATCCGAGTCCGAGCATTGAGAACTGGAAGTCTCTAGTGCTTGTAAGGAGATAAATTTCTTTAACTGAACAGAACAGTGAAACTGCAATCTTCTAACAGCATCACTTTTGAAACTTTGACTTTGTGCAGCTGTACATTTGTACATCTGATCCTCCTTTGTTCAGCATTATCTGGCTTTGGCAAAAGGACTATCTGATACCACTGAGCTCACCACTTCTTTGTCTACATTTAGGTGGAAGAAAGGAAGAAAGCAAGCAAGGGATATGAAAGTTCATACTTGCTCTGTTGAAGGAAGCAATGCTGATGTCCAGCCAAACTTTTGATTAACAGCACCCTGTCAGGGTCTTCTGAAGTTTCATTGCTGATTATTTCACTCTGTGTCCTAGATTTGGACAGTGTCTGGCTTGTAGATACATTCCAGCTTCTGCCTTATTTTTGACTAAATATATAGCAATCTGTTTTGTTAAAGCTGATAAATTGGCTTGAGAAACTAGATCTTGGCTTGAGAAACTAGGTCTAGGAGTGCCAAATAAAGTTCAGGTCTGCCAGAAAATCAAAGAGATTTAAAAAGGAAAGCAGTACAAGTTCCTACTCCAAAAAAGTAATGGTTGGCAGTCTGAGATTTGGGAGATAAACTGAGGTGTCCTAGAGGAAGGACTTTTAGTATCAGGTGTCAGCAAAATTGGAGCAGAAACTTGTTTAAAAGGGGGGAGGTAAGGAGAGGAAGATGCAAGTAAGTCCACTAATAAGCAAAAGTGAATAATATGATATCCAGCAGTCTCATCTTAACAGCTGATTTCCAGGCACTTCTTCAGTCCTGAAATTCAGCTATCCTTACCAAAGCATATGGGAAAATCGTGGGCAAGATTTGAACATGCTGCTGAACTGTGGTGCCTGTTGACTACTAGATGCTCCTCAGCCAGCTACCAGCTGACCAACCAGAGCCCCTGGATTGCTCTGGAGGTGGGTAGAGACTGAGGGGTGAGAAGCAGATTTCAGAAAACACCGTATACATGACCTCTGTTGTGAGACTTCTGTGGAATTAGGCCACAATGCCTTACTTTGTATTTTGAGTAACTTGTACTTAATAATCAGTTCCAGTTGGTAAAAACTGACTAGATATAAAACCTGAATTTCTCTCTGTAGACTCCATTTTCCCCAATTAAACTTCGCTTTGTTGTTTTAACAACCATACATTTTAATATACTCTATAATGTTCTCAAAAAAGTCTGAGAATCTCTATTAAATTAAAAAGTGTATACAGCCTCTGCCTAAATAACAACCCTTCCCCATCCTGTATTTTTAATATTACTTTAGCTTCCCAACTGTTGATATTAGACATTTACTGAGGTGAAATGTGAAAAGACTAGTAACTAGCATTACTGATCAATGAGTAGGAAAGATCTCCCTTGTGTATTTTTTCATACCGTCAGAAGGATACTTGCCATATCTTGGAGCGCACTGCTGTTTCTTGGACTTGGTACACTGGGCCAGCATATTTTCAGCCTGTAAAGAAATATTCTGAATTTATTGTCAAGTTAAATGACTGACGTTTCCTAGGCATTTAAATTAACTACCAATTATACATAACATTTTGTTGCTATTTTCACAACCGTCAAACCAAGACGTTCTGCAGTGACTCTTAAGCATAATGCCAATTAAAAACTGAAGACCAAGCTTGATGATCTACACCAAAATGCTGAGTTAGTGATGATTAGCATCTTTGTTTAAGGACAAAGGAACTGCGACAGGAGCTGATAATGTCTCTTTCTATACATTTAATCATTGTATATTCCTAATCCACTATAATTTCCACAAAACCTCCATCTTCCTGAGGACTCTTGGACACATAGGAGGAAGTTTGTTTTAGAAAGTATTGGCTTCTGCTTAGAAGTTTACTTTCTCTCAAACAAAGAGCAAGCTATTGCTGGTTTTAGCTTCTGCGCAGTGACAGCGGTGGCCTGGAAGAGGCTCTCCCTGCTACCCACAGGCCAGAACAGGGGGGACAACACAGCCTCTGCTCTTTCTGGGAGCTGTTACATACAGTATCTCGCTGTTTCACCTGACACAAACTTAAACATACCTTTACTAAAAACTCACACCAACTGCTTCTGCTGCAGAGGAAGGAGTTTGTAAGGTAAAGCTGACTTTGCCAATGGAGCTGGTCAAATGGGTTTCAGCTGGCTGCTTGTCTCAGCAGAGCCCTTTTTTTCAAGCTCCTTCCTTGCACCTGGGGGGCTTAAAACCACCAAAACTGGCAATAAGCTGCTGTGCTTTCCAGCCTCCCTGGGCTACTCCCAGCATGGGTACCACCTCAGGCATCATCCTTCCTGGCCTTTTGCAAGATGACAGGCTGTGATGCTGGTCTGCCCATCACTCCTGCCACCCTAAGATGCTGGTGGTGGCTCCAGGCTGGCAGGGGCCAGCTGTGATTTCCCTGAGGAGGAGCAGCAGTGGGGTGGGATGGGAATTTCAAAGGGAGTTTCTGCTGAGCTGGCCAGTCCTATTGGCATTAGTCACCCCTGACTGCTCATCACTAGCTTCTGTGGGAACCAAGGGACACCATCTTAGTGGTGAGCTGATCACCTTCCTGTCAGTAGCTGCTCTCAGAGCACCCCCTTGTGAGCTTTGGGCAATGACTCACCTCCATAGGAGAAAACCTCAACATAGCTGTGAGAGACCGTGGGAGGTTATGTAGCCCATCGCCCTGCCTTAGTGTTAGCTTCAGTGTTACCTGGTTTTCAAATCAAGTTTAGACTTCGTTAGCTGTAAGGTACTCTGCCTCTGTTTAGGCTGTGGTTTGTGGTGAAGCTTGAGGCTGTCGAGTTACTGATCTGCTTGCTGATCCTATGAGCATGAGTGTTTGGCTGGTGAGTCCTTTTTTACAAATCAAGCAGGGAATTGAGATGGGGGAGGGGATCCTTGGTACCCTTTGTCTAAGTTCCAGGTGTTCAATACTAATACATATTTGATTGTTATTTTGTAGTGCTACACCGGGCTTCTGTGTGTTGGGTTTTTTTAAGTTTTCCAAAAATTCTTTCCTAAGGGGCCCAGACAATGAAGTATGATCTTATGTTTCACACAATGACATTTGCTCTAGGTCAAAACTTCTGTGTAGGTCTCTGAAGTTCTTGTCAAAAAGGCTGGATCAGATAAAGAGCAACAAGTAAAATTTGGAAAGGAAAGTACACAGAAGACATAATGTACGGTGTGGTCTTTTTTCCCAATGGCAAGGGCAGGGGTTTAGCCTGCTGCATTAAGCTAAGTGGACAGGAAACTGCTTAGATGGCAACATCAATTTGTGTATGCTGCTGAAATTCATCTTTGTATTTCAGTAGAAGAGACATGATTATCAGTTGGGAATAAAAGAGCAAAATAACCAAATGCATGGTTTTTCCATATATATAACTTATTTTCCATTATGAGAAATGGTCCTTGCTCTCTCTTTTCAAGGGTGCTTGAGACAGGAGGTAGTCAGATAACTGTATCAAAAGCAAAAGGTTACAGATTTTTGACAAACTATTTTAATCAGCTTATAACAGTTTGTAATTGCTCTCACTGTGTAAATGAGTGGGGTGGCTTTTGTGTTGTGAGCTTGTTGAGTTGTGTTGTTTTTAATGACAAAAAAGGCTCAGTGCTATGAAACTCGGGGTTAAGTAAAACAGAACTGCTTCTAACAACTTCAGCCAACATTCCCTTCTTACCTTTTAAGCACTAGAGAACAAGTGAGAGGTGCAAAAACCAGAATGAACAGCATGCTGAAGCAAAGGCCAGTCACGAAACCTTCAAATTCTCCTTTATCTGATGGGAAATGGAGAGATTGAATCAGACTTATGGTATCAAGTATAGAAAGGCTGTATTACCTCCACAAGAGAAATATTTCAAACAGAAGTCAAGTGAAACTTTACAGATGTTCTGGGATTCCTGCAAGTGAAATCTAGTTAAAACAAGACTTGGGATTTCTGGGGGGTCTGAGGCTTTCAGGTTCATATTTTTAAGATATCCAGATATAGTGTTGAATTTTTAAATCTACCATCCAAAGAAACACTTTCTAATAAAGGAAGTATTCCTACTCCCCACGCTATTATGTGAGCTCTAGCTTATTTAGTGGGTGAGGACCCTGATGCAGGTCTGACTTTATAAAAAAAGGAGTGAAAGTGGCTCTTAATCTGTTTCAGGTTTTACTAGTAGAGTTTGGGTTGTTGTTTGGTTTTTTTCGTTTGGGGTTTTTTTGTGAGATCCCACCTGGTCCTGATAACAATAATACTCTTTGTGTATTTGGTAGGTGTCATGCTTCACCTGTTGGGAACATTAAGACAATTTTATCTGCAGCCAGCCATTTTTCAACCCTTGCTGCAAGTCTACATCTCCTGTTGCTTATGTTAATACCTGCTTGAGATACTTCCCACCACCACTCCATCTCCCTGAAGGAGATTAAGTGCTTGAAAGGTTAATGAAAATTGATAAAGTGCTCAGGCAGTGACAGCAGTGCTGCTAACACAGGAACCAAAGCAGTCTGTGATGTGAAGAGTGGGTTGGGGTTGAGGTGTTCTTTACAGATAGCTAAATCAAAAGTTTCAAAATAGCACCAGGGAAGTGTGGTCAGTACATGATTGTGTTGCTGATACTGACAAACGATATTTGCAAAAAGGCCGCTTGCTTTTTCTTTTCCTACATGCCCACCAACAAAATTTTCTTTTTTTAAAAATCAAACAGCTACTTAATTTTGTTTAAAAATGCATTTGAAAAGCTGCAAATTGCTTTGTTGCTGAAAAAAGCTTTTATGACAAAGAAACCTGAGATTCTTCTAATGGATTAAGTAACCTGTGAAATGTTGGGAAGGGGGGAAATATTAAATGTAATGTTTAAATTCAATATAATTACTTGAATTTTTAAAGTGTTGCATTAAATTAACTCTGCATTTTTGTTATTTTCCTGAAAAAAAAAAATCCTATCCAAATACATGTTCAGTAGGATGCATGGAACAGTCCTGCAGAAAAGCTCCAGTGGAGATACTCTAATTTCTTGTGTCGACAGGAAAAAGGATTTCAGTGGGGGGGAGGAAGGGGCAGAAACCCTCTTGATTTCAAGGAAGATTTTGAATTTCTTTCCTTTTTCTTTCTGTTTCACACTTTTGACTATTCATTTTTTTGTGATTTTACATCCTTCACTTAATATAAAAAAAGCTGTAGTGGGGAGAAGTTGTTTACATACTTCTGTCTCTGAATTTCACAGGTTACTTTTCCTGTGGCTAATACCACCTTAGCCTGTTCTTTTTTTTTTTTTCTTTAGAAAGCTTCAATTGAGTGAAGCTGTGGTCAAACAAAAAAAAAAGGGTCTTCTGCAGTGGTAGATTTAGTTTGACTGATAAGGTGTTAAAAATGTTTGAGAGTCCATGTTTAGCCAATTCTATATGATTATAATATATGAGACTTTATAAACGTACCTGTATTGATCTTCTCAACCTATCCAGGTGCCTTTGAAAAAAGCAAAGTTTTACCAGCAAACTATAGGACCTGTTACATAAAATGTACTTAAATTATTAGAAAACAAAAGATACTTTGATTAGCTATCACCCACAATAGGAGCAACTGAGAATTTCTTTTTACAGTTAATGGCTCAGAGGTCTAATTGGAAGTGAGTTTTACATGATAGCTCAGGATTTTGCCAAGAACAAGACTTACTGAACTTATCTAGTTCACAGGCAGAATATTTCAACTGCTGAAATCCGTGACAGGAATTGACAATAAATAAAGATATAAAAAGGTCAGAAAATGTTTCAGAGATGAGGAACCTTAGCTAAGTTTTCCTTGCATGATAGGTAATTAAATACAGGCAGCGTTGTTCTGTGATTCACAGTTTACCTCTAAAAAAGGAACAATTTTGTGTGTTTGCCATCAGTAACTAAGGACTGAATAATAAATCTTGTGCATGAGCACTTTGCTACTCCTTGAAAAGCAGAAAAGGGTAGAGAACAATGCCATACATAGTGCATAAAGCAAGGATTGGCACTGGGTAACACAGATGCATAGAGCTTCCACCATACCATATTTTAGGGTGCTGAAAGGTTGTGAAAGAGTCGGAGGTCCTTCGCCAGTATTAGTGAACCCTGAAATCTGCACATGGTAGATGGTTTTTTCCTTCAATCCGGTCAGATGGTAACTTGTGGTAGAAGAATTGAGAGTGACAGCTGAAATGCAAGAGGGGTTGGGGAAGGAGACCATTAGATGAGCTCTGATGGCTGAGTCTGTCTCAGTGTAGCTGACTGGGGAAAAGGTGAAATTTCTGCACCCTTATCCATGCCCGGAGGAAGCCACACTGTGCAGACATTTTTTGGATGGGTACAAGATTTGCCCAAAATACTTATGTACACTTTAAATCCAGAGGTAAAAAGCGTGAGCTTTTAACACACCAAGGATGTTTAGGGGGTGAGTGCAGAAGGCTGTGTACACTGCATGACAGGAAAATGCACCCAACATGCTGAACAGTGGTTTTCATGTTGGTTGTAACAGTTGATGTAAGGACTCGGTCCTGTCATGTGCTTCACCCTCACTGCAGTAATCAGTAGTTATTCAGCTCAATTCATGCCAGTGCTATTACTCATCATTCAGTACACAAAAAGGGCTGTGCATTCTGCTTCACCTCCTTGGTAGGGCTTTCAGCTCAACATTTCTTTTCTGATGGTGCAGTGACTTTTACCCAGCCAGAGCAATGCAACCAATGATGCTGTTGTATGCCTCTAACAGGGCAGAAATTACTTTTCAAGTTTGCCACTGCTGGTTAACTTCTTCACAGAAGTGGAAATGGTGCTGTAGCCTATAGGCTTCCTTCCCCAAAATTCTCCAATAAAATTATTCCTCCTGCTTGGAAAACATGGCAGTCAGGTGTTGTGTTACTTTTGTATGGACTGATTAGGGCAGAGGAAAAAAAAAAAGAAGTTAAGTGCAGTCCTGAAGACTCCCCTTATGTCTCCTCTTGTGCTTTCCGATAGGAATTTGGGGCGGAATAGATCCCCCTGAAGATGTTGCCAAACCTCGTGCTAACACCGTGTACTTGAAGTTTTTGTTACTTTTTATGGTCTTGTAAAAGCACGGGCTGACATGAATTATAGAACCCTTGCTATTCCCTTGTGTCAGGTCTTAGGCGCTACTTGTCTTCCATATCATGTCTTTAATTTAATTTGAAAGTCAGTATGTGCACAGTTAATGTTATTTATGGCAAGAAGACTTTCCACTGCCAACTAGAAGAAAAACCTTTATCAAAAGAAGTATGGGCATATATTTTTTTTAAACTCAGGTGGTTTGAGCTCACAACTATTCATTTATTTCAATATGTAGAAGTTTCATCCTTTGTAGTTAAACACAAAAGCTATCAATTTAAGAAAATGTTTCTAAAAATGAAATTAATAAGTGTCTTTGAAAACAAGTAAGAAATACAAACTGTATTCCCTGCTAATTGAGTTCAAAAAGGAAATATATAATTTCTTAAGTCCTATAGAAAGGCTCAGAGTCAAGCTTGACTGAGTTGCAATGAAACATAAAAATATTGTGTCTGAAATCTTAATACCTCAGAAATACTGAGAGTGTACATCTTCCTTTCAGTGTTACTAGAGAATTCTGCAGTAGTCTTAGAACTGTAAGTTTTAATGAAATATTTTCTTACCAATATTTAATTTGAGATGATATCTATAAAATTCTAGGTATTCATTGGACCACCTAGTGCATTAAAACTCTAACTAGGAGCTGACATTTAAGAGTACTCAGTTCCTGCAGAAATCTAAGTAACTCAATAGTGTGCTGCAACAGCACTTAATGCTCTGTATGAAGCTTTTCTGTTGTGGCTCTGAATTGCTGCATGGTCTGAGCAACAGTGACTTACCCAGAGACTTTTTCCTCGATGAATCTGTGTAGCTGATCCTATATCCCTGGAGAAAGCCCAAACAGTCTTCGGCAGCTATTTCAGTCCACTTCACAAGTGCAGAATGCTTTCTGATATTCAGAATTGTCACATTGGTGGGACCTGTCCTAGGAACTTAAAAATTGGATAATAATTTAACTTCTGCATCAATACTTGTGCAATAGACATACAAGACTGAAACCTAGCTGCTTCCTAGAGAGCTCCTTGCCTGGTTCTAGTCATCATGAATACAATGTAAAGGGTGGAAGGGAAAGGAGAAATCCCATAGAGTAAAAAACCCTTGTCTTAAGCAATACCAAAGTAGGTAGAAATTGTGACTGTCTCCTTACAAACACTTTTACTCCAATAGCCACAGCTGTACTCATTTCAGCTTCCAATATAAGGCACTATTGAATTGGGGTTGGAAAATCTGACTTTGGCCACAGTTAAATTTGAGCTACAAGTAGTAGTAACTCCAAGACCCTCTTTCTGCTATTTTGGTAATGTCATGTGTAATAATAATAATTCTGTGGACCTACGAGTAAGGAAGAATGTTCAGACCATTCACTGCCAGTGCATAACTGCTAGGACCAAAGGCTAACTGGAGAATGCTATTAAGTTACCTGGAACAGAAACTTTGTAGGTTTTCTTTTATTGCTGCAGATAAGAAACGAAAAGAAATATAGGGTTATATAAAGGGGAGGAATACCTCCTTCAACTGAGTAAAAGTGGGTCACTCCAAAAGTCTTTTCATATCTTGTGAAACTTTCACACTGACACACATCAGATGCATGTACCATTATTTTGTACAACTTATATGGCTGAAAATTGTCTGGAAAACAAATAAAGGTACATCAGGGTTTTCTGAAAAGTTATAAATGATAAAGAAGGGGAGGAGAGACGACAACTTTATAGCTTTCTGTATTATTCTTTCTGAGACTCAAAGCATAGTGTAAGTTTACAGCGCTTTACACTGAGTACAAAATATATGCATCCTTCTTCATTGTTTTTAGACACTTAATGCAAACTATTTCAAAAGCAGGACAAGACATAACACAGGTTTGCTTTTAAAAGATGCCAGATCTGATTATAGTTGTCTTCTGGAAGGCTTGAAGGAAAAGTAGGGAACTAAAATGGCTGTAGATATCTTACTTCACGGACAGATATTTCCCTCTCAGCTAGCATTTATAAAACCAGACTAAACCACTAGTTGTAATGTGGCAGCGCAGATATTGCAAAAGGACCAAGGAGAACAGTGCATTCATTTATAGAACTCTGAAGCTAAATATTCTGTACATAAAAGCCAGTCCTGAATGGTCTTTGCAAGAGTCATCTACATGATTTTAATCAAGATTTTCGATGACTGGCCTATAATGTGATTGCTGGCTGCAGCTCATCATGCCTAGCTTGGTAAGCAGAGTATTAGAGTTGAGAACTTAGACATTGACAAGGACAACCATTGGGATAAAATAAAATCTAAGGGAGACTGTAACAGAGCAGTTTATATTTAAAGTTAAGTTTACCTAGGGACAAGAAAATTTATTTTTTTTTTTTCTTTTTTTTTTAAGCCAGTAGTGCATTGGTCTGCCTGGAATGTGAGCAAGGAGAGACATCATACAAGCAACAGCAGCTTAGCTGCATTTCTTGCCCAACCATGACCAGAAGAGTCCTAGTGAAAACTCTGCTTTTTATCTGTCTTGGTGTTGCTAAAAATTAGATGATGTCTCAGTGCTGGACAAAAATAAGAGTTGCATTTATCTGGATCTTCAGTTTGATCTTAAAACCAGCATGAAAATCCTACCGTCTCTAACCAAAAATAACCAATAAATTAAATGGTGCCTCCAAGAACAGATGTGGTGGCTGCTGTTACCTAGTGTGAAATTTCCAGTTGCTGTAGTTACTATTTTCATGCGCATGTCCTCTTTACCAGTGCCCCAGTCAACCACAAAACATTTTGGATTGTATTCTGGAGTCCAGGTGACAACTGCATTAGTTCCCTGGCGTTTGACATGGATTTGGCCAGGCAAATCTGTGAACAAATACACCATTAGAGATAAATAAACAGGAAAGCAAATTTCTCCTCTCTTGCTTGTTTTCTCTCTCTTGCTCTTTTTCGAAGATTATTCATTAAGTAGTTATCATCACAGGGAACCAGTATATAGTGAGGTTTACACTAGTATGCCAATAAATGAAACTTAGCATCTTGTACTTTGCAATGGTCTCTGGGAGCTCCAATGTCAATTGCTGTTCATGACCTTTAACTTCCCACAATCGGAAAAAGGGAAATGGCTGTTCCAAGCCTCTGGAAGAGGAAGCCTGACATTGCTAAACAACCTCCTGTGAACCGCTATTAATTGCTATACACAGAGCAAATGTGAGATAGTGCTTACCTAGGGGAGGAGGAGAAGGGGCTAATTATAGATTACAGCTATATAATTTCATATACTTTGCATTTTCTGCAAAGATCTTTTTCTTGTATTGCAATAACTACACCTCAAGATTATAACAAATGAAACTAGCTCATATTAGAAGAAAAATATTGTTAAATAGTTTTACTGTTTAAATGAAAAACCTGTGTATTTAGACATCACAAAAGCTTATATCTTCATTGCAATATGACATGTGCATCCTACCTATTCCCTGTCCCATGTGCCTGTAGGCGTAATACTGAAATAAAGGACAGTGGCAGGTCTCTTAATAGTTACTTAGCTCAAAACCCTTAGATATGCACATAATTCTGCAAACTTTGTTTAAACTGCTGGCATTTACTTTGAGTACACTCCATAAGCCCTTTTGATAGATCTAGCACATAGTTATTTCTCTACCTTGAGAAAACAAGAAGTGCTAAAAGGAATACTAAATTGCTTTGTTTGTTAGTTAACTTCTATCGGAATCCTTTCTTAAGAAACAATACTGACCCTCACTACACAAAATATCAGCCTAATAAATATTCAAGAGAATGCTTAACCCTATCCCAAAGACTGTCAAAAGGTAGCCTAGAGATTGCTCATAACACTTCTCTGCTACTCGAATGAATGAATGATGAGGTAAGTACCTGTTGCAGATAAGTCTGGGACAATGTAGATGGCTTGTGGAGATTCTCCTGCTTTGTTATACGCAGAAATATTAACTCTATAATAAGCCATGGAGAGGTTTAGAAAAACTTTTCTGTCTGTCAGAGAGATGAGATTTGGTGAATCCCTGCAACTGTTGGGTATTCTTTCCACAGTAACATAATATCCAATGATGTTCTCACTTTGTGTTACCTAGCGAGAGGAAGAAGATTATTATTCTATAAATGTTATTATGTCCTGTGCAGAAAATCAAGAGAAATTAAATTGTATAAACAAAATGTCACCTTTAATGATGGGGATAAAATCATGCTGTTTTAATTAGGTTATTACGAATCAATGAAGTAAAACATTTCCTTAAAATTAAAAGCATGCTTAAAATGAGAGGATTTAAGCACAGGATTAAGTGTTTTGCCTAATTGAGATCTTAGCTAAGTGTATCCAATTAGTAATAACAGCAGTGAAGCAGCTGTAACATTCTCTGCATTTCACTGGAACATACCTCTCATAATTAGGAACTCGAAAGTTAATGAAAGGTATTTAATTGCAGTTTATGCCTCTGGGAATCTTAATCTACTAGGTTCTGTTAGGCATCTGGTCTCTTTGAGGAGATGCTAGTAATTATACAACTCTGGAAAACGTTATATATCCATTGATACAAATTTTTTAGGTCGTGATGGTTCACTCGTTATTTTACTGTACTAATCTAAATGAGAGATTGGAAAATGAGTGCACAGAAATGGAAATTACTGCAATCTAGATAGATACTGAACTCAATGCACGAAGGCCTGTGAATTCTGCAAGGATTACTTCTGATATTGAGCTTGTCTCTTATTTCTTGGCACAAAATTAATAGTGTGAAGATAACCAGAAACTGGGAGATTGGGTTATCTTAATGAAATAATTGGATACTTTTGGAGTAGCATAAGACAGGATGACATTCAGTAATTTAAAAAGCAGACACACATTTCTGGTAAAGCTGGCAGCTCTTAAAGTGGAAACACATTTTTTTTCTCAGGATAGGGAGTAAAGAATTGTTGCCGTTATTCAAAGCTCTGATAAATCTGCTTGGGGAATAGCGTTATGGTTCTCTCAACAGGCTTTGAAACTGGAAAAGATTTCTGAGTAGGAGAAATAATTCCTAGGATATGTGAAATATGAGGTCTATTGCACAAGAAGAAACTAGTAGAATTTAGCTTTCTTAGCTTAGCAAAATGAGACTGCAAAATGCAAGCACTGCTCTATCTTGTGCAGTCCTGCAGGAGGTCCTGTGTTATTTGCAGCCATGAAAGCAATACATATTGCCTGGTTGGGTGTTTAGACTTGAAGCCAACTGTCTTGTGACTGTTGGTTCACACTGTGTAGAAGTTACTGAATATTAGCAAAAGCAGAGGAGCTATGGCTAGCCTCTAACATCTTTAAGCTGTTTTCTTTTGTTCCAGATAGGCTTCAACAAGTATGGCACCAGAGCCAAAGGTATTTTTTTTCTCTATATTTAACATGTTAATTTTTGAGTGCTCTCCTTCCCTTTGCTCCTTTGATGTTTGTTGAAGCCATCTGGGCCTGCACTTAATTTCATTTAGTAGACAAGTGTAAGTGTTATCCTGAATTAAGGTCCTAGTTGTGATACTAGCTATATTACTTTAAAAAAACAAAACAAAACAAAACCCCAAACCAACCAAAACCTAAAGCATTTAGATGGAGAATAATTTATTCTCTTAGGTTAACATTTAAATTGGCATGTACCGTCTATTGCTTTATCACAAAATGAATCATTTACTATGCAGTTTTGCCGCCTTCTCAGGAGATAAGAGAGAAAGGGGATCCCTCATCCTTATGAGGAGATGAGGTGTCCATTTCCTCTGCCATCTTTTCTTACCCTTAACAAAAATGCATGGGGTAACTAAAAGTTTTCCACATCGTCCGTTATTTCAAAACTTTGACAGGGTCTGTCCTTTCTGCCAGGGATGTCCCATAGGACAAACTTCTTGGAGTTTGTAGACACTCTTTCTCTCAGAATCTAGATAGAATTAATTCGTTGCCACACAAACACCTCTAGTAACACCTTCCTCACTGAAATTGCCTGTGGGCCCCTTGACTATACATTCAAGACTGTCAGTTGTCCGTTTCTTACCTAGAGAAGTTCAGATGGTAAAACTGACTGATCTGCTGTAGTCAGTCAGCAGGCACCCCCCTGCAGAAGAGGGGATGCCTCTGACGTGTAGGTTTGAACTTTAAATGTCATTATGAGAAGCACACAGGTAGATGCTGTTCTCGTATGCCAGAGGCTCTTTTTCTGTCCTCATTATAATGTATTTGCACTTCTGAATTAGTAAATTAGTACATTGACCAAGCTTTTCTACAAGTTTTTGGTCTCTTGAGAATATGAGTGCTCCTTACAAACATATGAAACACAAGGTGTGTCACTTGTATGCGCTAAATTGGTGTAGTTTTTCCTTGATAGTTTCTAGCACCTAATACACCACCATACAAATGCACTGAATCCTGAAACGAGTACAATATTCAATGCCTTTTGCTTATAAAGTGTAGTCTCAATACAGTGTGAAAGTCCTTTTTTTTCTATAAAGTAATAAATTAATAACATGAACATAACAGAAGGTACCCAGACTCAAAATGAGCATTACCTCCCACTTCAGAAGAACACTTCTTCTGCCTGGAGAGATTACTGTAGTTGCATTATATGATATTCTGGGCTTGTTCGTGAGTTCTGGTAAAAGTGGAAAAAGACGGAGACATGTGCTCATATTAATCAGTTCGATCTTCATATTTTCAACAGTATCTGACAATGCTATTTCACGTAATACAAGATTTGAAAAGGCTTTTACATTCACGCTTATTCCCAGTAGGACAAGACTATATTTCACTTACTGTGAGGGACCATAATCTCTTTACTCCAAACGCAAACACAGTCGAGACCATCCTTGGCTATGCATCTGAGCTGAACAATGTATGAAGACATAGCATTTAAATTTGAAATGGTGACATTGACAGCATTGCTTTCTACAGGCACCTAAAAACAAATGATGTTTAATTTATGTGGCAAAATATTATTCTCAAATGTTACAGTATGTCTAAATAGATTGATGTGACTGATGTGGTAAGGAGCATGGCTGGACTGAACGTACGGCTGCCTATGCCATAGCACCAGAGAAGTAATGTCTATCTGCAGCTGATGATGGCACTGGAGCTCCAGTGACTGTACAGGGAATGGAGATTGTCTTGAAACAAAGACACCACCTGTGTCTAAGGAAATCCCTAAGCTGAAAACTGTAGGAGAAAATATGATAGAAAACTGTTGCTATATGCTTGAACTATTTTACACTCTTCCTTAGACATCCATTGGTGGCTGCACAGTATCCTGTGTTAAATGGACCTTTGGTCTGACCAGTTCTAGGTGTTATGACAGTTTTGGCAGAAGGGTTATCGCAGATTGAAATATTTGTTTTAGCTTTTTTCTGCTGCAAAGTTTTGTTTTCTTAGTTATCACAAAACTGTCACAAAAACCCCCACAACACACAATATTACAGAAAGACTCCAAATCTCCTATAGAACATGAGGGAAGTGAAGTGGATTTAAGACTCAAGTGTTAAATTAAATTAAATTAATTTAAATACATTAATCCTACTCTTGATAAACACTATTTCTCAGCTAGCTTTATACATCCTCTGTGCTTGTATGCCCACACTGACCCTTTCCCTCCAGTCCCACCTGTAAATGCAGCCTACATTCATGTGATTATGAAGAGTTTACAGCCTAAGTTCACAGGATCAGCTGGGACATGAGAGATAATGAATATTCATGATCTGTAGTCTTTCAGCACTCGGTTATTCTCATCACCCATTGTGGCTGTCTCTACCAGTCCTTCACATTACTAGCTCAAATCTCCTATCTCCCCTGTCTCCAGAACCTGTAGGACATGCATTTTTACTGCTCTTAACTCTCTGTTCTTCCACATGCTGTGTTCCAGACTGTCTGCACATGGTTATCTACCTGTTGCACTACCTGGTGGAGTACGCTTGGGTATCTGGCTGTCCTAGAATGGTCTAGGACTTATATGTTAATGAATAAGGGGACCCTTCCAAGACTTCACATTCTTTGTACCAAGATGAAACCTTTCTTACATGGGCCTCTCACAGTACTCCTTCTGGAGTGGCTAAACAAAGCAGCAGCTAGCTATGAGAGAAATGAAAAAAATATCATAGGTCTTCTGATATAAAGGGAAGAACATGGGAGATTCTGGTGGTACAAAAGAAGCGAAGAGATGCCTAGGAGAGCAGAGATGCCCAAGAAGTGGGAACAGTTGTTCTTTAGACAGTTTTCTTCTTGGGGTTCTACCCGGTAAACACATTTTCTTCATCCAATGACAGGTAACAGAGCTTGAAAAACAAACAATTTCAGGGACTCAGGGATAGAAACCATGCATTTGTGCAGGCCTGCTGGTGAAGCCTTTGCACAATATGCTGGATGGCAAGGAGCAGAATAAGCAGCCATTGCTGCTGCATGCAGATCTTACTGAAATTATGACTGGTTTTCCACCTCTTTCTTAGACCCTTTAGTTTTAGGTACTGTCCTCTTGCTGCACCATGTTATCACTGTTGCACATACTAAAATGCATCTGGAACTGATCTTGTATGATAGCAAAATTATTACCCTTCTTGTCAAAGAAGAAAATCTGGAAAACTGATGCAAAACAAACATGTGTAAGGTATGACTTGTTGCCTTAAAAATCACAGCAACCTGATCTCTAATCAGTTTGAAAATTTAATGATAACAGGAAAAAGAGTAATATTGCCCATCACTTAAAGTGTAACCAGGATTTGAGTTTGTATGGCATATCTGATACCCTCTTCAGCTTTTTGCATTGCTGATGGTTGTTGTGTCTTATAGACAGGCTAATGAACCAGTTGACATGCCATTCTGTTTTGTTTTTTTTTTCCTCTATAAAACTATTAACCTTTCTCTCCCAAACAGCTTGGGATCTGTTAGAACAAAACTAAGAGAGCTTTGTGAGATTGTCTGCATGCTGTGCCTCCTTGCTATCCCTGTTGTGTGCTCTTCAGCAACATCCTGTTGATGTCCTGCCACACATGCTATGTACTGCTGAGCTGATAGTGAGGTACCTCATGTTCTCAAGTGATTGTCATCTGGAAGTACTTACCAGGGACCACCGAGTGGATTCTGTGAGTGCCTCTCTGTATCTCAGCTCATGTGGCGTAGGAGCTGCAGGCAGATCCCACTTTATTATTAATTGGTTTGTGATCTGATAAGCATTGATGTTAGATGGTGTCAAGCACTTCCCTAAAATGGGGAACATGCAGCTGTTATAAATGCGGGAGAAGCAGGAAAGCTTTGATAATTATGTCTGTCAGGTGCGGTCGATAAAGAATAAAACACTTGGCAGAGAATACTGAACACTGAAAGATCTTAAAAAGACCAGAAATAAATAATTACTAAATCTTTATGTTATCAACAAAATAGGGTTGTTTCTCTTGCCTTTCTTTTGTGAATGCTCTACTGATTTCAGGAAGACCCTTTTTCTAAGCGGGTGCTATTCTGAGGGAGTCTGAAAGGCAAAATCAAAATTGGAAGAGTACCTATAATCGTAAATTGTATAAAAGATTTCCAGAATGTCTTCCAATTTCAGCAACTGTGTTAAGCTATATAATTGTAAGTGCAAGTATGTTTCTGTCTTTCCCACCAATAAACACAAGGTGGCCAAAAGCCTCCAGAGGAGGTCATAATGATAATTTGGGTTGTGCTGGTAGTGCCCCTCAGCAGTGAGAAGCACTGTTTTTTTTCTTGGACCATCATTACTCTGAAAAGGTGAAGTTTTGAGAAGCCCTTATCTCAGTGATCAGATACTGTAGGAAATCTTTAAATAAACATCTAAATGACATAGTTGATAGGATTTATTTTTTCATATCTCCCCTGCAGCATTGTGTAATGGGTAAGTGGCCTTCAAAAAGAGTTGAACTTTGAAAACATTTCTCAAAATGCTAAGGCTCTGTAACAATGATTCCTTAAGTGCATGGTACTGAGTCAACTTGCTCTCTGTAAAACAATAAAGAAGTCCAGAAAACCATCAAATAGAGCACAGGAAGCTGGTTAAGCACTGTACACCAATATCACTATACATTTTTCTGAATATGACTATTTTATAGTCTAGCAAATGATTTAAAGTAAAACCCTTCTCCCGTAAAAGCTGGTACACTTCTGCTGTTGACTTCAGTAAAGATTTCATCCAAGGAAGCCAAAACTGCAGCTTAGCTCTCTGAATCAGTAAAAATAACAAGTGTATATTGGGTGCTACAATTTTGGAAATCATCTTTAAGAAAATATTACCACTGCTTCATCTGGGCACGGTAGTAACACAACTCGTGAAGATGCTGTACCTGCTTTGCTTGGCGTAAGTGAGATGTTCTTTCCTTTCACGCAGCTGTCATGGGCGTAATTCACTGCTATCCAAATAGATGCAGATCGCTTGATGTAGAGATCCTTTCGTTCTATTGTGATGGAAGGTGATGATGTGTTCCGTTGAAAAAGTTTTTGTATTCTATCCCTTCAGAGAAAAGGAAGCAAAATGAAAAACAGACATTTTATCGGATTATAGTTACTCTTTCCTCCCCCTGCCCCAGAAAGCATCATTACAGCAATTGATAGTTTTCCAGGTAGCTATATACAAAATTCAACTGAGATCTTGAAGGTGAGGCCTGTGCAGCTTGAAACAGCAAGTGTACTTCCAGTAGCCTAGTAACTTTAGCAAATTTAAACATGCAAATCCTTGTTGTGTGATGGGAACTGTTAAATTCCTTAAACTTGTTAGGCACGGCATGAATCAAGACAAAATCCATATGGCCTTCTTTTGTACTTACAGTGGGATATAAAGAGCATTTAGAAGTTATAAAATTAGGTTAGAAATTACTTCATACAGTTTACTTGGCACCTACCATAGGGGGACCTAAATTCCTTTGAACAGCAAAATTTCCCAGTTAGCTGAATCTAAATTACCACAAAGGTATGAAAAAACTCTTATGAGTTATATGCCTGTCTTCTGACTTCTGTTCCTGCAAAGCATCAGTGTCTGACAGAGACGTTTAAATGCCACCTCAGCCCTCAGCCCTGTAGACTTCTCCTGGTATACCTCATGCACACAGCACAGAGAGTCCAGGATGTTTAAGGCCTTACATAGGAGGCTGTTCCTGTTCTGCTCAGGGTTTTTTTTTCCCCCCATCTCTCTCTCATTTACTCTCTGTCACACACAGGACAGACTTTTTTTCAAGGTTAAAGCTGTGTCAGTTCAATGTTCTTAAAGAAATGGGCTGGCATACTAATTGCCTGTCTACATATTTCAAGAATTAAATGTGCTGATCATGATACAATATTTAATAACGGAATAAAACCACTTGAAAGTTCCCCTGCCTTCTGCTTCAGACTAGTTGTGAATCAGCCATTAATATTTCAAAGCATGATTTCAAATGCTTGGTTGGAACTTCTCTGTGGGAGTGTTTTTCTTTAATGCTTTTCTTCCTGACAACTAAATCATAAGGAGCAAGGATAAGGAACTATTTCAATGTCAAACTGATGTTACTTGCAGAAAGGGATGATGCCCTCTTCTAGGCAAGCAAAAAGCTCTTTTAAATGTTTTTGTTTTCCTTTTAACTCAATAGAAAAGGAAAAAGGAAGTTTTTCTTTAAGATGACTGGGCTGAAGCCCAGGAAGCCTTTAAGTTCTGTCTCTGTCTTGGGAAAATCAACATCTCTGGGAGGTAATTGCCTCCCTCCTCCCTCACCCATCTCCTCTTTCACTCTTTTACTGCCTTCTCTGTTCATAACATCAACCCTGCAGCCTAGAAACAGCAGGGTTGTCTGATTTTGGCTGAGGACTCTAAGAGCAACTAGCTTACAAATACTTCAGCTGATAGCATTTCTATAGAAGCAGAGCTGTTTCACAGGTGCTTCTTGCCTTCCAAGAAATTGGGGCTCCATGAAGACCCAAGAGGCAAGATGACAAATGCAGTGGGGTTTGGTGCTTATTGCAGGTCAGCATCTGCTGCTACCTCCGGGGGGAAAATATTGAAGGTGATGGGGGAAGTAGCCTCACCCCTGAGGTGGTTGCTTTGCTCAACTGTACTGTGCAAAGATCACCCTGGGGAATTTCCAAGTGTAGTGAAATTTCCTTTAGGAGATGCTCCTGACAACAGCTCTTTTTAATGCAGAGTGCTGAGTTATGTGGCAAAATAATCAGCAATGAGTACCAGAATTTGCCAACGGCAAACAGTGTTGTATCCTGTGTACCTCATGATACGGTCTAATGGCACAGATCATGTCTTCTGATCTCACTTCTTTCTAAACATACCCTTAATCACATGGGAGATCCCAGATATGTATATAGAAAATGATGAAAATCCATTTTATAATGCAAGTAATGATACATAAGTCTGCTTTTTTTTTTTTTTGTTTGTTTTAAAACACCGGACAGATGTTGATTTAATCTGCCTATCTACATTTTACCTGACTTCTTTGCTTTACCTTTCTCAAAAAAGGCACAAATGAAGATACTTATATTTTAAGGTAATCATTTTAAGATTAACCCTACAAGTTCATTCCGTCTGTGAAACAAATACTTCATAATTCACAATTCGGTAATTGGTGAGTGATCTCTCCCTGCCCTTATCTCGACCCAGGAGTCTTTTGTTATATTTTCTCTCCCCTGTGCAGCTGAGGAAGGCAGTGACAGAGCGGCTTTGGGGGGCACCTGGCCTCCAGCCTGGGTCAACCTACCACACTCTTATCAAGCTCTTACCAAATCAATAGGTATTGATGAGATGTGAAGAGAGATTTTGACCATTACTGTGTAACAACCTACAATGTGATGAAATAGTTTGGAGCAAAACTCTGGCGGGCAGGAATCATGCCGAACAGCAATGACAGCTTTTGTTTTCTTTTAGACTTACCATTTTAAGAATATGGTATAACTAATGGTATTCGGAGCACTGGGTACTGGCAGCCAGGTACAGGTTAGATCCTCACTTAATTCTTTGTAGCATACCAATTCATTGTCCCAGTCTGCAAGATGAAAACATGTGGACTGGAAAAGACCCATCACAGGCAACTGTTTACCATTAACCGGTGCGAGACGACTATGAGAAGCAAAACCAAATACGAAACAGGCTAAACCCTTTTGTGCGACAAAATAAGAACTAGCTGTGTGAGTCCTTACGCCATGTTTATTCTCAAGGCAAGTAGTTCACTAACGTTTAGAACAAGGGACACAGACATTTAGAAAGAATAAACCTTATCAGTCCTAATGTTTCCAAGTAAAACCAAGTTTTTCTACATGAAGGTAGAAAATGTCAATAACTATAATGTTGTGTACCCAACATTATAGTGCTGAAATGCTTGCTATCATGTTTCCTACAGCTTTGGTATTGTTACAACTTTGAACTGTGTTTCTCTCCTACAATAGTGACATCTTGTGTGCTGCTTGCCTCTGCACTTATTTAAAGCTTAATTTATTTATTTATTCATTTTCAATTCTGAATGAAGTATCTTTTATACTTCCGGAAACACTACTGCATTCTTTGGCTAAAAAAAAATGCAGAAACAAATTGCATACATTCAAGGAAGTATGACTAGCTTTTGGCCCTCTGCTTTGAGGAAACCTATTGCAAGGTAATCTTCTTAAACCAGATGATAAAATCACTGTGAACTTCTGCCCTAAGAGGCCTTAGATTTTCATATCGCAGCTCTGCTCTGGTTTCAGAGGAAAGCTGGTGAGGGACTGTTCATCAGGGAGTGTAGTGACAGGACAAGGGGTAATGGGTTTAAGCTGAAGGAGGGTCGATTTAGATTAGATGTTAGAAAGAAATTCTTTACTGTGAGGGTGGTGAGGCACTGGAACAGGTTACCCAGAGAAGCTGTGGATGCCCCCTCCCTGGAAGTGTTTAAGACCAGGCTGGACGAGGCTTTGGGCAACGTGGTCCAATGGAGGGTGTCCCTGCCCATGGCAGGGGCGTTGGAACTAGATGGTCTTTGAGGTCCCTTCCAACCCAAACCATTCTATGATTCTATGATTAACACAGTTCCCATCTGACAGACAGTGCCTGTCTTGCCACTGTGCTTCTGGAAGCACTCAATTTTTTGCTGAAATCTGTACAAAGCATTGGCTTCTGGATCTGGGGAGCAAACCCCTTTGCTCAGGGAGTCGCTGTGACTTGGGAACCCTGGAGAACCAGGAGCATCTGCCTTGCATGGGAGGGAGGCACTGCTCACCCACAGGATTATATACCAGAGCTAGCAACAGCTCTGCCTGGAGAATCTTATAGACTGTTAAACACAAGTTTATAGTATTTTTGAAAGTATAGGCCAGAACTGACCGTGCGCACCCTTGTGAAACATCTTAGAAATAAATGTCATGCAATTAAGTTGGGGGAAAAAAGAAGAGAGGGACTACATTTTAATGACTAACACCAAGGGCCAATGTGATATTTCCATAATTTCCAACTGGCAAGAATTACTGTGGAGTTTCTTGCAAAGCATTATACACTGCAGCGTAGGACTAATCATCAACAGTAGAACTCATTGACTAGACTCCAGAATTATTCCAGAACCATCAGTCATCTCTATCAGAAGTTCAGAATGATGCACTATTGCTGGAGAAAACAATATGCCACTTATATTACTAGCTTCATAAGGATCACATTATAGAGCAGAAGGAACATAAGTTTATGTGTAAAATGATTTGTGCTTAATCTTTGGAAAGAAAAATATGGGGGTTTTTGCAACTGAATATATTAGAAAATTAGAAGGGTCAAAGCCCAACTAGAAATTAATCTGGCTACTGCCATAAAAGACAATTAAAAATGTTTAAGTTTTCAAAATTAACTAACATAACAAGCTCCAGAATAAGTGCTGGAACACAAGGTTCTATTTTTGGAGTTGAAGACTAATACTAATATGAAAGAGCTTTGAAATAGATTTGAAGGGGGGGGAGGGGATAAAACCAGGCTTGCTAGAGATAAGCCTGGGGGCGGCACACCAATGTTTGTGGGATGATGTGCTAGTGAGGTCCTTCAATCTGCCATCTTAGTGGAGACAGGAGATGGAGAGCTGTGTGGCAGGAAAGACACAGGGGTTATTGATTACTTAGAAATCATGGAAGCACCTGAGAATGGTCGGGTAGGAATTAGGGCTTCTCCCCTCAAAGCAATGATGGGATCAGTAGCCCAGGTGAAGTGCATCTACACCAATGCATGCAGCATGGGCAACAAACAGGAGGAGCTGGAAGCTGTTGCGCAGCAGGAAAACTATGATATAGTTGCCATCATGGAAACATGGTGGGATGATTCGCACAACTGGAGTGCTGCAATGGATGGCTACAAACTCTTCAGAAGAAAAGATGAAAAGGACCTGGGGGTGTTGGTCAACAGCCAGCTGAGTATGAGCCAGCAGTGTGCTCAGGTGACCCAGAAGGCCAACAGCACCCTGGCTTGTATCAGAAAGAGCAACGGCCAGCAGGACCAGGGAAGCGATCGTCCCCCTGTACTCGGCGCTGGTGAGGCCGCACCTTGAGTGCTGTGTTCAGTTTGGGCTCCTCACTACAAGAAAGACATTGAGGTGCTGGAGTGTGTCCAGAGAAGAGCAACGAAGCTGGTGAAGGGTCTAGAGCACAAGTGTTATGAGGAGCGGCTGAGGGAACTGGGGTTGTTTAGCCTGAAGAAAAGGAGGCTGAGGGGAGACCTTGTTGCTCTCTACAACTGCCTGACAGGAGGCTGTAGCCAGGTGGGTGTTGGTCTCTTCTCCCAAGTAACAAGCAATAGGACAAAAGGAAATGGCCCCAAGTTGTGTCAGTGGAGGTATAGATTGGATATTAGGAAAAATTTCTTCACCAAAATGATTATTAAGCATTGGAAGAGGCTGCCCAGGGAAGTGGTTGAGTCACCATCCTTGTGTAGACGTGGTGCTTAGGGAGATGGTTGGACTTGGCAGTGCTAGGTTAACAGTTGGAGTTGATGATGCTAAAGGTCTTTTCCAACCAAAATGATTCTATGATTCTATACATATTTTTCAGCTGAAGGGAAGTTAAACAGTGATGACATTCTTAACTCATTTCTAGTCTCCTGCGGTTAAGCTTATTTTAGTATTTAAAAAATCTCTTATCAGAAATGGTAGTGATAAAATATGACTGTTTTGCTTTGTATCTTACTGTCTGAACTATTAGTTCAGAAGAATCAGCTAAGATGTCTCAAAGTACCACCCACACTTTAAAAAAAAAGACCCAGAAATATTTTTTTTTCTCTTCAGAAAAATAGATAAAGATCTCAACAGGTACAAGATACTTAAGGTTATAAAAATGATTTTTTCCTGAGGAGTAGAGTCACATGTTGTTTATATCTATTAGGTTTAATGACTTGCTAAAAGACCTATGAATCTTGAATAAGAATTGTTTTGGTATTTGATAAGTAAATATGATTATCTCTGGAGTGGGTGTTATAGCACGGTTATGACATCTTATAAGATAAAAGATCAGTCCTTGTCTTTTCCTCATTCAGAGCCATTTTTTCCTACAACCCAAGTTACAGAGTATTCTCGCTATTCTTTTCATCATTCAAATGGCAACTGTGTATTCAAGTTAAAAGTTGGTTTGGACCAACATGTGTGCCAAACAAGTATAGCTCAGACTTTAATACCCTCACCCTATAATACCTCCATTCTCCTACTAAAAGAAAGGTGCTTTTCTAATAAAGTTGTGCTATATCAGTTTAGGTATGTTCAGCTTCCTTTTGGAAAGGCAGAGATCAGGTATTCCTGGTTTCTGCAGTGTTGTGAATAATTATTGAATTCTTTGCTTTCCTAGTCTGACCACCTAACCAAATCTTGGTCACCGCACCCATTCACATGGTGCTTTAACAACTGGGTAAAGCAGCAACCGCTCTGACATTCTCCTCCCCTCTTACTCTGAATCAAGCATTTCCTTTCCTTGGTGTTTCTTTGTTGTTGTTGTTTTAAAGTAACACCTGAAACCAAACCCTTTTTGGAACTTATTTCAGAGAATAAAATTTGTACAACTTCATGTTAATACGTTTGCAACATACTGCTCCCAAACCTATTTGAAATAACAGTTTTGGAGAAAGTGATGAGAAGGAAACATTTTCACTCTTCTACTAAATTTCTACTAACTTCCTCCCTAAATAATTTCTATTAACTGAGATCCAAGTGGTGGCCATAGTGTTGCAGTCCTGTCTCTGCTTATAGAAGAACAGGGGGTTGTAGTGTTCTTCATGATCTCAGTCTTTTACAAAAAAGGCTTTCTCTATGAGATGGTGGTATTAGAACAAACTAAAAATAGTAGATTTTATGTGTGAAAATAGTGTATTAGCTCAACTAACACCCCAATGCACCGCCCTGCTGCCAGTATACTGAGGTTCTATGCTACTTTGTCACGATGAACACAATGAATACTACACACCGTTGGTTTTTTTTTTTTACTTGTCCTATTTGTAGGTATTAGTGTCCACATGCACATTACATTTTTTCCTAGTGCTTTTTTGTTTTACTGTACTGCTTCCCTTTAATGAACATGCATATTAGTTCTTCCCAGCCCTAGAATAGTACTAGTCCTGTACCATGACTATGCTCCAAGAGCTAAGAAAATAAAGAAATTTTTTTCTCTGTCCTAAAAACATCACAATCCAGTTTGTTCTTAAATAAAACAAGCTTATTTTTTTCACTGTAGAACTTCTTGTTTTTCTTCTTGTGTATCTGTTTTTCTCAGTAACGCTTTAGTAGAATTTAGTCTGATTGGCTAATAGCAAGGAATAGAATATTATCCATGGCTAATTTCAGAAAAATATAGTCCTCCCGATGATGTCCTATCCAGTGCCACCGTGTACTCAAAAGCCTGTCTCCTCTGCTGTGTCTCTTAGCAAGCAGGGTATTTCTGCCTACAATGAATTCAGCATGAAGTACATCAGATGACCACCAGCTGCTGTGTAATAACCGCTATTAAAATGCATTGGAACAGTCCTTTTTGCTATTAACAGTATTTTATCAGTTAAATGCAAAGCATAAATAATTGTCACGCATAAACATTGCTGATTCTATTGTCTTTTGAAATCACGGTAATTTGTCCAGAGACTACACACTAGACAGGATTTATTCACAGCTTGTGGATTACCTCTAGGTAGCCGTAAATGCTCCACCATCAAACAGACACATCTGTCCATGCTGTCCTGGAGGGGCTTTTCCCCTTCAGAAATCTGCAGACGTTTCTTTGCAGATAAAATCTCTCCCGCCTGGCGCCCGCAGGCAGCGCGGGGCTCCGCGGGAGGGGAGCGGGGCGGGGCGGGGCGGGGTGGCGCTCGGCGGCCGCCAGGCGGCGCCTGGGCACGGGCGGGGCGGCGGAGACCCGCAGCGGCTGCGCGCCGAGGAGCGCACCCCACCCCCACCCCCACCCCCCCAATAATTTCGGGTAGCTGGTTTCTTTCAGCAATGACGGTCGTCTTTGAGCTTAAGTAGGTATTACGCGAGAAGTATTTACCCACCTCGGAGCTGCTGGCAAAATGGAAAATCCCAGTTTATGCAGTTGCAGGAATCTGGGGAATAAAAAGGAATCGTTTAACGAGACAATTGTAAAAGCTATAGGGAAAAAAAAATGTTACTGGCTGTCGTTTCTCCTACCCACAGAACTTAACTGGGTCATGATTTTGGTCATGCAGCCTTGCCTTTGAGTAACATTTAGAATTTTTACTATTTATAAGCAGTAGTAAGTTATGCAGCAAATCAAAACTCACCTATTGCAAATAAAAAGATAGCTGCGAGCAGAGAGTTCATCTTCTCTGTAAAGAAGCATAATGATTAGCGTCAACATTACACTGTCCTCAGGCTATTTTTCACACTTCCTCTTCAAACTTCTTATTCATTCCACTACCTGTAATGTTACTGGCTGAACACAAGTAATAGGTTTATTAATGAAAATGTGAGGGGCACTTCAGCTCTAGGTTATTAATTATACTTATTAAATCCTAACAGCCCTTCTAAAAAACCAGAAACCTTCCCTTTTTGGTGTTTGTAAGAAGTCACAGTGAGATTCTTAACAGTGTCTGATATATCAGCAGTCCAAACCAAATTAAGCTTATGCAAGTACTTCAAACTCCTTTGAAAATCATAGCCTAAATGGCAATGTGAATTAGAGATAGTGATATCAATAAAAAGTAAGTCAAGGTGTTTGACTTACTCTAATATGAATACTTGGATACTGTAGAAATAATAGCAGCAGAAGACCCTGTCTGTCTTCACTTTCTGACTTCTTCCCCCATTTAAAGTAATTTCACAACTGCAAAGACGCTATATCTACATTGTTGGTACCAACACTGGGAGTCCTACTGTAGGAAAAAATCACAACAGCTGTAAATCAAGTGTGGCTATAAACTCCACATTCATTAAGTCTGGTCAGAGTACATTTAAAATAACTCTGAGCACAGAGGCCACCAGAGCCACAATAGCTGTTGCTGCTAAAGCAGTAAAGGGAAATTTTCAGAAAATTTCATTATTGTGGGAAATTTTCAGAAAATTTCACTACTGTGGGAAATTTCCCCTCTGGGCTTAGATAACTGCAATCAGAGACTGGATTCAGACCTACCTGGTGATAGGCAAATTATTAACTTATCTTGGCAACCATGCTATATTTCAGGTTGAGTATTGAATAGAAAAAAAAAATTCTGTTTAAAATGAATCACTTTCTTAAATAGAGTTACGGGCATGCTTCTGAGTCTGGTCTACAGTAGGAGTGGGTGACTAATGCACTGACTGTATCTTATCAGATTTTCTGAAGGGCACAGTCATGAAATGCAAGTGAACAAGGAATTCTACTGCATGTTACAGGGGGTTTCCTAGTGATGAAATTTTTTGGGCTTGGGAGTAAGCTCTGAAATGCTGAAGGCTGGTGGATACAGCATGTGCATGTAGGTTTAAAACCCCTCTTATGTGAGTGAGCCAGAAATCAGCCTTGACAATTCTTCCCGCAAAGAATAGCCAAAAGGATAGTGTTAATTTGTGAGCAGTAAGGAACAAAGAGAAAATGCAAGTCACACGTGAGAGAGATTTTGACAGTGGAGGTTGAAGAGTTAGAGACTCAGAGTAGCATAGAAGTCAAGAATGAAAATCATGTAAGTAACTCAATGCAAGAGCAGGAAACTGGGTTCAGCATGTGCAGAATTAAGACAGAACATACTGAAGAGAAATAAACCCAATAAGGCAAGTCCATATTATCTTTGCTGGAGCTCTAAGTCTCAGTATGAATGTTACTGTCATTTAAAGAAAAAAGTCAATTGTAACAAGTACAGAAAATACATTGCCAATCAAAATAGCAGAGGAGATAGACTCTTGAAACTGGAATTTGTCATAGAAGTAAAAGCCCATTTTTAATTATAGCTCAGCTATCAAGTTGCCATAGTAACACTCTAATGTATAACAAAAGCTGAATTATTATTTTCGAGGTAAATTTTGCACAGAACCACTTTTTCAATTGTTTAATATTTCAGCTCTTTCATTGCTACGTACTTGTATCATAACTGTAAATGCCTTAAGTTTTCCTGTTATTCAGATGATTATTATGCATCTTTTGTGATATGCTCAAAAGTGCAGAACAACTGGAGGATACCACCAAGTTTGTCTTATTTGTGACCTAAATGGTTTCTCAGACCTAGGTTTATGCATCATTATAGATGTGGTTTTCTCTGAATGCTTTTCGTTGTCACTTGCTTATTTAAATTCTGCAGTAAAAGACATGGCAGGGTCTTGGTCTCCCCAGAATGCAATCTTGAAATAAATTAACTCTTCTATTTAAAGTGGATTGGATCATGTAAATTAGTAGAAAACCCACAGCATCCTTCTCTGTCCCCTGTCCTAAGTTTATCTGTTAACTGCTACATTTCAGAGGAAGAATAATCTCTGAAGACAGGTGGGCACAGCAAGAAACATGCTGCCAGACCCCTTATCCTGCTCCATACCTGTGGAGCTCCATCTCTTGTAGCCTTGCCCATCACAGGAGGACTGGTCAGGCTGTGAGCTTGTGAGTACATTTTTTTTTGCGGGTGACCATTGTGCCCTTGAATGCTAATGAACCAGAAGGATCTGAAATCTTGTTTGCTGAATATGTCCCAAGAGAGTTTGGGTGGGTTATGTGTGACCAGCAGCCTTGTGAAAGTGCACTCAGAACCTGGTGGGCAGCTGAAGCAGAATGTAGACTGCAGAGAAATTGCGTTAGGAAAGGAATATTGCATTTCTGTTTGAAGTCTTACCTTGTCTGAAGTGCAAAAAGTTGAGGTCTTCATTTTCTCCTGGTTGAATCTGTATTTTTGCTAGCTTGCTGTTTTCTCTGCTGAAAAGTTCAGTGCAAATTGACTACGGTCGATCTGTTTCAGGCATATGGTAACAAATTCAATATTGTAGCAAATTAAAATTCAGTTTTGGCCTATTAGTGGTACATGCTGAAGTCCTGTATCTTTCCTCTATGAATCTAAAGTAGAGCTACACTATTTTTCACAAGCTATTTCTCATATAACTCTGCTTCTGATAAGCAGATCTCCAGGTCTGTAGAAGATCTGACAGATTATTACAGAATGTTTTTTTGCCAGAGAAATACATAAGTATCTGAATTCAAAGAGCAATTTTTCATATGATCTCTGAGAAAAAAATAAAAAAAAAACCCCACTCAACCCTCAGTCACACCCCCTGGGGGAAATTTGCCGTGATAGGGAGTGTCTCTGCCACACACTCTTTCATCCTTTCTGAGTTCAAGTTACGTCATGAAGCAGCTTATCATTCAAACAGTTCTATGCTATCTTAATGAAAATCACAATCTTTACCCGAACACATAGGCTGAGCAGAGACCATCAAAAAGTTTTTATAAGAGATCTGCCCTGGAGGGCAAAGTACAAAATCCAAGTACAGATGAAACATAAATGTCACTGAATAAACTAGACAGACAATGCAGAATGCAGAAGAACCAAAGATTTACATATTTGGGTGAAGATTCCTTTGGGGAAAGGAAAAGAAAAAAAAAAAAAAAAGGATGAAACTAAATTGATTTCATTAAGACAAATGTAGACTAAATTCTGCTGTACTAGAGTAGACCTGGGGTCTCACCACTGACAGTGATGTGATGCTAGATCTCCCTAAGCGCGGATGCAGAGTTTTGCCTAGTGTGTCAACTCGAATATTTATAAGACTTGAGGCAGTATGATTAGATGAGACAGGCAGCTTCTCTTTACTGTAGCACCATAGTTAGTGCTACAGGCTTGTTTGTGGGATAATGGGAGGAAATTCTGCCTGGGGTAGCTCAGACCAGTGGTTTGAAAACCGTGTTCAACAGACACACGTTGGCTGAGCTGCATGCAGAACTAGAGTCTACACATTGTGATTTGAATTGGAAAGAAGATCTTTACCTCTACTAGATCACCTTTGAGCACAACTCGCTTATCAATTTGACTAAGTTGTAGTCTCTGACTGCTCTGAAAATATAGTGCAAGAGTTTGCTTACGTTTGTGTTCATTATGTCTTCCTGTGTCACAAAGAGAATAATCAAGTATCATCCTTAACTTTCTCCATCACATTTAAGACTTTATTAAAGCAAACTTACTGCTTTTAATACACAAGCCGATGAGCAAGAAAATAAGCCTTCTTCCTTGCCATCCTGTTTGACTTACCCAGTGGGCCTGCATCTGCTACAAGCTGTTATTTTGGGTTATGCGGTGTGGAAAAAAGATAATTTGGCAAAAGCTTGTCTATGCTTTCCCCCCCCCCCAGCTCCCTGTACATGCTTGTGAGAGTAAGCTTTATCTTTCTGAAGTCTACAGGCAAGGTTGACCTTTTTATTGTTTGGGGTTTTTTTTAATGCTTGCTTTTTTATCCCTGAGGCAAGTCAGAGGAGATATAAATATCTGAGTCACTTCCCCACCCCCCCACCCCCCTTCTTTCTTTCTTTCTTTCTTCTTTTTTTTTCTCTGGGATTGCTCCTGGACAAAGAAATGCTTTCTAGTGAAACACAACTATTGTAGAAAGCATGTTTGGAGAAAGCCCAGGAAAGCAGTATGAAGCTCACTTAGTACAAAGCAGAAGGTGAACTTTCTTAACATGGTTCATGGTATGTTATCCTGCCCTTTCCACTTCAGTAACAGTGCATATATTTGTGCTGTTAGTGTAACTCTTTCACAGTCAGATTTTCTCCATGGTAATTTTTCTCTCAGAATTTTATCCAGCATAACTGGGCTGCCAAGTCATCGCCTTTTCTTAATTCAAACCTTTTCAAGAGTCTTTCCTGTCCTGGAACAAAGCGATTTAAAAATAGTAATTATAGTTAACTGAGTCATTAGGGTTTGTATGCATGCCCACTTGTGGCTTTACTACCTTTGGCCATTTTCTTTTTCCTTTCCCTGTTATTAGTCAATAGATAACCTGGGGGACATATTTTTTTGAGATATTATTTAATTAGCTTTATCAAAAGTTACTTCAGTGATCTTAAAATAATTCACAAATAGCTCTTTACCATTCCTGTGTAGAACAGAAAGCCAGGGAGGGGCTAGATTTGTCAAACTGGAGTAACAGCGTCGTGATTTTCATTGTCCTCTGTATCTTCCAGAGCTCAGTGATTGGAAGAAGTGGCTGCTCAGAACGAGGGATCAATTAAACTTTACATATGGGACTAACCACTGTGCTTTAGGACATGCTGGCATGGCCTGTTTTGAACCTCCCCTTCAAGATTATTCAGTTTTATATCAATACTAATTCACAAAAATCTCTTGAGCAAGGATTAGTACCTAGTGATTCAAATCCCATTTAAATATTTCAGCCATTAACCTGGAGCACCACATTACAGCAAGAGTGACCAAAGAGTGCCCCTACCCAAAATACCTAGCTATCCTAGTAGTTAGGGTACTCTTCTGACACCTGAGAAACCCAGATTTCTTGTATGCCTGGATAAGAATACAGATCTGAACCAACTTTTGGTTTTGATTTGTCTGCCAGTAGATTACTCCCACAGCCCTGATTATGGCCCCTTTGGAGAAAAAGCCTGTCTGTCCATAAACTGTGAACTTGTGGGTTTCTTGGCTTTTTTATAATACAGTGTGAATGTTCACACTCACTCTTAGCCTCCGGCTTAGGTTTGCTGCTAGGAACACAGCAGTACCAGGGGTGTCTTGGCTGCCTGAGGTTTCTGCCCTGCTATCAAGGGTAACAACTTCTTGCAGTTTCTGCTGTGAACTGAACTAGTTCCATCTTAAGAGTAGTGGGTTTTCTTGAACCCATCCCTCATACTGCAGGCTGTTCCTGAATTTAGCAATCCCTAGTGAGACTTCCTTATAGCTTCCAGCTTTATATTTATTCCTGGCTGGATTATATTTCTAAGGTTTTGTGCCTACTTTAAATATTTTCTTTCATGCCCCATACTGATTATCAGCCTGTGTTTTACTAGGTTTAAACAAGTCATTCTTTTCTGGTCCATGATTACATGAAAAATATTCCATTTTCCCAGTTATCTCATTAGTCTTTCTCTGCTCAGTTTGATTCTCCGAGATTTTGCTGCTAATGAAATAGTACTGAAGAAAAACACTTGCTACTGTTGCGCCTATTTCATCTCACTTTGGCTAATGGTGCTGTCAGGGCAAAGTGTCTTCCTGCTGACCACAAAGGCTTGTGCTTTCATTTCTGATTTCATGAAGTGTGGTTCAGTGGTCAGCACACACTCCTTAGTGTGACAGCCTGGGTCTGAACTGGCGGGGGGGGGGGGGTTTATTTTAAAAAGTTTATGACACCTCACAAGGAGGCTGATTTGTATGCTGGAGAGCAGAATGGAACCACGAGGTCATAATTTGGGCTTGTCTGCATGTGTGTGCCAAGGACCTGGGGAGCAGACAGGGCTTGTGTTTTGCAGTATGAGCATCCTCCACCTGCAAGCTGAGAGTGTGGAGCAGCATGATGCATCTCTGTGGCACAGTTGCAGAAGGAACCCTGACAAAGCAGTGCAGGCATGGTCTTGCTGTTTAAACAATGTATATAAAATTCATTGTGATTGAAAAAAAAAAAGAAACATAATGACAAAAATCGTAAGGGATATCTTCAATAAAAAAAGGAAACATTTCAAGCAAAGGTATGGATGGTTCCTTATGATACAGTAATGCCAAACTGCCCTCTGCAAATTTCCCTTTCCCCTTCTGAAGAATGCAAAACATACTTAGTTCTCTCCAGTTAAAAAGTTTACTCAAAAAATTTTCATAGGATTTTCTTCTGTTTTCTGAGGGAGAAAATAAAAAGATCAAATGGTAGTGGGTTTATTTAATGAGTTGTCTGCAAGAACTTTATAGCAATGTGATAGGGGACATGAGGTGAAAGTGGCTGCATGAGACATTGAAAGTCTGCATAATTACCATGATTGCAAGCTCCTTTTTTCATAAAGGGAGGGGAAGGCCGTGGAGGGAGAATGACAGGAAAATAGGAATCATATTAAGAGTGAAATGACATGCTGAAGAGTAAAACTGAACTGAAGAGCATATAAGCAACCCTGAAATTGGGGAAGTTTGGATCTAATCTTTGTGGCTTTTTCTCATTTACATAACGAATTGGCATCAATGGTTTAGTGCTCAATTTCCTCCTCAGGCACTGGCTCTTGGCAACAAAACAGTATCTGGTCAGTATGTAGACCCCAGTGCTTGGCTGACAAGACATGAGAAATATGGGAAGGACGGGCCTTCCAGGTTACAGAAAGGATTGCAGCAAGACGAGGTGGAATCACACTCAAGAGAAAATACTTAATTGTAGTTTGCAACTCCCAGACTGGGACTATTGGCAAAGTAAGAGCTAGAGTGAGCAGTGAGCTGGACGGCCTGTGGGTCTCTTGATCTTTTGGTTCTTTCTGAATGCTTAGAGGTAGATGGATATAAACCACAAGGTCTAAGCACACATAAGAGAGATATTTTCCCTGTAAAACAATCCAGGTATTAAAAGATCTGACTCTCTGTCCCACATGGCTGTAGACAGAAGCAAAGCAAGTGCTGCAACTCTGGGATAATACACTTTGCAGTTGTTCTGGGCAAGAAACAATCATATATATATATGTTTGAGAGATATATTGGTTCGAGAGGTTTGCTTTGTCTGTGTGGTTATAAGAGGATGTGAATGCAATCTGATATCTCTATATACCACCCTGTTTTTCAGAAAAGTGGGGCCTGGCTGAACAGGGGAGCGTGCCTGATAGCTGGAAAAAGCAGTCACTGACCATCAGTTAGCATCAGGTCATGTAAACAACCTTGTGGTGTCCTGCCCCACCTAACACAGGAGCTTATGCTGCCGTGGGAAGGAGACACATCGACTCTGAATGGCAGAAAGCTAGACATGGTTTATCAAAGCTACCTTGCTTTGCTTCTAAAAGAGAAGCTGTGGCCTGGCTTGTTTGACCCAACTTTCTGTCAGCATCACTTCAGTACTTAAGGAAGCTGGAGGACTAATTCCATGCTTAGCTATAACTTCTGCTTTCTAGAAGTGAAACAAAGTGAAAAAGCTCTCTCTTACAGGAAGGAACAACACTGCGACCAACAGAACAATTTTTATTTTATTTATCCCTTCTGCCTCAGGCTCTTAAATGAAACATGGGAGCTTCTGAGTCACCAGTTCCAATACTGTTGAAGGCATTTACAGTCAGCCTGTTTGTAAATTGGTCAGGCTCCAACTTAAAATTGGTTGTTTCTGATTCCTATTACTCCTTATAGAAAGCTATTCCAGAACCGTGCATCTCTGAGAACTATTTGGGAAAAAGCATCTGAGTGTCTAGTTTGTTCTCCCTTTTGGAATAATCTGGAGGCAGAATTATAAAGGAATAGTACAAATAACTTTTCTTTCTTCTTTTCTAGTATTCATTAGAGGGAAATACTCTATTGCGAGGCACTGCTATGTTTAATCCCTTGTCTTTGGAGTCATTGTGATAATGGCCTTCTAGTTCCATGTTTAATGGCAGCTTGGAGGTTAGCAATATTCTCTCCAAACACAACAGACTCTCTATATGATAAAAAGAACTTGAAGCATCCTTTGATGTAATCGATCTGTCACACGGCTCAATAAAGAAGGTCTGGATTTCCTTAATTTTATTATACTACATTACAAGTGGCATCACAAATGCATGGCACAAGAGGCATTCAAAATGCAATAATTTTCACTAGGTGTAATGGTCTTTAATGATATATCTTAGCCAGTAAGCATGGATAGGGTAGTGAAATGCAAAATCTAACTTACGTCCAATATTTCATACCAGCTCTTGAAGACTCTCTGTTCACTGTTTTCCTCAGTCCCTCCCAATCTGCACTTATCGAAGTACCTAGAATTTTCCACGGACTAGGAAATCATTAGCGTTAAAACTAAACTTGACTCAAGCGATGCCCATGGTCCTGTGTAAGCCATGGAGCATTGTCAGGTGGATCTAAAAACCCGTACTCCAGGCAGCACACACGGGCTAGTTGTAGAGCTGAGGCTGTTGCTGACAGGCCAAAGTTTGAATAATCATGTGTCTGTCAATCCTTCTGCAGTGATCGCCCTTTGGGTGGAAAGTAGAAGATCTTGTCCCTCTACTTCTCCTTCACTGATTTTTTTCCATACAAAACCTGGCTATGAGTTCTGTGAAGACTGCTTAAATTTGGCAGTGCCTCACGGTGACACAAATCCAGTAATGCCTTTTTTCTTAACTGAGTTTCTGAATCATGAAGAGTAAGAAAAAAAATAACACACACATCACAGATCTGAAACTTTGATAAGTTTCTGAGTAGTGTTGTGTAGGCTCTGTACATCTCTGTACATCAAGTTCTCACTCATGGTGCTGGATAAGCTTAGCACAAGAAAAGAAGTAGTTAATAGAGGGAAAATCCAAGAAAGGTCACATTTATTTACATTACTTTCTTACAGCTTATTTAAAGGAGAGGGTTTTTCATTAAAAGTAATTTAAAAAGTGAAAATTATAGTGCAGGCTAGAAGCAATTAATGTGCATCCTGTACTAGTTAATCTGCTCAGCTCAAGGAAGTTTATCTTCAGAGATCAAAAGACAAAAGTCAGACTCAGAAATATGTTCTCTCACGTCACCTTCCATGCTTTAAAGAGCAAAACTTAATGTTGAAGGAGATGCTGACACTCATGCTGAAGTATCTTTTTAGGGGCTCTAAGGGAGTTTGATAGAGCCAGCATTGTTTTTGTGAAAGTAGAGGTACGAGGTGCAAGAGTTGAAATTCACTGTAGCTTCAAATGTGGAAAACATACCAAGAAAGTTTTCCTATTTGTTCATAACCCATGACAAAAGGGCAAAATCTACTGAGACATATCTAAGTTACTGACAAACCCCAGAAATGCGGTGTTTGAGAATGCCTTTTCAGACAGTACTGCACAATGAAGTTGCATGATTTCAACTGCTGCTAGGAAATAAAGGAGCTTGACTCCCATCGCAGATATTCACAGCAGCCGCCATAGGAACCAGCAGTGTTTTGAACTGTCAAGTTATAGTTTAAACACCTTGTGCTGATGTGAAATTGTTTTATCTGCAAAAGTCTCGTCTGTGTAACCCGTATGTCCACATAATGCTGTCAGTCTGGACAGACTGTGTAGGCTGAAGAGCTGCTTGACAGTAGCTCTTTTTTGATTGAAAAAATTACATTAAGCTTCTCTTTCCATAACATCTACTAGACAATATTTTCTTGAAACAGAATAAAATAAACTCGTAGACTTTTCTAACACATACATCCTTAAACAAAAACATATATGCTCTTGAAGTAGAGAGGAATGGGAAATTATTTATATTCACAGAAACGTTCCAGTTGTTTTTACAACCAGCACAAACCAAAGATCATTTGAAAGTTCTTAAAAAAAACTTAAAATGAGAATGCTCTAGCCCAGAGGAGCTTTATGGTCCTGGCACTCTGAAATGTGACAGCCAAGAGCTGGAGTCAAGTGTGGTTTGGAGTAGAGAGCAGGTCATACAGAGCCCAGCAGAGGGTCCTCCTCATCAGCTTTTGGATACTCTTAATTTTTGTGCTCCTGTCTTCCTTCACTCCCTTCTAAAGGAGGCTAGGCAAAGCTGGTATAGTTTCACAAAATGTTCTTATGTGTTAACATTTTTCAGAGAAAAAGTGCTGTCAAAAATTCCTCATCCATTTCTGTATCTAAGCCTATTTGTGGTTTATATTGTATAACAATAACATAATAATTTACATAATTGAATTGCTCATAAAGGCTTTTATGACTGAATTTCCCAGATACATAGATATTGAATTGTTATAACAGCAAAAACATAAAACCACTACAGAGATTAATAAAGCTATCAAATCTGAGCTGGAGTTCTGCAGCCAACCAAATTTTTCAATTGGGGCGCAACAAAACATGAAATTATGCTGACATTTTCAAATCTGGCTTCCTGACCCCAGGCACCCGGTCCTTAGGTAGACAGCTATACAGTCACAACCTTGAATGACTTATTGCTTCAGAAAATCAGTCCTACAGTTGTCAAATGAAGGACTTCATGACACTGCAGAAAGCCAAGCTTGAAAATGTAGGGTCTGCTACTGAGGCCTGCAAGAGTTCATCTTGCATAGAACTTTGTGTATTTCACACTCAAAAGTAAGTGCTCCATTGCTGATGAATTTTGAGTGGCCCCCATCCACCCATGGCACCCAGCCCATGGAGCTGCTGGATGGTGAGGGCATGGCCCAGATGAGGCAAATGCTACAAGCCTCCTCCACCAGGTGCTGGACAAGGCCTGTGGATGTCTCTTCCCAGACACCTTTTTGGCAGCTTGAAGCTGCAAAGCCACTGGCCCTTTGCCAGGCCAGGCTAGGAGTGTCCTGCATCCCACCCAGCTCCCCGTACCTCAGTGAGGGGCTTGGCTTTTGTGTTTATTACCTCACAGTGACACCTGCTGGAAAAGGACCTTCATTTAGGCAGGGAAGATGTATTTTTAGCATGAATGAAACATTAACTGGATGCTAGAGACAGAACATTATGTGTGGCAACATCATAGAAAAGACTAGTGCAAGTGAAAAATACTGAGAAAGTATTAAAAACTTTCTGGGAACCACTGCAACCCCCTGAAGCAGCGCGTTACGTATGCCTAAAGACACGTAATGATTGACCAGTTTTACATCCAAGGTCTGGCACCAGACCAGCCCTCAGAGGAATGTGCTGCATGTCTCTGCACAGTGATTTCCGAGGATGCTGAAGTCCTCTCCCAGACATCTGGAGGGAGTCCGATCTATGGATGGAACAACCATTTTTCTCCAATTCCCATATTTTATGAAACCATTTTTTTCATTTATAAAGTGTGTAGTTCTTACTGGCAGTTCTTGTGGACCATCTCAGCTTCCCGTGGCATTCAGAAAGCCAAAGGAAGGTAGGGAGGAAATCTGCCACCGGGCATTCAGAGGAGCTATTCCTCTAACACAGACGTCTAACAACAAATTAAGACTGGATGGGCTTTTCCTACTCAAGAAAATACCACTAGGTGTCACTAAATGCCAGGGATGATCAGTACTGGTCTCGGGACGCACGCGAAAGCGGTAACACTATGCCTGTTTCATAGATACACCTGATTTGTAGCTATGGCTTTTTGCAATGACCAAAGTGTGAGGTCATTCTAGCTCTTAACAAGATTTGCATTTGTTTTGGGAAATACCTCCGGCTTCCAAGTAGTACACATAAACGCTCAGCTTTCTAATTGTAATGGAAATAGCTTATTTTATGTACAACATGGGTGAAATAATCTTGGTCTGTAAAAGCTGTTAAATTATACATGTATGCATTTGAGAGGAGCTACTTGGGTCTCAGGATTAAAATAACGGTGCTGTTTCACACATGGTTTTCCTGCCGTGTGTATTCAGTGATGTTGCACTCAGTGGAATTCTCCTCATCATCTTATGTAGACAAAGTAAAAGCTGCCCCAACTGTATTTGCTTTTAGAATACTTCTGTACATGCAAATTCAACCTGTATATAAGTGTTAGGACTGAGGCTGGCAATGTAACTTCAACCTCAGCTTTGTCCGACCCTCCTTTAATTTGTAGAGCAAGCATCATGTGGACCATTTCTTTTCTAAGTGTTGTTTCTGTCTCAGACTGAGTCATCTTTTCCTTTGAGGGCGTGGGAGGGCACAGAGAGACAGAAGGTTTTGAGCACAGTGGCTGAGCTGATTTTGAGAGGTGGATCAGAGGTCTTCCAGCAACCTCTTAGAGCAAACTCTGGTCCCTTCCCTGCCCCAGTGCCTGGTCTTTCTTCAGAAAGGAAGGATGAAGAGTCAGGATGTAATTGCGCACACCCAGAGAGCAGGACTAAGGGTTATGCTGCACCACAGCACAGATACAGCCGCAGAGTATGTGGCTACCTCTGTCTCTAGCATCTGCAAGGTGTCTCAGGTGGCAGGGATCTGTGCTGGAGCTACTGATGCTGGGCTCTGACCCATGGCCCCAGGCATAGCTCCATAAGGCGCAGCTTCTTTAAACTAGCAGTGCTGAGGACCTCCTGGGAAAACCCCTGAAGATACTTGTATTTCTTCAGTCGAATATTTGGCACCAAAGGCAGGATGGAAGTCTACGCTGGAAAAGGAAATAACAAAGTGAATACTGAATAACCATTCCTTCTACTGAAGGAACAGAAGTTCTGCAGAATAAAAAGTGGTGTTTGTGCTTACTGGTAATGACTGCTTCATAATGCATACAAGAAACTGCACTGAGAGTACCTGCTCAAGTTTTGTTCTTTGTCACATGACAGGAATATTGTCTGAATTTTTCCTTTGCCTAATGTACACTCTTTTTAATAGTTCTTTCAATATATATTCAGTTCAACCTCTCCTCCTCTGAGGAAAAAAATGCCCCCTCTAGTACCCCCGATTTTATAATTACAGTTTTCACTGACAGAAATTAATAATAATAAGCCTCTTATTGCTCTGATCATTTAGCTTGCCTGTACTTCTCTTCCCCACTTAGACAAACTGTTGCAAATTTTGATCTTTGATGTAGTCTTCTCATGCACAGAGCAGTAAAATTCTCTCTGACACAGTTTTTTCCATGTAGAAAATGGAGATGATCTTTTCTTATATACCTCACGAGAATGTTTCAAGTTTCAATACAAGTATGGTTGCAGGACATATTGAAGATGAAAAGCAATATATGATAAACATTACTTTGCACTACTTTGATCATAAAAGGCACATTAGTGATTTTCCTCATCTCTCAAATAAGCAGAAATGCTGTCCTTTCCTAGACATACATCAAAAATATATCTATAAAAGAGGAAGAAAAATAATTATAAGATAAAGAAGATAAAGAATTATAAATAAACAAATACAGAAGTAATTTATTTTAAGATGACAATTGGAATCTCTCTTACTTGGTTCTTTTGATCTCCTTGAGGCTCATTAAATTGTGGATGGCAGACCCTGCTTCCATATTTGAGAAAGAAGCTAGAGTGCTGCTTAAGAGCAAGCAAAAGTTTCAAAGGTAATGAGGCTTGGGACCTATGGACCACAAAGTATAGATTGATTTGCATGCATTTTCCACCTCCCCTGCTGCTTATTTGCATTGTTCTTCATTTTCCAGCCAGCTCAGAAATTCTCAGCTGATTTGTTAATATTTGCACAGTGCCCATAAGCATTGCCAATACTCTCCAGGTAGGCAGGGAGGAAAAGCACTGCTCCAGCGAGCTTCCAATCAAATGACTTGAGTTGTGATACTCTCACTTTCATCTGCTACCTATCCTGGAGGAGCATCAAGGATTTTCCATAGCAACTGTGAATGATAAATTCACAAAAGTGAGTTCTAAATTGAAAGCCTATAATTGAAAGGAAGGGGTGAAAAAACATTTCCTTGGGTTCCACCTGTATGGGATACAGGCTTCCTTTATTTTTTCTGTGTATACTCTGTTTCATTTTTCTTTCTGTTGGTTTTATTGTTGTGGCTGTTTTTTCTTTATATTCCTTTGCTGGTTAGGGTTGAGGTACACTGCAAAACGAAGACCTACGTAAGGTGTGATGTGGAACTGTCTCAGCAGAGATGCTACAAGCAAAATAGCTCTTTGGCTCATGGTTGACTGCTTTTGCCCATCTTGTGCCTCATGCCGTGCTAGTTAGCTCTGTAGGCCACTGCTGCACATCAGCACAGAGGGAAGTGAGACCCTCTGTGGAATGGACTCCCCTGGCAAGGAAGGCTTGCAAACTTCTGCCCTGTATTATGGACAAGAAGTAGCATCCTAATGCCCTACAAAAACAATGAAAGTGCAGCATTGTGAAAGGGGAAGAAAAGAGTTCCAAATATCTTATGTAAGGTAAAACAGACAAGCAAATTATAAACCCATAAACAGCCTACATTGCAACCAAGTTTATAACTGAAGTGGTCTGTAATAGGTTCTTCCCTTTTTTCTGATGCCTAACAGTTCTCCTTTTTCATACCAGCTGACTTAGACAAGGATACCCCCAGAATACTATGCTGAGGTGTCATAAATGAGTGTTTATAAAGTACCTGATAGATGAAAAGAGCTATAGAAGCATGCCTGTACATCTGCTGATTGCTTCTGCACGCCCACGATGTCTTGAAGCACAGAGGGCAAGAGCTTGCTGCTGCAGTGAGCAGCGGTGCCCATGTCAGCCTGCTCTGCTGTGTGCCATCAGGATTGCTCACTGCTCCCAGGCACATGGCAAGAACCAATGCATGCCGCAACCTCAAATCAGTTCTCACCGTGCCGCTTTGTTACTTCGGCATACTAAAGAGATCAAGAAATGTGGCAATGGAGCTAAATTTAGTGCTTGTTTTTATTGTGAGTGACCTTTCACGCTCTGTTGAAAGTCTCTGAAGGAGTTTTAAAGGCAGAGGGAGTTACAGCAAGACAGAAAAGGGTGAAGAGAGCTGTTCACCCCTACATGGCAATGCTAGTATGGAAGCTTTCTGTATAAACTACATCATCCCTTTGTATATAAGCCCCTGCTGCGACTGAATTCTAACTGGGACAAAAGCACAGCACAAGGAAGCTGATAATGCTTAAATATGTGCTAGATTACTTTCTCCCTCTTTCCTCTACAGTTTAAGGAGTGAACAGCAAGCATATCATGTTCCTACTATGCAGCACTTTTATAATGCAAACAAAATTTCCCTAAAAACTACAAAGGAGCTCCTGAGCATGTGTTGTTATCAACAAAGTTTTTGACAATAGACAAGAATAAAATAGAAAGTACATTTTTGAGTAGCAGTCCTATAGGTTCATTGAAGGTTGATTGTGAAACTACAGTACCTCTTATTAAGCCAAATCACAAAGAAACCATGAAATCAAAGGCACAGCTATGAAACATATAATCAGCTGTTAAAATAGAAAAAGTAAATCATGCTCGGAGAAGAACATTTTGCACTATAAAGGCACCAACTAGCAGCTACGAATAGGGAAGCAAAAAAGCATTCTCTTCTGTCTCCAAACAATACACGTGTACAGGGTCCTGAGATCTGAAAAGATTTACAGCTTCCCTTTCTATGTCAAAACTACTATGTTTTGATGCAAAGTACAGATTAAAAATAGTAAGTGGATAATGGCTGGAAGAGTTTAATAGTGAGATGTTGTGACCGCTTCCTAACCTTCTTGACAGTAGCTGTTGCTAGAAAGGAGCATGTAGTTTGCTGAATGACATTGTGGGATGTCAGCTGGTTTTGTCTTCAGCATTAGCCCCCTCAGTGATGAGCCAGGGCAATCAGAAGCCTGTTTGAACAGAGGAAAAGAAGAATATCAAAAGGCAGGTTGGAATTGGTGTTCAAAAGAATAGGGTGAAATCTCAAAGTGAGATTACCAGGGTAATGATAACATAGTCATCTCAGAAAGAAGGCTGTTATTTTAAGAAATGGAATTTCACACACACACACACACACACACAAAAGAGAAAAGAGAATAAAGAGATCAGCACCACTGAAACTGTGACTGTCAGATGAAAGGTAAATCTTTAATATGAAACAGTTCTTTACCTACTGTCATGACATTGGCAAATATGTTTATATTACAGATTTTTATCTTTACCCAAATCATAATATACTAAAATAAACAGAATTGTAATTTTATGTTTTCCCCAGAATCTGAGATAAAGACATTAAAAGGAATGTTTTGATTAATAATGTTACTTAAGATAATTTTAGATTTATCCTTGCAGAATAAAAACTACAAGAACCATGTATTATAACTAAGCAAGATGGTTGGTTTACCATCTTCATTATTTGGTTATAAAAACATGTGAGTACTTATTTGTACTTATTTTGAATAAGATGCTATCTATTCTTCTGTGGTTTGCAACAAAGGCTAAGTGGCTCCAGAGGGAGAGTGACAGTGAGAGAACAAATGCGAGAGGCATTACTGCCTAATGCAACCTGTCTGAGGCCTTTCAGACTCCATGAAGGTGGCCTCTATGGAACTAAAATGTATGGAACTAATCTGTAATATTCCTTTGCCATAGTGTTGATACCACGCTGTTTTACAGTCAAAAGGGATGGCCAACAGGATTGTTATCTTTTGTATAGATGTCTGTAACGTCACCTTTCTTGCACACAATGCATGTGGGCTTTTAGTTGTCTTCAATTTTATTTTTTCCTTGATGGATGAGTAACTTTGAAAATACCTTTTTCCATCAATTTTAGTTTTTGGCAGAAAATTGGAAGCTACTTTTGAATATTCAGTGGTGAGTGAACCCACATGAATTTCTCACTTTCTGGGAGAGCTGAACATTGGTAATACCTGCCGGTAGGTACAGTCACATGCCTGCTGCATGGGAATATGTGTACGTAATGTTAGGTTTTTGTTTTTCATAAAAGAAAGCATTGAATCTTGTGACGCCTTGTAGGGCTGTGCCAGTCCGTGGACCACAGCTTGACTAATACTGTCTTAGAGATTGCCAGGGGTCAGAATACTGGGATATTGAAAAAGAAATTTGTTTGTTTGTTTGTTCATTTTTTTGTTTGTCTTAAATGATGCATATATCTGTTAGATGACATCCAATAAATGTTTTTACACATGGAAGTTGTAAAATCAGCCCCAGAAAGAGCTAGTGCTGAGATGCAGGCAGGCTGTGTAGTTTATTTCAGAAGGAGTCCCCCTGCTTTCTGTACCACTCCCCACCTCACTCTGAACAGACAAGCCTGTGCACTTGCTGCTGCTCTCAGAGACAGACACACTGTCACGTTCTGCTAAACCCAGAGAAACATAGTTTTCCAACAGGATTCTTTGTTTTCCTAAGCATCGCTTGGTTGTCAATGTTCTCTCTCCAGTGGAAAACTCAGCCTTTTTTCTGTTCTAACCAGTTTCTTTTACTGAAAGAAAAAGACCAACACTTTTGCTCCTTTTGAAGTTGCCCTCAGAGCAAAATGCCACCTCCTGCTTCACAAGCAGAACATCTGACAAGCTTCCCCTATTGATGTTAGAGTGGAAAGCACATCCCAGTGACCAGACGAGCTGTCTCAGACTGGCATGTGTTTCTGCTTCTGCCTGTGATTTATTCCCTGTTTATCCAGAGGGATATTCCATATCAACATCGATGCCTTTTGTGGCTCACGTGGTACCTTCCCACTGTGCAACAAAGACATCTCTGCTGTAGTGCTCCATTCCTGACAGGTGACACATCCGCCCAAAAAACCTGACCCATCAGACTGCTGTATGCCTGAATTGTGACAATTCCAAGGCTAGATAAGCTATGGGTAAGATCCCAATTTATTCTAAAAAAAAAAAGGAAATTCATGTGTTCCCACTGCTGCAAGTCCCTCTACCTCTTTGTGTCTCAGATGTTTGTCGCCTTTCCCCTGCATATATCCTACCCACATCCTACCTTCCTGAACAACACAGCATGTTGCAAACAAACCGCAGAACTGGCAGGGTGATTTCTGTGCGCCAATGAAAGAGCTGAGTGTCTGTCCTTGCCTTGCTCTGCAAGAAGGAAACATTTTCTATGAAAATCCCCTGGCCTTCATAGACTATCTTGTGAGCTAATAGATATGTAACTGTAAAGAAAAGTAAATGAAAAGACACTAGTTGCAAAACCATAATGATTTCGCTATTTTAATTGTGAATATCTTGAGGAGGTGCTGACAGAATACAGGAACAGGTTCTTCACCATGTTTACCAGCTGACTCTGTTGAAAACCAGCTAACTGCATGGGAATGTGTATGTTTTGGGCTTTTTTCTAACCAAAGCATGCAGCTCTGCACCCCCTGACCTGCGGCAGGAGGGTAGCATTTCACAGGCTGTGGGCTGAGCAGTGCAGAGAATGACACAGCTCGGGGTGATGTGATCTTGAGAAAGTGCTAAGTCTGTGTGCATTTCTGGGCTCAATGACTCTTTCACTTATACAAATAGATGGAATATTTTGAATTTGCAGTCACGATGTCTCAGTTTTCATCATCTTGTTGCTGCCTGTGCATTATTGCTGTGGATGTGACTAGTGTCTTTTGCATCTTTGCAAATTTGCATGCCAGCAAGCACCTGGACCTTAGCAAATACAGATGAAAAAGAATGCATTGCAAACAAATAAAGGAGCCTTCCTATATTACTGATATTGACAGTTTTGTTCAATGTACAAAGTTATTGTGCAAAATCCACATTCTGAAAAACACCATCAAAGAAGTACCCTGACACAATGATTTGAATGGATCAGCTCTGCTTGCCCCTGCAAGCTGATCCAGCTGAAGCAAGCAAATGGACTGAACACCCAACTTTGTAACGCAGCCAGGTTATTGACAATTGCTTGAATAAAACAAGAGAGATTCTGCAATCATTAGACTTTCAGAAAGATGCAGCTAATTTGCATCGCAGTTACTGAATGTTAGTCTTGCCTTCTTCATGTAGTATTAAAGCAACAGCTTGCTCAGAAATAATAGCTGAGACAGGGAATGAGTAAGTCCCTTGTGTGCACACAGTGCTGGTTACCTGAGTGATGCTTAGGCTAATGCATAACTTGCAGTACAGAACATTTTGTCTTCTTTTGTGGAAGACAAACAAGTGTCTTCATCTTAATCCTTTGGGGCCATAGGTTTGGTTTTGTTTTTTTTTTTTTTTTTTGCCTGGCTTTCATCCAGTCAGAGAAGTATGGTTAATAGTCATATCTATTAATTCAAACCAGATTAATCAGGTAAATAACTTGCTGTCTAGCTGTTCTATATTCTGTAAAGACCATGATTATTTTCTGTAGTTCAAACAGTCCTGGATGGTCACTTTATCCTATATAACTTCAGCTGTAACTTCGACAAAACTTGCAGTGCCATCTAAATAAATATACAGACCTCTCTGGCTACATTTGCTTTTTAAAAAAGTCATGTCTTTGCAAAACACCACTGTACAACAGAATATCCTGATAAACTGCTACACCTGCTTTGGGAATTTAAAAATATATCTTTCATCTGCTGTGGCTGATTCATGTACCTTTCACAGGGTACTTGGCAACAGAGCAAAGCAATTTGTAATAAGGAACTACTGCAATATTAGTACAGAAACACATATTAGGAAAACATCATAAAGCATGTAACAGGTAGGCTTCAGTCACTAATTCTTAATTACCACCTGGGGAAAAAACCCTAATTTTTTGTAAAGTTTCAGTAAACCTGCAGTCTAACATATAAATTTTAATTAAATAATTTGCATGAGCAAATGAGGCACCAAAAATACTGATGATTTTAAATCCTTCTTCTGTACTGCCTATATTAGGAAATGTGAGTTCTGAAACATACCACACTCACCATCTTAGAAAAGATTTAGCCCTGCTGAGCCACGCTTCCAGGGAGACATAGTCCTGCAGCTCTAATCTCATGGCAGTATCTGACCAGTGAGATTTCCTCAGGTGAACAAGTGTCAGCTGCTGGGCTTGCTGTCATTGCCATGCCATACTCTGCCTTTGGACGTTTCACACTGCTAACAGCTAAGCCACATTCCATGGACTTGATACGATCAGAAACGGGAGGGCTGGCCACAGCTTAGGAGACATGTAAGCATGTGCTCAGGTCCTTCTGAAGTCAGTAGAGTCTCAATGCATGTTAAAGTGCTTTGCAGAAGAGGTATGGAATTAGTTATGCACTTAGAGTTCATTACTGAATTATTAAAAGGAGCCTCTGTAAGCAGACTATTTACTCAAACAGGAAGCTGAAGTAGCCTTGACAGAAAAACTTGCATAGGGATAATTCTTCTAATGATCCACATGGCACCAAAGCTGAGCTCCATGCAACCACAATTCAGTTGATTTTGGTACCTGAAGCAGCTGCCATCACACCTGTGACTGCAGAGAAAGAGATTCATAGAATCATAGAATCACAGAATAGTTTGGGTTGGAAGGGACCTTTAGAGGTTGTCTAGTCCTACCCTTCTGCAATAAGCAGGGACATCTTCAACTAGATCAGGTTGCTCACAGCCCTGCCCAACTTAATCCTGAATGTTTCCAGGGATGGGGCATCTACCACCTCTCTGGGCAACCTGTTCCAGTGTTTCACCACCTTCATTGCAAAAAAATTCTTCCTAATATCTAGTCTGAATCTACCCTCTTTTAGTTTAAAGCCATTACCCCTTGTCCTATCACTACTTGCTCTTGTAAACAGTCCCTCTCCAGCTTTCCTGTAGGCCCCTTTAGGTACTGGAAGGCTGCTGTAAGGTCTCCCTGGAGCCTTCTCTTCTCCGGGCTGAGCAACACCAGCTCTCTCAACCTGTCCTCACAGGAGAGGTGCTCCAACCATCTGATCATCTTCATGGCCCTCCTCGACTTGCTCCAACAGCTCCGTGTCTTTCTTGTGCTGAGGACCCAAGAGCTGGACGCAGTACTCCAGATGGGGTCTCATGATAGTGGAGTAGAGGGGCAGAATCCCCTCCCTTGGCCTGCTGGCCATGTTTCTCTTGATGCAACCCAGGATATGGTTGGCTTTCTGGGCTGCAAGCACACATTGCTGGCTCATGTTGAACTTCTCGCCCACCAACACCCCCAAGTCCTTCTCCTCAGGGCTGCTCTCAAACCACTCATCCCCCTGATATTGATACTGGGGGTTGCCCCCACCCATGTGCAGGACCTTGCACTTGGCCTTGTTGAACCTCCTGAAATTCACATAGGCCCACTTCTTGAGCTTGTCCAGGTCCTTCTGAATGCCTGTCCCTCAGGTGTGTCAACTGCACCACTCAGGTTGATGTTATCTGCAGACTTTCTGAGAGTGCACTCAATCCCACTGTCTATGTCACTGAGGAAGATATTAAACAGCACTGGTCCCAAGACCATTAACAAGACAGGAAAGCTCTGTAATGGTAGATGCAAATGTATTGAATAATTCCTGGCTACTTCTACTAAATGAATCTAGAAGATTCTTCTAGTGGCATGTCCCCTATCTTACATCTCAAAAGATAAAAATGTCAGTGGGCTCCATAATATTTACTCTATGTAACCAGGATAATATCTGTCCTTCGGGAGAAGGAAGAGATGTCACTGCATGAGCATCTGCCAGTGTGATGGTATCCAGTTTTATCTCATCAGAAGGGATTCTAGGTGAGTAAGATTACATGAAATCCATGCTTTAGCACTGCTGGTAATTTAGTGATGCTTAAAGATGCTCCAAGTCTGCCTGTTCATTGCTACCAGCCTTTCCTTAACTTTCAACCAACGATTATTCTGTTTAGCAAATTCTCAAGTGTAAGTAGTATTTGTCTTATCTCTAATTTACGTGCACATGGCATAATCCATTTTTCTTTCTTTCCCTTGAATGAATTTCCCTAACTGATCCTGTGGAGCAGAGATTACTCCATAGTAGACCTCTCCTTCTCCACCACTGTCATGAATAAATTGAAGCGAATGACTGGGATACTCTGCTGATTACCAATGAAGGAAAGGAGTTTCACTGGCAAATCTGATTTTGAAAGCCACGTCTTCTAAGAGCAGAATATTCAACAGTATAGATTTTTACATAAATGATGTGTTGAATTCATTATGTATATTCTTTCAGAGAGCCACATGGGATTTCTCACTTAGAATTACAATGCAAGTTATAAGATATTGAGAGCTGCATTATTGTAGAATTTCTGTTTGGAAGATCCTATTTTACAGGGCCCTACATTGTGAGGTGCAGATTCAGTGTGTATTATTAAAGAATCATAGAATCAAAGAATAATTTAGGTTGGAAAAGACCATCAAGTCCAACTATTAACCTAGCACTGCCAAGTCCACCATTAAATCATGTCCCTAAGCACTACATCTGCATGCGTTTTAAATACCTCCAGGGATGGTGACTCAACCACTTCCCTGGGCAGCCTCTTCCAATGCTTAATAATCATTTTGGTGAAGAAATTTTTCCTAATACCCAATCTAAATCTCCTCTGGCACAACTTGGGGGCATTTCCTTTTGTCCTGTCACTTGTAACTTGGGAGCAGAGACCAACACCCACCTGGCTACAACCTCCTGTCAGGTAGTTGTAGAAAGCAACAAGGTCTCCCCTCAGCCTCCTTTTCTCCAGGCTAAACAACCCCAGTTCCCTCAGCCGCTCCTCATAAGACTTGTGCTCTAGACCCTGCACCAGCTTCGTTGCTCTTCTCTGGACACACTCCAGCACCTCAATGTCTGTCTTGTAGTGAGGGGCCCCACACTGAACACAGTACTTGAGGTGCGGCCTCGCCAGTGCCGAGTACAGGGGGACGATCACTTCCCTAGTCCTGCTGGCCGTGCTCTTTCTGATACAAGCCAGGGTGCTGTTGGCCGCCTTGGTCACCCGGGCACACTGCTGGCTCATACTCAGCTGGCTGTTGACCAACACCTCCAGGTCCTTTTCCACTGGGCAGCTTTCCAGCCACTCTTGCCCAAGCCTGTAGCATTGCCTGGGGCTGCTGTGACCCAAGTGCGGGACCTGGCACTCAGCCTCGTTGAACCTCACACCACTGGCCTCAGTCCATCGACCCAGCCTGTCCAGATCCCTCTGCAGAGCCTTCCTAGCCTCCAGCAGATCAACGCTCCCGCCCAGCGTGGTGTCACCTGCAAACTTACTGAGGGAGCACTTAATCCCCTTGTCCAGATCATTGATAAAGATATTAAAGACAACTAGCCCCTGGAGAACACCACTTCTCTTTGGGCCTGGCCATCCAGACAGTTTTTTTACCCGGTGATGCATAAGCCCCTCCAAGACATAAGCCGCCAGTTTCTCCAGGAGAATGCTGTGGGAAACAGTGTCAAGGGCTTTCCTAAAGTCCAGGTAGACAACATCCACAGCCTTTCCCTCATCCACTATGCAGGTCACCTTATCATAGAAGGAGATCAGGTTGGTCAAGCAGGACCTGCTTTTCATAAACGCATGCTCACTGGGCCTGATCATCTTGTTGTTCTGTACGTATGTCTTGACAACACTCAGGATGATCTGCTCCATAACCTTCCCTGGCACCAAGGTCAGACCGATAGGCCTGCAGTTCCCCAGATCCTCCTTCTGGCCCTTCTTGTAGATGAGCGTCACATTGGCTAATCTCCAGTCAACTGAGACCTCCCTGGTTAGCCAGGACTGCTGATAAAGAGCACTTCTGCCAGCTCCCTCAGTCCCTTTGGATGGATTCCATCCAGCCTCATTGACTTGTGTGTGTCTAAGTGGTATAGCAGGTCAGTAACCATTTCCCCTTGGATTATGGGGGCTTCATTCTGCTCCCCTTCCCTGTCTTCCAGCTGAGGGGACTGGGTACCCGGAGAACAACTGGTCTTACTATTTAAGACTGAGGCAAAGAAGACATTCAGTACCTCAGCATTTTCCTCATCCTTTGTCACTATGTTTCCTCTGCACCTAATAAAGGATGGAGATTCTCCTTAGTTCTCCTTTTGTTGCTAATGTATTTACAGAAACTTTTTTTATTGTCTTTTACAGCAGTAGCCAGATTAAGTTCTAGCTGGGCTTTGGCTCTTCTAATTTTCTCCCTGTATAGCTTAATGACATCTTTGTTGACCCCCTGAGTTGCCTGCCTCTTCTTCCAAAGGCCATAAACTCTCCTTTTTTTCCTGAGTTCCAGCTAAAGTTCTCTGGTCAGCCAGGATGGTCTTCTTCCCCTCTGGCTTTTCTTTTGGCACATGGGGATGGCCTGCTCCTGCACCTTTAAGATTTTGTTCTTGAAGAATGTCCAGCCTTCCTGGACTCCCTTGCCCTTCAGGACTGTCTCCCAAGAGACACTGTCAATCAGACAAAGTCTGCCCTTTGGAAGTCCAAGGTAGCAGTTCTGCTGACCCTCCTCCTTACTTCTCCAAGAGTTGAAAACTCTATCATTTCATGACCGCTATGCCAAAGACAGTCTCCAACCATCACATCTTCCACAAGTTCTTCTCTGTTTGCAAACAACAGGTGCAGTGGGGCACCCTCCCTAGTTGGCTCTCTCACCAGCTGTGTCAGGAAGTTACTGTCCACACACTCCAGGAACCTCCTAAACTGTTTCCTCTCTGCTGTATTGACATCCGATAAGTTGAAGTCCTCCATGAGGACAAGAGCTCATGATTGTAAGACTTCTCCCAGCTGCTTATAGAATATTTTGTCTGCCTCATCATCCTGGTTGGGTGGTCTATAACAGACTCCCACCATGATATCTGCCTTATTGGCCTTCCCCCTGATTCTTACCCATAGACACCAAACCCTGTCGTGACCATCATTAAGCTCTAAACAATCAAAACACTCCTTAACATACAGAGCCACCCCACCACCTCTCCTTCTTTGTCTATCTCTTCTGAAGAGTTTGTAGTCATCCATTGCAGCACTCCAGTTGTGTGAATCATCCCACCATGTTTCCATGATGGCAACTATATCATAGTTTTCCTGCTGCGCAACAGCTTCCAGCTCCTCCTGTTTGTTGCCCATGCTGCATGCATTGGTGTAGATGCACTTCACCTGGGCTACTGATCCCATCATTGCTTTGAGGGGAGAAGCCCTAATTCCTACCCGACCATTCTCAGGTGCTTCCATGATTTCTAAGTAATCAATAACCCCTGTGTCTTTCCTGCCACACAGCTCTCCATCTCCTGTCTCCACTAAGATGGCAGATTGAAGGACCTCACTAGCACATCATCCCACAAACATTGGTGTGCCGCCCCCAGGCTTATCTCTAGCAAGCCTGGTTTTATCCCCTCCCCCCCTTCAAATCTATTTCAAAGCTCTTTCATATTAGTATTAGTCTTCAACTCCAAAAATAGAACCTTGTGTTCCAGCACTTATCCTGGAGCTTGTTATGTTAGTTAACTTTGAAAATGGGTTGAAGTAGGAAATCACACACCAAGGAGATAAAATAGTTTATGTCTGATTCACAATGTGGAAAAAGCCAAACCCATATATTTTTAAGGATAGGTCCTGTAAAAATATAGTTTTGATTTGTTTGTTTTTAACACGGGAATTCACATGCCTCTCTTAGATCTGTTTAAAAAATGGTCTTTCACTGCAAATATTGCTGTGCATGTGTGAACCAATATCCCCTTGTTTTCACTGTGGTCTTTACTTTTCACAAAGTTGGCAATAACTTCTGCCATACTAATAATTTCCAATGTGAAATTGAAGCAGCAATTGTGGGTGCTTTGTAGGTCTGTGTTGCTTATTCAAACCCACCAACTGCAGTTTTACATTTCCTTTCCAAGCAGTGGAGTTCTGCATTCTTGCCAAGACTTGCTACAGATGTGTTTTCCATGACCAGACAAGAATAACAAGACACTTGAAATAGCATTCTCCATGTCTGATACACACAAACATTCTTTAAAAGAGATTGCTCACCTGGCAATTGGCTATCTGACCCTCTTCTACTAAGAGAAAAATAGCCAATAGCTCCAGCCTTCCTGTTCAAAAGCCTGTTTTCTGTCTGAATCCATGTATAGGGAAAATATCTACATAAAGTGCTCATGAAATGTGTGATTTTGAGCATCAGAACCTCTATAAATAGTGTTTTGTGCAGAGCAGTGTTCAAGTATCCAAATCCTCATGATCCCAGGAGCATGGAATACAAACCCGCTCAAACAAAACAAATGATGACTAAGTAATGTGAACTATGTACAAGGTAGAAGCAGAAGGGACATTATCTCCAGGTAAAAATAGCTCTTTCATTTGTGACTAGTACCATATTGCCTTTTGCTTCAGGCTGCGTAGCATGGTCTCACAACTATTTTTTTACCCCAGCAATTTGCCAGCATCCTTTGCCCATATGTGGTCAATTGCATAATGTATTCAAGTGACCTACAAGGCTTTTCAAGGAAATGACCTGCTTTGCTTTAAAGAAAGATGAAAGTATAGTCTTGAGAGCATTAGGGAAAGACCATCAGATGGAGAGAAAACTGTAGCATGGAGGCATGAGGTGAACCAAGGAGTTTAAGCATATGAGTAAATGGGACAGCAAGAACTGCTAGTGATGACACAAGTTGTCTGGGGAGGACTTAGTAAATCTTCTACTAAATCTGTCTTCTGTGGTATTAATATAATGGATGGTCTGCAACAAGAGCTGGAGGTGACCAAGAGATTGCTAGATTGATAAGTGACTGTATGGTGAACACATTTTGCCATATTTAATGTATAAAATACTGTGAAAACCTTGAAAATATTGCAATCCCCTGAGAGAGTGTAATCTGGAAATACAGAATGTGGTAGGACTGAATCTCAGAAAAGCCCTTAGAAAGAGCTAAGTACCCTACTAGCCACAGCTGCATTTTGCAACTCAACCCAGACAAGCATGCAGGGGAAAGAAGCTGAATTTTAGAAAGCAAGGGGAAAAGAGTGAGTTTTCATAGCAACATTTGGCAAAAGAGCTTCATATTCCTAAGGCAGAGGGCCATGGACTGAGGAACAAGTTCCTGCATCCCCATTTTAGCATTGAAAGTGATGAAAAGTCTTTGGGACTGCATTTCCCACAGAGCTAGAAACAATCTGGGGGTTGATATTGTCAAGTGCAAGGACAAGGGCAAAATCTTATTAAATTGGTGCCCTGTTGGCAAGTGCTGAGCAGTGCAAAGCCAGCTCATGAATTTTGGAAGCCCTATTTTGTCACAATAAGTTAAAATTTGATGCTTAATAATATTGTATAGAATTCTGTAGTCTTCAGCAGAGGCATGAACATGCATAAAATTTCACAATTGTTTAGGGGAACTATAATCCTGATCTGTTTGTAATCTAGCAAGACAGTGATACAGAATTTAACTGCTATATATCCACACCTTGCAAGACCAAGCTAGTTGCATACAGCTGATGCAAGATCTATAATTACTTCTGTGACTGTATTACAGCACAGATGTACCCAAGACAGCTCTAAATTAATGAGCTTGGGAAGTGCTAGCAATATTGCTAATCATCCAAGTACTTCTCTGATTTCATAGGTGGGGTTTATATCCTTTGCTGAGTTCTCTGCTACAACAACCTGAATTATCTGCAATAAAACTGATTTAGATATGACTACACTATGTGGTAGTTACTGTGGTGCAGCCATGATCAAAACATTGCTGCTTAGAGGGCTTTTTAAACTGATGCACCTGAGAAATTGTTCCTCCTTGCAGGCTGTGCTTGCACAGTGAGGAAGCATCAATTCATTTATCTGCTCTAAGAGCAACACTTCACCTACCTTGAATTGATGCGTACTTCATATCACTTTGTTCTGCAAGTTTATGGTTAATAATGACATTTGTATAGCTTTGCCTTTGTTTGGAAGAAGTATTCAGCAGTCTGACCACATATCTCAGCACACAGCCAGCAGCAACAGGCAGGACAGGCTGCGTTCGTGGGAGTGTGATAGCCAGCAATGGCAGCTGAGTTATGAGAAGACAGAAACAATTTTTCTAAAAATCTTCATGGAGCTGCAGTGATGATCCCTGATACAAGAGCTTCCCTTCTCTAGCTGCAGCCACTACCTGAGAACGTGCAGTGCCCAGGACTAGTCAGGTATCAACAGTTTCTGGCTCAACAGTTCTGACTGACAGATCAGCTCCTGGGGTTATTCTGCCATTAAAAGTGCGTTGCATCTCCACAGATTCACTTCCCGCCTTTCAAGGACGCCATTTCCTGCTCCTTTTTAAGCCTACTCTTCCCCTTGAGTCATCCCTAGCTCAGGTGTCCTGTAGTAAAGGCTGTACGTGTGAGCTGAAATTGCATATTCTTTTAGTGTGGGGTGGTCAGTGATTTTGGAGGAGTCTAATGTGCTTGTGTTTTACACACCCATTTTATACAACTCAGTGGTTAGAACCAGACTGGAGTAGGGTTAGATATAGCAACTGCTGTCAAGGCAACAGAATTAAGACTATGAAACACTAAAGATAGATGAGACTGTGATCAGAGTCTACTTTAAAAGTCAGGATATTAGAAAATGCCATTACAAAATGAAGTTCAGGACAGAGAATGAGACATGATGGGAACAAATCTGATCTGGAGTGCTTGGAAGTATTTAGGAGGAAGAGGCAAGAATCTGGAGCAACAGTGAGTGGTGAAATGAACAGCACAAAGCAACTTCTAGTTGTCAGAGGCTGCTTCAGATACCCAACAACACGGTCAAATGGCAGTCGGGTTCACTAGTCAACCCTTGGCCTTTCCCCAGCTGGATCAGATGAGGAAACCACTGTTCCCGCAGGCTGGCTGGCTGGCTACAGGGGCCCCTGCCGATGCTGCTCCCTGTGCCGGGCGGCTGGCAGAGCGCAGAGGAGGCGAGGGCAGTGCCTGTACACCTCTGCGGGTTGTTAATGGCCACCCAGCTGCAGAAGTGACCTGCCCAAAAAGGCAAGGGGTGAACCAGGCAGACATGCAGTGTTACCATGCAGAGTCTTCCCAAGTGGTACAGGAAGAAAGGAAATGGCAGCCACCATGGCAGTCCTGAGTATATTGCTTTGCTATACATATTCAGGCTAGAATTAAAAGCCTCTTTTTGCTCCAATTTCTTTCATATAATACTTATAAATCAGCATAAGAGAGCTGCAAAATTAGTCACATTCTGCAGCAATTGTTACGGAGGTGAGTAGGCAATCACGCCTTAAAAGAGCCATGATTTCTGACATGTCTCAATAGCCTGATTTGAGCCATTTATTTCTTGAAATCTCAATTTTAGGGAAGGTTGAGTGCACTCTTGAAGCTGTAAGTTAGGGTATCTATTCTATCAATCTTTTTTTTTTTTTTTTAAGCTTTCGGTACCTGAAGGTGAAATGCACAATGTGTGTCTCTGTGTAGAAAGTATAAAGGTATAAAGATCTGATTGCATTTTATTTTTTAAGCCGTCTTGTGCCAGCATTTTGTAGTTGTATGGAGCCTGCTAAAGTGAACCCATGAAGAAGATGGTTGACAGGAGCAGGCAATGCCCATGGGATTTCACAGTACACAGAAATTCAGTGGAGTAATTCCTATACCAGCTGTGTTGTGTGAAGGGACGTCAGTGACATTCAGGCAGAGAGAAACTCTCAGCTCTGCCATTCTTAGATTATGATAACCCAACCCATGACCTTCCTTCCGTCCTTGTTTTGTAATATGACGCGTGACGCTGTCCTCCACAGCAGAGCTGGTGTAGCTGTTTTCACAGAGTTTTAGCGAAGGATCCAGATCTCTAGGGAGTAAATTTGTTGCTTCTTCCAATGACTCCCTTCCCAGTGAAATCCCATGAAACATTTGAAGTGAGAAATTGAGTCAGTTCCTGGGGAAATGGATTGAGTGTGATACTTTTTCCCATGTCTCCTCTCCCACCAAGGCTGAATATGGAGCACACAATAAAGGCCAGGTCCTCTGTCAGGGAATATGGGGAGCCAAAATGGTCATTACTGAAAGGGGCATTTCTGGCTGGCCACCATGATTGGATGGGTGACATACAGTCAGGGTAACTCCACAACCAAGAAACAATCCAATTAAAAACAACCTGAATGTGGACAAAGGACACTTTTCAAGTAAATTAACTACTATAGCCTAGAACCATCCCATACAGACTGGCTTTGGTGATCTCACAGGCCCTGGCTAGAAAACAGAAGTAGAACTCTCCTACAGCGTCTTAAAAGTGCCTTTTTAAAATCATTGGTCCTAAGTGTTCTGTTGCAACGCTCCTGTATTGCTTTTCCTAAACAGTCACTTTCCAGTCCCACATCCAGGGAGATTTTGACATTTATTTCTAACTATGGAAGCTGTTGAACAGTCTTTCCAAGATGTTACATCAGCTGATCTCCAAATAACGCTCAGGTTAGGATGCCACCATAGTTATATCCTAGACCTACAATTTGCCTCAGATAATCCAGTTCCATTTAATATGACTGCTTTTATTCCAGCAGGCCCTGCAATTAAAAGGAAGCATCTCTCCAGCCCTGACATGGGATGTAATATTTTCATCTGGATGAAAATGTACCTGCAAAATGCTTGCTAGAGCAAGGCTTTAACTCATTCAGGTTTAAATGACAAAATATCCTGCAGGGTGCCATACTGCCTTTTTCCTTCAGTTCACGAGGTCTCTGCTCTCATTGATTTCAGGAAAAGCAAGGAAACTACACTGCGTATATAACAACATTGATTGGTCTGATGATTTTTTTATACATATATATATAAAATGCTTAAGAGCTGCTGACATGTGCAAAAACATTTTACTAGGTGTGATCAGGAATTGTCCCTGCTCTCCAGCATGGTCCAGCAATTACCTCCAATAGCAAAAACTGTAAGTTAATCACAGTATTTGCAAACTCAATCTCTTTGTTCACATGTTGGATCTTTTCTAGTAGAGTGTTGTCCATTGAAATTGTGAGTTTAGAGGAAGTTCATTTCAGGCAGGCATTTCTTACTGGTAAGAATACTCTAATTATTATTTTCTAATTAAATTAGGCTTTTTAAAAAGGTTAACCATGACATTTTAATAGCTCCAGCTCATATTGATATTCTGAGGACACACTTCAGCTCAGCCACTTGTGACTGAAAAGGATGTTTTTCCAATTAAGAAATCTCTTTTTAAGGGTTTCTCCTAAATGACATCTATTTTACAGAGGGATGTGGACTAGAATATAATTTGTTTCCCTGGCTGCACAATCTCATAGTTACGCAGGTAGCCCTTTCAAATCTTTTTATTACAACATTTTAACTTTAATAACAAAATGAGCTGATAGTGCCCAACACACAAAAATAATTGGTTTTTTTTTAATCAACATTTAGTTGTAGTCAATCCATGCAAATTTCTTTCTAATGCATCAGGACAAATCCTAAAGAAATCCATGGAAAATTTATAGACATACTATATTCATTAAGCAGTGCATCTGATACTTCAAAATACTCCATGCTGTAAGTGCAGTGCTGCTGGATTACAGTCAGAGTTTTTGTAATTCTGTCTTTAGTCTACAAATTGTACACGGGGAGCCCTACATGGATTTGGACATCATTTTGTTAGTGTCCTGGTTTTGGCTGAGACAGAGTTAATTTTCTTTCTAGTAGACAGTATAGTGCTGTGTTTTGGATTTAGGATGAGAATAATGTTGATAACACACTGATGTTTTTAGTTATTGCTGGGTAGTTGTAGTGCCTACACTAAGTCAAGGACTTTTCAGCTTCTCACGCCCCGCCAGGTGCACAAGAAGCTGGGAGAACACAGCCAGGACAGCTGGCCCAGGCTGGCCAAAGGGATATTCCCTGCCATGGAACGTCATGCTCCGGATAGGAGAAGATCAGATGCCCACTGTAGGAGAAGATCAGGTTTGAGAATATCTAAGGAACCTGAAGGTGCACAAGTCCATGGGACCTGATGAAATGCATCCGCAGGTCTTGAGGGAACTGGTGGATGAAGTGGCCAGGCCACTCTCCATCATATTTGAGAAGTCCTGGCAGTCCGGTGAAGTTCCCACTGACTGGAAAAGGGGAAACATAACCCCCATTTTTAAGAAGGGTAAAAAGGAAGACCCAGGGAACTACAGGCCAGTCAGTCTCACCTCTGTGGCTGGCAAGATCATGGAGCAGACCCTCCTGGAGACTATGCTCAGGCACATGGAAAATAAGGAGGTGATTGGTGACAGCCAACATGGCTTCACTGAGGGCAAATCATGCCTGACAAACTTGGTGGCCTTCTATGATGAGATTACAGCGTTGGTGGACAAGGGAAGAGCGACAGACGTCATCTGCGTGGATTTGTGCAAGGCATTTGACACTGTCCAGCACAACATCCTTGTCTCTAAATTGGAGACACATGGGTTCGATGGATGGACCACTCAGTGGATAAAGAATTGGCTGGATGGTCGCACTCAAAGAGTTGTGGTCAATGGCTCAATGTCCAAGTGGAGACCAGTGACGAGTGGTGTTCCTCAGGAGTTGGTACTAGGACCGGCACTGTTCAACATCTTTGTTGGTGACATGGACAGTGGGATCGAGCGCACCTTCAGCAAGTTTGCCAACGACACCAAGCTGTGTGGTGTGGTCAACACGCTGGAGGGAAGGGATGCCATCGAGAGGGACCTTGACAGGCTGGAGAGGTGGGCCTGTGTGAACCGCATGAAGTTCAACAAGGCCAAGTGCAAGGTCCTGCATGTGGGTTGGCACAATCCCAAGCACAACTACAGGCTGGGCGAGGAATGGATTGGGAGCAGCCCCGAGCAGAAGGACTTGGGGGTGTTGATTGATGAGAAGCTCAACATGAGCTGGCAGTGTGTGCTTGCAGCCCAGAAAGCCAACTGTGTCCTGGGTTGCATCAAAAGAGGCGTGACCAGCAGGTCGAGGGAGGTGATCCTGCCCCTCTACTCCGCTCTTGTGAGACCCCACCTGGAGTACTGCGTCCAGCTCTGGGGGCCCCAGTACAAGAAAGATATAGAGCTGTTGAAGCGACTCCAGAGGAGGGCCACAAAGCTGATCAGAGGGCTGGAGCACCTCTCCTATGAGGACAGGCTGAGAGAGTTGGGGTTGTTCAGCCTGGAGAAAAGGCGGCTCTGGGGAGATCTAATTGCGGCCTTCCTGTACCTGAAGTTGCCTACAGGAAAGCTGGTGAGGGACTGTTTATCAGGGAGTGTAGTGGCAGGACAAGGGGTAATGGGTTTAAGCTGAAGGAGGGTCGATTTAGATTAGATGTTAGGAAGAAATTCTTTACTGTGAGGGTGGTGAGGCACTGGAACAGGTTGCCCAGAGAGGTTGTGGATGCCCCCTCCCTGGAAGTGTTTAAGACCAGGTTGGAAGAGGCTTTGGGCAATGTGGTCTAGTGGAGGGTGTCCCTGCCCATGGCAGGGGGGTTGGAACTAGATGGTCTTTGAGGTCCCTTCCAACCCAAACCATTCTATGATTCTATGATTCTATATAACTGCAGATGCTAGGTGGGAGGCGGGATCGCTGCTCAGAAATAGACTGGGCATCGGGTTGTTTTATTTTCATTTTGCATGTGGTGAGCAATTGCATGTGTGCATCACTCGTGTTATTGTTATTATTGTTATTACTATTACTATTCTCTTCCTTTGTTATTCTATTAAACTGTTTTTATTTCAACCTATGAGTGGTTTTTTCCATTCTTCTCCCCATCCCCTTGTGGGGAGGGGTGAGCAAGCGGCTGTGTAGTGCTCAGTTACTGGCTGGGGTTAAACCACGACAGTTAGGTATTGCCCATACAAAAGAAAAAAGACAGGAACTATCCCAGGTGGCCTACAAATAAATACACATCGAAAGTGTGTATTAATACAGACAGATGAGGGTGTAAAAAAAAGTAATGAAACAATATTAGTCAGATTGATAGCCAGTGATATCAAAAAAGTCAAACAATTCCTTCATTCTTTCAAAGTTTTCCAGTGAGTTTGAAAGAGGAATCTGAACGGGAAGGATTTGGTACTTCTACATATGTGTCCAGTGAATTCCTATCAAGCACAAGAAACATAAAGAGAAGGAAGAAAACATTTAAAGACTGGGAGGACAATGTGGGCCATTTGGTGACAGGAGCTAACTCCTCAACACAGAATGGTAATAAGGTTGTGATTGTCCATGAGGGGCCTTGAAGATGAGGACAGGTAGCGTATGTTCGTTGAAACAGAGAAAAAGTATTGGAGAAATGCAGAGCAATAAGTGATGTTAACAAGTATCAGACCAAAAATAAAAAGAAGATCTTCTGGTTTTATTTCACTCTTCACTTGGGAATTGAGCCAGCAATGTGCACTCACAGCCCAGAAAGCCAACCATATCCTGGGCTGCATCAAAAGAAGCGCGGCTAGCAGGTTGAGGGAGGTGATTCTGCTCCTCTACTCCACTATCATGAAACCCCATCCAGAGTACTGCATCCAGCTCTGGGGTCCTCAGCACAAGACCTGTTTGAACAAGTCCAGAGAAGGGCCACAAAAATGGTCAGAGGGATGGAACACCTCTCCTATGAGGACAGGCTGAGAGAGTTGGGATTCAGCCCAGAGAAGAGAAGGCTCTGCGGATACCTTATTGCAACTTCATGGCTCATAAGAAAGATGGGGACAGACTTTTTAGTAGGGCCTGTAGTAATAGGACAAGGGGTTATGGTTTTAAACTAAAAGAGGGTAGATTCAGACTAGATATAAGGAAGAAATTTTTTACAATGAGGGTGGTGAAACACTGGAACAGGCTGTCCAGAGAGGTAGTAGATGTCCCATCCCTGGAAACATTCAAGGTCAGGTTGGACGGGGCTCTGAGCAACCTGACCTAGTTGAAGATATCCCCTCATTGCAGGGGAGTAGGTCTAGATGACCTCTAAAGGTCCCTGCCAATCCAAACTATTCTATGATTCTCTGATTCTATGATTTTTTTTCTTCATTCTAGTTCACAGCAGAAATGAATGTCAACTTATGACGTAGGCTCCCTGTACACAGAAATTACCAGCCAGGTATTACGAGCAAAGCACCATCCTTATGATTAGATAAGAAAAAAACCTCTAAGGACAGTGTCTTATCCTAGGACTAGGCAAAGGGCTTCCCTATCTAAAATGGTACTCCAGAACAGACCTGTAATGCACTACTAGACAGCATGGAGAGCTTGGACTGTGACTACCAAGGTTGTATACCTGTCGCTTGGGAAATTTTCATGAATGCTGCCTTTGGAGGAAAAACCAAATCACTTAGATTAAGTACTCTAACTTAAATATAAACCCCAATATAACTTTGTGGTGGGTTGACCCTGGCTGGGGGCCAGGTGCCCACCACAGCCGCTCTCTCACTCCCCTCATTCACTAGACAGGGGAGAAAAAGTATAACAAAAAGCTTATGGGTCGAGACAAGGACAGGGAGAGATCACTCACTAATTATCGTCACGAGCAAAATAGACTGAACTGAGAGAGGAAATTCATCTAATTTATTACCAAGCAAAACAGAGTAGAGGAATGAGAAATAAAATCAACTCTTAAAACACCTCCCCCCACCCCTCCCATCTTCCCGGGCTCAACTTCACTCCCGGCTCCAACCTCTGCCTGCCCCCAGTGGCACAGGGGGACGGGGAATGGGGGTTACGGTCAGTTCATCACACGGTGTCTCTGCCGCTTCTTCATCCTCAGAGGGAGGACTCCTCTCATCGTTCCCCTGCTCCAGCATGGAGTCCCTCTCACGGGAGACAGTCCTTCACAAACTTCTCTAACTTGAGTCTCTTCCACGGGCTACAGTCCTTCAGGAACTGCTCCAGCGTGGTCTCTTCCACGGGGTGCAGACCTTCAGGAACAGACTGCTCCAGCGTGGGTCCCCCATGGGGTCACAAGTCCTGCCAGCAAACCTGCTCCAGCGTGGGCTCCTCTCTCCAGAAGGCCACAGGTCCTGCCAGGAGCCTGCTCCAGTGCGGGCTTCCCATGGGGTCACAGCCTCCTTCAAATACCGCTACCTGTTCTGGCTTGGGGTCCTCCATGGGCTGCAGGTGGAATCTCTACACCCCCTCATCCTTCCTCCATGGGCTGCAGGGGGACAGCCTGCCTCACCATGGTCTTCACCACGGGCTGCAGGGGGATCTCTGCTCCGGCACCTGGAGCTCCTCCTCCCCCTCCTTCTGCACTGACCTGGGTGTCTGCAGAGTTTCTTACATCTTCTCACTCCTCTCTCCGGCTGCAAAAGCTCTCTCCAACTGTTTTTTTTTCCTTCTTAAATATGTTATCACAGAGGCGCTGATTGGCTTGGCCTTGGCCAGTGGCGGGCCCGTCTTGGAGCCGGCTGGCATTGGCCCTGTCAGACACAGAGGAAGCTTCTAGCAGCTTCTCACAGAAGCCACCCTTGTAGCCCCCCCGCTACCAAAACCTTGCCACGCAAACCCAACACAAACTTTTAAGAACCATTTGTTTCTTTAACCAAGCTTAAGGACAATGGATATTGTATTTACATGAGTTTTAGTCTTACATTTTAAAAGGTTTTAAATAACAAATAGTTCCATATTGAAGTATTATTTGACACTACTGTACTTTAGAAGTACCTGTTTTGAGAGACATTAACTATTACCAGGAACAACAAACCAGCTGAGAATTTTATTTCATTAATGTATGTGTGATTTGTACCACTGCTCAAACTGTGTTTCAGTAGAAAGGGAAGGGGAAGGATGAACTCTTTGACAGGACAAAGAAGAAAGAAATGCTGTCCAAAAGTCTCCATTACCCTAAAAAGCATAATATGATCAGAATCATGAGATACTTGATAGCTAACTTTGGAATCAGCAGTGTCTGGAGCTGATTATTCTGGCTCTGTCAGAAGGTCTAGCTGTAGTGAACTGGATTACTGTAGATGGTTTCAAGGGATAAAGAAAGATAAATAAGCCAAACTAAAAAGGCCTGCAGAAAATTAAACGAAAACACAGACTATGTGTTCTAATACATGATCACTGCTAAAGCTGACTGCAAAGAAAACAATGAATTCATTAGAACAAACACAGGGGCACTAAATGTTATTGCATCCAAATAACGTTTACGTAATTTTCTTCTATAGAATAAAAAGAGGTGGTAACACCATATGTACAAACAGTGTTTCTGTTTCAAGTTTGAAGGGTATTTAATCTTTTGTTCTGCTAATCAGACAAGTTTTAAGCAATTGCACATCGTACTGCAAAGACAGTCATGCAATGATCTCTGAATTATGTAGTTGTTTATTACTGTTTGCAAGAAAGGATGTCGATTTGCTTTCCTAGTTTGTGCTAACACAAAATCTCTGAATACATATTCTTGTAAAGGATGGAAGTAATTTTGTTGAAAATATTGGCAATAAGTGGCAGAAATTGTAAATCCAAGACAACACATGCATGAAAAGAATACTAGGAGTAAAAGACCCACAAGCTCAGAATAAACTGTTAAAATGGTAAAGAACAGATGAGCCACAGCATGTAAAACATATTAGTTAACCATCTGGTGTAAAATCCATACAAAAGAGTTGGAGGTCAAAATACCTAATGCAACTAAGCCTTCTGCAGCCTGGCAGTATGAGATGAACGGTCAGAAGAGAGCATGGTGACACCCCAGTCTCTTAATTTAAAGTAATGGTTTTACTCATTTATTTTCAGATGTGACAGGCACAGTACATTATAATCTCCTTTTGGAACTCACTATTTAGTCTGGCAGGCATTTAGGCACCCCAAACTTTGTAATGTACTCATTAACTTGATTACCAATGGGTCAGCTTTTATTGTCAATAAAAAACTTATATAAACATATTCACGAACTTTGCACCCTTACTCAGCCTCCTGTGCCCCAGTGACGGAAAGGAAAAGGGAGGATTTCAGAGGTAGCAACAAGGTGATAGGAATAATCTATGGCGCTGACCCCCTTCCCCTCTCCCAGCTGGCTGATACCCAGATGTCTGCACTGTACAGAGAACACAAAGCAAAGACAATTTTAAGTTACATGAGATAGGAGGGATGAATAAATGTGTGTCCTTTTTCATCATTTTAACTAATATGTAACAAACAAATCTGTCACCCTAAAAATGCTGCCTTTTTTTTTTTTTTTCTTTTTTTGCCTTTTTTTTTTCTTTTGCCCTTCTCTCTCTCTCATGTTTTATTGGCTTAAAGCGGCAAGAAATGTGGGGATCCAATCAAGGACTTTGGACAAGATGACCCCCAAGGTCCCCTCCAACCCAGCTCTTCTGGGAATCCGTTACTTTCTCTAGCAGGGAAAACTGCAGGTTTTTGTTATGGTGCCAGGCAAAGGGGTAGAAGAAAGAAAAAAATGGCATGAGTGGGTGTCACATCTGGTGTGCCAACTCTGATTTGCCTCAGGTGCTGGTGGTACGGAAGTGTCCCAGGCCTGGGAGCTGTATAGCACTCATCTGCACCTATTGTACATCTCTTGCCAGCTGGATATAGCTGAACTACATTGAGGAGAGAGCAGTTAATATCACGTAATAAATATATGATGAGAAATATATCCAGTGTCAGAAAAGATTTTGGAATTTGGGAGATGTGGGTGAAGGGAAGGAAAAGACAAATACAGACAATAGATAAACTATTTTTCCCTCAGAGTTTCTGCACCTACAAGAGTCCCTTTCCAGTTTCTTTCAAAAATGGTGCCCTTACACTGCTGTGATTTAAAAGGCAAAATGGGCATATTATTTTTTCTTATGCTAAGCCTAAGGAAAAGTAAAATTAATTGTCCAAATCTGCCACAGGCCTCCTATGTCTTCTAGCAGGCATAAAGCAGTCTCCTGCATTCAACACTTTAACATACCACCCTTTTTTCTGTGACTAATTGAGGGAAGGAGTGATTACGATCTCTTGGTGAAATTGTGATGATGATAAATGATGATCACTAATTATGATGGGGCTTTCCATGAACAGATCTATTAATGCTAATATGACTTCCCTCTATTTCCAGCAAAGGAAATCCATCTCCTTCTATCAAAAAGTCATCTGCTAATTTCCTATATCAGGAGCCTAACAAGAGCCTCCTGTTCCTTCCCTTATTGTATGTAGGAGGGACTTATTCGGACCGTTAACATTGCTCAGTTGATTAACTGGAAAACAAAAGAAGGGGACAGACTCCTAAATATCTAATTAGCTTCTCCTCCTCAGCAATTTGGAACAAGTCTATCTGCAGTACATTTAGCTTATAGCAGCCTTTGTTCAAGGATATTTATTTGAACGTGTCAAGCAAGTCTATAGTCATTCACTTGTTTTGCGAGGTGTTTTTTCTTGTGTTACCAGGATCTTTCAGCATTTGCATGATTCTTGTTGTGGTGTTAAGGGTTATAGAAATCTTTCAGATAAAGACTTTTTTTATTTTTTGTGGACTGATTCTCCTGTGTTGTTTTCCTTTCTGGTTAAACTGAAGTAGATGAAGTAGCTGGAGGTGCTGGGAACAGTTGTAAGCTTGCTACTTGGCTAGAAAATTATCTGTTCCTTTTCTCCAAATAAACAGCAACTAAAGACACAAACACCTAAAAAAAGTAGACACTTTTCAATGAATTAAATTCTACCTGAGATCACATTTCTCTAAATTTAGGAATCATATCAGTTGAAGAAAAATATTTGGGGGTTTGATTTTTGGAAAAACTGAGCATTTCCAGGTCCAGAAGGAGAGGGAACAGGATTCAGGAATATTGAGGCTGCCTGTAGTACTGAGCAGTTATGTTAATCTGCCTCTGACTGCAGGCATTTCTGTGCGGAGTGACTATCTTAAGACATTCTGTTGTTGAATCTCCCCGATTCTCCATCGTTCTGACGGGGAGTGGGGAAGGCACCGCTGGCAGGGCTTGTTCCAGTTATTGCTTTTGGTCAAGGCTGGTGGTAGACCAGATCTGTAGCTTGCTGATGCAGTCAGAGTCAGATTAAATTTTAATCAGTCAGTGCAGGAGTGCTTCCCCAAACCACAGGCTCTGTGAGGTGCCGGTGGGGAGCCAGGTTCTCTCCCAGCCCCTGGGGATCTGGTGACTCCAGAGTGGGTCACATCTGACATCTTTGGCCACCTCTGCAGTCAGCAGACAAACACAGCCCTTTTTGTGGTGTAGAGCAAATGTCCTTAAATTTTCTTACTTTGTTAGAGATTTAGCTCCCTGCTGTGTTGGAATTGCTGCACCTTCCCCATTTTGAGAAAGCCATTGCAAAGGGGCTTCAAAGGCATCTGGTGCGTACCCTAAAGGGAAGCAGCAGATGAGCTCCCTGGACATGCCTTCCTGATGGGATTTACTGGTACGAGAAGAGAGTGTCAGTGGCTGGGCATGCTTGGGGCTGTAGGGGAAGCTCAACAAGGGAGCTGAACAAAACACTTTGACACTGACCTTGGGATTTCCTTCAAAGACAGTGTAGACATACCCTGTCTTCCTGGAGGCCTGAACTGAAGTCTTGGGGACAAATATCCTCAAAGTCCATCTGATTGTTTGCTGCTGTTTTAAAGTGTTGCAGGGAAGTGTGTATCTTATCCCTATAATTTAGCAAGGTCATAAAAGTGCTGTAATCCCAGGGGATCTCCAAAATTGAAAGGAATGAGACCATGCTTATTAGATTTGCTAATGACACTAATCTGCAAGGGACTGTGAGTATACTGGAGGACAGGATTAGAATTTAAAGTGATCTTGACAAATTGAAGATATGGTCTGAAATAAATAGGATGCTCTTCACTGGGGATAGATATAAGGAACTGCATTTAGACAGGAATAATCAGCTGCACAAATAAAAGAGGGGAACAACTATTTAAATAGCAGATCCTTATTTGTAGGTTTTATGGCTCAGAAACTGAGTGCCAGTCAACATCGTGTCCCGCTTTTCCTTCTCTGCCAAACCAACCCAAGAACAGATATTCTGCAGTGTATAATGTAAACTTCAGCCTGTGGAGATGTGCAAAGTTATACTCCTTTCCTTGGGGCCAGCAATGCCTCAGCTGGACTGCTGTATCCCACTGGAGTGTTGCCTCAGTCCAATAAAATGTTTGAAGTGAGGGTACAGAGGATTCAAAAGGATTAAAATGTTGGATGATCTAGAAAATGTTACTTAAGAGGAAATAGGTTTAATTAATTGGATTTAGTCTTCACATATGTCAAAAGTTGCTCTGTAGATTGCCTTAAAATGATTTGTGACAAATTAAGAAAAGCAAGCTGCAGTGTGTGGTTTTGTTTGACTAGATCCTGCACCTTTGATCGTAAATGGTTAAAGGTATTTTTGCAAGGGAAAGGTTTAAAACCACCAAGTTGGGGACTGGAAGCTATTTGTAGCGGTTTGGAGCAGGCCGCCTGGGAATGATGTGCAGTCCCTATCTGGGGACATCTTTAAGGGCAGGTTAAATGACACAGACACAGATGTAGCTGATCTTTGTCCAGGTGGAGGGGTGATTTGGATGGTTTCCTGAGGTCTCTTCCAGCCCCATGCCTTTGGGAGATGAAGGCAGGAAAAGAACTCTGAGATAGGGAAGAGCAACTGAGCTGCTGGTTCTTGACGTTGCTTCAGGCGGGATTTCTTTCCCACTTTTCTTACACAGTTCCTTCTGCATCTTACCTCTTTCCATAAGTCTTTTTTCTCTGCCCTTTATATCATTTCCACCTACGTCTTCTTTCTTCCCTTTTTCTCTCCTCCCTCAATATACAGGAGCAAATGAGGTTGTCCCTCAGCTAAGAATAAATTCAAACTGATGACTTCACTGCTGCTCTAGCAGGTATTGTATTGACCCTCACCTTGACCTTTCTCTAACTACTGGCTCTTCAGGAATGCTTCACCATGCTGCACAGTGTGTTCTCATCTCAGTGTTCGAGCAGATATGCAAATACTTTGGCTGTAAAGGCAAATCAATTGGAGATTGATCGTAGATAAACCATTTTGACCTGACACAGAATTTATCTGAATATTCAATTACAAAATACTGTCACTGTTAATAAAGCACTACATACAGTTCAGAAAGACACAGGCTGAACAAAAACAGTGTGCAACGCACACATGTGGCTCTTTTTGCCAGAAATTGAATTTTGCCCAGAAAAAATCAGAGTTGAGTTGCACAGAAAATCGGGAGTGTAGGCAAGGGCAAATTCCCATTAGACAAATTCAGGGATTAGCACCTGGTGCAGAATCGTGGCATTTCTTTAAAAGAGACACCTTCCCCTACACTGTCACACAAACAGAAGGCAGGTCACTTAGCTAGGCCAGGGATCTTGAGTCAATTTGGAACTTTAACACTTAATTGATGTATGCCCTTGGGCAAATTGCTTCTTCACTTTGACCTTTCTAAACTTCTGTTTCTCTTATTTATGCTGCAAATGCTTTGATTTCGACAAAGCCCCATATTATATGCTTACACTGCATCTATTGCAATGGAATCTCATCAATGTCAGCCCTGCTACACATAACTCTATTTGTACTGATGGGAAGAGAATTTGATGTTTGATACCTTTTGCCAGCTCACTAATTATGGGGGAAAATGGCACGTTTCAAAGGTAATAAATGTTTGCATGGAACATTTCTCATAGAACATTTCTCTAGTTGCTAGTTTGGTTTGATATTTAGGACTCAGGAATTTTAGTGAGTTCACTGAAAGACCAAATAATTCTTTTAGAGATATAACTGATATATAGATTAAATATATACTGGTGGCACATCTGCTTAGTATTATTCATGTATGTATTTTTTGCGAAGAAAAATCCTATTTGACACAGCCTTAATTATGATGAGTCAAATTTCTGGTTTTGTTAGCAATAATACTGCAAGCTGTATTAGCAGAAAATGCCACCTACAGCACTGGGGATTGTAGCCAGAAACAATATACTCCATCTTTATTTTATCTTTCAGCACTGAGTCCTTTTTAAATTATTCAGCTGTGCAAACTGTAGGCAAGAAAAGCAAAACCAACACCCGCCCTCTTGAGAAATAAACCCCCAAACCCTCTAGGTAGGGATATAGCTGACATTTACCCAGATGGTGCATGGTAGCTCAAGACATTTTCTTTTATTTATCTGCTTATGAAAATACAGAGCAAGGGATTCCAGTAGGGAAGGTTCACTTAATACACAAGAATAATTTTAATAGATTATTAATTTATACTAAAGTGTGTAATTTCAGTACAAATAAGCATGTAGGTGCTCTAAATGCATCCTCCCTTGAATATGAAGAATGGGTAGAAAAAATTGCAAGGCAGCAGCCATGGTAGACAAATAGAAGTGGGATGCATTATTTAAACATGCTAGTTCTGAGTATGAGTTGTACAGTGAGCTAATTAGATTTCAGTGTTGACCAATACTTTGGAGCTCTTTTTCATAAACTTCCCACTCCATTAACTACAGTGAAAGAAAAAAAATTCCAGTTAATTGCAGATAAGTCTAAAAATCAGTTTAAAGTTTTTTAAATTAATCTAAAAATTGCAGATTAATTTAATACTGTACAGACAATGAAGAAAACCTGCACTTGAAGGGCTGGTAAGCCTAGCTGGTCACTCAGAGCACTCTTCCCTCTGACATGCAATTTTCCTATGTATAGCTGTCTAGGACAGATGCTAACTGACGATGAATAAAGGAGTTTTTTTACTCTGCTAATATGTAGGAGTTTCTTTCCAGTACATCTATGCTTGGAGTTCAGGCCCAGGTCTTCTTATGTGGTGTTCTTTGCTGCTGGAATAGATATCACCATGTTTATACCGCTTTAACGATGTGTCTGGCAGGTTTTGATCTGCTGTCTTTCTTACGGCCTCTCAATAGAAAGAGTGGAAGCATGGCTTGGAAACAGTCTGAAAAAATCAATGCAAAAATAAACCAAAATTGTGGGAGGCGAGGGGTTATCAAATATTCAGTAAGCAACCAAGAGCTTCTTGTGTGCATACTTAAAGCATGAGGATATGAGTACATTCATGTGTCTTCTCTGCACTCCGCTTTTAATTTTTTTGCGAAGAAGAAAATTTTTTTCTGGTGAAGTGCAATTTGCAGGTGTTCGCTGAAATGAACCCTGGTAGTGACCTACATAATAAAAAGCTCTTTTCACTGATAGCTGACTCAGGTTATCATCAGCACTGTGTCTCAACTGATGCATAGCCTTTGATGAAGATAGAGCAGTCTAGTCCGCAATGTTATTAGTGCTACTGGTAACATAGATGATAATGCTACACCTCTTGACATTTACAAGTGAAACAAAGTATTATGTCCTTCATTTATGACTGTGAGGACAATGAGACTTAAAATAGGATATGGAACAGAGCCAAAAAAATGGTTTAGATGTCAGTGCAGTGGAATTAGAGTTGATCTTGTACAGAAAGCTGCAAAATGCAGGTATGTTGATCCACCTTGACTTGAAACTGCAATCTTTGCAACTAACAGACCTATTTATGCAGGTGTCTAGAGATTCTTGCTGTGGTTAATAAACAAGTGCTTAAAGCTTTGGGATGTGGGAAAGCTATACAGGTACTAGTATACTGACCCAAACTTCAGACTTCAAAAATAATAGACTGATATTGTGAGAAAAGTCCTTGCAAACAGAACTAGAAAACTAATGTGCTGCTCGTATATGTGAGGTTGTTAGAGATGGGGAAATAGTGATAAAATGAAGGCTATTTCTACTTTGTGATAGTACAAGTTCTGGACTTTTCTCTCCTACCTGTAGATGTCCACGGTGAAGACACTGACATCTGGTGGGCCACCTATTTCTGTTTATAGAAAAGGGAGAGAAATAGGGGGTTTAAGTCTTGATTCATCTGACCTAGGTTAGATGCCTACTTTAGGACTAGATGAATCATACTCTAGAAATGCCTCTGGGGTAAGATGAATTGCAGCCTCAGTCTCCAAGGATGCATTTTTGTAAAAATGTAGGAATATAGATGCTTGTGACATTGGCTTTGAGGGACAGAACAGCATACAACAGACATGATGTATGGATTAAAAAAATAAATACATAAAAAATATGAAAAAAAATGTTGAGGGCAAGTAAAGATACCTGCCACACACTAAATCCACAAAAAAATGCCATCTAAGTCCTTTGGGCTGAATCCTCAATAGTTGGCTTTTAGTTCCTGAGTTGTTTGGGTTTGTTTCTGAAAGTAATTTGGGTTGGGCTTTGCTTTAACTCCTAATGTCTATTCCCGTCCTATTTCCAGCTGACCTCAAAGGTTAGCAAGCTTAGTGTCTCAGACTATCAAAGCTGATCACCAAAGTTTCAGGAATGGTCAGTTTTGATGTCTCTATTCTTGGTTTGAAGCATTTTCAAAGAACATTTTCAGAGAACAATGGCCTTGTCCCTGGCCCCCTGTCAGCTCTTGTGATGCAAACCAGTTGGGCATTGATATAATCAGTTTTTTCTGACAATTACAGAGAAATCTTAAATTTGCATTTCTCAGCACAGGTATGAGCACAAGTCTGATGATAATACAAAATGAATGCTTATGTATGTGGAGCACATTATCTTGAAGGCAGCTGCTGAAAGAGAGTGTTCACAAAAGCATAAACACGAGAATGCAATATGTAACCAAACATAGATCAGCAGGAGGATATGCATTTTCTCTAACTTGCTAAAGTATTGTAACTGCTGCCAATTACATCCTGACTAATCCTGGTCTGTAGCTCATATAATTGATGGAGCTGTGACAGTTGTTTGGTATGAATAATTGCTTACTAGAGAATATGTCAGACAGCTCAATTACTTTTTTGTTTTACCTCATTTTGAGCCTCCTTCAAAACTTGAAGCTAGTGTCTGGAAACACTGCAGTGCCTGCCATCTGTTTTAACTGGGCAAAAATTCAGATTTTTTCTATATTTTTAAAGTAATTTTGATAAATCTGTTGCAAATCTGTTACACTATGAAATTTTATCTATTAAAACCATATGTTGCCTCTCTACTAGATCTTCCTCTCCTGCATTTATCCTGTTCATCCCACTTGCCCCCTTGGACTCTTAGTATGACATTATCATTCTTTCAATCTTCTGGAATTTGCTATGTAGCCCAGGATTTAATAAGTGTTAAGATAAGTGAGCCAGAGAGTTCCTCAAATGGTGCTTTTAGGAATTAGATGCAAGTTTTCCCAGCCTGTTCATTTTAAAAATTATTAAATGCAGTAGCTGTTTAATGTCCTTTGTCATGAGTAGCCTAGAAAGTACTTCATCACACAAGAACCATCCTTCTGTGATCTCTCTTCATTTCAAATATGACCTGGAAATGTTTCATAAACACTTCTACTTCTGCACTATTGTGAATAAATCTACCATATCTGTTGAGCAATGAGCCTACATCATTCTTAGAATTTCACTTGTTCAAAATAGACTTCAAAGACTATTTTTTATTGGACTCAGTCCTGCCATCCACAGAGTTTTCTGTCATCTTTAGCTTTCCTTACCAGTTTTTTACATTTTAAACCTTCTGCTATATATTGTTTGCTATCCAATTTTATTTTCTTTCCCAGTTTGCACTATTTTTTTCATTTAACAGATGTTAAAGTCTTTGCAGCTCAAAGATGTCCGCTACTCATAGAGGCATGCTAAGTGCTTCATATTCTGAAGACACTGTGCAGTCTAGAGAAAATAAAAACAAATTGTGAGGACAGGCAACTCCTCTGTGGGAAAAGAATTACAATTTGGAAATCTCAATCCATTGCAAGGATTTCACCTAGTCAGGCTTTGCATTTTGTTTTGCACCAATTATATGTGTTGTTTTCAGAAGCTATTATTTGAATTTCCTTCAGTGGCAGGAAATCAGACTTTGTGGACCAAGGGCATGCATGTTATATGTTAGCTAAAGAAACATGGCTTGTGTAAATCTAGATCCAGAACTGGTTTGAAAACAATACTGAAAGAGTATTTATCAATGGGTCACTGTCAAAATAGAAGGATTCAGAGAGTAGTATCTGTTTCTAATCCATACATTGTTCAATAGTTTCATTAATAACTGCAATGATAGAGTACAAAGTATGGTTATTAAATTTGCAGGTGGAGCCATGCTGGGGATGAATATACTGAAAATGGTATAACAATTTAAAGTGATCTTGACAAATTGGAGATATGATCTGAAAATAATCAGATACTATTCAATGGGGACACATACATTAGGCAGGAGTTGTCTATTTTGTAGACAGGATGGATAAAAGTAATTTAAAGAGTAGTTCTGCAGGAAAGGACGTAGAGGTTAAAGCTGGTCATACAGTGGACTAGCTCAACATGATTCAACAATGTCATATTGATGAAAAAAAGACCAGAGCTCTTTGGGATCAAATGGAATTTATAACCCCAAGTGTAGCCTGCAAGACGTGAAGGAATTCTTCCTATTGATTCAGCATTTAAAGGCTTCACTCAGAGCAATTTTCCAATTACATGTGGACCACTTGGAGAGAATTCAGTAGAGAAAAATGAGAATGTTCAGGAGTCTAAAAACGTGACCTATGAAAAATGATTGAACAAATTGGGTTATTTAACCTGGAAAGGAGAGGACTGCAGGAACAAAACAATCTTCAAATACATAAAAGGTGGTTGCAAAGAGAGGGAATAATCCATTCTTCATGTTCTATGCCTAGAAATAATGGGTACAAAATGTAGCTTAATTGGTAGGAGAGTATAGCACCAGAATAAATTGCCTAGAGAATTGGTGGAATCTCCATCTTTTAAAGTCCTGAAGAACCAGCTAGTGAAATATCTGTCAGAAATGACACTGGCATAATTGTTCTTTCTGGAGCAAAGCAGTAATAGACTAATGACATCTTGAGGTTCCCTCCAGTCCTGTGCCTCCAAAGAGTTATTGGATATAAACCACATCTTGATGGAGGAGTATGAAAAATGCTACAGTTCTGATTTCAGTAATGGAAGAAACTGAAGACACAAGAACTAGAAAATCAAGTCTACTAACTGTAATTGTGAGAGGGAATTTACACTAAACTTCCTGGTCCTCATTCTTAAATGTTGATTAACCTTTATGGATCATAATTTATCCATTCATGAAACAAAATATAAAATGTGGCGGTAGTACTTAATACCATACCAAAACTCCAGTTGTAATATTACTAAAAATCAAAGCCCTGTCATTTGTTGAAAAATATTTAAATACAGCATATGGCCATAATATTTTAACAGATTTCTAAATAATTCATTAAAAAATGTGAATTTGCTTAAATTGAGCAAAATTGAATAGTATACTTTATGTGATTTAGTGACTACAGAGTATTTTTCCCCCAGGAATAACACACAGTGAAAAACAGCAAAGTAGAAGAATCCCCTAATATGTTTTATCAACTTAGCCCAGAGAGGATCCTGCTTTGTACAAGTAGTTGAAGCAGTAAAATGAAAAAGCAAGGTCCTGACTGCGAGAGAACAACCACGGAATTCAGCAGAGTTTTCTTAAGTAAAACAATGGTAAAGTTTGAAGCATTTGGTCTCTTGTGCTTCAGTGTTTACAAGAATAAATGGAAATAAAACAGAAAACAATTTGTAAGTGGTATGGATGATTGTGAAAGAACTTTGTTCCATACTTGGGCAGTCATGAGATAAAAAAGTCAATTCGACTGGGTGAAGAATAGCTAATTCAAAGTGAGCAGAAGCACAAGGACAGGTTTCATTAAAATCAAGGTAGTGGAGCAGAGAAACAAAGCCTGATAGAATGGATACAGAGCAGGGTTGTCCACAATGGACTTGTGTTTTCTGATAAGGAGAAATGACAGTTTTCTTAGCTAAGGCCAAGCTACTCTGCAGGTACAGAAACATTTTCATTCAGGAAAAACGGACAAACAAACAAACAAAACCCCCATCTAAATTTAAAGCATCTGTAGATCATATTCTCCAACAAGCATTAAGATTCAGCAGCAGAATTATGGTTACTTTTTAATGATGCATTATAAGATTTGGAATTTGTATTTTCCACGCAGAAAAAAATATTCTTTTTCCTGTTTATTGAGACTAAAGAAATGTTTATGTTATAGAGGCTTAGATTATCAGGCTAGAATGGATCAATCTGCAGTTATTTAGCTTGAGATCTGCAGCACAGGCTGTATGACTAAATAAACAAATTCTTGTTTAACTACAGTGCTTCTCCCTGAAAAACATTGAAGCTTTAATTGAAAGTTGTCAGTGATAGGTCATATCATAGCACAACCTTTGCAATCATTCCTTAATTAATAATTCCTCATTTAAAACAATAATAACATTTTATTACCTGTTTGAACTGCCTCACTTCAGCTTCCAGCTATTTGGTCTTGTCATTTATTTGTCCGAGGGACTGACAAGCTCTCTATTACCCTATTGCTGTGGTGCATAAGAGCACTTACACAGTACAATCAAGCTGCCTGCGAGCCTTTTCTGTGTTTAGTTAAAATGAATTGACACATTACAGTCTATCAAAATAGGCCAAGTTTTTCAATATTTAATGCTTCTCATTGGCTCTTGGAACTCTTGCTCAATTATTGGTACCCAAACCATATTTCTCTAGATATTGCACACCTATGTTTTTTGGGTTTACATGTACTATTACACGCTTCACAGGAGGAGCAGGAATATTCTCTATTACTGTATTGCAAGCAAAGGCTCAATTAATAGCTGAATGTCACCAGAAGATTTTTCTTCTTATACAGATCCCTTATAAAATGTGAAAATGCATTTCCTTGCATTGCTAACTCTTGAATCAACTCATAAACCTAGATTGAAATGCTGGAGACATGTTTTATGGTGTGAGGTACTGCAAAGTATGTATCATCACTGTCCAAAAAATTGAATGTCTGAGTATTCAGTGAGTACTCAGCAGACACCATGGAAATGCCCTTAGCTTCAGCCATGCTAAGGTGAGAGTAAATTCAAGTATTCATTTATGAAATCCCTGATAGATGATTCAATTACAGGTATCAGAAATAGGACAGCCATACAATCTCTGCTTATTCTAAGGCCAAATTGTTCCCTCCGACTTTGTGTCTGGCAAACAGTGTGACCTGACCACATGATAAGGGACTCTCGTTTTGTACATTTCCAATACCAACAGGTTAAGGGAACTAAAATTATAGGGAAACTATGCACAATCAGCCTTGCTTTGAATAAATGTGATAATTTCACATCCTAATTAATTGGCCAGGCGCTGATGTCTCCCAGCATGACCTTAGCATGACCTGTTAATGACTGCCCCTAAATAAATCACTGCAGGAGCTCTTTATAGTCGAGTAGCCTTGTATTCCAGTTCTGCATAAAGCCTTTTCACTCAGTGAATCCATAGGACTTAGAAAACCTGTCTTCTACCAGTCACACCTTCCATAACTATATGAATGCATATGGCTCAATACTGGCTGTTGTTTGCAACCCAGAAATGATAGTAAGTAATCACATTGGGGTGCTAATGGGCACAGAGGAGATCAATCATCAATCATCACTTGGATACAGTGTGACTTTACATTTAGCTTTATTAAATGTGCTGTCCGTGCCTAGCTTCCAGTCATTAAAATTACATGGGGTTAAGGACCTGTTCTCTTATTTGGCCCTCCATCAGTCTCTGCGACCATTGGAAATGTTATCTGTAATGACACTGGTTTTTTTCCAAGTCATTGATTAAAAAATAGGTTCCCCGGGGAACTGCATTAGTAACTTGTCTATTCGGTGACATTTCCCCAGTTGCAAGAGACAATTGAAAGGTCCATGCCTATTGATGAATACGATCTGGACATGGATATGGATAGCCCAGTCCAAATGTTATACCCCTGCTAAGGTCAAACTGTTGTTACAGTCTTCCAAGGCCAATGGGCTTTGAAAGTACTGTGCCCTAATGGCTCCAAACTTCTGGGGAATTGCTGCTCTGCCAACAATCCCCTCTGCTAATAATTTACCAGGCAAAAACAATACTTCAGTTACAGATATCGACACACTGCCATGTCAATCCTCCTATGCCTCACCAGCCATCATGATTTATTTGTGATTGATGAAGCAGTGAAAGAAGAAGCTAGAACACTACTGTCAAAGGATAGCTGAATTTGATTAATTTCAGCATATAACATGTTTATTTTCCTGTGTGGTGACAGTGGAAAAAGGTCAAGAAGTCAAGCCTATAACAATATTTCTTCTGATTGAAAATCCCTTGAGGTATTTTTGAACCCCAGGACATAGAGATAGGGTATATACTTGTGAAAATGGTGAGAAAATGAAACATGACTCCATAGTTTTCAACAGAACTACAGTAACGGGGGATGAAATGTGACATGTTGGGGCTGATCCTGAAAATTAAGTAAGGTCAATACCATGGTTCATCTGAAGAAGATGCTAGATGATGTGAAGGGACTAGTCCTGTTAATCAAATTAAATATTTTTAAGATCAAGCATTTGACCTATGCATAAGTGCAAAAACTATTAATATGTTTGTTTTTGTTAGATTACATATTAAGTGATTTTGATCATTTATATGAAAGTTTGCATTTTGAGATGGCAGATTTCAGTACAGGATAACCTAAATATTCCATCTGTCCTTTGAAGCTGAAGACATGTTGACATTTAAGAGCTGTCAGACATATATTCATGTGTCCAAACATGTATTTAGGTATCTTTTCTGGCAGCAAAGCTTAAAAAAGGCTTAAGACCTCATTTTTGGTGACCAGATTAAGTGATTAATGGCACCAAACTTTTTCTTAATGGAAAGAATGGAGGATCAAGAAAGACCATCCCTGTATTTATTCTGTTATTTACACACAGACAAGTACATGACATAATCTCAGCAATACTGCAGCTGGAATTACCGGACTAAAGATGTCCGTGAAAAGGCACAGACCAGCTTTATAAGCCCTTTCAAGCTCATCAGCCATGGGATTTTAAACACAAGCAGCCAATGTGGTGCCATTTACAATCTCAAAGCATACTATGGTTTAGGTTATTTATTTAACCTGCATTATTTTGTGTTGTGCAAGCTATTCCTGTGTTTTATATATTTACATCGCAAACTTATTGAAAGATTGTTATTAGTGTTGACAACTCATACTCAAAAGATAGAAAAACAGAAGATTGCTACTAGGGAACACAGTACGTGATCAGATAATTAAAGAGTACACATGCCTTAGGATAATTTTGAACAAACAGCCATAATTCTGGAATTCCCTTGGTTTTCTGCTAGGTAACTTCTGTGCTAAACCATATTTGCTTGTTTTTTAGTAGTTTCATCAATAGTTCCTGAAAATGTGCCATTCTGTCTTGAGGATGATTGACTGGGCCTAAAATGCTTATTTTAGTGGTAAATGTACTGTGCAGAACGTGCAATTTAGTTCATATATATGACAGATACATCAAGTACCTTTTGAAGTCATGATGAAAAGATCTAATAAAAAATATCTTTATCAGTCAGATTCAGTTTTTGAATAAAGTTTAATGTCAGATTTGATTGAACTCGGCAGTAGAGATTTAAGAAAAGCGTGCCTTATCCCCTGTTGCAAGGTTATTGTTCAAACCACTAAAGGTGTAATTCCCTTCTCTTCCCACCATATTTTAGAAGTGATCATTCCTTTCCATATCCAATAACACTGAGTTAAAGCAGGTACTCAGTTCTTATCACCAGATACTGGTTATATACTTTGAGTTCACAGTACTGCTGGTGGTTGTTAGTTGCTGTGTTTAACGTGTCCCAGATAAAACTATTTTGCATGGAAGTATTATTTCCCAACCTGCTGCATAGTAACGTAAGCTTGGGTAGAGGAGAGGAGAAAAAGTCTTCAAAGAAAAAAAGTGTGAAGTCTTAAATTACAATATGTTTCTAGACATCCTGAAATTTGATTCCTCTAGCTATATCTTACAAAATACTGGAAAGAGTACTACAGTCCTTTCATCTGTCACATTAGGCATAGCACTTTTGATTTATTGTACTTGGGGATTTACTTGATATTTAATGTTGCGTTTATCCAAACCGGTGAACAGTGAATTCCAGATGGGTTTTTGTCCACTCATCTGCACACTTTAAATCCCATCCTGGTAATTAGCTATGGATAGTCTGGTCTAAGGTACTTAAATTGTTCTGAGTGCTACTCTAGTCTAAATGGCTTTGTGCATGTTTGAGTGTTTTGTTAGTCAGGACCTAAGGGAGACAGCACCCAACCTCAGTCTTAGCTCCAGCAAAAACATACTGTTGTTTGTGGTATTTGTGGCACTGAGTCATAGAATGAGGGTTCCTGTACCAATATCATCAGTGTCCCACTGAGCTTGCAGTCCAAGAAGACAGAATAAGAACAGTTATAAGGGTACAGAATGGTAGGGTGGATTATTAGGGTCTGTTTTTAAGTGGGAGAATTAGTTAAATTCTCAGAGAAGAGGATAAAAAAAGGAGCAAGACAAGGCTGGGGATAGAAAGTAATGAAGGGAAAGGGTTTGTTGCCAAACAGTAAGGAGGCTGAGATGGGGAGAGTGTTGCTAGCACCGTTATTTGATGCAAACAGCCCATCAGAAAAAAATACCAAAACAAAACACTTGGTGAAACTTATAACCACAGAGAGGTTTTGCAAGAGCCTGTAAGTATGAATTTGAATCAGAAACCTAACGGAACTGAGTTCCTAAGGAAAGAAAGAGAGCTAATCTCCAAATCGAGCAAACCAGTTTTGTAGCCAACTTTCCTGTTTGAATGGAAATCTCTGAACACCGCAGAACTTTGTCTATAATGAGGTTATATGAGTTTATGTGTTGGTGGATAAGTAGAGGTACTGCAGAACCTGCAGATGTATGTGTGCATACACCACGTCAGTTTAAAAAAGTGGTTTGTATCAGTAGCTCCTCCTGCAGACTAGAAAATTTTCCACTTGTGTATTCACTTTCAATTCAATTAAGCTAAAATGGTGTTTGTGCAGTTAGGTGACTTTTATCATCAGCTTTGTTTGCAGTCCAGCCTGTACTTCAGTCCCACCTTTAGCAGGGATCACAGCAAACCCACAGGCTCAATATTAAGAGCCTGCTTTTGGATTTTTGTTGCTCCCAAAATGAAGATCACTGAAACTTGGATTGGTTGTTCCAAATTTTTATCAGTTAGGAGCTTTACACATTTGGAAGAATAAATTAAGCTTATAACTAGAGCTCTCCTATAGCAGCCTGAAAATGAAAATTTTTATTTATTTGAAAAAAAAAAAAAGGTTAAAATCATCTTATAATAGATATCGTGCAGAGGCAGAAACATCTGGCTCCTAACGAAATAACAAAAACTTATCAGCATATGGTGCTGATTCATGTTCATGCCTCTGTAATTTCACCTGATTAAAATTACTGAGAATTGTATTAACCAATCTGCCCTTTCTGCAATCAATTACACCTGGGTAAAGCATATGTAAAATGCTATTATTCAGATTTGACAATGTTCTATCCCCGTTTTCCTACTGTTTAAAAGATTACACAAAGTACAGGACTATGTTTGGTCCCTGTGTGTTTAGCAGGTCACAGAGCATCATTTCATGGCGACAAACACTACAGGGAAAAGAGAGCTTTTGTGCCTTCTCTGGTCTCTCCAGGCAGGAATAATATTCAACATCTTCATGCCAGTCTGTTTTTTTGAGAGGTAGCAGATGTGCATCCATATTCTGTCTCCATCCACTACTAAATGATAAATACATTTTACATTCAGACAGGGGAAGCACGTACCTTCAACATGGTTTTTATTAAAAATTTAAAGATGGCACTGATGATGCTGGGTGAAAGAGCACAGTACGTGTCTCCTATGCAAGCTACATTGCAACTGCGTTCAAATACCGCACAGCGTGCTTTTCAGCCAGCTCCTTCTTGCTCTTAGGAAGTGGGTGGGAAGGGGAAAGCACTTTCTTTGAAGTAAGATGCTTTATTTTGGATATATACTTAGTATAACCCTGTAAGTTGCTTGTCACAATTTGGGGAGTAGGGCAGCACTGGCAGAGAGCCACAGCCTGCTGGGCTATGCCACGGTTGCCTAATGAGCCTCGCAAGCTTTCATTAATGTTACATAGAACAGTGGATGTGAAGCTGCTGTGGAGGGTCTGTCAGAGCTGGTACATGCCTTGGGGGAAGTGATGTGCAAAACAAACTTTGTATAAGGGAGTCACATTTGAGGTACCTTTACAAATTCTTCAAATGCACTATGAAAATTGCATGTGTTTATGGTATTAGCTACTTCAGTGCTAGAGCCTTCATGTGTCAGAGGGAAGGGAGTGCAAAGAAGAGGTCATGGTTTGTCTGTAGGAGAGAGATTTTACATAAGCTCCTATGTCTGTGTAGGATTTTTAAAATAGAGGACACTAGGAATGGCTTTATAGAAATGCTTGGCTGCAGGAGAAGTGAAAAGCCTCCAAACTGGTCATTCAACAGCAACAAAAATATTGCTTTCCTAAAGTGTGAATGCACAAATTTGCAAATATTGAACATAAAATGGAGGAACTGTATTGCTTTGAATAATTGGCTAGGGAGGTTTATACCAAAGCCTTTTGCTTCCGGTATAAACAAGTGCACAGTTGCTGTTTGCATTGGTCTTGCTTTTGGTGGCTCCATGGAAATTTTTGGGTTTTGAATGGCACCAGCTTGTGTTTGCACATGAAGCATCAAAGGCCTCCACAACATGCTGGATCTGCTGCTGTGCGGGAAGGAGCTGTGGCTGGCCATTCTTGCGTGTGTCGCACAGCTGTCAACACGGGGAGTCTCTCTAGTCTCTCTAGACTCAAGGGATCCAATGGTTGAGGCAGATGAGACCTCAGAGGAATGCAATGATGAGGAAAGAGTTCAAGTCTTAATGGTGAGTCTAAGTTTAAGAGAATACATTTTTACATAATAACATTTGTCTGTTTTCTCCCTTTGCCACCCCTAAGCATTCCTGTCATCCCCAGGCCACAGCAAGGCTGAGCTCTGCCATAGCCTTCTCTTTGGGCCTCCAACTTCTTTTCTATACTGCCTGTTTTCAGTCTCAGGCCAGTCATGTTCTTACTGCATTTTAGCAGGAGCACAGCAGAGCTGGTAACTTATCCCATCTGCCTCTGCACCCCTCTATACCAAGCGCTTCTTGCAAATACATCTACTCCAAGTCATTATGCATCCTGCACAACCTATGACTTTCCAGGATGAGGTATTAATAGAAAAGGCTTGCCTTTCTTAAGTTAATTAGCATGCAGCACACTGAACTTGCTGGACAGCTTTCTTCTTGCTGCTGGTGAGAGGCACAGAGTGTGAGCAGGCCCAAGAAAACAGGTTTAGATCCTCCTGTGCAAGCTGTACCAGGCTGGGTAGTCTGGAGGATGGAGGGCCAAGTGGTTCTTCTGTCCCCTCATTCGACCCTTGACACCAGAAGTGCTGCTAAGAAATAGGACTCCAAACACATATTACATATATCATGGTGGTTACATCTGACTGTGGTCACAGTTGTGTTCCTTCTGTCTTTCAAGGATTTTCAGGACTGGAGAAGACAGTCTAGCACCTCCTCGTGTGACTTCCATCCTCAGCATGTGGAGCGACCAGCAGTGGGTTCTCCTACAAAAGTGAGTCTTGCTGCTCTGGAAGGTCAGGGGAACCCTCATGTCCCAGGATTTTCAGTCTCCGCCTCCCAGTTCCACTGCACAGACCAGGAAGCTCAGAGGGATGAAGCTGGGGAATCTCAGGTCAGGAACGAGATGTCATTCGTGTAGGCATGAGCAACTGTGGTCATGTGTAGCTACTTTAAGTGACATTGACAATGTGACTTAACCAATACAATCCGTCACAATGCCAGAGAGCCCTTAATCTTCGTTCAGATTACAGTCTGACGCCTTGACACCTGTATTATTTTGTCTGGAATGCTGTTGTATGGGTTTGCAAACATGGTTGCAAAAGAAAAGCATTTAAATATTGGTCTAGGTAAGATTTAATGACAAGATCCTTCCTAGCTGCACCAGTGACTTTTAGTTTAGGAAACTGTCAGCTTAGTCTCCAGCTGTTAGGGCTAACCTTCTCTTAATCAGCTGCAGTGTACACATCTCTGACCCTTTGTTAGCAATGGCTCCCTTTAGGGCTGTTGAGATTTGCCTGCTCTCTCTCCTCGTTAAACCTTCCTTCCTGTTCTTACTTGGCTTTATATCTCTCTGGCCTAAACCTCCTTTCCCTTCCCCCTTTCCAAAGCTGGATTTAAAAAGTGCGAGTGTCTGTAAGCAGCTTTGATTTCTCTCTTCTCTTCCTTCCCATTCCCTCTAGCTTCTTTTTGTGTCCACTTCCACTGCATTTTTTTGGTTAATATTTCTCTTGTATTTTTCATGTTTTATGACAGTAAAATATTACAAAACACTGAAGTACATAGAATTCATTGGCCTCAGCTAAGTGATCTTTGTGTATAGACTAAAGAATCTTTATTACCAATACAAATGTGAACTTGGGCTCTGTTGTGGTTTAACCCCAGCCCACAACTAAGCACCACGCAGCCACTCACTCACCCAGTAGGGATGGGGGAGAGAATCAGAACGGTAAAAGTGAGAAAACTTGTGAGTTGAGATAAAGGCAGTTTAACAGGTCAAGCACAAGCTGCACACGCAAGCAAAGCAAAACAAGGAATTCATTCCTCACTTCCCATGGGCAGGCAGGTGTTCAGCCATCCCCAGGAAAGCAGGGCTCCATCACGCGTAACAGTGCCTTGGGAAGACAAACACCATCAGTGCAAACATCCCTCCACCTTCCTTCTTCTTCCCCCAGCTTTATATGCTGAGCATGACATCATATGGTATGGAATATCCCTTTGGTCTGTTGGGGTCAGCTGTCCGGGCTGTGTCCCCTCCCAACTCCTTGTGCACCCCCAGCCCACTCGCTGGTGGGGTGGTGTAAGAGGCAGAAAAGGCCTTGGCTCTGTGTAAGCACCCCTCAGCAGTAACTAAAACATCCCTGTGTGATCAACACTGTTTCCAGCACAAATCCAAATCATAGCTTCATGCTAGCTGCTATGAAGAAAATTAACTCTACCCCAGCCAAAACCAGCACAGGCTCAAAAGTGCCTTTTCTAGGTCACTACTGCCTGTATCGCATTCTCCCAGTGCTAGGGAACTGGGTGACACAAGGGTTCCCACATTCTTTTTTTTTGCGCGCTGAAGCACAGTGGCTTTCCTGCCAGTCCTTGGTTACAAATCTTGCAGCAAGAGAGCGAGGAGCTGGGGAATTGCGAACGCGTGAAACATACAGCTGCCTGGGAGACAATAATGCTTTAAAAGCCTGTTGTGCTTCTCCTTCTCAATTTGCAAGAACTTGACAAGTTTGATCTGTGGATGAGTAAAAAAGAGTAGATTCCTATCAGAGGGTATAGGCAGTGTATAATTTTGAATAAGTAAGAGTCATATCTGGGTTGAGAGTACCCTCTGAAGTCAGTGATATAGCCAGAGCTGAGGGCCCCATATATTCCCTTCCTTCCTTGCTGAGCCCCAGGGGCACCCTCACTGCTCTCTAGAACACAAAAGTTACAGCCCTTGTCACAAGGGTTATTATTTAAAAACAGGTGTGCAACAGCACTTAGTAAATCCGCCCTGCCTTTAACTAAAAGGTCTCTTGCTATGAGAATTGATCAGGTATCTCGGGCAGTGATGAGTTTCCAACCACCATCAAAGCTAGCAGGGCCCCCTCAGGGCTGGTAAGGCTTTTTGAGTGCTGAATCTTTTTGGTTGTAATAGCTGGTCCTGTAATATATACATCCAAACTTCCCTCTGGCTATTTAAGGAGGAGATCAATAGTTCTTAAAAATGCCTCAGCTTTTTTACTTCAAAATATACTTTTTAAAAAGTTACCATTGGCTGGACTGTGTCTCCTTGCTCCTGGGTAGTGCACTTCAATATTTATTTTATAACTGCTTTGGAACTAAATAAGTACTACCAATTAATGTTGACAGAAAACCAGAACAAAAAAACTCAAACAAAAGAAACTAGATTTATTTTGCTTTTAAATAAGTTGATGGTCAAGTTCCTAAGCGTTAGACCACCTGATATCACGAGCACTGAAATGAAATCCTTTCATTTGAACACAGAAGTAATGTGTTCTCCTTAATAATATCCAGTTACTGGGACCTCACAATATTGCCTATCAAATCTTTCACAATGCAAAAAGAAAAGCAGAATATATTCTTAGTCATGAGTTAGGTGAATTAAAATAAAATCAATTTCAGTGCATCAATGTATACAATTCATTTTCCTCTAAAGGCTTATCAAATGGCATTTAGCCTGAATAAGTGTAGTAAGGCCAGGTGCTTGGCTGTGACACATACTCTAGTAACTGAATTGCACTAGGTGCTTGAGATCCTATTTTCAAGAGAAAAATGGCCTGGCTAAAAGGATAATTGTTATGCTAAATACTACTACTTTTCCTGCTTTCTGCAAACAAAGCTGGGTAGCAAAGTGATTGGTGTATAAAATGTGTCCACATATGAGAAGACAGAACCGAAACATTGGTGATAGGTTAGCTTCATGTTCAGTATGTAGTGTGAAAAGACATTGAAATGCAAATTGAAATGCTCAGCTAAGACACTGTCTTTCACTTTATGAAGAGCCATAGTACATTACTCAGCTTTGCAGAGAATTACAAATGTGATTTAAAAGTTACATACTTCATCAGTACATAATAAGGTTTAAAAGTCAAAATATAACTTATTTTTTTTTCCCGTTTCACCATGAGCTCCCTACATTGGCAGGTTTCCTTCCCAAAACTTTCCGTTTGACCTTCTTTAAGGTTAAACATTCTCCAGCATTTATATGTGGGCTAGGAATAATCTGCTCTGAGGAGTTTAAAGAATTTCCAGCATTGTTACTGCTTTGTCACGGATCAGCTGAGATGGATGAAAACTATGTCAGAATTAGTTGTGAAGATCTGTTAAAGGCCAGCCTGAAGAAGTCAGTGATCGCTGTTAAGTCAGGCACACACAGATGTGGACGGCTAGTTCGTCTGCCCAGGCTCATTAAGCCTCACAATGATTGTGGATAGTTAGCAGGTTGTAGTATGATATTTGGAGCACCTGTCCTACCACAGAAGAGAGTCTGTAATTCAACTAACCTGTGTGGCTGTGATACACAGCCAAGGTGGGCATCACTGCAAGGGCAGTCAGGATTTCCCTCCTTGGCAAATAGAACAGGTCTGATCCCTGTAAATGCCATTAACTTCAAGATTCTCTGGGCTCACACAGGCCTTCAGCAATCAAGCCCCATATGACACATATTTTATTTATTGGAGCAATATTTTAACATTTTTATTATTTATTGAAGCTCATCTGTAACTAAGCATGTCTGCATAATAAAATCCTCCTGCAATATGATGTTAACATGCAGAAACAAGCCTTTCAATACGTTATAGGTAACCTTAACCTATAGTGCTTCATGCTGTTGAAAATAACAGCTGGAACATGGATTAAATCAGGCCCAAACCGACCCACATATCTTGCAATTACTTGTGAACCATTTATGGAGAGAAAATGGTCACTTAATACTAGCAGTCTAGTTTTGGGTAAGTCTATTCCACTGGGAGAAAGAGAGTGTACGGCTGCTCAGATTTTTCATGCTTATCTGTAACTTTCATGCCTTTCTCTCTGCCACACTGCTTTAAATACTACTGACCAGATTCTGGCTGCTTATGCTCAATAATGAAACAAGAATGTGGAGGACAGTTGGATTCCTGATGCTTGTATTGTCTCAAAACACTTCCAAGCAGCAAACATTTGTGTAAGAAGTAGAGAAGTCACATTTTAGCTTGTTGATTCCAGGGTCAAAAGAGGCTTCTGCTGGTCTTTCCTCTGCCATGCTTCCAGTCCCTGCTACCAGGGAACTGCTTTTTTGCATATTTTCTCCAGAGAGCTGCAGTATAAGAACTACCCCTTCATGCAACTGACCAGTAATCTGATTTCCATAGTTTTGTTGGGGTTGATGATCTCTAGGAGTTGTTCAACAAAACAATTGGGGTACATTTACTACCCCCCCCCAAAAAAAAAAAAAAAAGCTGCAAAACTTTTAACACAGTTGAGTTTGATAAGCAGCAATGACTACTCTGCCTTAAATTACTGTGGGATGAGTCATCTTTATTTGATGATCTAGAGTTTCTGAGATTCCTTCTTTGCCTAATGTTTCATTTGGGCAATATGCTTAATCAATGTTTGCTGATGTTTATGGTCTAATGCATAGTGACAGCAGGTGCAGAAAAAGTAAATCCCCATCTGCATAAAAATCTTGCTGAAATTCAGAAGCATGCTGTTTCACTGTAATTTTCGTAGACAGGTAATTTTTCATGGTACTTCCAGAAGGTTCCTCCCAACTTCCTGCTGTTACTTCTATTTTGGTACCTGCTGCTATCACAAGTAATGGCTTTGTTTGTAGCCCTACATGAGGTGCCATTTTTAAGTATATCTATTTGTTTTGTTTGATGGACTCTCCTTTGGATCCAGTTCAGGTACACGCTGAGGTTCCATGGTTTGCGTCATGACTTTGAGTGTTGTGGTAGACAAGTGGCCTCCTTTGAAAGGCTCTTGCTGCTCACTGGGACAAGAGGATGTCATGACTAAGCTTTAAAGCAGGGGTGTATATATTGCATCCTGGGGATCAGACCTTCTGACTGTTTCATCTGGTTTTTGGCTAGATAGGGTGATTGGTGTCAGCTTTAGGGAATTTTTTTTTATTGCTATTGTGCAGCAGTATATTAATGAGATATAGTTAGGTAAACCTCTCTACAGTCCTGCCAAAAGCTTTTGTTCTATAACTTGGATCAGTGGCTTGAAGATTAGGGACAAGCAAAAATTATAACAACTTGTTTCTAAAAATGGGTATGTCTGTGTAGTTGCTTATTTTACGGTTTTTTAAAGGTCAGCATTACTCTCCTGTCCCTTTTAATATACTCTCAGGAGGTGGGATGGCTTCCTTATATTGCTTTGTCTTGCTTTTTGTCTGAGGACACAGAAAATGACATGGTTTGTATAAGCAAATTTATGGTCACAAACTGCTAGAACATGTCTTAATCTTCCTGCTAAATTATTTTGAATAATTTGTGTTAGTGTTCTTAGAGGTCACCCAAGATCTAAGGCACATTATACAAGTACATAGCTTCCCACAAAATTTTTAACCTAGAGGGAAGAGAAAAAGGAAAATAAAAGGCACAGTCTTATTCACTGTGATAAAGCACTACTGGAATCAGGAATAGAGGACTTGATTCCTTAGCCAGGTACAACACACTGGAACCTGTTATCACCTAATAGTTTATTTCTTGAAATTGAATAATCTGATACCCTTCAAGAAGAACCAAAAAAAGCAAAATATAAAAAAATATTTTAAAAATGGCTTAAAAGGAAAGCTACCTACTTACAGCTTTAGTAACTAAAGTAATGTGATACTGCATCAGATGAGATATGGGGGGAAATGTCTATATAGAGCAGGAAAGCTCCAAATTCCATGTCAAAACAAAACAACCACCAGAAACCAAACCAAAACCAATGACAAAAGGGTACATTTCAAAACTAAATAGAATATGAAAAAGAACAATTACTGGTCAGGGGATATTTTGTTTGTTTGTTCGTCTGGCTAGGGGATTTTTTTTTTTTGGTTGGTTGGTTGGCTGAAGGCCTGAGTTTTTTTAATAATATAACTGCATAATTCCATCTACAGTTTTGAAAATCTTGCGCTATTTTATCTGATTTTCAGGTAAAAAAGCTAGGGAAAATTAGATAAGTTGAGCTACTGGTTCAAAGACATAAAATGAAAATCAGAAAATAATTAAACCAAGCCACGTGAGAATAATCTCAAAGCAAGCTAAAGCTAAGCCAATAGTAACTCGGGCTCAGCTGTGCCTATACAACAAAGGCAAAATGCAATACAGCGGGGAAAAGCTGTGGGAAGAAATGCATTAGAACATTAGCCATTACAGCATGCCAGAGAAAAATGAGACCCTGTGCTACTAGGTTTCTCAGAAAAGCTTTTGGGTAAAAATCAGCAACTAGCAAAGGCAAATGCTTTGTTATCATTATTCTGCAACTGTTTCAAAGACACTGGTAACTAAAAGATGTCCACAAGAAATGTAGGATTGAATGCCAGCTTTAACTGAGGCTTCCCTCGTAAACTAACAGTCTTTGTCAGGAGCCCAGTTAAAGAAAAGAAACGGAAAGGTTATATTGCTAAGCAAGCTGGAGAGAAGACATTGAATAGCTCGGATTCTTTACATGTTAAGAGAGTTGTCTCAGAGCACCCATAAAATACTGGATGGTGATACATGGAAATTAAAGGAAATGTGAATATAAAGTGTTTTCAGTCCTTTTGCACAAGCAGCCAGAAAATTGTCCCACTTAGCAGGAAAGCAGAGGGCTACAGAGAGTGAAGACAATCCCTAAGCTGGCCAAAATTAAAATGAGATGTATCTCTATAAAATAAATATTAGGAAAGATACCAGGGGAAACAGATTGACAAGACAACACTACTGTTAATAATTGATCAGTCTGTTGATTATACCTCAAAATGTGGAGGACTGTCTGGCAGCAAAATAAATGACTATTTGTTACACTACAGACAGATTTTGTAGTCTTAGCCAGGGAGCTGGAAGCTAGAATTTGTCTCAAAGAATATCAGTCTGAGAGTTCTACACAACGTTTCATTTTTCTCATTTAATTTGCAAGGGAATGAAGTACTTTTTAATGATGAAAGTTAATTCTATTCTAAACATCAGAATTATAAAATCTTACTAATTATATGACACAGGTCAGAATTTCCTGAGTCCAGTTGCCACTATTAAGGTAATTGTATGCATAAAACTCTGAAAATAAAACCCCCAAAAATGAGAAATCAGAGGCATCCTGTGTAGTTCTCTTCTTCAGTTTGTTTTTAATACAAGTGAATGTTAAGGAAACCAGTCTTGCACAACTGAAATCATTATCACATCTGTTATATCTAAACATCTAGCCTAAATATTTCATAAGTGGCATTTCTTTCAACATCTCTTACTATTACTCTTGATAGTTTCTCCTTTTATCTTTACTGTCAATATTGTTGATGTTAAAAGTTTTCTTGGTCCATTCTCATTATTGTGGAATCATTAAATATTATGCTTGTGACACAACGGACTTTTCCACAGCAATCAACTGTGATGTCACAAAGAAAAAAATCTATGATTTTGAATGAAGAATAAATGATAGGAAAATGAAAATTCAGGTTCCCTAAGTAATGTAGCTAAGAGGAATATTAAAAACATTTAATTTTTAGCTGTGTTCTTTTTGCTTTTCTAAGTTATTTCCATTAAATTAAATGCCAATACTGGTGGCATATTATTTACACAGTCATTTTGGGAAAAAGGTAGCACAGCAGTGGGGGGAGCAAATATAAGGAAGAATTTCTGTTAAGCTGTTTGCAACTAAAAGCACAAAATGTGCCAGTACAGATGAAGAGCTGCTATTTCGTTGTTTGATTCTTATAAAGCAAAAAGTCTGACGAAGTCAATGCTTTTGCTAGAAGACACCCACTGAAATTCTCAAAAGACCTGGATTCAACACAGCGGCACATAAGAAACTCTCTCTAGTGCAACTCTTATAAGCTACAAGTTTTGAGATTTCATGCTTGCAGAGGCATCCCTCTGAACGTGAACAGAAAATGGGCACCCTGCATCATGGCGCAAGGCAGCCTGCACCTTGACCTTTCCCTGCAGTCTCTTCTAATCTTCTGGATTGCTCCGGGTTACAGAACACTGGGGATCAACCACATGCGACCCAGCAGATCTGGCTCCTCCAGGTATGTGCATTTCTTCCTTTTAGGGTGTTGTAACTACTCACAAGGGACTCACAAACAACTTTCTCTGCTCAAAATATGACTTAACTTTAATAAGAAAAGAGGCTAACAGAAAATGGGCTTGTTGAGTTAATTTAATATTTTTTCCTTTTATTGTCAGTCAGTATTGATCTTTAGCTATAAACTCTCCGTGTCCTGCATTTTATTTGTCTTGCATGTCTGCTCAGTTGGCCTTTTGGCACCATTTATTAAAGGTGCTGAAATCTTGTTCTGCTGTGGTTTCTGAAGCTGGGATAAACCAGTTTGGGAAGTTTAGGAGAATCAACATGTGTTACACCAGTCAATGGTCCTGAATGTTTGCTTATAGCTTGATACTCCTGCAATTGTTCCTTCCTGTTTTCATTTCCTGATGAATCAGCAGCTGAAGTAATGCAAATGCACACAGTAAAGAGCTTAGTAAAAATAAAATAGAATACATATTAAGTATTATAAATTATTACAAATCAGGCCTCTCTCTCTCATACAGTTGTACATGTTGTCTTCTGCCACATTCCCAAGAAACATTGTCAGAGTGAATTAACCGGATACGGTTAATTTTGCTGCTTACATTTAATTGCTTCGTAGAAAAAGCAATCAAAATGAAGAGTTGGAACCAACTTTACAAAGCTGCTGCTTCATAGCAGGTGTCACTGGTTTGTTTGTGTGCATGGAGCAGTGAGGGGGAAGGAGGGAGTAGGGCCAGTTTTGCATGTGGGAATTCATCCTTTTGATAATCACAGTCTGATACTGAAAATGCCAGAAGCTGAAGAGTAGTAGGAAGTAGAACTTTTCAGGAGGAATTGCCTCTGCCTTTGGCCATTCCTTTTTGACCCACTGATATTTTTAACATGCATCTCTAGTTACCACTGCTCTGTAACTGGCAACTTACTCAAGGCTTGTTCTGGGGTTCCTCACCTGTGTAGAGTGCAGTCAGTCAAACCTGAGTTGTGTAGCTTATTTTTGTATATGAAAGACATGCATGGCTGGTATTCTGGTTGCGGCTATTTATGCATATAAATTCAGTTTGTCTTATACCTAAGATTTAAGCGTAAATAATTCAATAAAACCTTGTCTACAGAAGGATTTTGCTGAAAAGTAGATGCTGCTTGTAATCTGAATAAGGCAACCAATATACATTTTCTTCCTCTTCGCTACAAACCTAATAACTCAATATATAATACACTTAGGTTTCCTCAGTCCAGAAAAACCCAGAATTTCCTTGTTCAAGATTCTGGCATCAATTCTTTCCTAGTCCACAATTATTTAACTGTTACCAGAAAACTACTGAAGTCAGGTAACAGCGATCTATTATCAATCACACATAATGTTGAAGTATCCACAAAAGGTCTTAACCCTTTTGTGTTTAAACATGATATACAAACATAGCATATCAACTACATTTTAAATGCAAGGCTGAGGCTTTACATAAATCTAATCTCATTCTGTTTCCAAAGGGCTGTAAATCCTGTTGAGGTGACTTTCAGAGAAGGCCATGGAGAAAATTTAGACCCTGACTATCCCTTATCATCCACCACAGCAGTAATGTACTCCCAAGTGCCATCAAGGATCCTACTTGTCCTTGTCCACAGAGCTTCTGAACTTTCCTGCCATAAGGGTAGATTGGATTTGTTGGTGGCTTGATCTCAAGGTGCCTTTATAACAGATGGATGCTGGTAGCTAAGCCAGAGGCACCTTACAGCAGCAATAGGTGCATGTGTGCGCGCGTGTGTATATGTGTACAGAGGATAGCTGGCAAGATGCCAGATTTTAGCCTGTTTCTTCAGGATACTGTATAAATATAACACGACCTGGCGAGCTTTCAGTGCAAATTTTTGATGGGAGACATCAGACAGACCTGGCATACGGTGCTGAGATAACTCTCAGAGGGGGGTACGTGTTCTTTTTTTTTAGTATATTGAAAATATGGCAGAGATGGATTTTAATGTCTATGTTAAACAAAATGGTGATCTCAGTTTAGTTCCCTGTGGCCAAAGCTATCAATCAAAAGCAGCACTTTTGTTTGTAATTCCAGAAGTGAAATGGACACCTAAAAGGAAATGACACTTTGGGGATTAGAGTTAAATAACATTCGTTCATCAGCTTGCACTTATGCTGTATGTCCTGTGGATAGTGGCTATGTACTTTTTTGGACAGAGTCAATCTAATGCAGTTAGCAAACATTAATTCAGTGTTTGAACAATGTTGTCAAAGAATAAGGATCACACATTTACACTGGGCTCATGCCAAAGATGTCGAGATCTGAAAGGCAGGTGTTACAGTACCCTGCATCTTTGTCTTACTAAACCCTCTACTACACTGCACTGGTTTCAAAAGGAGATGATGAAAAGCTACTGGCCAGTCTGGTGGTGAAAGATAAATACACATCTGAAATATTGTGCACTGATGTGCAATCTGTGTTGCACCAATTGAACTAACCTGTGATCTGCTGATATAGATGTGTTGCTTTCCCATATAGTGCCCAATAAAGGAAGACACTTCCCATAAACACTTCCTAGATGAAAGGAAACTCAGTAAAGGTAGCCAGTAACTAGCTGACAACTAGGCATGTTTTCACCCTGCCTCTTCTCCAGGTGTCGAGGCAGTGAGCAGGAAACTATTACCATTTGAGATCTACAGCCCAAAGCCACCCTCCAGAAGGGGCCAGAGAAGTCCTACTTCTTTCCTCTTTCTGACCTGCTTTTTCCTGAAGCATATCTGGTTTTGTCACTCAAGAGAAGCCTCTTCTCTTGGAAGTCTGTCTCTAGACAATAATGCTAATGTCTGGGGCACTTCCTATGAAAGGAAAAAAATTATATGCTAACTCCTGATCTGTGTCTAAGTTACACCTGAAGAAAGTTGAAAGCAAAATGGCCGTTGGAGTGGCCAAAAGCTGCATCTTCCTCGTCTCGGTAGGGTGCTCTCAATACCTGGTTGTGGAGATGGCTGCTTCTTTCTCTTCCTCACTCTCCTCACAAGTCTTGAACTCCTTGTTGGGCAACTGCACGGCTTCAGCCATGGAGGTGAGGTGTGCCCCAATGACAGCAGGCAGAAGGAGACATGGTCGGGACACGTACATTCCTCTCCAATCTGATTGAGGTGGTAATCTTGCTTTCTTGATTCCTGAATGAATGCTTTAGCCTTCCAGCTGTTTTATCAAAGAATCAAGGGAGAGAAGTACTGCTGCTGCATTTGGAAAGAAAACTGCAGTAACTGTATTCTCTGGGAGCCTGTGCCTACCTGCACATTAAATAAGCAGAGAAAATACCTACCAAATTTGGCTCTCCAGGAGACATAAGCTAATTTTAAAATTCCAGTCAGGTTCATTGAGAGAGGTGGAGGAACCAGGACTTGGGTAGAAACACTACATCCAAAAGCAAGATGCTTTATTCACCTAAGTTCTTTACCTACTGCCCTACTCAGGTCAGTGCTAAGCCCCTCATTCTGTAACAGTGCTTAAAATGTGCTATGCAAAAGCTGCCTGCCACTTACTCAAGCAGCAAATTAATAACAAAAATCTGTAAGTCATTGTCAATAGTTGCTGCGTGCCACTTTGTCTTGCAGAAAACAGATTGTTCTTGCACGCTACGGAACATGGATAATTTGTAAGCTTGAACTGTAGCTACTACCCACTGCAGGTATAATTCAGCCTGCCATGCATAAAGCAAGGAAGTTGAATAATTATTGATCACACTTTATTTAAGAATTCAAATAGGCAGTGTAGGAACTATATATTACAGTGTTTCATTTCTACTAAAAACTGTATACTGTACCAGCATTTCTAGTGCTGTGTGATTCAATAGGCAAACATAAGTGCGTATTTCAAGATAAACACCATCTCAATGCTTCTGGCACAATTTCTGATTACAGAAGTATACACGTATTATAGATGTGCATCTGGTGGCTGATACATTTTCCACAGTGAAGATGTTATTTTGCCTAGCTGGGCTTTGACTTCAGAAGAAATGAAGCACTGCATGGAGAGGTAATGTACCTGGAAAAAACGGGGCCACATACATCTCTCCAGCTCGGGCAGTTAGACTAGGACAGTGCTTATGCACCTATGCAGTTCTACACAACCTCACACAGAGTAAAATTCAGCACTTTTTAGTGATGGCATTGAGTCGGTTTTCTCTGGTTATGCTTTGGTGTAAGTGTCAAACTATGAGAGAAGCCAAAAAGTTCTACATTTGTTATGGTTCTTTGGAGTTAACTATGAACAATTAGTTATGCCCCACAGGTCAGTAAGTATTGCAGTGACTGGGGTTTCTGGAAAGGGGTGCTGTAAATTCTTTGCATTCTTCTTTTTTTGAGAGACTGTTTTTATTGTTGTTTCATATTTTTGACAGTTTAAATGCTCCTTATGGAAGAAGAGATTACTTCCCTGCAGTAGATACACCAAATACCATGTTTCTGCTGAGCCTGCTCTGAGTCAGATTAAACTCTGCGCTCTGCATAGTTTGAACTAGTAACCTTCACTGCTTAATCTTCATATGGTCCTTCAATTCTTTTTGGCACTGAGGTTCTTAAAGTGCAGGACTACTAGTATTTTTCCCCTTTGCATGACGACAAGTATAAACACCTAGTAGAGTCTGTCATGAAATGGATGGATATTCATTTTCTGTCTAGACAAGCATGTGGGCTTATTGTAAAAAAATCTGAAATATACTGTGGAAGAGAGCCACTCTGCCCTCCTCCAGTTATCACCACTGTGAAGACACACAAAGGACTTATTAGAGCTAAAAATTACTTTCATAAATATGAAGTAAGTTAGAAAGACATGTGCATGACAATGACCTGATCAAATAGCTGAAAACAATTTAGCATTTCAGTTGTCCCAGCTCTCTTGGCTGCCTTTTAAGCCTCTGGTAGCTGTATTGCATTGCACAGGATGCCACATCATAGTACAATAAAAGCACCATTTATGCCAGTAAAGCTGGTGAAATGAATTACAGTAATAGAAATAAATCAAAAAAGCTATGAAATTATGTTTAAAAGTATACTTTTTTCAGCTTAAACCAAAGATTTTTGGCCAAGGGTTTATCCAGAAAGCAACGTACTCCTCTGCCCTTCTACACAGTTTCTTTTCTGCACAGCACTTATTTCGAAATATTAATGGTTTCTAAACAAAGTAGATGGAAAAAGCCCTTGGATTCTTCCTACAGACCCAGACGTAAAGATATCAAAATAAAATCTTACCACTGCACTGAGTTGGTCAGAATGCCTCTCTATTAGCAAGTCAGTCATGTTCATACATCACAAAAATCTGCGAAATCAAAGTGTTCGTCAAAATATTTTTATTTGTTACACCTGCTCATATTGAAGGAAAGATAAAATTCTATGACTTCAGTAGAAAAACTAGTCATTTCTAAAATAACAACATTGAGCAGAGTGTCTGATTTGCGTTTGGATATAACTAAGTTTGACTCAGAAGCCCTTGCCTGGCAAACTGTTATTACTGAAAGAGAATAGAAACTGGCCAACTTTGGGTGATAATTCTGGGTTTCTGTGGATGAAACTGTAGGACATATTTGGAAGAGACAGACAATTTAGCACTGTATATTTCTCAAAATATGAATGGCAACTTGCTGAAAGCAGCAAAATTCTATTTTTTTCTTCCTCTGTGCTTGCTGCATGCAAAGAAGAGGAAAGGTGCTGCCACTGGTTAAAAATGCTGTTTTGCAGAGGAATGTTTTCTGATCTGCACACCCTATAGAAATCCTACTTGTTAAAAAAAACACACACTGCTGAAAAACAGATAAACTTCTTTCTCTGGATTCACTGTTGTTCATTTTAGCTAGGTAGGATATGCAACTGCCTTTCACTTGAGGAGGAGTTTGCCATAAATACCAGATGGCAAGGTTCCTGTACTAGGAGCAAACCTTAAAACTGAGATGTTGCTATGCAATTTTCAGTATGAAATAACATGACAACTGTAAGCCTTCACTCTTTGTTTTCTCTTAGTCATTAGTAGTGTTACAGTTAGTACTGTTAAAGTTAGTAGTGTTAAAAATACTGCTTTGATACCAGTGCAACTCCCAGCCTGTAGCTGAGGGTTGCTTGGGGGTTAGGCTATGATTTAAAGTGTTATGCATTATCTGTTACCACTTCATCTGCCTCTAGGGTGCCTTGAGGTTGTGAAGTGCTAGCAGGAATCGCTTGTGTTCTTACAAAGCAAAGCTGCCTGCTGAAATTAGAAGCTACATGGCTTAAGCCAGATTCTGTGATGTTCTGTGATGTTTTTATACCTTGGTTTTGGTTCTCAGCCCTTCTATGACACAAGCAGACACAGGTATCAAGACATCCTGTCCTTTTTTTTCAGGACATACCTAAAGTTAATTCTGTGGTTCACTGTAATTTTGTCTGAGTTTGGTTAGCCACAATGAATGATAGATAAATAGATATTGCCAGGAAGTAAATGCCTTGACATCTACTTGATCAGATGATAGAAAAAAGTTGATACTTGAGACACCTGAGTCTTTGAAAATAGAGGGACTCATAGCTGTATTGCTTTCTGATGGGCTATGGATAGTCTGGATGGAGTGGTGACCTGGTGGCCAAAAAAAAAAAAGCAACAACAAGAAAATGGTCAATATATCTAGGAATTTCAGAAGATTATTCTTATTTCTGTTCTTCTCTTCCTCCTCTTCTTCTTCCTTGTGCTATCTCGTTTCCTTTTCTTGACTCCTATGCTATATCTGCAGTTACTTTCTTGGGACAAATGCAAAACTGGATGATTTCTAAGCATAATATACTGAAATATCTTATTCAAATGCATACGTCTGTATAACATTTCTGACACCCATTTGGCTTCCTACCATGGAAACAATGCCAAAATAGACTCTTTTAAACATGAGTAAGGCAGATATGAGAGATGCAATCTGAAACATGGTCTGACTATAGGCACTCTATCTGTCTATCTATCTCTTTATCTATCTATCTATCTATCTATCTATCTATCTATCTATCTCTGCAAATTCATACCAAAATGGCCTGAAGAGATCTAGCTGCCGTAGATACAACATAGCACTTAACCTCCGGGTCTCTCTCCAGTTTATGAGAAAAGACATATCTAATCCTTGAACTCTTTTACTAGGATATCAGAAATTACTGGTTCTCCCACTCTCTGCTTTGCAACACTGAGATGTGTGCAGAACCGAGCAAGAAATAAATGAAGAATGTTTGCAAACTTTTTGAAGATTTATGACATATATGCATAAATTAATGTCATTGTACATATTATATGCAATATACTTACAGTTCTAGTTTTTATATTTTTCATAAAGAACTTAATATTGCATGTGACCACGCTAGCATTTCTTCTATCTGACATATTGCATGGAAACAGAGCCTATACCCACGGCAGTCCTTAGATGTAACTGTGATATTAAGGCTACTGTGGGAGCTGATAGCAGTTCCCAGGTCCAGGGATGTGCCCTGGCTCTGTCCCAGCTGTGTGTTTGGGTGAGATCACTGTGTACACCCTTGTTTCTTCACACCTCAGAAACCTGTCATGGTTTCTGCTGGAAGGAATCCTGAGCACCTGGTCCTAAAAGAAGCAGTGCAGTCACCCAAGTTCACAGACTGGATAGTTGGAGCACTGAGACCCTGAACCTAACACTCAGCTTAGATGTACCTATTTAGAAATGCAGAGAATAAATCCTGTACCTCTCTGAGGCCTTGAGACCTGACAGCCAGCAAAAGAAAGACGTGCTTGTTTCCAGGTGGTTAACTGCCTTCCAGTCCTCTCCTGGACTTAAGTACTTTAACCTTTCATTTTTAATTGTGTTTCTTTTTAAAAAACTTCGCAGTTGACTTGAGTTCTGCAGCAGAGTAAGTCAAAATTTAAGATTTGTGTTTTCAAGTCATACTATTTATTAATATGATATGACATTGCATACTTAAAAATCACTGGTCTTATATACACATTTTACAGTACTCAGAACTGAATGTTGTCCCAAAATATATGTGAATATTTAAATATATATATTCTCCATAAAACATAGAGAAAGGCAAACTACAAGTTTAGTGCAGATTCAGAGCTCTGGACTATATTTATGGGTTTTAAATATCACGCTGGCACATTTACATAGCCAAGATAGTTTGACAAATCAAAATGAAACAATAATTTCAACTTAGACAAATGGTAATTACATATTTTTTAGTGTATTTACCCAACTACAGATCTGGATAAATACTGTGACTGTTAAAAGAACATTTGTTACCTACAAAATTATTGTTCCACTAAAAGCAATCACTTAGTAGATAAAAATACTGATTATTCACTGAGAGTGTTGTGGGGGTTTTTTGGTGTGTGGTTTGTTGTTTTGGGTTTTTTTTTTTTACAGACATGCATAAATATTTCTATGAGCCTTCAGTAGTTTATGTTGCTATGAACAGCAAAGTCTGCCTACAGCAGGCATACCTACGTACGTATCTCCCTTCCTCGCGCTTGCAAGGAGACTTGTCACAGGGGAGAGAGGTGCAGTACCAGGGCTGGCCAGCCCGAGCTCCTGCCGAAATCTTCCCACAGCACCAGCCTCCCGTACGCAGTCAGTGAAGGGCAGACACTCTCCACTCGTACTGACCCTCTGGTCCCCAGTAAAGTTTCTGACCTCAGTTTTCTACAAGTTAGAAAAGTTAAAGGATTACTTTACATTACTTGTCTTACTTTAAATTTGTATTCACTCAATGAATTATGCTTTAGTTATACAACACTATAACATGTTTGCATTAACTCTGCTACATAAAATATAATGGTGGGTTAATAGCAGGATAATTTCCCTATAGAAAATAATTATGGCTTTGACCGTCCTGGAGTCAGAACAAAATGCTGCAGGGATAAGAGAATTTATTATTGTTAACTCCCTAAATCCTACCATAACAGCTGAACTGAAAAATAGCTTATGTGCTTTGGGGAAATTTTTCATTCAACAAATTATCACGACACAGAGTTGAGAGATATGTACATATTATCCTTTCCAAGACTTCTTTAGCTTTTATGTCATTGACTTTTTTTTTTTTTGACTGGATCAAGCATTTAATCGTTTGATTTGTCTGGAATATCATTTTAGAAGTCATTACTAAATCCATCAGGACCTAGAGCTGTGTTAGAGTGATTTAATATCCTTATAAAGTTCCCCTATATTTGCCAGCCGTTCTAATTATCACATTAAATGCACTGCAATGACAGAAAAAAATGTAACACATCAAAATGATTATAAATGGTTTTGAAAACATTCTTTTTGAAAGAAGAAAGTGTGGCTGTTGAAAAAGCCTTTTAAACTGCTATTTAAGAAGTCATCAAACCTGTTTTTGCTCAATTGTTGATTGCATTATTGGAAATAATTGCTTATTTTCATTTTAAAGGGATGGCTAAGACAGTTTACTCACCTTAGCATCTCATGAGTTTACTTCAGAGTTTTTTGTGTTGTGTACCTACAATATTAACAGGACTTTAAATCACTAAAGTTAATTAATTTTGAATAGGTCAGAATCAAGGTTTACTGGGTAATTATACACAATCAGATGCACTATTACAGTATTAAAAACCAGACTCATGTTATAGGTTACATATCAAGCGCTTATTGAAGGGGTATCTTTTCTATATTTCTTTATATTCCCTTGTGTCATGGGTGACCTCAGGCCTGACATATTTCATGAACCCCAGTCCTTATGATGAACACAGAATTATTAATTTTTTGCCTGGTGTTTTCTGCTACATTCATTGCTGTAATACAAGAGTGTTTTGTAAAATAATTAATTTCTTATTACAACAGTTCTGAGTGAAATAGATTTAACCTTTATTCAGGGTGAACAGGAGTTTCAACTGCTAGAGACACACTGATTGGGTGAGCTTTAGCTAAAGATGCAATAGCCCAATTTTTCGAAGTGCTTGGTAAGGCTTATTTTAAAATTTCCAGTGGATTTTTCCAATTCAATTTCTTTTTAATAGTTTTGATTGAAATTAAACTTTGTCATTGGGAAAGAAATAAAAAAAGAAAGAATATCCTTACATTTCTCCAGGATATTCTGATTAATTTTTTAATTTAGCAATTATTTTTGTTCCAGGTATCTTTAAAAAGTTGTATTTGAATGGTTTCAAAATACCTTCATATAGTAAAGCAGAGTAATCAAGCAAAGTACATATTTCCATTAAGCAATGCAAAGCAGTAAAGGAACACAAAGCAAAATGTATTTGTATTTTAAATGCTGATGGAGGATTTCTGTTCCTTTCCCCCAGTACGACTGCCATTGCTGCCTCACAGCTCGAAGAGCTGTGGTTAGAGAGCCTCGATGCCTGCCTGCTTGCTCTCTAGCATGCTGTTTCCCATCCCCCTCACTACTCAGGACGCTTTTTCCAGCTTCTGCCACAACTCGGAGAAGCAGCACGTGGAATTGTCTCATCCCCCGCCCCAGCCCAGTTAGCTCCCAGTCTGTCATCTCACGGTGCACTGAATGGGGACGAGTCTTTTTGAGAAGGCTGGATGTTGAATGCATCCTTAAAGATGACCGTAAAGCACACGTACGCTGACAGAGGCAAGCTAAGGTTACCAGGGAAACGTCAACTCAGACATTTCCTAAATTTGGGGTGCCTTCCTATGCAGCCACACTGCTGTGCCCTACAGGTTGCGTTACAGAAACCCGACCCATCCTGCCCGCCATAAACCCCCGCTTTCTCCCTTCTCAACATCCATCTCAACGGCTTCTTGTTGAGCTAGTTTGTCATCAGTCCTCGCCTGATTGAATTCGCAGGGTTAGTAAAACCAGCAGGGTACTGGGACCGCGCGGTGGGGGCGGCGCCTGTGAGGACCGCCGGGCGCTGCCCTGTGCCGGACACAGCCGGTTCCAGCCGGTTCCAGCCGGTTTCACAACGGACAGAGAGCAAGATGGCGGTGACCGTGTCGGCAGTGGTGCTGTGCCTCTGCGAAAAGGTATTTAAAAATGGGCAGAAAATGCCATAGGGGCAGAGTAGGAGGGAAGAAAAAAGAGTGAGAGGGGACACTGATGTCAGAGGAGGAGAAAAGGTGGTTTTAATATTTGCTTCTTTCCTCTCTTGTTTCCCAGTTCCAGAATCAGTAATTACCCATGTATATTAATTGGCAATAAATTAAATTGCCCAAAGCTGGGTCTGTTTTGCCCATGGCAGCAATTGGCAAGCCACCTCCCTGCCTGTATATCAACCCAGGAGCGAGCTTGTGTTCTTGCTGTTTTCACCCCGTCCTGCTGGGGGGGTGGAGGGGGAGGGAGGGAGCGGCTACGGGGGATGGTGGCTGCCAGCCGGGGCCAACCCACCACAAGCACAAGCCTGTTACCTTTTATGTGAATGAACCACCAGCAGGGAAGAAAGGTACTCCTTCCATAAAGGATTAGCCACAGCTATTTGGTCTCAACCCAATTGCGAAGTTTCACCCTGGTTGTTTGACAGAAGCATGAACAGAGAGTGTGAGATTTTGGAATCACGTGCAGGTTATGCCCAAGGAGGTCTCGGTTTCCCCTGTCCCTGTCTCCTATGGCCTGTAGCATTTTTGGCCCCGTACTTTTCTTCCCCGAGATCCTGTTCTTTCCAGCAGTTTCTGCACATACTAATCACACCTGTCATGCTTCCACGTTCTTGCTCTGACCCACCTTCTGCTCTTCTCCTTCCTGCTTCTGTTGTCTAATCTCCATTCTTCCGTGCTCCTGCTCCTTTCACTTCCTCCAGTTTGGATCTTCAAGCCCTTTGCTATGTGGATTCAGTAGGCAATGAAAGCACTGGAAAGACAACCCACAACAATTTTCAGTGTTTTGAAAAGCGGTGTCATTAAAAGCCTCTCTCAGGCTTTGTGACTGTTCTATGTGGGTGAATATCAGGCTCATTTCAGACAAAGTGTGGATGATTTATCTGTTGCACACACAGATGTTTCTACCAGTCCTATATGAACTAAGAGAGGTCTATCATCAATAAGAATGGTAAAATCACATCCCTGACAGCAAGGTGATCTGCCAAATTTTGGTTCTGGGTCTAAAGCATAAAAGCACAGGGGCTTTGTATTGAATGGCTGTGAGAATTTTATAGTGAGTAGACAGTGTATTTCCTCTGATGCATTCTTGGAAATGGCTGAATTGTTTTCGTTGAAAATTCCACAAATTTAAAGAAAAAGCAAAATAAAATAACCACAACATTAACAACATAAAAAACATAAGGTTGATCACATTCGCAACTAAATTCTCATCATAGAAAACTTCAGCTTGAATGAGCATGATTTTGCATAATTATAAGCAGCCCAAGACAGACTCTTATGATACTGAAAGCATTGGGTCACACTGTTTCTGGTAATGTTACCACATTTCATTTGGTATGAAAAGTGGATCATTCTTTCAATACGTCTGTAATTTTGATATACTTAAATTGTTTGTGTTGGCAAAGCTTAGGCTGGGACAGTGATTCATACAGGCAGCTTTTCTATTAATGTGTACAATTGTATTTTTCAATCTGAATATTTTACTGTATCTCTGAGGTCTGGGAATCAGTGCATTCCCTGTCATACTCAGTAGTTACAACAGAGAAAAGCTATCACTGGAGAAGCATAATCTCTCTACGCTTAATAAGTGAAGACAAGTTTGCTTAAGCACTTCAAGTTCATTACATTCTTGCCATAAATAGGCTAGAAAGATGAAATGTCACATATGTAAAGATAATTTGGAGCACAAAACCCAATATTTGGAGAGAGATGCTTGGAAAAGAAGAGAGAATAACATATTGGAGGAGGTGCAAATTTTTCTGTGCTGCTGACATCAAAACTGCTGAATTATTAAATCAGCTGTAGAAAATTGCATTTATACATAAAAATCTTACATTATTTCAAAGTGCTTTATTATTATCAAAATACATTGTTGTTGTTCTTGATATTATTATTATTATTATTATTATTATTACTACTACTACTACTACTACTACTACTATTTTTGCCTGGGAGAAAAACTTGTTTCCTTAATATATTTCACAGTTTGGGTGGGTTTCTAAAATCTAGATTGGTCTGCTTGGCTATGAAGCCATCTGGCACTTGCCCTTAATCTTTTCCACAATTTCGCCAAATGAACAACAATGTCTATTATTTTCACAGCTAGCTGCCTCAAATTAGCTCCCTACATAAAATTAACCTGGTTTCAGATTTGTAAGTGGCCTTTAAGAATCTTTTGTACATGTTTAGGAATCTGACTTTAGGCATTTACTTTTTAAAGTGTTGACCACTACTTCCAATCTGGAACATAAAAATGAAATGTTTGAATTTTAAACATGCAATGTTTGGATGAGTCAAGAGTTTCCTACATCCCTATTAAGTGGAGTTTTTCTTTTAAACTGGCAGTTACTGGTATAAATAGCACTGAAATTTTGGCAGTACGTGAATCTAAGAATATGGATTTCTCAAATTCAGCTCCCAAAACACTACTTTAAAATACTTATTTTTAGACCTAACTCTCCTAGTATGAAACTGCCAATCAGACAAATACAACATAGAATAAAAGTTGAAAAATGTGTGCTTTAGGTAGTATTTTCAGCAAAGTATACCAATGGTCACACAATAGTACTATTGATGTAATTAGTCTATCAAGCCACAGATGAAATAAAGACCAAATTTTGATGGAGAATCTGTGGAGTTTGTACTTAGCCCTTTTCTCCTGCTGTGCATAAAGTCTGGGTGAAGATATGTTAAGATCTGGATGCCAGGCATCCCTCTTGACAGGTACAATCTTCCAGTGGAGACAAAGTAAATGGAGAATTCAGTCATCTTTAGGAAACCTGCCTCTCACAGAAATGCTTATATCATAGTGGGGATGATGGTTACAACAATGAATTTCCTCCTTATTCAGTCTCCCCCTAGAAGTACAAAACTCAGTTTTGATATATGGTAGGACACAAATATAGTCAATGAAAAATACGAATAATAGAATAAATAAAACTAAATCCCTATGTCATATGATTTTACTTCAAAAATGGGAAGTAGGCCACAAAAGATGTAATTTTTGCTACTAAAATCTTACAGCAGGAAAAGATTACCCTAGTTAGTAATGGGACAGAGATCAGAACACAGTGAAACTCAGAATATTAATCCAATTACATGTACAATGCAGACATAGCTTTTACTCTTTCTGTGAGCAAGAATGTCTGCACAAACAAAACTATAGCATGTACATACCATGGCACCATTTTTAGGGCTCCTACACAATAGTTGATTTCTCAGAGAAAATCACAGCTTTTCCCCAAACACAGTGCCTGCTCTATTTAGGAACTGTGAGGCCGGGGATGAGGGGCAGGCAGAGCTTACAGAAACCTTGTGGGCTGCCTCAAACCTGTTTCTGCCTCAGTTGTTGCCATGGAGCTTCAAAGAGTTTGACAATTCAGGGCAATCACTGGATCTCATATTCACTCCCCATTTTCATGATGGTTTTCAAAGAGGCTCTGACTAACAATTACGGAGAAGGATTTCTCTCCACAAACCTTGCAGCCCATCCTAACACTGTCCACTGGGGCCTTAACATTTAAGGAAGGAATGTTGTGTAGACAGTTGAGGGCATCTAAACATGTTCAGGGAAGCCCACTACCCCATGGAGCCTGGAAAATCCAGCATTTTTCAGGGTGCAGGTGTAAATTAGGTTTACTTTCTCGCCATTGAGTTAAAGGTTAAAATGTGGTTTGGGAATGCTAAAAATAGTGACCAGAATACACCACAGGATGCAGCTATGCAGGTCTAGGTTGTATTTAGCAGTCCATAGCTGACTACGCCTCTCAGCTAGACCTTGAGGCTGGCTAAATAACCACAGTGCAGGAAGGGTCTCAGAGCTCCTCTCTTCTCCCCACTCTACCTGCAGCTGGAGCTTTGGTTATCTTCAGTTTCCAGTTTGAGGCTGGAGCATCTTTTCCTGTATATCTGTTCTTTGGAAGAGCTTATGACTGAGCACTAGGATATGGCATGGTAAAATGAGAAATTATCTCCTTCTACTTCTCCAGTTACAGCATTATGAAGGAACAGCGATAACCTTTGTTAAAATGTCTTGTGAGAAGCAACAGTTTTTTCATAATTTCATGAGAGTCATAACATTGACTTTGAATTTTTTTATAAAAAACAGACCTCATAAAGCAGAACGTGAATTTGGGAACAGAGCTCTCAGAACGAGTAACCTTCCTGTTGTACGCAAGTTTGTAACAGGCCTGTGCCAAGCTCACACTGCTCTTCCCTGCTGCCAGTGCGTTGCTACATGTCCCTGATACATAGATGTTGTGAAGGTGAGGGAGAATTTGTGGAAGGCTCCTTGCTAAAGGGTTATCCATCAGGAAACCTAGCAACCTCAGACTTGTGCAAAAACTCTGCACAATGTGCTGGCAGTACACTTCGGCATCTGAAGTCAAACTAAGACAGTATCACTTCTACTTGTCCCTGCCAGCACACAGCCTCGCAACCTCCCTGACTCTGCCTGAAACTGAGGATAGGGGTTTCTGATGTTTAGTCACAGTGGTGTAACCCCACAGCAATGCCTTGAGGGAGACATGAAAAGGGAATCAGTGGGTTATGCTTCCTCCTCCTCCTGCACTACCTCCTAATGCTCTGTGATACATAAAGTCCTGAAGAGTGTGGGGCAGAATTCTTGTTTTTTACCCTGGACGTATCAGAAATGTAAATGTCACAGTGTAAACATTTGCCAGAGGTTTCCTCTAAGCGTGATTTTCTGCAGGTCTCCTGACAGTGATTCATACAGTGTTCATGCAGCTCCTCAAGTGCCAGTAATCAGGAAAAGTGTCTTTAGCAATTAGGCTGTTTAGTCCTGATCACATCATCTCTACCTGACAAGATGGTAGCACTACTTGGACTTGATAAAAGCACCTGCAGCAGGTGGAGGACGACACTAGCTGTTTTTCTTCCCCTGGCAGAGGCACCTTACATCTGGTAACATATTCAATTAATAGATGATATGTTATATTTTTCTCAGGTTTATTACATGTTCCACTGACTTGAATGGGGTATTTCTGTTGACACATATACCTATTGTTGCTAGGATTTATAATGTAACATGACCAGCCTGTTAATGCCTTTTGAGATGATTTGAAGCTAATCAGCATGTTCAAATGCCCTTGGTTCATGCTCTGCAAATGCTATGGAAAGTAAATTGCGCTTCATGTTCGTTGTCAAAAAAGCTCTTTAATGGCAAGAGAGTGTCAGAATTGATTCCCTTGGGAAGCAATGACGTGGGTTCTTCTTACTCTGAAGTAGGAAATTCATCCTATCCTAAGGTCTAAGGAGACCCTCAGAGATAAGAAGAAAAGACCTCCAAACCAAGGTGTATGTTTGGTGGTGCCTGCCCCAGCCCAGAGGTGAAAGTTGCCACTATGCATTGTTTTACCCACTGCCAACCTACCAATGCAGTTGGCATTAGTGGGTATTCCTGCCACTAACACTAATGGGTTGTACCCCACCAAATGAAAGCTTTTGCATTCCTGATGTTGGATATTGCTCGAGAGCGAGTATGTAGAGATAAAGCACATCAGATGAAAATTTAAGGTGATCTTCTGTACCACTGTACAGCACTGTATGGCACTGTAATATGTATTTTCAATAAATACAGATTCCCAATAAAAGAACTCTGATTCCAGAGTTTACTGCTACAGCTAGGAGGAGCACTCAAAAGCACAAGTTCCTGTTTGCCCATTTTCTGCTAGTACTTCAGGTAGACAGCTTCTTTTTCCCAGAGATAAGGCAGAAATATGAGTGAATGAACCACCTCTTACAGAAAGGAGTGCTCTGATGAAACATTTATACATTACCAGTGCAAAAGTCTGAAATTAAAAATTGAAAGGCCTATTCATATTACAGTTTGCTTTCAGGATTGGCACTGATTGGCAATGCTGTTTGCAGTCTCAACAGGGAGGGCAAGAACTGAGTAAGCATGGAGACTTACTCATCCAAAGTAGTGGTTCTTCCAGGTCAGGATTAATGCACATTTACTATGCAGAAAGGGAAGCACAGCACTGTTGTTGCCAGTAGTGCAACTGTAGTATTTGGAGATCCTTGCATTTGCCAGGTCTGTCAGTCTTGTCTAGGGATTTTCTCAGGTGCTAACCCCACTCTGTCAGTGTGTTTTGAAAACTGCTTCGTGCAGATGAGGACGTTTGCCTAAATAGGCAGAATCAAAGGGGAAGAAGAATATTCTAAGCAGTGTAAAAAAGAATTTGATGGAACACTGCCTAGTTCAAAAAGGCAATGATTTGAAGACAACGAGTGTCATAAAACTGACACAATAGCTATTACAAAACTCTACTTTTTGCATTTGACCCATTAAAGCTGTAAAATGGGACAGATGTTTGCCCTGCTAAAAACCTTGTTCCCCCTCTTTTAATTTTGTCTTGAGCTGTATACTCTTTCTCTCTGACTTTTCTCTGGTTTATTCAATGCGCTGGTGCAACATTCACTTTCTTTGCCTGTCATTTTTACAATATATCTGCTCCTTTGATTCCTCACTATCATTTCTTGGTAAAGACCCTGATCCTTATCTTCAAAGCCCAATTACAAAACCAATCATTATCTTCTTATGTGCCTTTTCATGCTGTCTCATGTATAGCTATGATCTACTGACCATTTCTATACACCTCTTCATGCAATTTTCCAGTGTTTCCCTTATACCTGGTGACCTTGTGCCAAACTTGTCAATAAATCTGTTAGCCAGTCATTCTTCCTGTCCTTCAGTACCACACAGTGTAAGCATTTCCCAAGCATTAACAACCAGGTATATAATCAGGGAGTTTTGAGATGCATTTTATTTCTTTTCTTGTATTTTATTTTCAATTAGCTAACATGAAAGCACTAAGTAGTGCACACAGTGAACAGCTGTTCCAAACCATAGAACTATTTTCCTTAATTATTAGTTATGCAAAGATTGTGTTTTACTTTCAATTTGTGCAGTGCTGACCACAACTTGTGGAGAGGAGGTATGATCCTGCTGTAAGGAAGGGGACATTTCCTTGCCTGAGGTGCGGGGAAAGAGCAGCAGAGGGGTAGTAGCAGCCTGCTGCAGCTGTACGGCACAGGGTGGATGACTGCTGTGTGTACTGGGGGAGGAAAGAAAGGGAAAATTGAACATACCAGGGGATGGTTGCTTGTAAATGTACAGGTGGAAAAAAGCATACGAATGGGTGAATGTTCCCAAAGCTGAGCCTGACTCCTGCGGTTGGTTGAGCCAACCAGGTTGAGCCTGAGGTTGAACCGCTCTGAGCTACACAGTTCTCTCCCTGCTCTCGACCAAATGATCCAATGCCTGACAAGAGGTGCTCAAAGCTTATTAAATATGGACATTTTTTTAAAAAAAATGTTTTCAAAATGAGCTTCTCGAGTCATGCCAGATATTCAGTGTTTTGCCACAAAGTACATCACTGATTTGTGACGGTGAAGAGCAAGTAATGGTGCCTTTGCCCAGATAGAAACCGATGTAAACTTCTATCTTTGCTGCTTTTAGCTTTAGCTCCCTTTTAGCAACTATAGGCTGCGTAGCACTCCTCTTCTGTTTGCATAAGATAATGTTAGCAGAGCATGTGATCTGGCATAGTCTATAGACCAGAGCAGAACAATACTGTCACTTGTCTTCTGTAACTCTGGGTGATACAATAAATCTTGAGTGCCTTCTCAGATTTCAATTTATGGCATAAATTAGAGCAGTTCTGTGACTACTCTAATATATGCCTTGCTGTCCCCAGATTATAGGGGCTGTTCTGGCAGCTGATAACTGAAGTGGAGAAGCATTTTGGCTAAGCTCTATTTTTTCCAGTCTCATCTCAGGCAGTAAGAGAAAGAAGAGGAAGTGACAAAGATCTGCAGTGTTGCTTTTCACCACCTGGCAATTTTCTTACACATTGTGAATTTCCAGGTAGGAAATTAAGCCAGTTGTTCTGCTATGAGAATAACACTAAACCAGAGGCAGAATCTAACTGGAGGAGGCTTGGCTTTAAAATCTGAGAACTCAAGAATTACAAGTCAATCCAGGTTTTGGAGATACAAGAGCACGTGTGCAGAACCTGGAGTACTGAGGAGGAACTCTTTTCTCTGATTAGTTAAAATTATTATAGTTAGGTTTGGAGTGGTGTATGCGTATAATTCATTTAGCCAAAATTATTTTTTGTGTTTCTGCATGCATTTCATGTTTCCTGTCATTAAATGTTAGTATAGGCAAATTTCTGGGTCAAATTCTGTCCCTAGTGACTACTGTAATCCTCTTCCCAATAAATTAATGTCTAGGCATTTTAAGATCCTGATCTAAGCACTGACAAGAAACTACAGAGAACTATCCAGCTTTACTAGCTCGTTCAAAGCAGAGAAAGACTGAGATTTGGAGAATTTTGTATAGTTATTCTTCCTTCCACTAATAATCTGATAATACATATAGTCATAACATTAAAAAAAAAAGGTTTTTCCATTTACCATCTGGGACTACTGGATAAACTGGTCAAATTATCAGTCTGAAAAAGGGGAGACTTACATTCTGGTTCCTACTTTCATTATCTATGTACTGTGTTAATTAGAGCACATCAATAACTGGTCTGTGCGCACATTTCTATGAAATGGAGATGATATCTACTCTGTAGCGATGCTGTGGGACTTTATTCATTACCAAAGTGCTTAATCTGTTTTGATTCCACAATTGGATTAGCCCAGGGGACCCTGGGCTGTATAGGCATAAGCAAATATGGCTCTGGTGTATATAAGTATACATTTATATATAGTACTAGTACATTAGATTAGGACCTATGTTGTCGTTATAGACACCTCAGGACAATAGGAAGAAAAATATTTTCAAGAGAATATTTTAAAAGCATATCTTAAAAATCGACAGGGCAACTAGGTTTAAAAGCCATTTACATCCTTAAAGATGAAGGAGCTGTCTAGGAGGATTTGCAAAAGCTTTCAGGTGCCTAACTCCTGTGATCTGCTTTCGTTTCAATGCCTCTGAAAGCCTGGCCACAAATCCCAATGTCAATGCCCGTTTCAAAGTCAAACACCCAAAGGGACTTGGTTTGCTGCAAGATCATAACTAGGCATCTGTAGCCTTTTTCATACGATACAAAGCTGGCAGAGCCGCTGCGATAAACTGCTGATAGCTCCTTTTTATGGGAAGAGAGGGGCGTAGAATATCCTATTGTCATGTGAAATACCTGCGCCTACTTAACCCCGTGGCATCTCCCGGAGCGGAGCACCTTGCGCACCGCCCGGCGGGGGGATCCCAGCCGCCCTCGGTCTCTGGCAGACCCTGCTGCCCTCTCTGGACCGCGAGCTGCCAACGGCCGTCACCCTCGACCGGGGCAGGCGGCGGGACCGGGCTGCGGGGACAGAGACCACCAGGCCCGGGGCGTCGCGGCTTCACCCCTACCTGCTGCCTCCGCTCGCGGCGTGGGGCAGCGTGATGGATTCCCCTGTCCTCGCACGCTCCCCTCGCCCGCAGGCAGACCCAGCCCGCTTCTGTCCGCGCCGCCCTAAAACCGCTCCGCCATCGGAGCTGCCGGGTCCCCGCGGTGGCCCCTTCCCCTCCCCTCCCGTCCCCGCCCCGTTACCTGCCACCCTCCCGCAGCGCTCCGCTCCGCCGCGCCGGACCCGCCCCCGCCGCGCCATTGGCTACACCCGGCCCAGCCCGGCCCGGTCCCGCCCCGCCCGGAGGCACCACCCGCCGCCCGAGAGCGCGGTGGCCGGCCTGGCCCGGGGAGCGTTGCTGCCGCCGCCGCGACGCTGCGCTCTGCGGGGTGGGGGAACCGCGGCTGCCGGCGGCAGGGCATGCGGGCGGAGCGGCTCTGAACCCTCGGCCATGGCTGAGAAAGTTTCGGCGGCTCCGGAGCGGCCGCTGCGCACCGGCCACGTCGGTTCCTCTTGCTCCGGCTCCTCCTCCGGCTCGGAAACTCTCTCCGAGGAGGGGGAGCCCGGCGGCAGCGTGGTGGCGGCGGCCCCCGGCGAGGCGGCGGGGCGGCTGCGGCGGCCCCCGGGCGAGGAGCGGGCGAGCTCCGGCGGGCGGGCGGAGGACGCCGCCGCCTCACTGGAGGAGCGGGATGAGGAGGTGCGCAGGGCCGGAGCGGTGGTGCTTGGTTCTCCTGTCGGGAGGTACGGGGGGTGCGCTGAGACCCCCCGCCCGAAGCGACCCGCCCGGAGTGGGGGGCGGAGGTGCCCTTCGCGGGGGGGAGCGGCTTCGTGCTTACCTGGGTGCAGTCTCTTCGAGTCATCTCTGTTCCTAAACCCGGGGCGTTCTTGTTTCTCCTTCCCCCAGCTCTCGCCCCTTCTGGCTGCCGATATTGTGGGTTGGGGGTTTTTATATGGAAGGGGTATTTTTTGTTTTAAGAAACCTTTTTTTTTTCTAGCATATCACCTTTGGATAGCGTTGCTCTAAAGCAAACTTCAATGTCAGACGGAAGTGATGGGCAAGCCCCTAAACTACACTAATCCTCTTGGGAGAGCTAATGACAGGCTGTGGATTATGGAGGAGCTCTGTGGGTGATAGATCTGTAGCGTGATATGCGTGTTGTTCCCTCCTCTCCTGATCTAGCTGCGATACCTTCTAACGGCACTCACTTTTTTGTTTTAAAACCAAACCCCCCACTACCTTACAGTAAAGTGACCCTTTTGTGTCTGCGACTGATTTTTTTTTTTCTTCTTGCATGGCTTGCATTCCTTAAAGGTATTTCTTGCCATGGCCCCCAAACCAAGCACATTGTTCTGTCTGGGTGCTGCTCTACTTTGCCTTTGTACATAATCTCTTTTATGCCTTAGTTGAGTGGTTGACTTGCCCTTTGTTGTGGCCAACTTTTTAATTTGCTCTTAGATGGTTTTTCTTTATGCCTTTATGCGGCTGGATGTGCAAAGGTGTGGGTTTTCTGAAACACTGGCATTTCTAAATGAATATCTGCAAAGTGCTGGCTGAAGTTATTTGCAACTAGTAAAGCCGTGGTTGCCAGGAATGTTTCCCTTCACTGTAATGGCTGTTCATGTAGCTCCTGTTTTTCCCCTTTATTCCCTGATGCCTCCTCTGTTGAGTTGAATTGGTACAATTGTAGAACAGCATAGTGAATTGGATCCCTTTTCTTTAAATATTTAAACTTGGACGAGGTTCCTGGTCTGCTTCAACTGCATGAGCCCACAAAGGGTGGAATGTATTTACAGTGATGTGCATTTATGATAGTAGTAGAATGAATGTGGATATATCCACATAATTTATATTTTTTTTTTTAGTAGAGATGTGAACTTGCTTTATTCACTGAACTGAGTAGAAGATTTGTAGCTGCTGTTAGCATGGTGTTTGCTGGTAGGTAATTAATATATCCTGCTTCTCGGCAAGTCTTGTACGTGTGGGTAGGGGCTGCGCTTACCACAACTATGTGGTGTCTAGTTGTTTTGGTGCTCAGATGGTAAGCCTGCAAAATACCCTGTAGAAATACACAAAGGCTGTCTGTTTGGTTAGCTGAACTCACAGCCGCTGGCAGACCAGTTAACTTCTGGTTAAGGCTGGTTATTTCTGTGTGTGCTTTAGAGATGAATTATAGGCACCTTTTGAGTTGAATGTACAGGGAAGGTAAGGCTGAAAAGAAGTCAACATTGTGTTTATTGATATTTGAAATTCTATATGGGCAATCTGATACTAACTACAGGTGAGGTAATTCTAGAAAATACCAGCATAAACTCATTTTAATGTAGTGGGAAAGCTTGCTTAGAATATGCAGCCTTCTTCCCTCCCCTTTATTCCCCTCTGCTAGATTCCTTCATTGTCCGAAACAAATCTTTTTTTGTCTGTGTGTTTTGTGCTCTGGTTTTCCCCATCCTTCCATTTTCGTGTAGTCAGTGCTTGCAGCTCAATTCCTGTCTACCTGCAGCGCCACCTGACAAATCCACCTGTATAATCATATTTTTTTTGTGCAAGGACACCACAATGCATTACAGTGCAGAAACAAACAGATGCACGTTCATTTTAAACTGAGAGAGCACCTATGTTACTTGAACACTGAAACCTTCAAGGGTAGTGGGAAAAGGCAAGACTGAAGTCTGAGATGAATGTACAGATGATTTCAGGCTTTCTTTATGTGCTACCTGCCAAAAGTGTAACATTGAGAGAAGTGCTTGAAGATACCATTTTCACGTTGACATCCCATCTAATTAGTCAAATAATGAAAATTTAGATGTTCTCTGCCGTGTTCTAAGTTCTTTTGGTTTTACTGATCTTCAACACTAGGTCCTGCTTTTGCAGGTTTCATTTCTCCTTTTGCCCTGTCCTTCCTCCTGTTGCTAACATAGCAGAATTGAATTTGTTGTCACGGCTGTTCAGTATCCTTTAGACAGCAGTGAGACAGATTGTCCTGATACCTCTCTTGCTGCTACTTTAGCTGTCAGTAAATTCTTCAAAGCCATGACATAAAAAATATTTTCAAACTAAATCTATAAATGGGTAATTAGAAAGTATGCATATTTTCCCATATATGTTAACTACTTCACGTGGTATTCCAGTAGAACTATTTATTCTTCTGTGACATTGTGTACAACATACTTGACAACTCTGATCTTGTCTCCTTCTAGACCTCTTCTTTAGACTAAACAACCCCAGTGGCTTTAATCTTCACTTATAGAATGTGTTTCTAGACATATGATCATTGTTGTTGCCATCTCGTGGAGTCTTTCCAGCTGGTCACATCTGTCTTGAAGTATGATATCACAAACCAGGATGCCATACTCAGATTCAGGCCTTGCCAGAGCTGAATAGAACAGAAAGATTATTTCACACATCTCTCAAGTGGTGTTATTTACGTAGCTGAGACTGCTCTTTTACAGTTTGTGGTCCGTTACGAGTTTTCTTTCTGAAGAATGGATGTGAACATTTCTACTCTACCAAAAAAGAACAGTTTGTCTCCTCAGCTCAGTGAAGGAAACTTACTGCTGTCACTTAGGGTAGGACTGCTCCTTCTGTGTCCAGAAATTAAATAGTAGAACTGAAAGCTTGATAACTTGTCTTCTGAATATCACATCTTGAAAGAGTTAATTCCTGGAGGCAAATGGGGAAGGAAGTGTCAAGGTGGGAAGAGAAGGTGCATCACTCCTCTTTTTTTTTTTTTTTTCTTTTTTCCTATTATAATGACTTCATCCTACTGTTCCATAAACTTCACCTTAAAAAATATTAAAAAATAACCAAAGAAAAGCAGTCTCTCATTTCACGTAAGCAAGAACAAATGATAGTTTACAAGATTACGGCCATCAGTTAGTAAAGTGTTTTTGATGTCTTACTCTGAGATCTTTGAAACATGAGAATTAAACATGGCTTTAACTTCACATGGGAAGTACTATGCTTCTGGAACATCAGTGCATTGAAGTGCTGTGGATAGCAAACACCTGAAACTCAAAAGAATTACAGCAGATTATTTGCCTATGCTCTTGTGAGGCAAGTGGCTAATTGCTGACAGAAGCAGGCAGGATGGGATTGCATGGTGGAGGGCACTCAAGGCAAACACTATGTGAAGGATGTCTTGCTGCTTTACTAACACAGCATGGTTGTTTAGGTTTTTTAAGGATTATTCTGTATTATCTTTAGAACTGTTCTTGTTGGAAAGAGTGTTTTCCAGACTGTCAAGAGAGGAGTTGAAGCTGGGCAACAGCATGCTTTCTGTAGTAATCTGGCTGCTTCTACAGCCTGTGAGTAGTCAATACCAGACCGGGATTATGGGGGAAAGGATAAATGCAAAAAACCCCAGGATTTTCCCATTTCCCTTTCTCTTGCTTTTCCATCTTCTCTACATTATTCTTCCTTTTGGCAAAAGAAAGTGACTGTGAACAGGAAACATGTTTTATGAGGCTTATTGAGGCAAATGGTGCCAAATGTCATTGGCTGCATTAGTTTCTCTCATTCAAAATGTCTTACAGTCTTTCAGTCCAGCATGGGATGTGATTTTTTTTGATGGTGGTTTCCAAATGTTAGTGTTGTACAGGGCAGGTGAGAGCTCACTTGGGTTAATCTAGTTTCTTAAAAAGAGGATGAAGGCAAGCTATGGATTCTTTGCCTACATCAGTAATCTCAGGGATCTGAAGGTTAAATTGTGTGTCTTGAACTTGTCTGTCTCTTCCATCTCTGTCAGCTGACCTACTCAAAGAGCTTATCTTTCTACAAACCTTGTCATAGTAACTGGGAATACACATTGCTTATCAGAGCAGAGTAGCAAGCCAGGGAGGATCAGCAGTCGTTCAAGGAGAATACTACTTTGTCATATAGCACAGCTGTCTTGGTCTGAAATGGATCCAAAAGCTTCTGAACTTGCCAGTGGCTTCTGAATTACCATAGTAATTCTTCATTCTTTTTAGATGCTTAAAAAAACCCAAACTACACTTGAACAAAACCATTCACAAAGAAAGGGGAAAGTATGGTATTTTGTTCTCAAATAATTTCAATTCTTGCTCTGTAAATTAAATGTTTGGCACTGAAGTGGCTATCAGAGTTGATAAGACTTGATCTGATGTTGAAAAGATGAGCAATGTGAAAAGATGATTACTCATGAAAAATGTCCACTGACCTTTGAAGGTGATTATTCTACATTTTCTTCTACTCTCTAGTTGATGTGTATCGTGTATTAAAAAAAATACTTCACAGAGTGAGAAGTACAAAAGCTTTTTCTGTTGCTGCTAACTCTTCTCCTGAATCTGCATTCTTGCTGTTTATGTTGCAATCTGTTGTGGCTTCAGGGGGACTGTATGGTGAGAATTAATTACTGGGAAGCTAAGATTCTGTCATGAAAGTACTTATAGCAAGGTGAAGAGGGTGATAAAGAAAGTAGTGCTCTAAAAGCTGCTCTTTCACACATTTGTCCGTAAGCATATGCCCACTACAGAGCTGCAGTACCTCCAGCATTACAGATTGTCTGCCGGATCTTCACCTCAACAAAACTGTAGTGTAACTTGGGGGAGGGGTGAAAATAAAAAATGCTTTGGGATAAAGTAAGCAAAGAGTGTGTGAAGTGATGCCAGTGTTTACATGTGCATCCATGTATAATGGAGATGGTGGTAGTTCTGCCAAAATGTCCCTGTGACCTAACTAGTAGGAATGTTTTTGTTACCTTTCCCTTTTCCCCTCCTGCTTGTCCTGTTGAAGTACAAACCATGGGACATGCGGAGATACCATAGGTTTTTTTCTTTTCATTGTTTCAGACTTTCTTGTCTCTGACTGTGATGGATCATTCCCTGTTGTAGCACACCCTGAATGTTACAGCTACCTAGAGATGAATTGCCTAATTGCTAGAGTGTGATCCTGAGATCTTACTACGGGATAGTAATGCAGTCATAAAATGTATACTTCTCAGGGTTGAAATGATTGCAGTGGGATTAAATAAACACTCGTCTAGCCTAGAGCAGCCACAAAACTGTTCTTGTGTCACGCAAGCTAGAGGAACTACATTGCTTTTGTTTTTTAGATATGTTTGTGATAAATTACCTATAAAGTTAAATAGTTTACACTTTAGGTGTGTAGGGATGTCTCAACAGTCATGTAAAACAGTTTCTTGATTTGCTTTTAGGAAAAAAATGTATGTTTGTCTCCTATTTTAAATTTTCTATGTGCAGGATAGGCCCTTTAAGGTACATGATAATATGCACCCTTATCTCAGAAATACGCTGGGGATGAGGAGGGACACATGGTTGAGGCCTTTGTCTAATACAGCTGTGTGTTGTTGCCTGATGTTTTAGATTATCTTTACAATAGTAATATTTGCAGCTCTCTGGAGCTTCTTTTCAAGACATGTGGTGGGTATTAATAAGCCTATAACTAGAGCATCTCCCTTCTCACTTGAAATAAGTGAGAGCTGAAGAAACAGATTCATACATTGAGTTGCATATCTGTTTTCATGTGCCAGAACTATTCAGATACTTAAAATCCTTCTGGAAGGAGGTGGGTGAGGACCTGATAATTACAGTCTTCAAACCAAAATTTAAATGCATTTGCAAAGATGGTTGGGTGGGCCTTTTGCACCCTTCAAATTTTACAGGCAGGAAGACATAGTCCTGAGGCTAATCTTCAGGATGCCTTACTATCTGTACATGCAACTGTGAAATCAAACGTAGAGAAACATCTTTTCTGAAAAGCTGCAGCTGTGTAGAAGGAGGAATGCCTAAGTCCAGTGTAGTCTGCTGCCTTTGACAGCATGTTGACTAGATGTAAGTTGCTTTGAACTGAATGTCAGTAAACATAACAATGTGGTGCTACTCTTGTACTGTGAGGGAGCCCCATATGATGGGGCTGCTCTGCTAGCAGTAACAGCTTGTGTGAAGTTGAGTTTACACAAAGGGATAAGAGTCCTAAGTCTTGAGGCATAGAATATGAGCACTGTCAAGAGCACTGCAAATGAGAAGATCCTTGAGCTAGCAAGCTGAGCAGCTAAATAGCCTTTTACTGCAACAATCCATTTAATGGGATAACTTTCCTCTTGGTTTTGTTGCATATTATGCGCTCTCTCCCCCTACCCCAAAGCACAACTGTGATCTCAGATTGCCATGCTGAGGCATTAATACATATCAAATACTTGGTTTCTGATCTTGCTATTTGGGTTACCTGGAGCTGGCAAACATTAACCGCTGTTGCTGTTCTGTACAAGGCATGAGAAAAAATATTTACCCTTAATTTAGAGGAAAAACCTGAAATGCTCAATTTGGGGACTTAGGAAAAGGGGCATGATGAATCGGAGAAGATTAGTAACGTTAACAAAGTCCATAAAGTTTTCTATTAAAGCTTCCTTAGACAGAATTGCTCTGACAGCAGGCTGAAGGTTTGCTCTTATGCCCAGTATGGGGAAGCAGATGCCTGTTACGAAGAACTTTAGTGAGGCAGGATTTGCCTGTTCTGTTGCTTGGTTGGGAAATGACCTGTTCAGGCTCTGACTTGAGAGAAATACCAGTTTTTTAATAGCTTGATAAGTGAAAGAGGAAGGGATGAAGAACAAATTTGTTTTGTTTCTGGGTTTTTTTTTGTATGGTACCAAGCTTGTGTTGGGAGCTTCTCAATGTTATGGCATCCCAAGCAGTACTGTGCCTGCTATTGCTAAGCCCCATTTAAAAACAGTGATGTGGGCTTCAAATACTCTGCAGTCCAACACTCCCCCCCTCCCCCAACTTTTAATTATTTGTTGCTTCAGCTTTCAGATTTATGGAGTTTTTAGCTCTTCTCTTGCAGATGTGGAGTTTAAAATTCTTTTTTAAACAAGGTTTTAATAGTTGGGTGATATTGGGTTTTAAGGTGTATGACTGATGAGAAACTTGTGCTTAAAATAATAAAATGCTGGTAGCTCTTTGTGCAGTGATAGAGGGGAAGGAAAAAAGGTGCAGGTGCTTGAGGACAAGCAAGCTGAAAAGGTGAAGAACATGGGGAAGTGGCGGCAAACAAACTCTGCTTTGCAATCAAGCCAGGAACCTATCTTAACTTGGCTCAGTAAACCAGAAAGCTAAGTTTTACCTCTCCTTTCCTGGTTGAAAGGAATGCTGTCATCAATCTTCCCAGCTGAAAGACTGTCCTGCTCCAGCCAGGGAGCAGTGGGTTAAATACCTTGCCCTCCTGCACAAATATAACTAAACTGATGAATTTCTGCCATTCTGAGGTGAATTACAAGTATGACAAGGGTTAAAGCTCAAGTGTTCTGCTGTGTAAATAGTAGGCCTTGCAACAGGTTTCTTTTCTAAGTCCCTCTACATTTTAAGTGGGAACTGGGAATGAATGCAATACTTCTTTCTTTCTTAACCAATATAACATACAGTCTTGAGCTAGAAGGTGAGAAATTTTTTTTTCTTTTCTGATCAAACAGCTCTGGAAGTGACTTTCAGGAGAAGCAAAAAAAGAAAGAAGCCATGTGCAAGCTACAAAAACCTCTTCCAAAATTATTAAGTGTAGATGAAAATAACTGATTATAGGATGGCAACCTATATAGCCAAGAAAGATGAATTCCTTGTTGCCTGGCAGAGAAACTTGTATATTAGATGCATTTTGCAGTGGTTTATTGTAACAACTGTGTGTATATAAATATATTCTTTTTATTTTTATTTATTTTTAATTCCTAGAGGGTAGTGCTTATAGACTAAGTGACAAACTTTTGTGAGGCCATGCTAGTGGAACTGCATAATTAATTGCACCTGGGCTATTAATGATCCCATTGTTTTTAATAGCCTTGCAATCCTGAGGAAGAGTTGTGGGTGAATGGAGCAGATGAACTGCTGCGCTAAACTGCTAATTTGATTTTCATTGTTACCTCAGGAAACTTTTACTAGAATGTAATAATGCTGTAGCTATGGCTCAGTGGATGCTTTCATTGTAAAGCTGTTATTCAGGCCATATAACAAAAATATCTCAGATGTCTTTCTTTCTGGGTTTCAAGTTTTGTGCATAGTACGTGAGACAGGGAAGGGCAGGGTGAATTGTGCCTCACATATTTTGATCTGAGCTAGCTAACAATAGATTGTTTACAAAAAGTAAACCTTTAGCTTGATTGGGTCTTTATAGTTTTGATAAGTAGATGGGCTAATGTAAACCTTCTCATATGTTTTAACCTGTTATCGGTGGTTCCTTCCTGTTTGTTCAAATACTGGTGGTGTTTTTTACACCACTGGAGGACATGTTCCAAAGTTAAAGATGCCATTGATTTCCTTGGAGCAGCTCTGCAGCAACCACACTACTGCATATTGAATTGGCTGTCCATAATTTGAGAAAATGTGGGTCTAAATTACAGACTGATTACCTGAAAAAGCAAGGAGGTAAACGTGGGCATATCACTTACTAGTCATTGCAGAGCAGTGACATTCATTGAATTCCTTGAGTTTCATTGAGTTCTTGTGTTTTCTGGGCTCAGGGTTGCACTGAATTCTGCTGAGAGAGCGTATGTGCACTCACACTGAGTATGTGTTAAGGTAGTTAGCTGGATGGCATCTGGTCTTCTCAGAAAGAAGATGCGAGTTAAAGAATGTCAATAGTGGTTTACAATGCTGTCACTCTATGCTGAATATTACCTTCTCTCTTGCCACCTGTTTTTGTGGTCTCCTCTAGTTCGCTTCCATCCAAACCCAGCATGCTTAGTTTTAAATTCTCATCAGAGCTAATAACTAGTGCTGAACATTGAAGCAACTGAAACTTTAAGGGTTACATTAGGACAGCAGTGGTCCTACGGTTAAAGTAGGAGAGTTACAGGTAGGGTAACAGTGTGAAAGGAGGAGAGAGGTTTGATTAAGGTATAATGATGTGTACCAGGAGAAAACCGTCCCCATAGTGTTCAATAACCTTTGTGCTTCTAAGTATGTTACTATTAGCATTGTGTTAACAGGGCCATTAGACATAAAATGAAGGAAGAAACACGTTAAAAATATGTGAAAACTTAATCCACGCCATCAGGCACCTTAGCTGTAAGCTTGTTTGAGGGTGAGGAAAAGAAGTACATCTGAAATTTGCTATGTTGGTAACCATTCAAACAACTGGGAGGTGCAAGCCCTGTTGTTACAGCCCTGCATTACCTCACCTGCATGCTACCGAAGAGAGCAGCTGTGCCAGGAACTGTGGCATTGTACCTTGTACACATCTGAGGAATAGCCTCACAGCTATACGTGCCCTGGTGACTTACAAGCAGGTAGAGACAGGTTTTATAGCTGTTGGATCTAAAGCACTTTCATTCCAGTCTACTTTCCCAATATGACGCTCATAAGTAGTGGTTTTTGGCATGGTAATTAAATTAAGAAAAAAGTAAATTGCAGAAACTGCAGATGACAAGTGTAGATATATCTAAGTCATAGATCTGTCACTGGAAAACAAAGACAGAATGGAATTGGCAAACTAAACATCTCTGAGAACCTGGGCTCTAATCCAGGACAAGTTGGGAACATTTTTCAAAGTAAGTGTGTGCAAGTGTCTTGCCTATAGCTAGTTGCAGTTACTGAAATCTTGCATAGTCTTTGAATTTCTTTAAAACAAACAAAAACTCCCTGCTATTGTTATAAACAAATTACTTTAATGCTAGTGATCTAGCCGTAATTACATTAATGCCTTTCCTTTAATTCTTTCCATATGGGAGCCTTAATAGACTGTATTGCAGAAAAGTTATTCTGACACTAAAACTTAAGGGAAAAGAATTCTACAGTTGTCTAATGATGAGCTTGATATGAAGAAAGGCTTTTCACAAAAATCTTGTTCCTACAAAGCGAATGAGGCAGCAGAAAAAGCCTTGCCTACATAAGCAAATAGCACAGTGTAAAGGGAACGGGTTTGCAGGGTGAAATGGCTGGTGTTGAAGACAGTGTTTGCGTTGTAAGTGTTCTGCGGGAACTGACTGTACACCAGCTCTAGTCTGATCCCAAGGAGCGATGGCCTGGTACACTGCCATTGTATAGGACCTGGGTATGTTTCAGGGCTTGTCAGAAGAGTGGTAGGAGCCTTGCTGGCTTGGGCACTGATGGTGTTTCTCCCAGATCAGCCCCGTTTAGCCACCTGAAGTTCTTGGTTGGTGCCTGGCAAGGTTTTTCTAGTATGTGTTGAGCTTCATGCAGCTGTTTATTCATGAACTGTTTTTTCTGGATGAGCTTAAGTTGAGTGTCTGCAAGAGCTGCAGTTGCAGCTTGGGTTATACTGCAAACATAAAATCATTTAAGTTGAAATTTCTGTCTGGGTGTGGTGTTTTTCATTAGTCATTAATCCTTCTGTCCTCCTTGATTATTGGTGAGGTAATGTGCTTTCATGAGAGAATTAACAGGTGGTTGGTGTGTTAATCCTTTCTGTTTAGATTTGAGTTTGGTAATCTACCTCCTAGATGTTTTGCCTGTCTAAGGCTGGGATTTCTGTATGCCTTAATTTTTTTTCTAATAGGAACTTTCTTCCTACATGCAGTTATTCTTTGGCAGCTTCTTTCCTATGTTTATGTATAGTTGCTTCTAAACAGATTTGCCTGTCTCCTAGGAGACAAAGCAATACCATCATGCATGATTTTAATCCCTAAAGTTGTTATACATAAACAAACATGGAAAAAATATACATAGCTTTCCCTGTACTTTAGGGGGTGTGGACAAGTAGAATGGCTTGGCCTGTTTTCTTCTCTGATGGTACTGCTAACGGATGCCTCCTGCAGTTTGTTATTGGTAACTGTGCAATGTCTGTACTTGTTCAGATAGCATCCAAATAAAGCCAGTTAAGCTGCTTAAATAAACCCATGGGCAAAGACATTCCCATGTCAATATATATTTGTTTACTCTAAATATAAAGCTAGATCTGAAGGTTTAAGGACTCCACTGAAACCGTGCACTTTCAGTGCTTGCATGTAGAAGATATTTGGTCTTCAGTGGATTAATAATACTTATGTACCAGGAACCTTCAGAAGAAGCTTCTTGAATTTGTTTTTGATATTACAGAGTATATATTGACAGAATGTTAAAATCTATAGCTGTATTTATTTCCTTTTGTTTTAGGACAATTATGACTCTTCCTGCAACACTTTTTATAAACATAAACACATTTTTAAAAGATCCAAATAATATAAATAAAAGTGTGGTGGAATTAACTTTGAAGGCTTTCTTGCTACAGACATAGCATTTAAAATAATTCTGGTCACTGTGTTTACAGGTGATGTGGTAGAAGGCCTTCTGAAGTCTCCAAAAGATGTTGTCTGTGTTGCCAATCACTTCAGTGCAGCTCCTGGGTATTTGGAGTTGCAGCACAGCACCATACAACTAACCACTAAAGCACTTGGAGAGCTTTTATAATCACACTTTATCAAAACTGTCATTGTCCGTTTTACTGTATTGTACTTGCCATTCATTGCTTGAGTGCTCTTACTCAGTGGTGATTATCCTTTAAGCGTTTTTATGTGGATGTGCAGACATGAAGTGTAAGCCCATGGAAAATGTCATGAGGCAAAACCAGTGTTGGATGTAGATAGCACAGCTGAGTGAAGCCTTCATTACTTGGCTCTTGGTAACACATAGATGTAACACTGGTGTTTTGGGGGCTTTGTTGAATTTGGCTGAAGTTGTGAAAAGAAATCAAGTTCTGTTTCCTTTCTGCTTCCCTGGCCTGTGCCACTAGTGGCTAAAAGGTGGCTTTGCAGAATCTAGTCTGGATGGCTGCACGCCCAGTTTGCTGAAAGCGTCTGTAAACAAAAATCTCTCTCGCCTTGCGAAATGGTGAGCTGTCTTCCTTAGCTCTCTAAATCTGGAATCCAGGTTTGGGGCTCATGAACACCTGTGTAAATCCATCATATTTGGTGTGGTTCAGTAAGTGCGTCTTCTCTCAGTGAAGTCCTTCTCAGATGTTCTTGTTTCCCAGGCACTGGCAGGGGAGGGCTGCAGAGGTGTCCTCTGTGAGGAGAGGCTGGGGATGCCCTGTGCCAGACACAACTAGCTCCAGTGGACCCACCACAGGGCACAGCTGAGCCCCTCAGCCAAGATGGTGGCACCTTGAGGAAAGGGTATTTAAGAAAGGGCAAAATGCTGGATGGCAGTGAGGAATGTAGAGGAAAAAAAGTGTGAGAAACAGCTTTGTGAACAGCAAAGTGGGAGAAGGAGGAGGGAGAGAAGATGCTCCAGCGGCCAGAGCAGAGATTCCTCTGGAGGGGACCACACTGGAACAGATACCCACCCAGCAGCCTGTGGAGGACCCTGTGCCAAAGCCGGTGGATATTTGCTGAAGGAAGGTGCAGTCCATGGAGAGCCTATGCTGGAGCAGGTTTATCCTGAAGGACTGCAGCATGTGGCAGGGACCCATGCTGAAGCAGTGTGTGAAGAGCTGTGCTTTGTGGGAAGGACCCACACTGGAGCAGGGGAGAAGTGTGAGGAGGAAGGAGTGGCAGATAGAAGCTGCTATGGACTGGCTCCAATCTCCATTCCCCATCTCCCAGTGCCGCTGGAGGGGGCGGGATAGGTAGAGGAGTTGGGAATGAAGGAGTGACGTTTAGCTTGGGAAAGGGGAAGGGGGAAAGGGTGGTTTTAATTAGTCTTTGTTTCTCACTAGCCAGCTCTGTTTTAATTGGCAGTAAATTAAATTAATTTTCCCCAAGTTTTGCCTGTGACAAAAATTGATAAGGCATCATCTCCTTGTCTTTATCTTGACCCATGAGCTTTTCCGTCCTATTTTCTGCCCAGTCCTGTGGAGGAGGGGGAGTGAGAGAGTGGCTGGGTGGGTGGCTGGCAGCTGGCCAAGACCACCAGAGTCTTTAATTTATGTAGATAATACATTTCAAAAACTTTGTAAGAGGAAATTGTCTGTAAAATGGTTATGTGCATTTAGGTAGATGTAGCTCCATGCATTTTTAGCTGACACAGGTTGGCAGCTGGAACTCTCCTTAGTTTGCGAGTGCTTTTTTTTTTTTTCTTTTCTGAATGAAGGTCTATAAGCTCATGCTGGGTTTACAGTGCATTTAACATTTCAAACATCACCTCTGGTAACTGATGCTGGGCTCTTGGCTTCTCAGCTATAACCTTACTTTTTCTCTAAATGTGCCTGGTGGTCTTGCTGTGTAACAATGGCTAGAAATTAGTTTAAACTCGTAGCAATATCTGCATACCTTATGAACAGTAGAGTTGAAATGAGGCATTGTATTGTCTGCAGAGCTGTTGGAAGTGGCTGTTGGTTTCCGAATGAACCCAGCTCTTCCATCACAATATGGAGTTGAGTCCATAAGTGTTTGGTTATTATAATGCAATAGGTATGCAATCATGTTGCTGCTCCTTTGGGGAAGAGCTGTGCATGACTTCTTTATGCAACAGGATTTTTAGAAGGTCACTTAAGTTATGTGTAAAATGTTTCTCTAGCTTTTTTCCCCCTGAATTCCCTGAATATATATAGGGAAGTAGGTACTGCTGCCACTGAGGTCTGTAGAGCTGAACATAAGTGTGTTCCAGTATGGAGCTTCAGCAGCTATCCCTGTAGTGCTACAGGGTATGTATATCTGTCAGTTGTCATCACATAAGAAGAAAAATCTGTCATTTGAAAACTGGTGAGCACAAACAGTAACATTGAAACTGATTCCATAATAGTTACATTTGAACCCCAAAGTGGGCTTACTGCATGGAAATGTAGGACTGTTTGATTTTATTTAAGGAGAAGACAAAGTAAGTCTATGGATAAGACAGAATACTTAAATTAAAAGAGCTTGAAAAAATTGGATTATATGACACTATCTACTCTTCCAGTTACTACTGCAGCCTCACTGCTGCCTTTTCATCTAGGTAGAGGTAACTTCTTTTTCTACTACAAGGGGACAAGATTAGTTTAGTAAATGGAGTCAGTTGTGAAGTCTTTAAAAATTGAGTCAGTATTTGTGGTGTGCCCTTTTATTTCAACAAATATTTTTGTAAAAATATGTGGAACTTTTGAAAAGTGGATGATGTAAGTATGGTAAGGGTCAGAGTACATAGCAGGGGAACATAGCATTAATTGAAACTTTTTTACAGTATTTTTAGATTTATGAAGAAAGATTGCCAAGAAAAAGCCTTTAATAAGGTAAAAATTGAGGCTTTGTCTATTCTGACACTGGGTTCACTCGTCTTCTAATTTCCAGGGGTTTAAAACAGTTTGGTCATCTTAAATGAATCAGTCTCTTTAATGAATAGTTGTGTGTGAGTTTAGGATTTTAGTTGCACGGAGGCTGGAATCATACTGTTATTTATACGACAGATTGAAAATTCCGGGACTAACTGGAGTAAGTTTTGGGTTTTTTTTCCCTAACAAGTGCTCTTTCAGGAAAGGTGCAAGAAATCCATCTCTCTTTCTGTTGTTCTGATGATTGTAAAATGGTCTGTCTGCACCAGGGCAGGGGCAGCTTTGAAAGAATATTGCAGTGGTAAGCTGAGGGACCTGCAGTGCGGGACTGGTGTTGAGATTGTCTGTGGTGGTGTGCAGCACGCTGGCCTGAGATTGTCCAGTTTGATGGCTCGATTCCATGTTCATGTGGCATGATGAACATATGTGGCCATGGACCTGGAGTTGTGATTTGCTGCCTTCATTTCGTTGCTCTGTCTGTGCCTGACTTCAGCCTCGAGCACTTGCTAGCATCCTGATTTATCAGCTGTGTTATGGCCCTGGTATAGGTTTAAGACTGTACAGAACTGGTTTTATAGAGATGGCTCTTTTCTCCCCTGTATTTTTAGTTTATTTTCCCCAAACTAGTTCTTACTACTTAGCTCATCTGAGTGGTGGTTCTTGCCTTAGTTCAGCCACCAGTGCGTGTTGCTTTAGAAGAATCATGTAAGGTCTTTTCTAAGTAATAAAATTCCTGTAACAAGGCTTCTCTTGCAGAGGTGTGTGTTCAGTTGGATGCTAAAGTTGGATGTCTTTGTTTAAAAGATACTGTTCAGGTGGAGAGGTTTTGCAAGTAAAGAGGTAGCCTAACTACTTAAAACCAGAGGAAAAAAGAATAGTTGGCTTATTTGCGTTGGCCTAATTTAATGATTTTCATGGAACACTGCTACTTTAGCCGCAGTGTCAGTAGCGAGTTCTTACATACGTACCCACGAAGTAGATCTTTAAGCAGAAGTAGTGCTGGAGCTAGCAGACATTTTGCTTTCAAATTGTTTAAAGCTGTGTACCAGTGACCTGAAAAAAAACCCAAAGCATGGGAGCCTGAAATGGGTTGGTGGTTTTGCTTGTTTTTTGGAATTGATTTTTTCTTAATTTTTGGAACTATCTTATGCACTGTGTTACTACTTTCCAGGATGTGGATTAGCATAACACCTCTGCATTAGTCATTTCATCTGTTAAAGTGCTGCCATGCGTACAAGTCTTTTCACAGTGACGTTCTCCTCCTAGGGAGTCCTTGTTCCTTCTCCTCCAGTCTCACAGTCTGGATCAAAACACTTCTTTCTGTCTAGCAGCGGTTTTGGGGTGTGTGGATCATGGAGGAATGCATTAATTATCTATATTCACTGTGCTACAAGAGGATGATGGATTTTGATTGCAACCCAAGTGTTAGTACTTGGTAACAATACAAATGTTGAAATCTATGCTGCTGTTTTTTTCCTCTGACAAGTTATGCTTTCTTTGAAAATAGAGCATAGGAGAGCATGGGAAAATACTGATAAAAATTTGCTGACAGCTGATAACTATTTTTCTTCAGTTAATGCGGTTGAGGAAGGGTCCTGAGGAAGGGCCAGTTGATAGTAATGTCTAAATGCAATATCCAAATTTTCTAGCATATCAGGTGGAGCAACTATCTTAAGAGTAAGAATAGCATATGGTAAAAAAAAAAAGTGTGTGTGCTTGAAGTGCACTGCATGAATGGTCTTATGCTGACCCCAAATAGTGACATTGGTGGGCTGCTTCTGCAAGAACCTACTGAATTAACGTTTGCTGCTGCTGAATACCAGTACTCTGGTACTGCTGGTATTTTGAGTTTCTGTTACTTGAAAATTATTTACTATGGTCACTGGTTTTTGACTGCAAGAGCTAAAAAGGGAAGAGGGAAAAATCTGTTTTATGTGCCCTAACTGCAGGAATTCCCAGAATTCTCTTGCAAGGATTGTTGGCTGGACATCCATGCAGTGGCTGCAAGACTGTCACAAGAAAGGGAAAGTAGTTTGCACAATTTCATCTGTTCAAGCTCTTTCTAGTAGAGGAGACACTTTGACTATTTGAGACGTTGGGCATCTGTCAAGCCAACAGCTGAGCTGAATATTTGTCCAGGAATTTCTCTTTTGCATTGCAAAGAGAATACCTGTAAAAGAGGAGGGGGCGGAGAAAGGCAGCTTGTAAAATTTCTGAGTTCTCAGCTTGATTACCTTGCCAAATTTAGTCTCACCATTTGAGACGGTATATTGATGCCTACTGACTGACTTTTTTCTTCCTTGTACGTCTTTCCTCTGCCTGCTCAAATACATGACTTGGTTGGTTTTTTTAGTTGTCTTTATTCAGTATCCTCAGATTAAGACTCGCCCAGTATGAATGCCACCTGAGGTTTGGGATGGTGGTACTTGTCTCCTTATATGCACACTGAAGGGTAGTGTATGGCTGTGTGTGGAATACATGTTTCAGCGTTGCTGTTTATCTAACATGGTAAGTGTACAAACTTCACAGTGGGGCCAAACTGCTATTTGTGCAAACTCCTGCCATCTGTTGTACACCTAGTGCTAACCTCTTTTCATAAAGCACTTAGTGATGCATCTAAGCAGATGGAACAGATTCATATGTGTTCGTATGCACAGCTGGCTAATGGAACAGTCATATTCCTGGAATAAAGCTCTCTAATAGGTCTGCTTTTGGTGAGATACGCAAAGTTGTCTTTTGCCTCACCACAGATGAGAATTCTTAAAACAAACACTTTAAGTTAAAAAGCCTTGGGACAGGTTCCTACCTTATCATTACCTAAGAGAGAACTGAGCCAAATTGCAGTGGATTTGTCTTAATAATCAGGCCACTCTACCTGATACGTTGTGGTTCAGATTGCCTACCCGTTGGTGAAATACTGATTGACAAGAATATTGAAGATGGCACTATGCTTCTAGGGTGGAGAGGGTATCTAGATTCAGAAAGGTGATAGAAAAAGGAATTTCTTTAATCTCTTCTGTCTTTACAACACACCTGTTGTGAATGCTGCCTAGAAATTCAAGCTCAGGTTCTGGAGGGCTCATGATTGCATGTGAAAATCCTGGAGCTTGGAAACATAATTAATCTGTGCATAGCATCCTACTCTCTCATTTTAAGATTTTGCAGTGTGTATGTATCCTGGTAGACAGAGCCACTGTAGCAGAGCCTGTCCTGTACAGAGGAAGCTGAAATATGGACAGTGTGTTGTTAGCGTACCCCCGACAGTAATGGTGATGGCCCAGCATGTCCAGTCTGTGACCACTAATTATAGCCTTAGAAGTGATAAAGTCTCTATTGGATATTAAATTTCCCTGCATGCATTTCCCTCCTTGGAGAGGTGTGTGATAAATGTGCAGGAATCCAGGCGTGCTTCCCACTGACTTGCATAGCTTTCCAAGAAAGCAGAAAATATATTCTATGTAGCCTCCTGCTGATGTTGTTCATCACAGCCTGCTACAGATACAGGTGTAGATTTTTATTCACCTTTTAGGCTTCTGGCTGATTAGAAGTGCCATGATCAGAAACTTCAGTCAGACTTGGTAACATTTAAGTTGAGATACAGAGATTTCAAGTCTGGGTGGGAGCATCTCGACTGCATGCTTTAGATCAGGTACAGACAGATTATGCAAGTATAGGTATTAGGTGAAGAGGAAACTGATTTTTACATACTGTAAAGGCTTTAAACTGGAAAACTGTAAACATGCATAGACACTGCTGCTGAAAAGACTTGGTCCCATGTGGCCCTATGAAGCAATTTATGCTGACAAGGGTTTTAAGCCATAATTCCTTTTATATTGGGGAGAGGAGGGTCAAGAAGGGATCATTAGAATCCAATAATCTGTGTTTTTCTAGACAAATGTTAGCAAAATAACTTCTTTAATATTTGTGTAGCTTAGTTGGAATGCCATAGAAAATTGTATGATTTGCTATTCTTAGTTTTCTAAGTGTCTGTTTTTTTCTTAGTGTCTGTTTTGATGATACACTACATTAGATTGCTATTAAATATTCTAAGCCATTGTACTTGTTGTCATATTGCATCTGCCTACGAGGAATTTGTTTGATCATTAAGTCACTGGGGGGTGGGGGGGAAGATACAACTCTACTGTTTTTTTTTGAAGTAAATTATTCTGAAGCTGAAGTGTTTCGAGGTATGCTGCTAGTGGCAGGCTTCTCAGACATAGCAGTGACAGTATTAAAATATTCTTCTTTTAAAGCCCTAAGAGCACGCATCAGCAAGACTTCAGTCTTGCACCTTTAATTATCTGTTTAAACCTGGAATTTCCACAAATGCAAGAAACTCAGCATTTTCTGGCTTTTTTTCCCCTTGCAACGTTATGCCATTGCATATTATATTGCTATAAAGTCAGAACTTGATGAAAAGTTTGCTTGGTACCTCACTTGAGGATAAGTTGTTTGGAGAAGATGATGTGTATTTTTGGGTAGATTTTGGGCATTGAGGAATTGTTTGGTCCAGAGTCTACAGTATATGTGGAATAATCCTGCAGGCAGTATAACCAAATGGAAGTTAACTGGATTGCCTGCATGATGGATTACACTATGTGAACAAAGGCAGTAGGTCGGGGAGTTTATGTTAACAGCAAGTATTTAAACTATATTTTAAAGATGTGTAAATTTTGAGCTGCAACACTTGAAAATTGGCTTGTCTTGATCTGACAAGTTGAAGTTCATGCTTTGTTGGTCTCTCTGCAGCAGCACGTGACATCAGAAGTGTCATGACCACTTTGTTAACACATTTATCTTCTTCAGTTAGGAAAAAAAATGGGTAATTCTAGTGGTGCAGCCACACAAATGAGCTTCCCTTCTTGCTGATTAATGTCAAAAGGTAAATCAGTTATCCTGTTTCTCTTTGCATTGTATATGAACTCTTAATGATTTGTAGCTATTGTAGTGTTAGAATTAATGATTAAATGTGTTGCACACATGCCTGATATTTGATGTTAGGAAACGGTTGGTGTAATTTTATATAAAACAAAGCCAAATCCACAAATAGAAAGCTGTATGTATTCAAAGTTAGATTAGGAGATTGTTTCCCTGGTGCTGAAGTAGTATGTGGATATATGTTGTGATTTTTTGTTTTTCTTATTTCAGTGATGATCTATTAATAATCATTATGTGTATTTGTCATTCTAATTATAGGAGACTTAAGGGGGGAGAGAATACAATTAGAAAAACAACAGTAATGTTAAGAAAGAAACTTATTGAGACTTCAGTATGGTAATAAGACTGAGTGTCCAGGAGAAATATCAAAATACCCAAATATTTGTAAAGTAATGCAGCTTAGTCATCTTATTGACTTCTAATTTATTTTCTTTAACCCACACTATTCCACAGACATCTCTGTGCTTCGCTGGCCTGTTCACTGCTCCAAAGCAGTTAAATGTTACGTGCATCTTTCTGTAACCTGTTTATGAATAGACTGAAAGGTTAATCATTAAATTTTTAAGCGAGCTGCAGCTCTGCTTTAACAAGCATAGACCTGTTTTAAATTGAGACATTCTAATACCCTAAAAAATTAATGGTTCCAAATATAGTAGAAAACTCACTTTCTAATCTGGCAGTAGCTAGGAACAGGGGACTTTATTTAAAATTATATCCTCTTGACCACTATCTAGGAGAAAATGTGGTCACAACATGGAGAACATTACTGTGAATGCTGATATATTATGCTGCAAGGCAACACTGTATCAGATGCCTTACAGAAAGCAATCAAGCATAGCATGCCTAGGTAATATATAGCATAGCTTTTCACTTACAGAATTATATAAATAAGGTAAAGATGAATACTAGTCAAATAATTACTCAGAACCCTTTTTGTGGGCCAAGTAAGAATTTGGTTTGTGGATTGGTGCTTTTTCCTCCAATTTTTGAAGAATCACATGTAAAAACATAGTAGCAGAAAGCAAAAATATTACAGAAACTTTTGACCTGCACTGTCTTTGCTGCTGATCTGGCAGTGGAAATTGAAAATAAGCTCTCTGAGACCTCTCATCTTTAAATTTATGTAGTCCAACTTGATTTGATTGTCTGCCTCACCCCAGGTGAATTTATAACACCAGATGTTTAGCCTGGCTCTTCATAATTGAGATGTATTGTCCCACATGCCTTGTGAGTTGTTATTGTAGTAGAAATCTATTGGCACTTGATTACAGCACTAATGAAAGTCTTTGTCAGATAGCTTACTTCCACTTCTTAAAAAAATCTGAATTCTCACATTGTGAAATATTTCAGTATAAATTAGTATTTTTAATAAAATTTTTATAGGGCTTGCAGTCTGATCTATATTGAATTCTGCATTTAAGATGCTACTTTTGGAATAATATATCAATGTTGCTTTTTAGATACTTTTAGGATATCCCATTAACACACTTGCATGAGTTGTTAAAGTAATTAGGAGTATCTGAATCTCTTAGCATAATACTCACGTGGTTCACACTGCTGCTTACATCAATTATAATTTTCTGTACATGTTCCATACAGACTGTCTCAAGTGTTATTTAACACCTGAAGTAGTTCTTTTAGTGCGTATTTTGCTCCCGAACTTCATTTTGTTCTGTACCGTTCCTTAGACTGGCCTGTGCTTGGTGATCCAGGCTGCCGTGACACAGCACACTCAGTGCTTTGGATGCTTGTTACTGACAGTGCGTAACCATCCATCTCTTCCTCCCTTGTTTTCAGTAAGGAGATGGGAAGAGGTGAGTGAGACTCGTGGGGCTATTAGATGTATCCAGTTTTCATCTGCTTGGGATTACGCTGGTTGAATGGAATGTTCCTCTTCTGTCATGGAAAGATGTTGCTCTTGGAAGCAAGCCTGATGCTTATTAATGCATGTAACTTCTTGTCATAATGCTAAACCATAAATGACTTTATGAATATGTCTTCCTGTCTGTATGTATCTTTTTCCAAATGAATGCATACTAGTATCAAAATAAGGTATGTATGGTGTGTTATGTTTTTTTCCTAACATGTCATAGTCCTTTTAAAAGGATAGTACTTTAAGCACTTTCTATTTTGGCAATGAACACTAAAAATAATATTTATATCCATTAGATAAACTTCACATACCACTGTCCACTTTAAGTCACTCCATCCTGTTTACAAAATCACAGATCAGAAGAAACCTATTCCTGTGCCTGAGAATAACATGGTCATAATTGAGGAAGATACTGACTGCAGTGACAGGTCAGATGCAGAAATTGATCTGTTGCATTGTGCTAAGGAGGTATAGTTGTCGCAAAGTTCTAACTCACTCTCTGAGGTGATATTGCACACCTAAGTAGAAAGTTGGGCTTGTACTTTTTGAGATGAAAGTGATCTGTTTCTTTAATCATCTTTAGTAATAATAAGAACCTCCTGCTCAAACCAGAAAACAGCAGATGATGTACAGTATAACACCTGATTATTGAATTCTCACAACACTGGACGTCTGTTTAGATCAACAGTCCTGCTGTCTCACATCCAAAAAATCCAAGCATCTAGTAATTGGGATTAATGAAAGAATAAACACACAAAAAGATTCATTTTGATGGTAAGGATAATCAGAGAGGGAATCAACTGGCATTTTAATCTCGATTGCCTCCAACTAAGACATTTGACATTATGATCATGTGATTTAAAGATTTCTTAAATACAGAATTTACACACACACAAAAAAAGCCCACCCAAACTTGAAAATGTTGAAATGGAAGGATTTTAGTTGGCTGACTTACTTAATCTTAGTGTAGTTTTTAATGCATAAACTATCAAACTATTTAGTGACTGGAAGCTTGTTGAAAACATTGGACAGCTGAGGTCATGGTTTCTGAGATTAGCTTCTCTGCTACTAGAAGGGGAGTAGTCTTTGATCAAGCAGCAAGTGAGAAATGCCATGAGGGCATTTTCTGATAATGTGAAGGGCAAAGAAATCCTCCTTCTGAAGAACCAGTATTAATTTGTGGCTGTGAGGGTGTGGCATCAAGTCAGAGCACAGGGCAATGTGGTCATTGCAGCAGGGCTGAAGGCTGTGAATCCCCACTTTGTAACGCTGCTGCTATGGCTTCATCATGCTATTTCCAGGTAGTAAACATTCAGAAGCTGTACCCCCAAACCTGCAGTTACTTAAAGCTGAGGTTTATGAACTAGTAACTCTGTAGTTTACCTCTGCCAATACATGTGCTTGGATTAATTTTAATTTTTTAAAATTTTATCTGTGCATGGGAAGTGCACCCCCCACCACACACAAAGGCTTAGGAATGCTTCTGCTACTTTTTTTTTTTCCATGTTAGACTATGGTTGCTCAGTACTAAATAATTGGGGTTGCTCTAAAGGTTTCATCTATAAAATCTGCTAATGCCTTGTTTTGCAGGTAATTTGTACAAAAAACCCCCTCAACCCTGAGTAATATTCATAAATTCCTTTTAGCAAGCTGAATTGATCTGTGAACATGTGTCGTGGTTTTACCCCAGCCGGCAGCTAAGCACCACGCAGCCGCTCACTCGCTCCCCCCATCGGGATGGGGGAGAGAACTGGAAAAGTTAAAGTGAGAAAACTCGTGGGTTGAGATAAAGACATTTTAATAAGTAAAGCAAAAGCCGCGCGCACAAGCAAAGCAAAGCAAGGAATTCATTCACCACTGCCCATGGGCAGGCAGGTGTTCAGCCATCTCCAGGAAAGCAGGGTGCCATCACGCATAACGGTTACTTGGGAAGACAAACGCCATCGCTCCAAATGCCGCCCCCCCCTCCTCTCTTCCCCCAAGCTCCTTATAAACTGAGCATGTTGTCATATGGTATGGAATATCCCTTTGGTCAGTTTGGGTCACCTGTCCTGTCTGTGTCTCCTCCCAACTTCTTATGCGCCCCCAGCCATCCCGCTGGCAGGGCAGTGCAAGAAGCAGAAAAGGCCTTGGCTCTGTGTAAACACTGCTCAACAATAAGTCCATAGAACAAAAACATCTCTATATTATCAACGCTGTCTCCAGCACAAATCCAAAACATATCCCCACACTAGCTACTATGAAGAAAATCAACCCTCTCAGCTAAAACCAGGACATTATGTCTCATACCTCTTGCACAACTGAATTGTGCATGGAGCTTAAAAGCTTATATATAAAATTAACAGGCAGAATTGTTTCACCTCAGGGATAATTATTTTTTCTGATAATAATTACCATGTAGGGCTAACCATATTCATGGTAATGCTTTAATCATGTACTGCAGCTCTTACCTAGGCACCTGTAATTTCTAGTAACACTGGAAATATTGAGTAACTTGGGAAAGGCCAAAGAAACTTGTGTTTTAAAATTCTTTATTTAAAAAGCTGACTGAAATGTAGGATCTCATTGATGCAAACTTAAAAAAAACCAAACAATTTTCCTAGCTAGGTTAACTTTCAGGCATCTTTAGTTGTCTTTTATACAATTCAATTCAGTCATCTTCCTTTTTAATCAAATATTCTGCTTTCAGGCTAAGGGGATGAGATCGAGGGGTTGTACCAGAATAGAACTGTAATCTGGTGATATAACCTCATCGGTGTTGTGAGTGAAACTGAACTTCTGGATCCACTTTATACTGTACGTGATTTCTTGTCTCTAACTCTTAATAATTTAGATGAAGGCATTCATGGGTAGAACAAATTGTTCATTTAATATAACTCTGAAAGAAATAATCTTTCTTTCTTAATTCCAAGAATGAAGCTAAGGCTGTGGAGGGGAGTAATTGGCAATTATTGTTACTGCCATCATGGGCTTTCTGGTGCTGCTGCTTCCTTAGTTTAGACGAATTTGAATTGTGTCAGGAAACCAAGCATTCAGTTTAGTTGTGTCTATTGCTTCCTTCTGTGAAAAATCCATGTAGGAAACAAGTCTGATGGACCTGGTCAGAAAATTGGTCTTTGGACATCCATTTGATCATCCACTGCAGACAAACTGTTTAAGCAATCTCCACTTAGCTTCCCTTGCCCATCATCAAGACTGGAGCAGACTAAATTTTATGAAGTAGCTTTTCAAATTTTTAATGAAGTAGATTGTATATGAAATCTAAATCTTATTTGGAGGCATGTTGTATATGAAGTTTCTCAAGAACGTAGTAAAAGCTGCCTTAGTAAACTTTATGCTGGTATTCAGAGCAGCTGATGTCTCATCTATAGGACCTAATTAAAAAAACAAAACCTACTATAATTAAACGTTATTCTTCCCTTCACCACAATGTGTCAAAGAGTTGCCTTTGCGAAATGAGTATTACTTTCAGTTCTTTCTGCTAGGCAGTGTTTGCCTAGTGCGTGGGAAATGGGGAATTAGAGAAAGAATAGGTACTTGGCTGTAATGTGATGCTCTCCTGTCATGCTTAAGGTGGAATAAAACCAGAGATAGTGATTCACATTATCAATGCAAATTGTTTTCTAGTATTGAAGAGAAAGTAGGCCCTCAAAATGTTTGGGTTTTCCTTTTTAAATTAATTCTGTCTAACTGGTAATGAAATGAAAAAGATGTTCATTCCATCTCTTGCGTGGACTTGTTAAAGAAGGCGTGAAGAATTAAGTTTGTAGTAAATTCCTTTAAAATGATTCTTTAAACAGATACTTATGATTAAGCATTTCCCTGGAACTGGGGAAGGTCCTGCTTTCTTAAGTTTCTAATGTAGATTTTACTGAAGTTGTCATTTAGATTGGCTCTTGGAAGCTGAACTACACCTAGAAATTCTGGTGAAATTGTTTTGCCGTCTTTATCTGTAGTGATAAAATGGTGGTTGCTATAGAAATAAAGATAATTTCTTAATACTGTGAACATGTAAAAGGCAAGCAGCGAAGCCTGATGTATGTCTGGTGACACTGAAAGGAGAGGCTGTTTTGAATGCCACCAATGGAAGTATGTATAACTGTGTGAAATACCCCATGCTCTTTTGTGGAAACGTAGATGAGAAAGGGCCATGTTTTCATGAGATACAGCTATGTGAAGGAACTGTGAAAGTGTTACTGCCTGTTAGGAGGCAGGCCTGGGCAGACCCTGTTAGCTTTGGCGCCCAAGGAGGTAAAACTTAGATTCAGTGACGTAAGTTTGATGTAAATATTACTATGGGACATGAAAATGTTGGAGGTGCTTAACCTTATCTTACCAGCAATGTTGCCTCTTGCTGTTTTAGTTTGTGTGTTTGGAAAGTGTACATAATTGAAGAGGAGCAGCATGTGTCCAGTATTAAATTCAGGAAATAGAAAGTGTTTCTATAGGATGACTTCTGACAGTGCGTAATTTGTAAGGTGAAGCAATTTGTTCTGTATGAAGCCTTTAATGCTTCTCAGGACTTCAATGAATTTGAGTTATTCTGTGTTAAATACTTCAGTCTATTTTTTAAATAGCAGTCTGGAATAGCAGTCTTGTTTTAGGTGAACACGGGCTGTTGGTTCTTAGGAGTTAGCTACTCTTTCAGTTTTGTTGTCTGCTTCAGTGCTGTGTTGGTTATAGAACTGTGTGAACTTCGGGTGTTATTTGGTTAGCAGTTGTGTAACATTTGAGTTGTTGCTATGATCTGCTGCTCTTGAAGAAAAGAATAGATTCTACATGTTTTGCTGTTCAGACAAAACTGAGGGGTTCGTCTGCTCTTTCGGAAGGAATATTAGTAAAATAGTTAACATCAGTCTCTTGTGTGTTTAGATGACTTACAATGTGTGAAGACTTGGCTGTATCCTCACCTCCTGCCATTTTTCTAATGTGAAAGAACTCTGAGCCAAGCATGGATTATTTATTGAATAATTTGATTCATCTTGTAAAAAGGAGGGAGGAGGAAGCTAAATGTACTCTTTTCTGAAACATCTTGCATGGGAGCACAAGCACAGGAGTGGAGTGATTTGGAGAGCTACTTACATGTGACTTAAGACTCCTGTCTGATTTAAGTGCATGCTCCGTTTTGAATGGGATCTCACCCGTCGCCTGCTTCTCTTCTTGAGATAAAATTTTGCATCTGTGGGGCATGGAGCTAGTACTGGCAGGTCATTAAACTTCACACCAGCAGAATGAGGAAGTGGCCTGCCTATGTGCAACTCCTGATGTAGTAAAGGTGAGCAGCCTTGCAGATATTTCTTGGGATGCTTCTCTTGAATAGTGAGCAAAGATGATGATGGCGAGTGAAGGGCTTCTACTGTGGTGCTAGATGTGGAAAGGAAGAGACCAAAGCTGAAAAGTGAAAGCATTGAACTTGTGCTCTAATGGAAAAAAGAGAATGAAGGTGAGAGGGGCCCCAAGGCTCTTAAAGTCTAAATGTTGAAGAAAACTTTAGTACTGAAAGAGAGAAGCAGGGGCATGCAAAGAGGCATATTTCTGTATATTCCCTATGCTGTCTAAACTGGAAAAAAGTGAGAACTTGAAAAGAATTTTTAACATATGCTTCAGTTTCTGTATAGTTGAAGGAGTAGATGGTAAACGAGATTGCAATTTGAAGGAGGAAGCAAATATACCAACCCAAGAGCCTGGTATATCCCCCAGGTGATATTATGCCTTACTGATTTGTTATACATTTGGTTTAGTTACTGTAAGAATTTCAGAAAGTTTGGAAATCCTTTACGAAAGGCTTGATGATGGGACTCTGTAATTAAGACACTGCTATGGGCAATGGGCATATTTTAATGTTGAGAGCTGTTGAAGTGATGTAGTAAAGTAGTACTTTTTTTTCTTCCCCTGATCACCACTCTCTTCTCTTAGGCCACTTTTATTTAACAGATGAATTTTGGAATATCTGTCTTTAGTCTGAATGTGTTCAGGTGTCTTTAAGCAGCTTGCATTTTATGGGGACTTACAGCTGATTAATTTCTTGTCTTACAACCTCTGCTTCCAGTGCTGACCGTACCTTTTTTTTTCCCCAGTGATTGACTGAATAGATTTCTAAAACCATCATTTTTGAATATAGCTAGCAAAAAATTAGTCCAAGTTATAATTTCATGTTGAATCAAGCAAGACTGTTTCTTAGTTGGGTATAGTAGGTGGTAACATGCCGAAATACTGTTCAGTGCATACTGAGCAGCAGTTAAATGTAACCTTTTGCATTTTCAGCAGAGCTAAGTAACTTACAAGAAGTCCTTGGGGTAAATAATGCAGGATACAGAATATCTGTAGGAAGATGAAATCACAGGATGATGATTATGCTCAGTGAAAATATTAATCTGGTTTTTACCTGGAAGGTGCAATGCTCCTTAAATTACTGGAACTGGAAAAAACCATGCAGCATATAGTTAGGGTTTTCTCTATATATCCCTCAAGGCTTATAAAATTAAGACAAAAGGTACTTGAATGACCAACATGTAATCCATACATGATGACAGAGTTGCAAATTACTGGGGACTAGGAAAACATTTGGTTGCAATTTTGTAAAACAGTGATTCATGCTAGAAAATGATACACTGATTCATACATGTAGATGTCATTTTTGGGCTTTAAAGTATATTTATGTACATACTCTAAAGGATTGTGACGAGGTTTCCTGGGGCTTTGCAGTTAAAGTGAAAATTCCGAAGACCCGTTTAGAAATGTTATCCTACACGAGTGCTGTAAAGAGCAAAAATTGTAACTCCTCTTCCCATCCCTTCTAAATCTGGGATGTGATTGATGGTAGAAATTAGTCTGCATAAATTCCATTCTTAGTGAAATATTACTGCTGATTATGACTGAATACAGAGTCATTTCAAAAGTTTAGATATGGGAGTTTGAAGAATTTACCCTCAAAAGACATCCTTTTTTCCTGTTCCTCAGAACTCTAGAAATCACATTGTGGATTTCCAAATGGAAAAAGCAGGAGCAATCTCCTGTGGAGTGGCCATGCTTTCATTATATTTCTCTTCTCTTCAAAGTTCAAGTGTCTCCAACAGACTGGCTTTTTGCTGTCAAACATAATGTGACCTCTGTCTCTCTTGGATTGTAATCCAAAGATAAATGAGATTTTTCTCCTGTACAAGAGGATGCATTGAGTCTGAAAGTCAAATGATGCTTCTGTAATTGAATTGCCAGAGTTCAGTTCGAAGTAGATAGAGTTTTAGAGCATGTCCCTGTTCCTAAGGGCACTGCGTTGGCTCTGTCCTGCCCCTCCCTCCCCTCCCAGGTGCATGTGCTTTTGTTATCTGCACAGAAGACTCGTAATAGGGATTACAGTGGATGGTGAAATTTGCCATCTTTTTTGGGGCAGGTAAACTAAGAACAGGCTGGTGAGTAAACCCCTTGATGTGCTGTGCTTGTGAGGATATGTGTTTAGATGATTACTGTAAATATATGTGACAGAGATGAAACAGTTCTCTCTTTTTATAAATAACATGGGAAAGGGACTTTTGTTCTGACCAGCAACTGTCAAATGGGTGTCTTGCATGCAACTTTGAGAAAAGTTAATGATTTTATGAACTATGTCATTTATTTAAAAACTTTCAATTTAATTGGTAGTAACAGAAACCCCTGCCTCCAAGAACTGATGGGCGCTTTCGGGAAATCGGCCATACCTTCGCCGGGGCTGATCTGTAAGCATATTCTGTATTTCCTTTTCCTGTCCAACAGCTGAGGCCGTCTCCTGAGGACTGCAGCATGGGATCCTTGACTTTTATTTGCACAGCTACGTTTGGCTGATAGTTGCAAGTACTGCTCTCTGGATTTGCTGAAGAATTTCACATGCACTTTGTCTCAGCGCTTCTGCTCCTGAGCACACTAGTGCACATGTGTAGCTGTGTCCTAACTAAGGCAAAAGTAGTTTGGGCAATCTTTGTAAGACTTAGTGTTCAAGAATATATTGCAGAGTTATGTTATTGTTGTTTTAATACCGCAAGCAAGCTTGCTGTTTCCCTTAATGGGAGACAGATGTTTTACTTGACAAATCTGTATGACATTTTTATGAAGAAATTTGGTTTGGCAACTTTTTGGTATAGTTGCCAATTAAAGCATGAGAAAATGATACCACCTGACCCCCTGTGTAACAGAATACAGGGCTTTCTTGAATTGTTTTCCCTTTGAGTAACAGAGCATCTTTTTTTTAGAAAATGAGAATTCTAACTTCTAATTTCTAACTTGATTATGTGAAGAATTAAAATCCTGAAAGCTGGTGCTGGATTGGTGCAAAGGAGGGAAAAAAAATCAATCTTAAATATATCACTAAATGCAGGCTGGCAATTTCTAGAAAATAAACCTCATCCAAATTGCTGTGGTTCTTCACTGACTAAAAAGTGCTCTTCCAGCACAATCTGCCTATGTCAGTGCTGTGTGGTGGGACATAGTAACTGCTGTGGTCCTGCAAATTATGTCCAAGCTGAACTAAAAAAATAATTTAAAAAGATGTATCTAAGTATTCAACAATTTCCTGTTGCTTTAAGTAGAAGATGATGAACGTTTCTCAGAGGAAGTAGGGGAGGAAGAGGAATCTCCTCACAGGATACTTGCTGCTCAAGATAGGAAGCCAATTTAAAGTCTTGAACTTAGACATTCCAACACTTTAATTAAAAATGTTTTCACTTGATATGCAGGAAGGCTGTACTTCTCTTTCTCCTCCTAATCAGGAGAAGTCTTTTTATGAAATAGATGTGAGCATGGAGGATAATTTCTTCTGTGCCTGGGATAGGTGTTAGTCAAGCACGATTTCATGCCATGCCTCCTGGCCAGACACTGGTTGCTTCTGCCACTCTGCAGCGGATGTTTGCCGAGACTGCTGGTGGCTGCTTTGGCCACCTCCGGTGCGTGGCTGGACCGGCCCTGTTTGGCTTCCTCTGTGGCAGGCAACTCTCTTAGCACGGCACGTTCATAATGCTTCAGCCTAACATGACTGCTCCCAAGTCTCTCTGGGAAACCAGGTTATTTTTCCGTATTAGCTGTTCCCTGCAAGGGATTAACTGTGTCTTCCTCTATAGAGCAATCCCTGCCTGCTTTGCCTCTGCTACTAGTCTTCTCTTACTACTGTCTTCCTGTAATTTTTTTTTTATGAATAGCTAGGAAAAGGCATCTTTGTGCTCACACTGTCATCTGGTACCAAATGGCATACTTTCTTCTGTGGTGTGGTATGCAGTGTGAACCATGGGAATTACGGCTGCTACCGTAGCTGTAGCAGCAGCAGGAGGTATTAACCTTGTTTAAACACAGGATAGCTGTCAACTGCAGGCATCTTGAGAACATAACATGCCAAAACATAGGAAAATAGTTGTCAATTGCTGTTCAAGGATGTGCTTATGCAAATGTACTACGTGCTTTGTGCTGTTGGCATTGAGTGGTTGTGTTCATTGCTGTGTGGCTTCTTGGAGTATTTTGAACTGGTTCTTGTCTGTCTGCTGGGTTAACAGGGAAACCATTCTTGGCTGCACAGTTACACACATGAGCGGAGGTACCTTTAAAAAGTTCTTGCTTACTCTTCAGCTTCTTTAGAAGTCACAGTACAAATTCTTGTGCCTGTAGCCCTTCTAAAAATCTTTAACATTTCAGAGAAGGCAAGTCCCATAATACTGTCATCCTCAAGCTGATTTCTTTAGGGTCCTTAGAGGAAACCTTCCAGCAGAACTTCAGGTAGATGGTAATAAAAAAAGCAGCATGGGAGGAGAATTCTACAGAGTGTCTTGAAAAATGCAAGTTTATCTTCCAGCTACATTGGAAGCCTTTTCTCTTTTTATTTTATATCCTGTTCTCAGGGATTGCTAGTTAATAATTCACATGCACTACAGTTACCAATTAAAGAAAAATTGAATTTGAAACAGCAGTAGGCTCAATTAAATATATTGGGGAATCAGTTATTTCTTCTATTGCTCAGGAAGGGAGTTTAATTATTTAAAAAGTCTTTTCTTTATACGTTTTTCTTTTACATGAGCAAAAATACCAATGGCTAATTACCATTCCTGAAGAATTAAACATTTTGAGGCTCTAAAACTTGGGACTTAAAACCAGAAAAAAGACAATTCAAGATGAAATAAATGTTACTTAGTTGGTTTGAGTGCATGCGTGAAGCTGATGACAATCCTTACAAAAACACAGCCAAGCATTGTAAGAACTCAAATCTTTAGCTTGAATGTGTAGTGTGGAGTAGCATATTAGACTGTGTATACAGCGAAATGAAGTAATGAGATATAAATGGAGAGAGCTGGAATTCTTGCTCAGTCACAAAGAATGGAAAGTGCATCTGTTCCTTCCAGAGTGCCTTGGTTTCCCCTCGCCCCCACCCCCAGCATGCACTACTTACCACTTAGACACAGGAAGGTATGCATGAAGATGAAAAGATCCTTCATTACATGATATACATATTACTGGAGTGGATTTAGTTTACTTTTTTCTACTGATTGGTCTTCCATAATTGGCTGCATTAGTATGCTATATTAGTCATGTTATGGCTATTTGCCAGGGACGATAGGAAAAAAGATACTTGTTTCTAAATGGAAACTTCCAGAATTTCCTGTTTTGGTGAGAAGATAGATGTAGTTAACATGCATTGCTGTTTCTGATAGACTTCTCGTAAGGCAATTGCTTCTTTTGCTAGAAAAGCTGTACTAAGCAGTGAACAGTATTAAAAACATTTTATCTGTTTGCTTTTAAAAGGAAATGAGCTTCTCACCTATGGTAATATACAACAAACCCACAAAGGTGGCTGTGGCAAAACAGCAAGAGGAGAGATCTAAGTTAAACTATATTGATTCTTAATGGGCTATAACAAGGTTGAGGTGATTATTGTTGACTTTTTTTTCATAAATCTGGCTTTCCTACTAATAGGGACCTTTGACTTCTTTCATGAACACAGCTTGATGCCAGCCTCATTGCAGGGTACCTTTCATAGCAAGAGTGATGTTCTGAAGTGTTGCTGGTTGTATGGCAGTGCACAGAGTATAGCTGTCCAGCAACAGAAGTCTACTTGTTAGTTGTGGCTTCCTTTATATTTTAAATAATCTTTGCTTCCAGTTGAATGTTTGCTAGTTGATTCATAGGCTGATGCAAGTAGTTTGATGGCTTGAATAAATCTGTATGTGTCTGGCATGTGCCCCTTTGCTATGGTTTGACTATTCTGGTTTGCAATTAGCCTTTTGAATGCCAATACTATGTATATGGCTATTGAAATGTTCCGTTAAGTTTCAGCTGTACTGTAAGTAGCCTTCCCCTCCCACTGTCTTCCTCTTAGCTTATGGACGGTGTTAGTCTGACTCAAGGTTGATTTGCATTCTTGAGCAAATAACTCTGGAGAAGTCCCTCAGGGCAAGTTGAGAGATTTGCTCTCAATATTTAGTCATGTATAATAAACTTTCTTTTGAGGACCCAGAGTTTATGGACACCATAGTTTCATAAAATCTAGCTGGAGAATACTTCCTCTTTTTTTTTGTTTATAATTAGTATCTTGATTAATTTTCTAGGGCTTTTTTTTAAATTTTAGTAAAATTTTAGAAATATGTTAGTCCTAATCCTCCTGGTAAAAAATAATAATTTCAGGAAATTGAGAAAATTCACACAAGTCATTTTGAATATTTGAATTTTGCTGCATTCGTAGAAAGGAATAACATTTTATTAAAGTAATACTTACATTGACAATTTTTGCATTGGAAAAAACCCCACGTTGGCCTTCTGTATTACAGGGTTGATGGGAAGTTGCAAGAGAAATCAGGATATAACATCAGAGATTTTGGTAAAAAAGAGCCACAAAACCAAACCACCACCAATAAAACTCCCCTAAAGCTCCCCCAAAAACCCAACCCCACACCAAAACCACACAACTTTGCCCTGGAGAACTGGTAGAGGACTTGTATGTGAAATCAGTTTGATTTCCAAGTATTTTGAGAGGGCAAATTAATTTTCAACATTGATACCTGCATTTCCATGCAGTTTTCCATGTAATTAAATTCTTTTGATACATGAAAGCGAATTAGTGTTGTGGTTTTTTTTTAAAGCAAGACTTAGACTCTCTCAGGTCATTGCAGGAATAATGGATTTCCCTGGAATACTGCTGCATCAAGCATTTAAGGGTAACTCCAAATGTGAGAAAAAATTTGTAGCTGTTGTTTTCTCTGAAAATAAGCTAAATGTCATTCTTATCTGAACACACTTAAGGCAATCTTCTCTGCATAGGAGTCTTACAGTGTTCTGTTGAAAGTGCTTCTTCAGCCCCGCTACCTAATGAATCACCTGTGTGTGACAAATGAGGACTGAAGTCAATAGTTTCATCTTGATGTGCTTTGTTTCCTTTGAACAACTGCAGAATGATAGCTGCATGTTCGTATCCCCATGGTAGCTGTTAAATTGTGTACTTGATTAAAAGCAAGTATTGGTCAAATCACATAGTGTTGATTTGAGATCTCTCAACATAACTTTAAGTTCTGATTTTGTCACAGTTTGTTAGCAAGTTAGAGAACAGGTGCTGCTCTCTTATTGTGACTGGAGCTCAAGAGACCTAGGAAGCTGCATCTGGTAAACTTGCATCATTTGTGTGAGATTTTAGTAGTAAATTCAAGGAGAAGTGTAGATTCTGTTACCCAGAGATGCAGACAAGCTCATTGTCTTGTCTGGTCTGTTAATGAAGTTACCTGTATGTTTTATAGTGTGCACAAGCTGAACTTTCAGTTGTTGAAATTTAAGATGGATTTTTTAACATCATACACTCTGAGTCTATTAAGAAATAAATTCACGTATAAAGGTACAACTGGCTTCGGATTATTTTTATTAGAGTAGGTATTTTTTTGTCTTGGCTGCAAACGTCATGCTTTTTCCATGTATATGTTCGGCCTCACTTTCCATCTTAAGTAAACTTAGTAACTAATATTGTAGTTTTTCTGCAGAAATGATCAAATCACCTGTCATTAAACATGATTGTTGATGGCTGTCTTTATGGAAAACTCTTAAATATTGCATGAAAGGAGAAAAAATAAATTATTGAACATAACCCATTTTAACTTTGTACCAGCTTTGCTTAGTTTTTAGTGCATTAGTGAGTAAAAGGGGGCTTGCAAAGGTTTTTCCAAGTCCTAATGATTCAATGTGGGTACACTGGTAACTCGAAAACCGTATTTTTTTCATCACTTATTCTGCATCTCAGTGCCATAATATAAACAGATTACCTAAGGGTATGCAGTGGGTCACTAGCTAACATCAGAAAGTAAAGTTCCTTATTAGCCTGAAGCAGCTTGTTTACAAGTAGTTGATACTTCATTTGAAGTATGTAACCAAAGAGTTTAAAAAGCCTTTAGCTGGAAAGTCATGGTAGCTTTTAGTGGGGTTTTTTGATCAAACTAGGAAGTTTTTTTCCTACTGACATGCTGACCTTTGCTTTGTGTGTTTGTTTATTTCCCCTTGTCCCCCTGTGCCCACTTTAAAAAAAAAAAAAAAAAAAAGTGCTGAGGTTATGGCAGGTACAGCTTGGCTGACAGGAGCCTGCCATGAGAGGTAAGTAACAAGATGTTGCCATAGCTGTTTTAAAAGCCAGCTTGGTAAGGAGTTAATAGTATGCAGTCAGGACGAAGGTGTGCTTTCAGTTTCTGACATAGGGCAAATGTTGACATTTTTAGTGGCTATTTCAGATTTGTCATAAATGTGTGTTTAGAAGAACTACTTCAATTTCTAAGACTGTCACCATAAAAGAGTGAGAAATGAAGGAGCCTGCCTGGGAAGGTGCTTTTCCATGGTGTCTCCTCTCAGCTAAGCTTGAACGCAAAGCATTCATTATGCTGCAGTTTCCTGGTTACCTGCAAGCTTTCCAGGACTTAGTTAACTCAGCCCAAGTCTCTGTCCTGAGCCATGTTTCCCTGGGAAAGCAGGGTCTGTGACAGCTCTGTGGATAGAGAGGGGTCCCTGGGAGGGTGGGCAGTGGTTGGGGAGCAGAGGCAGGTGTAGTTGCCCCTGCCGGGCACAAGGCTTAACTCAGGATGTGCTGCATTGCACACCAGAGAAATTGTCCTTGGGGAGATGGTTCAAACCAGCAGCTTCAAAAACTTCTCTGCCTGAGAGGCCATTTGCGTGCACAGTTGCTGCGCAAGCTGGAAAACGGGGTGGGCAGTTTTAGTTAAGAGTCAGTCTGGAGTGGCGTCTGAGAGCTGCCTTTGCCGAGCTGTGGCTGAGTGATGGTGGAGATCGTGGGAGCAGGAGGCTGAGCTAGATCACCAGAGAGATACCTTCTGGCCTGGTGTGGTTTTTTTCTTTGTCACTTTCTGTTTTCATGCTGCTCCCACTGCTCTGCTGTCTTCATGCTACATCAGCCATACTGCCTTCACATTTCATTGACGCAGGCAGGAAATGCAGATTTTCTTATGAGTAATAGGAAGAGGGCAGAGATGGGACACAGAAATAATCCATGCAGAAAGGTTTTGGTTATCCCCCTGTCCCCCTTTTCTCCTTCTAAAGGTGGGGCAGGAAAAGATGGTATTTTCTAATAGATGTAAAGTAAGACAGTCTTCACAACACACAAGAACACCTGATATCCTCACCTGTAACACCGGATCACCATTTGGAAAATTGAAAAAAATTCCTTTTAAGTAATATGACAATCATATATAATGAATTATATTAATATGAGTATTAATGTGCAACAGTAAACCAGTTCATTTTAAAGCCTAACAGTAAATGTTATTCTTTTGAAACTGTGGGAAGAAAATGGACCAAAAGATATTTATAATGGTGATACACAGACTTTAGAAAACATTGTAAGTACATGTAAGGAAGAACTAATTACATTCTCTGTGGCTGTCACTTAAGAAGTTGGATGTAACTGTAGTTCTGCTTGTCAGTTAATGATGTAGACATTTGAAAATAAACGGTTTATATAAATGATCAAAACATAGGAAAGGCAGTGTACTTCATGCAAAACTGGATGTGCTTATGGACATCACAGGTGTGCTCTGCCACTCCTGGGTTTTGGTGAGGGCATGTTAGGCTTGCCATATATTGGGATTCATCTGTAAAGCAGTGTTGTGTTTCTAGGATTGTACTACTCAAACTTATTTAACATAACTCATTGGGATATCTGCTTTGGCACCACCTGTGTGTTTTTACTCTGACCTGCTGCTGCTTGGTACCCATTCTGCTGGATTCCCCATGCTGCCTCCAGGAGAGGTACCACTAGGGTGAATATTCCTGCTTTTACTGAAGAGCAGGATCTCTGATTCCTTCCCTGTTAGCTGCTCAGCTTTTCAGCCTGGTCCGCAGAAAGCATAGCAATAGTTTAACATGAGCTTTCTTCTCCCACAAGATTGTCTTAAATCTGTTTCCTTAGTAGCATTTATAATCTCTATTTTTTCTCATAGATGCTAGAGAAGACAGACTCTATTGCTGCTCTGTGTGGCTGCTCTCTGGGGAATGAGAGGGGATGAGGACCTCTGTGGAGTTTTTTTGGTTGGTTTTTAAAGTAGCTGTCTGCTGTCTAAACAAAAAGTTTCTTATCCATTCCTGTTACATTATGTGACTTTACTCCCCTGCTGGGAAAAAAGTCTTTTGTGACTAAGGATTGTCATGCACCTTGTTAGTAACATCTTCAGGAAGTGGGAGGGCTGCTGTGACTGCATCTCCATCCTGGACCTGTGCATGTTCCCATGCTGGCTTCGGGGCCCTAGTTGTGGTTCTGGAGTGCAAAGTGCTGGGACAATATATTGAGATCCTTTGTGCGGTGATCCTGTGGTCTTGTTCCCTCTTTCCTTTCCTCGGGCAATGAGTGATCGAGATCATGGATAGGGGGCAAACAGCTTCTAATGCGGTTCCTTTCAGTATCTTAAAGCAGAAAAGTACCTTGTGTCATTTGCTGCTCCTGGGGTCCCTTTTGGCTTTGACTATTTTTCTGGGGATTTCAGGATTTGCCAGAGTTCAGTTGCTGCTTCTTTGCAGTTTGATACCTCTCCAGTTAGGCCCTGCATTGGCCTGGGTTTTGGCTGTCTTTAGATCAAGAAATTTCCTTTTTCCATGAGCTGGTGCTTTGGTTTCAAGCTGCCCCTCTGTGAGTAAACAGGGTTTGTCTCTGGAAAGTTGTTTTAGTACTTGATCTCCTTGTTCCTTCCTAGGAGGCTCCATTATTTCAGATCCAGCTTCTTCATGGAGAAAATTAATTTTATGAACAGTAAGCTTTTATCTGGGTAAAGAAGGGATTTATTTATTTTGGGTAACGAAGAAATGACCAGTTTATAAGAAAAGTGAAGTCTGTTCCTTTCATTAGCATGTGTGTGGGTGTCCAGGTAATAAAATGGAAATCTATGATCATAGTTGGTAAACTTGTGTGTGGATTGATTATGTGGGCAGAAATAGAAATGGAGTATAAATAGGCAAAGACAACTTCATAATATTTTGTCTGTTGTTTTGGAGCTGTTTCTTGGTAGATGTTCATAGTGGTTTCATAGTCCCCTAGTTAACCCTAGCGTCACCTGTCCTGTCAGTGTTGCTGCTGCAGTTTTATTTTTCAGTGTATGGATTGTTTTCAGAAGCAAATCTGAAAAGAGCATTACTATGGTATTTGTGGTTTTTTCCTTTCCATGGTTACCAATCTAAGCACATCTGTTCCATTGGTAATTTTTTTCCCCCTCAGTTTATGCACACAAGACAAAACAGTTTGGCACCAGAACTACAGGACTACTCATTAAAAAAAGTCATTTTTTTATTAAAAAGGCAAGTCATTTTTTTATTCTACTCTTACTGTTTTTATTTCTAAGATTTTCCTCCAGAAAGGAGAAATAGAGTAACTTCCTGTCCAGACTTGTGGTCACCAGGTGAAGTTTTTTGTATTTCTCTTCTTAGAGAAACTTTTTAAGCCAGAGTATATTTGTTAATTTTCAATCTCTAGCTTTCTTTGCTGTCTTGTCTTCTAGATAGTATGATCAAATCTTAAGTAGAAATAATAAATCATATATAGATTGCTCAAATAGTGATTAAAAAAAAAAAGCAGCTTTATAAGGTCCCTCTCCATATTTTTGGCACGGTTTAAATCTTTCAAAATATTTAAAAAATTAGTTCACATGATATAAGTTTGTATTTATTCAGGGAACGGAATTTATAGCATATTATCTGCAAAGTAATAGATCTACTTCCAAGTTAATTGTTTAAAAAAAGCTACACATTTGCTAGCTTTAGGCACTTCCACTGTATTTATGCTGAGTTGTCATTTTAAGGACATTAAAGAATGCCAATATCAAGAGCCACCAATTTTCTTCCGAGCAAACAATTCAGTCTTCCTTTCCTGTCATCATTAGCTAGTCTTAATTTGTTTGAGAAGGGAGCAAAATGGTCCTTACTAATTTGGTCAGTATTCAGGGTCATGCTTGTTAGCTGAATAAACATGAAAAGGAAAATATTTTTTTATGTCCTAGTGGCTTTTCTTGGAATTTGAGAGAGTATGCTGCACTATTAATTCCAGAGCAAAATAGGTCGTCTCTTGAAGTATCCTTTTCTTTCCCACAACTCCCATATTACTAACAAATCACGTACCTGAAAATTGAATTAAGCACTGGATTTCCTATTAGCTGTGCAACAAGCTTAAGTCTGCAAAAATAAAATAAGCTCTACCTTCTGAATTTGTCTTGTAATCGGGTACCACTGTTCCAGTTAATGAAAAGTTAAAATACTTCAAAGTGGTAAATTCGTGTGGCTTTTAAAATCTGATCTCACTTGCAGAAGTAAGTAAACCAAGAGATCAAAGAGAACTGTCGTACATTGATCTTTCTTTCTGAGGCTCTGCTTTTATAAATCCATAATGTTGTGGAATGGCAAATGCAAAGCAAAATGTATCCTCTAGATGCACATTAGCTTCAGTTGTGCTAGTAACAGCGGTTTGAAACCTGCTCTCTCTCTGATTCATTGTCTTGTGTGATCTGCAAAAGTGTGGGGGTTTGTTTATTTTTTCTTCCTCTTAACCCATACTTAATATGTGTAGATATGTCTTTTGAGGTGTATACATATATAATTGAAAGCTTCTCTGCCTTTCCACCTTGTTAACAGAAGAATTAAAAGAAAAGGAAAAACAGTAGAGAAGTGAAGTCTGAACCTTTGTATTTTTGGTATGTGTGATGAATGTCCGTTTTCACCCAGCATACATATGTGAAGTAGTAGGTAATGGGTGATTAACTGTAACTAGATTAATCTGCAAGTGTGGCCATGTTTTCAAATAATGAATAACTTCACCATTTCCATGATTAAAATTCAGAACAGATGATGTAATAGTAAAGATGTGCTAAAGGTTATTGAACCTCATGCACAAATCTGGGCCATTTTTAGAGGGGCTTATGATGTAGACTACTATTTTTCTTCAGTGTGTATGCAAATTAGCTGCTTCCAGGGGCTGTGTTGCTTCTTTGATTTTGATCTGAAACAAGTAAATATTGATTAAAGTAGAAGAAAAATGTTTTATGAAATTCTGTGCTTCGTGTAATTCTGCTTTATGCTATACATCAACACTGTGTAGTACGAATTCTTTTTGAAGACTTTTTAAAATAATAATTTCCATGCTAATCTTGTTTCCATCTTTTGGTGTAAGGCTTCAGAGTGTAATTTCTTGAGTGAAAGGTTGTCTTTGGAATTCTGGTAGTGATGTGGGATTTTTTGTTTGCTTGAGGCTTCAATGTCAACTGGATTTTGAGTTTAAGATTATATGTTCTGTACCAGAATCCTTTCACCTTGGGCATTTCAGGTTTCGTGCATTAGTTCTTAAAGCTTTGAAGGACTAAACTCAAACCTTGAATGATGGTCAAAGAATGCCAGCCCTTTGTAGCATGAAAGGAGAGGGGTTTTGAAGGATGGAAGAAAATTCTGTGTGCGCATGTTAGACTAATCTTTCTTCACTTTTCACTTTTTTGTCTGAAGTATTCCAGCTTATTTTCTTGTAAGGAACATTTTTTTTTTTCCCCCCTCTTTGATGCTCCGTACCTGTGCAGGTGCTTGCCCTGCCCAGTGCAGCTACATGTTTCACTGTGGGCTGTTAACACAGAAGCCTGCAGAGGTAGGAGTCACCACTATAAATCATAAACCACCTTTGTAACCCCAGCAATGCTGTCTAACCCAGTAACTCTTGCCTGAAGCTCAGGCACTTTCAGTGGACCTGTTGTCCAAGAATGTTGACATGAGGTCCTAGAATACAAATCCTACGTATTTCCTTGTCTAATTTTTTGAGCAAATCAGACTGAAGCCAAATGGGAAAGCGTGGAAAGTACTTTCCCTATTCTGCCAGGGAAGGTTGTAATAATAAATGGATAGTGGTGTTTTAAGACACTGATGCTTTAATGGCCTGTTCTGAGAGCAGTCTCTGGGCACTCTGTTAAATCATCTGCAGTATGGACTTTGAAATACAAATTTTGGGGGCTCTGTGTCATCAGTATGGGCTTTCCTCTTAAGATTTTTGAGCAGGGATTGATGTGAGTGGGTGACTTTCTGATTCACTTGGAGAGCAAACAGCTTAGGCCTGATTCATGAAGGAGCTTGCAATTGTTAGCGAAAGAGCTTGCAGCTTCTCTGCTTTATCTTTTAATCAAGCTGCTATTAAAGGCAGGATTAGAACTATTAGGGAATTAATTTTCAGTAATGCAAAAGAGGGAGCCTTCCCCAGAAAGGTTTGACTCTGCATAAATCTAGTGCTTCAAGACTGTAAACAAGCAATCAAATAATTGCAAGGAAAAGTTGGATCTTACTATTTACACTTGATCCGTAAAATTTTTATGTTTGTACTTCACAAATACAAGATAGCATACTGGTCTTCAGTTTTCCATGTTAGTGCCATGGCTTACCAACTGTAACTTGTTCTGTGCTCACACATAACAAACTAACCTTTGTTTCTGAGTATGTAGGGATAAACCATTGGCATTACTTAAGCTTGTATGATAGTGGAACTAATATAAGGTCATGTTACTAGAGCAGCACACTTGATCAATAGAATTTTTCTTTTATTGACTGTAATGTGAAGTGGCAAAAGTTCCTGAAGTCTACCATACTTTTTTAGATAGTGGTGTCACTAACAGTAAAGCTTGGTCTGTCCAGAAAGTTGTACTTTGTGTGCCTGACAGCAAATCTAAAATTGTTAGCTGAGCTATTTCTTAATGAAATCCTGAATGTTGTGGTTTTTGGAACTGATATGAACATAGGAGGGAGACTGACCACAGAATGTGCTGTCTAAATGCCAGGATGTCTTCAGCTAGCGTGGAAGGGAAGAGTGTGGTGGTTCCTCTTCCCTAGAGAAACTGCAGGGGAACCCTCACGGAAGTGGATTGTGGGTGAAAGACAGGAGAACAGCTCTTGTAAGAATAAAGTTTGAGACAATTGTTTCTCCCACCACCTTGCAAACTTTCCCCTGAGGTTTCTTTTGAGTTGGATTTAGGACTTAGGAAGGATGATAGGAAGAAAGGAATGCCTTCAAGGTACAGCAAAGGAGCTTTGCTGAATTTTAAGGATCATCTTTTCATATTCCCAAGGGTACTAAAACTCCCTCATTTCTTTTGATAGTCTCCTTAAGTGTTACCTGTCTCTTACTGTGATCTCTGGCTTTCCCTGATATGATCTTCTGAAAACTGTTGGTGAGATCTCTGATGCTGAGGTGGGACCTGGTAGGAATACAGGTGTCCCCCTTCTGTTTGCACCACATGCCTTTTCTCTGGAGGGATGAGGGCAGGTCCCACAAGGATCTAATAGAGCAGACTAACATCCAGAGCCTGGGGATGGGAATGTGCCTCTCTTGATCTGGATTTTTGACATGCAGCTTACAGCGTAGATTTCTCCTGAAGTTAAATGGCTTGCAATGAGAGGAGGAAGTGAGTGGATACGCTGAGCATTTTATCCTTTGTTTCTTTCATTTCTTCAAGTTTTTACATTTTGAACACAACTATCTAGTCAGTGTACTATCTGTGCTTGGTTTCCCTGCTCTGCTCGCAGAGATTTAGAAGGGAGGGAAGGGTCTGTCTTTCTCCAATAACCTCAATCCTGGTAGGCTGTTAAGTGACTTGGAGAACATGTGCAGGCTGAGCAACTAGTAAGGTATCACTTGTGTCCAATCTGCCATTTTTCATTACTCTTTCATCTTGTCTGGAGAAGCTGGAATGCTTTCCTTCTCTGGATTCAGATAGCTTTGCAAGACAGACACAACTGGAAGAGCAGGCTGCTGTTTGAGCACTCGTCTTTTAGATTAATCAGGCAGAGAGTAACTGTCACCCGAGACAGTCTCACCTGAGCTAAGGTGTTAGGAACTTCTAAAGGTTACTATTTTTATGAAATGCTGTTACAGAAAAAATATTTGTGTTAGCTTTGGCTTGCTGTTGAGTCAGGATTTCTGATGGTGCTGTAGTTCTTAATAAGGATATAATGTTTGTTTGGAACTGCAGTGTGGTAGTAGCCTGGAAGAGATTTATGTTCTTTCATGTTCTTCGGCAGTCACTCCTGGAGAGCCCATTGTTTCATGTTACTCTTGCGTGACCTCCTGGTGTGCCGGCAGTGTGAGGCGTGAAGCTGTAGGAAAGGCGGTTTAATTGACAGCCTTTGTATGGGGCATGAACAAATGTGGTGCGGCACTCTGGGTCTTGCCGCATGCATATGGTTCTACACCTTTGCATCTGCAAAAATAGGTGCAGCAGTAGTATTACTGGGGAGAGGATGGCTTTGGGAATCTGGTCTGCCTGCCTAAATATAAAGGACAATTTAGTGTGGTTGTATTTCTTATTAGATGTGCTAATTGTGCTGATTCCTATACGATTTTGTAAAATGACAGCATGCATGCAACCTGCATTTCCTTTGTTGGAAAACCTTGCCAAGGTTCCTTATTTTGTTGTCTTTGGACAGGGTAGTGTGTACCTGTTACAGGAAGGAATTCTGGATCCTATATTCCCTGGATGGGCAGGAGCTCTAAGCACTGTGGTTGTGGTAGTCCCACAGAGTAGATCGCTAACTAAAATCTGGATTCCTTGATTTATGGGACAATTGGGCTTTATAAAAGGGGCCTTAAAGCATTTGGGAATGTGCTGCAGAAACATCGAATGGAGTTACTCCTTGCAGAGTAACTTTGATAGGGTACGCTGCTGATCGATTAGATGCTGGTAGTTTTCAGGAATACCAAATATAAAGCTAAACTCTGCCAGATCTTTATTGAAATTGCATACTCCAACATTATTATTATTCAATAATACAAAATAGCCTACCTTTCCCAAATGGGCTTTATCTTGGAAACCACTAACTAGTGTGTACAAGAAACATTTAAGTCTTAGCCAAAGGAAGCCTAGTGAATTACTGAAGTGCAAATAATTGTGGGATAGCTTTGAGATTCAAAGTTGTTTGCTCTCCTGTCCATATGCTGCCTGCTGAAGCTGACCGTTACCAATCATTTTCTGAAGCTGCTATGCAAATAAAGACGAGGTCACTGAGAAACCAATTTGTGTATCCCAATTGCTCAGCTTTTGCTTAACAACTTTTGCTGTATCTTTATTCTAAACTCCAAGAGGAGAGTGTATCTCTCTTAGTGAAACAAGCAATTCTGAAGAATCATTACAGCTACGGATTCTCTCTGTGTGGTGGTGAAGAGGACCCTGTTGGCCGTTTTTACTCTTCTGGAAGATTACTGGTAAAACATATAGATCTGCTGGGGTCCTTCTGGGAAAGTATGTTTTTCAACATGGAGTCTTAAAGGAAAAACCTTTAGAAGTGTGTCCTTCTGTTTTGGTAATAGGGTTTCTGAAAAACTGAGTGATTTCTAGAGAAAAATCAGCAGGTAAATTTTGGAAAAAATGCTGGAAGAACCCCCTTGGTGGGTTATATTGGGTTGTTTGTTTGGTTTTTTTTTTTTTTTTCTAAAGTAAATATTGCTCCAGGAGCCAAAGGATAAAACTAGAACTTGCATTTCCTTGTTACTAGCCTTGCCTCTCTGTTATAAATGAAGCAAGCTTAAATCCTCTCTTGATCCAAGTGAAGGGTGGGTTTCTGAAGGGATGCACTGACTTCAGTGTTGCAGAGTTTTTCTTAGGGGTTAAACCTGGATTCTGGCTTGAGATGATTCAGTGTGTTTCTTTTTGTGAAATAGTTTTATTAAATAACTTTTACATTCGGTATTAAAAATGTCCAGTTAATGGAGCAGTTGAATATCACTGTAAAACTGGGTTAACTCCCACAGTGGTACGTAGTCACACAAGTCATAAATTTCAAAGCTTTTAATACTGCATGTTTTTCCTTGTGGACTCTTGTCAGTATGGCTTAGCAAGATTGTTTTATTTGCAATTTAGGCTATAGTTTCCTGGATTACAGTCTGCTATCTATCAGAATAAAAGAAATCAACTAAAATTAAGTGAAATTGTACTGTAGGCAATACAGATATATCCAAACAAGATACTGTTTGTATGGATGCAACTAATGACGTGTCCCTGATTTCATATTAGATACTTCCAAATTGCTTCTGCCTATACTTGAGAGAGCCTGAAAAATTAGATTGTGTGGCTTAAGAAAGAAGTTGTCTTGGGCCTTCTTTGTATGTGTGACATAACGGTTGATGCCATCAGGTCAATTGTCTGGATGGAAAATGGTTGGTTCCCAGATAAGTTTGACTCCGATTCTCATTATTTTATTAGACTTCTTATCCCTTCCACTGGTTTTGAGTACTTTTGAATAAAATGTCTGTTTTCAAATCTTTGCTGTTAGGTCTTGTAGAGACTTTAGATTTCTATAAACTCATAACTTTGTGAACCATAGAAAGGGCAATATCTTTGCCTCCTAAGAGCTATAGTTTTCAGCTTTTGAAGTGGTTAAAATACTTCTGTATTTTGAAGCTACAGTATGGAATTACTCTAGTCCATAATCTCTGCCTGTAACCAGGCACAGATGAAAGAACTGTATGTGATTTAGTTTTCAACATTGGCTTAGACAACTTCTTTTGTTTTGCAAAAGTGGTGGGCTCTCATTATTTTGAATAAGAAGTAACGCTGAGAGTACAGGATGTGGCATGTTGCTCACTTAAAGTGAGGGCACAAAGCTGATATACAAGTTGATCAAAAGGTATACAGTCCGTGCTGCCTTACAGACTTGAGGAATCGTAGTAGACTCCTTGTAGACCCTGATAAGGTAGGAGTGTGTGTGGTGGTGGTCCTGCTTTTGACAGCACAGTGGAAAGTGGAAAAACATCAAAATAAGTCTAGCAATGTGAAAGATCATGGGTAGAAATGTACTTTATTTTTTATTAAATCAGCTTACTTTAGCAAAAGATTATTAGGAAACCTTTCTAATTCAGAGGTTACTGCCATGTTGCAGACATTGTTGTGTTTCTGTGCTGAGTTCTACACTCTAGCCATTTTAATGAAACTCGCATTAAGTTACTTATGAGATTCGTGGTGATATCAAAGTAATCAACTGCTACAACTTAGTATACAACTAATCCTTGTAATTTAGAGAGTTCTAAGTCATACTAAACTTTTAAGAAAGTGTGTATAAATCTCTGAGGTGATCTATAAATAAAATTCTAAAAGGCAAAGAAGTAAATCTTTTGCTGTTAATTTTAGGTTTTCTGTACAAGGGTGAAGAAACCAGAGCACTTCTAAGCTGTTTGTAAAGACAAACACAGTTGTCGTTTTGATTTGGATGCTTTTTACATGCCTGTCTGTTTTGTGCTCTTCTAATCATACATGCTGGTGTCTGTTCTTTCAGATACAATGTGTGATACATTCTGCTATCATTTCCCTGCCTAATAGGACATAAGATTTTTTTTTTTTTTAAATCTAAGTAGGGACCTCTTCTCCCACCCATTAGTGCCATAGCTACCCATTTACTTGGAAAAGCTTGAATAAAAAGACCAGAAGTAGTGAAGATAAGTCTACTTAAGTCTAGGGTTTACAATGAGGATATTTAGAAAGTATGGACAGTTACTTAGATTATAAAAAGAATTAAATAGAGGGGTGGAGTATTTAAAATCATCCCTTATTATCTTTCTGGTTATATTCTCACTTGTGTTTTCCTAGTTGTAATACTTCTTGAAGTCTTCAGGCTAAAAAAAAAAAAATTTCCTTGAGCCAGATAGTGTTAATAAACACTTAATAATGATAGACCTGGGTAAATTGTCTGAGACTGACAAATAGCAGCTGACAGAAGATGTGAAATGCAGTGGAGGCACTTAAAATTACAAACATGAGTCTTGATTATTGTCCTTAACTACAAATCTCTGCCAAATGCAAATTGGGTTGTACTCCTTCACCTGCCCAGATATGCTTGCCCTTCTGATATTTTTTTGCTAATTGTGTTGGTGAGCCTAAAGGAGAAGCATCCCAATCTCTGAATTCTGTGTTAGACATCTAGGGTAAAACTATAAAGCTATCAAATGCCTTATTCTAGTTCACTTTCAAAACGGTTCAGGAAAAGGGTTTTTCATGGCAGCTATTGTTCGTTAACTGTGCATGGTATCTTTTTCAGCACTGAATGGGAAGAGAGAGATCAAAAAGCCCTTGTCTGCAAGGTCTCTTGTGGCGAGGCTGCATTATTTAAAAACTTAGGAGTGTGTTAAAGGCAAACTCAGGGAAAACCTGCGTTTTCTGGAACTCTATATGCTGCTTGTTAAGGTTAATTAAAAAATATGAGGAGATACACCTACTGGTAATTATTACTAATTTGTGCTCACGTACACACATGCACATCACTGGTATGTTGATCAAGTAATGCATTTCTATTCTAAATCAGACTGTAAATTAACAATGCAACCCTTTCACATAAATAATCTTGCTTTCATCTTGCATTGATTTATGGATCAACTTCAGCTCCATTACATGCTGAGAACCTTTTACTCCAAGCTCATTTCATCATGGGTTTCTCTCTTTTGTTTTGTACCTGCCTTGCATAAATGTATTGTGATTCCCTTTGATACGTTATTCCTAATGAAAGTGATGCTGGATTTGAAGCTTTATATGGCAAAATGGATTATTTAATATTTTAATAGTCTAAATAAGGAATAATAAATTGAGAACTTTTTTCTTATTGTGTGTAAAAATTACATTTCTTGTTCTTAAAATTGACGTACTTGTGAATTGCTGAAATGCTTGGTTATACTTAACAGTGCTTGGTAGTGCTTATTAGAAAGCTGCATTACCAATGTGTTTTCCATTAGTCAGAGGAATAATTTAATGAGTAGGAATTCTGTAAGTCACTGGGTAGGTCCTTCAAACACTGTATTATGGTCAAGAAGCTCTTGCTGCGCTTGGTGCAGTGGTTGTTCAGAGTGGCTTGTTATGGGGAGCTGGTCAGCGGAATGAGGAATGTTTCACCTTGCATTTTTAATTTCGCTGTAACTGAGGGAAAAGTGAGACCTAATTGAGCATGGATGGAGCAGATAGACTTGAATAAACAATTAGTTTTCTGAGGCCTCCAATGTGATAGAATAAATGAAAGCTTTATAGGTAGTCTAGGAGCTCATTGGTGAAAGTGAATGGAAATAGATTTTATAAAGAGCTAAACTGCTTTCACTTCATTAGTATTCATGGCATAACAAAAAAACCTCCTCTTTCCAGAGATACATATTCTGCTCTGAATTATTTTTTTCACAAGACGAATGATGATGGTGTCAACAGCTGATAAAGATGAATAGGTCTCTCTCTTACGTATTTCAATTTTTTTGTTTTACAATTGAAAGTGACTTTGAAGGTTAGTTTTACTAAGTTTTCATCCTCATAGTTAAAGCCAGGAAAAATCTTTCTTAAAATCTGTGTATGAGCAGCAGCATTGGAAATGTTTGCAGTAAGGTGTGTGTGTGGATGCCTGCACATACATGGAGTATAAATACATGTTTCCATGCATTTGTCATGGCTTTCTTGTGCTGTAAAAAGGATCATTAAAATAATTAAGGGTGAAAATTCTGCCTGTGTGCCTAGAAATAGCAAATGGAACTTTGATGTATAGCTAATTTCTCCTTTCATTGAGAACTTAAAAAAAATACTCATCTTGGCTAGTTTTTGATATTTTTCTCTGTAGCAGAGCATAGTGCGTAGCATTGCTAATGCTACTAATAGCTGTGCATGTGATAGTAAGAAAATGAATACAGCCATAGAATATTAAAGAAAAAAATCTGCCAAAGAAGAGGCTTTATGTAAAGGAAAGTAAGAAAATACTGCTTTGGATCGTTTTTGGTGATGCACAGTATTTATAACTTTCATTTAAATTGTTGACACTTGGTTTCTAGTGTTTCAGCTAAAAACTTGGCTGTCTTGGTTCTCTTACACTTCTTAGGAGTAGATAAATTAGTGAAAGCAACCCCTCCCCAAAGCTGCAAAAATCACATCTTCCTAACACGCTCTGCCATACCCTGTGAAGTTGTGTCTGTGTGGGGACAGCTACCACTGCTCCTCAGCATCCACGGACCTGCTGGAAGGAGCAGGACTGCTGAAGCACTTGTGCTGATGCCTACACTTTACACCTACAGCGTCTTGTCATTCCTGAAATGTTTTTGTGTGTATGGGTGTTTTTTCTTCATTAACACTGCAAGCATGCAGGTTTCCAGTTGTCCCTTTGCCCCAGCAAAGGTGTTTCCCTGACCCTGGCAGCTGCCCAGCAGGGTTGGGAGTTGGGTTGTGCCCCTGATTTCCTCCCTGACTGAAGCAGGGGTGTTTGAGTAGCTTTCTGCCAGCTTTCTCGTGCTGCCTCCCGGCTACTTATTGAGTCTCTTGCAGCAGGCAGATGTGGCAGTAGTCACCAACAGCATATTTCAACACTATGAAACACTTTTTCCTGACAAGATGGCCAGCAGGATGGGGACAGGAAGGGAATATCCTTCCTGCTGCATAGTGGTGGCACGCACTGCTGCGCATCTGGGCAGCGAAGGGTGGGTTTTCTTTTTTATCTTCTTTTGTCAGATCCCTTTTAAAACTGTGGAAGCAAAGGTGAAATGTAAGCATGCTTCCTGATGCTCAGGCAGCGCTTGGAGGAGCTGTACCTCTATAGAAAGAGGGATTTTTTTTTTTGTAGACAGTATACTTAAAGCAGAGCTGAGTGGGTTAGGCAGACCCCTTGAACTCTACTCTCTGTTTTTTTGCTTTTTTGGATTAAATTATCAAACAAACTTCCTAACAGAATCTGCTCTGAGTCTGGTCCTGCTGCATCTTTCCTAGTAGGGTTGACCTGTTGAGCTGCTGCAGCTTCACCCTGGCTAGCAGCCTGCATGTGATGCTTTGACTTTTCTTGCTTTTTGAGAGTGTTGGCAGTTTTCCCTAGGTCGGAAATGAAGTGATTAATTTTTTTTTGGTCAGAAGCAAAAGCCTTTGTACATCATGTGTGTTCCTGAGAAGATACCAGTATGACTGTCAGATTAACAAGATCATGTTCAGTGTTGCTCTATGTGTCAATGCAGCTAATCAAAACTCGTGTATCTGTGCCAAATTTAATTAGACTTAGGGGCAGTATTTAGGTGGTAAGAACATAAGTCTCCCCTATACCCAGCTGAAGTAAGTTTGTATAGTTTGCCTCAAAAGTGCTTTGCTGGGCTGTTCAGTTTCATCATCTGTGCTTAAACTGCTCACAAAGGAGCCACATAGAGTGGCAGCATGCTGTGAGGAACCCAGTGTAAATAATGTGAAGAAACAGATTGATTCATGTTCCTAACAGTCTGCTTTGCTACAAAGGGTCAATCGCTGTTGAACTAGCAATGACTGGCCTCAGAACCACACCTGCTTCTGGCATGGCTTATGTCTGGAGACATGAGAGACAGGGATCTGTTAGGTTTGTGAAGCCATGCTCCTCTTACGCATTCAGCTCTATAAAGATGAGAATTTTCAGTGGCACAATTGAATAACTTTTCACCACCACATAGGCTCCTGTACTTTTGTCTGCATGGGACTGGAGCCTGATGCTTTCCATTCTTGCTGCTCTAAGCATCTGCATAGGTATGATGCGATTTGGCATATTTGATGACAACGTACTTATGAAAAAAACCTAAACAGTAAACCCATGCTGGATATCTTCTGCTTTTGGTGCACTATGTGAGAGTTTTCAGGTGATATATCTCTTTTGGATTGGTGCCTGACTGGGGGAGGCTTAAAATGGGTGACAGCGCACAGCCTTTTTATAGGAACTTTAGGATTTAATGTACATATACGACATGACCTGAGGTAGAGTGGAGTGCTGCAGTGTTCAAGAGGAGGAAATTAAAATGCTTAATAGAACATCTTTGTTCATATTTTTAAGACTGAATACTTGACCTGTATTTCCCATTTTCTGTGTGAAGTAGGAATATTGCCTATGGAGTGATTAGGGAAGGTTGGGAGTGAAGTATTTTGTTCAATAAAACCATAGTGGGTGTTTCAAGAAAAGATGGAGCCGAGCAGATCAGTTCTCATTTCAATTTAATTTTTCTTGGGGAAAAAAACACCTCACGTTGCAACAAATCTCAGCAGCTCAGAATAGCGTGTTTCCTTATCCTGGTGTTATCAGCATGATAGTGTTATCTTCGCTTCATTCACCTTCTTGTACCATGGATTTCCTCTCCTGAAATCCATTATTTTCTTTCTGGCTGCCTCACACCTTGTTACATACTCAGCTCAAATTGTACTTCTAAACACTGATGCTATTTTGAACCAGTTGTCCTTAATTTTCTTAAGGACATGTGGGCTGATGTACTTGATCTGACTACTTGATGATATAATTATCAAGCAGAGAATTCATTCTAGCTGTAGAATAAATACACAATGGTAGACAGCTGGTTTTAATGCTACTGATGGTTTTTAAAAACATGAAGGTAACCCTTTCTGAGTAGGTGAGCTGTTAAAAGTCCATGGCTAATACAGTGTGAGAATAATTTTCTTTAGCAGAATGTAGCTGATTCTATTCACATAGAAAATGAATAGCTTCAAAATATGGAAAAAACCCAATAAAAAAATGGCTTGAGGACAAATTGATTCAGTCCTGATTCCCTGCAGGAAATTCTTGTATAACTGGAGGAGACTGTCACTCAAATTCCGTCCATGTTTTTATAGGATCTTTAAATCTATGTGCAGAAGTCTGTGGTAAGAATACTTTGATTCTGTTCTGTGTAATTTTTAAGCCGTTCTCCTCTAATGATACTGTCTGTTCCTTTTGGTAAGGTTTATGAGAGGGAGGGGAATAGGGTTTTGTGAAAACTGTTACCTCCTAAATTTTATAGTGCTTCTGTAGAAATTCATCATACCTACAACATAAGCAGCCAGATTTTTTTAATGAAATTTATGGAAAAATGGATTGTAAGGAATGAATTTAGTAGAACAGTATGTTCTGCATAGCTTGGAGTTTGCCGTGTGTTCTCTGTCTTTCAAAGTGCCTTTGTCGGAAAGGAATTATTCAGTATTTAATGTTGAGGGAGAGAGCATTTTTACATAAGTTAACTATCCATGCATTGTCAATCTTAACAGCAGGGACTGGTGGTGAAATGTGTACTGATTAAAAATCACTCTCTAAGCAGCCTGTATACACTCAATGGCTAACTTAACTCTCGTTGTACTGAGCATACAGGACAATCAAATATACTTGTTTTCAAATACTTTGTCTTGGCTGTTTTGGGTCTTTGAGGTAGTGACTTCCTGAAGTAACTTCTCAAATTGTTTTATTCTGCTGCCTAGCAATTCCATAGACAAGTGGAAAAACTGCCCTCTATTATTGCATTGCCACTTAAGTCACTAACATTTCTTTAAAAAGGGTGTGGACAGAAGTGTATGCTTGCAGCCTGAGTGCAGCGATAAGACAGTGGGCAGAACAGTGATAACCAAAACCTCAAAGTGTAACATGAATGTCTGTTTGGTGGAAACTGCTTGCAGGGATACAGCTATTGTATTCCTTGCAGCTTGCTGTCAAGCAAGTTTCACTGAGAAAAAGGAGCAACCAACCAAACCTTGGTTCTCCTGTTTTGCTTGTATGCCATCCAACATTGACATGTCCATATAGCTAGTAAGCATGAAGTAAATACCAGTATAGTGATGATTGTGGCGGACCAAAACTATTTGATATGCTCAGTAGAAGCAGCTTGAGTAAAATTATTTAAAATACCTCTGGTAGGATATCAACAACCCTCATTCCTCAAGATACTTGCTTTGATGTTGTCTTGTGGACAGCAATGTCCAATCTGATAAGACACACAACCTGAACTTTCATAGTGTTCAGGTTTCCAGAAAACCTTTCAAACAGGTATTAACAATTTTGAATAGATCTTGTTATTACTTATTTCAACTTGTCATAATATTATTACTGAATGATTGTAGTGCTGTTTTGGCTGAATTAACCACTTTGTGATTTGAATATGTGCCATGTTATACTTCTTCAGAATCAGCTGTTTGTTCTAAGGAAGCAGTACCTAATAAAACGTTCTCTGTTGGTTTTGCTTACTGGGACTTGTGCTCTGCCTGGCAGGAGAGGAAGGCTGTTTTGTTCAGCACAGAAGGCTTCTTCATCTGCTGCATAGGCTTTTGCTGGAAGTAAGGTCTGAATGGGGGCTAGAAAGCCCCTCTGGGTCAAATCACTTCATCTAACTGTCTGTTCCTTGAGAGTAGCACAAGAAGTTATTCAGGGGGAGCTTGCAAGCCTGGCTCCTTTCTGCAGTCCATTTCCCTCATATTTCCCCAGCACCCAGAGTTGTCGTGTCAAGGCTGTTAAAGGGTGTGTATCCTTGTCTACTCTTCTTGGTCTACTTCAACAGCAGTTAGAATGTACAGACTCCTTTCAAATACACACTGTATGTACTATAGATCTTATTTTGCCCTTTGGAAGCAAAAGTGAACCTTCAGGTAGCTTCCAGAAATGCTTTGTTGATATATGGGTAATTGTTTACATTAAGCAGGAGTTGGCCATCAATGTGAAAATGTTAAATCACATATTTCCATATTGTTTCTTTGTAGTGCTAGATCATATAATGTCTTTTGGTATAGTTGCTTCAGGTGATGAGAGATGGTTCTACACATCCAGCTGAAACCCCGCTGACAAATTTGTATGTGTTGTCTACTATACTGAGTTTGACTGTTCCTATATTAAAATGAACTTCTACCCCAAGAAACACTTAGTGAAACCTAATACTGCTGTGATATTTTGACCCTTAGTTTGTCATATGCAAGAATGTTTACTTTTGTCTTATCTCCATGTAATAAAATCAGGTTCTCCTTCAACAGAATCTGAATTTCAACCTGTCGTGTTTAAAAATGCAAAACTTCACAATTTGCATTTGATTCCCGTGTTTCTTATGTCAGAGGATTCCATATGGACATTAAAACCGAGGACATCGTATTGAAAAGTATTGGTGGGAAGGATGTGTCTTCTCTTTCCCCTCCCTTTCTTTCCTCCCCAGTCCTGTTCCCAAGAACCTCCACATGTGGGACTTGAGGCATGGCCAGTGCATGTGGGGTCAAAATTACTTTCTCCTGGCTGGCAGCTTCTGTCCCAGTGGCCAATACCTAGTCCCCGGCTACATGAGATCTCCTTCTCTGTTTCCATGCAAGTCCTTGAATAAGTTTGTGTTGTTGAGAACTGGTGTGCCCAAAGTTGGTGCTGGAACTGTATCAAACAAATTTTAGTTGTGGTAGAATCACTTAGCAACAAGGAGGTAGCTTTGCGAGAGAATGCTGGCAGGGCATTGCTGTTAAAATGATGAGCTAATGCGGGTTGATATTTAAACTGTCTTAGCTTTCAAAAATCATACTCTTCTGAAGCTGCCAGTTTGGACAGTGGTAACGCATCTTAAAAATGAATCGAGGACCTGGACGGTACTGTGCTGGTCTGTACTATAGCCCCATCTTAATGTTTCTTCTGAAAGCTGTGGAGAAGGAGCACAGCTTAATTTGAAATAATGTATTTTGTAATCAGACTGCATGTCATGGAATGCACGAGTCTGTTCATTGCAGGAGTGACTTGAGCAGCCATAAAGTTTATATACACGTGGTTATAAAGGGGAACAGGTGACAGAGTGGAAGACACTAATTCTGTTGTGTAGACTTAAGTGCTAACGTACAGGGAGCTTAGTGCATTTGATTGTTGTTGTTTAAAGTTTTGATGAACATCATGTCAGGAAAAAAGATTTAAAACGTGGTTGGTTACTTTGAAGTGCAAACCTGTTTTAAGAAAGTGCATGAATTTTTACCTATAACTCACCTGAAGCCTTGATTGGATCATGTCATTGTCAGATGCTTGGATTCATTTGGAGTGCAGCACTGAGTGATCATTGCAGTCCATCAGTCAGCAAGTAGTTTGAGTATTATAGAATTATGTGAGAGAGTCTTAAAATAATGTTTCTTAGAAGCTAGCTGTTGTATTTTCTGATTTGTAAATTTACCTTGTGAGGTGTCTTAGCACTTGAAAATAGAAATACTTGTGATATACCTGTGTTTGTAGAAGAAAAATGGTAATAATGGTTAATTTATATTCTTTGTGACCTCAAAACTTCCCAATTTAGGAAACTGCTGAAGGCATGGATTGTGAGTTCATTGGTTACTTCAGTGTCTGTCATGAACTTGAATGAGTCTTAATATGCTGAAGGAGCAAATTCAGAAACCAGTGTGTTTCTTGATGCTTTAGAAGTGTATATCTGCAACCACTTCCAATAAGCTGCAGATTTGGTTAAACAAACCAAAACCCAAACCACTAACTAACTTGAAATATTAAATACAAAAGAAACTCGAAACATCAGATTCAAAATGTTTTGTAGGGCATACAATACTTTGCTGTGGGATTAACTGTAAGCAAAAATGGGTTTCACTGTGCATCTTCCTTGGTGACTGTGATGACCTTGACTCCTTGCTTTCAGTGGACAGAGAGGATGAAGCAGTTGGGTGCTTGGCTTCCTAAAAATTGTGGTAAGAATCAGGGTTTAAATCTTACAGAAAAAGATTTGAGTGGTTTGCAAAATAGTGGCACCATGTGACTGCACCAGTTTAAGGAGAAGGACACTTGTAAAACTCTTTTACTTACTCGCATGTCTGCTCTGTCTTCCTTTGCCTGTATTTGCTGACTTGTTTTTTGGGGTTTTTTTTTTTGTGAATTTAATTAAATATCAAGATACTAAATGTATTCTCAAAACCAGAGGGCTAAAATGTGTAGGAATGATGACAGAACACAATTTGAAGAATGAGGATCTGTATTTACTGTTATTTCAAAGTCAGCATAAATGAATGCCTGTTTTATAAGCAGGATATTTTTTTTTTCCACTGGTGTTGATAAATCTTTTGTCAGTGTTTCCCTAGACTGGGCAGTGGTTTGCATTTTCTTGATAGTACAGTGCCATCTAGTGACTGCTTACATGAAGCTGGGGAGAAATTGCCAAGGAAAAATGTTGGCAAGAGCAGATTGCATAGCTTGCGAGGTCACAGGGTTCACAGCTGCTAAAAGACTGCTTTACGGAAGGTTGAGTAAGCTGAAGTCTGATCCCTTGTACCTTGAGACTGGACCACTGCAAAAAATGCTCCTCGTGGGATAGTGTGGTCAGAGGTGGTGTGAACCGTACAAGAGGAGCATGGCTTTCTTACACAGCCAGCCACAAATCTGGCACTTGCAAAATTTTTGGTTTCAGTTAGCAATTTAATTACCATAAGATCTTTGTAAAGGCTTTTTTCCAAATGCTGTCATAATCCTTAGGTAAAGGTAGCCTAGATTTTTTTTTCAATGGACGTAAGCATTTGAACAGTATATATACTTTTTTTTTTCCTCTGTTTCTTTGCAGCTTGATCACATATTGTCTCCCCCACCTATGCCTTTTCGAAAATCTAGTAGTCCTGAAGTCTCTTCTGGCCCTGGAAAGCCCTCTAAATTTAAGAGGCAGCTGAGTGAAGATGGGAGACAGCTCAGAAGAGGAAGCCTTGGAGGAGCTCTGACTGGTGAGTTTGGGGTATGTGTAATGTCACCTGGAGGTTTAGCAACTGTGGAGCTGATGGCACCTTGACCCCTGATGTTTGCCTTGTGGCTGAACTCTTTGAGGGAGGTGTAAGTTCCACCTGGAGCTTCCATAAAGTCTCTTTGTCCTGGTTTCAGCTGGAAAACCCACATGGGTTCCCTGATTTTCAGTGGTGTGAGCTCATGTTTGAGGCTCTACCTCCATGGGATGCTGATAGGTGGCCAAGCACAGCCTGAAAGTAACCCATTTCTTGAAATTTTCAGAAATATGGCATTTATCTTGTTTGGTGGCTTGAGGGTTGTTTGAGATGTGCTTGCATGTGTTCATCCATGGGATCACATGCATCTTGTTTTCTCAAGGAGCTGAATGCACAGATGGTCCCTTTAGCCTTGATTTCATTAAATTCAAAGCAATTTGGCCTCACTTATCTGGTGGATTCCTCCCAGAGGAGGAGGGGCATTACCAGCTAGCCACTGGCTGTGGACAGTTAAGTTCTCCTCTGTGGAGCCGTGCAAAGGTAGCAGGATGCTTGAGGAGGGCTCAGGTCCTCCCTGCCCTGATAGCATCTGTGGAAGATGCCAGATGCTGAAATAGTGATTGTGTCCTGGGAGCTGTATGGCTGCAGTGGTCATGGAGGAGTGATTGCTTTTGAGTGTGGAGTGAAATGAATGTGAAAACATTGGGACAGATTAACTGGCACTTGCTTTGTGTATTTCAAGAAAAAATTTTTAAATTCACTAGAATTTGATAATTAAATATATTTCTAAAGTGAACAATTTCTAGCAGTTTAAAGAATTTGTTGTGAAGGACAGCAGGATATTAAGTACTTGGTTAGAGGGACCATAGATTTCAGTGAATTTAGATAAATTTGAGAATCAACATCTTGTTTTATCTGCTCAAGTGATGTTGATTGATATCAAAATCAAGCAGGTGAAATTGAGGTTAGAGGAAGCTGAAATTGCATTTACTTGAGAAGTGAATGTCTTCTGTCTCTAAATTCTGTACGTTTTTCAGAGGTGTTTTTGCTTGGGGATGGAAAAATGGTGCCACAGTGGTTAGAGCTGACTCTTCTGCCGTAAGTGTCTGGGAAGTGCTTTTGAAGTATTTGCGTTTTTCACTTCCTTCCCACCCCTCTCCCCATCCTTATGCTGGAAGAAGCTCCAAGAAGCTATTGAAATACATCTCTCTGTAGTCAGTAGCTTAGAATCACCTGCAATGCTTCTGATGAGTGACAAATAATACTTTTTTTTTGGCCTAAGTAACTTAAAAGGTAAGTTGTCTCATACTTTATGTGAAGGAAAGACAGATACTACTACAGAAACTTCTTGTCACAGCACATAATCATTGCTGTGATTTTTAGTGTCATTAGGGTAAGATTTGCCGTTTCCCTTGCAGCTTCATTATTATCAGGAGTTGTATTATGAAGATTTCAGAAACAATGTAATAGTGTTTGTGATCTTTATGGGCTTTCATGAAAGCTAAGGGATTTACAGCAGTCTGAAGTATCAATTTTGCTAACAATATCAGTGAACTTTCTGGCTTCTCTAGATCCTAAAAACTTGAAGTGTAGACCAAAGTAGTGCTTTACTGAAACTAAAAATTGCCAGCACACTACTTATTATTTCAGCAGGACTTGGTGTGGTTTTTAATTTTATTTTTGTTTAACTTTGAAGTAAGGTGGTGGTCTTTACAAATGGAACTTTCCTGTATAAGCTCTGCAGATAAAGAGGCAGCCTAATCAAAACCAAATGAAGCAAATGTGCTCTGCTGCTGTAGTCTCTGGTCTTTATCTCTATGCTTGAATTATTGCTTGAAGCCTTTATAAAGGGAAATGGATATGCTTTTTGTCTGCTCGCAATATGTTGCGTAGAGTTTCATGTCAGGATTAGGGAATATAGTGTGCAATGATGTTAAACTGCTTTATTACTAATGCACTTTAAATGAACCTGGATACCCTAAGGCTTTGGTATCTTAAAATAGTTTAAATATCTTATCAGTTTTCATGATAGTGATTAAATTAAAGTCATTCTGATGACAGAAGGTTCTTTATATGCTTTGGGGATTTTTTTTTTTTAAATTATTTTAAAGAAACCGCTGCAGATAGTGAACTATTTCCTGGAATTGTTTCAAACACTCAGTAATCCTAAGTTAATCATTTCAGTGTTACCCTGGACTTGTGTTTACCTACTTTTTTTTACATATTTAAGTTTTGGAGGTTTTTTTAGTTGCTTTAATGCTTAAGAGTGGCTCACCATTCCGGTTTGAAACTAGAAGAATCACAGTATCAAAAAAAAAAGTGGGAGGGGGTTGAGAAGGCCTTCCATTAAAGTGAGTTGACATGTCCTTGATTTGGGTTTACTTCTGTGCTCACACATCCCCTCCCTAGTTTCTGTTTGAATCTTAAAGTTTCTGAAAAGATACTCTTGATCCATAAGGGGGGGAAAATATTTGGAGGCCTGTCATTTGGAAAAAGTACTTGATCTTTAATATAACTTTATACTCATTACTGTCTTCCTTTATTCTTCTGTTTTATTGCTTTTGATGCTCTTCAGTGCTAGCTTACCAATGAGTATAAGTCCATTGGAAAATAGTTCAGAAAGGTATTTTTGAAATTAAGGTTACAGTCTCTACCTCTGTTGTTCAAAAAAGTTATTGTTGCTAAACTCCTAGAAACATATTGAGTGGGAGTAACTAAAGCAAGAGGGAAGACTCTTAGCCTACAAATTTGCAGAGTATTCCTATGCTGATGCTTGTTGATCATTTCAAATGTTAGAAAATAAGTGAATTGTGCTTTGTGTGTTACTTTGACTTTCCCTTTGCTGTTGAAAACACTATTATTGAGCCATAGAGCATAAGTAGTATTAATGATAAAAACAAAAATAAAAATTTAATTTGTTTTATATAAAACTAGATAGTTCAAATCCTGCAGGGCTGAATACTAATAGAGGTAAATAGATAGGGTTTTTATCTCTGGGAGTAGATCCCAGACAAATTAATTTATTGGGCTTTACAAGAGGGAATAACATTATGCATCACATATGAGAAGAAATAAAATCTATATTGTTGCAATATATTGAATGAGACTTACAAAACCTGAAGGATTACAGTTACTGAGAACCTACTACACTGAATTGGCTAAAGTAAATTACAAAACTCTTTACATAGGAATATGAGAAATTGAGAATGATGTGCAAAAGTCTTTCCAGTGGGAAATTAACACAAGGGAGAGGAGGTTTGGAAACTTGGAGAGGTGGAATAGAAACAGAACTTAGATTCTATACAGCTTCAGGGAAACTGGAACCCAAATTATTTTTTTCCTGAATTGCCCAGTTTTAAGAAATCTAGCAACCATGCATTTTCAGTGATACATAAAGAATGCTCTTTGGACTTAAAGAAAATTAAATCAATGTTTTTGAGAGTGAGTTTACTATAGCTTCCTGCCAAAAATTGGTAGGGAAGCACTGATATCAAATAAAGTTTGGCGAATAAATAAATACGGCTTCCTGGAGATGCCATGCTATTATAATTTGGAAAAGTCACTTTAGTCTAATTGTTGCAACAGTATTGCTTTCCTTAATCTTCATCCCTAAGGAGAGGGAGGAGGAAGACTCTTGGAGAAAGAGAGGCTGAATTTGGAATGAAAATACTTTCTCAGATGTGGTCTGCTATTAGTCTAGCAAATCTGCTTTAATAGTTCTTGTTGTGAAGTGCTAGCAGTACTGCTTAATAGAAAAATAGGATGAAAAACAAGATTTCATAATAGGGGTTGCTAAACGTAAGCATTAATGAGATAAAACAACTTCAGAGTAAAAGTATTTGAAAGTTATTTATGACCAGTTCCTCTTTTAATTTAAAATGTCACGTTTCCAAACAGTTATAAAGTTTTGGGTAGCATGAACACTACACAATAATCAGTGTTTTCCTTTCTCCTCTTCTGCTGCTTCTGCATCCTAATTCCTCCCTGCCTCAGCTTCCTAGTTTCCTGTGTGCATGCATGCATGTAACAGCACTTGTGGCATCCTTTACCTGGGAAGTAAACTGGAGCTTTAAAAGTTTTGCTCGTGCCGCAGATGGCATAAAACCCAATCCTTGCACAGTTTATTCAACTACGGAATAAGTCCTGTTGCAAAGTTGAGATGTAGCTACTCATTTAATAGCCTTGGGTCAAATACGGAGGGGAAAAAATCTTTGCTTCCAAAGGACACTGGTGTCCTCTGGGTGCAGGGCCATTGGAGGAGTGCTGGGCGGACTGAGATCAGCAAAGCACGGTCAGGTGAGGTCAGCTCTGTTCCTCTTGGGACAGTAGACTTCTATGGGTACACGTGTATTTCAATGCCTCTCCCTCTAGCCTTAGATTGCCTTCTTAAGGATTTCTAACAGTGCACAGACTGGGTCTTTAAAGCTTGTTTCTAATCAGGAGAAAAGATGTTTAATTAAAAAGCTGCTTTTCTGTGGTGGCTGGTTTTCTTGATCTCCACAAACTTCAAAGGGCTGTCTGCAGTCAGAGGGTTTTTGGCTTAAATTGTCTACAGATTTTAGTTTGCTGTGTTCAGAGATGCTTAAATAGTATTCATGGCAGAAAGTAATGTGAAAGGCTGAGAAATTAAATGAGCTTTTACTGCAGAGGGAGTTAACCTGGTAAATCACTTGGACAAGCAAATCAAATTGGCTTGCTTTCATGTTCCCTTGCTGCTCCCCAGTTTGCACCATGGTGCAGCTCTGTTCTGTCTCCTCAGCTGCTCTGGTGCAACATTTGGAGATTGCTATCTCCCTTTCTACTTCTGGTAGCATATTGCTGGGAAGAGTTTGTATTTTGCAGAGCGCTGCAGCTAGCTCAGTTGTCTTTATACTGTACTGATAAGCTCCACAGATATTAAAAAAAAAAACAAAAACACAACAAAACCCCCCACACTTTGTTACCTATAATTTGAACTTCTTATCTTGCCTCCTGTTATCTCATCAATAACTGCCTTGAAACAGACTTCCTGCTGGGCTAATTGTCTCTAATTGTGGTAGGGCTGTTATCTTGCTAACCTTAACTTGATTTTATACTAATACTGGTGGCAAAACACATACAGATTTCATTTTATAGCATCGTTAATCCAAAGATCCTAAAGCACTTTAATGAAATTACCTCATGGTCTGGCAAAGAGCTAAAAACCAAGAAATCTTGGGATGTATATATTTTTTTCTGCTCTAATTTTCTTGCTTTGATCAGCTTTTCACCTTTAACAAGTCATCCAGATACGCTCAGCAATTATTGCTATTCCCATATAAATAATCCGTGGTTGACTTGAAATGAATGTGGGGATTCTCAAGTCTGGTTTTTGCATCAGAGATTCATCACTCTACTAACACTAATTAGCAGAAAGATCAACAGCTTTATGGGCCATGAAAAACAAGCTGTTCTCTTATCCATGGGTTGGCATGTGCTGGCAGGACTTAGAAGGGGAGGTTTTCCCCATTTGTACAGGTGAGCAATTGGCAGTGGTAGAAATCCAGAGTTTTCACAAACATGCTGTATAAATTTTTTTTTATTAATGTTGAAAATGCAGATTAGCTCATTAAGCCTTACAATGTCAAATATTTCATACAACTTGGTGGATGGGGAAAGTTGGGCACAAAATCACATGACTTGTACCTTGAAACATCTTTGGAAATGGTACCTTTCCATTCCATATGACTGCTTATCATAACTCTGATTATTTTAGTGACAACATTTTTAAAAGAATATTTTTATTAATGACATGCAGTTGGTATAGATAAGGGGAAGCATTCCATATTTCCTCTGTACAATACCAAAATTATTTACCGTCTTCCAGTTGTGGGACTAATTAATTATGCATGCACCACACCATAAAAAGCACAGTGATTCATAGGGGTCTCTGGGGATACAGCCTGTCTCTGGCTCCAGAAGCCGGAGTGCTGTGGGATGGCTGCCACCACTGAAGCTCTATCAGATACGCCTTTTTGTAGGAAACTTTACTTCCTGCATTTTCTTCCCCTGGCGTATCAAAGCAGAAGTGCGTTTCAACATGGCATTAATCTTCGTGATGCATGACAGGACTGGATGTACTCAGTTTTAAAAGTCTTTTCAGCTGCAGCTGCCTGAGGGCTCTCGTGGACAGCAACGGGGAGGGTAGCAGCCCAGTACCAGTGCTAACACCACTTGCTTCTTGGGTACAAAAGGTGGGAAGGTTCAACAGCCGGGTGTGTGTGGGGACAGGCACAACATGCTTCCTTCAGTAGCACTGCACACCCAGAGCATGTCCTGGAGTCTTTTCACTGCCTTCCTCAAAGGGTTCCTTAAAGCACTGTACCATGTGCTAAACTTCCAGAATTAGCAGAAAGAGATAGAAGTGAGCTATTCTAATTACACACCTGAGAAAAGGTTTTTTAAAGCATGCAGTATAAAGCTGTCTTCTACAGACGAAATTTATTCTGCTATGAAATACGTGTTTAAATGGTTCTTGGTGCACTGGTGGTTGAGATGACATTAGGTTATAGTTGTCATTGTCAGTTACCTTCATCATTTAAAGCTTCAATCAATCTGCGTAGTTGAGTTGATTTTTACTTCCCTGTGTGCCTAGCAAGATAATTTCCATATTCTTTGACGTGTCTGGAGTCTGCATCATGTAATAGGCTGAGATGAGAACAGAAGATATTATGTTCCTGTCTCATTATTTTGCCTTTAACTCCTCAATTGCTGCTTAATTGTGTTTGTATCATTGGAACAAGAGAGGTTGATTGTTTAGAGATCAAAGCAAGCTGTAGCAGTGGAGTGCCTAATTAGCAGATATATTTGCAAGTTGCCTGTTTTGAAAGATGGAGAAGTAGAGTTTAACCCTCTTTCAGATGCTTATAAAAGCAGCTGGGAAGTTGTTAAGAATCATTTGTCATAGTGGAAAAATAAAATGTGGAGAAAGTAAGTATGCATAGTAAATTTATGAAGTTGGAGTTGCAACTGCTTAAATACCCCAACAATTGTTGAATTAGCTGGCTCAAGTATGCTTAGCAGTGTAACTGTAGAAGCACACTTGAAAGAACTTGCCAGGACTTAGTTAAATGCTCGGGTTTAATCAACTGATTACCTAAATCTGAGCTCTGTGAGGCTGCAGTCCTGTTGTTGCTGGTACCTGAGCTCGTTAGTGCAAAACTTTCTCTGCAGTGTATTTATAAATGAATTATAATTGCACATCAAGACTGCATTACCTGTACTCCTAGAGGCTTAAGTCTTCCTTTTTCAACTATGGACACTCTCAAGTGGGTGTTGTGAAGCCAATGGTCTGACCACGTGTGAAAGGAAATTGTACCTGCTTGCTTTAAGATGGATGCTTTAAAATAAGTTGAACATACAGTTTGAGAAGAGGGAAAGGCTCTTTCTGTGCTTAATCCTTAGAATAAAGGCTGAAGACTTGAAGTTTACAGGTGTTTCCCAGTGAAAACAGGGGCAGGCTTTTCTATTAGGGAACTTTTCCCCCTTTGAAAAATTACTGTAAGCATATAGTTACTAATAATTTCTTTAATTATGTGGCATAACATATACCTAATACAAAATCAGGGGTCATAGTAGGGACTGTAGAGAAAGTAGTCTTGACACATCACTTCATGCTTGTCATTTGTAATAGAGGTGCTGGGCATTAGTGCAATGGAAGCTGTTTATTTCATATCTTAAACTTCTATGAAACAGGTAGCAAAAAAAGAATGTGAAGATGGTAGAGAGCTGGGAGCTGAGTATACTGGCAGCTGGCTGAAGTAGCTGTTGATGTAGTGGTTGAAATGAGCAACAGTGAATTTTTGGAAGTTCTTAAAATTAGAGCATGTGTATTTTAGGCACAACTTGGTTGCAAGTTTGCCAGTATTTAGAGTTGCAGGTGAGAGCTATCTCTGAGCTCTTGGTGTGCAAGATTCTTGTTTTTGCAAAACTGACTGTGTATCAGAAGGAGCAATACAACTGTCCCATCATCACTTAGATGATGTCCAGTTTAATGTGCTTTTGGTAGCATACCTTCAGTCTGAACCTTAAATTTCTCTTTTTTCTCCTACTATCAGTGTTTCAGAACTGGACCTTCAAATTTTTCTAGAAGACGCATAAACTGGAAAACAGGGTAAAAGAGAAGCAGTAATATCTGTGTATTGGGTTTGTGTTGTAGAATGGACTGGCAGTCTCTAAGTTTTGGAGCTGTGTTCTACAAGTATGGGGGAAAAAAGCTCTATTTGGTAATATAAAGAAAAGGAAGCAGCACAATATGCCCATCTCTGAGCTCACTGATAAATAAGATATCTTCAACTAATTATTTTGCTGAGTTGTATTTCAGTAGAGTTGAGAGGTGGGGAAGCAGAGTTGTAAATGATAACTTCAGGCTGTAGGGTTTTTTATCATGTAGATATCAGTGTCACTGGCTGGTTAACACTGCTATTGTGGTAGATGTTTTTGGTATGGAAAACAAAACCAAAACAAAAACCACCCACCCACCCCACCCCCAAACCTCCAAAAAGCAAACACTACCCTCACCCCCCAAATCTAAATAAAACTAGAGAGATTTGCTGGTGATTGATCCCAAATGCCTTTCAAATATTTTATTATTGTCACAGTACTTCAGTAATAGATTGCAAATTGTCAAAATATAAATGCGAGTATCTGTTAGCAGAGGAACTTTAATTACCATGTAAGCAAAATTCTGTATTGTCTCTTAAGTGTCTTTAAGTAAAAAGTGAATTTTTTTCCAAGCATGGATGTGATATTTATTCTGGGGAGGAAAGCTAACTGTATGTGATGACTTGTTCCTGGTAATTGACTTAGAAACAGTCTTGATTCTGAATCCTGTTGCAGTTAATGGAGGCTTGATTATTTTTTTTAATATATATATATTTTTTTTTTGCAAACAGATCTAAGCTTGTGTCCTATTAGTTTCTGGTCCAAAACTGGATGTGTCCTTTTCCAGTTCCAGTTTTGCCAATATTGATGAATTTTTAGGACAGATCTATTGCTTTTTTTAAGATTATAATCTCACCTCAAAGTTTTGCCTTTGGGCCACACTTATTTCATGTGTGTCCAGATACCACTTCTTCATATAATTTTAGAAAGTGAAACCAAGATAGAGCATTTTAAGGAGATTTTGTAGTGCATCAAAAAGTGAAAAATCTATAATGACTGTAATAGGAGTTTTTACAAGGGCTTCTTGTACAGTAACAAAAGAAATTATAATTGAGTCAGTTGTAATTATAGGCTTAACTAAGTAATGTTGTGTTTAGTGGACAGATTGGTTGAAAGAAAAATTAACCTCTTGCATCAGACTGGGAAATTGGCATTGTCCATTAACTTCAAGCATGTGCAGCTGAGTAATATGCTAAATGTGCTAATTTTCTTAAGTTGTGGGCAATAAATGAGGCATGAATAAAATGGTAACTCTTTTTTTGCCTGCTGGTAGTCATTTGAAATTTAAGTGAAGTTTGATGCAGCCACAGTAAAATAAGGCAAAATATCGAAAAGTTTCCTAATGATGGCTTTAAATCCATCCAGTATTCTTTTACTTTCCAATAACTGCTAATGGGAATTATGGGCTTTAATTCCCCCCCTGCACTGATGTGAGAATAGACCCTGAAATTTACAGTCTCTACATAATTTCCTACAACTGGGCTGTCTGCAACAGTTAAATTTGAAACAGTAAAGCAGAGTGCCCTAACCTGATGGTGGAATACTAATGTGGGAGGCTCTTCACCTTTCACCGTGTAGGTTTCTGTAGCTGTGGTGAGGCTTCACGCATCTGTAGGAGCAAAAGTGATGGTATGTTGCCGCCAGCTTTGGTTTCCACTTGCCACTGCCCAGGCCATTTGTGCGTGGCCGTGGCTGCTCTGTTGATGTAGTGAGGTGGCAGGGTGGCTTCAGTCTTTCCTCCATTCATAATGAGACCTGTCAATGAACTGTTCTGTCCGGCTTTTGGGGAGAAAAGCGGAAGGACTAAGAAGAGGGGGAAGCGCCCAACTGTGTTTTCTTTCAGTGCGTTTTTATGATGCAGAGCGATCTGCAGTAGGGTCCAGTTCCTGTTGCTCTTGAGTAGCTCACTGTCCTGGTTCAGCCACAGCCAGCAGCTCAGCACTGCCTGGCCACTCGCTTGCTCCTTGTCCTGGTGGGATGGGGAGGAGAATGCGAAGACAAAGGCAAAACTTGCAGGTGGAATAAGGACAGTTTACTGGGACAGCAAAGGGAGAGGAAAATAACGACAGTGCTTAACAAAATATACAAAGCGGGTGATACACAATGCAATTGGCTCACTACCTGGAACCCAATGCCCAGCCCATCATGAATGGCAACTCCTCCTCACCATCCAGGCCCCTTGTATCCTGAGTATGACATCATGGTATGCAATATTCCTCTGGCTAGTTTGGGTCAGATGTCATGCTGTGTCCCCTCCCAGCTCCTTATGAAGAGTTAACTCTATCCCAGCTGAAACCCAGGACACTCAGGCTCATAAGGCTCCCCAAAGAGAGGTGCAGAGTGAGCAACCCACTTCAAACTACACTTGGCCTATCTGACTGGACCACAGAAGTCACTTCTTGAGATAAGATCAGGTTTTTTTTTTTACTTCAAAGTAGTGTGTGTGGGGGGGGAAATCTAGCTTGCTGAATTGCTTTTAAATAATCTGCACTTGTGTCATAAATATGTATAATTGATTTATCAAAACAATTAAGTGAGATAAGTATTTCTTGGCCCTTGCCTTAAAGGTGTCAGGATGGCAAGAGGCTATTTTGAAGGCTGCTATTTCACAGCAGCTAATACAAACACATGGATGCTTGCTTCAGTTCGGTCTGTGATACACTGTGATCATATGCACAGCTTCCCCTTTGGACTAGTTGTGTCCATAGTTACTGTCAGCCCAAATCCAGATGCTTCCAGGTTAGCAAATCACATACCTGTCTTCCATTTACAGTTGTGTTATGGAGAACTGCTTTTAATATTTTCATTAAAAAATATTCCCATCAAAAACTTTTAAGATGCTTCCTCTGTATTTATCTCTACACTTACATTACAAAACAGACTTTCCAGCAGTGCAGTCTACGCTGTCCTAAGTACTTTTGTAAAGGCAAAAACTTATTTGGATGCCAGAAGGTTTTTTCCAATCCTATGCAGTTGTTAAAGCAGCAGACTGCTGAAGATTTGAGACAAGTAATTTCTAAATTATAACTGAGAATTGAAGGTTTATAGGTATTAGATTTAAGCTCATCTAGTAATTCTCAGCCATCCCACTGGGATATGGATTTGAGAGGGAGAGAGGAAGGAGAGTAATACTTCAGCAGTAGGAAAGATTTTTATAATTAGAATAAAGCAAAGCCCACCTTCTGTGACAGATCTTTGAGGAAGTGTATGTGTTTTTTTTAGTCTCTTTTGGCCTTACATAGTAAGGCATACAACAGATATGCACACACTGGATGCAATAGAAGAAAGAAGTAACAAAGACTTTGTTTAGGCTTTCCACAAATATCCACTATAAAGGAAGCTAGACATATGAGAGGCAAGTTCAAGGGGAAGATGACACTGAACTCCAGTGATGTATTCCTTATGTCCACCAATGGTTATGTAATACCATTAAATAATGCTAAGTCATTGCCATGACACAATCAACTTGTCACCTTTTTTCAACGTGCATTTTGATGAATGTGCTGGACTAACGAGAATTGCATTCAGATGTTGGGAGAGATGCTATTCTTTACGAACAATGTTGTGACTTGTCATGGTTTAACTTGGCAGGCACCTAAAACAACCACACAGCTGTTCGCTCACTGCCCCTCCCCAGTGGAATGGGGGAGAGAATCAAAAATGAAAAATAAAAAAAGTAGAACTTGTGGATTGAGATAAAGACAGTTTAATAGGACAGAAGAGGAAGACAATAATATATTAATAATAGAATATACAAAACAAATGATGTACAGCACAATTGCTCACCACCTGTAGCCAACACTCAGCTAGTTGTCGAGCAGAACTGCCTCCTGGCCAACCTCCCGGTTATATATGGAATATGACATCATATGGTGTATCCCTTTGGCCAGTTTGGGTCAGCTGTCCTGGCTGTGTCCCCTCCCAGTTTCTTGTGCACCCCTGCCTTCTCATTAGCAGGGCAGTACAAGAGGCTGAAAAGTCCTTGGACTGCTTAGCAACAACTAAAACATCAGTGTGTTATCAACATTATTCTCATCCTAAATCCAAAATGCTGTACTGTACCAGCTGCTAGGAAGAAATTTAACACTATCTCAGCTGAAATCAAGACATGACTTTAGGCTGTCTTGAATAATTTCGGGCACAGGAGGGGTAGCAGAGATGCCAGCAAAGCCTCTGCAGAAGGCAAGGGAGTAAGTCAAAGGCCATCTTGGGCTTGAATAGGACAGCAGTAGAGGACTTGTATCAGTAGATGACTCATCTGTATCAATAGCTGATGAAAGTAATAAGAAAATTACTCCCAGCGTGGCAATGGTCTGTTGTTAGATGGAGATTACCCTGGACAGTGGCAGTGTTTGTGCTGTATATGGGCCAAAACGCTGAATTAAGATGGAAGGGATGAGGTGCAGTTGAAGTTGTCTTCTCTGTCCCCCATAAATCAGTTCACTCAAGGAAAGTCGCTGCTTGGAGCATTAAACTTGAAGGCAGAAATGAATGCAGTGTGAAAATCAATAATGCATTTCAGGTCAAGTTTTATGTGTAAAACTGGTATTTAAAGCACTTAACAGTGAGGAAAAGTGTGGATGTGTGTAAATTCAAGGAGTTATTAAAGAAAATGCATACAATTATGAATTATACTGTAGCAGGAAAAAATGTAGGAGTATTACAGCAGCAAGAAAAAGCAGTGGATATGATTTGAGGGGATTATTGTCCTTTAATTTTGTTGGATTTTTTTTTTTTAAATTGAGGACTCCAGGGAGAGTTGCTGACCAACTCTTTGTGGGCAGGGACAGTTTTATTGTGTGGTGGTTTAATGCAGTGGCACCCTAATCCCTGAAAGAAAGCAGGCTGAGTTTTGGAAGAAATTTTTTTTCCTGTCAGAAATGTTGATGTTCCATTTGCTTTTCGAAATGAAAAAGCCTCACTGCATTCCTGTAAAGTATGTCCAAGTTTTCTTATTTTAAGTGGTACAGTATTAAAAGTACAGCTGTTATTTTCCAGATATTTTGTTGCAGTTGGCATTCTTGTTAGTAACTGCTAATCTCCTGGTAGCATCTCTCTGCATAAAGGTTAGTGTTATTCCCAGATAAGAGATTTATCCTCTACCATCTTTTTGCATAAGCCATTACTATATTTGCTCCTATAGAAAGCATATTTATTACATGCCATTTCTGTGTTTAAAAGCATATATGGATGTACTGTGAAAAGAAGAACTGGAGTTGTAGACAGTCTGCTACGCTTGCCTTAATCTCAGTATTCCACCAGCCCCAGTTGCAAAATCTGTGGTGCTCTCAAGGCTCCTCTTGGAGTAAGGATGGGAGGAGAGATCATTCCGGCATCATGTATGCTTATGTTTTCATTGGCAATTTTGATTGTGTCAGCTGCCTAATTAGCTACTCCACAGGCCCTCCAATGTTATTTTAAATATTTCTACAGGTTAATCATGCAAGAGAAACAATGGAATATTAAGTAAATTCTTGAAGTGCAGACACTGGCCCTGATGTGTTAGTATACTTTGCTTTCTTGTCAGTCAGGCAAAATCTTACAGTTGAAGGAAGGGCTTAGTACAAGATTTTGTTGTCATAAAGAGTAGGATTGCCTTTCCTCTAGCCTCTGTACCAAAATATCTTAGACCTTCTTTCAGATGTTTGAGCAAGATAAAAACTGAGTAATGTATAGATGCCTGTAAAGGACAAAGAATAAAGGTGGCTGTTAGAGATGCTCTGTGTCAGCATAGCCCTGCACATGGTAAGGTACGCAGTGCTCTGCTGAGTGACTGACATGAATAGGAATCACAATATTAGCTCTCCATGTTTTGGGTCTGGCTCCCATTTACAACAAAAAGCAAGCTTTTTTTTTAAAAAAAAAAAAAAAACCAAAACAACAAACCAACACCCCTCAAACATTAATTACAGCGCTTTTTTCTCATATGCCTTTCTCCACCTGGACTTCATTGACTTACTATTCAAACCTTTTTGGCTTAGGATCCAAACCTAAACAAAATTAGCTTAATTTGTGGACAAAATACAAATTACTGCCTTTTTTTTTTTCCTTGGGAAGCTCAGTGGGATTCACCTGAAATGAAAATTAGTGCAGTCTGGGAAAGACCTAGTGTCTGACAATGGATTTTGAGACTAGTTTCAAAGCCCTACTAGAAAGTACATTGCTTAACCAAAGAGTGATGCTCTTCCCCAGTTTTAGAACAAGCTTTATTAAAACAGACCTATTGCTTGCATTCTCCTTTGTTCTAAAGATCAAAGGAAACCTCTAATGCTTTTCAAGTATTGATTCCTGTGATGATAAAATGCACTAAAAGTATACTACAGTGATCAAGTTGCAAATTGTTTAATGTAATTTTCCTGTTGGCTTCTAGAGTGGGTTAATACAGAGTTTCTAAGACGGATTTGTGTAATGTATGTCTAGTTGACAAAACAGGTATTACCAAAGCATTTTACTGGTGTTACCATCAGTGACATGATGTCTTGTTTGGAGCTGTTTTGACTTGGCTGGAATTTTAGGAGCCTTCTTGCAGAGTTTCCTTACTGCGTTTGTAGTCTGCATTCTGAGACATTTTTGTAATTGGGGCACCAGCGCTAGGAAATGTCTGGTTTCACCCCAAGAACCTTGTCTTACCATTGACCCTCAGGAGAGGAGTCAAAAAGCAAGCAAAGAAAATGCATAGACCTCTTTTGATATGGAAAGCATTAAAGAAGTTAAATATAGCTGTTTAAATGCAAGGTATGTATAATTTAGTTTTTTCCACTCACTTTTTAATTCTCTTTTTCCTGCCTGGATGAGAAAAAATTAACCTTTTGAGGTGACAGATATAAGTTGTAACTGACTGCATATGTCACTAGCATATTCCAGGATTGACATCAATGCAATATCAAAGATGTGGACATTGCAATCAATGCCTTAAGTTTTTTGTGGCATGCTTTTAGTTGAGGATGGTGGGAGCCTATGTAAAAAGATAACCAGAATTAGATGGAAATGATCAGAGAGAGCAGATGGGAAATTCAGTTTTTCCAGTTCTGGAAAGTGTTATCCTGGATGATTGGGCAAGAAATCACAGCTTTCTTGTGTATTTTTCTTCTAGTCTTGGGCAAGCTGTTAGCAAATTGGGTGACAAATGTCTATGGGTTCCGCTTTACCAGTGTAACAAAGACCAGTAGCGCATTTTGAAGACTAAGTGGGAAGCATTAAAAAGATTATCCCGTGCTGCTGCTTGGGAACTCTTTAGCTCCCAAGAGAGTTTCCAGAGACCTCAGCAACTGTCTGTGGATCTGTTGTTAAAAATGAAGCTGAGGCCTTTGATTTCCTGGCAAACCTGTGCCCATCTACCAGGGTGCAAATCCTCTGGCAATGGTCATGCACTGTACCTGCTCCATAGTTATCTGAGGTGACAAGATTAATGAGGTGGGAATTACTAATTTCAGGAAACAAGTGTTTAGGACGTGTGGTTTGGAAGACTGTTTTCGTTTGAGCTGTTCAATCAAAATCTTGCATCCTGTTTTTGAACCTAGATTCGATAAAAAAGTAATCTTTTGAATTGCTGCTTTGATTAGCTTGATGATCTTCTAAGAGAAGTTGCTTTAGTAGTAAGATTGTCTCACTTTTGCATGGTTTTCAGAGATAACTAAGAACTTAAAGTGGACATGTTTGCTAAGACCAGTGTGTAGCCTCACGTCCTGTTTCTTGACAGTGGCTGAAAGTAAGCAAAAAGGAGGAACAGTAGCATTACATGTTTGTCCCCTTAATATAATTCCTTGCGCATTCTCCCTGCTGCTGGTTTGCAGCTCAGGGGATCCCTGAGCCAGAAGTGGTTTCTGCCTAATTAGAACCTGTGGGGAGGTGATCCAGCTGGAGGGGCAGTGCTTTGATTGGAGGGCCTGAGCTTGTCTGGCCACAGGAAATGACACCGCTATGTGGTAAACACAGCAACCAATGAGGAGGGGTATATCAACTGCTCCCTGGGAGCCCCATGCATGTGCTCCTGAGGAATGGCTGGCCTGCCCTTGATGATTTCCCCTTACTTGGGATACTGGGTAAAGATACTGTCTTGGGAATTCAATGATACCTCTTAGGTAGATTGTAAGGAATTTTAGGATAGAAGCAGAGTAGTCACCACTCAGAGGGATGTGTAGTTGTTATCTACGTAGTAAGTGCTTTATTCCAATAAACCTTACTTTGTACCTCAGAACCTTATTCCTTCCAGGGGTAGATAGTGTCTTTTTATTTATATATTTTATTTTTTTAATGGCTAGCCTTCAGAATTTAGGTGTCTTGGGTTCAGATCCACTATTCTGGATGTGTGCATCTGTTGCTGCAGTAATTGTGTTTCAAGGGTAGGAAAAACGTACAGTTGTGAGAATATTGAAAAAATAAATTTGCCTCAGAAATGTAGCTTGTGGAAGAGTGACGTGAAGGGCTAGTGAGTAACAGGAATTCTGCTCTGATGGAATCTGCTCTGGTCAGGGCTATAGTGAAAGAAACAAATGTTTTGGAATGGTAAGAATGTTATAGTAAACTCTGTCCATTGCATCCCTTCACCTGCAACATCTAATATTGTAATACACATTTTCTTAACTTGACAGGCAAGTACCTGCTTCCCAATGCAACTGGACAGCAGCTGTGGCAACCTGCAGAAACCTCTAATCTTGTTCGCATGCGCTACCAAGCACTTGGGCAGTCAGCACCTGCACTTACTGCTAGTTTGGTGAGTAATTTTTTTCAAAGCTGGGAGTGTACAAAAAAAATCTATTGCATGTCTGTATCTGTTGGTACGGGAATGGGAATCAAATCAGAGTTTATTTCCAGATCAACCTCTCTTCCTAAAGCTGCATTTTTGAAGTACCTAATGCATTCCTGCATACAACATTACTTAATATGTTGAGTGCAGCTGAGTAACGTTTATGGTAGCAGTAACTCAGACTTTATACAAAATCTAGTAACCCAGCTCAAAGCTGAATGTTGCATTAATATAGCTGTTTGCATTTAAATGGTTTCTTTTCTTAAAAAAAAAAAGGCATACTTCTTAAGACAGCAATAGAAGGTAACTGTCCTTTCTCCTGAGCATTCTTTTCTATCAATGTCTTTGTTTCCACAGGACTCTGTTGTCAGGAGAATATGGGCGTATGAAGCATGAGCTTAATTAAGTCTTTTGGATAAAATAAGGGAAGAGATGCCTTATATGCTTGACCTTTCAGTGTTTTGTTTTCAAGCATCCATTATGCTGCTTTGTGCTTCTGTATATTAAGACCTTAAGAAGTGTTGAAATTTAATGCAGGACCCTGTATACTAGCCTATATTTTTCAAAGAATTACTTTAATGAATATGTTTCATCTTGTGTCTAAAA